>NC_134404.1:115600814-118000814 GCF_038048845.1 Mixophyes fleayi
TCCTCGGACACTATCAGTTTTCAGGATATCCCTTCTGATTGATACTCATCAGAAACTGTTCTCTAGTTGCAAGTATATACTGTATACTTAGCAGTTCAGAGTAGCATATTGAAACACTAATGTAATGGTATTCATTAGAAATGTGACTCAATTGTAGAATATGTACAAAACTGTTTGGACATGAAAGCTCTTGGAGTGAGCTGTTTCTGCTGAAGTATGCTTTGTGAATTTAGCAAAGGTCCAGTGTGAAAATATGTAAGTATACAGACAAATGCACCTACTATATTATGTGTGTTACACTAGTAGTCTGAGGGCATCAATGTTACCAACAAACTCTTATTCTACAAAGAAAAAAGGTATACTGGTGTATTTTCTAGTTGTAAGCATATTTAATATCAGAAGTAGTAAAGCAGTAAATAATTTTATCTTTAAATTTGTGCCAATGTGCTGTCATAAAACAGTGTGAGGACAAATACCCAGTTTTATGGAGAGCTCTTCAGTCGGCACACAAAGAGCTGACCAATAGATGCAAACAGCCCTCTCCGTTTCTAATCATTTAATCACAACCACTGCAGAAAATAAGAGTATCACATTATTTCCTGTTTCCCCTCCTGCCATGGAGCAGTGTATTTTTTAAAGCCTGGATAGTCTGTTCTTTACTATGTGGCAGGTGAATAACCTATACAAAGTAATATAAAAGGTTACAGTTTAAGGAAGAATATCATGTGTACAGCAATACATTTAGGGGGCTTTTTTTATCAATCATCTTTTTATTATTCAAATACCCGAAAATGGCCATTTTTGGGGAATAGCCAAATATTTAAGGATTGTGTCAATTTATTACTAGGTCAGAGATGTCTGCTGCTGTCCCTGTCTCATCAAACGCAAAAGCAGTCCACATAGTTTCTTTGGGTTTCTAATATTCCTCATAGTGATGAAACAACAAAAATTGTGTGTATAAAATACCTTTGTTCTCAGTGTCCATATGTAAGTAGCAGGATACAATTCTAATTTTAATGTACACAGTTGTATTTGGTTCTGAGTTCTAATAAAATTGGCAAATTGATAGTGCAGAGAGAAACCATTTTTTGTGATTGCACCATTAGTGGAGTATATTATAACCAGGAAAATAAGTTTGTCACGTATAGAGCTCGTACATTCTTTTTATGAATGGAGATATTTTATAATAATATATATTATATTTAAGCATTACTTGCTGTGCCTTGTTTCCTACATCTTTGTCTTAATTTAATGAAATAGCATAGAAAGTATTAAACAATTCTGACAATTGTTTGATGCTAATAAAGTCCAAAACATATGTAGGGATATTTTCCTCTTCAGCTGAATAGTGAGTGAAAGCATTTGCCTGACAGCATGTTTGCTAGTGCACTATCAATGCACACGGTTCTCCATTTTTTTTTTCCTGTTGGCTGCCCTGTGCAATGTGAAGAAATGTATTAGTATTGCTAATTTTCCTATTATTATTTTTTTATTTTTTTTTTAAGATGCAAACTTGTTACACTTCCCAGCTGTAATATTTTTCTTGTCTTTTCACTGATTATCTAGTTTCCCTGAATCATGATCTCACAAATGTTTCTCAAATTGATTGTGGTTTAAATACATTTGTAACGAGTCACTGCTGTCATGTTTCTATCTCCTCAGCTTACTGAGACAGGATCAGGTATCAACTGCTTGGACTCAATGTGCTGCTACACAGGCGGGGAGACAGCATGCGTGTCTCTTAGAAGATTGCTGGAACGAGTGATGGGACGATGCACTGCGCCGCGGGTCACCAGGTGTGAAACCTCTCTAAATAGCCTTTGCTGCCAACGGGTCTCCTATAAACTGGAAAATGATGAACCTGCAGCTTTAGATGACTAGGGGAAATTTCTCTCTAATAAACATATTGCTCATAGGTATTCAGAGCAAGGAGGAGCAACGTGTTAATGAACTTTTCTTATTCTTAATTTCCAATGTCTTCTGTATACTTTTATATAATACATCTGTGTTGTATGTGTCTTTTAATTGTCTGTCTTTTTTTTTTTTTTCTCCCTTTTTGCTGGAATCTTGTCTGCATAATTCAATATTTGGCAATATTTCCTTGTATAATTTGATTTCTGGGACTTGAATTGGACTTCTGGGGCTTTGGTTCTTCCATGGATACACACAAGGTTTTTTGGGGGGAGAGGGTTGTGGTTCAATATGGAAAGTGTCCCAGAATGCAAACTGTTCATGTCTTGATAAAAAGGACACTAGTATAAATAGTCACTTACCAAATAAAATAGAATAGAACTGTTAATTGAAACCCCAACAGCAAATGAGTTTATCTGCACTGAAAAATCTTTTGTGTATCACCCTTCTTTATGCAGTTCATATCCCATTCATTGCTCAAACTTGCAAACAATACCAACGATTGTGATTTAATCATTAAGTAGTTTCTTTTTTTTCTGGTAAATGTGATATTCACATAAGAAAAAAAAAAACAAAGATTATTTTTAAAGTCAATTGGGTTATGCTATACTAGTTGGCATTTTTTGTTAAAAAATCTATTCATTGATAGATTCAAATCTATTGATGTGCATTGCACAGTATCTCTGCTCTAATCAGCATTTAATGTTTCATCATCAAGTGTTGTTAAGTCCCCATATAGTGTACACCTACACACCTTGCATTAAATCATTTCTCTGCTGAACAACATAAGAATGCAAGTAATGCATTCCGGTAGGGACATGGGTTATCACTCAGATATGAGGCCCTTCGTTCAGTGAATTGATAGGTGGCACTCTAATAAAATTGAGTTCAGCCCACAGGTATATTTTAATTCCCTTACTTCGTTCATTCCTTTTATGTTAATGTATGTTTCAAATGGGCAATATGCAAACTGTTTGGTTTTTTTTATGTTTAGAACATAAACGGCAAAGTATAAAATGCATATTTTTATTTTAATTGACTGTATGTGTGTAGCTCAGAGCATCAGCAAGAGTAAATATTTATAAAAAAGTTATAAACAAAATGTATTTTTTTTAGTATTCTTATCAGATATCTCCATTTTCATAAATAAACTCATCTTTACAAAATCACAAATGCTGTTTTGTTTAGCCAAATGGAAAATCGTTTGCCTATTGATTGTTTAACTCCTCTGTCTTCTAATCGGGGTGTTTCAATAAAAGATATATTTTTTTCCTTTTCTGTGCCCTATGTAGTTTGAAGCACTGCACCCACACAGATGTTATTCTAAGCCACCCCCCACCCACCAATGATGCTGCTCAAGTTAGCTTGTGATGTTGCCAGTATGTAGAAATGCATGTTTTATTAAAGTGCATCATCACATTGCTACTAATATCTTTATTAGTACACAAGTAACATCACATAGTTACATTTATAAGTGCTGTTAGTTGTAAGTAGTATTCCTCAATTTTGTCACTACTTCCTTGTGATTTGATCAACCGCAGTGTCAGAAATAATGGCTTTAGCCCACAAACTGGGGGCCTCATTTGTGTGCTAGAAGATGGGTGCACTTTAAAGCAACTACTGATGTTTGTAAGTGTACCCTTCATACCAAAAAAAAAGAAACCCACCATGGCCACTTCAGTGCACCCAATGTATGTCTTAAAAATATAAGTTGTGAGGTAAAACTTAAAATCTTTACCTACTGTAATGCTTGCTGCATCTATCCTCTCCCTTACATTGATTGCTATTACATAAATGAAGTGGAAGAATGTAAACATGTGGCCAAACAACATGAACTAAAAATACATGCATTCCTTATAGAATTTGAAGAGAGTGAAAATGATCATGTATATGTGTGTGCCACGTTGGGCAGCTACATCCCAATGTCCATATTTGACACCGTAGAGCAATTACATTTTTCTTTTCAAATTTGCTGTTTCATTAAAATGAAAGAAAACAATGTCTCGGAATAACAACTCTGTGGATTGCAGTAGCTTTAAATTAATGAAGTTCACCAAAACTGAACCACTTTGAATTTCTGTTCTATTGTAAAATTGTCAATTTACTGCATGGCTTAGACATCCGTCAACACTGCTTTCTCTGCTGCAAACCTACCTGTTGGTAGAATGGCACTTGGGTTTTGCTTTACTTTATACTCTTAGTGTGATGCTTTATGTTTATTAGTTAAATCAATTATGCTCCATTAATTTATTACATGGTAAAAGGCTTTCTCTGGTTAGCCAGAAGTGAGTAAATCCATATGCCCTGTGTGTGTGAACCATATGCTACTGAAAACTGGTGGCGGGAATCTCTACTCTGTTAAAAAAAATAAAAACAAAAAAGATAAAAAGATATACAATTAACTATCATACTAGACAATTTATCTCCGCATAATCTAAATATACACAAGATGATGTAGAAATTGCCTATTAGATTATGTTGTGGTGAATATAACTCCACTTAGATAAACAGTCTGCATTTTTGCAGCACTAAATTAAGAATTGCTTTATTAAATTAAGTATGCAATGCTGTGTAATTTTTTACAGCTGGATGATATTGTCATGTATGATCTCTATTTTTTGATAATAGGGTGCTCGCGAACGTTTTTGTGTGTTTAAAGGAAGATTCTACTATATTCAAAATGCATTTAAAATTGAATAATCTATCCTCCTGTACGCTGTGCAAAGTGATCCATCAATGAAATCGGGCCTCAGGCCACAGCGAATTGTAATGTCAGGCCCACCTCCTACCACTTCACGTTACCACTTCATTTGGCTAATGTAATAACATTTGAAAGACCCAAAGCATTGACATTTATGACCCTGTTTATTACCCTTACTATTTTCTAACAGTTAATTAACATTTCTCAGCGATAAGAAATTAACGTGCTGATTCAACAAAATTGTTCAGGCAGGACAGCGTATCCAGACGAAGTGTCTATAGTAAAGTGATCACAATCAATTTACTTCCAGGTTCTGATCTGACCTTTGCACTACTTCTCATACAATTAGATGTAGGATGGGGAGGAGCATGAAGCCTGCTGGGGAGAGGTTTAAAGATCCCATGCCTGGTTGCTGTCATAGGATAGAACAGCTAACGCCATCTTCAGATGACATTAGCATATATCCGATATATTTTAGTATCCTAAACCATTCAGAAACCACAGTTTCCGCATAGTGGGCTTTTATATGCATTGGGACTTTCATATATTGTCACATTGGTGGATGGAAGTGTCAACATGACATATTGGAACATTGGCCCAACACTACACACTGCTGGGGCTTCTCCCCACTGTTCAGCTACAGCGGATCTGTAATGCAATTTAAAATCTTTGAATATATTGGAATTGCCCTATTACATTTCCATTTGGTTATGAATGCATTTGAAACCCTGGTCAAGTCAAGTAATCCATTTTTAAAGGGTTGTCACATTCTCACGTTTCTATGGAATGTGTGGAACATTTAAGTATCCTGATACATTCTGAATAAAGGGAAATTGTTTTTACCTTTACATATTTAACACCATATTTTGTTTTGTTTTTTTGTTTTTTTCTAGGGTAATGCTTGTAGATATGCACTTGTCTCTTCAGCTATTAACAGTGACTAGCCCCTGACACCATAGCTAATCAGCAATCATTATTGTTAAATAAGCAACTACATTTAGGGAAATGTAAGGTTTCTTTATACAAAGGTCCATTCTCCACACATTGGCTAAAGCACAAACATTTTCAAATAGAGATTGTTTATTTTTCTGGTAAATATAGAGTGGATATGAACAGTCTACAAACTATTATTGAAATTGCAGGTGTTTATGACGGAAAGCCCAAAATAAAGGTTAATCATGTCAGACATTTTTCCACCTTTAATGTGACCTTGCAGCCAACAAAATTCAAGTGAAAACAAAGACTTTTTTTTTTTTAAAAAAAGTGAAAATAAACCTAATAACTAGTACTTTGTGGAAGCACTTTTTGCTTTTATTATAGCAGTGAATCTTTTTAAAAAAAGTATCTATAAACTTTGCAATTCTACCCCACTCAATCCTCTAAAAAGTTTAAGGCCCATCATATTGAGGGGGGTCTCCTATGCACAGCCCTCTTTAGGTCATTCAATGGGTTTTCAGTGGGATTGAGATCTGGGCTCTGACTGGCCATTCCAAGACTTTGATCTATCTTCCTTTTCTGAATCCCTTCCTTGGTTTACTTGAATGTGTGCTTTGGATCGTTTTCATGTTGGAAGGTGAAATTCCTCTTCAGCTTTAGATTTCTGACCGAGGCCAGCAGGTTTTGTGCCAAAGTAGCTTGATATTTGGTGCTATTCTTTATGCTCTCTATCCTGACTAGAGCCCCTGCCTCAAAGCATGATGCTGCCACCACCATTCTTCACAGTAAGTATGTTGCTCTTTGTGATGAGATGTTATCTTGGCATCAAATATATCTTTTGGAATTAAAATCAAAAATGCAAAGCATAATATACTTTCTCACATGGTTTGCATTTGATTTAAATATATTTTTGGGTAAATTTATTTTACTTAGTTTTTTTGAGAAATGGCTTCTCTCTTGCCACCCTCACCCATAGCTCAGATATGTGCAGAATACAGGAAATTATTGTCACTGCAGCTCCTTCAATGTTGCTGTCGGCCACTTGGTAGCCTCTCTGATTTTTCTCCTTGTCCGGTCATCCACTTTGGGCAGACATCCCTATTTTGGCAATATCCCTGTTTTCCACTTAATGATAGTCTTCATATTGTTCCATGGTATATGTATTGCCTTTGAAATTCTTTAGATAGATAGATAGATAGATAGAGATATAGATATATAGATATATATATATATATATATATATATATATATATGTGTATATATATGTATAGATATAGATATAGATATAGATATAGATATAGATATAGATATATAGATATATATATATAGATATATATAAAATATATATATAGAGATATATATATATATATATATATATATATATATATATATATATATAGAGATAGATATATATATATCTATCTAATCTAGATAGAGATACAGATAGATAGAGATACAGATAGATCGTGGTTCCTTCCTCCTGGTGTCTTTTTTTTTTTTTTTTTGTCTCTCAGCTGATTAAGTTTTCTAGTGTAGCTAGTGTTTCATTTTATTTTTCTGTGGCCTTACCTTGTTTCCAGGAATTCTGTGGGATCCCCGTGACACACTCCTCCTAGTGCAAGCAGGGACGAAGGGGTGGTTTCCCCTTGGAATGCTTGTTGACTACCTGCGGGCAGCAAAAGTGAAGCAGAAGTAGTAGGCTGCGGAGTGTGGTCAGGAGACGGGGCCTTGTCTCATCCCCCCTTTCCTCTTTCCTTTACGGAGTTTCTTCATTATTAAGCATCCAGCTGGGAGAGCACTTCTGTTGTTAGCAGTCTCTGCAGGAGGCATTTCTCACGGAGGTCTCATGTGCATGTCAATACCCACGTGAGCCTGGTTCAAAGGACAGGTGCAGTTTGTTTGTATCAGTACCATGTATTGTTTGTGTCTGCCTTGGTGCATTGCTGGTGGATCAGACCCTGGCACTATGGAACTGCAGCCCGTCCCCAAAAAACTCCATCCTAGGTGAGCCCCCTAAAGTGTTTTTTCTATGTGGTTACTATAGTGGTTTTTAGTTAATGGTATTTATATCCATTACTCCTTTGAAGCCTGTGCAAGGCAAAAAAAGCTACAAGTCTTATCATATTTGTGCGTCATATGATCCTTTAGCAAATGATTTATGGAGTTTTCTGTACATCACGCACCAGTCAGCCAAAAATGTGTATTGCTGAACCCCCTGAACAGTTTAAAAGAAATAATTAACTTTATGACTAAGTCAATGTAGAACCCTTTTCTTTATTTTCTACAATCCTCCTTGGTGGCCATTGCAATGGTATGTTTTCTTTCCAGCTTGGGTAGAGAGAGGTTAGAAAACACATCATGTATGGTATGTAAGGTATCTCCTCCTCTTCTCCTATGTCTTTTCCTGTCTCTAGAATATGGAAGGCAGGTAGTGATTTGTTATTTTCTGTAGTGTAGGGGCTTACCGCCTCTTGGATCACAGAAACACTCCAGGCTGGCTACCTGGGGAACACCAGTTTTACTACCTTCTGATGTAGATCTGGTGTAGTAATTTTAGGTTTGTAGCCGTTTTTGGACCTTGACGGTCTGCACATGTACAGCATAATAAATTACAGGGTGCCAAGATGGAAGCCAGGCTAGTAAGAGGCTTTGAATTGCTTTAGCATTCTCTGCATTTGGGAAACGTTTATCTTGATCCTAAGCAAGTCATCTGTACTCTCCAACAGAATTGAGCCTGAATCAGACCCCAAACAGCCAAAGGGTACCAACATTAGGTAAGCCCCTAAGTTAGGGGTGCTTTATGATGTTTACTTTTACTATTAGCCAGTAATTTCAGGTCTATTCACTACTCTTGTAGAGCCCGTGGAAAACGACAGCAAGATACATAAAGTTTGTGGAGCCTGTGATAAACCTTTTAGTGAATGAAGCTGAAGGAATCTTGTGCATTATGCAGTTCTCAGCGCAAGGGTAAAACACATCCCCTGAGCAGTATAAGGAGCTTACAGCATGGATGACCTAAGCCTTTGTGGCTAAAGAAGATGTGTGCCATATAGGGATTAAAGAGCAAGATATCAGACGAGCATAGATTTAGAAAACATGCAAAGTGGTAAATCCAGAGGTATTAGTCACCTTGGATGTTTCCAAGGATAGTTCCATGTACATCTGGTGATGAAGTAGCTGATTTATAAAGAATAGACAACATGTGGACAAGTGTCACTCTAACTTAAACAGGTTAGAGCATATGTATCCATTCAGTGAAGAGGAGGCTCAGAAGTGGAGCATGGTCCCAGAATAGATGCACCCGTGTCTTATGTCATCCAGAACTACTATTATCATCATCATCACCATTTATTTATATAGAGCCACTGATTTTGCAGCGCTATACAGAGAACTCATTCACATTAGTCCCTGCCCCATTGTAGCTTACAGTCTAAATTCCCTAACACTAACACACACTAGGGTCAATTTTTGATAGCAGCCAGTTAACCTACTAGTATGTTTTCGGATTGTGGGAGGAAACCAGAGCACCCGGAAGAAACCCACGCAGACACTTGGAGAACATACAAACTCCACACAGATTCCTATTGAAGCTGGGGGTCCCATGGATATGACAATGTAGAGTTTTTTTGTTTTGTTTGTTTTTTTTTTTACTAAACGTCATATATCATCTGGAACCACTTTTGAAATTTGGTGTACTTATGGCTTCAGTGGCAAGAGCACTTAGAATTTTTGAAGAGACACTATATGCAGATATCCAAAAGAAAGCTAGCAGACAATACATGTTTTTTTAGAGCTGTTTTAAGCCAGGGAGACAGTATGGCAGACAGACTATTCCCACTACATCCAAATTGTCCTTTTAGGCCCAAAGAAGGTAGGTCAAATCAGAAGACTTTCAATGTACATTGTCTGTATCAGCCAGCAGTGGTCAGAATCGGTATATGCAGATATATGAGCACTTTCCATCACATATCGGTGGATATTAGACATTGTAAAAAATGGATACAAAGTAGAGTTTTATCAGTATCCCAAAGGCAACTTATTTGTTCAGTCCATGGCTCTGACCAGGCTAGAATTGGTAGTCTTTCAAACAGTCTGCAATCATCAATAAAAGCTCATGCAATTTCTCTTGGACCTGCAGGTTAAGATGGCACAGGCTTTTATTCCAGACTCTTCCCTGTCAGAAATTCATCAGGAGATTTTCACACGGTTCTGGATTTGAAGAGGGTAAACAAGTTTATTCGTACCAGACATTTCCATATTTCTATACTCATGGCAGAAAGCAATGGGGATTTTCTCACATACATTGCCCTTCAGGATTTTCATATCGTTGTTGCAGTTCACAGGAAATTCCTCAGAATCTGAGTCCTGTACCAACACTTTCAGTTAACCTGCCTGCCCTTCAGGCTTGCAAGATCTCCAAGAACTTTTACCAAGATGCTAGTCGCTCTGATGCCAGAATTGAGGAAACAAAGAGTCAAGATATGGCATTATCTGGACAACATTCTTGTGGTGGGAAGTTCAGAACGCATTGTCAATTGCAACTACATGACTAGATTGTGAACAAGGCGAAAAGTCATCTCTTCCCATCAAAACAAAGTTCCTGGAGGTCCAGATAGAAACTATGGAGAACAAAAGTGTATTTGTAGCAGAGATGTATGTTAAGATCCCAACCCTGACATGTGGACTGCGGACTCAATGTCACACTTTATAAGAGAGAGGCTTCAGTTGTTGGGTTTTTTCCCCCTCAGTCATAGGGATGGTTGTGTGGGCAAGTGACACATGTGAGATCTCCATTGGGAAGTTGTAAGAAAGTGGGTTCACAGATGGTTTTTTATGTATCATACCATTTACCTTGTCAAAAGCCACCAGGGAATCTCGTGGTGGAGAAGCCCAAAGTTAGACAAAAGGAATGGCATTTTTGCAGCCAGAGTGAATGATACCCACAACAGACGCCAGTATCGTAGAATATGGAGGCCACAAAATCGAGCAAGGCACATAGGCACAAAATTAGTAGTTTTTATGTGACTGTTTTGGAAAGGAGAGCAGTGTGGAAGGTAAATTAGCACTTTAATCTTCATCTAAAAGGGAGGTGTCTCAGAGTATTCTCAGACAACAGGACAGTGGTAGTCTTCATAAATTGTCAGGGAGGTACCAGAAGCCAGGCCTGGAAGTAGCAAAAAAATCATGTTCTGGGTGGAGATAAACCTGAAGTCCCTTTCAGCATTGCATGTAGCAGGAACACAGAATGAATTAGCAGATTACCTCAGCCGGGAGCAGATTTGGACTTCCTCAGGTAAACTTCATAGCTTCAAGCAGAAAAATGCTAAGTTTATCAGGTTCTTCTCTCAACACATGGCTCTGGAATCGGAAGGAATGGATACTCTGACAGTTTGATGGACATTTCACCTAGAATATGTCTTCCATCCATTTCCACTCATCACTCGCATTCAAAAAAAATAAAAGATCCGAAAGTTAAAGGCAGAAGTGATATAAATTCTTCCATTTTGACCTCGCAGTCTGTGGTTTCCTGTAGGCTGGGAAATGCTCAAGAAACAGCCTTGGCCTCTCCAGTTATATTAATAAATCCATTGACGATACTTGAGCTCCGATTTTCCCTTCATATACACTGAACTTTTAGGGATCTCATTTTGAAACAATAGAAACTGTTTGATAAATATCAGCCTAATATGAAAAGACTTGACGGTATGTACCTTTTCCAGGATGAGGCCACCTCTAAATGGAGTTTAGTGCTTAAAGTTGATTCAACTAATGCCAGTCTTTCAACCAAGACCACTATCAATTGAAAGATCCAATTGATAGGAAAATCAAGAAATTGCATATTTCTTCCAGTATTGTACTTAAGTCTGGTGTGGCTGAAGCTCTCAGTGTCAAGATTGTGGGCTAGTAGCCTTCATACAGATTTACAGGAGAAATTAGTAGATAATTACTCAAATTCATTTAAGTGATTCAAAAATATATTAATTTCCTTTGTGAGGCATCTCTAGATAGAATTACTTTGTTTTCCAGAAGTATGGTTTCAGTAGTTGTAGCCAAAATGGTTCTTTGATTGCATCCATGGGCAGCAGATGTACAGCCAAAGAATCATTTATCAAATGCTTCCTTTTGAGAGCACTTTCCTTTTCTGTCAACCTTGATTATATGATTAAAAAGATCACTGGAGAAAGGAAGTTCAATTACTTGCCACAAGATAGAAGAAATAGTGTGGTAGTAGCCCTTTTGGTATTTAGTTTAGTGGACTAAAGACCAAATGTGGTTTATTGGAGTTGCAGGTATTACAAGGACTACAAAATTTATTAAAAGTGGAAGCCATCTCTCCTGTCATTCTTCTATTCAAATCTGTTCCTGGTAGAGAAATCATTGGTCGGTTTCAGAGCTATTCTGGATCTGCAATGACTGAATCAGAATGCAAGACGTTTGCACGTGGAATTCAGTTCCATGGGAAGGGGAGATTTGCTTTGCTCAATAGATTTACAGTACACTTATTTTCACATTGCAACTCAGCAATCTTTTTCTTTTTTTTGTCCTTGGTTCCAATTCACTTGTCTTCCATTTTGAAGGTCTTTCACCAAGCTGTTGGTGGCCCTTATGGACGCTTTTAGAAAACTTGAGCCCTTTGCCATATCCGTATCATAGGAAAGTCTGAGCACATTCCCAAGAATATAACAATGCAGGTAATCTTGTTCCTACAACAACATTACTGAGCCATCAGCAGGCAAAAAAAATACCATAGCGATTTTATGTCCATAGATTTGAAATCCATCCAGTAGAATAGTTTTTCAATTGGTACAGAGTTTCGTTCCTTCAGAGATGGATCTGATGGCAACATGTCATGATCACCAGGGTACTTTGATTCTACTTCTGTCACAGTAACATCAGGGCAATAAGAGTAGATCCTCTGTCGGTGCTATTGAACTTCCAACTGATGTATGTGTCCCTTGCCCTCTTTGCACACACCTCCTATGGGAAATCAAGAAAGAAACAGTGGAGGTTGTAGTGTTTCTTCCAGTTTGGCCTTGTTGCCTGTGGCTTGACAAAAGATTCTGGAACAATCTTGACCTCTGCAACACTCCTCAGTCCTTCTGCATCAATGGCCAGTTTTTCATCCAAATCCATAATTCCTCTCATTGATGGTATAGAGATTGAGCTCTCACTGTTCAGGGATGTGTCTGATGAGGTAGAATCTGAAAAAAAATAATTCTGTGTGGTAAACTTAACTACACAACCTCACTTCTGCCAATGTTCCAGTTATTTTGTATCTTATTAAAGACTTTTGACAAAGGTGTTGCTCTCTATAGCTTGAAAGGTCAGTTATCAGTATTTTTCCTGACACCAAACTAGCATCAAAATAATACATTTTTCAGTTTAACCAAGAAATGAAGAGAATACATCCTAATGACAAACCTTTTGTGGAACCTTGGTATGTCAATATTGTCTCGGAATCCTTAGTGCCTGACCTCTTTGAACCTTTACAAGACATCTCCGTAGCTCGTTGAGTTGGCGAACTGTCAACCTTGTGATGTAAAGAACATATATGAGCAAGGCAGTATTAAGAACTTTTTTTTCTATCTAAAGTAGTTTCCACTTTCTTTATCAATCAAGATGTTATACTACAGTCTCTATGTCCACAACCAGCTAATAATAAGGAAACACAGTTACATTCTCTGGATCTTGTTATTGCAGTCTCTTTTTATTTTTCCAGAATTAATGAATTCAAAAGGATGAAGCTGCCTTTTGTCTTCCCTGCAGGTCCTGTAAGGGAATATGCTCCATTCAAATGTACTCTTACAAGATAGATTACAGATGTCCTTGAACAGGCTTACAAGGGGAACGAATGTGAAGTGCCTGAAGTTTTAATGGCACATTCTACAAGGCAACCTCTTTAGCACAGACCTCAGCAGATGATCATTGTAAAGCATTTGGATACTCATCATCTCACACCTTTGCCAAACATCATTAGCTATATGCCACATGCTCTGTTGATCTGCAGTTTGAAAGTGGCATTTTTCGGAATGTTGTTCAATAAAAGTTCAGTGATGCTTTATCAGTGTTGTTCTTAAACACACCCTATTTAATACTGCTTGGTTACATCCCATTGTAATGGCTGCCATGAAGTATGAGAAGGAGTTAAATAATTATAGTTTTCCTTTAAATTCTCCATGGCAGCCAAATATTCCCAGACGTATTTTCTTTTTGTTTTCGTGGGACAGCTAGAAAATTTCAAAAAGTCATAAGGAGGAACCACTTTATATACCCCTCTCTTGATTGGTGCCTTTTTAACAGTGAGATCCTCTAGAAAGCTCCTTGCAGACCATTGCTATTCCAGTAAAATGCATTGGTTGCATTACCTTTTTGAACATGATTTTGAATGATTGGTTAACTCTGAACTCGGCCCTATTATGAAAGGGTGAACACACTTATGCAACTAGGATATTGTAGTGTGTTTTCACTTATCTTTCCTTAAATCTGTATGTTTCACTTGAATTTTGTTGGTTGCAAGATCACACTACAGGTGGAAAAAGATCTGACATGATTGATCTTGAATTCAGGCTTTACATCATAAACACCAGTAATTTTAATAAGGGTGTGCAGACATTTTATATCTTTTATAGGCATTGGTGAAAGCTACATTTCATGATCTGTTGGCATTTAGTTCACTGTACTGGAACGTTGGTCAGGCGCAAGCTGAAGCATCTTTGTGCATGAAAACTTGTGCTACTTTACAGTAGCAAAACGAGATTAATTTATAAGCCTGGTTTAATACCTATATTTCCTGTTTACTTACGACAAACCAAGATATCACACATTAAAAGTATTCTAGAAAAATAAAATCCTGTTGTCGTAGTAAAAATAAAGAAAGCACAGCAGTTTAGAGATTTAGTGTAATAAAGTCACATTTAAACTACTTTGAATGATGTACCAGAAATGGTGAGTGGTGTATAGCTGCCAATAATGCAGACTTGTTAATTCATTAAAGTACTCCATGGGATATGTTGGCCACAGAATGAGCAAACTCGTGTCTGAATGTATAATCCTAACTAGTGTTAACAAATGATCTTCAAATCTTTAGGTCTCCATTGTTTCTGTATATTAAGTGCAATGTTTCTTTGCGGCCTAGGCAAACAGTCAAGCTTCTGCATTACCCCCCAATTCCCACACCCTCAAGCACTTGACTTTTTGTAAAATAAAAATAATAATTTATCTTTCCGGTAAGGCTGCAGTCTAGGTGCACTGATGTCTAATGTAGAACGATGTCCCAGGGGCAACTGGTGGGGTGCAAATGTTAGATTTTGAAACAAAGCAAAAAAAAAAAAAAAAAAAGAACTTATGACACTAAGACGGTAACAGCACCATCCCCACCCCTCTCCCCACACATTACACCAATACCACCTCCACTCCTTAGACCACACATTACACCAATACCACCTCTACGCCTTACATAACACATTACACCAATACCACCACCACTCCTTACACAACACATTACACCAATACTACCTCCACTCCTTAGACCACACATTACACCAATACCACCTCTACTCCTTGCACCACACATTACACCAATACCACCACCACCCCTTACACAACACATTACACCAATACTACCTCCACTCCTTAGACCACACATTACACCAATACCACCTCCACTCCTTGCACCACACATTACACTTATACCACCACTACTCCTTGCACCACACATTACACCAATACCACCTCCACTCCTTGCACCACACATTACACCAATACCACCTCTACGCCTTACACAACACATTACACCAATACCGCCACCACTCCATACACAACACATTACACCAATACCACCTCCACTCCTTAGACCACACATTACACCAATACCACCTCTACGCCTTACACAACACATTACACCAATACCGCCACCACTCCTTACACCATACATTACACCAATACCACCACCTCTCCTTGCACCACACACTACACTAATACCACCAGCTCTCCTTACACCACACATTAAACCAATACCACCACCACTCCTTACACCACACATTACACCAATACCACCACCACCACACATTGCATGCGGGCGCTAGCTGGCAAATTTTAATCTTGGGGACAAGCACACAGCTGCAGTACATCATAAGTAAGCCTAGAATCCTCAAAAATTACTCCATCATAATTGACCCCCTCATAATAATCCTTAATCCCCTTATCCTGCCATTAACCGCCTCAAAATCGTTAAATCTCATCATTATAAGCCATTTATCAACATTAACCACCATCATTAATTACCCCAACATTACATATGAACCCCTTTATAAATATTAGCTCCCACATCATCCCTTTCATAATTAATGACCCCCCACTTATAGGCATAAAATCCTTTAGCCGGTTCAGAACACAAACAATCTACCGTGTGACACCACCCTGTGTTATTTATGTATGTTCTATTGAAGCTGCTATATATTTGAAAATAGAAGTATTTTCATTGCATTACAGTGTCCATCTCTCCTTGAGTATACTAGTCACATACTCAAAACAAGATTTATATTGTTTGTTTTTTTGTTTGTTTTTTGCAGCTTTTAGGCTAAATCATTATATTTTGTTAAAAAACAAAAAAAAAAACTGTACTTTTAAAGTCCATTTCTGCACGTAATCTCAATACATGTGTGTTTTTCCAAATTGAATACGGTTATAAAACAATTGCTGTTACTGTCTAAAATGTTTTGTATGATTCTGCATTGCTTTAATAGGAGTATCTAACAGATTAATCCCTTGCAAAACTATTGTGCCTGCGATATCCATGAGTCTTTGTGGGGGAAGAAGATTAGGACATGTATATTTCTATTGATGTGAAAGGTTTCTAGTTTGCCCAATTGTTTCTTTTTGTTGCTCTAGATCTTGGAGTGAAATGGATCCCTACTTTTCCAATGACAGAAGCATCTTGACTCTTTCGGCCATGGATTCATCTACATGCTAAGGGCAGGCCTTATTGGTATAAATGTCCTGATAGTTCTCTAATACATTGCCTTATTCTTTATATTTATTGCACCTGAATGTATTCTCTTACATCAACAAACCTCAAATGATGTGGACTTCTGGAAATGAACCAAGAAAGTGCAATTGATCTGTTCATGTCAAACCTGAATAGGTGTTTACACTGTTTTATGTGTATTACACATTGTAATGAGAGGAGAGCATTGTATTATTGATTATTTTCATTCATTCAACAGTGACATTCCAACCTTTCAGTGATCAGAATTGATGATATAAATTTAAATTTTTGTTCCTGCTAATGAGCAACCATCGTTCATGTGCAATAGGTCTTGCTGTATGCAAGAATATTTACAGATTTTATTTTTTAACTGAAGATACTGTTATTTATTTAAGTGATTTGGACCTCATTTTAGTCATTCATCCAATAGGAATGAAGATGAACTGTTTAATGGTTCCATATATTGAACAAACTTGATTTAAAATTAAAAGGTCGTACAAGTGATACATTATTCATTGCATTTTCGACTGTCAAAATGAAGTCCCTATTTTGCAGATTAAAGAGAAAAAGCCCATGAATGTTACATAATGTGGTTTAGAAGTCATCAGCCTTTCTATAGCTCAGGCTGGATTATTCCAATTTTGCAAGGTTAATTTTTAATTTTTATTTTTGTTGCCGTTCTATTCCAAATGTATTCCTTAACATATGTTAGGTAAAATTTACCATTGTTTACTGCATATTTTATTAAAATGTTTACAGTCTAAAGAAATATACTTTTTACTATTTACTAAGGTTTTGTGTGTATCTAATTTACAAATATTAAGTGCCTGATATCTAAGAGACTTACAAGACAACAAATCATTGGTGTATACACAGTTGGAATTTTTTTTCTATTTTCTTTTCTTTAACATTATTAGAGATCTAACTTTATCATGTCAACTTCATAGCACTAGGTTTAGCCTGTGTTTTAAGATGTTGGTATTATAAAGAAGGTGAAGCAAAATGGAATTGATTTCTTGTGATGCAGATTTTTCGAGTTATCAGGGTGGGTGGTAGGATAGTATGCACCCTAAGCAAAACTTCAATCCACACCCCCTCACTCCGCCAACAGATAAGTTGTAGCCATAACATGGAATTGTCATGAAACTGATTGTCTCATGGTCCAACATCTAACTCCCCATCAATTTAGCTGGATATTCTCTTAACACCAGGATGTGCAACTCCCTCTTCATGCTGCTCTACAAAGCACAGCATCATGAAGCAGGACTTACCTCCTGGTATTGTCACTCATTCAAGGGCTGATGCAAAGCTGGGCGCAAAACGGGAGTAACTTTTGCACAAAAAAAGACATGGAAAACTAGTGTATTTCTGCCCATATGCAGAGCTATATACATGTGTCCATCATTGCATCAGCTCCTGGTTTGTCATCATCCGCTGTATTTGTACCTGAACTATTGCAGGTGCAAAACACAACTCGTAACAGAAAAGTATTTGCATATTTCTGCAGGTCTGCATGAGCCACATTTGCATAAACACACCTTTAGTGTACTGAGCCTGCCCCCCCAGTCCAGGCGCAGGTGGGGTGCCAGGATCATGCAAGTCTGCATATGAGTATTTGTATATGCCCACTTTCTGGGCATGCGCAGAGTAAATTCATGCAAGATACACTACACTAACTGGCGTATGTCCCATTCTGCATCAGCATCTCATTGTTTTAGGCATCACTGAAACCTTGCCGCTCTGATTAGAGTCGAGCCATATAAGAGTGTTGCATTGGTGATTTTCAGTCATGTCTAAAATGTTTTCATAAAAGCTTAAGAATTTTATTTTTATTTTTTATGAAAATCAAGTAATTGTTTCTTTTTAAATAAAATGTTATTGAAGAAATGATACTAACTGAATACAAAAGACAAAAATTCTATAAAACAAAATTGTAACATCTTCAAGGAATTTTTAAATTTTTACAATAAATAAAGGAAGGGGGGGAGGCGAGAGAATAAAGTGGGGAAAGGAGAGGGGTGGAGGTGTTAGAAGTTATCCCCCATGGCTATTATATAAGAGAGTGATGTTGAGTGCAGTTCTGCTTGACAGGGGATCCTGAAGAGGGTAGCAGCTTCTGGGGTTACTCTGGAAGAGTTATGTTTCAACACTCAGGGGCTAATCCTTATGTAAAATATCAGTGGGCCCAGATCGCATTAGATTTGTGTGGATTATTGTGTAGGAAGAATGTTATTTCTTCAATACATGCGATGTGCCAGACATATTTCTAAAAGGCTGATAGAAGGGGTGTTTTTGATTTTTTTTTTTTCCCAATTTTTAGCAATTGGTCCTTTAGCTGCTGCCAGTAAACTAGTTTTTGATTGGGTAAAGATCAATCAGATAGCTCAATCTCCTGATGGTATGGTACACAATATGGCATCTATGACAACATATAATGGAACATTGTGCAATACAGTACAAATATGTAGTCCAATCAAAGTTCTATTTTCCACTGTACGAAACCGTACAGAATAGTTCCAAAGTGTATCCTATAACCATAGCACACACCAAACCCTTTTGAATATATTCTTACAAGATAGTAAGTCATATCAAGCCTTCAGAAATATCGGATATGATGGTCAACTTCAACCCGGATTACTGAACTTCCACAGGATCCTATGCACACCTGCAGCAGAGCAGTCAGTGGAGTATGTGGAGCAGCCTGTCAGAAGGAGATGCTTTGCTGACACCCATTAGCCTGGGTAAATTTTTATATACAGTTGGAAGTGGAGCTTGTGGCAACTCCTTCTCGTCTCCTCCAAGCACATTTCATCAAGTAGGGGACCCAAGTCCATTTCCCATTCAAGGATGACATCCCAATATAATCTGTTGCTTGATGAGATCAAACCCTTTTTCAATGGAGACTTCAGCCAGCTATCATCTAATGAGTTTGGTCACGCAGGACATCTGCTGAGAGAAATGACATAAGCAAATGTCTAGGCTGGAGAAAATAAAAAAGAGGTATAATAGAAGGGAATTTCTTTTGAATGTCTTTTAGAGATGCACAATAACTCTGCCAAGTTGCCCACAACTCTGATATCTGCTTGCATCCGAAGTTCAGAATTGTACTAGTTTTTAACCCACCATACCAACAAAGATAAGTTCTACATTCTCTATTTCAGAGGAAATTCATGACCAGAATCTACTGTCCCATCTGGCTGCTAGAGTTAGACTTAATAACAGGATTTTGAGGGACAGAGGTTGTACATCACGACCATAACATTGTGTTTGCAGGTCATGCCCTTCTACACTGCCACAGCCATTTGCAACCTTACCACATCTAATTGGAACTTGGCAAATGTAGGATGTGCTAAG
Organism: Mixophyes fleayi; assembly: GCF_038048845.1. Lineage (NCBI taxonomy): Eukaryota > Metazoa > Chordata > Amphibia > Anura > Limnodynastidae > Mixophyes > Mixophyes fleayi. Next base: position 115,620,704 of record NC_134404.1, read on the forward strand.
GCTATAAAATCAACTCTGATAAAGATATTGGATATACTAGATTTTTTGCTGCCTATAAATATCTGTTTAAATTCAGTTATAACTGTACATGTCAGACAACCAAAATGATGTGTGTGGGAGTGCAAATTACAGAAAATAATCTGGCAATCTCTTAGCAGCCAACTTTCTTCCTCTCCTAAACATGATTAAGCTAGAACTGGATAAATCTTCATATGTTGGATTGGATGCATCTCAACATTTAAGATGAATACCTTACCATACTTGCTCTATTTATTTCAAACTTTGCTATTTCATGTACATTTTAGTGTATTTCATTTCGCTACAGCAGTCATCACAGTTTATTTAGGCTAAATAAAAACATGTTAGGGTCATTTATTTATATAGAGCCACTAATTCCGCAGAGCTGTACAGAGAACTCACTCACATCAGTCCCTGCCCCATTGGAGTTTACAGTCTAAATTCCCTAACATACATACACATTCACACAGACAAGAGAGACTAGGATCAATTTTGATACAAACCAATTCACCTACTAGTATGTTTTTGGATTGTAGGAGGAAACCTGAGCACCTGGAGGAAACCCACGCAAACACAGGGAGAACATACAAACTCCACACAGATAAGGCCATGGTCGGGAATTGAACTCATGACCCCAGTGCTGTGAGGCAGAAGTGCTAACCACTTAGCCACCGTGCTGCCCAATCACCTTAGCATCACCTTATTAGTTACTCGCTCACTCCCAGTACTTTAACCTCCCTGCTGTTAAACTCTTCCAAGCCTCCTCATATCAGCAGCAATATTAACTCTTTCTTTTCAACAGTTTTCCACCTCTAACACCTTCTCTCCCTTATTTCTACATTCTTCTCCCCTGATATGGCAGTTCCTCATTTTCTCTTCGTTGTCAACCATGGCACACTAAAGTAGCACAAAATCTACAAAAACTTTCTCGTAAAGATGAACACGGGGAGAACATACAAACTCCACACAGATAAGGCCATGGTCAGGAATTGAACTCATGACCCCAATGCTGTGAGGCAGAAGTTCTAACCACTAATCCACCGTGCTGCCTTATCTGTGTGGAGCTTGTATGTTCTCCCTGTGTTTGCTTGGGTTTCCTCAGGGTGCTCCGGTTTCCTCCCACACTCCAAAAACATACTAGTAGGTTAATTGGCTGCTATTAAAAAAAATTGACCTTAATCTCTCTTTCTCTCTCTGTGTGTGTATGTTAGGGAATTTAGACTGTAAGCTTCAATGGGGCAGGGACTGATATGAATGAGTTCTCTGTACAGCGCCGCAGAATCAGTGGTGCTATATAAATGGTGATGATGATGCGCATCAATTTATTTGGCAGAAAACGTCCTGTGGAAGACTGATATGAGCTACCTACCTCACACAATGGGCCTAATTCAGAATGGAAACCAACTCTTAAGCACAACTTGTATTTGAAAAAGTTTCATGTTTGTGAATGTGTATGTACACCATATTCAGAGTTGCGAAAATGTACAAAAACCTTTTTATGTTCCGCTTTGAAGCCTAATTTAAACTTGAATTAACTAATACAGCAAGAACAACTTCCCAACATGCATACAAAAAGTTTTGTTTTTTTAATCTTTACCACAACATGCTTAGCAACCTCCAATTACAAGCCGTCCGGCTCCTTGTCATCCTCTGCTACTTACACCTGCCCCTAACCACCCGCAAATAAAAGTACTTTTTTGGCCATATCTGCGGCTAGATCCCGTTCTGAATTCGACCACAACTGCTCAAATACTGCATTACTGTACAGGGTGTACGTCTCGCTCTTAATCAGGCTCAATGTGTAGAGATGCATTCTCTTTCTCGAGTCAAACTTTGAGTAGATGGGGATTCAGCACACCTTAAAAGACTTTCTGCTATTTCCCTTCTATATATCCTTAATCACTGGAGGACTGCGTTTGAATGAGCATCCAAAAACAATGTTTTCCTTTCCCTACTTCATGGCAGCCCTTACAATGGGTTAATCCCCTGATCAGCTAGTGTAGACAGGAAAGATTTTGCCCCACCTGGGCCCTATAAAAGGCAGCCCCGCCTTCCTTAGTGTCTTTCTTTCCTGTCTCAGCGTGTGTAGGACAGGTAGTGTAGTGTAGTGTTTTTTATTTTTGTTCTTTTATTCGAGAGGGCTTACCTAAAGGAGATTTTTCTGGCTTTCCTCTAAAAGCTGGCTGTTTGTGTGTACATTACCAGCGGGGCAATTGCCAGGACGAGTCTTTGCTGCTCCCTATGGGTTCAGGACTGAGACTGCCAGCGGGCGGGCACTCCAGGAGGACGCGCATTCGCATGCGTAATGCGCTGCCAGGTTGCCGGCAGCACTATTTTCTCATGCAACTCCCCTGTCAAGATGAGACAGGTGAGATAAATACCCTGCTAAAAGGCTCACTATGATGATGTAAGGCAGGCACCTTGTTTTAGCAGCTGAAGCCCATTGAAGGAAGCTAAGTGTTTGCTTGGTGATTGTATGCTGCAGGACCTAGCAGCCATCTGGACAAGTGCACTATGGACCAGGAGCCAGCCCCAAAAAAGCTAAAGGACACCCCAAGGTAAGCCCTTAGTAAGGGTTTTTTGTGTACTTTTAGGATAGGTTACTTAGTTCCTTTGTTCTATTGTTTACAGTACCTCTGTGGAGCCTGTGCAGAGAAAAAGGAAATGTAAAGTGAAAAATCGTGTGTGTGCAGCTGGTGATGGCCAATTACCGAAAGATTGTACTGATCCATTATGTGTGTCATGCACCCCTGAAACGGTAGAAAGTCTGGCCCCCTGAACAATTTTAAACCATTATTTTCTTGGATGGTTAAAGCGATGTAGGGTTTTCAGGCACCAGACCAGGGAACAAAGAGGGACAGGATTCCTATAGCAGAAGATATGGAGGAAATAAGGCCAGGGCTGTCCTCTAAAACATTCAGTTCTACTCAGGAGTGGGATTCGGAGTCAGATAGTGATGCTGAGGTGAAAGAGGATCCCATGATGTTTAATTTGGATACTGTGAATGCTATACTTAAGCATATTAACAAATCATTAGGTTCCAATCAAACCTCAGGATGCATTGTTTTCGGAGCACTAAGTCTATAGTGTTCCATACACATAAGGTGATTTAAAGACTTGATCACTAAAGAATGTCAAGCCTTAGACAGAAGTCATCCTAACATGGGGAGACTGAATTGCATGTACCCTTTTCAGGATGAGGATGTGCCTAAGGTGGATTCAGCCATAGCGGGCTTATCCTCAAGGACCACTCTGCCGTGGGATGATAAGGGGTCCATTGAAAGATGCCATGGATAGGAGAATGGAGACTTCCTTCAGGAAATTACACATCTCCTCAGGCATAACGCTAAAATCTGGGATAGCCATGGCTTTGGTAGCTAGAGCTCTGAGGCTGTGGGCCAGTACTCTACATACAGATATTGAGGATAAGATAAATAGATTGTATCTTCTTAAATCCTTCGAGATTATGCAGAGAAGCATTGATTTCTTGTGTGAAGCCTCGTTGGATACAATTGTATTCTCTTCCAGGAGCATGACCTCAGCAGTTGTAACAAGAATGGTGCTTTTGCTAAGTCTGTGGGCGGCAGATCATCAATCCAAACGCCGTCTCACAACGTTTCCATATGAAGGCAATTTCTTATTTGGTGGAAAACTGGATAACCTAATGCAGAGGCTAACAAGTGGCAATGGAATCTATCAACTCAATCCTCAAAGCAGTAGAAACAGGAGATTTTCTGACGGCAATAGACTTAAAGGATGCATATTTTCATATCCCAATCACATCCCATCACCAGGAATTCCTGAGATTTTGCATTCAAGAACGCCACTTCCAGTTTACTTCCCTTCCATTTGGCCTTTCCACATCTCCAAGAACATTCACCAAGGTCCTCATAGTTCTCATGGCAGCACTCAGGGAGAGAGGAGTTGCCCTATCTGGACGATATCCTAATTTCAGCAAATTCAGGGGAAGCAGCCTTGGAGGTTACATCCCAAGTAATCCAGTTTCTGCAAGGGCACGGTTGGTTAGTCAGTGTATCAAAAAGCCATCTCACACCATCACAACAGCTTGTTTTTCTAGGAGTACAAATACAAGAACGGACAAAGTCTGTCTTTCTCAAGAAAGGTTGGACAAAATCAAGTCCACGGCGCATCAAGTTCAGATTCAACCTCGTGTTTCAGCACGAACATGTCTTCGTCTCCTAGGAATGTTTTCCTCAACAATAGGAATTCTTCTGTGGGCAAGATGGCATATGAGAGATCTTCAAGCAAACCTCTTTGCACATTGGGATCGTACAGTGGGGTCTCTAGATTCCAAAATCAACCTCTTAAGATCGGCGAGACAGTCTTTACGTTGGTGGCAGCTCCCAGGCCTGAGAAAACAAGGTGTGACTCTCGATACCAGACTGGTGTCCTTACCACAGACGCCAGTTCAATAGGTTGGGGTGCTCACATGCAAGACATGGTCCCGCAGGGCGCCTGGCGAGATGGAGAGGCTTCTCCAGGGGAACAGAGCAGTCTGGCGTGCAGTCCAGTACTTCCAGTCTTATCTGCGAACCAAACATCTGCGAGTGTTCTCCGACAACAGGACTGTGGAAGCCTGTTTAAACAAGCAGGGCTGTACCAAAAGCAGAGCAATGCTGACCAAAATAACCACGTCAATGGCATGGGCAGAGATGAACCTGAGATCTCTCTCAGCCCTCCATGTAGCAGGCAAAGACAATGTGGAGGTGGAGTATTTGAGCCGACACCAATTCCACCCAGGAGAATGGGAGTTGCACGAAGAGGTCTTTCAACTCATACGACACAGGTTTGGAATGCCAGAAATAGACCTAATGGCCACAGGAAGCAATGCCAAGATACCCCTTATCTACTTCCGTCAGACAACAGGGACCAAAGATAGATGCCCTGTCAATGCATTGGAACTTCAAACTGGGGTACGTGTTTCCTCCCTTTCCAATCATCCCTCAAGTACTCAGGAAAATAAAGAAAGAGAAGTTGGAGGTGATAGCGGTATTCACGGCGTGGCCGCGGTGGCCTTGGTTTGCAGTACCACGGAGTATGTTGCTGAAACATCCATGGCGTTGAAGGTCAGACCAGACCTTATACATCAGGGTCCAGTTCTGCATCCAAAACCGGGCTCCCTTGGTTTGGTGGCGTGGAGACTGAGCGGCAATTACTGAAATCCAAAGGTGTTTCAGATGAGGTAATAGATATTCTAATTCAGGCCAGAAAAAAGAATTCCTCTATAATCTATTACAGAATTTGGAAAAGACTCATTTGTTGAGCAGGGGACATGGTGGAATGATCCCATGTCTGCCAGTGTGCCGTATGTGTTAGGGTTTCTCAAAGATGGGTTTGTTAAAGGACTAGAACCCGCTACATTAAAGGTGCAAGTATCTGCTCTTAGCATCCTTCTTGATATCAAGCCGTCATCTCGGTCAGTTTTTTCAAGCACTGAAGAGGTTATGCCCGAAACGGAAACCATTCTTGGCCCCTTGGGACCTTAATATTGTCTTGGATGCCTTAACAGCTTATCCTTTCGAACCTTTGCAAGACATATCTCTCAGGTGCCTCACTCTGGTGGTGCTCTTTCTGGTGCAATCACTTCGGCTCGTCGAATAGGGGACATACATGCGTTATGGTGTGAAGAACCCTTCCTGAATATCTATGAAGAAAGTAATTTTGATGACGAATCCGGATTATCTACTCAAGGTTGTATCTTCCTTCCACATCAATCAAGAATTGATTCTGCCATCTCTCTACGCTCATCCCACTAATAGTGACAAAACACTTTTCAATTATCTAGATGTGGTGAGAGCTATATCTTCTTACATTATCAAGACAAACAAATCTTAGGAAGACAAAGCAGCTATTTGTACTTCCTGAAGGTCCTTGCAAAGGACATGCCCCATCCAAACCCACATTGGCAAAGTGGATCAGAAAAGTGATTGCACAGGCCTACAGTGGGAAAGGGCGTGACGTACCTAGGATACTGAAGGCGCATTCAACTAGGGCGGTAGCGACCTCCTGGGCACATAGAACATATGCATCAGCAACCGACATCTGTAAGGCAGCTGGATGGTTGTCAATGCACACTTTTTCTAATCATTATCTTCTTTACATTTCAGTCTCTAAGGAGACACAGTTTGGGAGAAAGATTCTACAGCAAGCGCTGTGAATATATTTTTCTGTTTGTCTAAATTAAGGTGTTGGTTTTATTGCCCTCCCAACTAATGTACTGCTTTGGTATATCCCATTGTAAGGGCTGCCATGGAGTAGGGAAAGGAAAATTGAGAATTATACTCATTGTTAATTTCCTTTCCTTGACATACTCCATGGCAGCCCTATATTTTTCCCACTCTTGTTCTGAAAGTTATGTATAGGACGGCTTGGGAAGTTACAAAAGACACTGAGGAAGAGGAGGGGCTGCCCTATATAGGGTTCAGGTGGGGCAAAATCTTTCCTGTCTACACTAGCTGATCAGGGGATTAACCCATTGTAAGGGCTGCCATGGAGTATGTCAAGGAAAGGAAATTAACGGTGTGTATAATTCTCCATTTTTGTGCCACATCTATGACTGATCCTGATTTTTTTTTTTTTGTTTGCTTTATGACCCTCCCAGTGTGCTTCTTTTGTGGGACAGACCATAGTTCCCCTACAGGTATGACCTCAGCAGTCTTTTCAGTATGGACCTCTAAAAACAGACTCCTCGATCTCTCTATCCTTGGTATCCTGCCTGATTTCAAAATTTACAAAATCCCCTTTCCATCAATATTTTACAGGTGCAGCATTTTTATCATATGTAAGTTTATTAAGCTTCTCCTTACTTGCCCCAAGCTGGGAGCCCTTTGTTTATTCCACCACTCCTCAAGTAGACACTTGTGTATTGTAGACTCTAAACTGACTTCTGCCCCCCACACAACCTGTTAAAGAACTTTGTTTAGATGGTAGTGCAAGATGGTGGTGAACCAGGAACCTGATGACCATGGTATCCAAAAGTTTAGTCTGTGTGTTAAAAAATGAGAATATATACAAGCTATACTACTAATGGTCCCCGATCCCCTCCAGGATTCACACCTACTCTCCCAAATACTTCATATCTCTTTTGGAGGCAAAAGAGGAAATTCACATATTATCGATTTTATTACTAGTCAACTTCCAAAATCCCATTGTCAATAACTGGAGTAATGGTCCCCAACTCTGTCTGCTGTCCTTTCCTATCCAATATACTCCAAACATTGTTAATAAGTTAATTAGACATATATGTAATGTAGCAAATTCTTGGAGGAGCCCAACTCCTCCTGCGATAATACACATACCATATTCTGTGAAGAACTGAGGTTGTGTTCTCCATGATGATGACTCAACTTTTTTGAAACCAGGAATTCTTTAAAGCCTTACCACTATTCTAATCAACATGCTGAATGAAGGCTCGGTTTTATGATGCTTAGGATGTATCCAGGAACACATAGAGGATGTTTAATCCCTTTTGCCCTTATTACTGCCCTGTTTTCATGTAAACTCCACGTGCAGTAACTTGAGCAGGATAGAAGGGTACATACAAACTAGAACTTGATTTATGCTGTTTACACGCATGTCTAATGGAAACTGACCACATTCAAATAGATACAAAATCATTGTATCATGTGAGACCATATTTATTTGCGTTTTGTTTTTTAAGACTGCTTGTTCCATTCCAGTGCACTTGCCAAATTGCAACAAATTTGAAATCTATACAATCATATCTAAAATACATCTCAAATTCCAGAGTGTATGTAGCCTTAATGTCCAGCTACAAACTAAAAATGAAATTTGTTCGCATTTCGGATTTTAAAACTTTGACTGCTTGGCCAAGAATTGAAATAGTTTGTCATTTTTTTAAAATTTATGTTGGTCTATTTTTTTATTTAATTGTTTTTAGAAAGGGTACATAGGCAACATTTTTACCAAAGCAATAGCAGTGATGGTGTTTAGTGAAAAGTTATGTGTGTGTTTTGCAGGGTCCACGTGTAACATTGTTCAATAACATTATCGTAAAAAAAAAGTCTTTTATAGTCATTTAATTGATGTTTGTGTGTAAATACAGTTCTGTAGCATAGGTCAATCTTGTGTTCTTAATAGGAGCTGATATGAGTTATAGTGGCTCCAGAGCACATGTCACACACAATTTTTCCATACAGAACTGTCATTTGACATTCTGAGCCTGCCTCCTTACCACAGTTTTTTTGAGTCTTACAAGCCAAATTGATATTGAAAGTCAGTGATTCACTTGACTAATATTAATGTAGTTGAATAAGAACTGCCACCACAGTGCATTTTCTTTATTTAACCCTTTTTTTTTCTTTTGAAGAAACTGTCTACATTATTCACTCTTTATGTATTTGCAAAATAACCTTACATAACAAAATACCATTTCATATACAGTGTTACTGAACAGCTGGCACACAGTATGAATAAAATTGTATAATACAGAAGGACAATGAGATATGGTAAAGGATTGAAGGGATGGGGGGGGGGGGGGGGGAGAAGGAGACAGGGGCCGAGAGATCGTATGCCATGTACAAAAGCAATCTATCATAGCGGTTGGCTTAAATGCAACAATGGCACACAAGATGCACTAAATTGGATAAAATGATACCTTAATGTATCATGTCCGTTATAAAAGTGGCAAGGCTATGTATCCCAGGTTTCTGAAAGTGGAGGATACCAGCTATGTACTCCATATTATACACATACCACATGTTGCAGAGAACTGAGCCATATGCAGGAGAATTGGGGCTCCTCCAAGAGGCTGTTAGTTGGGAGTTTGCTGCATTTCTCATATTTCTAATTCATTTATTAATATGTAGGATTTTTTGTGATGGGAAAGGAAGGCAAAAAATACTGTGGAGAGTTGTGGGCCTGTTACTCCAGTGATTAAGATCTTGGATGCCAGACCAGTAATGAATTGAATTGGGACAGGTTTATCAAATATATACAAAAGTAACTGCAAATAACTGAGCATTGTGTTGAGCTATTTTTAGTTGTCAAGAAAACCTTTCAGTGCTGTCTGAGTGGTTAGAGACATTATGTATAGTGGGACAATAATTAAAAGTGACTTGTCCAATCCACTTAGGTCCAGGTGCAAAAGTTTGCTTTTACAACAAGAAAGCAATGTAAAATTGCTCACTCTTACATAAATGTGGCAGTCTTCCCAAAAAAAAAAAAGAAAAAAAACCTGCTATTTGTTCAGATACATATAATAATGCAAACGGATATGGCACCTATGTAGTGCAGTATAATCTATAAACGCCATAGTGCACTGTCTCTTCCCAGGTTTCATAACCCTCTGACAAAGTCTCAAAATAGAAAGGAAAAGCTATATGTTGTGTAGTATTGTGAAAATACTTTGGTTATTGGTAAAAGGCCTAGACCAGCCCAGCCGCTTTGTCCTGAGCGCACTTGTCGTGCTGTACAAGCTGAAGTCAAAGGATTGGAGAAGGCAGAAGAGTGATGGATGAATATAATAAGAAAAGAAGACTACAAAATTTTGAAAACAGAATAACTTTAATGCTTATGACTATATCAACTTGAAACTCTAGTATCAGAATATTAAAAGTACCATTAATAAAAATATTATCGACCAAAGACACGATTGACTAGTTTATTGACAGAAGCATGTGCTAATAGTTAAAAACTACTATAGTCCTAAATTACAATAGAACAAATGCAATTAGTTCAGTACTAATAGGAATGATATTGATAACAAAATAAAACATTTAAAAAGAAAATATGTAAATGTTAAAAATATAGTAGTTAACAATATACTAATAAACGGTGATTAACAATTATAAGAAATAATGTATGATTATTAAATTAAAAATACAATAACAAAATATAATAAAAATGGTAAAATACATCAAAAGGTTAAAATAAAGGTAATTGGGGGCAATGTCGCTCAATAAATGTACAATTTTGTAACACTCATAAACATCCTGTGGATAAAAAGTTTTGAAATACTTTCCAGAATTTTTTTTAATTCTGCCAGTTTATTCAGTAGATCCCCTCTATCTCCCAATTTGACATTGATCAGGGTCGGCACAATGGCCATTAAAAAGGTGTCTCTTATTTTTAATATTCCTTGTGTTCCTGTATTCCCATTTTTAAAGGGTGTTTGGCTTTGTCTACATAATATAACTTTATGTGTATATATATGTGTATATATATATATATATATATATATATATATATATATATATATATATATATGGTCCATTAGCATTTTACAGTTTGATATCAATCTGACCATATATTGCCTAACATCAATAACTAGAGTATGCAATATGCGATCTCTTCGGCGATGGAACCGGACAGCTGCTGATGAATCGGGGAATAATATGATATCAGACATGACACATTTCCTATAACCTGAACCTTAAATAACACTGAAGTGTATATATAATCATAATATATAAACTAATAATAAACTACATACTATCTGCTCATAAATCACTGTAGAATAGATTCAATATGAATTATATAAATAACTAAATGTTGTAATGTGAGTGTGTACGTGCGTATTTTACTGTGCGATCGCAGTATGCCACGTGTAGCGTGGCATACTGAGTGCAAACCGACCAATAAAACAATATTAACCAATATACTTTCGTTCATCCAATTATACGGCTTCGACAGTATAATAAACTATCACCTTAAAGATGTTATATGCAGGATCTCAGTACCACGTTTCATGGTTATGTAATGCAAGTCCCCCTTGGTATATGACCACGCTGTTTGTAGATCTAAACAAGTTATCATATGAGAGAGTCTTAATCTTCAAAACGATTTCTTCTTTTACTATAGACCGTACACTTCTGGAGCTTGGAGATAACCTTTTGTATGCCCTTCAAGGGTGCAATAAAACACGTAATACATTATTTGGAAAGGTGCAGAGTACAATAGAACATGTATCAGTTATACAGAATACTCTACTACAGTTCTTCAAGTTTAACAGGTTCATCTGTCCAACGCATGTCTTTAAGCTCAGAATACATTTAAACACTTCATGTTCATCAATAGCATCATCCTAGGTCTATCAATAATGCCATATAAAATCTCCTTCAGCTTGCATTAATATACACACTTCTAATACTGTCATCAGTTCTTTTCATGAACACTTGTGGGCGGGCTATTGTCTGTTCGTTCTTCCCAGTCTCCCAATACTCAGGTTTCTTTGTGCGTGAAATAGTGATCGGCTTGCAAAATACTGGGAGACTCCAGACTAAGGGACCTAGGTCTCGTACTTTTTCCCTAGTAACCTCCCTCCCATAATTCAGGTACATTAAGAATATTTAGTGGAAAGAGAACTATTCATACTTGATATAATCACTGAGGATCGCGAGAGCACACCAGAGCACTTTGTTTGGTCTAAAACCTTACCAACCCAAGAATGATAATCATTCTCAAGGATGCCTGCTCAAGTCCGAATATTACTGGACTGGCATCGCTGGGTGTACCTCTTTTTAACTATGTGGTCAACGTACTTATGGACGTAATACTACTCAGACAATAGCCCCTCACACTTTCTCCAAGCTCCAAGGTTTCCAAATTTTCCTTTACCCCTGAATTGAATAGAGTAATTGGCTGGACCGATTATGCTACTAACTTCTCCTTCATCCCCAATACATTATCATTACCTGAACCAGCCTCTATCACCTGTCAACAATCAAAATAATTGACCGTCCCGAAAAGAGAACGTGATGAGAGAAACACAGAACAGGAAAACTACAACTTCATGATGGACAACTGTCTTAGCCTCTGGCTCAGGTGCTACTAACTGCATTCGAGGCCTCCCAGAACAGATTCATGAGTGCACTTGGACCCTTCTGTGAGTGTTGGCCCCTCTGCAGTGGGTGAAATGGGCACCAGTGTGTCTCTGCTACCCTTGAAGTCATGATGCTGGTAGCCTACACCTGGTACCTGTCTGTCAAATAACCTGAGCCTAAGAAATTACTGTTCCACAACTTACTCTCCCGATCCAACATCCTGACAGTTTGTTTCCTGAAAAGTCACACTGTGTTTTGGACGTTCTCGGTTGCTGTCTCACCATTTACCTCCTCTCAAGGTCTAAGCTAGCCTCTCAGTTACAATCTCATCTCAAGAGGGGTCAAGAACATCTTAAAAATCTACAGGTTAAGAGGCTGCCCAGGAGTGATCTTTGGTAGCGGGGAAGGACTAGTGGTCGAAGCGATCAGTCACTTCAATCAAGTTCCAACTTTTATTCTATTCAATTCGTTCTACCTAGTACCGTTACTTTATGTTGACAGTGGTTTGTGGCAAATCGAAAGTATGTGATTTGTTACCACTGCTCATACATTATACATCTATTATCAATAACATGAATACCCCTATCACCTATTTTAAGTCTAGGGCTATCACATTGAATAACAAAAGCTTTGAGTATGACACAGTAATACATTAGACACATTTCAATACACCTTTACCCAGACATATTTCATTGGTACACCAGTGTATACTTTAGGATCCTGCATGGTGGTAATTGGATGACATGGATTTGTTTTACCTGGAGAGAAACCCATCTGCAGGAGGGATATGGGATGGCTCTATTGGTATCATCTTCCTGACATTCTCTTAATCAAGATAGGACGTTGCCGTCCTACTAGCTTGAGAAGAAATGTCTGGTGCACCCCAATATGCTCTTACCCGCTTGCGCATATCCTCTGTGCCCAGCTGAGCCAGACCATGTGCTGCCTCCGCTAGGTCTGGAAGATACACTCAGGGAGCTACTGGTCTACCTTGTCCATCTCTCCAGGGTCCGCCAGACTCCTCACCACATATCTTCACCTTCCAGTTTATTCTTTAGGTAACACAAATCTTCATATATTAACCAATATGTGTATGTGTGTGTGTGTTCACATTTTAAAACAAAAACAATACAATGAAAAACAAAACAAAACATAGATTTGTCAGCTGTCACATGAAACCCTGCTGTCTATTTGACAGCTATGTTCGCCCTGGTGTGACAGCCATGTATGGTCGTGTGTGTAAGTGTGGACTTTACTAGCAGCTACTTCAGTTGATAACTGTGTCACTGTATAAAGTCCTCTATGTAGTGTCCTAATCATGTGCTGGTATTGCTATAAAATATTTTTTTCAGTCAACTCAACGTCGCCCCCTAGACTAGAAAAATGCTGAAGACCAATGTATATCAATCGATTATCCCTCTGCCAGCTCACATATCATTTTCAGTACCCTATATTCAGCTACTTAACTAAGTGAGAAGGGCAAAGGGGTCTATCTCTATAACTCTTTCTTCAAATATAACAGTATCCAGTACATGTCTGTCTAACAGTGAAAAAAATATAAAACACGAAAATTCTACATTTTCTAGGGTTTCACATTATGTCGTATCTTGTGGAAAAAATCCTACTCCAATGTTCTACACAGAGATGCATTATTATTTTTTATTATTATCTTTGACTTATAAGGTGCCACAAAGGGTCTGCAGCACCGTACATTACATATACAGAAAACAGAACCAAGACACAACATGATACACAAATATATACAAACACAGGTGCATGGGTAAAGCAAATCAGATTATATCTGACAGATAGTGAAAGGGATGGTAGAAATCAGCAGGAAAAAGGCCGAAGCTTAATAAAACAGGGCTAGCGAAGCAGGCCAAGAGGTACAGAGGGTGAAGGAACAGTAGAAGGAGCACACAAGGAAAGAGGGCCCTGCTCATGAGAGCTAACAACCTAAAGGGAAGGGGGAGACACAAAAGTTATCTCTGTATGCCTAACTTCTAGCGATCTCTCCACCCTTTGTGCATAAATATATAGGTACACTGTGTACAGGAGGCAAAAAGCAGATATACATTCTAAATAAAAAACATGAATCGGTTTTTTTTCACACAAAAACTTTCTGCTTAACATTAGCGGCTTCTATACACAAAACCCCTGACTGTTTCTGTAACTCATGTCAATATAGTGTGTATATCCCTGAGTTTGTCTTATGTAAAAAATATGTCTTTGCCCCATTAATGAGACTGTGTCTATGTCTTTTAGTATCTCTATACAAGAGGGGAGGGGGAGAGAGAGAGAGAGAGAGAGAGAGAGAAAAAAAGATAGATACTAACATAGATGTAAAGAATGAGAAAATAGGAGAGCGACGAATAATAGGAATACAAAGATTTGAATACAAGGGTTTGAAAACAAACATACATGCAGAAAGGGAGATTTTTACAGCAAAAATGACAGCTGGATTGGACTCTATAGGAAAATGGCTGTATTACTTCCACTAATCCCCTTAGCTATTTGCTAAACTATGGCCCCTCCCCATACTTGACTAGGCGGTCTTACATCAACCGTGCAATCCAGTGTCGTCCGTCATTTGTTCATTAAGAACTCGGTATCACATTGACTACATATCTCTGCGATGTACTTCCTGACTTATGACTGAGCAATGTAAAAAAGTTAACTCTTGATGACTCATCTAAGATACATAAAACGATATTTTGGAGCAAAGTATGTACATCATTTTTGGATAATGATTCTCAGCCAAACAAATTATCATGAGTCACTGCAGCCTAAAACAAAGAGTGTCCCAATGATCCATTGTTAATTAGTCTTTCAAGAGTAATTTTTCTATTTCTCTTTCCCACCCCTTTAAACACTAAGTCTATATTTCTTTTTTGTACCCTTATCTGTGAGAAGAAAAACAAGATAGTTATCTTAAAACAGCAAACGAAACAAACATTTCCATTCTTTACCATCGGCCAGCTATCAGAAAAGCAAGCATGTGACAACATAAAACAAACAAGCAAAATCAACAAAGATTACTTTTAAATCAGTTTCTTTTCTAAACCTGCACACTAGTACTTACCACAGTTTTAACCTTTATCTTGCCTGGTTGTAGGACTACAGCTATAACCTGATTTCTTTTTTGGTTGATTATAGTTCTCCCTCAAAACATTTACTGTTGTGAAGTGTGCAGATGCCTGTTGGAAAACCTCTGTGAGTGTCTATGTAATTCCCCCTTAGACGGCCCAAGTCTATTTGTTTCCGCTCTTGTCATTGTACAGCCCCTTGCTTGATGTCCTGTTTTATGGCATCTAAAACACTTCGTTAACTCATGTGGTTTCTGTTCCTTAAACCAGGTGTTATTATACTGTGGTCTTGTGTGCAGTCCCTCTGGTGCTGGGCTACTTACCATTATTAGCCTATCACTCTGTGCTTTTTCCTTTTTACATATATTTTTATCATGTCCTATAACTGACTCCCTGAGAACACTTACAGTGATTCCTCTCCAGTGTGGTAATGAAGTTTGCACCCTTCTTTTCAAGTATTCCCTGAGGCCATCCATTAGAACTGAAACAGCAATCTCCCTGTAGTGTACATTATCCTTTATGTCTGATACCCCAGTATATTTGGCCATCGCTATCAGAGCCCTGCAAAAATAGTCTGTTGCATTTTCACTGTCCTTTTGTTTGATAGTAAAAATTTTACTCCAGTCCACTATCACTGGAAAATCTATAGCCAACTGTGTGATTATATGTCTAATATTGTCCTGATTATCATCCTCAGTTAAGGATTTATCCTCCTCCAACATACAATCCTTAATGAACTTTTGTATATCAATATCGAGAGGAAGACAGGCTCTAAGCACCATTCGCCAATCTTTATTAGTAGGTTCATGTGCATTGCCTAAATGTCTAATAAATTTCTGACTCTTGGCCACATTTTTTCTAGGATCAGGGAAATCAGACATAATTGAAAACATTTCAGACCTAGTCCATGGATCATGTTTTAAGGGAACTTCACCATCTTTGTCCACCTTCCCATTGGGAACTGCGGTTGTGCGAACAGGATGTGAGCCTACCAAATCACTATGTTCTGAACTAGTTGCTGAAATTGCTGTTGCAGTACAATGGATGTCTCCTCCTGTGTTAACCTTTACATTATTCTCACCACTTTCAGCCGCTGCCCCTGCTGGTGGGATCGTTCCTTTTCTTTGTCCTGAAACATTACTTTTAATATTACTTAAAACAACATACTAGTTACAGTTTTTACATTTTTGGTATTGGCTGTACTTTCTGCCCCGACCGAATTTGTTGGGGGCACGCTTGCGCTCAGTTCTCCACGCTTTGCAACGCACACTACCGGAACGCTCATTTCCGGTATGCTCACTTCCGCTGAACACGCGCTTCCTTCTTGTTGCCACAATTTTAAACAGTCATCATGTCTAGTTCTCACTTCTGTTGATCTAATCAACCATACCTTTTCTTTAACATTACCCAGTACCTCTGAATTAAAACTCCCTATTGTTGGGAAAGGCCTATCACAATCTTTGGTCATCTCGACCCACGTGTCGCAATACGCCGTTGCGTATGACCCATATTTCTTACACATGAGAAACCTTGCTGAATCAATAAGGCCTTCCATAGGTAGTTTCCTTCCTCTCTAGCGTATGTTTATCACTTATTTTGAACAATACCTTTTATGCTGCACACAGACATATCCTTTCAGAAAACAATTTCAACCCTTTACTATAAACACTCTACCACTAGAGATCTCTAATGGCCGTGGACGTATTTTCTCTAGCCGCGTCCACTCGCTTCTTCTCGTACCAAACGAGGACCCCTAACACAGAAATATCACTGTGGGCCCCAAGGGCTATCAGCTCCTCGATACCCTGGCTCAACCACAAAATCTGTTGAGTTTATTATAACTGGTAGCACCAAGTTGATACAATCAACCAGCCTTTCCAATATAATTCTTTCAAGCTGCTCTTCCAATTCGCACTGACGGTTGTCGTGCAGTTAGATCGCACCGCCTACTGATACTAATTAGCAGTAAACTTTGCGATTTATTGGTGGCGCTTTTGCGAAAACCCCCTTTGTTTTTGCATTCGGTATACCTGCCTCGTATACCGTCCTTCAGTTGGGCAACCCGCCTCGTCAGACAGCAACTAAGCACAATCAACAATAAAACAATGTATCTATGTCACAAAATCACACAACATACACCCTTTCTGTGCAGAAAATCAAAAAATTCCCAACAATAGTAATAAAATTTCAGAGGCTTTCACAAGTGATTATACTATGCATGTATAACAACTATCAAAACGATTGTTTAACCTCGTGGCAACATTACCGGAAGTACAAATACGCAAGGCAGGAAGTACACATACCCTATAAAACGTAAAACGACAATATAAAGAAACATTTTTCTTTCTTGTCCTTAGATTCAAGTTAGCATTCCTTCAGATTATGCAACAACGGACATTCCGTTTCGCAACACAGAGTGAACCACAGGTCTTGAACACATTGCGTTCTTTCCCGTATGAGACGCGTCCGTCAATCTACCCTTTGTTGAGGAACCGAAAACCGTAAGCGTTGCATACCTGCCGATAACGTAACCTTCAAACTCAGAGCCCCCAAATTAAAAAGTAATTCTATCTTTTTCAAATAAGCATTGCCCAAGCGATTGTATTGTGTTTTTAACGCACAAAGTAATTTATTTTAGCAGATGCAAAGTGTAACAGTTCAATACATGATTATAATATAATACAGTACAGCCAAAAGATACATACATACCGCTGCGCTCCCATGGGTACCAGTGAACAGTAGTTCAACCTTGAATACTGTGGTCAGAGGACTGAAGCTACTGGGAGCGCAGCTATGATTATATATATACATTCAGTGTTACAGAGAGAACAATGCAGATGATGTGGCTTGCTTCTATAGGTCCAGACTTCAGGTGGGTCCAGGGTAAACAGGTCATAGGTTAGTTCAAACAACCCCCTCAAAGGCTGAGGTCAACATTCCAGATGATTCTCCCGCCCAGTTACAACTAGTCCATTAGCATTTTACAGTTTAATATCAATCTGACCATATATTGCATAACATCAATAACTAGAGTATGCAATATGCGATCTCTTCGGTGATGGAACTGGACAGCTGCTGATGAATAGGGGAATAAAATAATATCAGACATGACACATTTCCTATAACCTGAACCTTAAATAACACTGAAGTGTACATATAATCATAATATATAAACTATTAATAAACTAAATACTATCTGCTCATAAATCACTGTAGAATAGATTCAATGTGAATATGAATTATATAAATAACTAAATGTTGTAATGTGAGTGTGTACGTGCGTATTTTACCGTGCGATTGCAGTATGCCACGTGTAGCGACCAATAAAACAATATTAACCAATATACTTTCGTTCATCCAATTATACGACTTCGACAACACAAATACTTGATAGCTTATATGTACACTGAAATTTAAAGTTGATATTTGTGTGTTTAATATTGGCTGTTTTTTCATGTAACTTATGTGCGAAATAGAAAACTAATTTGGATTTGTCCAGGAAACTACTTACTCAAATTTTTTTTTTTTATTTAACTTTCCTTAATAAATTATGCCCATTAGCACTGTACATGGCATAAACAAGCAGCACTGATCCATAGCACATTACATAATACATACTGCATGACACACAAAATACAAAGACCAGACCTAATGAGTAAACAAAAAATACGCAGATGACATGGTAATGCAGATCAGACTGTTTACAGGACATTGAGTGAGATTGATGGTAATATTTAACGTGAAATAGGCCTGAGCTGAAGAGAACAGAGCTAGGGAAGCTGTCCAAAGGGTGATGGAATAGTAGAAAGAGGAAAGAGGCCCCTGCTTGTGAGAGCTTACATCCTAAAAGGGAAGGGTAAGACACAAAGAGGGTGGTACCGAGCGCTGGAGTGGAGGTGATAGCCGAGACAAGGAGTAAGGAGAAGGGTTGATGGGCTTGAATAAAAAAATGAGTTTTAATGGCACGTTTGAAGCCTTGAAGAGTAGAGGCTAACCTGATAGGGCATGGGAAATCGTTCCACAGCTGGGAAACAGCCAAGATGAAGCCCTGGAAGCGGGAGTGGGAAGAGGTAATCAGTGAAATAATGAAGTGGCAGAGCGAAGGGGGGCGGCAAATAGTGTTGGTAGCGATGAGGTTGGAGATGGAGGGGAGGGATTTCTTGAGAGCTCTGTAGGTGAGGGAGGGGGATTTAATTTTAATTATATTGCCTACAGGGAGCCAAAGTAGTGACTGGTGGAAAGGGACAGCAGAGGTAGAGTGATGGGAGATAAAGATAAGGTAGGCTGCAGCATTAAATATAGACTTAAGAGGGGCAAGCTGAGAGGAAAGTAGGCCAGAGAAAAGGTTACTGTAATCAAGGCGAAAGACTATAAAGAAGGGAATAGGAGTTTTGATGGCTTTCATGGTAAGAAAGGGCCATCTTGGATATATTTCAGAGGTGGCAGTAACAGGGTTTTGAGAGGGACAGAATGTGAGGTTTGTAAGGGAGGAGTCAAGGATGACCTCTAGGCAGCGGATTTGAGGGAGAGAACAGAGGTTACTGTTATCAACAGCGAGAGGGGATGTGTTGGAGCCCTGGGGTGAGGGAGAGACAGTTATTTCAGTCTTGGAAATATTGAGTTTGAGAACACACTGAGATATCCAAGATTAGATGGCCGAGAGAGAGCAGGA
This sequence comes from Mixophyes fleayi, assembly GCF_038048845.1. Taxonomy (NCBI): domain Eukaryota; kingdom Metazoa; phylum Chordata; class Amphibia; order Anura; family Limnodynastidae; genus Mixophyes; species Mixophyes fleayi. The sequence continues at coordinate 115,640,284 of NC_134404.1, forward strand.
GACTTGAGAGGGAGAAGTCAGGATATGAAAGATAGATTTGGGTGTCATCGACATGGTACTGGAGGCCAAAGGAGCAGATAAGGTTACCAAGGATGGAGGTGTAGAAGGAGAAGAGCAGGGAGTCTTGGTAAGGGAATAGGTGGGGATGTGGATTTAGGTGTAGAGACTGAAAAGGAGCAGTGAGTGTGGTAAGAGGAAAACCAGGAGAGGACAGTGTTAAGGAGGCCTATAGATTTTAGAGTTTGTAAAAGGAGAGCGTGGCCAACCATATTGAAGGCAGCAGAGAGGTACGGAAGGATAAGAAGGGAGACGTGTCCCTTATATTTAGTGAAAAGTAGGTCGTTAGTGACCTTAATGAGGGCAATTTCACTGGAGTGGTGGGTGTGTGAAAACCGTATTGGAGTGGGTCAAGGAGGGAGATAGATAAGCGAAAGGAGGTGAGATGGTTGTAGACAACCCGTTCGAGAAGTTTGTAAGCAAAAGGAAGTTAGGGAGATTAGTGAGAAAGGCAGGTTGCAAAAATGTTTTTTTGAGATGAGAGCATGTTTAAAGGAGGGGATGGTACCAGAAGACAGGAAGAAGCGGAGGAGGTGGGCAAGGATGGGGCAGTACTCCAGAGAAGGGGGCCAGAGAAGATGAGGGGATGCAGTTGAGTGGACAGATGGAGGGGGGGTGAGGAGGAATAGAAGGGTGCAGACTTCATCTGTAGATGACGAGAGAGAAGAAAGGTAGATTAGCAAGAGTGACAATGGGGAGAAGGTGATGGAGATAGCATCCACAGAGGAGGGGGTGAGAGGGTGGGACAAGAGGGGACTAATATGAAGAAATGTCATAGCGTACTAACTCCATCATACTTTCATGTTTTTAAAATTTAATATATGTGGCAACATAATGTGAAAAATGTACTGTAATTGTAAACTAGTCAGAGGTGTATAATATATCAGCATGAAGTACCACTAATTATAAACTTGTCAGAGGTGTTTTACATCATTATTTTAAGTAGCTTCATATAGGAACATTTTGAGTGGTTAACCTGAGATTTACCTATATCATGCTGTCATATTCCTGTTGAAGCTATAAGGATGGACTTCATTCTTCCAACAAAAATCTTGTATTTTCCTGTAAGGCCAACTTTAAGCTCTTAATGGCTGAAGTTATCTTTTGACTTAAGACTAGATCCTTACTTACTTTTCACAGCCTATTTGTTACTAACAGTGGTAGTCTTTACAGCAACGCTGTAAACACCGACAACACATACCCCGACATAAGGACACCAAAGCTGTTATCCAGACAGATTCTTCATACCGACTGCTTTAAAAACAGACTTGGAAGAATTCCGATCAAAAAAGATCCCTGGTGGCTGCAATGACGTCACTTTGAAGGGTGACTCATTTATTCCTGCTGTTAATGTGGTAATTTAAGGAGGCACCGGCTGTACAATGTACAAGCACATTGTAGAGTCGGCGCCTCCTTAAATTACCACCTTAACAGCAGGAATAATTGAGTCGCCCTTCAAAGTGACATTGCAGCTGTCTGGGATCTTTAGTCTCAGCCTTACGGTTGAGACCAGATGGAAAGATGGGTTATGCCACAAAGGAATCAATTTTTTCAAATTAGCTATTCAAAAGTGCGGATGCAATACTTCTACAGTCAGTTTTTATGATGGTAATTTGCATTTACTCCAGAATGTCATCAATTGTGATCATTTGAATTGCAATTAATTTCAAAGTCCCTCTTTGCCATAACAATGAACTTTATCCCCAAAAAACATTTCCACTGCATTTCAGCCCTACCACAAAAGGACCAGCTGTCATCAGGTCAGTGATTTTCTCGTTAAACAGGTGAGAGTGTTGACAAGGAAAAGGCTGGAGATCACTCTGTCATGCTGATTGAGTTAGAATAACAGACTGGAAGCTTTAAAAAGAGGGTGGTGCTTGAAATCATTGTTCTTCCTCTGTTAACCATGGTTACCTGCAAGGAAACATGTGCAGTCATCATTGCTTTACACAAAAAGGGCTTCACAGGCAAGGATATTGCTGATAGTAAGATTGCACCTACATCAACCATTTTTTTTATCGGATTATCAAGAACTTCAAGGAGAGAGGTTCAATAGTTGTGAAGAAGACTTCAGGGTGCACACAATTGTCCAGCAAGCACCAGCACCATTTTCTAAAGTTGATTCAGCTGCGGGATTAGGGCACCACCAGTGCAGAACTCGCTCATGAATGGCAGCAGGCAGGTGTAAGTGCATCTGCATGCACAGTGAGTCGAAGACTTTTGGAGGATGGCCTATTGTCAAGAAGGCCAGCAAAGAAGCCACTTCTCTCCAGGAACAAAATCTCTGAGACTGATATTCTGCAAAAGGTACAGGGATTGGACTGCTGAGGACTGTGGTAAAGTCATTTTCTCTGAGGAATCCCATTTCAGATTGTTTGGGGCATCTGGAAAAACGTTTGTCCGGAGAAGGAAAGGTGAGCGCTACTATCAGTCCTGTGTCATGCCAATAGTAAAGCATCCTGAGACCATGTGTGGGGTTTGCTTCTCAGCCAAGGGAGTGGGCTCACTCACTATTTTGCCTAAGAACACAGCCATGAATAAAGAATGGTACCAAACCATCCTTCAAGAACAACTTCTCCCAGCTATCCAAGAACAGTTTGATCCAGTATGATGGAGCACCTTGCCATAAGGTGATAAGGCAAAGTGATAAATAAGTGGCTTGGGGATCTAAACATTGAAATTTTGGGTCCATGGCCAGGAAACTCCCCAGACCTTAATCCGATTGAGAACTTGTGATCAATCTTCAAGAGGCGAGTGGACAACAAAACCCACAAATTCTTGACAGCATTGATTAGGCAAGAATGGGCGGCCTTCAATCAGTATGTGGCCCAAAAGTTGATTGACAGCATGCCAGGACGAATTGCAGAGGTTTTCAAAAAGAAGGGTCAACACTGCAAATATTGACTCTTTGCATAAACTTAATGTAATTATCAATAAAAGCCTCAATACTTATGAAATGCTTGTAATGTTACTTCAGTATACCATAGCAACATCTGACAAAAAGGTCTAAAAATACTGAAATAGCTTTGTGAAAATCAATACTTGTGTCATTCTCAAAACTTTGGGCCATGACTGTAGATAATAAGAGAGAAGTGGACTGGGGAGGAGGGGAGATGGTGGAGAGGTGTCAGCTCTTTAGGATCGAGCCAGTGCACAACATAGGGGGAAGACATATGTAGTATTTCTACATCCACCCTAGTGAAGGGATTGGCATGTGCCAAAACTGCTTGAGTGAGATGGGTGGATAGATCATATATATGAAGGCAGGGAAGACCCAGTCACCGTACCAATACGAATCAGGAGGAAGCAAAGCTGTTTTCAAGCAGTGAGGCCGTAGGATTGAAGTACAAAGAAGCCTCACCTTTAAGGAAAGCGCCGTGAATACCCGATGTATGGAGAACCTGTTACATAAAGTGCCAACTGTGTCTTAACTATATGAATAGCTAATAACTATATGAATAGTGACAAGCAAAAAAAATCCCACAATATCCTGTATTGCACCAGACCCCCAATAAAAATAATTTCTTTTGGGAGATGTGAGAAATAAGTAAGCATAATGTATTCTGTAAATTGATATTCATCAACATCATCATCATCAACATTTATTTATATAGCGCCAGCAAATTCCGTAGCGCTTTACAATTGGGAACAAACATTGATAAGACAATACTGGGTAATACATACAGACAGAGAGGTAAGATATTCTCTTTAATTTAGAAATTATAATTTTTATTATCAGCCTGATAATTATAAATTGTGATATCACCTACTATATACATGCAACGATGATGAAATACAAGCATATACTAAAAATAATAGTAAAAAGACTCCTTACTGTCAGCATTAATGCTGTGATCTTCTATGGTATCTACAATTTTTTGAGAAAGTAAATATATATAAATTAATATCTTCATATAATTAAATAATAAAACAAGAGAACAAAAGTTTATATTTTATCTTTTCTTTTAACTTTTTTTCACACACGTTTTGTTTTTAGAAGCCCTTGAGTGCCATCTATAGGAATATACTTTTACTTTCTCTCTCATTCTGTGTTGTACATGATGTTACTGTACTCAGGGGTGCACCACCTATTGATTATGATAGGAATCCCTGATTCCTAATATATCATTTACTAGGGAACGCTGTCATTGATGGACATGTATGTCTGTTGCTGATCCTGTTCTTTTAGAGACCCGCTTTGTGAATAAAAACTTCTGCTTGAGTGCAGTCTGGATCAAAATGTGCTCATTAGAGCAACAAATTACATATTTGCCAATGCTAGGTCTAACTCCACAGATGTAGTAGCATGTATGGACTATGAAATGAGGGCATTTAGTCACTCCTGGGTAAGATGAGCATCTATTTATATTAAATCAATAGGGGTATAGATTTTGTGGGGACCAGAGCAGCACATAATATCTTTTTCTGCATCATGCTTTAATCTCCATGAGTCATACAAACCGTGCAAGGTAAGGAGGGCTGACAGCTTCCTGGCAAACTTAGAACCAGGGCTACTGTAATATGGGTAAACCAATTCAGTTTTAGATTCATATTGATATTTATCATTTCCTGTCACTGCCCTCTGTGCCACTTTTGAGAATGGCTAAAAATATTTGGAAAAGAGTGAGGATTGTTTAGTACATATAGTCAGATGCTGATATCTACCAACTACAATTAGTAACACCCCTGTGTTTATTGGTGGCAAAAAAAAAAAAAAAGACAAAAGTACTACTTGACCAGAATTGAGGGTTTGCAAAATGGTTTTCTGGTGAAAACACAGAAGTGGGGGCAAGATCTACTGTATAATGTGCTGTTTAGGAACTTTTTGGCCATTAACATTCAAAGCAACAATCTTTAAACTTATGAGGGACAAAATGCACATCAGCTTGATGAACTCCTGGTGCCTCCAGATGACAGGGAAAGGGAAGGAGGGAGAGAGAATAGAAACCACAAATGGCTAGCACCTAGCAGTATCTGAACCCACATATAGTGCAGGGACAGCACCTATCATGTTAATCTCTTGTATCACTCTAGGTAACCAACACAGGGGTTTTGAGGAAGGGAGCCTACATAGAGACCCCACTCAGAGGAAGGCTGTATTAGTGTAGCATAAGGGGTTGCTATAACTATAGTCAAATTGCATCAGATTAAAGTCATGATTAAAGTTATTGCAAAAGAAAGTTTAGTCAATGCTCAATGGGAACAAGTGGACCATCTATGAGATCAAAGGGGGGCACTTGCCTCAACCAGGGGATCCTGACGGAGGGGGTCTCTTGAGAGAATACCGAAATGCAGAGATGACCCAAAAGTTATTTGTTTTGTTCTGCCTGACAAAATATTGTCTACTAAGCTACTTGAAACCAAATGGGAATTCCCATTTAAACTTTATATTTTGGTTCCACTGGGCTTGATAATGTTGATAAAGTACCATCACTTGTGGAGTTGTTGGCACCAACTAAGGAACAAGCTGGAGATTCTCTCTGTGAATTGGGATTAAGGGTTTGCTTCCTACTTCCGCCATTAACTCACTCTTTGACCGAATGTAGGCAAACATTAGCATCATGTGGTGGCTGGTCAAGTTATCTGGGCCTTAGGATCCGATGGACTCAGGAAAAGAAGTACTTTTGACTTTGCTCCCAGAAGCAGGTTAAAGAAGGAATCTAGATACGCTGGCAAGGCTGTAGGATCAACCGATTCGAAAATCTGCTTCACCCATATACGTTTGGACCTTGCCCTATTTTTGTGAATTTCTAGTTAATTTTTTAACTTCTGCCAGATCGGATCTCAGTGGAGACACCTCCTGATCCAAAATATCAGATTTAAATTCTATGATCACCACCTGCAGCTCAATTTGGAAAGCAGACTTGGGGGTAAATGTATTAATGTCTGGATTCTTCAACTCTGGCGTGATCAGCGTCTTCAGCGATTAAATTTAAAGCGGCGCTGCATTGTAAAGGGAAACTTCCCTTTACAATGCAGCGCCGCTTTAAATTTAATCGCCGAAGACGCTGAACACGCCGGAGTTGAAGAATCCAGACATTAATACATTTACCCCCTGATGTCTTACACCAAGCCCATGAAGGAAAAGGAATGATTTAATGCCTGCTTAAGAAACCCTTTAATCTTGTCTGATTGAAAGGATGTGGGAGAGATTTGCAAAGTTTGAGCAGGGAGAATTGCCTCTATTGGTTGTTTAGGGGGATGGATGTTACCAGTTACAACCAGGTAACACACAGGGCTAAAAACAAGGACAATTCTCTGAGACTCTCAATGTATTGATAAAAACACTATTATGCTATAGTCTAAAGTGATATAATTGAGTAATATACAGACACAATAGTCAGAATACAGACATAAGGCTAATGGTTTACAATTACTTGGTGGTAGTGTCCGAATCGAGGTCCTCTCAGGTTGGGAGGAGCTTGAAGGCAGAGAAGTTAGGACTGTCTACAGACTTGTCTCACAATGTCCGAAGTTCAGAGAAGCAAAAAGTGAAGCAGACGGGGGAGGAGTAAATCTATTAAGTGCTGAATACTGCAAGTTGCCGGAAATCAACGAGCTTGCCGTGAAAATTTAAAGTGGCAATGGTTTTAAAGGCATTGTTTTGCATTTAAAGCCATTAACGCTTTAAATTTTGACTGTATACTCGCCGATTTCCAACGACTTGCAGAAATCAGCACTTAATACATTTATCCCTGGGACTCTTGACTTGATTTGTGGCTACTCAGGGGAGACAATAGTTGCATGAAGCTTGGGCATTTCCATATATAATATACATATCTGAAAATGCCAAAGGCCTGCATTTCCAACATGAGGGTCCAGGAGTAGGCCTAATCTGCAGGTCAGTCAAGACCACATGGCTTTTCCTTCAGGGCAGTCTGATATTTGAATCAAGCAACCTCCGGCTTGTTTCACGTTTTTCCTTGTTTATTCTGACCCCTGACCCCTGGCCTGTTCCTGGTACCATCCTCCAGTATTCCTATACCTGCATCCTGTACCACGGTAATACTGATAAGCCTTTAGTGACCTAGAGCCTAAGTCCTGGGGGCATCCGACTACTTCCGAACAACATTAGTTCTACAGGAAAGGCGGCTGCTAAAGGTGAAGACCTCTTATAGCTTAGCTCTATAGGCTCATCTACTTACGGCGGTCATATCACTGAGCTACATTTTAGGGCTTCTTCATCCCTAAAAGGATCAGGTCCTGATCAAGGGTCACAGCCGCCCCAGGCTACTACACTAGTTCACCCCCCCAGTGTGTGTGTAAATACATTTTTTGTATATATAGATATATATCTGTAAATAAAATTGTAAAACATTAATACATTAAACACACTTCATTATGCACTTCCTCTCTTACCTGATCTTGCAGTGTAGACTACCTGGTGTTCTCTTTTGCATGTTCTTGGAGTGTTGTCCGTTGGCTTCTGGAAACTTGGGAGTCCTGTATTTAAAAAAAATTGCAAAAAATATTGCAAAAATTGTATTATAGTGCAAAATTTTAACAAACCCTGAATGATACAAAACAACCCCCTAGTACAGACAGACAATAAAATATATGAAAATTATTTACACTCCTATAGTAACATCTACCAGCCCTGTCTATCTAGTATTTAGTATTCTAGTGACCGCTGAAACCACAGTCAGCATCCACATCACCGCCACACAATACAGAAATCCTGCCCTCTACAAGCTATTTCATCACCTCCCCACCAATTCATCCCCCCTGTCATTATCAACCCGCACCAGACAGTTTATGACCCCCCCTATCCAATTCACTAACCCCCCCCCCCGTAGCCAGTTCATTACCTCCACATTGCTTTTTCATTAATCTCCCCTATCCAATTCATTAACCCCCCCTCTAGCCAGTTCATTACCTCCCCATTTTCACTTCATTAATCACCTCCCTCTAGCAATTTCATTAACACCCCCCATCCAATTGATATGCCCCCCTATCCAGTTCATAAGCCCCCCCCTCTAGCCAGTTCATTAATCCCCATTTTCACTTCATTAATCCCCCCCTCTAGCCATTTCATTAACTCCCCCATCCAATTCATATGCCCCCTCTATCCAATTCATAAGCCCCCCCCTCTAGCCAGTTCATTAATCCCCATTTTCACTTCATTAATCCCCCCTCTAGCCATTTCATTAACTCCCCCATCCAATTCATATGCCCCCTCTATCCAATTCATAAGCCCCCCCCTCTAGCCAGTTCATTAATCCCCATTTTCACTTCATTAATCCCCCCCCCTCTAGCCATTTCATTAACTCCCCCATCCAATTCATAAGCCCTCCTCTAGCCAGTTCATTACCTCCCCATTTTCACTCCATTAATCCCCTCTATCCAATCCATACTAGCAGATCATTAATCCCCCCATATCCAATTTATAAGATTCCCCCCCCAGTCATCTCCCCCCCTCCACATCCGATGTGTCACCCCACTGACATTTAACAAGCACTTACCTTGCTGTCTTCTGTTCTCCTCTGACCAGACGCCGGCGCTTCTGTCATCTTCACACGCAGCTAACAGCATCCAACGCTGTTAGCTGCAGGCGCGCTCTGTGTGGTCACGTGAGATGTGAGACCTCACGTGACCACACTAAGCAATACACTGATAGGGCAGCTAACAGCGTTGGATGCTGTTAGCTGCGTGATTGGGCACAGGAACATGCGGGACCGCCCCCTTGAGGCCAGGGGCGGCCCCATTAGAGGAGAAAGAAGCCGATCACCGGCACTTGAAGAAAAAAAAAAAACCCAAAAAAACCAACAGCTTGTCAGTGTTCCGCGCTGCGCCCCCCCAGGACTCAGCGCTCCAGGCTGCAGCCTGATCAGCCTAGTGGTTGATCAGGCCCTGAAAAGGATACATATGTTTTTGGTCTTTTAAAGTCAGACTGATGTTTTGGCAGCTGATCCCATTCCTTATAAATCAAGCCCTTTACTACCTGAGGCACAGGATTAATTAATGTGATCACTCCCCTTCTTGACACCTTGATTGAGACTAACTATACTCCATTAATGTTACAACTAAACGCCTTAGCAAAATCGTGGCAACACCATTAGGTCTCCTGGCTAGGCAGGATAGCGGTGTTTAAAATGTCCCTCCTACCCAAAATGATGTATCTATTTAGGACTTTGCCCTTTAAGCTGCCCAAACTCTATATGGATAAATTACGTGGCCTACTTACCTCCTACGTCTGGAAGGGAAAACCGCCTAAACTCTCTCATACGACTATGTCCCATCCAAAAAAGACTGGGGGTCTTGCCTTACCTGATCTGGTAAAATACCAGGAAGCGGCCATTTTAGCTCAGCTCTGAGACTGGTCCCTTCCAGGTTCCCACAAACCTTGGGTTGACCTGGAGAGAGGTCTTAATCATGCATTCCTGTTGGCTGATCTGCTTTGGATCCCCAGGTCCTGGAGGCCCTCTCAGGCTACCCTACCACGACTTACGAGTGAGGCTCTCATAATTTGGGACAAATTTTTAAAGGTATCTAATCTAATTTCCCTCCCTACCTCTAATATCTCCCTCCATGCCTTAGCTAAACTCATACCTAATTTAAACCTATCCTTGTGGTGTTCAAGGGGCATTACCAATATCAAAGTGCTTCATTCTGACACATCGTTATTACCTTTCTCCGATTTGAGGGAAAAATTCCAAATCCCTAACCAAGATTTCTATAAATACCTCCAAGTTAGGCATTGGTTACATTCTTTGCGCACTCAAGGCACTCCTTTCCAGACTTTCAACCGAAACCAACAGAGGGGCTATCTCCTTCTGGTACACGCACATCAACACAAGTCAGCAGTCGGTGAAAGTCTCCTCCCAATTAGCCTGGGAGAGATAACTCTATATGACTCCTGACAGACTACATAAGATGTGGCCGGCCCAGACTAGAGCCTGTTGGTGCGAATGTGGGGATATAGGGGACATCTTCCATGTTTTCTGGAGTTGTCCTGTGGCCCGTGTACTCTGGGCAGAAGTATACGTATTAATATCTAAGGTCATCCAAACTCCGATCCCTAATACTCCAGAAGTAGCACTCTTACACTTTTTTCCACCAGAAGTTTTATTAGGGGAAAAGTATGTCATAGGTCACATTTTTATAGCAACCGGTGCGGTGATAGCCCAAGTGTGGAAATCAACTACGCTACCTTCAATATCTAAAATAATCTCCAAGGTTCAGTTGAGCTGTGACATGGAAACATTGGGAGTATCGTACGTCTCTACTGCCTCCTCTCCCCACATCAAATGGTTTGACTGGAACCAATATGTATCCAAAACCTCAGTTCAGTCAGTCTCCTTGAGGTCCCCCTGCAACCCGTTACAGTAATATCTGGAAGTGGCCCCCAAGCAGCATGTTGAACAATTTGTAATCTGTCAAAATATTGGGATTTGTATTTCTTGATGCTATTGATATGTACCGATATGTACATCCTGCCTTTTCCCTCTCCCTCCCCCTGCATCCCCTTTATAGTTAGAGTATGTACCGTTTCTTTTTTTGTGTGTATACCCTGTAATTAAAAGCTTTAATAAAAACCATTATTGGAAAAAAAAAAGTAATTTTAAGTATGTTTTGTGTTTGCATTTTTGCCAACATAAAAACAGTCCCCATGGTTTATTGAAAATGCGGAGGACATTTTCAATAAACCATGTTTGGTCATACCAGACAAAGGCAATTTTTAAATTTTTAATACTGTAAATCCATCTTCTTTCAGTGATAAAACTGATAACGCAAGTTAACATATTACAGAGAAAATGCTTGAAGTCTCTGATCATGAGTTTTTGCTCATTGCTAGTAAATGAAAACACTGCATCATTTGCATGTATAAGTATCAATAATATTGTTGCTTTCGTGTGGACCAAAACTGTGTGATTGAAGAGATTGACTAGGTGGAATTTATTGATACTTTATATAATTAGGTCAATACCTTGATTTTGTATTGTGTCTGCATTTTTACATTTTCATCATCCACACATTGTTATTCTTTTAAGTTTTTTTTTTTCATGTTTATTGATATTTGGCAAAAAAAGATGTACCTTTCTGCTCAGCTTGGAAAATAAAGATTTGTTGAGTGGAGCTACGAAAAACAACAGTGAAGTTAAGGTTAAAGTAAGACAATGAAAAACAAAACAAAAAACACAACAGTCATACAACAGAGCACTTTTCAAAACAAAGCATTTTCTTGAAACACATTATACCATCTTTAATATACACTTCACATATTAAGTGTCTGGGCGCTGCCATGTCTTCACTAAACAATGCTGTTCTGACTTCAGCAACATAGACTTGGTTTCTCAGCTTCACATAATAGATTGTTATAATTACACAGTAATTGTAATGTGTATTGAACATATTGCAACATGATTGTTTTTACTGTTAGAAATGGTTGAGAGGAACAAAATATAAAATTCAAGACTAGAACAGGCTAAAGAATAACAAAACAAAAAAAAACATTCACAAGGGCTTTTTCTGCTCATTTATGGCCTGTAGAGGGTTTTTTTTTAAAGAAAAAAAAAATAATAAAAAGGTTCCCACAGCTACATTGGGTTGATAAATATTGACCTGTTCATATCTCTGGTACAATAAAGAATGACTGAGATGATAAAAACTACATTTCCATGTACAGTCACTGAGACATAGTCAACCAATCATCCCTTGTGATGGCAAATTTTACCAGAAAAACCATTGTCATCTTAGAAGCTTATATTGCGGAGGCTAAAGCGGAAAAATAATATTAACTTGAAGATAAAATACAGGATCCTACATTTGACAGCAGCCCACACATCTCGAACACAGCTTCCACAGACCACTGAATCAGGCATCAGTACTCAAGGACAAGAAAGTATCAACTATGCAAAACACATGTATGCAGTCAGTAAATGCAGTTGTTTTGGTGGTTTTTGACAAGCAGCTTGAACATTTTTAGACATCTACTAATCTTACACGATTCCTTCAACATTTCCATCCTGTCTGTCAATGGTTATACTAAGGTATCACCTACACAGGCAATACCCCCCCCCCCCCACACACAACTCACCGTCCTTACAACTCCCCATAGGCATAATGCAATCTCTCTTCAACTGCAGATTTGACCATCAGGGCTTGTTTTCACAGCAAATCCAAACACCGTGCCCTTTTTTTATTCCTCCGTACCTCGCAAAAGAGGATATTCCAGATAACTGAAAATGATCAAGTATGGATTACCCCCAATAGTTTTAAAGTCAATCTTCTGTACCTTGGTTAGCACCCATAAAACCATTACAGGCATTTCCACTGTCAGAAGATCAGAAAGAAATATCTATCCCATTTATTGGCTTGTGTGGACACTAGCTTCTTTCTGTGCTTTCACATATTTAGTTGTCGTATGATAGGAGAAAGCTTCTCTCTGGACAAAGTGGTTTATAATGTAAAAAGCAGAGCTGCAACATATGTCAGGGAAACAAACAAACAAATCTCCTTGGTGACATTAATATAAGTACATTAAGTTGTAAACGTTGCAGGAGGTTCAAGCCAATAACGCCAAGTCACCTGCGGGTGTGAAACCACTTTAGCTTGCTAATGTAATGCCCAATGGGACTTGATTTTGAGGGCACATTAGCTAATGTTAAAGTTCACACTTCCCATTTATCCTTTGACAACTGGTCAAGAAACTACCAGTATGATTAACAGACTATATGTATAATAATTGTTGGGAGTACATGAAGTCAGGAAACTCTGGGCTAGGTCTTTAGAAAACTGGTTGTCAACATGTCCTTAATGAGCAACAAAACAAATGTTTTGCAGCTGTACTCACAGGAGTACAGGTAAATGTATCAGACAATCTAAATCAGAGAATCTGGCCTCCTTTTGAAGAAAGCCAGAAAACATGCACTGCTCGTCTGAAAACCACTGTGGTAAGAGATATGCCACAAAAACTCAATAATATCACAGTAGCAAGTGACTAGGTTTACACAAGACTTGTGCAGGAATAACAATACAAATAGTTGAAGAAATACTGTACGATTCAGAGACCACCATTTAAGGATATCCATGGTTAAGTGCAAGCATTTTATAAAGGGGATCAGTGGATAATTAAAGCAAGGTTTTCAAACCTTGCTCTTTACAAGATAAATTTACTAGAAAGAAAAAAAAAAAAGAATTATTCCCAATGTCTAAATGCACTGCACTTTCAACATAATTGTTAATAGTGAATTGAGCCTCATGAGTGGATTTGTGAAGTCCTGATGTATTTCACTGGTTGTATTTTAGCACAATAGTCTGTTGGTTGTTCAAAGCCTTTGTTGTCAGTTAACCCAGTTAGCCATGAGAAACAGATCGCGTTATATCACTGATGGTATAGATGACATTTCAGACGGTCACAGTAAGTTATCCCCAGCTTTTACACTAATATTACAAAAAGATACTGAGACATGTTACAAGTTGAAGATAAAACAATTTGTGTTTTTCTCCTCCCACAAAAAAATGTAAGAATGAGAGTGTTGAAGGTTTACATGCCCTCCTGCAGCTTTTACTACATATTTTTCTGTGTCTTACTGGCTTATACATTTATCAGCATGTCCATATCATTAAGCAGGGTTGTTTATTTTTCTTGCCTTTGGATATGTCATAAAGCTGCTCTGCTTAGTAGATATAGAACCATGCTGTATCCAGGGTGAACAAAATGAAACTCCTAAGCATATGAAAAGCACAAAAAAGAAAAATAAATCAATGCATTTAGTAAAAGCTGCAGGATATGTCCAAGTCAATAAATGCAAGCCACGTAAAAGCTGCCTCACTAAAACAGAGGTATTATTACTCATTTTGAACATGAGAAAAACAATGGACCCAGACTATTTTAACACTGTGAAGGGTGATTAGTAAAAAAAACCAAATCCAATTAGTCTTTGCAGATTAGTTTTCATACAAATGTCTTTCAATTATTCATAGCATCTTCTCAGAAACTGAGCACTCTGAACCAAATATTACCAATACCCATTCATGTCTACTTTGGTTATATGCCCCCAAATAGAATGTTTAAAAGAAAACTCTCTTCTCTTTGTTTTCTTAATGACTAAACCCCTTCCCCTACCATAAAGAACACTCTGCTTTACCATACCAGGACTTTCTCAGCTGCCTTTCTGTGATTGGCTGGTTTGGAAAAAGATTGCGTCTCTGCGCCCCCTTTTCCCCTACTTATTGTAGAACATAGCCAAGAAGGGCTGCTGTTATACGGATATGTAGGTAGGGGCTGGAGTTAGTAGATGTGCGCTGTAGCTCACTCCTAGATGGACACACTATCCTTGGCCACAGAGGTTAGGAAAAGGATTACAATGTTTCATAATGGAATTAACTGGTTCAAATATATTTGGACATGAGCATATTAAAATAAAAAATAATTCCTCTGTAATTGGGATTCTTTACGAATGGAGTTTAAAATGATTATTAAAAAATACATATTTTTCCCTTTGGAGTTTGGCGTCACCTCCAACAAAGAGCAACATTCTATCCAGCAAGCGCTTCATTTCCTTTATCTTTGAAATTAATCTATACCAAAGAAAGCTTCTAAAATATAATTTCAGGCTCCATATATAGCATATTATTTAAATAGCATTTGCCTCAGTTAATGTATACAAGCACATCAATTGTAGCTTTGTCTTTTTAGAAATGGATCTTAATTATCTTTTACAGAATACTCATGGAAGATAAACAAAGTTGGTTCAAGTAAACAATCTGGTGAAACAAGTTAATGTGAATTTCAGCCATTAAGACAAAATGCTCTGATTCATTGGCAGTGTTGTGGTGGTCAAGCTGAATGGCCAGGAGCCAATGGAACAATATTAGTGTGCATGATCCTGCACTCAATTATTTTGGCCAGCAGGCAGAAATTATTAAAAATCACAGCAGGTTTTCAGCAAAAATGTTGGAGACAAAAAACATTTTCAGACCAATATGGTCTAAATCTGCCAAATTTGAAATCCCCACTTGTGTGGATCGATGAGCAATCTTAAAGCACTATACAGAGAATTGCTACACTAGACCGTAAACTGACTAGATTTCACCAACAATTAACTGTACAGTTAAAATTCTTCTAGTATTACAGATTCCAAATATGTAATATCTGCTCATATGATTCTAGAAGGCAGAACGATGGAAGCAAATAATAATGCTATACGTTAGCTAGAAGAAAAAAAAAATCAAAACAAAAGCCTTAGTTAAGTTAAATGTTATTTAGCATGTAATAAGAAAAACAAATTTTTCCATTCTTTTCTGATACTACCAGGTCTAAAAAGGGATGAAAAAAACAAAAGAAAAAAAAAGTACATTGGGCACAGCACCCAGGAGATGTGTTGCCTCATTACTTAAAACAAATCATCATAAATCATACCAAATTGACAGGTTGTGCTCCTTGCTGTTCTAGGCATGGTGACCTTCATTTGGCTTAGTTTAAATTCTAACTGTCTCGTTATCTTTGTACTATGTTGCAGATATGTACTTTATATGGGCATGAGATATTGAGTACACATTCGCCTTCAATCAATGCAGAAACTCAATCCAGGCACGGTTTGTTAAGAAGAGGAATCTACAAGGTGACATAGGGTGGTAGAGAAGTGTCTGATCGAACTAAAGACACTGATGAACCAGATCTTCCCTTCCTGAAATAAAGGTCTAGAGCTAATGTTGACATGTGATTAACTCACAAGTTATTATATACTAACAACTTGTAAAGCGTAATGCCACCAACTATTACCCAGGACTCCACATTACACATACCACAGATAGGACCTACTGCAAGAAATAGGTGCAGCTTTGTTCCTTTCAAAGAACATTTTCAGAAAACAATTCAAAATGTGACATGATGTTAACATTTAACAACATTGGGAAAATAAACCAACAGACGAGTTTTCATGTTGTTGTTGACTTTAAAGTCTTCTCCATTTCTTCCACCAAAATGCTTCCTTTGGCAACTACAACCAGGTATACAGTACCTTTGTATTGCCTGTTGAGTTTTATGGTGAAATCTAAAATAGACCACATTTCCTTTTCCCTTTATAGGAGAACAACAGTACATTATTTGATTGGGTACTACCTGCATAGTCTCTGAAGCGAGCAAACAAAACCAGTTTCACCAAGGCTATGATGAAGTTTGCAGATGAAGGCAGCATTGTGCTTTATGTGAATGTGAAAAAGCCACAGAATTCATCTAAAAATGTATGAGAGAGCAAACTAGGATATTCCACAGATATGTAATGAAATCCACAATTTGGAAACATGAAGTGGAAATTGCACTCCAGGACTAGGAGAAAGGCCCAAACCACCAAAAGAATGAAATAGGATATGGTCTTAAGATATCTCCAAATGTCTGTTTAAACCCTCTTGAATTGCTGCAAGGGTTGATTTTCAGTTCAGTCCAGTCAGAAGAAATTGACTGTGCAATTTTCTGTTGTGTTAATTTGTACAGACTATGTACATTCTACAAGGTTCCTTAGTGCTACACTGTTGTACTTTTTGTCCCTGCAATTTGAGGACGTGCAAATTCCACAAAATCATCGATGAGAACCGGCCATGCTCCTGAAAAAAGAGGAATACATGCGATTAGGCAATCGGAACTTATAAGGAACATTAGAATACAGATAGTTTAAAGCCCTGCATAGTTAACATTTAGTTCACATCTGCGTGATCTGATGCAGTTGTAGCCCAAAGGAAAGAGAAGGCTATGGGGACTTCTTGGAAGACAATCAAAATCTGACTCTCCAGGTAACCTCTGCTCAAGCAATAAGTTAAGATTTTCCTTGCAGTCAACATTGGGCATTTCACATAATGTGTCATACTATATACTCTAAAAAGTCAACAGAAACAGACTGGACAGCTACTGGCATTGAAACATGTTGGCTAAACATTAACATTACAGTAATTTCAGCATACCTTCTTCATCATAGTTTGACATGTCATCTGCTATCATTGTGCTGAAATCTAGTAGAAGGTTCCATGTGTCCTTAGGTATTGATCGTTTATGATGTTCCTAATTGCAAAAGACAAATGTTTCATGAACCAGTGTTATGGAAGGCAACACTTCAAGGCAGTAAAGGGTTCTCGTTAATGATCCGTCCGCAGGTTCACCACGGGAAACCTGTTACGACTTTTACTACATTTGCAAATCAGGCCACTCAACCCAACATTAAGTGGTCAGATATGTCCAGTTTGCCCACCAGATCTGTGGACAAAACAGACTCATCAGACCTTTGATCCTATGGGGACAGAGACTGCACACTTTGTTAGATCACAGTCATCATCTGATTGTTACTTTCTATCATCATCATTATGGCAAACAAAATCAAGTTCACAGCTACCTGTGTGTGGCAATCATGAGTAATATGATGCACAAACAGCTGTATAGATGTAGTTTGCATTACCAATATAAAATGTCACACACATAAAGTAGTCTTATACTCAAAATTGACTTATCCCCCCCCCCCTCCAAAAAAAAGTAAAAAGTAATTAAACTTACCAATAAAAACTTGTTCCATAAGTCTAGGAATTTAAATCGTCCATTTAGTACTAAATTCCAATAGGCAATGGCCATTTCTAAATCTGAAAGGTGACACAATTGACAAAATTATGTTGCATTCATTTTGCAAAATATTTAAAATCAATTTACGATTACAACTTTTATAATATTATGTCATGATACATAGTGTGAAAGTCATTGGAATGTTTGTGTACACGTGATGCACAGGAGCGATTTGCAAACAATTTGCGCATCGGAGGATGTTCAGTTAATTCACCGCTCACTATAAACATCACAAATATGACAAAGATCCGGCCATTCTGCCAGATCGCCTCGTGTATGTGCATCTTAACTGTGAAACTTTACTCAATCGCTTTCCCTAGTTTGTATGTATATGTGTTTACTATATTGTTTACTCAAGAAATCAGTAGCTATTGAATAACAAAATAAATACAAGTATGGGAACTATTATTTTGAAAGTTAAAAAAAAATAAAGAAAATAAATAAATAAGAAACTGTTGCTGTTTGTTGATAATGTCATACACACAGATATGATCACCAAGTGCATCTTTCTGCAGGTCATGTACATGGGATGTGCCCAGCCACACCCTAATGCAGTGATGGACAACCTGCATGCAGCTCTTTGCACTGATCAGCGCATTAGAGACCCCAGTCTGCTGCTCCCATTTTGACTGCACACAGACCCCAAGCAGTCAACTACCTTTTGTATGCCTACTTCATAAAGTTCACTACAGTGACCGTGGGTGCAGTAGCAGCGTGACTATTAATACTACTATGAACCCTACTCAACAGGATACAGCGGCAAGGTAAGAGCTGCACTTATTTGATGATTATTGTGAGCATGTCCGATATTTGTACCGCCCTTAGGCAGTGCAGGACATGCCCCCTTCTCAGCACAGTATTTCCCTCTCTAGATTCCCCTAGGTGCACAATTTAAAGAAATGTGCTGTAATGCCTACACAGCAGGTACTGTGAGGAATAATCAATGAGTAGAGACAAGCAATGGGCACACTGGGGAAAAACTGGCAATTTATTAAATGTAATTAATACTTTTGGCACAGTGCTACAAATTACGTGAATTTTCAAAATCTTAGTGAAAAACTGCAAGTCTAAATCATTCCAAGTGACAGATTTCATAACTGTATAATTACATAGAGGTATTTTCTAATGAATTACAGGCAAAATATTTAATTATGCTAATGATACAAATATAATTTTGACAATATTTCCTCATTAAGCCTTTTCTTTTCAGATCCATGATCTGTATGTAACATATAAACAACTTTTATAACACTGCTACACTAAAAATCCACAAGTACTTACTCAAGCAAAGGATAATGTACTAAACCCCGAAATACTCAAATGAAAAGAATATTTTGAAAATAAAAATGAATAGATGTGTTATATACAAGTGGTAGTTGCCTTTTAAACATAGATATTAGTCAGATCATAAACTGGACTCATTGCATGAAGTTTCTCCAGCAGCAACTGGTGAGTCATCTTGTGACACATAACCAAGATAAACCAGTGATAGACAAATGCCTGATGGTGACTATAATATGCACCCTAGTGATCACAGCATTGCTTTGTTAATTTGTTAGCTGCAGTGTATGTTCAATTCAAATAGACCTGTGCTCCATGCAACTTCTGATTGGCTGGGATATCATCCAATGAGGAGCAGCCGTGCTATACACTGCTGGAGCGCCTCCTATTCCTCTTCCCAACCTGACTACTATTAGAGCTGGACTACACAGCCACGTCCTGGCGGTCAGAGAAACTTATCCAGGTCTGCTATAAACCGTACAGAAAGAAACTCACACTTTCATAGGTACTCTAATAGGCCAATTAATTATAGTCTTTGTAATCTGACAATGTGTTTCTGAAAAAATGAAAGTGTTAAAGAAGTCTCTTTCACAAGGTTTAAATAAAGAACTTCTGTTGATCAGTAACTTGACTCACACCACAACAAAAGCCAACTTAAGTGATTTTTTTTTCATTAAATATATGATTTGAAGCCATGATTATCGGTGTCCTATCATCATCTTGCATGGTTTATAGTTTGGTACTAAACATTTGTAAACAGAGTAGATTTACAAATATATTGTAATGTGTTCATTGTGTAAATTCTTTTCTTCAAGAATCCAGAAGATGTTATACTCCATCCTAAAATAAAGGCATCAAAAACAAAATATTAAGAGGTTCTCTACCCCAAACCTTATTTCATTGTATTATCTGTCTTATATGTGTGGATACGAGCCGTACAAATTAATTTACGTCAATAGATAGAAGATGTGTGGTTTCAATTCAAAGCAATCTAAAACATACCTAGACCTTTCTGCCCTGGATTTTTTGCAAAGCTGAATGTAAACTGATAAAAATCCTTAAATCGCCCTGGCTCTTTTAATTCCTGTTCCATTTTCGGTAGCTGCGCTTTTAACTTTTCTATGCTGTCACACCTGCATGAGAAAAACACACACAAATAAAACCACAAAATGTTAATCTTCATTATGAAAATATCCTGAAAGGAAGCACTGTACGATTCATAGACGCTATACTACACCACAAGACCAATCCAAACAACAGAACATAATGTGGATAACATACACTGTATGGTGGCAACATTTCATACTAAATTCAACTGATAGAATTCTTTGCATTTGTGGTATCTCTGGTAAATTCATTTGTAATAGACACTACACAGTAAGCTTATGAGCAGTAGGTTCATAACTTTTACAACAGTCATTTTTTTGGTAATTACATAATTTTTTAAAATACCTTGAGACAAACAGGTTATAACGTAACCAAACAATTTTCTTTGTCTACTGTTTAATTTGCTCTTCCTCTAAAATGTGCTTTACACACTCATTTTCACTATAGATCTCATACTTTAACACATGCACTTTGCACCTTTCTTTCCTAATATTGGTCTAATAATGGCCTTTGAAAAAGCTCTCCATGTGATGTACATGTATCCATATTATATCTTTAGTTAATCGCCTAACTCTTCAAACATATCTAATCTTTTCCCCATTCCTTTATAACATGGAAAAGAATCTCTATACATCTGGATTCTGTGTATGTTTATTCATTGCAATTTATTTGTATTACTAGTTACAACATCATACAACACTGCAGGATATATTGGCCCTTTATAATTTTATATGTTATATTGTGTCAATTTAACTGAAGAAAAAGAGAAAATAAATAAATGAAGGTGTGTGTACACATAATCGCCTTATCCTTAAAGGAAGCATGGCTATGAGCATCCTTGGGGGGGTATTCAATTGTTAGCGTTAACGAAAAAAACGAGCACTCCAAAAATCTTAGCGTTAATACGGTAATTACTCGCGGAATTTCAGCTCGCAGCACCCTGATCGGCGAGCTGAAATTCCGCGAGTAAACTACCGTATTAACGCTTTTCGTGCGCAATATTACCGTATAAACAGTAATATTTATTGAGCGCTCGTTTTTTTTCGTTAACGCTAACAATTGAATACCCCTCAGTCTCTAAATCGAGGGCCCAGGAGCTGCAGAAATCTTCCAGTTCTTTAGCCCTCAGGTGGGCTCTATACCCTAGACAGTGCGAGCATACAAAGTATTAATACATATATTTTTAAACATGGGAAGAGAAAGCAAGCAAACTTAAAGGATAATTTTACTTTTAAACATGTAGATTCCATGAAATCTAGTGAGCTTTATTTTGGAATATACAAATATTACTGGGGCCTTCTGATTTGTTTTGTTTGGAAGCTTTGGGTAACAGACACTTCCATGCTGCCTAGGAACTCTCTGTCCTGCCCCTCCCATTTCAAACTGCTTGTGTTAGATTCTCTGCAGCTCTTATCACTATGCAGGATTCCAACACTATCTGATGCAACCAGACAGCTCAGTGATGTAGTCACAAGGAAGAGACAGATTGTGTTTTGTGCTACTATTGGATGCATGCACTGGCTGATGGGAATTGTAGTTTGCAGCCACAAGCAATGTATACAGCGCTGTGATGTCAGTAATGCTGTCCTTCCCTCACCTGAGATATAAAGCCACTGCTACTGGGAGTCACAGAAGCTTCAACAAAACTTATTTCTGGGGTCACAGTGATAAAAAAAAAAAGAACACACACACATTTCTTGGACAAATATTAGGTTTATGGCAGAAATTATGTAAAGTAGGTATTATCCTAATAAAAGCATAAAAACCACAAAACTGAAACAATCATAAATGTAGCATAATCCGTATTCTACCCCGATTTTCCACTTTAGTATCCCCTCTCCCACTGAATGACACTAATATAGTGCAGATGTTGCAGACAAATCTTACATGATAAAATATATTGCATATCTGTTATGCTAGCAGTGACATCTCGGGCAATACCTTTTAATTCATCAATCTGCGGTTTGTACAGGGCATTTTTGTTAGCTGGGGCACTGGAATACACTAATGTTCCAGTTCCCTAGAGGGTTGGAAGATAGAGAAATAACAACCTCCTAAGCAATGACTGCTTTTGCTAAAGGAAAAAACAGACAACATTGCTGGGTAGATTTAGTTAGGTATAAACTCATCTGTCATTTCAGGTATAACACAAACCTCTGCGATACACAGGTTTTCACATATACCTATTTTCAAAAGTGGCTTTATTCTTTAAGCATTGCCAACATGAAGTTTAAACCATAATTAGTGCATACAAAGGTAACCCAAACAAGGTAAACAGAACACTTTTTAATGATCAGTTAATTACTTATTAATCACCTACCCTAATTCTATCATTCCATCCATGAATTCTTGCTTTGAAAACTCGCATTGTGTGGCTGCTCGGAATTTCCATGCGATAATTAGTACACTGACGCTGGCAGGATCCAGTGCCAAATCATCACAAAATTGCTGGATGCCATCTATTCCAATTTTATTTTCATCCTGAGGGTCTGCATAGCAAAAAAGAAAAAACAAAAACAAATAGGAAATGAAAAGCGATATAGTATCATTCAGAACATAAGATATACAGACCAGGACAAATGTGTCGGTACCCTTACAGTTCATTGAAACACTGCTTCATTCCTCCTGACAAGTGATGAAATTAAAAACTATTGTCTACCTGCATGCCTACAGTAGGTCATAAAATAAAACAAAAGAAATAGATGATTGCTTATTCGCCAAATATATTTTAAAATGGTCTGGGCAGATTTATTGGCACCCCTTAGAAAAGATTATAAATAATTGGGTTATTGTGAGATTTCAAACGAATTGCTTTCTTGAATTAGCAGCACACATCTTCGATCTTCTAATCAGTCATTCCACCTAATTAAATGAATAAAAGTGGTCACTCTGCTGTTGGTATAAATCGTGTGCACCACATTGAACTTAGAACAGAGAAAGCAAAAGAGAGAGTTGTCCAAGTAGACAGAAAGAAAATGATAGATAAGCATGATAAAGGTAAGTGCTATAAGATCATCTTCAAGCAGCTTGATGTTCCTGTGACTACAGCTGCAAATATTATTAAGAATTTTAAAGTCCATGAAACTGTAACCAACCTCCCTGGAGCTGGCCGCTAGAGGAAAATGAACCCCAGATTGAATAGAGGGACAATGAGAATAACAGATAAAAAACCAAGGAAAACTTTCAAAGAGATACAAGCTGAACTCAAAGGTCAAGGTACGTCAGTGTCCTATGCTTTTTTAGTGATAGCGGGCTCCATGGAAGACCTAGGAAGACTCCACTTTTGAAAGAACATAAAAAAGCCAGACTGGAATTTGCTAAAATGCATATTGACAAGACACAATGCTTCAGGGAGAATGTCCTTTGGACAGATGAGTTAAAACTGGAGCTTATTGACAAGTCACATCGGCTCTATGTGCACAGGCAAAACAATTAAGCTTTCCATGTGGTCCATTAATGCTTTGCTGCGTCTGGCACTGTGAAATCTCAAAGCATTCTGGAGTGAAACATACCGCCCAGTGCCAGAAAGCTATTTCTCAGTCACAGGTCATGGATCCTCCAACAGGATAATTGCCCAAAACACGCAGCTAAAAGTACCCAAGAAGGGATATGAACAAAACATTGGATTATTCTAAAGTGGTCTTTTATGAGTTCCGATCTGAATCCTACTGCACATCTATGGAAATAGTTGGAGAAGGTACCCATCAAATCTGAGACCGCTGGAGAAGTTTTCTCAGGAAGAGTGAGCCAAACTAACTGCAGAACTATCAGTGAGAGCTACAGAAATCACTTGATTGTAGTAATAGCTGCTAAAGGTTGTGCAATAAAACATTAGGTTAAGGGTGCCATCATTTTTGTCCATGCCATTTTCATTTGTTTTATTATTTTAAATAGAATAAAGTCTGATTTCTATTCTAGATGGAATAAACAACGATGGATGCAAATTACTTGTGCCAGTTTCAAGTTATTTCAGAAAACAATTTGTGGAAGGATACCAACAAGTTTGTCCACGTCTGTCTGTCTAGATAACTAGATGGATCTTAGTTAATCCACGATTTTAAATAAGGTGAGTTGAATGCAATATATTGCAGTAAAGGTTACATAAGTTCGTACGATAGCAGGATGTTTACATATGTTTGTATATTTTTAAGGGCCCAGGCACGAAGCACATACAGTGAACACTTTCCCAGAAGTAGCATTTGTAATATAAATAGGAGGGTATCTGAACCACAATGGAATACAAACGGTATTAGTTTTGCATGATAAATTTATGTGACTACTTTTTATTTTCCTATATAGTTATGTGACAGAAGAGTGGGAACCAGAGGAGATAAAACTTACTACACACTAACAGGAAGTAAAACATTATTATAGTTAATATCACTACTATAAATCTCTAACATCTTCTGTAGTGCCGTACAAATTAATACATACAAGGCCATATAACAGGATTTTATCACTTACACATGCATGTTGCAACAGCAGGGAAAACCCTGCTCAAACAGCTTACATGAAAGGATTTAAACACTAACCATAATAAGACCTACTAATAGGAGGGGGAATACATATTAGACATTTTTTGGATTAAAAAAAAAAGTCAAAGAAAACAACCTGGAGGAAAGAAAATGAAGCATAAAACCAAAACCCGGGCAGCAGATATGTAAATGTTGTAAAATTTAGGGAACAGGGTGGTCTGAAAAGTATGTTCAACTGAAGTTTATTTAAATAGAAGTATCAGCATTATGAAAATGAGGGAATGCCATGAGGGTTATCGATCACTTAGATCGGGGGTCGGTAACCCCTGGCACGTGTGCCAATGTGGCACGAGACTCTGATGTCACTGGCATGCCGGGCTCCATGCAAACGCTAAACGATGAATGTGAACCCACTGGTGATAACTGCCTCTCTGTCGACAGTCTGTAGAAGCAGCCCCTAACAGTGACATATATTCCTTGCACTGCATCCAGACAATGTACACTGGGTAGTGTCCGCGCTACACTACATCCATACACTACATCTTGCATGCACCTAGGACTGAATGGCGTCTATACACATTTACAGATATTCGTGTCCCTATCTCATGTCTTACTAATATGGCTTTCCAATTCCTATTTATGCGGATAACACTTATCTGACAACACAAGTTGTCTGTTTCTTGAACACCCAAATATACTGCACTTGACATAATGGGCGACAATGTAAATCCACTGTCACTTAAGGTGGTACACTTGAAACACTTTAATAACATTGGTGAACAATGTATGTTCATTTGACTGTACGGTATAATAATTTAACTGTTAATACATCAATGATAGCACAATATAATTATATTTATATTTTTGTTTAAAACTTGATATTAGCCTGAAGTTTTAAGCAAAATATCCATATCACTTCCTGTCTCTACTTATCTCTTTCAACTGCCATATTCTCCTCCCTCTCCTTTACTGGTAATTGTCCTTGTGTAACTTTTTAACTGTATTGATATTTACTTAACTTTATTCCTGCTAGATCTTAAGCTGGGTTACACACTACAGAATTTCCACCAACTTTTTATGCCGATCGATTTTACATGCGATCGATGGTCCGATCACTCGGTCCATGGGCTGCATACACACTAGCCTTGTTTTAGAAGATAAAGGGAAGAACGGACTTCCCCTTAGCGACTTTTTACAGCCATGTTGTCGTGAGCAATGATTGCAATTTCGTACACATCAGTCGGAAGTTTATACACACTACACAACGGAAACTAGATATTTATTAAATATTAAACGGTACGACCAACCAAATGAGGCAACAATCGTCCATTTGGGCAGACTTTCGACCATCGTGTCACTACACACACTGACCCGACTTTTGAACGAGCGGTCGTATGTCGGCTGATTGAGCCGATTATTGGACGAAAACCGTGTAGTGTGTACCTAGCTTAAGTTACTGCTGTCAGTTTTTGCTTACTGGCATTAAGTTGGAGTGTTTTGTAGATAGAGACTTCAGAATGAGTGATAACAGTCACAATTTTTATTTATGGATGAGGAACTTACTGCTTGTCAATTTTGTGTAAAGTAATTACAAAGTGGTGTGTGTGTGTGCACACCGGTGCTAGATTATCTGGCACACTGATGGAAAAAGGTTGACGACCTCTGACTACATAGGTGGGATTGTTAGTTACAGGAACTACAATTTGGCAATAATTGACTTACAGGAAGCTAGCTCAGTCAGAAAGGTAAAACGGTAGAGTCCGAACCACGAACCAAAATCAATTTATCTGAATAAAAATGTCAAAATGGTTCTTAAGTTGCTATGTCAGAAGCTCAGGTGAGTCACACAGATAAGGTTCAAATAGATGATTAGGGTACATTCAACAACTAAGTTGAGAGGCCAAGTAGATGCAGTGCCATTGAGTTGTGGAGTGGTTAAATGAAAGACAATAAAAGTAAGTGGTATTTTTGGAGAAAACAGAGAATGAACTCTCTGAACAAGGGTCAGCATATTTGGACACAGTGAAAACCTCCAAAAGATGACTGACATGTACAGTACCAATGCTTGATCACTGTATAGATCTTCTTCAATGACACATGGAAGAAGTGACATCAAAAGGAAAGTGGTAAACCAAGTGAAACCAAAGAATGCCAGTGTGTCAATCAACACCACTCCAAAATCAAGATAAAGTAACCAAATATTTTCAACCATTACAAGCTGCTCTGAGGTCTATCACCGGCTACAAAGGCATATCAGCTCATGTAGAGAAACCACACCTCTAGATCCAGCCTGCCAGATGGTGTCCGTAGGAGCCTTGCGCGATATGAAGCCGTTACAGTACCGAGAATATCACCGATTTTTGCTTGCACCTCTATGACGTGTGAGGAAAAATCAGCAATATTTTAGATACCAAATATCCCACGTACACTCAACACATGAGCCAGTTTATGAATCATTATACACTTTATATACAAAACTGGCAAGAGACCTGGTTGTTGATCATTTTGAACGTGTAAGTTCCAATGGAAATCAGTTAGTTGTATGTGGGTGGAGTCTAAGGGGTATATTTACTTAACTACGGTTTTGAAAAAGTGGAGATGCCTATAGCAACCAATCAGATTCTAGCTGTCATTTTGTAGAATGCACTAAATAAATTAAAGCTAGAATCTGATTGGTTGCTATAGGCAACGTCTCCACTTTTACAAACCCGTAGTTTAGTAAATCTAGCCCTAAGAGTATATGGTGCTATTATCATATGGGTGAAAATGAAGGAAATGTAAAAGTTTAGGTACGGACATGACTTTGTAAAATAAAACTTTAAATTACTTTCTACTAATGAGTAAGGCCAGTTTAACAACTGCTGTTATGTTAATCATTTTTTAACACCTTTTGTAGCTGGATACTATTACTGTTTAAACTGCTAACCAGAATAGGGTGATAAGAGGTGTTTAATCACTGTGGCTGAGGTAACAGTCACATTTTGCTCTTGCTTGAAATCAGAGCAATTCAGCACTGTAAGTGTGACAGGAACAACAGAAAGTTGATGGCAGCAGTTTTAAGCAATTTTGAAACTGGACCAAAATGATGACTTTTTGTTCAGTACGTGAGCTAAAAGTCTGACAGGTAAACTGAATATAGAATATACAATTTAAAAATAAGAACCATAGAAAGGCACTCCCTAAGGCTTGGTCTAACAAGTATTTCTAAACATTGTTACTCCATCAACCAAACAATTCAGCGTTTGGAAGCTGTCAGTAGCTGATTACTGGCACATAGCTTACTACAGTGCTTCAATTGTCAAAATGCTACGTACAGCATTTTCACGGCTGAAGCACACTTGTGCAACAAAGAAAAAAGTTTTCCACAGAAAGTTATGAGCCACTAAGCAAGCTTGCCACAGCTTCTGAATGAAGATTTGTTTTTGGGCAGGAAACCAAACATGTTCAGATACACTTGTGTGATACCAGCATAAAGCTATTTAAGAATGGGTTGAGACAGTTAAAGATAATTATTGTAAGCCATATATGTATGTATATTTTACTATTACAGAATTTAGAATGAAGGACACATGGAATTCACATTTTCTCTAACTACTGCAGGGATATCCTTATATTATGTAGTTGTCTGTTGTTTGTACTACAATTTACTAAAGTTTGTATACACCGTTCTTGCTAAATAAACTATGTATACATACATTTTTAGAAGTGTGGATAGGGTCAATGCTACCATTAGGCGAGACTAGGCAGGGGACATCATGTCCCGCATTCTGTGTTTTTAATGCCCCTGTGGAACTATCACACAGAGCCCTGGCAGTAGACACGAAGTGGCCAACAACTTCTTACCTGTGAAGCTGTAGGCGGCTGCTCCTCAATGACAATGATAGGCTGGGAAAGAGGCTCTGGGCTATGATGTCACTGCCCGGAACCACTCTCACAGATTAAAGGGGGCAGATGTCACCCTCCCCTCTGTTCCGTCTGCTAAGGTAAGAAGCAGCAACAGGAGCGGGGGCGCCATTTCCAAGGGGGAAGGGACACAATGCTGTCTGAGTGAGGCCGGAGGAGCATTCATAGTGCCTCTGCCAGCCCTGCCTGTGGAGGAAAGTAGTGATGGATTCTGTCTGATAAAGCTGTAAACTGGTCAGCTTGGATAGCTTGCAAAAATAGGGAGAAGAAATAGAGGAGGAGCAGCTTGGCCAGAAGAGAATACAATGTATCTATCCTCCACAGTGCAGCTCCCTGATTGGTTGTAAATAATATGAATGCTGTAATAAATACAAGAATTACTCTCCTATGTAATATAGTTTGTTTTATTAAAAAAGTGATTTAACCGACTTACTATTTGGCAAGCTAGCAGTACTTACCCTTGAATCTATTATAAAGTTGCTCTAATTTTTTTCTGTCCAAAGCTCCTTTTACACTTTCTCGGATATAAAGTTCAGGGTTCTGAAAAAAGTTGTCTGTAGCAACATCTAGCTTCCAGTCATTCTGGGACAGGCAACTTACTGCAGTCTTTTCACTAGATTGTGTGAAGATCATAAACTGACGAACTTTATCTTTCTGCGAGGATTTCAACTTGTTCTGTGTTAGAGAAAACAATAACAATGTTGTAATGTGCAATAAAAATGCATATGATCTGTAGCCCGATGACTAGAAACCAACATTAAGAAAAGGAATTGACCGTTTTATTTTAAATAACATTTGCAAATACAAACCGTTGCCATATATAACATTAACAAGAATCAGTTTCCACAAAGCTTGACTGTTAAAATCTTAAGGCCCCTCATTTGCCTTACCTTACTTGTAGTTACATTTATATAAAATGGAAACAAATTTTTTTAAAAAAAAAT
The DNA here is from genome assembly GCF_038048845.1 of Mixophyes fleayi. NCBI lineage: Eukaryota > Metazoa > Chordata > Amphibia > Anura > Limnodynastidae > Mixophyes > Mixophyes fleayi. The sequence continues at coordinate 115,669,599 of NC_134404.1, forward strand.
CGGTCCTCAAAGTGGTCAATTTACACTTATATGTGCTATAATATTGTAACTAGCTAATGAATCAACATTTAAAAGAATAACATAATTTTTTTGTGTGTTTAATTGGACCTAACACAGGGGAGTGTACGCACTACACTTAGTTTTATGTCATCCCTATATACATGCTATGAACAAACTCAGGGAGTTGTATCTGCTTCCTCTGCCTTCTCTCCAGGCCTTTCTGAACTTGGCCATGCCATACTCACAATTATGTCACTTGTCGTTGGGCAGGTCACCAAACTTCTGTATTGTGAGAAAATGATCACACCTCAACTACACTGATAGCAGGAGCTAACAAATGACTGAATAGCGAGCCGACTTACTACCATCATCATAGAAACTACTCCTATTACAAGAATATTTTTATACATTCATCCCTCAATGTGTACATTAGTCAAATGCAAAGGATAATAATAAAATATTACTATTAGAGTTCCTTTAACAGAGGCAAAAACAATATATATGTCCAAGTTGGGAGTTATCCTTTTAACTATACTAAGGGATATATTCAATTCTCAACGTTTTCTGCGGCGTTAAAACTACTATCGTTATTACGGTAATAGTGCGCGCGCAGCGAGATTTTCGGCGTTTCCGACGACAATTGAATATGCCCCTAAGGATTATATTTACTAAACTGCGGGTTTGAAAAAGTGGAGATGTTGCCTATAGTAACCAATCAGATTCTAGCCATCATTTTGCAGAATGTACTAAATACGCGATAGCTAGAATCTGATTGGTTGCTAGAGGCAACATCTCCACTTTTTCAAGCCAACAGCTTAGTAAACATAGCCCCTAGGCCTTTTTGTTGAGCCTACCTCAAACCCTGCTTCAGAGTAGTGCTCCGTGATTTATTCTACTAGTAGTTAAAAATTGACATTTTTTCTTTGCTGGTATATGTGTGTAAGAAAACAAAATACAAAATTATAATACAACAAGGAATTCAGCTGCTTAAAGTTTTGTGGGTATATTTACTAAACTGAGGGTTTGAAAACATGGAGATGTTGCCTGCAGCAACTAATCAGATTCTAGTTATCATTTATTTAGTACATTATACAAACTGACAGCTAGAATCTGATTGTTTGCTATAGGAAACATCCCCACTTCTCGAAACCCGCAATTTAGTAAATATACTCCTTGGTATTTACTGCCTTGGATTTTTCGGATGACCACAGACAGCACTGAACTGATGTGGAAACTAAACAAAAAAGTCTTCTGACAAGGTGTACATGAAGGGTTTGATTAATTAAAGAAAGCAAAGTGAAAGCAATTTGCGGGGTTTTATTTCTTTGTTTTTTTTTAAACGGATGGAAAACGCAAGCAGGTATGCCTATACTCAATTTACTTGAGTATGGGTCTAAAGCTGGGTACACACTACAGAAATTCCGACCAACTTTTTATGCAGAGCGATTTTACATGCGATCGATGGTCCGATCGCTCGGTCCATGGACTGCATACACACTAGCCTTGTTTAGGACGATAAAGGGAAGAGCGAACGTCCCTTTAGCGACTTTTTACAGCCATGTTGTCGTGAGCAATGACTGTAATTTCTTACTCACTGTTGTGGATCGGTCAGAAGTTTATACACACTACACAACGGAAACGAGATTGGAACGAAAATATTAAACGGTACGACCAACCAAATAAGGCGACAATCGTCCATTTGGGCAGACTTTCGACCATTGTGTCACTGCACACACTGACCCGACTTTTGAACGAGCGGTCGTATGTCGGCTGATTTAGCCGATTATTGGATGAAAAGTGTGTAGTGTGTACCCAGCTTAAGTTTGCTCTGCCTATACGGCATTTGCTGTATGCAGACAGACACAACAACCGGCAGGATATGCACAATACATATGTATATATAAAGTCCCATCAGAACACACTGATATAAAATAAAATTATTAAATACATTTATAACTGTTAATAAAATAATCATTAATGAAAAACATTAAAAGTATTTTTTCCCTTTTTTTACATGAAATACATCTATCATGATGTTATTAATGTCTACTGTGCATAAAATGCAGTTTCATTGCAAACATGCTCTACCATGTATACGCAACATCATCACTAACAGTCGCAACGAATACCTGCCCTATAACTAGTGCAAGTGATACGGCTGAAAATCACGTACCTGAGAGAAGTTCAAAGCTTGAATCGGACGGATGTGTGTGCACTCAACCATGGTATGCCACTTCTGCACATAGCCTACGTTCATACGCCCCTTACCTCCCCCATACCACCCTTGAAATTGTAGGCTGTCGGAAGTGTTCTGAGTTCAGAGATGAATTGCATACACTTGTGTTCACTGGCGGATAGTCCATTTCGGAGCATGCGCCGAGCAATTTTATGTAAAATACATTACGCATCAGCATTTACGTTCCTTAATGAATCAGGCCCAAAGTTCCAAAACAGCTATTGTTACCCTTGTATAGAACTGAATATATACACCACATTCACTTGCTTTATAATGTGTTATCTAAAAGTTTACACATCTTATTTACTTATATACAATACGAACCTGTTAAAGAGGACTTAACATTATTTAACTAGGACAGAAAACTTTATTTTTCTCAGCTATAGCATTTCAGTTATGGATTAAAATATTACTTCTGCTCATACCTAGTTATAATAAATGTGGATACTGGAAGTAATGAAGTAAAAAAGTCAGAGCATATGCTGCAGAAATAATATTTTGCTGTAGTGTAACCATGACAGTTGTTATAATAAGGAGTACTCATTGCAGCCCAATTCTTCTAGGAATTTACTGTTTACTACTTAGAAATGAGAAGTACACAATAAACTGGTACACAGAGTGTGTGTTGGGTAACAGTAACAGAAATGATGAATAAAAGGACACACTCATATACTACTGTGTCTTTTCCTTGTACAAAAGGATGTGTACATGTGTCATTCCTCATTAACAGAGCAACAACAAAACCCACTGCAAGGTTCACATGTATGTGTAAGGTGGGCTGCTGTGGACACCTTACACTACATGAGATGTCATCATGGAAGTGGCACACATTACATACATGTTACAGGTTTCAATGAAATCCAGGTTATATACGCCTATACTTCTTCTGCTTACCCTAATCTCCTACCTACACGGTGTGTCTGGTTCTCCTTTATGCGGAGACTGACACATACTAGCTAGGCCCTGAGACCCCGAGGTCTAGTAGCAGCCCTTGCCGGCTTTCAGAGGTGCCACCCGGCTCACTTGCTGTATGACGCCTCTGTATGAAAGAGGCCTAAGAGCTGGTAGGCCCCGCCTGATCCCCGTACTCTCCCGACAAACTGAGCGCCACAGGCCCGGTTCACTCACTCACCATGTTGGTGCTCGGCCTCCAGGTGAGTGTGAGTGGCGCTCTCCGCTCTCACAGGCTCTCCACGATCTCGCTCATGCGCAATGATGCTGCGGCCTGCGGCACGCAGGGAGAGACCGGGCCGGCACGGGCAGGCACTCTGGGCCGGGGACACACAGGCTCATCGGCCGGGGAGAAACAGCTGTGACAAAGGGGGCGGAGAGACGGCCCCGAAAGACAGACAGAGTTAGTGGAGGAAGAGAGAGACTGTCAGGTGTAGAGAGAGATGAAGGGAAGGAGTAACTGTGGTCAGAGACTCCCAGACTACTAGGAATAAAGAGAGACGGTCACTGATGGAGATAAAAATGAGATACAGAATACTGTTACTGGTAATGTGCAGACTGTTTAGTTCATACTACCCATCATTTTAAGCCCAAGATGTGTTATAAGAAATAAACCCTTTTTATGGATGCACAGACCCATGTATGCAGTTCAGCAGATATTAGGATATAAATGATAATAACAGCCAGAAACACTGCAAAGTCACTCTAACATATGATGATGTTCTCCCCAATACAGTTGCACATATATGAGCCATACATACGCAGGCAGTCAATGGATAAGTATATATCGTTCATATATTCAAATTTCAAAATAAATACAATTGAAAAAAATGTATGTTCGTGTAAAAGGGACACTGAGTAGTTGCCAGCACTGCATAACTTCTACAGACACTAACAGTTTTTAAAGCTAAAACAAAATATTGTCAGAGGCACAATTTTGACAGTAACAAGAAATTAATAATTATTTTCTGTGCCCATTTCACAGGTCTCCTAAAGACCATCCACCCATAGTGGTGTAGGATGTGAACACCCCATATTCTGTTTTCTGTCACAGGAAATAGTTTTTTTTTACTGTAGTGTCTGTAGACTAGAAAGAAGCAAACAGATCTGGGGTCTGCATTTTAATTCCACCACAGATATGGAAATCAGCATTGTAAAGTCCACACAGATTTGGAGAGATTTAGGGGTAAATGTATCAAGCTGAGAGTTTCTGCCAGGTTTGAAAAATAGCAACCAATCAGATTCTAGTTATCATTTATTAATACATTCTACAGAATGAAAGCTAGAATACAATTGGTTGCTATAGGCAACATCTCCACTTTTCAAACCAGCAAGAAACTTGCAGCTTGATACACTTACCCCCTGAGGACTGTAAACCAACCATATGTGTGAAGGTCACAAATATGCTCTCTGGTTTTCATGTTGGTCACTAGGATATCCTCTGTATTGTAAAATGTTCACTAAGGTGCTCCATGATTTGTATATTGGTTAGTAGAATGGTCTTTGTATTGTATATGTGTGAATTGAATTCTCTTTGGATTGTATATCAATTAATAAATTATTTTTGTATTGTATAAACTCCATTGAATACTGGTCAGACAGGGCTATAGTGTATTCCATCTTAGCGCCTTTAGAATACACATTTTTCATATATTTCATTGACTGTGTAAAACCATGTTTCTAACTATTCTTTGGACACAATGTTTGTGTGGGCATCACTAGGCACGGTGATGGGCACTGTGTGTGTTTAACCCTGGCATAACATGTACGTAGGCAGTGCTGGACAGGGGTTGGGTGGCAGGGGGGCATTTGTTCCTTGGGCCGGTCCCATAGTGGGCTACCTTGGGCCCGGTCACTGGCCCACCAGCATTTTTTTTCCATTTAAAATGTTCCTAATAGGCTGCTGAGTCAAGTCTTGCACCCGGGCTAAAATTTGTGGCACAGCTCGGCACAATGAGTATGTGAGTTTGGCTGGAAACAATGAATATGTGAGCATTATATTTAACTGTTGTAACAGCCTCACCCTGTCGCCAACAAATTATTGTTCAAAACTGAAACCCTTTTGAGACATTGTGATGCGTCTCTGTAAAGATGTACCCAGGGATCTAGTCTTTTTCCTTTTTTATTGGTAAAAAATGCCAGTTTCAAGATATAAAAAAATCACTTTTAAAGCACCTTAGCAACGCTGCTAAGGCGATTATACCCATCTGATGGGGATCTTCCTTTCCTCTAACTATCTGATTAGTTCTCGAAAATGTATTTCTACATGGATATGGATGATCATTTTTGCGGCAGGAGAGAATTATGAGACATTTTGGGATTCCTGGTTCAGATGGATATACTTCAAGAATTCAGCACTCTATAAGTCATATTTCTCTCCTCCTGCTGGGAAGGCATCTAAATGTAGCTGATGCCATGAGATGTGCAATTTAGTATTAACTACTATTACTGATGACGACTCAAACACACACACGCTCATAAACCAAATATATCATCATCATCATCACCATTTATTTATATAACGCCACTAATTCCGCAGCGCTGTACAGAGAACACACTCACATCAGTCCCTGCCCCATTGAAGCTTACAGTCTAAATTCTCTAACACACACACACAGATAGAGAGAGAGAGAGAGAGAGAGAGACTAGGGTCAATTTGTTAGCAGCCAATTAACCTAGCGGTATGTTTTTGGAGTGTGGAAGGAAACCGGAGCACCCGGAGGAAACCCACGCAAACACGGGGAAAACATACAAACTTCTCACAGAAGGCCATGGTCGGGAATTGAACTCATGACCCCAGTGCTGTAAGGCAGAAGTGCTAACCACTAAGCCACCGTGCTGCCATATTTTATAATTCTATTTAATTTGCTTTTGTATACAAATGGTAAAAATATGGCCTATCCAAGATAGAGTAAACAATTATTTGTATACTAGTTCATGGAGTAACAAATGCATTTATTGTTATATTATTATGCATCCTGTATGCTTGTTTGCTATTGCCACGTGTATTGTTATTTTTTGAAAACCAATTAAGAAAGTGTAAGGAAAAAAAAAGAAATTCTATACCGTGGGAAAAAGAGCAAGTAAACTCTTAGCTTGTAAACATAGGAGTATGGATGTGATTAATCGTATTAAATATTTGGAATATGTTATGAACAACTGTACAACCTGAAAAACAACCAATCTACATTCAGCAGACTCCATTAATTCCTTTCTAGAATTACTTAACTTCCCCTCCTTACTCCCAGAAGAAGTGGTGACTCTCTGCTCTGTTTAAATGAGAAAATGAAAAGTGACATAAAATCTAAAAAAGTGATAAAGTCCAATGGTTTTTATGTTTTTTATACTACCTTCCAGTTTGAGTTGACCCCGATTTTAACTAAGCTAAATTACAAAGCTACTGGAGATAGCCATTTCCTTAAGGAAATGTTTGAGGTTCAAATCATGATACCCAAATCTGGTAAGGACCCTACAAACTGCCAAAACTATCGCCAAATTGCCTTCCTGAACTCAACCATTAAAGTCTTTGCTAAACTAATAGCTAATAGGCTCAATCCTATCCTTCGTCAACTTATTAATCAGGATCAGGTGAGTTTTTGTTTTCAGCAGACAGGCACCTGATAATACAAAATGAGTACTTAGTACAACAGTAAATCACATTGCTAACTCACAGCCTCTAGTATTGCTTTCTCTAGATGCAGAGAAAGCTTTTGACCAAATTATGGGCCAGCTTTGAGGTTTTGTGGTTAGGGCGAATAGCTGCGGTGAAGATGATACTTCTACCAAAAATCCTACATCTGTTCCGCTTTATCCCCAAAAGTTAATCAATTTCTACACAGTATCATTAAATTTTGTCTGGAGAAATAAACGTCTTAGATTTGCCAGGAAATGTCTGTTTAGATCTAAAGGTCTGGCCTCCCCCAAGTTGGAAACTTACTAGCAGACTGTCAGGCCGTAGGCCTATTGAGGACTACAGAGAGCAGGACACTAACCCGTATTGGCACTACTGAACCAGCAGGTGCGGTGTCTAACGTACCCCTGGTATTCGTCAGGGGCCCCCGCAAGAAGTTTGCGGTCCTACTAGCCAGTTACCGGTGTAGCGTAGAAGAGTCAGACGGTCCGGGTCGAGCCAATCGGGAAATGCAAGGTACCAGGGAGAATCCAGAGGAATGGTCAATAAGCCGAGGTCGCGGGAACAATATGGGTCACACAGAAGAAGGGATGGTCGCCAAGGCGGGTCACAATGGGAGAGCAAATCACAGGGAGCACCAACAGGAAACTAGGAGCAGGAAACCAGGAACACTAGGTTAGAAATCTGCTACTCTGGCACCCTAATGGTGCCAGAGCCAGGTTTAAATAGAGGCAAGAAGCAGCTGATAGGGAGAGCCAGGGGGCGGCACATAGGAGACAGAGTAGCGTCCCGTAGCTAGGCAAGGGGACAGCGGCAGGGCGCATCTGCCCGACAACGGAACTGGCCGGAAGCCGCGCCGGGGGGGGGGCGTCCGTCCCCGACGGATGGGATCAGCGGGGACGGCACCTGACACAGACGAGTCTCTAAGTTCAACTTAAGGGCTGGCTAGCCCCTGCCCCTCACAAGCTGTGGTTTGACACTGAAAAGCACAATTCAAAACCCTGGTTTCTCTGTGACCTCCTCTGGGTAGATAAGAAACAGACCAGTAAATAATTCTACTTTATGGAGTATTCTTGACTCCATGGACATATGGGATAAGATTATTCAATCTACTTTTAAATTCAAACTTCCCTCCTCCCGTCTCTTCATATTAGCCTTATCCAATCTAATACCAGATCTACAATTGCCTCATGGCATAACCAAGGCGTCAACATGATACCTTTATGAGATCAATTTTTTCCTGTCCTTTGTCCATCTGCAAGATAAATATCTTATTCCTACACAGTATTTCTACAAATATTTACAAAGTTGTCATTGGAGTCAATCTCAGGAAACCCTTTGATCTCTCCCCCAAACTTTGTAGGCTACACTTTTTCCTCACAAAGTCATCGGGGTGGAATTTGTAACAGATTCTGGATACTATATTACTAATCTTGATTAGCACTGGCTTACCTGAGGTGCGGAGTCTAACGATCTCCCCGGTGTTCACCAAGAACCGCCGGAAGGCGGGGTGGGCTTCGCTGCCAGGAGTCGCAGGTCGCGGTCCCCAGGTTCGCCTCAAGATGTAGTACAGCGGAGTGAAGCGGTGGTAGCGGAGTCAACAAGCCGGTTCGGTACACAGGCATGGAGTCAGGCAGAATGAGAAGGCAACTCGGAGTCAACAAGCCTGGTTCGGTACACGGGTCACAAGAATAGGAGAATGGTCAGCAAGCCGGGTCGGTACACAGGGATAGGAGAGCCAGGGAAGTCAAACAGGCAGAGATCAGCACACAGGAGACACTGGAAACAGGAAGACACTGCAATCCACAAAGAGCAGGAGCCAGGAACAGGTAAGTGTTGCTCTGACACTCAGCCAGTGTCAGAGTGAGGTTTTTATACTGAAGGGGATTCAAAATCCCCGCCTCTAGGGTTGTGGTCATGTGACCGCCTCCGGGTGCGGTCACATGGTCCTGAATGCGGAAGTGCGGCTGGACGGAGCGGCGGGGATCAGGTAAGTCCGTGACAGTACCCCCTGCCATAAAGGTGGACTCCGAACACCTAATAGGGTTTCAAAGGAAATTTTTTATGGAAGGATTTAAGTAGACGGGGAGCATGTAGGTCAATGGCTCTTACCCATGAGCGCTCCTCAGGGCCGTAACCCTTCCAATCCACCAAGAACTGTATGGCGCCTTGAACTTTACGAGAATCTAGGATAGTTTTAATCTCGTATTCAACTTGATCCTGATCCACAGCAGGAGGAGGAGTTCTGGATGAGGTGGAGAATCTGTTGGTTACCATCGGTTTTAACAAGGAGACATGGAAGACATTGGGTATGCGAAAGGAAGGAGGCAGACTCAATCTAAAGGCTACGGGATTAATAATCTCAGATATAGCAAATGGGCCAATAAACATGGGAGCAAATTTTTTACTGGGAACCTTTAAACAAATGTTCTGGGTGGATAGCCATACCCTGTCACCAACTGCAAAACTTGGAGTCATTCTTCTCCTTTTATCATAGAATTTTTTGGAACGAGTAGTTGCTTGTTTTAAGTTTGTCTTGGTTTGTTCCCAAATATCAGAGAAGTTACGAACCAGAGAGTCCACTGCTGGAACTTCAGAAGATGAGACTTGAGAGAAGGTGGGTAGTCTAGGATGGCAGCCATACAGAACAAAAAAGGGGGAGTTAGAGATGGCCTCATGAAAATGGTTGTTATGGGCGAACTCGGCCCAAGGGAGAAGGTCCACCCAGTTGTCTTGGTTACTAGAGATAAATATTCTTAGAAACTTCTCTAATTCTTGGTTGGTTCTCTCAGTAGCCCCATTGGACTGGGGATGATATGCGGAAGAAAAGTCAAGCTTAATCCCGGATTTATTGCAAAAAGGCCGCCAAAATTTTGATATGAATTGTGATCCCCTATCGGAGACAATATGTTGAGGACAGCCATGGAGGCGAAATATTTCTTTAATAAAAATATCGGCTAAGGAGGAGGAAGAAGGAAGGCCTTTGAGAGCAATAAAGTGGGCTGTTTTAGAGAAGCGATCCGTGACCACAAGCACTACAGTACAGGATTTGGAAGGGGGAAGGTCCGTGATAAAATCCATGGAGATCTGTGACCAAGGGTAATCAGGAATGGGTAATGGGAGCAAGCATCCATAAGGCTTTTTCCTAGAGGTCTTGTGTTGAGCACATTTGGAACAAGCAGCAACAAATCTCTTCACATCCTCCAGCAAGGAAGGCCACCAGTAGCTTCGGGACAATAAGTCCCAGGTCTTGCGAATGCCGGCATGCCCAGAGAAGAGTGAGTGATGAGCCCAGTGAAGGAGCCGGGTGCGTAGATGTGGCAAGATGAATGTTTTGCCTGGAGGACAACCCTTTTTCAGGTGTGTAGCTGCCAATACTTGACATGGATTTACAATGAATTTCTTATCTTCCGAGGATTCCATGTCAGCTGGATCAAAAGAGCGAGATAAGGCGTCTGCCTTCGTATTCTTAGATCCTGAGTGAAAAGTGATGTTGAAATCAAAGCGTGAGAAGAATAAGGACCACCTTGCTTGTCGAGGGTTTAGACATCGAGCAGTGCGTAAGTAAAGCAAATTCTTATGGTCGGTATATATGGTGATAGGGAATTGCGCTCCTTCTAGTAAATGTCTCCATTCGGAGAGAGCCAATTTGATGGCCAGGAGCTCTTTGTCGCCAATCCCATAATTCCTCTCAGCAGGTAAAAAGCGACGGGAAAAGAATCCGCAGGGATGAAGTTTTCCAGAAGGACCTCGCTGTGATAGTACGGCTCCTGTGCCAACAGAAGAGGCATCTACCTCCAGGACAAAGGGACGAGAACAATCTGGCTGTTGAAGAATGGGTGCAGATGAAAAGAGAGACTTTAATAATATAAAGGCTTGGATAGCCTCAGAGGACCAAATACCAGCATCAGCAGATTTGCGGGTTAATGCTGTGATGGGAGCCACGAGAGAGGAGTACCCCTTGATAAATTGACGATAATAGTTGGAGAATCCTAGGAAGCGTTGAGTGGCCTTAAGGCCCGAAGGTTGGGGCCAGTCAAGTATGGCTTTCAATTTTGTGGGATCCATCTGTAGACCGGTGCCCGAAATAATATATCCCAGGAAGGGAATTTGTCTCTGCTCGAAGGTGCATTTCTCCAATTTGCAAAATAACTGATTTTTTCGGATACGAGAGGACCTCCAATACATGAGTACGATGAGATGCTAGATCTTGAGAAAAGATGAGAATGTCGTCCAAGTAGATGACTACAGATTGGTACAAGAGGTCTTGAAACAGCTCATTCATAAAGCTCTGAAATATAGCTGGGGCATTGCATAGCCCGAAAGGCATGACCAGATATTCAAAGTGGCCGTCTCGGGTGTTAAACGCCGTCTTCCATTCATCCCCCTCCTTAATGCGTATAAGGTTATACGCTCCTCTGAGGTCAAGTTTAGAAAAGATGGTGGCACCCTTAATCCGGTCAAATAATTCAGAAATCAGTGGCAGTGGATACCGATTTTTAACGGTAATGGCATTCAGGCCTCTGTAATCAATGCAAGGGCGGAGGCCCCCATCTTTCTTTTTTACGAAGAAGAAGCCAGCCCCAGCTGGGGAGGCAGACTTGCGGATGAAGCCCCTGTTTAGATTTTCTTGGATGTACTCCTCCATAGCCTTAGACTCCGGGAGGGAAAGGGGGTAAACACGGCCCCTGGGAATGGGTTTACCAGGTATCAGATCAATGCCACAGTCCCAGATTCTGTGAGGGGGAAGTCTAGTGGCCTCTTGTTGACAAAAAACATCAGAGAAGGTTTGGTATGGCTCAGGCAGGAGAGTCACAGGAAATTCTTGGGTACGTCTGGGACTATTCGGGGAACCACTCTCTGTAGGCAGCGAGAGAAGCAGGACTGTCCCCAGGACAATATGTGACCAGATTTCCAGTCCAAGGTGGGAGAGTGGACACGAAGCCAAGGAAGTCCTAGGATGACTGGGTTGGTAGATCTCTGTATTACTAGAAAAGAAATCTTCTCTCGATGAAGTGCTCCTATCTGAAGTAGAAGAGGAATAGTGCGTACCAGGATGGACCCCTCAGGGATTCTTCCCCCATCAATGACCATCAGAGAGATGGGTTGTTCCAAGGCTTGTGTGGGAATAGCGAATTTTTTAACTACTGTGGCAGAAATGAAATTTCCTGCGGCTCCGGAATCTAGAAGAGCCGACTGCGGGAAGGTCTTTTGTCCTAACTGAAGGGAAATGGGAATAGACAGGCAATCATTACTATTGGGAACTGACTGACACTGAGAAAAGAGGCCCAACGATACAGCTCCAGAACTCGTTAGGCCCTGTCGTTTCCCGAGCGTTTGGGACAAGAACTCAGAAGATGGCCACTCTCTCCACAATATAAACACAACTTGTTCCGAAATCTCCTCTCCCTCTCTTCGGCTGATAGGCGGGTCCTCCCAAGTTGCATGGGCTCTTCAGGGGGAAGAACAGGGGTTTGGAAGTTGGGGGCCAAGCGAATCATACTACGCCGCGACTGTTCCTTCTCGGAATTACGTTCCTTGAAACGCAAATCAATTTTGACACAGAGGGAGATAATATCGTCCAAAGACGTAGGGAGTTCCTGGGATACCAACTCGTCTTTGATTCGGTCTGAAAGGCCCTGCCAGAATGTAGCTACTAGGGCCTCATCGTTCCAGCGAAGTTCAGAGGCCATGGTTCTGAAGTGGACCGCATACTGCCCCACAGACTGGTTTCCCTGGCGGAGACGTAGTAAGCCGGAAGCGGCATTGGACACCCTTCCTGGCTCATCAAATATTTTCTTGAAGGTGGACAAGAAGAGGTTGAAGTTATGTAGAATGGGGTCGTCCCTCTCCCATAAGGGGGAAGCCCATGCTAAAGCTTGACCGGACAATAACGAAATCACATAGGCCACTTTCGTTTTCCCGGAGGGGAAGTTCCCAGGTAGAAGCTCGAATTGTATGGAGCATTGATTTAAAAATCCTCTGCAATTTTTAGGGTCTCCATCGAACTTGGGTGGGTTAGGTAACCGTAGCTGCGAGGAAGAAGCTGCTGCTGCGGCCTGAAGTACAGGGGCCACTGCCGGCCCAGGTGATCCACCAGCCACTAGGGTGTTCTGGACAACATCCAACCGAGTGGATAGACTATTGAGGAATTTTAAAAGTTGCTCTTGGTTAGCTTCTTGCTTATCCATCCTTCCTACTAAATGCTCCAACAGATCTTTAGCTGTGGTATCCATGGTCAGAGCAAACTGTAACAGATTCTGGATACTATATTACTAATCTTGATTAGCACTGGCTTACCTGAGGTGCGGAGTCTAACGATCTCCCCGGTGTTCACCAAGAACCGCCGCAAGGCGGGGTGGGCTTCGCTGCCAGGAGTCGCAGGTTGCGGTCCCCAGGTTCGCCTCAAGATGTAGTACAGCGGAGTGAAGCGGTGGTAGCGGAGTCAACAAGCCGGTTCGGTACACAGGAATGGAGTCAGGCAGAATCAGAAGGCAACTCGGAGTCAACAAGCCAGGTTCGGTACACGGGTCACAAGAATAGGAGAATGGTCAGCAAGCCGGGTCGGTACACAGGGATAGGAGAGCCAGGGAAGTCAAACAGGCAGAGATCAGCACACAGGAGACACTGGAAACAGGAAGACACTGCAATCCACGAAGAGCAGGAGCCAGGAACAGGTAAGTGTTGCTCTGACACTCAGCCAGTGTCAGAGTGAGGTTTTTATACTGAAGGGGATTCAAAATCCCCGCCTCTAGGGTTGTGGTCATGTGACCGCCTCCGGGTGCGGTCACATGGTCCTGAATGCGGAAGTGCGGCTGGACGGAGCGGCGGGGATCAGGTAAGTCCGTGACAGTACCCCCTGCCATAAAGGTGGACTCCGAACACCTAATAGGGTTTCAAAGGAAATTTTTTATGGAAGGATTTAAGTAGACGGGGAGCATGTAGGTCAATGGCTCTTACCCATGAGCGCTCCTCAGGGCCGTAACCCTTCCAATCCACCAAGAACTGTATGGCGCCTTGAACTTTACGAGAATCTAGGATAGTTTTAATCTCGTATTCAACTTGATCCCGATCCACAGCAGGAGAAGGAGTTCTGGATGAGGTGGAGAATCTGTTGGTTACCATCGGTTTTAACAAGGAGACATGGAAGACATTGGGTATGCGAAAGGAAGGAGGCAGACTCAATCTAAAGGCTACGGGATTAATAATCTCAGATATAGCAAATGGGCCAATAAACTTGGGAGCAAATTTTTTACTGGGAACCTTTAAACGAATGTTCTGGGTGGATAGCCATACCCTGTCACCAACTGCAAAACTTGGAGTCATTCTTCTCCTTTTATCATAGAATTTTTTGGAACGAGTAGTTGCTTGTTTTAAGTTTGTCTTGGTTTGTTCCCAAATATCAGAGAAGTTACGAACCAGAGAGTCCACTGCTGGAACTTCAGAAGATGAGACTTGAGAGAAGGTGGGTAGTCTAGGATGGCAGCCATACAGAACAAAAAAGGGGGAGTTAGAGATGGCCTCATGAAAATGGTTGTTATGGGCGAACTCGGCCCAAGGGAGAAGGTCCACCCAGTTGTCTTGGTTACTAGAGATAAATATTCTTAGAAACTTCTCTAATTCTTGGTTGGTTCTCTCAGTAGCCCCATTGGACTGGGGATGATATGCGGAAGAAAAGTCAAGCTTAATCCCGGATTTATTGCAAAAAGACCGCCAAAATTTTGATATGAATTGTGATCCCCTATCGGAGACAATATGTTGAGGACAGCCATGGAGGCGAAATATTTCTTTAATAAAAATATCGGCTAAGGAGGAGGAAGAAGGAAGGCCTTTGAGAGCAATAAAGTGGGCTGTTTTAGAGAAGCGATCCGTGACCACAAGCACTACAGTACAGGATTTGGAAGGGGGAAGGTCCATGATAAAATCCATGGAGATCTGTGACCAAGGGTAATCAGGAATGGGTAATGGGAGCAAGCATCCATAAGGCTTTTTCCTAGAGGTCTTGTGTTGAGCACATTTGGAACAAGCAGCAACAAATCTCTTCACATCCTCTAGCAAGGAAGGCCACCAGTAGCTTCGGGACAATAAGTCCCAGGTCTTGCGAATGCCGGCATGCCCAGAGAAGAGTGAGTGATGAGCCCAGTGAAGGAGCCGGGTGCGTAGATGTGGCAAGATGAATGTTTTGCCTGGAGGACAACCCTTTTTCAGGTGTGTAGCTGCCAATACTTGACATGGATTTACAATGAATTTCTTATCTTCCGAGGATTCCATGTCAGCTGGATCAAAAGAGCGAGATAAGGCGTCTGCCTTCGTATTCTTAGATCCTGAGTGAAAAGTGATGTTGAAATCAAAGCGTGAGAAGAATAAGGACCACCTTGCTTGTCGAGGGTTTAGACATCGAGCAGTGCGTAAGTAAAGCAAATTCTTATGGTCGGTATATATGGTGATAGGGAATTGCGCTCCTTCTAGTAAATGTCTCCATTCGGAGAGAGCCAATTTGATGGCCAGGAGCTCTTTGTCGCCAATCCCATAATTCCTCTCAGCAGGTAAAAAGCGACGGGAAAAGAATCCGCAGGGATGAAGTTTTCCAGAAGGACCTCGCTGTGATAGTACGGCTCCTGTGCCAACAGAAGAGGCATCTACCTCCAGGACAAAGGGACGAGAACAATCTGGCTGTTGAAGAATGGGTGCAGATGAAAAGAGAGACTTTAATAATATAAAGGCTTGGATAGCCTCAGAGGACCAAATACCAGCATCAGCAGATTTGCGGGTTAATGCTGTGATGGGAGCCACGAGAGAGGAGTACCCCTTGATAAATTGACGATAATAGTTGGAGAATCCTAGGAAGCGTTGAGTGGCCTTAAGGCCCGAAGGTTGGGGCCAGTCAAGTATGGCTTTCAATTTTGTGGGATCCATCTGTAGACCGGTGCCCGAAATAATATATCCCAGGAAGGGAATTTGTCTCTGCTCGAAGGTGCATTTCTCCAATTTGCAAAATAACTGATTTTTTCGGATACGAGAGAGGACCTCCAATACATGAGTACGATGAGATGCTAGATCTTGAGAAAAGATGAGAATGTCGTCCAAGTAGATGACTACAGATTGGTACAAGAGGTCTTGAAACAGCTCATTCATAAAGCTCTGAAATATAGCTGGGGCATTGCATAGCCCGAAAGGCATGACCAGATATTCAAAGTGGCCGTCTCGGGTGTTAAACGCCGTCTTCCATTCATCCCCCTCCTTAATGCGTATAAGGTTATACGCTCCTCTGAGGTCAAGTTTAGAAAAGATGGTGGCACCCTTAATCCGGTCAAATAATTCAGAAATCAGTGGCAGTGGATACCGATTTTTAACGGTAATGGCATTCAGGCCTCTGTAATCAATGCAAGGGCGGAGGCCCCCATCTTTCTTTTTTACGAAGAAGAAGCCAGCCCCAGCTGGGGAGGCAGACTTGCGGATGAAGCCCCTGTTTAGATTTTCTTGGATGTACTCCTCCATAGCCTTAGACTCCGGGAGGGAAAGGGGGTAAACACGGCCCCTGGGAATGGGTTTACCAGGTATCAGATCAATGCCACAGTCCCAGATTCTGTGAGGGGGAAGTCTAGTGGCCTCTTGTTGACAAAAAACATCAGAGAAGGTTTGGTATGGCTCAGGCAGGAGAGTCACAGGAAATTCTTGGGTACGTCTGGGACTATTCGGGGAACCACTCTCTGTAGGCAGCGAGAGAAGCAGGACTGTCCCCAGGACAATATGTGACCAGATTTCCAGTCCAAGGTGGGAGAGTGGACACGAAGCCAAGGAAGTCCTAGGATGACTGGGTTGGTAGATCTCTGTATTACTAGAAAAGAAATCTTCTCTCGATGAAGTGCTCCTATCTGAAGTAGAAGAGGAATAGTGCGTACCAGGATGGACCCCTCAGGGATTCTTCCCCCATCAATGACCATCAGAGAGATGGGTTGTTCCAAGGCTTGTGTGGGAATAGCGAATTTTTTAACTACTGTGGCAGAAATGAAATTTCCTGCGGCTCCGGAATCTAGAAGAGCCGACTGCGGGAAGGTCTTTTGTCCTAACTGAAGGGAAATGGGAATAGACAGGCAATCATTACTATTGGGAACTGACTGACACTGAGAAAAGAGGCCCAACGATACAGCTCCAGAACTCGTTAGGCCCTGTCGTTTCCCGAGCGTTTGGGACAAGAACTCAGAAGATGGCCACTCTCTCCACAATATAAACACAACTTGTTCCGAAATCTCCTCTCCCTCTCTTCGGCTGATAGGCGGGTTCTCCCAAGTTGCATGGGCTCTTCAGGGGGAAGAACAGGGGTTTGGAAGTTGGGGGCCAAGCGAATCATACTACGCCGCGACTGTTCCTTCTCGGAATTACGTTCCTTGAAACGCAAATCAATTTTGACACAGAGGGAGATAATATCGTCCAAAGACGTAGGGAGTTCCTGGGATACCAACTCGTCTTTGATTCGGTCTGAAAGGCCCTGCCAGAATGTAGCTACTAGGGCCTCATCGTTCCAGCGGAGTTCAGAGGCCATGGTTCTGAAGTGGACCGCATACTGCCCCACAGACTGGTTTCCCTGGCGGAGACGTAGTAAGCCGGAAGCGGCATTGGACACCCTTCCTGGCTCATCAAATATTTTCTTGAAGGTGGACAAGAAGAGGTTGAAGTTATGTAGAATGGGGTCGTCCCTCTCCCATAAGGGGGAAGCCCATGCTAAAGCTTGACCGGACAATAACGAAATCACATAGGCCACTTTCGTTTTCCCGGAGGGGAAGTTCCCAGGTAGAAGCTCGAATTGTATGGAGCATTGATTTAAAAATCCTCTGCAATTTTTAGGGTCTCCATCGAACTTGGGTGGGTTAGGTAACCGTAGCTGCGAGGAAGAAGCTGCTGCTGCGGCCTGAAGTACAGGGGCCACTGCCGGCCCAGGTGATCCACCAGCCACTAGGGTGTTCTGGACAACATCCAACCGAGTGGATAGACTATTGAGGAATTTTAAAAGTTGCTCTTGGTTAGCTTCTTGCTTATCCATCCTTCCTACTAAATGCTCCAACAGATCTTTAGCTGTGGTATCCATGGTCAGAGCAAACTGTAACAGATTCTGGATACTATATTACTAATCTTGATTAGCACTGGCTTACCTGAGGTGCGGAGTCTAACGATCTCCCCGGTGTTCACCAAGAACCGCCGCAAGGCGGGGTGGGCTTCGCTGCCAGGAGTCGCAGGTTGCGGTCCCCAGGTTCGCCTCAAGATGTAGTACAGCGGAGTGAAGCGGTGGTAGCGGAGTCAACAAGCCGGTTCGGTACACAGGAATGGAGTCAGGCAGAATCAGAAGGCAACTCGGAGTCAACAAGCCAGGTTCGGTACACGGGTCACAAGAATAGGAGAATGGTCAGCAAGCCGGGTCGGTACACAGGGATAGGAGAGCCAGGGAAGTCAAACAGGCAGAGATCAGCACACAGGAGACACTGGAAACAGGAAGACACTGCAATCCACGAAGAGCAGGAGCCAGGAACAGGTAAGTGTTGCTCTGACACTCAGCCAGTGTCAGAGTGAGGTTTTTATACTGAAGGGGATTCAAAATCCCCGCCTCTAGGGTTGTGGCCATGTGACCGCCTCCGGGTGCGGTCACATGGTCCTGAATGCGGAAGTGCGGCTGGACGGAGCGGCGGGGATCAGGTAAGTCCGTGACAGTACCCCCTGCCATAAAGGTGGACTCCGAACACCTAATAGGGTTTCAAAGGAAATTTTTTATGGAAGGATTTAAGTAGACGGGGAGCATGTAGGTCAATGGCTCTTACCCATGAGCGCTCCTCAGGGCCGTAACCCTTCCAATCCACCAAGAACTGTATGGCGCCTTGAACTTTACGAGAATCTAGGATAGTTTTAATCTCGTATTCAACTTGATCCCGATCCACAGCAGGAGGAGGAGTTCTGGATGAGGTGGAGAATCTGTTGGTTACCATCGGTTTTAACAAGGAGACATGGAAGACATTGGGTATGCGAAAGGAAGGAGGCAGACTCAATCTAAAGGCTACGGGATTAATAATCTCAGATATAGCAAATGGGCCAATAAACTTGGGAGCAAATTTTTTACTGGGAACCTTTAAACGAATGTTCTGGGTGGATAGCCATACCCTGTCACCAACTGCAAAACTTGGAGTCATTCTTCTCCTTTTATCATAGAATTTTTTGGAACGAGTAGTTGCTTGTTTTAAGTTTGTCTTGGTTTGTTCCCAAATATCAGAGAAGTTACGAACCAGAGAGTCCACTGCTGGAACTTCAGAAGATGAGACTTGAGAGAAGGTGGGTAGTCTAGGATGGCAGCCATACAGAACAAAAAAGGGGGAGTTAGAGATGGCCTCATGAAAATGGTTGTTATGGGCGAACTCGGCCCAAGGGAGAAGGTCCACCCAGTTGTCTTGGTTACTAGAGATAAATATTCTTAGAAACTTCTCTAATTCTTGGTTGGTTCTCTCAGTAGCCCCATTGGACTGGGGATGATATGCGGAAGAAAAGTCAAGCTTAATCCCGGATTTATTGCAAAAAGACCGCCAAAATTTTGATATGAATTGTGATCCCCTATCGGAGACAATATGTTGAGGACAGCCATGGAGGCGAAATATTTCTTTAATAAAAATATCGGCTAAGGAGGAGGAAGAAGGAAGGCCTTTGAGAGCAATAAAGTGGGCTGTTTTAGAGAAGCGATCCGTGACCACAAGCACTACAGTACAGGATTTGGAAGGGGGAAGGTCCGTGATAAAATCCATGGAGATCTGTGACCAAGGGTAATCAGGAATGGGTAATGGGAGCAAGCATCCATAAGGCTTTTTCCTAGAGGTCTTGTGTTGAGCACATTTGGAACAAGCAGCAACAAATCTCTTCACATCCTCCAGCAAGGAAGGCCACCAGTAGCTTCGGGACAATAAGTCCCAGGTCTTGCGAATGCCGGCATGCCCAGAGAAGAGTGAGTGATGAGCCCAGTGAAGGAGCTGGGTGCGTAGATGTGGCAAGATGAATGTTTTGCCTGGAGGACAACCCTTTTTCAGGTGTGTAGCTGCCAATACTTGACATGGATTTACAATGAATTTCTTATCTTCCGAGGATTCCATGTCAGCTGGATCAAAAGAGCGAGATAAGGCGTCTGCCTTCGTATTCTTAGATCCTGAGTGAAAAGTGATGTTGAAATCAAAGCGTGAGAAGAATAAGGACCACCTTGCTTGTCGAGGGTTTAGACATCGAGCAGTGCGTAAGTAAAGCAAATTCTTATGGTCGGTATATATGGTGATAGGGAATTGCGCTCCTTCTAGTAAATGTCTCTATTTGGAGAGAGCCAATTTGATGGCCAGGAGCTCTTTGTCGCCAATCCCATAATTCCTCTCAGCAGGTAAAAAGCGACGGGAAAAGAATCCGCAGGGATGAAGTTTTCCAGAAGGACCTCGCTGTGATAGTACGGCTCCTGTGCCAACAGAAGAGGCATCTACCTCCAGGACAAAGGGACGAGAACAATCTGGCTGTTGAAGAATGGGTGCAGATGAAAAGAGAGACTTTAATAATATAAAGGCTTGGATAGCCTCAGAGGACCAAATACCAGCATCAGCAGATTTGCGGGTTAATGCTGTGATGGGAGCCACGAGAGAGGAGTACCCCTTGATAAATTGACGATAATAGTTGGAGAATCCTAGGAAGCGTTGAGTGGCCTTAAGGCCCGAAGGTTGGGGCCAGTCAAGTATGGCTTTCAATTTTGTGGGATCCATCTGTAGACCGGTGCCCGAAATAATATATCCCAGGAAGGGAATTTGTCTCTGCTCGAAGGTGCATTTCTCCAATTTGCAAAATAACTGATTTTTTCGGATACGAGAGAGGACCTCCAATACATGAGTACGATGAGATGCTAGATCTTGAGAAAAGATGAGAATGTCGTCCAAGTAGATGACTACAGATTGGTACAAGAGGTCTTGAAACAGCTCATTCATAAAGCTCTGAAATATAGCTGGGGCATTGCATAGCCCGAAAGGCATGACCAGATATTCAAAGTGGCCGTCTCGGGTGTTAAACGCCGTCTTCCATTCATCCCCCTCCTTAATGCGTATAAGGTTATACGCTCCTCTGAGGTCAAGTTTAGAAAAGATGGTGGCACCCTTAATCCGGTCAAATAATTCAGAAATCAGTGGCAGTGGATACCGATTTTTAACGGTAATGGCATTCAGGCCTCTGTAATCAATGCAAGGGCGGAGGCCCCCATCTTTCTTTTTTACGAAGAAGAAGCCAGCCCCAGCTGGGGAGGCAGACTTGCGGATGAAGCCCCTGTTTAGATTTTCTTGGATGTACTCCTCCATAGCCTTAGACTCCGGGAGGGAAAGGGGGTAAACACGGCCCCTGGGAATGGGTTTACCAGGTATCAGATCAATGCCACAGTCCCAGATTCTGTGAGGGGGAAGTCTAGTGGCCTCTTGTTGACAAAAAACATCAGAGAAGGTTTGGTATGGCTCAGGCAAGAGAGTCACAGGAAATTCTTGGGTACGTCTGGGACTATTCGGGGGAACCACTCTCTGTAGGCAGCGAGAGAAGCAGGACTGTCCCCAGGACAATATGTGACCAGATTTCCAGTCCAAGGTGGGAGAGTGGACACGAAGCCAAGGAAGTCCTAGGATGACTGGGTTGGTAGATCTCTGTATTACTAGAAAAGAAATCTTCTCTCGATGAAGTGCTCCTATCTGAAGTAGAAGAGGAATAGTGCGTACCAGGATGGACCCCTCAGGGATTCTTCCCCCATCAATGACCATCAGAGAGATGGGTTGTTCCAAGGCTTGTGTGGGAATAGCGAATTTTTTAACTACTGTGGCAGAAATGAAATTTCCTGCGGCTCCGGAATCTAGAAGAGCCGACTGCGGGAAGGTCTTTTGTCCTAACTGAAGGGAAATGGGAATAGACAGGCAATCATTACTATTGGGAACTGACTGACACTGAGAAAAGAGGCCCAACGATACAGCTCCAGAACTCGTTAGGCCCTGTCGTTTCCCGAGCGTTTGGGACAAGAACTCAGAAGATGGCCACTCTCTCCACAATATAAACACAACTTGTTCCGAAATCTCCTCTCCCTCTCTTCGGCTGATAGGCGGGTCCTCCCAAGTTGCATGGGCTCTTCAGGGGGAAGAACAGGGGTTTGGAAGTTGGGGGCCAAGCGAATCATACTACGCCGCGACTGTTCCTTCTCGGAATTACGTTCCTTGAAACGCAAATCAATTTTGACACAGAGGGAGATAATATCGTCCAAAGACGTAGGGAGTTCCTGGGATACCAACTCGTCTTTGATTCGGTCTGAAAGGCCCTGCCAGAATGTAGCTACTAGGGCCTCATCGTTCCAGCGAAGTTCAGAGGCCATGGTTCTGAAGTGGACCGCATACTGCCCCACAGACTGGTTTCCCTGGCGGAGATGTAGTAAGCCGGAAGCGGCATTGGACACCCTTCCTGGCTCATCAAATATTTTCTTGAAGGTGGACAAGAAGAGGTTGAAGTTATGTAGAATGGGGTCGTCCCTCTCCCATAAGGGGGAAGCCCATGCTAAAGCTTGACCGGACAATAACGAAATCACATAGGCCACTTTCGTTTTCCCGGAGGGGAAGTTCCCAGGTAGAAGCTCGAATTGTATGGAGCATTGATTTAAAAATCCTCTGCAATTTTTAGGGTCTCCATCGAACTTGGGTGGGTTAGGTAACCGTAGCTGCGAGGAAGAAGCTGCTGCTGCGGCCTGAAGTACAGGGGCCACTGCCGGCCCAGGTGATCCACCAGCCACTAGGGTGTTCTGGACAACATCCAACCGAGTGGATAGACTATTGAGGAATTTTAAAAGTTGCTCTTGGTTAGCTTCTTGCTTATCCATCCTTCCTACTAAATGCTCCAACAGATCTTTAGCTGTGGTATCCATGGTCAGAGCAAACTGTAACAGATTCTGGATACTATATTACTAATCTTGA
This sequence comes from Mixophyes fleayi, assembly GCF_038048845.1. Classification (NCBI taxonomy): domain Eukaryota; kingdom Metazoa; phylum Chordata; class Amphibia; order Anura; family Limnodynastidae; genus Mixophyes; species Mixophyes fleayi. Next base: position 115,692,403 of record NC_134404.1, read on the forward strand.
TTAGCACTGGCTTACCTGAGGTGCGGAGTCTAACGATCTCCCCGGTGTTCACCAAGAACCGCCGCAAGGCGGGGTGGGCTTCGCTGCCAGGAGTCGCAGGTTGCGGTCCCCAGGTTCGCCTCAAGATGTAGTACAGCGGAGTGAAGCGGTGGTAGCGGAGTCAACAAGCCGGTTCGGTACACAGGAATGGAGTCAGGCAGAATCAGAAGGCAACTCGGAGTCAACAAGCCAGGTTCGGTACACGGGTCACAAGAATAGGAGAATGGTCAGCAAGCCGGGTCGGTACACAGGGATAGGAGAGCCAGGGAAGTCAAACAGGCAGAGATCAGCACACAGGAGACACTGGAAACAGGAAGACACTGCAATCCACGAAGAGCAGGAGCCAGGAACAGGTAAGTGTTGCTCTGACACTCAGCCAGTGTCAGAGTGAGGTTTTTATACTGAAGGGGATTCAAAATCCCCGCCTCTAGGGTTGTGGTCATGTGACCGCCTCCGGGTGCGGTCACATGGTCCTGAATGCGGAAGTGCGGCTGGACGGAGCGGCGGGGATCAGGTAAGTCCGTGACAGTACCCCCTGCCATAAAGGTGGACTCCGAACACCTAATAGGGTTTCAAAGGAAATTTTTTATGGAAGGATTTAAGTAGACGGGGAGCATGTAGGTCAATGGCTCTTACCCATGAGCGCTCCTCAGGGCCGTAACCCTTCCAATCCACCAAGAACTGTATGGCGCCTTGAACTTTACGAGAATCTAGGATAGTTTTAATCTCGTATTCAACTTGATCCCGATCCACAGCAGGAGGAGGAGTTCTGGATGAGGTGGAGAATCTGTTGGTTACCATCGGTTTTAACAAGGAGACATGGAAGACATTGGGTATGCGAAAGGAAGGAGGCAGACTCAATCTAAAGGCTACGGGATTAATAATCTCAGATATAGCAAATGGGCCAATAAACTTGGGAGCAAATTTTTTACTGGGAACCTTTAAACGAATGTTCTGGGTGGATAGCCATACCCTGTCACCAACTGCAAAACTTGGAGTCATTCTTCTCCTTTTATCATAGAATTTTTTGGAACGAGTAGTTGCTTGTTTTAAGTTTGTCTTGGTTTGTTCCCAAATATCAGAGAAGTTACGAACCAGAGAGTCCACTGCTGGAACTTCAGAAGATGAGACTTGAGAGAAGGTGGGTAGTCTAGGATGGCAGCCATACAGAACAAAAAAGGGGGAGTTAGAGATGGCCTCATGAAAATGGTTGTTATGGGCGAACTCGGCCCAAGGGAGAAGGTCCACCCAGTTGTCTTGGTTACTAGAGATAAATATTCTTAGAAACTTCTCTAATTCTTGGTTGGTTCTCTCAGTAGCCCCATTGGACTGGGGATGATATGCGGAAGAAAAGTCAAGCTTAATCCCGGATTTATTGCAAAAAGACCGCCAAAATTTTGATATGAATTGTGATCCCCTATCGGAGACAATATGTTGAGGACAGCCATGGAGGCGAAATATTTCTTTAATAAAAATATCGGCTAAGGAGGAGGAAGAAGGAAGGCCTTTGAGAGCAATAAAGTGGGCTGTTTTAGAGAAGCGATCCGTGACCACAAGCACTACAGTACAGGATTTGGAAGGGGGAAGGTCCGTGATAAAATCCATGGAGATCTGTGACCAAGGGTAATCAGGAATGGGTAATGGGAGCAAGCATCCATAAGGCTTTTTCCTAGAGGTCTTGTGTTGAGCACATTTGGAACAAGCAGCAACAAATCTCTTCACATCCTCTAGCAAGGAAGGCCACCAGTAGCTTCGGGACAATAAGTCCCAGGTCTTGCGAATGCCGGCATGCCCAGAGAAGAGTGAGTGATGAGCCCAGTGAAGGAGCCGGGTGCGTAGATGTGGCAAGATGAATGTTTTGCCTGGAGGACAACCCTTTTTCAGGTGTGTAGCTGCCAATACTTGACATGGATTTACAATGAATTTCTTATCTTCCGAGGATTCCATGTCAGCTGGATCAAAAGAGCGAGATAAGGCGTCTGCCTTCGTATTCTTAGATCCTGAGTGAAAAGTGATGTTGAAATCAAAGCGTGAGAAGAATAAGGACCACCTTGCTTGTCGAGGGTTTAGACATCGAGCAGTGCGTAAGTAAAGCAAATTCTTATGGTCGGTATATATGGTGATAGGGAATTGCGCTCCTTCTAGTAAATGTCTCCATTTGGAGAGAGCCAATTTGATGGCCAGGAGCTCTTTGTCGCCAATCCCATAATTCCTCTCAGCAGGTAAAAAGCGACGGGAAAAGAATCCGCAGGGATGAAGTTTTCCAGAAGGACCTCGCTGTGATAGTACGGCTCCTGTGCCAACAGAAGAGGCATCTACCTCCAGGACAAAGGGACGAGAACAATCTGGCTGTTGAAGAATGGGTGCAGATGAAAAGAGAGACTTTAATAATATAAAGGCTTGGATAGCCTCAGAGGACCAAATACCAGCATCAGCAGATTTGCGGGTTAATGCTGTGATGGGAGCCACGAGAGAGGAGTACCCCTTGATAAATTGACGATAATAGTTGGAGAATCCTAGGAAGCGTTGAGTGGCCTTAAGGCCCGAAGGTTGGGGCCAGTCAAGTATGGCTTTCAATTTTGTGGGATCCATCTGTAGACCGGTGCCCGAAATAATATATCCCAGGAAGGGAATTTGTCTCTGCTCGAAGGTGCATTTCTCCAATTTGCAAAATAACTGATTTTTTCGGATACGAGAGAGGACCTCCAATACATGAGTACGATGAGATGCTAGATCTTGAGAAAAGATGAGAATGTCGTCCAAGTAGATGACTACAGATTGGTACAAGAGGTCTTGAAACAGCTCATTCATAAAGCTCTGAAATATAGCTGGGGCATTGCATAGCCCGAAAGGCATGACCAGATATTCAAAGTGGCCGTCTCGGGTGTTAAACGCCGTCTTCCATTCATCCCCCTCCTTAATGCGTATAAGGTTATACGCTCCTCTGAGGTCAAGTTTAGAAAAGATGGTGGCACCCTTAATCCGGTCAAATAATTCAGAAATCAGTGGCAGTGGATACCGATTTTTAACGGTAATGGCATTCAGGCCTCTGTAATCAATGCAAGGGCGGAGGCCCCCATCTTTCTTTTTTACGAAGAAGAAGCCAGCCCCAGCTGGGGAGGCAGACTTGCGGATGAAGCCCCTGTTTAGATTTTCTTGGATGTACTCCTCCATAGCCTTAGACTCCGGGAGGGAAAGGGGGTAAACACGGCCCCTGGGAATGGGTTTACCAGGTATCAGATCAATGCCACAGTCCCAGATTCTGTGAGGGGGAAGTCTAGTGGCCTCTTGTTGACAAAAAACATCAGAGAAGGTTTGGTATGGCTCAGGCAGGAGAGTCACAGGAAATTCTTGGGTACGTCTGGGACTATTCGGGGGAACCACTCTCTGTAGGCAGCGAGAGAAGCAGGACTGTCCCCAGGACAATATGTGACCAGATTTCCAGTCCAAGGTGGGAGAGTGGACACGAAGCCAAGGAAGTCCTAGGATGACTGGGTTGGTAGATCTCTGTATTACTAGAAAAGAAATCTTCTCTCGATGAAGTGCTCCTATCTGAAGTAGAAGAGGAATAGTGCGTACCAGGATGGACCCCTCAGGGATTCTTCCCCCATCAATGACCATCAGAGAGATGGGTTGTTCCAAGGCTTGTGTGGGAATAGCGAATTTTTTAACTACTGTGGCAGAAATGAAATTTCCTGCGGCTCCGGAATCTAGAAGAGCCGACTGCGGGAAGGTCTTTTGTCCTAACTGAAGGGAAATGGGAATAGACAGGCAATCATTACTATTGGGAACTGACTGACTGTCACGGGCACTAGGAGTCTTTACCCAGGGATCACCAGATGGTAGGCTTACCAGAGCAATGTAGATGGTAATAGGGTACTCTGGTAGCTGGGTGATCACGGAACATGAAATGATGGCCGATGAGATGCTCAGGAAAGTCTATGACTAGCAACACTGGTAATAATGAGGTAATGATACACAAGGAACTGTATGGGCAAGGACACGTGAAGGTAGTCAGTGGTCTGCGATAGCAAGTTGTACCACTGCTATAGTGAGGAGGAATGTCCAACAGAAACAAGGAGGTGATGAGAGTCAGCGGTCTGCGAGTAGCAAGTTGTACCGCTGTCTGAGTGAAGGAATGGAATCCAAGTGGAGGTATCCAGGTAGTCAGTGGTCTGCGGTAGCAAGTTGTACCACTGCTATGTGAGAGGATAATGGAACAGGTGATACCGGAAACAAGGATCAGTGGTCTGACATCAGCAAGTTGTACCACTGAATATATATGTGAGGAGGTGCACGGGGGAAGACTGCAACACAGGATATACACAGGCACCTTATACACGATCCACAGTAATATGCACAATATAGATATATATATATATGTAAATGACTGATCAGGTCTGCAATCTAGAAAGTCTCTTGAAGTAGTCCAGCACAATGATAACACAGTCAATGATGGCAATAGACTCAGCGGATAGCAGACTCCAGAGAGAACCAAACACAGTCCAGCAAGATATGCAATACACAGCACAGTCAATGAGAAGTATGCATACCGTGGTTCAGCAGTAGCAGTCAGATGGGATTGCAGCGGTACCTGAGCGGCTGGAGGCCGACTGGATAGGAAGTCCCTGGATAGGTGAAGCAGCGGTCTAGCAGGTGCAGCGCACAGGTGAGTAGACCGACAGGGACACGAATCCACAGGAGTCAGCAACACGTGGAACTGGACTCATAGGAAACCCAGGAGAATGGAGATGATCCAGCAGAGGGTAGTAGAAGAGATACAAATCCAATGCTGACAGGAGGGTAGAGACCAGTGGAACACGTGAAGGCGTGGAGAGTGAATCAGCAGGAGATGGACGATAGCGCTGACCACAGCGGCAGGACTCAGCGGCACACGGAGGTAACCAGTAGCAACCACAGGAACCAACAGCGATGGGAAACAGGAGTGCAGCGCAGGGCAGGAGCTGTAGATCACGAAGTGTAGCAGATGGTAATGAAAAGCGGCAGTCTCGAGGAAGCCACAGCAAAGATGAGATGAGAGTGTAGTGCACGGAGGCAGCGGATAGTAATCAGCTGGCAGTCACGATGTTGAACACAGGCGAGTTGCAAGCAGGAGACTGTAGTGCACAGAGGCAGCGGATAGTAGTCAGCTGGCAGTCTTGATGAGAAGCAGGTGAGTGAGGTAAAAGCTGGAGTGCACGGAGGCAACGGATAGCAATGAGCAAACAGTCACATTGATATAAAATAACGTTGAAGTGGTGTAGAAGACTGTAGTGCCCGGAGGCAGCGGATAGGAATCAGCAAACAGTCATGATGATACAGTAGATGGTAGAAGTGGTATGGAACCACAGTCGTAGAAGTGGTTTGGAAACCACAGGAATCAGCAGCGCTGAATACACGAGTAATACAGGAACACCTTCAGAGACTCATGAGGAATGAGACTCCAAGATCAGGCAACGTGGTGGTGACCACAGGTGCTTAATATAGGGAGGTTGCCTGATCTGCCAATTAAGTTAAAGGAGTATACACTGAAGTATAGAAAAGGGCTGCGCATGCGCAGACCCTCAGGATGGCGGACGGCCACGGTTCCTAAATGTCCGGGAAGAGGCACTCACGGTCCGGTGAGTGACACTGACACTGAGAAAAGAGGCCCAACGATACAGCTCCAGAACTCGTTAGGCCCTGTCGTTTCCCGAGCGTTTGGGACAAGAACTCAGAAGATGGCCACTCTCTCCACAATATAAACACAACTTGTTCCGAAATCTCCTCTCCCTCTCTTCGGCTGATAGGCGGGTTCTCCCAAGTTGCATGGGCTCTTCAGGGGGAAGAACAGGGGTTTGGAAGTTGGGGGCCAAGCGAATCATACTACGCCGCGACTGTTCCTTCTCGGAATTACGTTCCTTGAAACGCAAATCAATTTTGACACAGAGGGAGATAATATCGTCCAAAGACGTAGGGAGTTCCTGGGATACCAACTCGTCTTTGATTCGGTCTGAAAGGCCCTGCCAGAATGTAGCTACTAGGGCCTCATCGTTCCAGCGAAGTTCAGAGGCCATGGTTCTGAAGTGGACCGCATACTGCCCCACAGACTGGTTTCCCTGGCGGAGACGTAGTAAGCCGGAAGCGGCATTGGACACCCTTCCTGGCTCATCAAATATTTTCTTGAAGGTGGACAAGAAGAGGTTGAAGTTATGTAGAATGGGGTCGTCCCTCTCCCATAAGGGGGAAGCCCATGCTAAAGCTTGACCGGACAATAACGAAATCACATAGGCCACTTTCGTTTTCCCGGAGGGGAAGTTCCCAGGTAGAAGCTCGAATTGTATGGAGCATTGATTTAAAAATCCTCTGCAATTTTTAGGGTCTCCATCGAACTTGGGTGGGTTAGGTAACCGTAGCTGCGAGGAAGAAGCTGCTGCTGCGGCCTGAAGTACAGGGGCCACTGCCGGCCCAGGTGATCCACCAGCCACTAGGGTGTTCTGGACAACATCCAACCGAGTGGATAGACTATTGAGGAATTTTAAAAGTTGCTCTTGGTTAGCTTCTTGCTTATCCATCCTTCCTACTAAATGCTCCAACAGATCTTTAGCTGTGGTATCCATGGTCAGAGCAAACTGTAACAGATTCTGGATACTATATTACTAATCTTGATTAGCACTGGCTTACCTGAGGTGCGGAGTCTAACGATCTCCCCGGTGTTCACCAAGAACCGCCGCAAGGCGGGGTGGGCTTCGCTGCCAGGAGTCGCAGGTTGCGGTCCCCAGGTTCGCCTCAAGATGTAGTACAGCGGAGTGAAGCGGTGGTAGCGGAGTCAACAAGCCGGTTCGGTACACAGGAATGGAGTCAGGCAGAATCAGAAGGCAACTCGGAGTCAACAAGCCAGGTTCGGTACACGGGTCACAAGAATAGGAGAATGGTCAGCAAGCCGGGTCGGTACACAGGGATAGGAGAGCCAGGGAAGTCAAACAGGCAGAGATCAGCACACAGGAGACACTGGAAACAGGAAGACACTGCAATCCACGAAGAGCAGGAGCCAGGAACAGGTAAGTGTTGCTCTGACACTCAGCCAGTGTCAGAGTGAGGTTTTTATACTGAAGGGGATTCAAAATCCCCGCCTCTAGGGTTGTGGCCATGTGACCGCCTCCGGGTGCGGTCACATGGTCCTGAATGCGGAAGTGCGGCTGGACGGAGCGGCGGGGATCAGGTAAGTCCGTGACAGTACCCCCTGCCATAAAGGTGGACTCCGAACACCTAATAGGGTTTCAAAGGAAATTTTTTATGGAAGGATTTAAGTAGACGGGGAGCATGTAGGTCAATGGCTCTTACCCATGAGCGCTCCTCAGGGCCGTAACCCTTCCAATCCACCAAGAACTGTATGGCGCCTTGAACTTTACGAGAATCTAGGATAGTTTTAATCTCGTATTCAACTTGATCCCGATCCACAGCAGGAGGAGGAGTTCTGGATGAGGTGGAGAATCTGTTGGTTACCATCGGTTTTAACAAGGAGACATGGAAGACATTGGGTATGCGAAAGGAAGGAGGCAGACTCAATCTAAAGGCTACGGGATTAATAATCTCAGATATAGCAAATGGGCCAATAAACTTGGGGCAAATTTTTTACTGGGAACCTTTAAACGAATGTTCTGGGTGGATAGCCATACCCTGTCACCAACTGCAAAACTTGGAGTCATTCTTCTCCTTTTATCATAGAATTTTTTGGAACGAGTAGTTGCTTGTTTTAAGTTTGTCTTGGTTTGTTCCCAAATATCAGAGAAGTTACGAACCAGAGAGTCCACTGCTGGAACTTCAGAAGATGAGACTTGAGAGAAGGTGGGTAGTCTAGGATGGCAGCCATACAGAACAAAAAAGGGGGAGTTAGAGATGGCCTCATGAAAATGGTTGTTATGGGCGAACTCGGCCCAAGGGAGAAGGTCCACCCAGTTGTCTTGGTTACTAGAGATAAATATTCTTAGAAACTTCTCTAATTCTTGGTTGGTTCTCTCAGTAGCCCCATTGGACTGGGGATGATATGCGGAAGAAAAGTCAAGCTTAATCCCGGATTTATTGCAAAAAGACCGCCAAAATTTTGATATGAATTGTGATCCCCTATCGGAGACAATATGTTGAGGACAGCCATGGAGGCGAAATATTTCTTTAATAAAAATATCGGCTAAGGAGGAGGAAGAAGGAAGGCCTTTGAGAGCAATAAAGTGGGCTGTTTTAGAGAAGCGATCCGTGACCACAAGCACTACAGTACAGGATTTGGAAGGGGGAAGGTCCGTGATAAAATCCATGGAGATCTGTGACCAAGGGTAATCAGGAATGGGTAATGGGAGTGTCACTCACCGGACTGTGAGTGCTTCTTCCCGGACATTTAGGAACCGTGGCCGTCCTCCATCCTGAGGGACTGCGCATGCGCAGCCCTTTCTATACCTCCAGTGTATGTTCCTTTAACTTAATTGGCAGATCAGGCAACCTCCCTATATTAAGCACCTGTGGTCATCACCACATTGCCTGATCTTGGAGTCTCATTCCCCATGAGTCTCTGAAGGTGTTCCTGTGTTTCCTTGTTTATTCAGCCCTGCTGATTCCTGTGGTTTCCAAACCACTTCTACCTCTGTGGTTTCCAAACCACTTCTGCTACTGTGGTTCCCATACCACTTCTACCATCTACTGTATCATCGTGACTGTGAGCTGATTCCTATCCGCTGCCTCCGTGCACTACAGTCTTCTAACCACTTCAACTCTACCATGTATCATTGGGACTGTTAGCTGATGCCTATCCGCTGCCTCCGTGCACTACAGTCTTTCATTCACATCCACTCACCTGTTCATGATTGTGACTGCCAGCTGATTCCTATCCGCTGCCTCCGTGCACTACAGTCTTCAACCTGCAACCCGTCTGTGTTTCATCGTGACTGTTTAGCTGATTCCTATCCGCTGCCTCCGTGCACTACAGTCTTCAACCTGCAACTCGTCTGTGTTTCATCATCGTGACTGCTAGCTGATTCCTATCCGCTGCCTCCGTGCACTACAGTCTTCAACCTGCAACCCGTCTGTGTTTCATCGTGACTGTTTGGCTGATTCCTATCCGCTGCCTCTGTGCGCTTCAGTCTTCAGTCCTTGTCAACGCTCCCGTGTTTCCTTGAGTCTGCCTCCACTATTGCTACCCGCTACTCTCCGTGATCAACAGTGCCTGTTCAACTCTGCTCTCCCGTGTCCCATCGTTACTGCACCTGCTGGTTGCTATTGGCTACCTCCGTGTTCCCGCAGAGACCCGCTGCTGCTACTCCTCAGCACTACTCATCCATCTACTGCTGATCCGCTCTCCACGCTTTCCTGTGTTCCCTGCTGGTCTACCTACCCGTGCGCTGCACCTACTAGACCACCGCTTCACCCATCCAGGGACTTCGCATCCTGCCGGCCTCCTGCCGTTCAGGTAGCTCTGCACTCCTGTCTGACTGCCTCCTGAACCACGGTATGCATACTTCTCATTGACTGTGCTGTGTATTGCATACCTTGCTGGACTGTGTTGGTTCTCCTCTGGAGTGTGCTATCCGCTGAGTCTATTGCCATCATTGACTGTGTTATCTTATGCTGGACTACTTCAAGAGACTTTCTATATTGGCAGTATTGTTCAGTCATCTATACATTTATATTGTGCATATCACTGTGGTTCAAAGTCAAGGTGCCCGTGTATATATTGTGTTGCAGTCTCTCCCCGTGCACCCCCTCACATATATATTCAGTGGTACAACTTGCTAGTGGCAGACCACTGACCCCTGTTTACAGTTTCACCTGTTCCAGTATCCTCTCACATAGCAGTGGTACAACTTGCTAACGCAGACCACTGACTCCCCGGATACCTCCACTTGGATTCCATTCCTTCACTCAGACAGCGGTACAACTTGCTATCCGCAGACCGCTGACTCTCATCACCTCCTCGTTTCTGTTGGACATTCCTCCTCACTATAGCAGTGGTACAACTTGCCACCGCAGACCACTGACTACCTTCACGTGTCCTTTGTCCATACAGTTCCTCGTGTATTACTACCTCCATATTGCCAGTGCTGCTAGTCATAGACTTTCCTGAGCATCTCATCATCTGCTATTTCCTGTTCCGTGATCACCCTGCTACCAGAGTACCATATTACCACCTATACTGCTCTGGTAAGCCTATCACCTGGTGATCCCTGGGTAAAGACTCCTAGTGCCCGTGACAGTAAGATCAGGCCATGACAGACCCAGATACGGAACCTACTGCTAAAGAGATGCTGCAGCATCTGGTCAGTCGTGTGGAGCAACAGGATGCTCGCCAACAGCTGTTACTTCAATGTTACCAATCGTTAACCTCCCAAGGAACATCTGGACAGACTGTTACAGCTAGTATTGAAGCTCCTGTGCTTTCCTCCGTTTCCCCAGTGCCATCCCAGGTGTCTACAGCTCCTACGCTTCACCTGCCTACTCCGTCAAAATATGACGGGGACCCCAAAACTTGTAGAGGTTTCCTTAACCAATGTTCAGTCCATTTTGAACTCCAACCTCAAAATTTTTCTACCCATCGTTCCAGAGTGGCCTATCTTATCTCATTGTTTTCTGGACAAGCCCTGGCTTGGGCCTCCCCTCTGTGGGAAAGAAACGATCCAATTCTACAAGATAGTGCCAAATTCATTTCCACGTTCCGAAGTGTGTTCGATGAACCAGGTCGTGTGACCTCCGCTGCTTCCAGCATTCTTCGTTTGCGACAAGGCTCCCATACAGTAGGACAGTATGTCATTCAATTTAGGATCTTAGCCTCTGAACTTCAGTGGAACACTGAAGCATTAGTTGCCGCCTTCTGGCAGGGGCTCTCCGATAAAATTAAAGATGCACTGACTACCCAAGAGCTTCCTTCGTCACTAGAAGATTTGATCTCTCTTTGCCATCGTGTAGACATGAGATTTCGTGAAAGAGAATCTGAGAAAACAACTTCTGCTAAAGCACCTCTTCGTTTAAACCCTCAATTTCGTCCAGTTTCACCTTCTGTGATTCCCATGGAGATAGGACGTTCCAAATTATCTTTAGAAGAGAGGAAACGAAGAGTAAAGAATAGACTCTGTATCTATTGTGCTGATTCCACACATATGCTCAGTTCTTGCCCTAAGAAATCGGGAAATGCCAGGCCCTAACTAGTTCTGGAGAGGTGAAGTTAGGGTCCCTGGAGTCCTCTCCATTGTCTATGAAATCTAAAGTCTGCGCTTTCGATGTTACGATTTCCTTTGCTACTAAATCCTTTGAGTCACAGGCATTGATTGATTCCGGAGCAGCAGGAAATTTCATTTCTAAATCACTAGTGAATCAATGGTCCCTACCAGTGATCACTTTAAAAACACCCATTACTGTGACGGCTATAGATGGATCACGTCTCATCAATGGTCTCATCACCCAGAGTACGTCTCCAGTAACCCTTCAGATTGGTGTACTACACCATGAAGAAATTTCGTTTTTAATTCTTCCTGTTACGACAAGTCCGATTGTCTTAGGCCTTCCATGGCTTCAATGTCACTCTCCCCAGATTGACTGGCGCACCCCTCAAGTTACGTCTTGGGGGCCTGAATGTCACCATCGTTGTCTCTCTCAAGTTATTCCTCTTAAAGTACAGCAATCTTCCATCTCATCTTCCTCCCCGGGACTCCCTCCTCAGTATGCTTCATTTGCCGATGTGTTTGATAAAGCTCAGTCTGAACGTCTTCCTCCTCATCGTTCTTGGGATTGTCCGATCGACCTTCTACCTGGCAAGACTCCTCCCAGGGGTCGGGTCTATCCTCTCTCGTTACCTGAAACTCAAGCCACATCTGAGTACATACGGGAGAATCTCCAGCGTGGGTTCATTCGACCTTCCACCTCTCCCGCTGGAGCTGGGTTCTTCTTCGTCAAAAAGAAGGATGGATCATTACGCCCTTGTATAGATTTTCGTGGACTCAACGCCATTACTATCAAGAATCGGTATCCCATTCCGCTGATCACTGAGCTATTTGATCGCATCAAGGGAGCTCGGATATTTACTAAGTTGGATCTTCGTGGTGCCTACAATTTAATTAGAATCCGTTCCGGTGACGAATGGAAGACCGCGTTTAACACCAGAGATGGGCATTACGAATATTTAGTAATGCCCTTCGGGCTGTGTAATGCCCCCGCGGTTTTCCAGGGTTTCATCAATGAGATCTTTCGGGACTTATTATATGTATGTGTCGTTGTCTACCTGGACGACATATTGATCTTCTCACAGGACCTGCCTTCTCATCACCAACATGTGGCAGAGGTCCTCTCCAGACTACGGAAAAACTCATTGTTCTGTAAATTGGAAAAATGTTCATTCGAGTTACCCCAGATTCCATTCTTGGGGTATATAGTTTCCGGAGTTGGCCTGAAGATGGATCCAGACAAAGTAAATGCTGTACTACATTGGCCTCAGCCAACTACTCTTCGTGCCATCCAGCGTTTTTTAGGTTTTGCCAATTACTATAGACGCTTCATTCAAGACTTCTCATCCATTGCATCTCCCATTGTGGCCTTAACTCGGAAAGGGGCTAATACTAAGCAATGGTCATCTGAGGCTCTCCAAGCCTTTCAAATCCTCAAAGAGTCCTTCTCGTCTGCTCCCATTCTGCGACAACCTGATGTGACACTCCCCTTCTTCCTAGAAGTAGATGCCTCTAATGTGGGCTTAGGAGCTATTCTCTCCCAACGCTCGGAGCAACAAAAATTACATCCTTGTGCCTTCTACTCTCGGGGTCTTCTGCCCGCAGAGAAAAACTATACTATCGGGGACAAGGAGTTGCTGGCCATCAAAGCTGCATTAGAGGAATGGAGATACTTGTTGGAAGGAGCTCGCCATCCGGTGACGATCTTCACGGATCATAAGAACTTGTCATATTTGCAATCTGCTCAATGCTTGAACCCTCGTCAAGCAAGATGGTCTCTTTTCTTTTCCCGTTTTGAATTAATTATAACCTTCAAACCAGCTGCTAAGAACAAGAAAGCTGACGCTCTATCTCGAGCTTTTGTGACGTCCTCTGATGTAGAAGAGGTTCCCAACCATGCTATTCTAGACCCCAAATGTATTTCTCTGGCTGCTTCATCCACCAAAATGCTACCATTTGGGAAGACCCTCGTGCCTCCTACTCTGAGGAGGAAAATCCTTTCGTGGTTCCATGCCTCTCGTTTTTCTGGACACGCCGGTGAACATAAGACCTTTGAGATTCTCTCTCGTAGTTACTGGTGGCCTTCAATGAGGAGAGACGTCAAAGAGTTTATTGCTTCCTGTGATTTATGTTCTCAGTTCAAATCCTCCCGCAGAACTCCAGCAGGGTTGCTGCGACCACTACCCATTCCGTCCAAGCCTTGGACCCATATTAGTATGGATTTCGTTACTGATTTGCCACCAAGTAAGAATCACAATACTATTTGGGTAGTGGTAGACAGATTTTCGAAGATGGCTCATTTCGTCCCTCTGTCCGGTTTACCTTCCTCGTCTACTCTGGCTGAACATTTCATTAAAGAAATCTTCCGCATCCATGGATGTCCGTCTGAGATTGTGTCAGATAGAGGAGTACAATTCGTTTCCAGATTCTGGCGGGCCCTTTGTAAAACCTTGGGCATACGATTAGCACTCTCATCGTCTTACCATCCGCAATCTAACGGACAAACGGAACGAGTCAATCAAGATCTTGAGACTTTTATTAGGATGTTCTCTTCAGCCAACCAAGACAACTGGGTAGAATTGCTCCCTTGGGCTGAATTCGCCCATAACAACATGTACCATGAGTCATCATCCAAAACTCCATTCTTTGTGGTCTACGGTCACCATCCGTCTTTTCCGGAATTTCCTGCCCTCCCGCCCACCCAAGTTCCTGCTGTGGAGACTGCTTGTCAGACCTTCAAAAATATCTGGTCTCAGGTCAAAACCTGTTTAAAGAAGACATCTAACAAATATAAGTCTTTCGCAGATAAGAAGAGGCGGGCTATTCCACCACTAAAAATTGGAGATCGTGTCTGGTTATCTACCAAAAATATTCGTTTGAAGGTTCCATCTATGAAATTCGCCCCTCGTTTTATTGGTCCATATAGGATCATTCAAGTTATCAATCCAGTATGTGTTAAACTTCTTCTTCCTAAGAATCTTCGGATCTCCAATGCCTTCCATGTGTCCTTGCTCAAACCTCTCATCATCAACCGTTTCTCGACTCCTTCCTCAGCACCGCAGCCAGTTCAAGTTCATCAGGAGGAGGATTTCGAGATTACTGAGGTATTGGATGCAAAAATTTCGCGAGGAGTCCTCCGTTTCCTCGTTCATTGGAAGGGCTTTGGTCCTGAGGAGCGTTCATGGATCAAAGCTGAAGATCTTAACGCTCCTGCCCTTCTGAAGAAGTTTTATTCCAAAAATCCGGACAAGCCCGGTTCCAGGCGTTCTGTGCCCACCTTTAAAAGGGGGGGTACTGTCACTCACCGGACTGTGAGTGCTTCTTCCCGGACATTTAGGAACCGTGGCCGTCCTCCATCCTGAGGGACTGCGCATGCGCAGCCCTTTCTATACCTCCAGTGTATGTTCCTTTAACTTAATTGGCAGATCAGGCAACCTCCCTATATTAAGCACCTGTGGTCATCACCACATTGCCTGATCTTGGAGTCTCATTCCCCATGAGTCTCTGAAGGTGTTCCTGTGTTTCCTTGTTTATTCAGCCCTGCTGATTCCTGTGGTTTCCAAACCACTTCTACCTCTGTGGTTTCCAAACCACTTCTGCTACTGTGGTTCCCATACCACTTCTACCATCTACTGTATCATCGTGACTGTGAGCTGATTCCTATCCGCTGCCTCCGTGCACTACAGTCTTCTAACCACTTCAACTCTACCATGTATCATTGGGACTGTTAGCTGATGCCTATCCGCTGCCTCCGTGCACTACAGTCTTTCATTCACATCCACTCACCTGTTCATGATTGTGACTGCCAGCTGATTCCTATCCGCTGCCTCCGTGCACTACAGTCTTCAACCTGCAACCCGTCTGTGTTTCATCGTGACTGTTTAGCTGATTCCTATCCGCTGCCTCCGTGCACTACAGTCTTCAACCTGCAACTCGTCTGTGTTTCATCATCGTGACTGCTAGCTGATTCCTATCCGCTGCCTCCGTGCACTACAGTCTTCAACCTGCAACCCGTCTGTGTTTCATCGTGACTGTTTGGCTGATTCCTATCCGCTGCCTCTGTGCGCTTCAGTCTTCAGTCCTTGTCAACGCTCCCGTGTTTCCTTGAGTCTGCCTCCACTATTGCTACCCGCTACTCTCCGTGATCAACAGTGCCTGTTCAACTCTGCTCTCCCGTGTCCCATCGTTACTGCACCTGCTGGTTGCTATTGGCTACCTCCGTGTTCCCGCAGAGACCCGCTGCTGCTACTCCTCAGCACTACTCATCCATCTACTGCTGATCCGCTCTCCACGCTTTCCTGTGTTCCCTGCTGGTCTACCTACCCGTGCGCTGCACCTACTAGACCACCGCTTCACCCATCCAGGGACTTCGCATCCTGCCGGCCTCCTGCCGTTCAGGTAGCTCTGCACTCCTGTCTGACTGCCTCCTGAACCACGGTATGCATACTTCTCATTGACTGTGCTGTGTATTGCATACCTTGCTGGACTGTGTTGGTTCTCCTCTGGAGTGTGCTATCCGCTGAGTCTATTGCCATCATTGACTGTGTTATCTTATGCTGGACTACTTCAAGAGACTTTCTATATTGGCAGTATTGTTCAGTCATCTATACATTTATATTGTGCATATCACTGTGGTTCAAAGTCAAGGTGCCCGTGTATATATTGTGTTGCAGTCTCTCCCCGTGCACCCCCTCACATATATATTCAGTGGTACAACTTGCTAGTGGCAGACCACTGACCCCTGTTTACAGTTTCACCTGTTCCAGTATCCTCTCACATAGCAGTGGTACAACTTGCTAACGCAGACCACTGACTCCCCGGATACCTCCACTTGGATTCCATTCCTTCACTCAGACAGCGGTACAACTTGCTATCCGCAGACCGCTGACTCTCATCACCTCCTCGTTTCTGTTGGACATTCCTCCTCACTATAGCAGTGGTACAACTTGCCACCGCAGACCACTGACTACCTTCACGTGTCCTTTGTCCATACAGTTCCTCGTGTATTACTACCTCCATATTGCCAGTGCTGCTAGTCATAGACTTTCCTGAGCATCTCATCATCTGCTATTTCCTGTTCCGTGATCACCCTGCTACCAGAGTACCATATTACCACCTATACTGCTCTGGTAAGCCTATCACCTGGTGATCCCTGGGTAAAGACTCCTAGTGCCCGTGACAGGGAGCAAGCATCCATAAGGCTTTTTCCTAGAGGTCTTGTGTTGAGCACATTTGGAACAAGCAGCAACAAATCTCTTCACATCCTCCAGCAAGGAAGGCCACCAGTAGCTTCGGGACAATAAGTCCCAGGTCTTGCGAATGCCGGCATGCCCAGAGAAGAGTGAGTGATGAGCCCAGTGAAGGAGCCGGGTGCGTAGATGTGGCAAGATGAATGTTTTGCCTGGAGGACAACCCTTTTTCAGGTGTGTAGCTGCCAATACTTGACATGGATTTACAATGAATTTCTTATCTTCCGAGGATTCCATGTCAGCTGGATCAAAAGAGCGAGATAAGGCGTCTGCCTTCGTATTCTTAGATCCTGAGTGAAAAGTGATGTTGAAATCAAAGCGTGAGAAGAATAAGGACCACCTTGCTTGTCGAGGGTTTAGACATCGAGCAGTGCGTAAGTAAAGCAAATTCTTATGGTCGGTATATATGGTGATAGGGAATTGCGCTCCTTCTAGTAAATGTCTCCATTTGGAGAGAGCCAATTTGATGGCCAGGAGCTCTTTGTCGCCAATCCCATAATTCCTCTCAGCAGGTAAAAAGCGACGGGAAAAGAATCCGCAGGGATGAAGTTTTCCAGAAGGACCTCGCTGTGATAGTACGGCTCCTGTGCCAACAGAAGAGGCATCTACCTCCAGGACAAAGGGACGAGAACAATCTGGCTGTTGAAGAATGGGTGCAGATGAAAAGAGAGACTTTAATAATATAAAGGCTTGGATAGCCTCAGAGGACCAAATACCAGCATCAGCAGATTTGCGGGTTAATGCTGTGATGGGAGCCACGAGAGAGGAGTACCCCTTGATAAATTGACGATAATAGTTGGAGAATCCTAGGAAGCGTTGAGTGGCCTTAAGGCCCGAAGGTTGGGGCCAGTCAAGTATGGCTTTCAATTTTGTGGGATCCATCTGTAGACCGGTGCCCGAAATAATATATCCCAGGAAGGGAATTTGTCTCTGCTCGAAGGTGCATTTCTCCAATTTGCAAAATAACTGATTTTTTCGGATACGAGAGAGGACCTCCAATACATGAGTACGATGAGATGCTAGATCTTGAGAAAAGATGAGAATGTCGTCCAAGTAGATGACTACAGATTGGTACAAGAGGTCTTGAAACAGCTCATTCATAAAGCTCTGAAATATAGCTGGGGCATTGCATAGCCCGAAAGGCATGACCAGATATTCAAAGTGGCCGTCTCGGGTGTTAAACGCCGTCTTCCATTCATCCCCCTCCTTAATGCGTATAAGGTTATACGCTCCTCTGAGGTCAAGTTTAGAAAAGATGGTGGCACCCTTAATCCGGTCAAATAATTCAGAAATCAGTGGCAGTGGATACCGATTTTTAACGGTAATGGCATTCAGGCCTCTGTAATCAATGCAAGGGCGGAGGCCCCCATCTTTCTTTTTTACGAAGAAGAAGCCAGCCCCAGCTGGGGAGGCAGACTTGCGGATGAAGCCCCTGTTTAGATTTTCTTGGATGTACTCCTCCATAGCCTTAGACTCCGGGAGGGAAAGGGGGTAAACACGGCCCCTGGGAATGGGTTTACCAGGTATCAGATCAATGCCACAGTCCCAGATTCTGTGAGGGGGAAGTCTAGTGGCCTCTTGTTGACAAAAAACATCAGAGAGGGTTTGGTATGGCTCAGGCAAGAGAGTCACAGGAAATTCTTGGGTACGTCTGGGACTATTCGGGGGAACCACTCTCTGTAGGCAGCGAGAGAAGCAGGACTGTCCCCAGGACAATATGTGACCAGATTTCCAGTCCAAGGTGGGAGAGTGGACACGAAGCCAAGGAAGTCCTAGGATGACTGGGTTGGTAGATCTCTGTATTACTAGAAAAGAAATCTTCTCTCGATGAAGTGCTCCTATCTGAAGTAGAAGAGGAATAGTGCGTACCAGGATGGACCCCTCAGGGATTCTTCCCCCATCAATGACCATCAGAGAGATGGGTTGTTCCAAGGCTTGTGTGGGAATAGCGAATTTTTTAACTACTGTGGCAGAAATGAAATTTCCTGCGGCTCCGGAATCTAGAAGAGCCGACTGCGGGAAGGTCTTTTGTCCTAACTGAAGGGAAATGGGAATAGACAGGCAATCATTACTATTGGGAACTGACTGACACTGAGAAAAGAGGCCCAACGATACAGCTCCAGAACTCGTTAGGCCCTGTCGTTTCCCGAGCGTTTGGGACAAGAACTCAGAAGATGGCCACTCTCTCCACAATATAAACACAACTTGTTCCGAAATCTCCTCTCCCTCTCTTCGGCTGATAGGCGGGTCCTCCCAAGTTGCATGGGCTCTTCAGGGGGAAGAACAGGGGTTTGGAAGTTGGGGGCCAAGCGAATCATACTACGCCGCGACTGTTCCTTCTCGGAATTACGTTCCTTGAAACGCAAATCAATTTTGACACAGAGGGAGATAATATCGTCCAAAGACGTAGGGAGTTCCTGGGATACCAACTCGTCTTTGATTCGGTCTGAAAGGCCCTGCCAGAATGTAGCTACTAGGGCCTCATCGTTCCAGCGAAGTTCAGAGGCCATGGTTCTGAAGTGGACCGCATACTGCCCCACAGACTGGTTTCCCTGGCGGAGACGTAGTAAGCCGGAAGCGGCATTGGACACCCTTCCTGGCTCATCAAATATTTTCTTGAAGGTGGACAAGAAGAGGTTGAAGTTATGTAGAATGGGGTCGTCCCTCTCCCATAAGGGGGAAGCCCATGCTAAAGCTTGACCGGACAATAACGAAATCACATAGGCCACTTTCGTTTTCCCGGAGGGGAAGTTCCCAGGTAGAAGCTCGAATTGTATGGAGCATTGATTTAAAAATCCTCTGCAATTTTTAGGGTCTCCATCGAACTTGGGTGGGTTAGGTAACCGTAGCTGCGAGGAAGAAGCTGCTGCTGCGGCCTGAAGTACAGGGGCCACTGCCGGCCCAGGTGATCCACCAGCCACTAGGGTGTTCTGGACAACATCCAACCGAGTGGATAGACTATTGAGGAATTTTAAAAGTTGCTCTTGGTTAGCTTCTTGCTTATCCATCCTTCCTACTAAATGCTCCAACAGATCTTTAGCTGTGGTATCCATGGTCAGAGCAAACTGTAACAGATTCTGGATACTATATTACTAATCTTGATTAGCACTGGCTTACCTGAGGTGCGGAGTCTAACGATCTCCCCGGTGTTCACCAAGAACCGCCGCAAGGCGGGGTGGGCTTCGCTGCCAGGAGTCGCAGGTTGCGGTCCCCAGGTTCGCCTCAAGATGTAGTACAGCGGAGTGAAGCGGTGGTAGCGGAGTCAACAAGCCGGTTCGGTACACAGGAATGGAGTCAGGCAGAATCAGAAGGCAACTCGGAGTCAACAAGCCAGGTTCGGTACACGGGTCACAAGAATAGGAGAATGGTCAGCAAGCCGGGTCGGTACACAGGGATAGGAGAGCCAGGGAAGTCAAACAGGCAGAGATCAGCACACAGGAGACACTGGAAACAGGAAGACACTGCAATCCACGAAGAGCAGGAGCCAGGAACAGGTAAGTGTTGCTCTGACACTCAGCCAGTGTCAGAGTGAGGTTTTTATACTGAAGGGGATTCAAAATCCCCGCCTCTAGGGTTGTGGTCATGTGACCGCCTCCGGGTGCGGTCACATGGTCCTGAATGCGGAAGTGCGGCTGGACGGAGCGGCGGGGATCAGGTAAGTCCGTGACAGAATTTCATCATGGGAGAAAACCCTTATGTCTCCGTGTGAAGAAAACACAATCCAAGTGGCAATCTGACTTGCACCTCTCCCTGACAAGGAATAGAGTAGCATTTTTCAAAATGTATATAAAATGTTTAAACGTATCAACCATTCCGAGATGTTGGTGAAAATTATCCATAGATTATATTTTATACCAAAAAAACGCATTCAAATTTGTCCCTCTGTCTCCAAGTTTTACTGGAGGGATGTGTCGAGGCTGGAACCATTATATATTTTGGAGCTGCCCCAAAATTCAATGCCTGTGGGTAGAGGTTTTTGATTTATTTAACCAGGTTACTAAAACAAGACTCCAACCCCACCTTGAAATTACTCTTCTCTATCATTATCCCCCACAGCTTCAGAGACATAATAGATATGTAACAGAGCATATCCTAACTAGAGCCGCGATAGCTCAATACTGAAAAAAACCCTATCTATAATGATATTCAAAATCCTGAAAAGCTATGTTATGGAAACCGTTGGGATCAAATATTCAACCTCCGCATCCTCTCCTCTGATTAAATGGAACCAATGGTGTGTACTTTACATGTGGCCTCGCCACACTCTTCTTTGTCTCCTCAATAAGGTGAATGTGTCACATAAGAATATATTGTAATTTTCCTTACATGTTCCCCTGTTATTCATCCCTTACTCCTTCCTTTGTTTGTACCTCTTTAATATTTGTTATTGTTACTTAAAAATGTTTTACAATCACTGACTTTTTTACCAAAGCCAGGTTACCTAAATGACCTCACCAAGCCCTCTTCTCAATGAAGAGATCTCGACAGATGAGATCCATCAAGCCATCAAGGGACGAAAAAGTGGTAAATCCCCAGGCCCTGACGGCTACACGGCCACATACTACAAGAAATCTTCTGATCTGTTGGCCCCTCATCTCAAATACCTTTATAACACTCTCCAAGGTGACCCTCTCCCATCAGAGATGCTGGAGGCTAAAATTTTAGTTATCCGGTAAAGACCCGCTCCACTGTGCTAGCTATAGGCCAATCTCTCCTCAATCTTGATTTGAAAATTTATGCCAAAATCCTTGCAAACCGTCTGAATACTTTCCTCCCTTCTCTGATCCATTATGACCAAGTAGGGTTTATCCCGGGGTGCCAGGCGAGGGACAATACAAGACGTTCCATTGACATCATCCACATTACAAATTCCAGGAGATCCCCAACTATTATACTCTCTCTAGATGCTGAAAAAGCATTTGAGAGAATCTCTTGGGACTTTATGAAAGCGGCCCTTGAATCATTCGGCTTCGCAGGCGACTTCCTCACTGGCGTCCTAGGGAACCACTGCTATAAATGGTAATATTGGAGCTAAAAAAAGATCAAAATGACATTATTTTACCCATGTTTCACAATTTTCAATTAAATCCAAATCCAAAACCATTCGCATTTTTTTGGCAAAACCTGTTCAAAAACCAAAACACAAACATGTTTTTGAACCAAAACTACATCTAAAACCAAAACATGGGGGTCAGCTCACATCTCTAGTAGATATAATATGATGTTATGCTCTCAGTGGATTAGATATGATTATATCTACAGATCAGGGGGTAAATGTATCAATCTGCGGGTTGTTCAACACCCGCGTGTTCAGCCTCTTCCGAGATTAAATTTCAAGCGGCGCTGCATTGTAAAGGGAAGTTAACCCTTTACAATGCAGCGCCGCTTGAAATTTAATCGCGGAAGAGGCTGAACACGCGGGTGTTGAAGAACCCGCAGATTGATACATTTACCCCCAGGTCTGTGTCAAGTCACAGGGAAGCTAAAAAACCCCAGATATGACTGTATAATACAGGTCTTGCTTAAAATCACAGATTAAAGCCATAAAAAATAGCTATTGAAGGCATCTGCAAGCCTATAAATTAAAGTGATCTGAAGGTTCATTCTTTTAAGTTCTACTGTATACATTCAAATAAACTTGTGACACAAATCTGTCACCCTTTCTATGTATGTCCCCCCCACTTCAGCATCTCTCTCTGCCCCCCGCTTCATCATCTCTCTCTGTCCCCCCTTCAGCATCTCTCCTTGTCCCCCCCTTCAGCATCTCTCTCTGTCCCCCTCCTTCAGCGTCTCTCTGTCCCCCTCCTTCTGTGTGTGTCTCTCTGTCCCCCTCCTTCAGCGTGTCTCTTTGTCCCCCTTCACTCTCTGTTCCTTTACTTACCTTCTTCATGTTCCGCTGTCTTCTCTCCTCTCTGCTGCTGCTCCTCACTGACACTGTCGGACATGATGACATCGCGCCTGGCAGTCATTGAGAACAGTGAGGAGGAAGATCCGGCGCTGGATGGGTACGTTTTTTTTCCGGTTTTTTATCTTTCCTTCTTTTTTTGGAGGGCGATCGCGGCACCCCTGTGACAGAGCCGCGGCGCACACTTTGGGAACCGCTGATCTAAACTATGCTAATGAAACAGTTTTAAAACTTTAAAAATGTCACAGAATACATTAAAAAAAGCTCTGTTTTAACAGTAAAACAAAATCAGAGGCATGTGTAACCCCTGTCAATGTGTAGGGTGGGGTGCAAAGAATACACAGTGCATCTCCTTCTCTAGCCCTGGCTAGCTGATGGGCATGGGTGTAAATGACCAGGGGGTCCATGCACATGCAGGTGTTTCTTTGTAAGTAGTGGGACACAGAGAATGTCACTTTGTGGTGCAGTGCACTAAAAGTCATAATAATTTTGGCACCAGACCATCTCTATGATAAACTGAACTCTTTTTTTACACTCTTCTTCCTCCAGCACGATAATAATAATAATGGTTGCAGCAATAAAGAAATATATACCATACTTGCCTACTTTTTAAATCTGTGCTCCAGGAGATCAGCGTACAGATCATGTGACAGAGGGTAGGAGGGGGCATGACAACGTCATTATGTCACTATAGACCCGCCCCTATCTTAAAATACAAATTCAAGGTATTGAATAATGGAAGCGGGGCTTAATGATTAAGTCCCCTCCCCCCCCCCCCCCCCGGCAATTACGGGAGAGTAGGCAAGTATGATATTTACACACAGCTCATTATTTTCTCAAGCACAATTCTTAATGAGCAATATGAATATGGTTTCAAATATATCTCCTTTCTACTCCTGCACAGTTCTTAATGTTATCTAGATCTTCTATAACATAGTTCACATGTCTCTTACACTCCAGTGCTCCATACGTCACTTCAGTTCCCCCTTCTCTGCAGGGGCATTCACATGGATGCTAACAGGCAGGCAGCTTCTCAATGCATTTCTGACACACGCTGTGTAACTCTCAACTGCAGCTCACACCTCCTCTGCGGGGATGATTTCTCCTTTGGGCTCTGACACTTCTCTCTGTGTACGCACAGCCCCTGGCTCTGACACTTCAGGTACCATGCCTCTTGTAGCAACCCTCACTCCAGCGTCTCTCTTCCATGCAAAATGTCCCCCTCTCTCTAAGGATTCTCTCTTGGGGTTCACTGGGATTAGCAGTGCCGTAACTAGACATTTTAGTGCCCTGGGCGAGACAGGGCACCTGCGCCCCCCATCTAAGTGGGAGTGTCAATAATCGAGTGGGCGTGGTCAACCTAATGTGGGGGCGTGGCTAGCGCTTTACAAGTTCTAGACCGCACTGAAACCCACTCCCTCCCCATTCTTCACGGTCTGGCTTTGTAAGGATCTTTATGTAATAAGCCTCCATAGAATCAAAGTACTTTAAATGCAGCTATCACATGCTAGCTGTATAAAAAATTAATATTTGAAATAAAACTCACTGAAACAAATTAAAACATAATTGTAACGGTACCATCTGTATCACACTGCCCCTTCATCCCACTGTGCCCTCCATCACAGTTTCCCCTTTATCACACCGTGCCATGGAGCTATCTTTATCACATTGTGCCCCCTTATCACCATCACACAAAATTTTATATATATATATATATATATATATATATATATATATACACACACATACAATATAAAGAGCCTCCTAGTGTCCGCCGTACCATACAGAGAGCATTCCTGTGACCGCCATGCTATACAGAAAGCATTCCTATGACCGCCATACTATACAGAAAGCATTCCTATGACCGCCATACTGTACAGAGAGCATTCCTATGACCACCATACTATACAGGGAGCATTCCTTTTACCACCATACAATACAGAGAGCATTCCTATGACCTCCATACTATACAGAGAGCATTCCTATGACCACTATACTATACAGAGAGCATTCCTATGACCACCATACAATACAGAGAGCATTCCTATGACCTCCATTCTATACAGAGAGCATTCCTATGACCACCATACTATACAGAGAGCATTCCTATGACCACCTATTAAAGTAATTCTATCGTTTTAAAATAAGCATTGCCCACTCAATTGTATGTGTTTCCAAAGCACAAAGTGATTTATTATAGTAGATGTAAATAGTCAACAATTCAATACATTATTATATTTATGATACAGTACAGTACAGCACAGCCAATACCAAAAGATAAATACATACCAATGCAATCGCATGCGCTCGCTGCGCACCCACGGGACCCGGTGGACAGTATATATGTTAGAATACTGTGTCAGAGTCGACTGAGGGCCAGGGTGTGTGCAGCAATGATTATATACAGTACAGTGTTACACTTGAACAATAGAGATGACGTAGATTGTTTCTATAGGTCCAGATGTTGGGTGGGTCCAGGGTAAACAGATCATAGGTTGATTCAATCTAAGGAATCCAAAGGTGGGGGTCGTCTCCCTAGGGGGTCTGCTCCTTTCATAGCCAGCATCATACAAAGGATTATTCCCTACTATCAATAACTAAAGTATGCAATGTGCGATCTCTTCGCCGACTGCACCGGACAGCTGCTGATGATTAGGGGATCAATATGATATCAGGCATGACACCTTTCCTATAACCTAAACCTTTAATAACACTACAATGTACATATAATCACTATATATATATATATATATATATATATATATATATATATATATATAGACTAATAATAGACCGAATACTATCTGCTCCTGAATTACAGTGTAACAGAACCAATATGAAATTATATAAATAACTAAATGTTGTAATGCGAGTATGTGCGTATTTTACTGTGCGAATGCACCACGCCACGTGTTACGTGGCGTACGGATCGCATTTGCATGGCTAAACAATATTAAACCAATATACTTTCGTTCATCCAATTATACGACTTCAACAATCCACCCTTTGATAGTATAATAAACTATCACCTTAAAGATGTTATATGCAGGATCTCAGTACCACGTTTCATTGTTATGTAATACAAATCCCCCCTTGGTGTATGACCACGCTGTTTGTAGATCTAAACAAGTTATCATAAGAGAGAGTCTTAATCCTCTAAACGATTTCTTCTTTTACTATAAACCGTACACTTCTGGAGCTTGGAGATAACCTTTTGTATGCCCTTCAAGGGTGCAATAAAACACGTAATACATTATTTGGAAAGGTACAGAGTACAACAGAACATGTATCAGTTATACAGAATACTCTACTACAGTTCTTCAAGTTTAACAGGTTCATCTGTCCAACGCATGTCTTTAAGCTCAGACAATCTCCTTCAGCTTGCGTTAATATACACACTTCTAATAATGTCATCAGTTCTTTTCATCAACACTTGTGGGCGGGCTATTGTCTGTTTGTTTTTCCCAGTCTCCCAATACTCAGATTTAACAGTGGTCGGCTTGCAAAGCATTGGGAGACTTCAGACTAAGGGACCTAGGTGTCCTACTTTTTACCCTAGTGACCTACCACCTATAGTTCGGGTACCTCAAGAATATTTAGTGGAAAGAGAACTAAGCCTACTTGATATAATCACTGAGGCACGTGTGAGCACGCCCAGCACTTTGTTTGGTCTAAAACCTTACCCTCCCAAGAATGATAATCATTCTTAAGGATGCCTGCTCAAGTCCGAATATTACTGGACTGGCATCTCTGGGTGTGTTTTCTAACCATGGGGTCGCCGTACTTACGGACGTAATGCTACTCAGACAATAGCCCCTCGCACTTTCTCCAAGCTCCAAGGTTTCCAAATTTTCCTTTACCCCTGAATTGAATAGAGTAATTGGCTGGACTGATTATGCTACTAACTTCTTCCTCCCCAATACCTCCTTATCATTACCTGAACCAGTCTCTGTCACCTGCTAATAATCAAAAGAATTAACCACCCTGAGAAGAGAATGAAATGAGAGAACACAAAACAGGAAAAACTACAACTTCATGCTGGACAATAGTCTTAGCCTTTGGCTCAGGTGCTACTAACTGCATTCAAGGCCTTCCAGAACAGACTCATGAGTGCCCTTGGACCCTTCTCTGAGTGTTGGCCCCTCTGCAGTAGGTGGAATGGGCACCAGTGTATCTCTGCTACCCTTGAAGCCGTGATGCTGGTAGCCTACACCTGGTACCTGTCTGTCAAATAACCTAAGCTTAAGAAATTTCTGCTCCACAACTTACCCTCCCGATCCAACATCCTGACAGTGTGGCTTTTCAGGAAACAGTGTTTTGGACGTTCTTGGTTGCTCTCTCACTATTCACCTTCTCTCAAGATCTAACCTAGCCTCCCAGTTACAATCACATCTCACGAGGGGTCAAAAACATTTCAAAAACTGACAGGTTAGGAGTCTGCCCAGGAGTGATCTTTTGGTAGCGGGAAAGGACTAGTGGCCGAAGCTATCAGTCACTTCAATCAAGTTCCAACTCTTAATCTATTCAATTTGTTCTACCGAGTACCACTACTTTATGTTCACACTGGTTTATGGCTAATTGAAAGTATGTGATTTGTTACCACTACTCATACATTATACATCTATTATTAATAACATGAATACCCCTATCATCTATTATAACTCTATGACTATCACATCAAATAACAAAGGTTTTGAGTATGACACAGTAATACATTAGACACATTTCAATACACCTCTACCCAGCCATATTTCATTGGTACACCAGTGTATACTTGAGGATCCTGCATGGTGGTAATTGGATGACGTGTATTTGTTTTACCTGGAGGAAAACCCATCAGCAGGAGGGATATGGGATGGCTCTATTGGTCTACCTTGTCCATCTCTCCAGAGTCCACCAGACTCCTCACCACATCTCTTCACCTTCCAGACAGTTTATTCCTCAGGTAACACAAATCTTTATATATTAACCAATATGTGTATGTGTGCATGTTTGTGTGTGTGTGTGTTCACATTTTAAAACTAAAACAATACAACGAAAAACAAAACAAAACATAGATTTGTTAGCTGTCACATAAAGCCCTGCTGTCTATTTGACAGCTATGTTCGCCCTGGTGTGACAGCCATGTATGGTTGTGTGTGTAAGTGTGGACTTTACTAGCAGCTACTTCAGTTGGTAACTGTGTCACTGTATAAAGTCCTCTATGTAGTGTCCTAATCATGTGCTGGTATTGCTATAAAACGATTTCTCAGTCACCTCAACATCGCCCCCTAAACTAGAAAAATGCTAAAGACCAATGTATATCAATCGATTTTTCCTCTGCCAACTTACATGCCATTCTCAGTACCTCACATTCAGCTACTTGACTAAGTGGGAAAGGCAAAGGGGTCTGTTTCTGTAACACTTTCTTCAAATATAACAGTATCCAGTACATGCTCGTCTAACAGTGAAAAAAAGATAAAACATGAAAATTCTACATTTTCTAGGGTTTCACATTATGTCGTATCTTGTGGTAAAAATCCTACTCCAATGTTCTATACAGAGATGCATATCTGTATGCCTAACCTCCAGCAATCTCCTATCCACCCTTTGTGCATCCATATAAAGGCACAATTTTGTACAGGAGGCACGAATCATAAAACAAAAAAAAACAAAACAGATATGCAATCTATAAAACATGAATCGTATTTCCACAACAGAACCTTTCTGCTTAAAATCAGCAGTTTCTATACACATGAAAACAAAAACCCTGACTGTTTCTGTAACTCATTTCAATCTAGTGTGTGTATCTCTGAATTTGTCTTATGTAAAAAAAAAAAAATATGTCTTAGCCCCATTGATGAGACTGTGTCTGTTTTTTTTATCTCTACCAGAGCAGAGAGAGAGAGAGAGAGAGAGAGAGAGAAAGAAAGATAGAGAGGTACTAGAATAGATGTAAAGAATGAGAAATAAGAAAGCAATAATATGAATACAAAGATTTGAATACAAACATACATGCAGAAAGGGAGATTTTACAACACAAATGACAGCTGGATTGGACTCTATGGGAAAATGGCTGTATTCATTCCACTAATCCCCTTAGCTATTTGCTAACTATGACCCCTCCCCATACTTGACTAGGGGGTCTTAACAGTGCAACCCAGTGTCGTCCGTCATTTGTTCATTAAGAACTCGGTATCTCATTGACTACATACCTTTTCAACGGACTTTTCTAACTTATGATAGAGAAATGAAAAATTTACTCTTAGTGACTCATATTTTCTCTGAAATACATAAAACGATATTTTGGAGCAAAGTATGTACATACTTCATTGTTGGATAATGATTCTCAGCCAAACAAATTATCATGAGACACTGCAGCCTAAAACAAAGAGTGTTCCATTTGTCTATTGTTAATTAGTCTTTCAACTATTTCTCTATCTCACCCCTTTTAAACACTTGTCTATACTTCTTTTGTCTACCTTTATCTGTGAAGAAAAGACAAGATAGTTATCTTTAAACAACAAACAAACCAAACATTCTCATTCTTTACCATCGGCCAGCGATTTAGGAAAACAAACATTTGACAATATAAAGCAAACAAACAAAATCAACAAAGATTATTTTTTAAATAAGTTTCTTTCTACACTTTGCACATTTATACTCACCACAGTTTTAACCTTTACCTTGTCTAGTTGTAGAATTGCAGGTCTGACCTGTACACTAGGGTTGGCTATAACTCTCCCCCAAAGTATTAGTTGTTACAGAGTGTGCAATCAATTGTAGGGGAACCTCTGAGAGAAGTGTACGCCTCTTTTGTGGATGTCTATGTGATTTCCAACCCAGGTATCCGTTCTTCTCTCTACACAGTTCCTACTCATGTGTCCCTTCTTACGGCAGTAGAAACACGTCCCTGTCATGTCTGCACACTGTTTTGCTAGGTGTCCTATTTTATTGCATTGAAAACACTTCCTTAACTCATGTTGTTTCTCTTCCTTTTTACAATCTCTTGCGAAATGGCCTTCTTCGTTACACTTAAAACACCTGATTTTTCTATGTTTCTTATTATGTGGGTTGTATGCTGGTGGTCGGGTGTGCAGACCCTCTAATGCTGGGATACTTACCATCATTACCCTATCACTTAGTGTCTCTTTCTGTTTATTTTTATCATGTCCTATAGCTGACTCCCTGAGAACACTTACAGTACTTCCTCTCCAGTATGGTAATGAAGTTTGCACCCTTCTTTTCAAGTTTTCCCTGAGTCCATCCATTAGAACATTAACAGCAACCTCTCTGTAATCTACATTATCTTTTATGTCTGATACCCCAGTATATTTGACCATCTCCATCAGAGCCCTGTAAAAATAGTCTGTTGCATTTTCACTATTCTCTTGCCTGATAGTAAAAACTTTACTCCAGTCCACTATCACTGGAAAATATATGGCCAACCGTGTGATTATTTGTCTAATATTGTCCTGATTATCATCCTCGGTTAAGGATTCATCCTCCTCCAACATACAATCCTTAATAAACTTTTGTATATCAGTATTGAGAGGAAGACAGGTCTTCAATAATACTCGCCAATCGTTATTAGTTGGCTCATACATATTACCATAATATCTAATAAACTGCTGACATTTGGTCAAATCTTTCCTAGGATCAGGGAAATCAGACAAAATTGAAAATTTTTCACACCTAGTGCATGTATCATGCTTTGCTACATGTTTTAAGGGAACGTCACCATCTCTGTCCACTTTCCCATTGGGAACTGTTGTAGTGCAGACAGGATGTAAGTCTACCAAATGACTATGTTCTGAACTAGTTGCTGAAATTGCTGCTGCAGTACAATGGATGTCTCCCCCTGTGTTAGCCTTTTCATTATTCTCACCACTTTCAGCCGCTGCCCCTGCTGGTGGGACCGTCCCTCTTCTTTGTCCTGAAACATTACTTTTAACATTACTTAAAACACCATACAACATACAAGTTACTAGTTACAGTTTTTACATTTTTGGTATTGGCTGTACTTCCCGCCCCGACCGAATTTGTCGGGGGCGTGTTTGCGCTCAGTTCGCCACGCTTAGCAACGCACACTTCGATACAATCAACCAGCCTTTCCAACATAATTCCTCCTAGCTGCTTCACCAATTCGCACTGATGGTTGTCATGCGGTTAGATCGCACAGCCTACCAATACTAATTATTAGCAAACCTTGCGATCTATTGGTAGCGCTTTTGAGAAAACCCGGTTTGCGCATTTGGTATACCTGCCCTGTATACCGTCCTTCAGTTGGGCAATCCGCCTCGTCAGACAGCAACTGAGTACAATGAATAATAACAGTGTATCTACGTTACAAAATCACACACTATACACCTTTTCTGCGCAGAAAATTGAAAGTTCCCAACAACATTAATAATGTCTCAGAGGTTTTCACAAGTAATTATACTATGCACATATACTAACTATAGAGACGATTGTTTTACCACGTGGCAAATCTACCGGAAGTTTGCGTACGCACAGCAGGAAATACACATACGCTCAGCAATGCAATACACTTTAAAACGTAAAACAACAATAAAAAGAAACATTTTTCTTTCTTGTCCCTAGATTCCAATTAGCGTTCCTTCAGTCTATGCAACATTCGGTTTCGCAACACACAGTGAACCACAGGTCTTAAACGCATTACGTTCTTTCCTGCTATGCGACGCGTCCGTCAATCCACCCTTTGTTGAGGAACCGAATATCGTAAGCGTTGCATACCTGCCGATAACGTAACTCCTAAACTCACGAGCCCCCAATTATTAAAGTAATTCTATCATTTTAAAATAAGCATTGCCCACTCAATTGTATGTGTTTCCAAAGCACAAAGTGATTTATTATAGTAGATGTAAATAGTCAACAATTCAATACATTATTATATTTATGATACAGTACAGTACAGCACAGCCAATACCAAAAGATAAATACATACCAATGCAATCGCATGCGCTCGCTGCGCACCCACGGGACCCGGTGGACAGTATATCTGTTAGAATACTGTGTCAGAGTTGACTGAGGGCCAGGGTGTGTGCAGCAATGTTTATATACAGTACAGTGTTACACTTGAACAATAGAGATGACGTAGATTGTTTCTATAGGTCCAGATGTTGGGTGGGTCCAGGGTAAACAGATCATAGGTTGATTCAATCTAAGGAATCCAAAGGTGGGGGTCGTCTACCTAGGGTGTCTGCTCCTTTCATAGCCAGCATCATACAAAGGATTATTCCCTTATATCAATAACTAAAGTATGCAATGTGCGATCTCTTCGCCGACTGCACCGGACAGCTGCTGATGATTAGGGGATCAATATAATATCAGGCATGACACCTTTCCTATTACCTAAACCTTTAATAACACTACAATGTACATATAATCACTATATATATATTTATATATATATAGACTAATAATAAACCGAATACTATCTGCTCCTGAATTACAGTGTAACAGAACCAATATGAAATTATATAAATAACTAAATGTTGTAATGCAAGTGTGTGCGTATTTTACCGTGCAAACCCACCACGCCACGTGTTACGTGGCGTACGGATCGCATTTGCATGGCTAAACAATATTAAACCAATATACTTTCGTTCATCCAATTATACGACTTCAACACACCATACAATACAGAGAGCATTCCTATGACTGCCATACTATACAGAAAGCATTCCTGTTACATCATATGCTGATGACAGCATAAAAATTATACAGAAGAGATTTTCACCCACCTGCTTGGGATTTGGTGGCTGTGAGACAGGGAAGAGGTTAGGGCTCCCCTTACTGCAGGTCAGTGTGTGAAATATTCTGTGTTTATGGTGGAGGGAAAGGGTTCAGGTATCAGCTACATGGTATTAATTACCCGGGCCCGGGCATGCCAGGGGGCCAGGCCCGGGCCCTCACTGTTCAGAGTTTTTTTTTTTAAACTTACTTTTTTTCCTTTTTTTACTTACAAAATAGCGGCGTCGGCGGCCCCTCCTCCTTCCTCTCTGCTTTGTTTACACTGACTGCCGGGCGTGACGTCATCAAGTCACGCCCGGCAGTCAGTGAGGAGTAGGGCAGACAGGACCAAGTCAGAAGAAAGAAGACAGAAGACAGAACACAAAAGAGAAGAGAAGAAAACAGCTAATACTAATGTAAGTAAAAAAAAAAAGGCACAGTGTGAGGAACAGTAGTGGGGGGAGCGAGAGGCACAGTATTGAGAAAAAGTGGGGTACAGAGAGGCACAGTATTGAGAAAAAGAGGGGTACGGAGAGGCACAGTAATAAGAAAAAGAGGGGTACAGAGAGGCACAGTATTAAGAAAAAGAGGGGTACAGAGAGGCACAGTATTAAGAAAAAGAGGGGTACAGAGAGGCACAGTATTGAGAAAAAGAGGGGTACAGAGAGGCACAGTATTGAGAAAAAGAGGGGTACAGAGAGGCACAGTATTAAGAAAAAGAGGGGTACAGAGAGGCACAGTATTAAGAAAAAGGTGAGAGAGAGGCGCAGTATTAATAAAAAGGGGAGAGAGAGCCACAGTATTATGAAAAAGGGGGTAGAGAGAGGCGCAGTATTAAGAAAAAGGGGTTAGAGAGAGGCGCAGTATTAAGAAAAAGAGGGGTACAGAGAGGCACAGTATTAAGAAAAAGGGGAGAGAGAGGCGCAGTATTAATAAAAAGGGGAGAGAGAGGCGCAGTATTAATAAAAGGGGAGAGAGAGCCACAGTATTATGAAAAAGGGGGTAGAGAGAGGCGCAGTATTAAGAAAAAGAGGGAGAGAGAGGCACAGTATTATGAAAAAGGGGATAGAGAGAGGCGCAGTATTAAGAAAAAGGGGTTAGAGAGAGGCGCAGTATTAAGAAAAAGAGGGGTACAGAGAGGCACAGTATTAAGAAAAAGGGGAGAGAGAGGCGCAGTATTAATAAAAAGGGGAGAGAGAGGCGCAGTATTAATAAAAGGGGAGAGAGAGCCACAGTATTATGAAAAAGGGGGTAGAGAGAGGCGCAGTATTAAGAAAAAGAGGGAGAGAGAGGCACAGTATGAGGGAAAAAAGGGGGGGCAGCAGAAAGGCACAGAGTGATGGAGATGGGGAACAAGATGGCACAGTGATGGAGTGGGGAGGCAGGATGGAACAGTGATGGAGTGGGGGGGGGGGTAGGAGGGCACAGTGATGGAGAACGGGGGCAGCATGGCACAGTGATGGAGTGGGGGGGGGCAGGATGGCACAGTGATGGAGTGGGGAGGCAGGATGGAACAGTGATGGAGTGGGGGGGTAGGAGGGCACAGTGATGGAGAACGGGGGCAGCATGGCACAGTGATGAAAGAGTTTAAGATGGGGTGGTTTGGGGGCTACTGAATGTGGGGGACAATGAGATCTCTTTATTAAATGTGCCTATGAATTATTTAATGTCAGTGATGGTTGCGGTAAATAGGTATATTTCTGAAATGTAAATACTATTAATTTATTGCTGAGGCTGTTTGTAGGGAGGGAAATAGTATTCACATTTAATAAATAAACCTATTATTTTAATATTGGGGCTGGAGGAAGGCCTAATTGTTAATCGTGGGTGCTATTGATTTAACACTGGTTCTGGCTGTAATTTTCTAAAAGTACCCTTTTTTTTCCCAAATAGGACCCCCAGCATTCCAGGTTCCTGCCAAGCCGCAGCTAAGGAAACCTGCAGCCATAGTTGGTGAAAGTGAGAAGAACAGGTAGAAGAGAGCAGGATAGTGTGAGAAATGTTGTGATTCTAGTGGGACAATCCCAATTTTTGGTAACACAGCAATGCAAGTTTTTTTTCTGTAAGAGGGTTTCCTGGGCACGCCAAGTGATTCATAGCCATGCCCCCAATTGTATGACCACACCCACATGTGTGAGTGGTCGTACAATTGTGGTTGTGGCCATACAAATTTTTAGTGGCGCCTAAAAAAAAATCGGTGTTTTTTTTTTTTTTTTTTAGCCGTACCAAAATATGTTGGTGCCGCAACTGTTTGCAAAGATTTTTTCATTCTCAGCTTTAAGGGGGGCCCCATGAAGTTGTTATACCGGGGCCCTGAATTCCTCTTGGCAGCCCTGGCTGTATTTCAGGGGTCCAGAAGTCAGAATTGACAGGTGTCAGGGATCAGGAGGAAGGGAAACATATTTGGATAGAAACAGAGGGAACTGATATGCAGGGCAAGGAAAGGTCAAAGATGAGGGTTCTGTACGGTACAGTGCACCGAGACTTGGGAGGGGCACTGGAGTCATAGTTATCAGGAGCAGAGATGACAGGTCGGCACATGAGAGTGTTGGTGGATCGCAGAGCTGTCAGGGGGAGCTGGGGATGCTGGGAGGGACAGTCCTGGAAGCAGAGAGCTGCTAACACACATGATAACACACAGCATGTGATATAAAAGACCAGTGCTTAGGGAGAGAACAACTAATGGAGCTGACAGATCCCCCACTTACTTAAGGTCTGTTCTCAGCTCCCCGCAGTGTTGGCTCTTCTGCACTGACAGCATGGTGACATCATCAGTGATGCTGCAGTGACAGGGAGCCGGCGTTT
Organism: Mixophyes fleayi; assembly: GCF_038048845.1. Classification (NCBI taxonomy): domain Eukaryota; kingdom Metazoa; phylum Chordata; class Amphibia; order Anura; family Limnodynastidae; genus Mixophyes; species Mixophyes fleayi. Next base: position 115,727,316 of record NC_134404.1, read on the forward strand.
TTTTTTTCATTGTACTTCCATGTGGGGGGGGGGGGGGGTGCCGCGAGTCGGGGGAGGGGCCACAATTTTTTTGGGGCGATTTTTTTTTCTACTATGTGCCACAGAGGGGAAGGTAGCGGGCGGCTGCTGCGCCCCCTCGGGCTTGCGACCTGGGCGATGGCACCGCCGGCACCACCCTAGTTACGGCTCTGGGGATTAGGGACTCCTCCCTAATCCCTCCCCTCTGTATATGCAGCCACAGTATTGCATGCAGAAATCCCCCTTTCTCTTTTGGGGTCCTTCCCCTTTTGGGCTCTCCCACTCTTGCTTAGGGGACAGTAGTGATGGTATCTAGGCAGCAGCTATAGTTGCAGAGAGAGAGTAGAGATATTTGTGCGCATGCCCAGGTCTTCGAACTGCACATGCACAATTCCAGTATGAAGAGGAACAAAGAAAACAAGGAGGAGATCCGGAGACAGCGCATTACGAAGAGGCGTGGTAAGTATTTTTTTTATCACAGAAACAGCAGTTTATCGGAACTGCTGCTTCTGTGTTGCGTTCTTCATAAATTTGAAAAATAGTTCAATCCTTATCAATGCGATAAGGATTAAAAACTATTTTTCACTTTTTGAGAACATTGATAGATGTGCCCCTCAGTCTCTCACAGGCTGGGCTGTGTTATCACCATAGCAACCAGCTTGTGTCACTTTTCACACCTAACTTGCCCTCTATGTGACCCCTCCTGTATTCACTGGTGTGAAGGGTTTACTAAAATACCACTAGGGGGCGTTAAACTTGCAAAAAAACCTCTGCTGTGTAGAGAGTGGCTGAGCAGTGGCAGTCTAAGGGGCATATTCAATTCTCAGCGGAAACGCAGAGAATCTCGCGGTCCGCGCACGATCGCTGGATTTCAGCTCGCAGCTCCCTGAGCCGCGAGCTGAAATCCAGCTGACTAAATAGTTTTTCCGTGGCGCGGAAAACAAACATTTGAATATGCCCCTAAGACTGCTACTAACAAAATGCCAAAACCTCTCTGATTTTCAAATTATTGCATACTTCTCAACCTTCCCAAGTTGGCCTCCGGGAGATCCAGGTGGGCGTGTAGGGACAGGGCGGTGCTAATTTTGACCCTGTCCCCATGACGCAATGCCGCAAAGTGTTTTTTATTGTGGGGGTGGGCCAAAATGAGGCGATTGCCTTAGAATTGCATCATGACGGCTCCAAATCCTGCTCAAGTGGGCAGATGTGGGTAAAGCCCTACTCTCCTGGGAGTTCAGGTGACCTACCCAAAACTTGGGAGTCTCCCGGACATTCCAGGAGAGTTGGCATATAGCAGTGTGCTGGGGGATCTCTCTGTGTGTTTGTTCCTTTTAGGATAACCCCACCCTTTCATGCACCTGCTATAGCCTATAAATTTATTTGAGCAACTTCCACTTCTTTATAAGTATGAATTATTGTCAGATTGTTAAGCATAGCTACCCAGCATCTATCATGACAGGCGGATCACAGGAGTGAGCAGCTAAAAAGCTGCTGAAAAATGCCTGCAAGGATGGAATGTTTATCTTTCTATAAAATACCACACATTGGTTGAAAGTACATGACTGTAGCTGGAGGATCATTTATAATTGAAGACAGAGTAGATATTCTGGCCATGCAAAAATTCACACAATATACTGTTAGCTCCCTCTTCTGGCTACTTAATTAAATGCAGTACTTACGAATGCACAGCTCAGTATTTGGTTAATAAATAGGTAATAGAGCAATAAAGATGAGTTCTGTGAAATATTTGCTTGTTCTGAATTTGGATGAAATATTTTTGCATTTTTATCTGTGGAATTTGGCCTACTTCAACCAAACAAGACAGCAGAATAAACTGTCTATCCCAACTCTGTATTTGTAAATTCGGATTTCTTGGAATTTATATGAACAATATGGAATGGAATTCTGTGGAATGGCAATCAAAAACAGAACTGAAAGATTATATAGCTGAAAGTTCGCATCTCAGCCTGTTTCCCTGCTAAACTCGTGTGCAAAATTTCGGTACAACTGCATTAATCTGTACATAGTAGTCAGGGGCGCACGCAGGATTTTTATGGGGGGGTTTCCCCCCACCCAAAAAAAACCAAACAAAACAACAAAAAACGTGAGAGAGCTGCTGCGCATGCGCCCGCCCGCGCATATGCAGCAGTTCCGTTTCGGCAGCACTGTACTATACAGCAGCCGTGACGCTGTCAAAGAAGCATCCGTGTCGGTGCTGTATACAATACAGCACCACCGCGGACGCTTCTTTGACAGCGCCGCGGCTGCTATATAGTACAGTGCCGCTATGTGGGGCACTTCGTTAGCGGAGGGGTGGGGTTTCTGGAGACCCAGAAATCCCCCCTGCGTGCGCCCCTGAGTAGTAGAGATTATTGAACTCACAGGGAAATTTCGCTTTAAGAGTTCCCAGTCTAACCTCGACTACACAACAGAATCAACTGAATGTTGAAATGTGAATTTACAAACACAGTTTGAATATTCTGTGGACTGTCAAAGCAGAACTTGAAGATTATATTTCCCCAACTTTACACCTCTGAAACGTCCTATTCCATGAAAAATCTGATTTGGACAGACACAGGTCTATCAAGTTCAACTTTTCAGAAAATCAAATTTTGTTGATCCAAAGGAAGGCAAACAAAACTTACAATCTGTTTTTTGACGTTTATCCCTCCTAAAATACACCCGTTAAGAAAAGGCAACTAAATGCATTAAAAATACAAGGGTGAAAATATAATAGGGATTTTAGGACTACCAAATTTCTTCCGATCTGGGGTAACCCAGCATTCCAACCTAGCTTGGAAAATATCAACTTTCTGACATGGCGGGATGGCGGGATAATGGCGATAAAAGACATATTTGATCCAGGCGGCAAAATTTATACGTTTAGTCAACTAACGGAAAAGTTAAGAATACCAAACTCACAATTCTTTATGTATCTGCAGCTCAGGCACTATGCAAATTCAATAATAGTCCAGAGAAAACCTACAGGGAGACCAGATGGTTTGGAAAGTCTACTTACCTTCTTAAAAACTGTTAAGTTTAAAATTAGGTATGTGTATGCGGATTTAATATATGCACAGCTCGCAACTCCCTGGAAACGAACGGTGGACGTATGGCGAAGGGATATTCCCAGCATAAGTAACCCAGCTACTTTAACTTGCCACTTTGAACATATTTGGAAGTCACTGTCCGCCACTCGCCTCCAGGAAATACATTTAAAGGTAGTTCACAGAGCACATATCCCACAAACAAGGCGTCGCTTTATGGTTGAGGGGGAGACTGGATTTTGCCCGAAGTGCAAGTCTCAAAAGGCAGACTGGTTGCAGGAAGATCAAGAGATTTTGGTATAAGCTGGTAAATTATATTAATCACGTTTTCAAAACACAGGTCTCATTGGCCGCAGAACCCCTTCTGCTGGCCGATTTCACCAACTGGAAGGATCTCTTACCATCCTCTGATATTCTGGCGGCTCTGATTGTAATTGTAACACTAGCAAAACAGCTGATCCTAAGACATTGGGTATCATCGGTATCCCCGACTCTGGGAATACTCAAGATGGAGATTTTAGATATCATATACTTGGATAGGAGAGCCACTCTCCCGGATATAGAAAAAGGTGGTCTGAGGTTCCAGAGAAAATGGGGCTTATACATCGAATCGCTGGAACCCTCGGTCCAGCAGAACATCTTTAGATTGTTTGAATACACTACCTGGTATTTACTTAGACAATTAAGTTAGGGAAAAAATAAATAAATGCTTGGATGGATAACTGGAACCACCTAAAAACTCTGAAGACGTAGACTTCCTTTTAATTAAAGAAAGGTCTGACTAATACTGTATGCCATATAGCTTAATAGAGGAAACAACCCCCCCCTCCTTTCCTTTCCCCTCATTTTATTCCATTTTATTTTATTTTACTTTATTTCATTTCATTTCAGTTGTGTTTATTTCCTGATAGTAGTTCGTAGCGATCAGCTACACTCATATATGCAGATGTATAAGATTACTCTAAATGTTTTCATGAATCTTAAATAACGCAATTTCTCAGATGTTGTCAATTTTTGATGTTTACCTATAATGCCAAATTGTCATGAATATCTTAATTGTATCTGAAAACTTTGGAATTTGTAACAGAAATGTCATTCTAAATTTGCTATATTTGTATTTAAGGAAAATAACCAATAAAAAAGATTTATAAAAAAAAAAAAAGTACAAGGGTGAGGCTGGGCTACCAGCTGGAGAAATCAAGTCTTTTTGAGGGGAGGAAAAGGCTGTGCCCTACCTGTAAAATGAGAAACACCTCCCTTAATGTGCCTTTTCCACACCTGACGATTCATTTAACTATAGCACAAATTTGCATTCATGTTTTATTGTTGATATTTTGTGAGCTTCCTCTAATGGCTACTTGAATTAGTGCAATGTGTAAGACTGTACAGCTTAATACTTAGGGGGTATAATTATCAATGTATGAAAAGCCCTATAGCAGGTAAAAATGGGTGTTTTTGCCAGCAATAGGGATTTGCCCTATACATCAAGTAGTTACCACCAGTGATAGTGCCTATTTAAGAAGGATATAGTGCCTGTATAAAGTGCCAAGGATAAAAATGCTCGCAAATTTGACCAAACCACGTACACAACATAGTCAGATACCCACCAATAGGGACCCTGTGACTGACCCAAGCTCTACGATGAATGATATCATATCAGCCTTTTGTTCCTACTATGAACAACTCTATACTGCCTCTCCCACCAATCCTACTCTCCACTCTAAACTGCTACGAGATGCCAGACTCCCACCAATTACCTCCGCTCAAATGTAGCTGTTAAATAAATCAGAGGGCACAGACGGCTATAGTGCTGAGTTTTGCAAGATCTTAAACCTACACCTTACTCCCTTTCTTACTGCTTCAGGATTTAAACCAAACCCTTACCAGCACCAGCCCCTCATAGGTGTCGTTGCCTTGAAAGGAAACGCCAAGACCCCTTCATCTCTTATGATTGACAATGGAACACACAACTTAAGATACATGCAACTCAAAATATTCAGCTACATCAAGATATGATCTAAGGGGACAGTTAATTAGCCGTGAACAGTGGTATTTTCCACCCCTCGCGAATGCCCGCTATCTTTGTGCTATTTTCACAAGTTGTGGCTGCTGATTTCTTTAGGTGCGGCTTGTCTGGGTCCTGAAATGTTGGTGGCCCTATTTGGAAAAAAAGTGGGCACATTTAGAAAATGCAGCCAACCCTGGCATTAAATCATTAGCACCCATGATTAATAATTAGGCCTTCCTCCAGCCCCAACATTAAAATAATAGTATTGCCATTTAATAAATAGATCTACATCTCTCCAACCAAACCCAACATTAAAGTGACAGTATTCCCATTTAAAAAATAAACCTATTCCCCCCTACAAACAACCCCAGCAATAAATTAATAGTATTTACATTTAATAAATATACCTATTTCCCGCAACCATCGCTCCTATTAAATAATTCATATTTACATTTAATAAATAGACCTCATTCTCCCCAAACTTACCCCCACATTAAATTAATAGCCTCCAAACCACCCCATCTTAAATTAATAGTCCCCACTATTAAATTAAATTGCCCCACCATCACCCACAAACAAAAGGACACCCATCAATTAGCCACCACCTACCTCAAACAAACACACACCACACATTACATTGCTACAAGCCCCCTGTGCCATCACACACACACTACATTGCCACAAGCCCATTGTGCCATCACACACACACACACACACACACACACACACACTACATTGCCATAAGCCCCCTGTGCCATCGCACACACATTGCGCTGTCCTTGCTGCTTTTCCCTCCTTCGTCATCACTCTGTGCCATTCTGCTTCTTACCCTTCTTCATCACTCTGTGCCTTTCTGCTCCCTCCCTTTCTTCATCATTCTGTACCTTTCTGCTTTGATCCCTCTTATTCATCACTCTGTGCCATTCTGCTTCCCCCCTTCTTTATCACTCTGTGCCATTCTGCTCCAACCCTTCTTGATCACTCTATGCCATTCTGCCCCATCCCTTATTCATAACTCTGTGCCTTTCTGCTCCCAGCCTTTCTTCATCACTCTGTGCCTTGCTGCTTCCCCCCTCTTCTTCATCACTCTGTGTCTTTCTGCTCCCCCCACTTCTTCATCACTCTGTGCCATTCTGCTCCCCTCTTCTTCATCACTCTGTGCCATTCTGCTCCCCTCTTCTTCATCACTCTGTGCCATTCTGCTCCCCTCTTCTTCATCACTCTGTGCCTTTCTGCTCCCCTCTTCTCCATCACTCTGTGCCATTCTGCTGCCGCCCCCTTCTTCATCACTCTATGACTTTCTGCTTTGATCCCCCTTATTCATCACTCTGTGCCATTATGCCCCCCGCTTCTTCATCTCTCTGTGCCTTTCTGCTCCCACCCTTTCTTCATCACGCTGTGCCTTTCTGCTTTCCTCCCCTTGCCTTCGTTCCTTTACTTACCTTTCTATTAGCTTCTTTTATCTCTTTTCTTTTCTTCTTGTCTTCTCTCTTCTTGCTGGCTCTTCTCTATGTCGCTCGTCACTGAATGTCATGCCCGACATTCAGTGTGAACGGAGCAGGAGGGGTGCCGGTGCCGCAAACACGTGAGTATTTTTTTTTTTAAAGTACCTTGCTCCGACCCACCAACGAAGAGGGTGGAGTCAGCAGGCGTCGGGGCCCACCAGTCCGACCTTGGGTGTATATATTCCTTTGTTAATATATTTGGTTCTGTGCTCCCTGCTGTAAATGATATGGATTTTGAAGTAATTATGGAGAATCCATCATGGAATTCTGTGACCATATTAAAGCACAAGTCTGTAGGCCAAATGGTTTTGCACAAGTCCCAGAAATCCGAAGTAACTTCTATTATTCATATAGAATTATAGTACATTATTCCTTACACAAGTTTTTTAAGTGAACATGGAAGTGCTTACATCAGGTCTCACCGATTAGTTGTACATATTAGCAACATCATACGTGTTTTTTAAATATGTTTATTTACATATATTCTAAATCCATTTAAATGTGCTATGCAATTTTTCCTCAAATTTCCTCTGAACCTACTTCCCTCCAGTTTCAGTGCATGTCCTCGTGTTCTAATATTTCTCTTCCTTGAAGAATGTTTCCCTTCTGAAAGTTTCTCTCATGTCCCCCATTCATCATCGTCATCATCAACAACATTTATTTATATAGCGTCAGCAGATTCAGCAGCGCTTTACAATTGGGAACAGACAGTAATAAAACAATACTGGATAATACATTTACCTTCTCTGCTCCAAACTATACATATTAAAATACTTCTTTTTAGGGTTTTGTTTTTTTTGGGGATTACCAAAAGTTCTGTTTAATATATACAATACTGTTTAATATATGCAATACTGTTTAATATATGCAATACTGTTAAATTTATTACACATTTAAACATTGATTGTGCGTCTTTTTGTTCTATAGTACAAAATTGAACCTGTATGCGTCCTACTGACTAGAAGAATATCACACTGTATTTGCTTTTATTTTCTTGTATCTGTTACCATAGTTGGGATGATTGACACAGTAACTGATGCCACAGTTTGGATGATTGATCCAGAGAATGTCAACTTGCCGTTTATGGAGTCAAGAATCAATCTCTCGCCCTCTTGGGAAATTGTTAATCTTCCTATGGATTAACACAAAATTTGTGGTTGTAGTTTCAGACCAGATAGGGTTGTGCAGGATATAGACTAGATAAGGTCTACCTTGCATTTTGTTCTTCAGAAAAATCTTACAATGCATTCATCACCAATCTTCTATAGATAGATTTTTTTGTAGCAGAAATTGTTGAATTGCTGCACATTGAAAATTACAGATAATGACAGTTTTGTATTACTGTAAATGTTATAATATGGAGCTAGGTACTCTGTACAACTTTCAGTCAATATTTATGAACCTAGAACTCTGGCATAGTCTGTACTGGTAAATAGAAGTGTTTTTGTTTATTGGTAGAATTGAGGTTACAATTAGAAGACACTTCTGTATTCACCAATGTTGTGGTTGTCTCCAAATAGATCTTTTGAGAATGTTCTTTGATGCCCTATATGATGAAGATGTGATAATAGAAGAACCATTTTACAAGTGGGAATCTATCAAGGACCCAGCGGAGCAACATGGAAAAGGTGTCGCCCTCAAATCTGTCACCGCTTTCTTCACATGGCTGCGGGAAGCAGAAGACGAGTCTGATACTGATCATAAAGACTAGATATTCCTCTCTAGTGTTTGCTAGACGCCTGGCAGAGGGAGGTGAAGTTCCCTGGCACAACAGAGTTAAAGGGCAACCTGACATATGGACAGACTGCATAACTTGAGGTTATTTATTTTGCTTATGAAACCAATTCTTGGGGTTTAACTTTAATAAGAGTACTTTAGGTATTTTGGGACTGCTGAAGGAAGAGTGGAAAGCTGTGTCCCACCTTCTTCCTACTCTCCATCACACAGATTGGGGCACATGTAGACGTTTTACTCTTACAGATATGATTTTTAAAAGAGCAGTTGGAGCCTACATGCTTCAGTGGGACGAAGTACTTGAGCTTCTCTCTTGTTCTTCTTGGCTGAAATAGAGGTATATAAATATATATATATATATATATATATATATATATATATATTTATTTATAATTATTATAAATTGTTTTGACTTGAACATGGCAGCAAGCCCTTTTTGAAAATTGTGGCCTGGTGTCAAACTCACCCAAAGTGCAAAACAGGCCAGCTTTTTTTTTTTTTTTCTTTTTCTTTTTCTTTTCTTTTCTTTTCTTTTCTTTTTTTTATTAAATATCCTGCTGAACTTCTAATTGATTTGGTGGATGCTCTACTACCAGCAGCTGAGATTATTATTATTATTATTTTTTTATAATTTTTTTGTGGTTAAGAACTCCCTTCTCGATGGAGTTCGAAAAGATTTTATTGTATTATGATGTGTTGGAAACCCAAGTAATTCTGCATTTATAGAGAAAGCAAAGCCGTTTGGTTATTTGGCCTTCCAAAATGTTTTGGAGGTTCTTGTAATTATTAAACAAACCAAGGATGAATGAAATTTGTAAATAATTTTTGCTTTCTTTATTAAGAAGTTAATGATTCTGACACACAAATTTCCCCGAAACCCTTTTTCTCAGAAGCTGGAAATAAATAAGAACCTTATATACTGTGTCTTCTGTTCTGTGTGCACCAAAATGAACCTTAATCTCACATATTGACGATACTTTATATAGGGTAGGGAATGATCTTACTCCTTATCAGTCAATAAGTTTAATATTGGTGAGTGTAAATGGTCTACTGATGCATACATACAATTATATATATTAGAACAGACTAATAAACATAATATTTGCTAGGTGGGAAAAACACTAAAATAACACAATCGTCAAAAAATATTTCCTCACATGTACTGCTATCCAGCACTCCTATTGAAATGATCTGTACCCTGCTAAACAAACATAATTCTGATCTCTTATCTATACTCAGGCTTCTAACCCTAAACACCTTTTTAACACATTTAAATCTATTCTCAACCCTCCCATTCTAAATCCTCCGACCACTATCAGTGCCCAGGATCTTGCCTCCTACTTTAAGGACAAGATTAATAAGAATTGACTTGAAATTATATCATCTTCATCGTCAAGCAATGAGTTCAATTCCTTCCCAGCACACTCTGATGCCCTCATTTGATCCCACAAATGAAGATGAAATATTTACTGACTTCTCATTTTCCTACTCTACCTCCTGTCCTCTTGATCATATTCCCTCACAAATCAGTAGATAACTGTCTCCTGTGCTCATTCCACCTCTAACTAAAATCTGTAATTTCTATTGGTAAGTTTCCATCATTATTCAAGCATTCAGTGATTACATCTTTTCTGAAAAAAATTTTTTGGACCCAAACTCTCAAGTTACCATCCCATCTCTTAGCTCCCGTGCCCCTCCAAGCTTCTAGAGAGAATTGCATACGTTCGTTTCACACGCTTTTTCTGCAAACAACCTATTGGATCCTCTTCAGTCATGCTTTCAGGCTCAACACTCCACAGACTGTATTGACTAAGGTTGTTAATGATTTGATCACAGCTATAACTAATGGCCATTACTCTCCTCTAATTCTCCTGGATCTCTGTGACACTTCTGATATTACAAACGGAACCCAATAGCCAGGTAGTTCTGTAGTAAACAGGATTTATTTTGATATAGAAATAAATCTCAAATGTCCAGCAAGCAAGTCCAAAGTATCAACAAGATAAATGTCTTGTAGAGGTAATTGTATTCCAAATCACAAGGGAGCAAGGTTCTGTGGAAGCATCTGGTTCAGACACAAACACAATACTCGAGCAATGGCTGCATAACAGGAAGTGTCTTTTCTAGGCCCAAACAGGAAATGAGATCCATGATGGAATCTTCCTGAGACAGTTCTGGCCATCTTGGATAAGGGCTATTGTAAGGGCAAGTTCATATCAGAGATCCAAGATGGAAACTTCATGAGGCAATCACGGCCATCTTGAATGAGGGCAAATCTAAGGGCAAGAACATAACATTCTCTCTGCTGTACTTCACATTGTTGACCACTCTTCTCATATAAACACTACAATCCCTAGCCCTTCTAGACACTGTCCTATCCTGGGGCCTGATTCATTAAGGATCTTAAATGAAGAGGTATCATATTTCAGTCTCCTGGACAAAACCATGTTACATTGCAAGGGGTGCAAACTAGATTTTTGTTTTGCACGTAAGTTAAACACTGACTGTTTTTTCATGTAGCACACAAATATCAACTTTAAATTTCGGTGTACAAATAAGCTATCAAGTATTTGTGTGCTACACGAAAAAACAGTGGGTATTTAACTTATGTGCAAAACAGAAATCTAGTTTGCAACCCTTGCAATGGAACATGGTTTTGTCCAGGAGACTGAAATAAGATACCTCTTCATTTATGATCCTTAATGAATCAGGCCCCTGATTCTCATCCTACCTTTCTAGTCCCTAATTCAGTGTTCGCTTCTCTGTATCCACCTCTGCTCCGCTTCACTTTTTAGTTGGAGTCCCACAAGGCTCAGTACTAGGTCCCCTGCCATTCTCTATCTGTACCACTTATACTAGAAAACTAATAAGCTCCTTTGGATTTCAGTATCATCTCTATGCAGATAATGCCCAAATGTATCTTCTTGTCTTCTCTTGATCTCTCACCATCTGTGTTATCCTGCATTACTGAATGTCCTTTTGCCATTTCATCTTGAATGTCCTCTCACCAACTCAAACTCAATCTTTGAAAAACAAAGTGAATATTCCCATTCACCATCGGAAGTTACCTAACTGATATCTCTCTTTCTGTTGACATGACCGTAAATCCCACCCCGCAAGCTCGCTACTGAGGTGTGATCCTTGACTCAGAACTATCCTTTGTTCTCCACATCGACTCTATATACAATATATATGATAAGCATTTCCAGAATACGCACATATATCAATGCAAGACATTGTAAAAACTTTAATTCATGCACTCATCGTCTACTGCATTGAGTATTGCAATTCCCTCCTTACTTGTCTTCACCGATTCAGACCCTCATCCCATCAAACTATTTTGCATGCAGGGGCTAGATTGATTTTCCTTGTAAATTGTTCTTCCCCTGCTGAGCCACTCAGGCAACTGATGTGAAGACTGACAGTTTTTTTCCGAATCCAATAAAAAATATGCACCAACATACATCTCCTCACTTGTCTCAAAATATCTCCCAATTAGACACCTCTGTTCTGCACAAGATCTCCCTCTCTCATCCGGTATCATTACATGCTCTCATTCCCGGTTACAGGACATTTTCCAGGCAGCACCCAACCTGTGGAATTCCCTCCCTCTCTGGTCTTCAAATGTTCTCTGAAAAACCCACCTCCACAGGCAAGCTTATTAAATTCCTCAACCACATTCTTAACTTCCCTAGGTTACCTTATTACCATACTTTACACAGTTCACACATGACAACAATTCTTTGAAGCCCTGACCAACATTGCTGTGTGACTGGATCATATAGCCCACTAAGCACTTTTTACATTTGCACGCTGGCGTAAACAATATGCAATATGTAGCACTTAATGTCATGTATTAAACTCCTATTATCTCATAGAATAGCCTTCTTACATCTCTCTATCACTCAGTATTGTTTTATTACTGTGTTTATTCCCAATTGTAAAGTGCTATGGGGTTAGTTTAAATACCACTGTCTATCTGAGTATTGTTGCTGACCATGTGCATCCCTCTATGGCCACAGTCTACCCATCTTCTAATAGCTACTTCCAGCAGAATAATGTGCCAAGTCACAAAGAATCATCATCATCATCATCATCATTATTTATTTATATAGTGCCAGCAAATTCCGTAGCGCTTTATAAAGAACGCCTAATCTCACACTGGCTCCATGACAATGAGTTCAGTGTACCCCAGTTGCCCAATCTCAATCCAGAAGAGCAACTTTGGGATGCGGTAAAAAGGAAAATTCACAGCATGAATGCACAGCCGCAAACTCTACAGCAACTACGTGATGATATGTCAACGTAATCTCTAAGGAATGCTTCCAGCACCTTGCTGAATCCAGGCCACGGAGCATTTAGGATGTTCTGGGGACGAAAGACGGGTCCAACCCAGCATTACAGAGGAGTGCCCTACTAAAGTGGCAACTGAGTATGCAAAAAAAATTATATATATTTATATATACACACACAGACACACACATATACACACACACACAAACACACACATACACACACACATACACACACATATACACACACACACACACACACATACACTGTGTAGATATATATATCACATCAGCTCTGACCCATCGAGGCATGGACTCCACAAGATCTCTGAAGGTGTCCTGTGGTATCTGGCACCAAGACGTTAGCAGCAGATCCTTTAGGTCCTGTAAGGTGGAGCCTCCATGGCACAGACTTGTTTTTCCAGCACATCCCACAGATGCTCGATCAGATTGAGATCTGGGGAATTTAGAGGCCAAGTCAACACGTTGAACTCTTTCTCATGTTCCTAAAACCATTCCTGAACATTTTGTGCATTGTGGCAGGATATGTTGATGTTGAAAATGTTGAAAGGCAAGTTTCCCTTTACATGGCAGCGCTACTTTAAATTTTAGCTGTCATCTCGCCGAACTCCCGCAAGTTGAAGAAACCGGGGTATGATACATTTACCCCCAGGACTCAAGATTTCCCAGCTGAACATTGCCCAGAGTATCTTTCCATAATGCATCCTGGTGCTGCAATGCACTGTGTGTTCTGACACCTTTCTATCATATACAGAAGTGGAAGTTGCTCAATCAATTTATAGGCTCACAGCAGGTGCTTGAAAGGGTGGCGCTTTTGCTAATAGGGTGGTCCTCACTCTAAACAGTCCCATATATTTGGGCCATATGGGAATTTTCTGTGTGTTTGTTCCTTCTAGGATAACCCGACCCTTTCAAGCACCTGCTATGAACCTATAAATTGATTGAGCAACTCCACTGTATTTCTCTGCATGTTGGTGTCAGTAGCTGAGGGGGAGTACTGGCGCTGAATTGCTGTTTGGAGGCTTCTGGGGTACCTCTTTGGTAAGTTAGCTTTCAATTTAAAAACACATATATGTATGGCTCAAATATATGGGACTCATTGTTTAGAGTTAGGACCACCCTATTAGCAAAAGCGCCATGGAGTGGCGGGTGGCCTTAACATACTTTTGCAAATGTGTGCAACTAATACTTTTGCATTTTTATCTACAGTAGAAATGGCAGGTCTTTTGCTGCCTATAGCAGTGTGCTGGGGGAATTTTCTGTGTATTTGTACCTTTTTATCATACCCAGCATTTACTTTTTCAGCAATTCTTGTTACAGTAGTTCTTTTGTGGGATTAGACCAGACGGGCTAGCCTTCACTCTCCACACGCATCAATGAGCCTTGGTTGCTCATGACCTTGTCGTTGGTTCACCAGTTGGCCTTCTTTGGACCACTTTTGGTAGGTACTAACCACTGCATAACAGGAACACCCCCCAAAACCTGCCGTTTTGAAGATGCTCTGACCCAGTCGTCTAGCCATCACAATTTGGCCCTTATCAAAGTAACTCAGATCCTTGCGCTTGCCCATTTTTCCTGCTTCCAACACATCAACTTCAAGAACTGACCGTTCACTTGCTGCCTATATCTTGGATCACAATATAAATAATGGAACTTGAAAATTATTTCTCTTACCTGCCATTGGGGGGCTGTGACAATGGGGTATTGTCACACGCCGGTCCCATAGCTAGGTGCTGGCATTGTGACTTGCCCTTTAAGAACTATGTTGGTGCTTGCTTTCGCTTCAGAGTCTCTACCTGTCCATAGGTGTTTCTCGTTATGTTGATTGGGACCTCCTTCTGAAGCCTATTGGTCCTAGAGGACTATTTCAAGCTCCCGTTATCATGGACTCATTGCCTGATCTTCGTGTTACTCACACTGCTGTGGGTTCTGGCTGCATATCTGATCTTTTGTCTATTTTCTGAATACTATCGGCTGCCGAAGTTACCTGTCATCATTGCTCTCCATCGGCTCCGCTGTGTGCCAGTTCGTGGTTCATCTACAAGCTGAAGTTACGTGTTGTTGTTCATCTGCACACAGAACTATTCGTGAGCTGTCTGCTACACCTGCGCTCATGTTGATTGGCTCAAGTACTATTCTACTCGGCTGTCTATGTTGCGGTATTCTATGTTGAACTATAATCAAGTTCTCTTGCCATCTGTGGTTCTATGTCTGGCACGGCTATTATTATTCTCCTGATTATTATTGCTGGACTGTTAATATGAATATACTGCTAAGCCGGGAGCCTCTACTTCAATTCAAGTTGTGTGTGTTAGGGTAATTTTACCTCTCCTTTATCAAGTCCCTTCAGATATCCGTGAGATAATATGCTGGTTAACCAGGAGATCAGTAATCAAGACACAGACATGCCAATGTCAAGATGTATACTGAACTGAACTTGTTTATTAGTGGGATACATTTATACATGAAAAAGCGTTTGATCTGGTTATAGGATAGAAACACAAGATTGATATTTTCCTGAGTAAATATAAATCTTCTGACAAAGCTAGTTAGTTCTCTTCATGTCACTTGTATGGGTTCTTCTTATCATGGGTTCTTCTTATCATCTTTGCTGGCGCCAATACTCCCAATGCCATCATTCGTGTTCCCATGTCCTAGTACTCCCAATGCCATCATTCATTATCCCATGTCCTAGGCCTCCATCCGGGGTCTTTGAGATAGGTGAAGGCTGGAGCTGGTGATTATGCTGAATGTATTTTTAAGGCAAATACCAAGATTTTTTAACTCCTTCACATATCATTATTACCATCATAATTGAGGCCCTAAAAATGCTCTCACATGTGCATTACCAGCTGTTGTCTAATTGTGATGAACTCTCGCTTACCTGTTAACCGGATCTTCTGTGACCTGTAGTTCTACGCTCGGTTTGGATTTCGTTTTCACGCTGTTACTTCTAGGCAACACCTTCCTGCATTTTACCAGTTATACCCAAGTTCCTGGATAGCATATAACGTTCTCGGTTCCATTATATGAACTATTGTGATACCTATAAACCACCTGCTAAAGTGAATCATATTATACGTTTGGATCAGCCAAGTCTACATACTATTCTCATCGGACTTCTAGCTGTGTCAGTGGTTCACCTTCATCTGCTGTGTATTTCGTGTGGGATCCAAGTGTTCTAATTACCATCTAGCATTGAACTGTTATATTGTCTATTTCGCATGCTATTGCAATTAGTTACCAACTGAAGTACATCTGTGATTACGATTAAATTTTATTATTACTGCTGTTGTATCTTCTATCAATATATCAAGTTGCAACACTACTACCATCATTTGTGTTATTGTTCCCTGTGATGCTCTCAAATTAAGAACTTCAATTCCACTGTGTCCTGTCTCCACCACCCTCTACTATCACCATCTAAGTAGAGGCTGGGGATCCATAATTATTCATAGCCGTGACAGGTATAGTAGGTGGATTTGGAGTAAAGGCACTTTAAAATTCAAGCTATGGAGTGGATAGTTCCTCCCCTACTATGCCTCTCATCTGGAGCCATCCTCCGTTTTAGTTAAAGTGCTTTTGAATTAGGACATCATTTTTTACATGCAAGTATATTTTGGGCTTTGCTTCATATGTAATGCCCAAAGTAAATTGACAAAAAAAAAACAAGGAAACCATTTTTTATTTTTATTTTTTGTACTAGGGCAATCAAAAAGTGGGAAACAAAACCATTCATATCTAAACAACAAATTATTATTAACAATTATTAATATATATTTTTTTCATGGGCATGCTTGCCCCCCTGGGCCGACATTACCATGGTGTTTCCCTTTCCCTGACTTCTGGTTACCCTTCATGTAGATTGCAATAATGGTGGAGAAGTGAATGGTCAACTGAGCTGGAGGGGCTACTGGGTAAACTTGACGAGGATAGTGAGGGTAAATTTAGGGATTATAATGATGGAACACTTGGGTCATAGGGGCCTGGAGAGAGAAATGTGGAATAGGGGAAGGAGTGGTAGCATGTGGCGTTCGGGCAGGAGGGTTAGTGGTGACATTGTGCACATATGTTGGAAAGTGTGAAAGAGATGGGTTAAGGTGTGAAGGAGATGGGTTAAGGAGAGGGTTGGGGTTTCCTAGGAATTGAGTTTTCTGGAACATTTTCTGGAAAAAATATTGTATATTGAAAAGCTGCCCACTGCATACTCATCCATCTGTGTCTCTTCCATATGATGGGTCCTCCTCTTCTTCCATGGTGTTTTCAGCTAAAAAAAAAAAAAGTATCATAAACATCTATGTGACTATATATATGACTGAATAGCATCCATGTTTTTGCATCATATTAGTAGATTTTTTTATTATACATGTAGAAACAAATATATTGGGCCAAAAGGTCACATACTAATGACCTAAAGCTACCCAGCTCTAATACTAATTTTGAAAACGTAAAAAAAGATGATAAAGTAGGAATGATAATTTACAAGTTTTTAAAGGTATTAAAAATGTTGGTCTGCCATACCTTGAACAATGATTTTAAGGTTTGTAAAATTCACAGAAAACTGTACTAGGTATACAAAACACAATACATATAATAATTGAGTTTTAAAAATGCTTACAGTTTTTTTCACCTCAGTCACCGTTCTTCTAATTGGAGCCACGGCATTGACCAGCTGTAACACTCACCTCTCCTCTGCTCCGGCATTGTCTCCTGTGTGCCGCGATCGGCACTTCTGGGTAACGGGTCTCTGGACTCGCTGATTGAATATTCACCTGTCACTTGCACCAGCGCTGTGTTCCAAGTGCCACGCTCTGCATTTACTGTGGCGGGTCACATGACTAATCAGACAGGGCGGAAGTTTCAAAACGTACCATTTGGAGTGCATTTAGGAAATAATATTTATTAATTTAATGCAGTATCAATTATTGTCTTGTTCCTTTCAAGTTGTATAAAACACTGACTTTAACCCTGTTTTATAATTAACATTTCAGACATTTCATATTTAACATTTCAACTGCATCATAATGCTTTGGAAATTGTTTGCAATAACTTCAGCAAAGCCAAACTAATCACACACGATTGCAAACACAACACTAAAACATGACCCTCTTATTTATGAAATTCATTAAACACTGAAAACACCAACTCTTCAAGGTTCTTTTAAAGGCTGTCAGTTCTTTAGATTCAACAACTGGTTTGTTACCTGATAAAAACATATTTTCATAATGCAAAAATAAATCAGTTTCTGTTGGTAACTGTGCTAACCTTTTCAGGTTTCAAGTCAAGCAACAGCATTTTACACAGAGCCTTGTATATAGCCCCTATGCAACACTCACATGTCAAGATGAGCAAAATTTGCAGTTTGTTATGTATTTGGTTACAGAGTTTGACCTTATGGGGGGAAATCAATTGGTCGCGTTACTGTAAAAAGTAACGTGGCCTGCGCACTATTACTGTTATTACGGTAATAGTGCACTTAAATACCGTCATTACGGTAATTTCAACGTCTGCTTTTTGCTCGCAGCTCCCTGAAAGTCAGGTTAAATTTACCGTAATAACGGTAGTAGGATTAAAGCTGCGTTAATCTGGGGGGAATTGAAATCCCCCTAAGTGTTCCATGCACAATTCTCCCTATCATTTCTGCCCTGGAGGTACAAAACACTAATAATACATAGGGGTATATTCAATTGACGGCGGGATGGCCGAAAATCCCGCGCTCCAAAAATATTACCGTTAATACGGCAATCCTGCGCGTAAAAACCGTTAATACGGTAATTTACTCGCTGGATTTCAGCTCACAGCTCAGGGTAATAATGGTAATATTTTTAGAGCGCGGGATTTTCGGCGATCCCGCCGTCAATTGAATATGCCCCAAAGAGTACTGTGTAATAAACAAAATTACTAAATTATTAAAAAAGCATGCAGTATTCCTTATCTGCAATATTCCAGAGCGCTGGTTTCCAGTATTACAGGGAGACCGTGAGAGGTCCCACATTTATAATTAAAACCAGCCCCATGCTGGTCAGCACAGGTTGGGTCCCTGGGAAGGCTGCAAACAGTGTGCCCACCTCTCAGATGCTACTAGCCATGCACTCGGGCCCTTCCCAACACACTGGGCTGTTGTTATCGGGGTAATTAGCAAAATTGGGATCTCTGGATCGGCAGCTTTGCCACACCAGCGGTCCCACTATAATAAGCAAAGGCCTTTATATATATAAAAAAAACACGCATACACAATTTTCAAATACATTTTAAAGTAATAAATGACACACCAAATGCCTTGTTCATCACTTTAATAAATAAAATAAAAATTCTTTCTTGATCCATTATAGTCCAAATGGGGGAGAACGCAACCCACCCACACACTACTCATGACTTATGCTAAATGATCAAAGCTGAGATTTTCCTAAACTCCTCTTTAATGTCAGCCAATCACAAGTGTGTTCTCAAGCTGGACAAATGTGTTTGGCTTGTGGCAAATGACTCCCGGTTACAGTACTTTCATGTGTATTGTTCATGTGAGCAAGAGGATTTTTGTTATTAAATTTTATTGCGTCTATTTTCCACTTGGACTATCAGATCAAGAAAAAAAATTTTTTTTAATAAAGTGGTGAACAGGGGTTTTGGTGAGCAGTTTTTTTTAATTAAAAGTTTATTTCAAAAATGTGTTTAACTTTTTTGTTAATTACTCTTTCGGTATAACAGTGGGGGGGGGGGGGAGGGGTCTATGTGCTTTGTGGAAAGTATGTGCAAATTGAGGTACATGACTGTTTTACAATTCATAAAGAACATCAACTATTTATAACATTGGGTGCCATGGGAGCCATCACAACTATCTCTGTAGGGATGTGTTATTTTATCATATTTATGAATCTGTCCACACACACAGCAATTGCTTTCATGTACTGGGCAAACACAATTATCAAGCTTACATTTCTCAACAATGCCTTAATATCACATTATTAATGTGTGGAATATATAGCTGTAATTGTATGTTCCACAAAAATTATTAAAAGGTAACATTGAGTATGCACATTCAGGGGTCTGTTTATGACCCCAGTGTGGTAGCGATCAATCTGTATTGCAGCAAATCGCAGCAGTACATAATAAAGTACCGTTGCAATTTACAATGATGGGGCTGCGCAGGGAGCTCCGATACAGACCCCCATCTCAACAAAGACTTTTTTCTTGCATTGGCATGGAGAGGTCTATGGGGACAGCAGTAAGTGGCGGTAATTAGATTAAAGATATGATTTCTCAAGCGTTAGCCCTTTGTTAAATAAGAAAAAGTGGTGAAAGAGCCTTTTGACTGCGCTTCATTTTGGCCCTTCACCACTTGTTAAATAGACTCTGTAATCTGTGAATGAACATTGTAAACCTGCTGAAGTTTATATAAATTCCATGTGTAAATAAAACAATTTTTTTGGGCAATGTGTCCAATTTATATGTCAGTGGCAGAGATTTAGATCAAACATCAATGACATTTACCCTAATAAGCAAATGTAAATATGCTTACAATAATAATAAAAAAACCGATTCCATATCTTTCCAATATAAATGATCTCAGTGTGAAAAATAAAGGCACATAATCAGTCTGACTTCTTGTAACATACATGAGCCAGTGACAGGTTATACACTTGTACATAGCAGCCACATACCACGTGATGTCACACAAGCCCCTTGTGATGTAATATCTTGTCCTAGTCAGGACACTGGAGATTTCTCTTCACTTCTGAGCAACCGCTGTCCTGTACACAAGGAGCTTCAGATTGTGCGAGAGTCAGATTCTGAGAGAGAATTTTATGTGGCGCCGGCAGGTACCTGTTAAGGACCAGTCTAATGATGTCTCGATGGAGGTCAACACTTCTCTAGCAGATAAATTTGCCAGTTTATCTCTGCATGAGAAAGGTGTGTATTATAGACTTTGTAGTCCCAAATCAGATTACTTGTCTTTCCTTAGTTTCCTTGTGTCACACCCGGGATACACAGGGACTGTCCCTCATATAAGTGAGCTGTTTGCTGGTACATGTGTGGGATGTAGTTATACAGAGGGACTAGTGGCACTTACACCTGTCTAATAGGTCACAGGTTATCCATTCAGTCATTCTTCTCACACCACAAATAGCTGTCTCACATTAATTTTCTATATCAATAATGCAATGAAAACGGCCTGTAGTGATTACAAGTGAGAAACAATTACCCATCATTGCCATCCATTGAAAGGCTTTTTGGTGACACTTAAAATAATTTCCTGACACCCTACAGTCTTTACTGCTGTTTATGTACATATTTATGTATGCAGCATATACATTTTCCTGGAGTCAGTGACATCACAGGCGCTGCAAGACTAATATTCATGATGCCTCACTTCTACTTATGAGGTTTTGTAGTTAGGTCCACTCTAACATTTCTTGTGATGGCTGTTTCCTATTTGTTCTGTTTTATTCTTTTCTTTTTCTTCTATCTATGCATGCCTGATTCCATTTAGAATAGATTCTAGTGTTATAAGCTACATTACTCACCAGTGGGCTATGTTAAGTTATATTAAATGCTGGTTTATTTCCTTTTTTGCTGCAGATGAGACAATCAAGAAGAATGATACATATGTATCTCAGGAATTGATAAAAGTTGGTGACAAGCCAAATATTAAACAGTCAAAATGGCACAAAGGTATATATATATATATAAATTTATATATCAGCCTATACTACCCCACTCCTAGGATTGTTTTAGAATGCATAAGAACAATATCTGTACAAGTTTCCATAACTGAGTAATGTGTTTGCATTGTTCATCAAACATTGTTTTTTGGTTCTTTAAGATTCCTAATTTAGCAATATTACCAGTGCTGTCAGGATACTGTCCCTATAGTTATTCATACCTTTGTTATAACGAAAAAAAGTCCTCCAGTTGAATAAAAAGACACTGGTACTTCTGTTTATTCTTAAATTCTAAAAATAACCTTTTCAGAGTATATATATCTGAGAAACTGCAAACAGGTATTCATTTTTATTGCATAGTATAATGTGTACTAGCGAGTTTCCTAACCTAGCCGCGCACATTGAGAGTCAGTGTAGCCTGATCACTGAAAGTCTGGAACTGGGTCTAATTTGAAGGTTAAGATTCTTAATATAGATCCTGTAGCTGGGTTCCTTTGGACAGACCCATAGCATATAATGTCTGACATCTCAGACAGGTGGGTTGCTGTCCAGTATATAAGTTAGCTATGTTGGTGGGTGTATAATAAGTCCTATGTAGTATAATAAGCAACATCCCATGGTTCTAACTGTAAAGGATGCAGATTGGGGACCTACAAAGTCTCATTCTGCTTAAAGGTGGAAACGGGAAATATCTTTTTCACATTTCGATAATATTCAACTTTATGCCTTCTTCTTGTAAGCATGTTTAAGGATGTAAGAGCAGAAAATAATCCCCATTTTATATTTTGCTTGTTTTTTCTTATAGATGCCTTTAACATATGTGGACATCAAATAAAGAGGCACCCACCATGGTACACTGTGAACCCCTTCAAGCATCCTCCAATTGATGTTAGGGTGAGATTGAAATCTTTACAGATCCCATCATAATAAAATAAGCTGTTCTTTTTAGTTGAATGGAAGGATTTTTCTTTGTACAAGATTGTTTCCTGTTAGTTGAGGTAAAAGTTACAGTATTTATTACAGAATAATATTTGTAGCAGTTTTTTTTTCAGAATTCATTTTCAGATTTCTGTTTGTTTTGTTCTGCATTAATATGCTGAAATGGGTTGGTAATCCACAGGTACCTACTTAATGCTTGTAATGTGCTTTCACTGGGATCAGGAGCACTGTAGCTCACTCTCTGTAATATAATTGTTATGGCCACACAGTCTGGTATACAGGAGGCCACATACATAATAATAACATTCATTTTCAAGAACCTATTAATTATTTTTGGGTAAATTTTGATCCTTTATATACCTTGACTTCCTTCTTCCATAAGAACCAGTTTTGCTTGTGTTCAGTAATATTGTGTGTGTACAGTTAATATATATATTTTGCTTTTGTAGAATGAATTTGGTCAAGGCGAACCATACGAAAAAATAGTCAACTTTGCCAGGTCCCAGCATCTGAACAACAAACCTTTAATGCAGAAAAATGATGTGAATAGGTAAGCTGGAGATATTGCTGACTGATTAGTAAAGGATATACTTTGGTTCATATTAATAGTACACTGGGACAATTAGGACTACAACTACAACTACAGGATTTACTACTGGAAGCAGAAATTTTGCACACGCAAGGATGAAATGCCATTCATCATATATTCCACTGACACAATTAAGAAAACATTCCATCAGGTGATGTTCTGTTGATGATGGAAATACTGGCTAATTGTTATTCTGTTTTGTGACTGAGATGGGCATGGTATATTTCATAAGTAATCTATGTACTCTTAAAACTATTCATTGGCCACTCTTGGCAGTTGGATTAAAGGACAATTGATCTATTTCCAGTGATCAGACAGCTGCCTCTTCTTTTTTCAACACTTAACTCAGAAAGTGTATTGTTAGGTGTAATAATAAGATTTGCATGATCATAGGAAAGTTCCCAATAAACTGTTCTTCATGATGCTGCTGGTTACAGCCTAGATTGATATTTGCAGCCATGTGATTCATGGTTGTTTTCCTTTTTACCTTGAGCCCCTCTCTCCATGTATGAATTCATGAGTTATACGAATTGCTAAACCAAATTATTTGGTATATTGTTTATATATTACATATCTATTTATTCATGTTATATTTGAGATATCCTCTATATATTAATATATATTAGCAAGTTGAGCAGTCTCTGTCATTGTATCTCATGCCCCAAGAATCCAGCCCTCTCTGTCACAGGTCTCTCTATGTAGCCAAGGTCAAAATATAAATGTTTGCTGTATAAACCAGCTAAGCATTTTATTACATGATTGTAAGTGTGGTATATTGCTTATTTAATACATGAACCTCACCGACAAGGAAACATCTACATTTAATATAATCTGTATATCTCATGTAGTTACAGAGTCACAGTGCTGTTTTTAATTATTTTACTTAATGTTACAGGAATTTTCTGGGACGTTATGTTAGAAGGCACATGAAAATTCTTCACCAGAAAGAAGCCCGTAATATCATATTTTGTGCTCAGAGAGGCTTAATGGTGGTGGACGTCAACGAACCTCTGCAAGTGAAGACTGATACTAAGCCAGTTTATTACAAATAAAAAGACCTGGTGTAACATTTACAAATGTATAATGTCTCATTCCTTTACAAAACTTAATTAAGAATACTGTTTGTTTTTCCATTTGTCATGTAGCTGAGTGCAAGCTTTAGTTATCTGTTGTTGCTTTAAGGTGCTGGGAAGTTCTCTGCAACATCCTTTAATAGGCTAATGCTTCCCACACACACTGTTATTCAGTCATTTAGATGACATAATCTGCTTCTGGTTTTGATAACACACTGAAGGCCTATCTCCATAGACATAGAGTTTTCACGGATGGACAATTGGACAGATCACAAGGGTTACCTCACAGTTACAGTAAACCTATGTAATAGAGAGAGTTCTTATCCGCACAGGATTATATAATTATAATAATACCAATGTATTTTTCCTATTTATCTTTTTAAAAACATATTTTTTACCATGTTTCTTTATGTCATCATATCATCAATCTTGTTCATAGAGAGCACTCTTCCAGAATTCCGTATACGTTCATTCACAAAGGAAGAAAAATGGTTCTAATGTGGTGGCACTCACAGCTCTACAGTAATAGTACAAATAGCTAAAATCATATCTTTAGTAATAATCTTTCACATATTTCTTCACACTAGTCTTCTCCCAAGTGAAATATTAAAATGATGTGATAAGTAAGAATTTGAAATAATGTAATAAAAATAGATGGAAAGAACCTTAGCCCTATAGGTCCTCAATGCTCAGCCAGTGTATGTGACTCTTTGTTGGAGAGAATACTTTATAAAATTTCCCCCTTATTGGTATAAGACATAGTTGATGCCCAAATACCGCTAAGAAAGTATTATAGTCAGAGAAATGTTTGTTTGTTATTTATGTTTCAGGGATGCACCTATCGGCAGAGAGACCAACAGACCACAAGATATTTTTATAACAAATAAGAAAATTTTTCTGTAATTCAGTTTGGTTTCCAAACATATTCATTTTCAGCTTTGTAATATATTAACATTTGCGTGTAATAAGAGATGAATCGTGCAGCATCCATCTCTCAGCATCATGAAGATTGGAAGTGAATGGAAATGATGCTAATATGTGAAGAATAGATAATGCTGCATTCTAAAATCTTCATCAGTGATAACATTTCAGTACACAGCAGTGAGAACTTCACCGCTGAAAGTAGTAATAGGTGCACAGGCCCGTAGGTGTTACCAAACAGAGCACTAAGAAACTATACTAAAAAAAAAAGTGTATTGTCTAGTTACTTGCTCACACAGACAGATCAGACAGATCAGCTTCTACTTGCTCTCTGTGTGGCCAGAAAACCCTTCAGTTTATTTTATTTTATCACCACTTAAGGTTTAGACTGCAAAGGATGAAGAACGTCTAAACAGGACTAACCTGTGAGTGTACAAATATGTTCAACTTTCTTTTTCTCAGAAATTAATGCTATGTGCAATCATTTAATTATTACCAGTGAAACTGTTGTCTTTTATTTACAGCCTTGAGGTGTGGTGTAAATGTCATTAAATTCAGAAGCACATTACTAGATCTGTTTATGGATGTGTTGTTTATTTCCCATTGCAGAATAATTGATACTGTAAATAAGTGAAGCAAGAGCTTTTCCTGTCTATGTGCGAGATGCAGGACTTCTGTGAGCAGCAGTTTTACCGAGACTGTACATTAATAACGGTAATGCTGGACCAATACCAAGATACTATATTGTAAAATTATTAAGGAATTTAAATGTGATTTTCATTCATTTTTATACTCTCTTAACTATCAGGTTTCTGCCACAAAGATACCGATTTCCATTTGTTATCAAACACTTGAACATGTCTCTTACATGCTTGTGTTCTACGGCAGTATGGGGACAAGGTTGCCTCGGCTCCACTCCCTCAGGGCTCAGAAACATAGCTTCCTAAAGGTGTCCTTCTACTTTGACAGAAACACTTTTGCATAACAGGTAACTGTCGTTTTGTGTTTTAGGGGCATATTTAAGAAATAGTAATAGTGCACTATCGTGCACTTACCGCGAAATCCAGGTCCCAGATTGTGTCCCGCATATTTAAGAAGGGTGCATCACAGCAGATATCATGGATATCTGCTGCTTTGCATTCCTTTTCGTTTTTGGGAGCAGTCACCATTCTACAGTATGGTGAATGCTCCCAACCGCAATCTAACAAGTTCCGAAAAAAGTTTTTTTCGGTAACTTGTCTTGATAATGTAATTGAAAGTTTTCAGTGCTGTCAGCTCTGCTCCGAAGAGCAGAGCTGAACAGCGCATGTGTGGAGGGATCACATTATCCCTTCCTGTTACTCACCGCTCTATCTCTGCAAAGACCAAGACAGACATAAAATCTCTGCACTGAGGCTGTGGGACCTCAAATCCTTGGGTTCTTTTTGAGAGAGCTAAAGTGGAAAACTTTTGTATTGTTCTTACTGTGAAATACACATAAAGGAATATTTAATATTGAGAAGGTGAAATGTGAGTTGAAATCATTAGTTCTGATAAAGTTCTATCAAGATTTAGTCACTAATTTATGTTGCTGGACAAAAATGGCTTTCATATTGAAAATCCATCAATGTTTTCTAAGAATTTTCATTGCGATTGTCATTGTCACATCCTGGTGCACTCAATTTTCTAACTTATCTTTTCACAACGAAATAATACATATACATATGAAATCCTTGTGTAATTGGAAATTCATATAATTGTATATGTGTAAAAATGTGGCACAAAGTCCTGTTCACGTCACAATCAATTTTGCCTTTAGTGTGATGTGAGAAGTTTGCTCAGTGATAAGTACAATTATGAAGTTTGCCATTTTCCAGATCTTGTTATAGATTTATTTTTTAACCTTTTTTATATATATTGCCTGCATATTATGCAGTACTTTAGAGATTGAATATTTAATCAGTACCTGCCCTACGGGAGCTTACAATCTATATTACCTGCAACACATACACACACATTAGGGTTACATTCATCAAAAGCCAGTTAACCTACAAATAGGTTTTTTGAGTCACCACCAGTGCTATCAAGCCACGTGTACATATCTGGCCCCAGGCCATGTCATTGTAAGCCTTTACCACTGGATCACCAGAGAGGTCACTCAGAGCTGGATAAAGGCTTTGTGGGGCCTGGGGCATTTAAGAAAGTGGGGCTCCAATGATATAATATGTCTATTACTTCAGACAAATACATGGGCAATACTGTCTGCACTACTCTGCTTTCCCTTCACAAACAGAGCGGTGTGAAGCGGGACATACTGTATATACTTGTAATGAAACTTACCTATCCATGTTCTTGTGTCCCGTCCTGTTGGCTGTGCGGCACTTCCGGGTGTGCGGCACGTCCGATCATGTGACGCTCCGGCGGGGAATTTGAAACCTCCCCATCCTCTTGTATATAAGGTGCACTCTGATACTAGTCCAGTGTCAGAGCAACAGGTTACCTACCGCCTGACTCCTATGCTTCTCAGCTTCTTGTTCCTGTGATTCCCCTGCCTGCTGTTTAACCTATTGTGCACCAGATCCAGCTTACTTGTAGACTACTCTTTGGATCTCCCCTGAACTAGACTGTCATCTGAACCGTGTACCGAACCCTGATTACTCTTGACTGCGCTTTTGGTATATTCTCTGCATTGTTGGCTACCGATTGTGTATACACCCGGCCTGGTCCTTGACTCCGCTACAGGATCATCCTCAGTACCTCCCATTTTATCCTGTACTAGCTCCTATTAAGTTCCGTTTCTACTACTCTTCAGGACTACGTCCAGGTACTGTCTCTCATTATAATTGGTCTCAGGCAATCGTTTCTCTTATCTGTCTCTCATGTTAGGGAGCTGAACCAGGGGCAGCGACCTTCAGTCTCCCAGCAGCTAAGTTCATCCTGCCTTGCAGTGGTTCTTGGCGAAGAACAGGGGGCTGTTAGACTCCGCGCCCTGTTAGGCCTGTGCTAATCCTAACTGAGGGAACCCCAGTGACAGCAACAATACTATAATTGCAGTTGGACCAAATCCTGACTAAGTGAGACAGTATCCCAAATTCAGCACTGCCCCACCAGATTAAGAACAGATGGCAGACTGTCCTGCTCTTTCCTACCTGTTCCTGCAGTTTTCACTATCTGCTGCTACTGGTGTCATAAGCTTAGTTGCAGTTGATGAATTTAGGTCATCTTAACCCTCTGCATGCAGACTTCATGTGGTCATTCGCTCTCTTGTAGGGAGCCACAGATCTCAGTTGCATTAGGCCACACCAGCCCCAGACCTCAGCCAACAACTCTAGCCCTAGTCTCCATTACAGCCAAGGCCTCCCCCCTAGGCCCTGTGTCACTCACCGGACCGTGAGTGCCTCTTCCCGGACATTTAGGAACCGTGGTCGTCCGCCATCATGAGGGTCTGCGCATGCGCAGCCCTTTCCTATACTTTAGTGTATATCCCTTTAACTCAATTGGCAGATCAGGCAACACTCCCTATATTAAGCACCTGTGGTCAACACCACGTTGCCTGATCTTGGAGTCTCATTCCCCATGAGCCTCTGAAGGTGTTTCCTCGTGTATTCAGCGCTGCTGATTCCTGTGGTTTCCAAACCACTTCTACCTCTGTGGTTTCCTAACCACTTCTCCTACTGTGGTTCCCATACCACTTCTACCATCAACTGTATCATCGTGACTGTTTGCTGATTCCTATCCGCTGCCTCCGTGCACTACAGTCTCCTACACCACTTCAACGCTATTATATATCATCGTGACTGTTTGCTGATTCCTATCCGCTGCCTCCGTGCACTACAGTCTCCTATACCACTTCAACGCTATTATATTCCATAGTGACTGTTTGCTGATTCCTATCCGCTGCCTCCGTGCACTACAGCCTTCTCCCCTTATCCACTCACCTGTTCATCATCAAGTCTGTGAGCTGATTCCTAGCTGCTGCCTCCGTGCACTACAGCCTCCAGCTGGCAACTCGCCTGTGTTCATCATCGTGACTGTGAGCAGATTCCTATCCGCTGCCTCCGTGCACTACAGCCTCCAGCTGGCAACTCGCCTGTGTTCATCATCGTGACTGTGAGCAGATTCCTATCCACTGCCTCCGTGCACTACAGCCTCCAGCTGGCAACTCGCCTGTGTTCATCATCGTGACTGTGAGCCGATTCCTATCCGCTGCCTCCGTGCACTACAGCCTCCAGCTGGCAACTCGCCTGTGTTCATCATCGTGACCGTGAGCTGATTCCTATCCGCTGCCTCCGTGCACTACAGCCTCCAGCTGGCAACTCGCCTGTGTTCATCATCGTGACTGCTAACTGATTTCTATCCGCTGCTCCTGTGCACCTCAGCGTCATCTCATCTCTCCCGTGGGTTCGCAGAGTCCCGCTGCCGCTGCCAGTCCTATCGTCCATCTACTGCTGATCCGCTCTCCACGCCTTCCTGGCTTCCCTGGTCGCTACCCGCCTGTCAGCATTGGATTCGTGTCCCTGTTGGTCTACTTACCTGTGCGCTGCACCTACTAGACTCCTGCTTCTTACATCCAGGGACTTCTCATCCTGTCGGCCTCCTGCCGCCCAGGTATCACTGCACTCCTGTCTGACTGCCTTCTGAACCACGGTATGCATACTTCTCATTGACTGTGCTGGTGTATTGCATATCTTGCTGGACTGTGTTGGTTCTCCTCTGGAGTTTGCAATCCGCTGAGTCTTTTGCCATCATTGACTGTGTTACCTTGTGCTGGATTACTTCAGAGACTTTCTACATTTGCAAACCTGTTCAGTCATTTATATATATTGTGCATATTACTGTGGATCGTGTTTAATGTGCCCGTGTACATCCTGTGTTGCAGTCTCTCCCCGTACACCTCCTCACATATATTTTCAGTGGTACAACTTGCTGAAGGCAGACCACTGATTCCTGTTCCAGTATCACCTGTTCCATTCCTCTCACATAGCAGTGGTACAACTTGCTACCGCAGACCACTGACTTCCCGGATACCTTCACTTGGATTCCATTCCTTCACTCAGACAGCGGTACCACTTGCTATCCGCAGACCGCTGACTCTCATCACCTCCTCGTTTCTGTTGGACATTCCTTCTCACTATAGCAGTGGTACAACTTGCTAACGCAGACCACTGACTACCTCCACTTGCCCTTGTCCATACAGTTCCTCGTGTATTATCACCTCCATATTACCAGTGCTGCTAGTCATAGACTTTCCTGAGCATCTCATCATCTACTATTGCCTGTTCCGTGATCACCCTGCTACCAGAGTACACTATTACCATCTATATTGCTCTGGTAAGCTTACCACCTGGTGATCCCTGGGTAAAGACTCCTAGTGCCCGTGACAGTAAGATCAGGCCATGACAGACCCAGATACGGAACCTACCGCCAAAGAGATGCTGCAGCATCTGGTCAGCCGTGTGGAGCAACAGGATGCCCGCCAACAGCTGTTACTTCAGTGTTATCAGTCATTAACCTCCCAAGGAACATCTGGACAGACTGTGACAGCTACTCCTGAGGCTTCTGTGCTTTCCTCCGTTTCCCCAGTGCCATCCCAGGTGTCTACAGCTTCCACGCTTCACCTGCCTACTCCGTCAAAGTACGATGGAGACCCCAAAACCTGTAGGGGTTTCCTGAACCAATGTTCAGTCCATTTTGAGCTCCAACCTCAAAATTTTTCTACCCATCGTTCCAGAGTGGCCTATCTTATCTCTTTGTTTTCAGGACAAGCCCTGGCTTGGGCCTCCCCCCTGTGGGAAAGAAATGATCCGATATTACAAGATAGTGCCAAATTCATTTCTACATTCCGAAGTGTGTTCGATGAACCAGGTCGTGTGACCTCCGCTGCTTCCAGCATCCTCCGCCTACGACAAGGATACAGTAGGCCAGTACGTCATTCAATTTAGGATCTTAGCCTCTGAACTTCAGTGGAACACTGAAGCCCTAGTTGCCGCCTTCTGGCAGGGGCTCTCCGATAAAATTAAAGATGCACTGACTACTCAAGAGCTTCCTTCATCACTTGAAGATTTGATCTCTCTATGCCATCGTGTTGATATGAGATTTCGTGAAAGAGAGGCTGAGAAAACAACTTCTGCTAAAGCACCTCTTCGTTCTAACCCTCAATTTCGTCCAGTTTCACCCTCTGTGATTCCCATGGAGATAGGACGTTCCAAATTATCTTCCGAGGAGAGAAAACGAAGAGTAAAGAATAGACTCTGTATCTATTGTGCTGATTCCACTCATATTCTCAGCTCCTGCCCTAAGAGATCGGGAAATGCCAGGCCCTAACTAGTTCTGGAGAGGTGAAGTTAGGGTCCCTGGAGTCCTCTCCATCTTCCATGAAATCTAAAGTCTGCGCTTTTGATGTTACGATTTCCTCTGCTACCAAAACCTTTGAGTCACAGGCATTAATTGATTCCGGAGCAGCAGGAAATTTTATTTCCGAATCATTAGTAAATCAATGGTCTCTACCAGTGACTACCTTAAAAACACCCATTACTGTGACGGCTATAGATGGATCACGTCTCATCAACGGTCTCATCACTCAGAGTACGTCTCCAGTGACACTTCAGATTGGTGCTCTGCATCATGAAGTAATATCGTTTTTAATCCTTCCTGTTACGACAAGTCCGATTGTCTTAGGCCTTCCATGGCTTCAGTGTCACTCTCCCCAGATTGACTGGCGCTCCCCTCAAGTCACGTCTTGGGGGCCTGAATGTCACCATCGTTGCCTTTCCCAAGTTATTCCTCTCAAAGTACAGCAATCTTCCATCTCATCTACCTCACCGGGACTCCCTCCTCAATATGCTTCATTTACTGATGTGTTTGATAAAGCTCAGTCTGAACGTCTTCCTCCTCATCGTTCTTGGGATTGTCCGATCGACCTTCTACCTGGCAAGACTCCCCCCAGGGGCCGGGTCTATCCACTCTCGTTACCTGAGACTCAAGCTACATCTGAGTATATACAGGAGAACCTCCAGCGTGGGTTTATTCGACCTTCCACCTCTCCCGCTGGAGCTGGGTTCTTCTTCGTCAAAAAGAAGGATGGATCATTACGCCCTTGCATAGATTTTCGTGGACTCAACGCCATTACGATCAAGAATCGGTACCCCATTCCGCTGATCACTGAGCTATTCGATCGCATCAAGGGAGCCCGTATTTTCACTAAGTTGGATCTTCGTGGTGCCTACAATTTAATCAGAATCCGTTCCGGTGACGAATGGAAGACAGCGTTTAACACCAGAGACGGGCATTACGAATATCTGGTAATGCCTTTCGGGCTGTGTAATGCCCCCGCTGTTTTTCAAGGCTTCATCAATGAGATCTTTCGGGACTTATTATATGTATGTGTCGTCGTCTACCTGGACGACATATTGATCTTTTCCCAGGACCTGCCTTCTCACCACCAACATGTGGCAGAAGTCCTCTCCAGGCTACGAAAAAATTCATTGTTCTGTAAATTAGAAAAATGTTCATTCGAATTACCCCAGATTCCATTCTTGGGGTATATAGTTTCCGGAGTTGGCCTGAAGATGGATCCAGACAAGGTGAATGCTGTACTACATTGGCCTCAGCCAACTACTCTTCGTGCTATTCAGCGTTTTTTAGGTTTTGCCAATTACTATAGACGCTTCATTCAAGACTTTTCTTCCATTGCATCTCCTATTGTGGCCCTGACTCGAAAAGGGGCTAATCCTAAGCAATGGTCGCCTGAGGCTTCTCAAGCCTTTCAAACACTCAAAGAGTCCTTCTCTTCGGCTCCAATCCTTCGACAGCCTGACGTGACACTCCCCTTCTTTCTAGAAGTAGATGCCTCTAATGTGGGCTTGGGAGCTATTCTCTCCCAACGCTCTGAACAGCAAAAATTCCATCCTTGTGCCTTCTATTCTCGGGGTCTTCTGCCCGCAGAGAAGAATTATACTATCGGGGACAAGGAGTTACTGGCTATCAAAGCTGCATTAGAGGAGTGGAGATACCTATTGGAAGGAGCTCGCCATCCAGTGACGATCTTCACGGATCATAAGAACTTGTCATACCTTCAGTCTGCCCAATGCTTGAACCCTCGCCAAGCAAGATGGTCTCTTTTCTTTTCCCGTTTCGAATTAATAATAACCTTCAAACCAGCTGCCAAGAACAAAAAAGCTGACGCTTTATCTAGAGCTTTTGTGACGTCCTCTGATATAGAAGAGGTTTCCAACCATACCATTCTAGACCCCAAATGTATCTCACTGGCTGCTTCATCCACCAAAACGCTACCATTTGGGAAGACTCTCGTGCCTCCTACTCTAAGGAGGAAAATCCTTTCGTGGTTCCATGCCTCTCGTTTTTCTGGACACGCCGGTGAACACAAGACCTTTGAGATGCTCTCTCGAAGTTACTGGTGGCCTTCAATGAGGAGAGACGTCAAAGAGTTCATTGCTTCCTGTGAATTATGTTCCCAATTCAAATCTTCCCGCAGAACTCCAGCAGGGTTGCTGCGACCACTACCCATTCCGTCCAAACCGTGGACCCATATTAGTATGGATTTCGTTACTGACTTACCACCTAGTAAGAATCATAACACTATTTGGGTGGTGGTGGACAGATTTTCGAAGATGGCTCATTTCGTCCCTCTGTCTGGTTTGCCTTCCTCGTCTATCCTGGCCGAACATTTCATTAAAGAGATCTTTCGCATCCATGGATGTCCGTCTGAGATTGTGTCAGATAGAGGAGTACAATTCGTTTCCAGATTCTGGCGAGCCCTTTGTAAAACCTTGGGCATACGATTAGCACTCTCATCTTCTTACCATCCGCAATCTAACAGACAGACTGAGCGTGTCAATCAAGATCTTGAGACTTTTATAAGGATGTTCTCTTCAGCCAATCAAGACAACTGGGTAGAGTTGCTTCCTTGGGCCGAATTCGCCCATAACAACATGTACCATGAGTCATCATCCAAAACTCCATTTTTTGTGGTCTACGGTCACCATCCGTCTTTTCCGGAATTTCCTGCCCTCCCACCCACCCAAGTTCCAGCGGTGGAGACGGCCTGTCAGACCTTTAAAAATATCTGGTCTCAGGTCAAAACCTGTTTGAAGAAAACATCTATCAAATATAAATCTTTTGCAGATAAGAAGAGGCGGGCTATTCCACCACTAAAAATTGGAGATCGTGTCTGGTTATCTACTAAAAACATTCGTTTGAAGGTCCCATCTATGAAATTCGCCCCTCGTTTTATTGGTCCATATAGGATCATTCAAGTAATCAATCCAGTATGTGTGAAACTTCTTCTTCCTAAGAATCTTCGGATTTCTAATGCCTTCCATGTGTCCTTACTCAAGCCTCTTATTATCAACCGTTTTTCAAAACCTCCCTCAGCTCCGCAGCCAGTTCAAGTTCATCAGGAGGAGGATTTTGAAATTACTGAGGTATTAGACGCAAAAATTTCGCGAGGAGTACTCCGTTTCCTCGTTCATTGGAAGGGCTTTGGTCCTGAGGAGCGCTCTTGGATCAAAGCTGAAGATCTTAATGCTCCTGCTCTTTTGAAGAAGTTTTATTTCAAAAATCCGGACAAGCCCGGTTCCAGGCATTCTGTGCCCACCTTTAAAAGGGGGGGTACTGTCACTCACCGGACCGTGAGTGCCTCTTCCCGGACATTTAGGAACCGTGGTCGTCCGCCATCATGAGGGTCTGCGCATGCGCAGCCCTTTCCTATATTTTAGTGTATATCCCTTTAACTCAATTGGCAGATCAGGCAACACTCCCTATATTAAGCACCTGTGGTCAACACCACGTTGCCTGATCTTGGAGTCTCATTCCCCATGAGCCTCTGAAGGTGTTTCCTCGTGTATTCAGCGCTGCTGATTCCTGTGGTTTCCAAACCACTTCTACCTCTGTGGTTTCCTAACCACTTCTCCTACTGTGGTTCCCATACCACTTCTACCATCAACTGTATCATCGTGACTGTTTGCTGATTCCTATCCGCTGCCTCCGTGCACTACAGTCTCCTACACCACTTCAACGCTATTATATATCATCGTGACTGTTTGCTGATTCCTATCCGCTGCCTCCGTGCACTACAGTCTCCTACACCACTTCAACGCTATTATATTCCATAGTGACTGTTTGCTGATTCCTATCCGCTGCCTCCGTGCACTACAGTCTCCTATACCACTTCAACGCTATTATATTCCATAGTGACTGTTTGCTGATTCCTATCCGCTGCCTCCGTGCACTACAGCCTTCTCCCCTTATCCACTCACCTGTTCATCATCAAGTCTGTGAGCTGATTCCTAGCTGCTGCCTCCGTGCACTACAGCCTCCAGCTGGCAACTCGCCTGTGTTCATCATCGTGACTGTGAGCAGATTCCTATCCGCTGCCTCCGTGCACTACAGCCTCCAGCTGGCAACTCGCCTGTGTTCATCATCGTGACTGTGAGCAGATTCCTATCCACTGCCTCCGTGCACTACAGCCTCCAGCTGGCAACTCGCCTGTGTTCATCATCGTGACTGTGAGCCGATTCCTATCCGCTGCCTCCGTGCACTACAGCCTCCAGCTGGCAACTCGCCTGTGTTCATCATCGTGACCGTGAGCTGATTCCTATCCGCTGCCTCCGTGCACTACAGCCTCCAGCTGGCAACTCGCCTGTGTTCATCATCGTGACTGCTAACTGATTTCTATCCGCTGCTCCTGTGCACCTCAGCGTCATCTCATCTCTCCCGTGGGTTCGCAGAGTCCCGCTGCCGCTGCCAGTCCTATCGTCCATCTACTGCTGATCCGCTCTCCACGCCTTCCTGGCTTCCCTGGTCGCTACCCGCCTGTCAGCATTGGATTCGTGTCCCTGTTGGTCTACTTACCTGTGCGCTGCACCTACTAGACTCCTGCTTCTTACATCCAGGGACTTCTCATCCTGTCGGCCTCCTGCCGCCCAGGTATCACTGCACTCCTGTCTGACTGCCTTCTGAACCACGGTATGCATACTTCTCATTGACTGTGCTGGTGTATTGCATATCTTGCTGGACTGTGTTGGTTCTCCTCTGGAGTTTGCAATCCGCTGAGTCTTTTGCCATCATTGACTGTGTTACCTTGTGCTGGATTACTTCAGAGACTTTCTACATTTGCAAACCTGTTCAGTCATTTA
The DNA here is from genome assembly GCF_038048845.1 of Mixophyes fleayi. Lineage (NCBI taxonomy): Eukaryota > Metazoa > Chordata > Amphibia > Anura > Limnodynastidae > Mixophyes > Mixophyes fleayi. Next base: position 115,763,258 of record NC_134404.1, read on the forward strand.
TATATATTGTGCATATTACTGTGGATCGTGTTTAATGTGCCCGTGTACATCCTGTGTTGCAGTCTCTCCCCGTACACCTCCTCACATATATTTTCAGTGGTACAACTTGCTGAAGGCAGACCACTGATTCCTGTTCCAGTATCACCTGTTCCATTCCTCTCACATAGCAGTGGTACAACTTGCTACCGCAGACCACTGACTTCCCGGATACCTTCACTTGGATTCCATTCCTTCACTCAGACAGCAGTACCACTTGCTATCCGCAGACCGCTGACTCTCATCACCTCCTCGTTTCTGTTGGACATTCCTTCTCACTATAGCAGTGGTACAACTTGCTAACGCAGACCACTGACTACCTCCACTTGCCCTTGTCCATACAGTTCCTCGTGTATTATCACCTCCATATTACCAGTGCTGCTAGTCATAGACTTTCCTGAGCATCTCATCATCTACTATTGCCTGTTCCGTGATCACCCTGCTACCAGAGTACACTATTACCATCTATATTGCTCTGGTAAGCTTACCACCTGGTGATCCCTGGGTAAAGACTCCTAGTGCCCGTGACACCCTGCCCCAGGCTTCACAAGTCTACTAGGTCCTGTTACTGTCTCAGGTTTTTACCTTTGGTTACAACCAGTTCTCAAACCCATCACGGCCAGCATATACCCCCAGCACCAGGCACTACGTTCTTTTTCATCTCTCTTTTGTCTTCCCTCTTCTGTTTTCTCCAGTGCAGCAGGGAGTCCAAAAGGGTAGGAAATCTGGCAGGGAAGAATGGTAGCAGGTGAGGTGCAGCAGCAAGGGATGGAAAAAGAGAACGAAAATGTGTTGGCTGGCTCAGCGGCAACATGGGGTGAATGGCAGCAGTGACCAGTGTGGCAGCAGTGAAGGGGGGGGTAGATGGGATGCCTGGAAGCAGGGAATGGGAGTATGGCAGATGGGTTGTCTGGAAGCTGGGGAGTGTGGCAGATGGGGTAGTTTGAAGCAAGGAAGGAGGAGTATGGTTCATGGGGTGCCTGGATGTAGGGAAGGAAGAGTATTACAGATGGGGTCCCTGGACACAGAGAAGAGGTTAAAATTGAGGGCGAGGGGGCGTCATTTTTCTTTCTTACCCCAGGCGCTAAAATTTTAAGTTACGGCTCTGAGCGGTAGTATGGCAGATTGAGTGCATCAAAACCAGGAAGGGGGAGTTATGTGGCCAGGAGTCCCTGGAAGCCAGGAGGGCATACACCAGTCCTCACAGTATTTTAACCCATTACACACACACACGCCAGTCACCACAGTATATTAACTCTTTATATGTACACACACTAGACCTAATAGTATTTCAACTAGAGATGTTCACTGACCCCCGTGTTTTGGATCTGGATCTGGATTAAATTTGTGTTTTGATTTTGGTTTTGGTAAAACTGCCCTCGCGTGTTTTGGTTTTGGATCTGTATTTTTTAGAAAAATAGCTAAAATATGCTAATATCACATAGTTTTCCTCTGTTTTTGTTCCTACATTGTTATTAACCTCAATAACCCTAATTTCCAGTCATTTCCTGTCAATTTTGACCACCTCACAGGTCACAATATTATTTTCATCCACTTTCAGACAAAGACTGCAGCAAGCTGGCTGGATGCTAAGCAACAGAGCAATGACACAAGCACCCGCAGTTCATAGCACATCTAGGAAACATTGCCACACACCAGTGGCAGAAAAGAAAAGTGGTGCTAGATGGAATTGTCCTTGGGTCGTCCCGCCCACACTTATGTAAGATATTGAAAAGGACATATACAGTTTAACAAACCAAGTGCTCCAGCGACAAGGAGTGCCACTTTTGTGGCTGAAGTGCTTGGTTTGTTTGGGCCCCCACAAAACAAACTACCAAGAGCTTAGCTGCCTTAAGCCCAACAGTGCCTTCAATGAACTCTACATTATTAAACCATGTCTGCTCGTGCTGCATCATGTAAGGGATGTGAGCGATACCTCCCTCACATCCCTGAAGAACTGCCAAACTTATGTAGATGCAGGAATGGATATTACAACTGCAGTGGCATTATATCTGCTTCAGACAGACTGTGACATAGAACTTGTGGGCAGCATGGAATCCGTTTGAATACGTGGCATTGAACAGAGATTTAAACCAATATATAGATGCAGGTGAGGAGACAGTACTTAAGTTAAAGAGTGACCCACCGGATGAGACCCCGGATTTAAGAGAGCTTGTACACTAGAGATACACTGCGCTTCAGAAGAATAGTACAGAGGAGACCCTGAGGCAGGATGATAAATGTGTCCAGCATAAATAACAGCTAAGAGACCTGTGAAAACAAATGGGCGTGTCACCGGCCCCTGCAGACGAAGCTTTGGAAGATGAAGACGAGGAGATCGCTGTCACCCAGAGCACTGTGAATTTCACTAGTTCTATAACACAGTTCGAGATGGTGAACCCAGTGAAAAATAAAGTATGTGGTCACACGTACGAGAGAGAAGCAATTGGAAGGGTGATTAACAACAAACTTCAGAAGGATAAATTCACCAGGTCTCCAAAACTTCACTCTGACGTGAGTATATCTTGTTCCAGACAATGCACTAAAAAGAGCCATTGACATTCACAGCAAAAAGAAAGGTCATCGCTGAGCTTCGAATCAGCCCCAATCCCAAAATATTAAAATATAGCTAGGTACCTTTGATGTAAAGTGCAGATTAAAAAAACTTTGTGCAATACTGATGAAACAGCAGCAAAGTGGAAGGTAATACATATACACATCTATTTAGACATCCATGCTTACATTACTTCTGCAAGCAACGTTGTTCTTTGTTAATAAAACTGTTGTCTTTATACAGTAAATAAAATAAAAAATAATCCTCCACCATTCTTTCGATGTTGATAGTAGGATCAGGTAGAGTTACGTTAGCCGTGTCACAGTTTTTGGTCAATTCTTTTAGACCAGACCAGATGTTAAAATGTTGTACTGAGTGATCTGCATCAATCCTGGGTCGATTGGGAAAGCTAAGTTTTTTCCTAGCAGCAGTTGCCTGAGAAACTGAAGGAGGAGAAGCTGTCGTGCCACGTAACACTTGAACTGTCAGCTTACTCACCAAGAGCTTCTTGCATCTCTTGAGAGCTGGGTCAGTTGGAAGCAATGAGAAGACATGGCTCTTAAACCTAGGATCAAGCACAGTTGCCAAAATGTAGTGATCCGATTTTAAGATTTTGTTAACTCTTGGATCCTGGTGAAGCAAATAAAGTACTTGATCTACAGGTCCGACATACTTAGCGTAATTGGTTTCCTTCATCTCCTTCAGTTTCTCAAGCTGCTTTTTCAAAAGTCTAATTAAACATTAGACATTAAAACTAGCAATGATACCGCACATTGAGACTAGCATTGATACCACTCATTAAAGCTAGCATTGATACCACTCATTAAAACTAGCATTGATACCACTCATTAAAACTAGCAATATTACCGCACATTAAAACTAGTATTGATGCCGCACATTAAAACTAGCATTGATACTGCACATTAAAACTAGCAATGATACTGCACATTAAAACTAGCAATGATACTGCACATTAAAACTAGCAATGATACCGCACATTGAGACTTGCATTTATACCACTCGTGAAACCTAGCATTGATACCACTCATTAAAACTAGCATTGATACCGCATATTAAAACTAGCATTGATACCACACATTGAAACTAGCATTCATACCACACAGTAAAACTAGCATTGATACCACACATTGAAACTGGCATTGATACCGCACATTAAAACTAGCAATGATACTGCACATTGAGACTAGCATTGATACCACTCATTAAAGCTAGCATTGATGACACTCATTAAAACTAGCATTGATACCACTCATTAAAACTAGCAATATTACAGCACATTAAAACTAGTATTGATGCCGCACATTAAAACTAGCATTGATACTGCACATTAAAACTAGCAATGATACTGCACATTAAAACTAGCAATGATACCGCACATTGAGACTTGCATTTATACCACTCGTGAAACCTAGCATTGATACCACTCATTAAAACTAGCATTGATACCGCATATTAAAACTAGCATTGATACCACACATTGAAACTAGCATTCATACCACACAGTAAAACTAGCATTGATACCACACATTGAAACTGGCATTGATACCGCACATTAAAACTAGCAATGATACTGCACATTGAGACTAGCAATTATACCACTCATTAAAGCTAGCATTCATACCACTCATTAAAACTAGCATTGATACCGCATATTAAAATTAGCATTGAAATTATACATTGAAACTGGCAATGATACCGCACATTAAAACTAGCAATGATATCGAACATTGAGACTAGCATTGATACCACTCATTAAAACTAGCATTGATACCACTCATTAAAACTAGCAATAATACCGCACATTAAAACTAGTATTGATGCCGCACATTAAAACTAGCATTGATACTGCACATTAAAACTAGAAATGATACCGCACATTGAGACTAGCATTTATACCACTCGTGAAACATAGCATTGATACCACTCATTAAAACTAGCATTGATACCACTCATTAAAACTAGCATTGATACTGCACATTAAAACTAGCAATGATACCGCACATTAAAACTAGCATTTATACCACTCGTTAAAACTAGCATTGATACCACACATTAAAACTAGTATTGATGCCGCACATTAAAACTAGCATTGATACTGCACATTAAAACTAGCATTGATACCGCACATTAAAACTAGCATTGATACCGCATATTAAAACTAACATTGATACCACACAGTAAAACTAGCATTGATACCGCACATTAAAACTAGCAATGATACTGCACATTGAGACTAGCAATTATACCACTCATTAAAGCTAGCATTCATACCACTCATTAAAACTAGCATTGATACCGCATATTAAAACTAGCATTGAAATTATACATTGAAACTGGCAATGATACCGCACATTAAAACTAGCAATGATATCGAACATTGAGACTAGCATTGATACCACTCATTAAAACTAGCATTGATACCACTCATTAAAACTAGCTTTGATACCACTCATTAAAACTAGCAATAATACCGCACATTAAAACTAGTATTGATGCCGCATATTAAAACTAGCATTGATACTGCACATTAAAACTAGAAATGATACCGCACATTGAGACTAGCATTTATACCACTCGTGAAACATAGCATTGATACCACTCATTAAAACTAGCATTGATACCACTCATTAAAACTAGCATTGATACTGCACATTAAAACTAGCAATGATACCGCACATTAAAACTAGCATTTATACCACTCGTTAAAACTAGCATTGATACCACACATTAAAACTAGTATTGATGCCGCACATTAAAACTAGCATTGATACTGCACATTAAAACTAGCATTGATACCGCACATTAAAACTAGCATTGATACCGCATATTAAAACTAACATTGATACCACACAGTAAAACTAGCATTGATACCGCACATTAAAACTAGCAATGATACTGCACATTGAGACTAGCAATTATACCACTCATTAAAGCTAGCATTCATACCACTCATTAAAACTAGCATTGATACCGCATATTAAAACTAGCATTGAAATTATACATTGAAACTGGCAATGATACCGCACATTAAAACTAGCAATGATATCGAACATTGAGACTAGCATTGATACCACTCATTAAAACTAGCATTGATACCACTCATTAAAACTAGCTTTGATACCACTCATTAAAACTAGCAATAATACCGCACATTAAAACTAGTATTGATGCCGCATATTAAAACTAGCATTGATACTGCACATTAAAACTAGAAATGATACCGCACATTGAGACTAGCATTTATACCACTCGTGAAACATAGCATTGATACCACTCATTAAAACTAGCATTGATACCACTCATTAAAACTAGCATTGATACTGCACATTAAAACTAGCAATGATACCGCACATTAAAACTAGCATTTATACCACTCGTTAAAACTAGCATTGATACCACACATTAAAACTAGTATTGATGCCGCACATTAAAACTAGCATTGATACTGCACATTAAAACTAGCATTGATACCGCACATTAAAACTAGCATTGATACCGCATATTAAAACTAACATTGATACCACACGTTGAAACTAGCATTGATACCACACAGTAAAACTAGCATTGATACCACACATTGAAACTAGCATTGATACCGCACATTAAAACTAGCAATGATACTGCACATTGAGACTAGCAATTATACCACTCATTAAAGCTAGCATTGATACCACTCATTAAAACTAGCATTGATACCGCACATTGAAACTAGCAATGATACCGCACATTTAAACTAGCATTGATACTGCACATTAAAACTAGCAATGATACTGCACATTGAAACTAGCATTGATACCGAACATTAAAACTAGTATTGATACCGCACATTGAGACTAGCATTGATACCACTCATTAAAGCTAGCATTGATACCACTCATTAAAACTAGCATTGATACCGCACATTAAAACAAGCATTGAAATTGCACATTGAAACTGGGAATGATACCGCACATTAAAACTAGAGATGGTCACTGACCCCCGTGTTTTGGTTTTGGATTCGGTTTTGGATCTGGATTACCGTCGTGTTTTGGTTTTGGTTTTGCAAAACCGCCATTGCGTGTTTTGGTTTTGGTTTTGTTTGGTTTTGTTTTGCTATTTTGTTGGAAAATCCATGTTTTTGGGCCTAAATTAACCCAATTTAGTGCTCCAACTGTTTTAGAGATAAGTAATCTAATTGTTGAGGTAATAAATCATTCAAAAAAACAGTTTAATTCTTTGTTGGTAGGCCTTCATTTATTCTACACACTAAACAGATGGTCTTCCTCAACATCTATGCATATTGGCAATGCAGCCATCGTCTTTGAATGTATATTACACCCTACACTTATAGTTAAATATGTAAAGAAATGGAAAAAGACAGTTTGCTTTCTGTCTCTATAGGCCCCCCTCCACTTGTATAAAATACCAAAAAATTCAGCCATTATAGACTGTACAATATTAATTGACATGGAGAAAGCCAGTTTGGTTTCTGTCTCTCTAGGCCCCCCTCCACTTGTATAAAATACCAAAAAATTCAGCCATTATAGACTGTACAATATTAATTGACATGGAGAAAGCCAGTTTGGTTTCTGTCTCTCTAGGCCCCCCTCCACTTGTATAAAATACCAAAAAATTCAGCCATTATAGACTGTACAGTATTATGAAAAATAGACAAAGCCAGTTTGGGGTCACTCTGTCTATGACACCCTCCCCTTAAGGATAAATTGTCCTAACAGCAGCCTTTCAAGATGGTACGTGATATGGAAATGCCACAAGTCCCTTTCCTCTTTGGGGGTAGATTGCACCCTACACTTACATAGAAAGTTTTAAAAAGATGTTATCATCATCATCTTCAGCTTAATCCTCACCCTCATCAGTGTATACGTCATCATCACAGACTATCAATTCATCGCCGCTTGAATCCGCCATTAGAGAACAGTCAGTGCTTGGATGTCTTGGATGGTGAGGGCCTTCCTCGTGGAAGATGTAGTTCATTTTTATAAACATCATTTTCTCCACATTTTTGGGAAGTAACCTTCTACGGCGATCACTGACTAAGTTCACTGCTGTGCTGAACACTCGTTCAGAGTACACACTGGAGGGTGGGCAGCTTAGGTATTGCAAAGCAAGTTTGTACATGGGTTTCCAAATGGCCTGCTTTTCTTCCCAGTAAGGAAAGGGACTGTCTGACATTTCCATATCAACTACCTCTTGAAAATAATCCTCCACCATCCTTTGCATGTTTATACTCGTATTGGATGGAGTTATGGGCAAAGTGACACATTTTTTTGAAAAATCCTTCAAACCAGCCCAGATGTTAAATTGTTCTGGTCTGCCCCCTGCGTCTTCCCTGCTTCTTTTTTGGAAATTTAATTTTTTACGAGCAGCAGCAGCTTGAGAAAGTGAAGGAGGACACGTCGTCAAGCCGAGGCCCAGTTCAGCGGACAACTTGCTGAGCAATAGCTCCTTGCAAAAGTTTACATCTTGCTCATTTACAAGTAAAGACTCAATGTAGGTTTTAATCCTTGGATCAAGCACAGTGGCCAAAACGTACTGATCCAAGTTCAAGATCTTAATAACTCGAGGATCATTGTGAAGCGAATTAAGTACTTGATCGACAAGGCCAACATACTTTGCTGAATTGCTTGCTTTCAGCTCCTCCTTCATTTTCTCAAGCTGCTTTTCCAATAGTCTAATTAAAGGAATGACTTGGCTCAAACTAGCAGAGTCTGCACTCACCTCACACGTCACAACTTCAAATGGTTTCAGCACCTTGCACAGCACTGAAAGGATTCCCCACTGTGCAAGAGTAAAATACATCCCCCTCCTTTCCCAATGTCATGGCTTGTACAATATGCTTGGATGGCTTTGCGCTGTTCTTCCATCCTCTGAAGCATGTACAGGGTGGAATTCCACCTAGTTACCACCTCTTGCTTAAGTTGGTGGCAGGGCAAGTTAAACTGCTCTTGGAGCTGCTGTAATCTCCTACATTCTGTGGCTGAATGCCTGAAATGGCCTGAAATTTTACGGGCCACCGAAAGCATTTCCTGCACCTCACGGTTATTTCGTAGGAAACTCTGCACCACCAAGTTGATGGTGTGAACAAAACAGGGAATGTGTTGGAAATCACCCAGCTGTAATGCTCGCACTATATTGTTGGCGTTATCAGAAATGACATACCCTGGGGTGAGTCCGAGTGGTATAAGCCATGCATCAATCACATCTCTCAGTTTGCATAACAAATTGTCAGCCGTATGCTTGTTAGTGAAGCCGGTGATACAAAGAGTGGCCTGCCTGGGACAAATGTTACGTAGTGGTGTACATGCTGCTGCTGTTCCTGCTGGTGAAGGTGAATGACCAACCCAGTGGGCTGTCACAGTCATATAGTCTTTGGTTTGGCCACTTCCACTTGTCCACATATCTGTGGTTAAGTGAACAGTGGGCAGAATGGCATTTTTCAGCGCAATCTCTACATTTTTACACACTTTTTGGTATAGTTGTGGAATTGCTTTACGGGAGAAATGGTGTCGCAATGGAATTCTGTAATGCGGACACAAAACCTCAATTAACTGTGAAAAACCAGCTGCGTTTATTGTGGAGATTGGACGCAGATCTAACGCTAACATTGCAGCCATGGCGTCTGTGATTCGCCTGGTGACTGGGTGACTGCTGTCATATTTGCTTCCCCTCGCAAATGATTGTTTCACAGTTAATTGCTGAAATGTAGGACTGCTCATTTTATTGACCTGCCTCTGGGATGACGATTCACAACCAGCAGCAGCAACAGCAGCAGCACTAACGCTTTCTTCAGAGGAATCAATAATAGTGCAGGAGTCATCCAACCTTAAGTGGGATGCCGGACTAACTCCGAGCGCTACTGAGGATATTGATGAGGATGGTGTGATGGGTGTATTTTGTAGCCGTCGGTATGTCGGTGAGCGGAGGGTCTTAGCTGATGACGGAGTGCTTGTATTTTTTTGGGAAGAACTTTCAGCTTTTCCCAACACTTTGCCATGAACTCTCGTTAAATGCCGTAACATAGACGAGGTTCCAAGATGGTTAAGGTCCCTCCCTCGACTGACTGTGGCTTGACATACACTACAAATGGCTATACAATTGTTGTCTGGATTTGGGTAGAAATAATTCCACACATAAGAAGTGGATTTTTTTGTTTTATGCCCAGGCATGACAATGGCCTTTTTCTTGTCACGTGCCAGAACTGCTGCCACTGGTGCAGGACTTACAAAAACAACCTCATCCTCATCAACATCCTCATTAGCGCCCTCGTCGCCTACACAAATCTCCCCCTCATCCTCTTCTAATTCCAAAGTGGCATCCTCAATTTGGGTATCACCGGCTACACTCGGGCTATTAAGGCACACATCAGCAGAATGCTCACGATTAGACATCCCACTGTTGGATGGACTCTCCACAGGGATTGTTGTCATTTGTGAATCAGAGCAAACATTCTCCTGTAATGCCTCACTGTTATCTTGCAGCTCGGCTTTGACGCGTAACAGTAGTTGTGCACCAATTGTAGGCTGGGTAACTTTTTGGGATCTGCCAAAAAGGTGAAGGCCTCATTCTCTCTTTGCCACTGCGTGTGTAGAATGGCATGCTTACAATTTTTTTTTTATCGTCACTTAACTTTTGCTCAGTTACACTTCTTTTTCGCTTTAATACAGTAAATTTTTTTGGGGGTTTTGTTTTTTGCACTAATTTGGAAACACTCTGTTGTTTGACATCGCCTTGGCCAGATGACGTACTGGGAACACTAACATCAGGACTGGTGACAGAACCTGGTTGCTCATTCTGATCATATGTGGACTGCTTTGAATCCATTCTGAGCGCAAAGCACTGGGGAGTGCTAAAATTATTTGGTAGATACTGCTGACAGATATGACTTTTGACAGCCAGAAATATTTATGCACAATTAGGGAGGACACCCCAAAAGCACTGAGGAGTGCTAAAAATTAGTTGGTAGATACTGCTGACAGATATAACTTTTGACAGCCAGAAATATTTATGCACAATTATGGGGGACACCCAAAAAGCACTGAGGAGTGCTAAAAATTATTTGGTAGATACTGCTGACAGATATGACTTTTGACAGCCAGAAATATTTATGCACAATTATGGGGGACACCCCAAAAGCACTGGGGAGTGCCAAATATTAACAAAAAATAATAAACCTCTATCCTCCTCTCTTCTCTACCGATTTTGGTTAGAGCAATTGCAAGAAGAATATTGGATTCTCTGTCCCTGCTCTAATCAACCTGTGACTACACCCTGCTGTCTCCCTCTGTCAAATGGCGATGGATTGCTGTGGAGGCGTGTATTTATAATCTTCAAGTATCGCGAGAACCGAGCCCCGAGATCCGACGACGTCACGATGACATTCGGCCTCAATTTTTCGGATTCGGAAGGGGAGGGAGAGTACCGAGCTGCTCAGCTCGGTACTCGGATACCCAAAGTTCGGGTGGGTTCGGTTCTCGGGGAACCGGACCCGCCCATCTCTAATTAAAACTAACATTGATACCGCACATTGAAACTAGCATTGATACCACACATTGAAACTGGCATTGATATTGCACATTAAAACTAGCAATGATACTGCACATTGAGACTAGCAATTATACCACTCATTAAAACTAGCATTGATATCACTCATTAAAACTAGCAATAATACCGCACATTAAAACTAGTATTGATGCCGCACATTAAAACTAGCATTGATACCACTTATTAAAACTGGCAATGATACCGCACATTAAAACTAGCTTTGATACCGTACATTGAAACTAGCATTGATACCACACGTTAAAACTGGCAATGATACCGCACATTAAAACTAGAGATGAGCGCACTTGGATTTCTGAAATCCGAGCCCACCCGAACGTTGCCGATCCGAGCCGGATCCGAGACAGATCTGGGTATTGGCGCCAAATGAAAACCTGAAACTGAGGCTCGGAGTCATAATCCCGCTGTCGGATCTCGCGATACTCGGATCCTATAAATTACCCGCTAGTCGCCGCCATCTTCATTCGGGCATAGTTATTATAGTACTTCCCATAAAGAGGAACTGCCGATTCTATTTAATACTTTAATTCTAATAGTAGTTCCCATAAAGAGGAACTGCCGCTTCTATTTAATACTTTAATTCTATTAGTAGTTCCCATAAAGAGGAACAAATTAAACAAATTTTAACAAAAGTATAATATGACTTACAAACACTACACTTGAAAGATTGAGCCTTTAAATGAAAAAGTCACTCTTCATTGCACGACTATTTACAACAGGGACAGTTTTTTAGTTTACAAAGTCAACCAATAACACTTCGACCCTGTCTGTCTTTAACATACTTGATGGGATCTCAATGATGAATGCTCTGTACCATGGTTGGAGGAGGTATTGTGGCCCTAATACCAAATTGGCACTCCACTACGCAGTCCAGATAGAGGCGTATCAGATATTAAAAAACGTTGACTGTTGCTGCCAAATCCAAAATTAATCAAAATGACCTGTCATCGTCAAACAAGAGGTATTGACACGCTGGAACTACACCATGTATATGCTGCAGAGGATGTAGGAGCAGGCAGCTGTGCAGTGCAATTCAGACCATTTGAAGGCGGAGGTATTGTGGCCCCGGAACCAAATTGGGTACCGGGACCACTGCACTATGCAGTCCAGAAAGCTACCTCGGAGAAACGTTTTGGACTTAAAACAATATTGAGAGGTGTGAGGTGTTCAGAATAGACTGGGAATTAGTGGAAATGATTGTTATTAAATGTTATTGAGGTTAATAATAGCGTAGGAGTGAAAATAAACCCAAAAACTTGATTTTAACACTTTTTAGGTTTTTTTCAAAAAAAATCCGAATCCAAAATCTTAAATCCGAACCAAAACCTTTAGTCAGGTGTTTTGCGAAACAAATCCGAACCCAAAACCTCAAGCAAATCCGAATCCAAAACACAAAACACGAGACACCAAAAGTCGCCGGTGCACATCCCTAATTAAAACTAGCAATGATATCGAACATTGAGACTAGCATTGATATCACTCATGAAACCTAGCATTGATACCACTTATTAAAACTAGCATTGATACTGCACATTAAAACTAGCATTGAAATTGCACATTGTAACTGGCAATGATACCGCACATTAAAACTAGCAATAATACCGCACATTAAAACTAGCTTTGATACCGCACATTGAAACTAGCAATGATACCGCACATTAAAACTAGCAATGATACCGCACATTAAAACTAGCAATGATACCGCACATTGAAACTAGCAATGATACCGCACATTAAAACTAGCAATGATACCGCACATTGAAACTAGCATTGATAACGCACATTAGAACTAGCAATGATACCGCACATTGAAACTAGCATTGATACTGAACATTGAAACTAGGATTGATACCGCACATTAAAACTGGCAATGATACCGCATATTAAAACTAGCAATGATACCACACATTGATAGGATCTCCTAGCAGTTTATGACCCATATACTGAAGCACTTTGGCCTGTCCGAAGATTAACTATCTAGCATCCAAGCCCTATATTCCTCTCCTTCTGCCAATGTTATTTTCAATAGCTCTGCTTCGGACCTTATCCTGAGAAGCAATGGCACATGGTTGCCACCAATCTCCTCTGATTTTTGCCCTTCTTATCAAACCCTTGTCGGCTTCTATTAGAGCTTCCCCGAATATACGAGTGGTGAACATGGGGGACTTGGAGAGCAAGACTTCACTATTCGCCGATGATGTGCTTTTGACCCTCTAGCAGCTGAGGACCTCTCTACCCAATTTATTTGATATCTTGTCACACTATGGACGCCTTTCTGGCTACAAAACTAACATTGCAAAATCTGAGGGTCTGCTTCTCCATAATCTCCCTTCCCGTGAATATCATGATATCACCTCCCAATTCCACTTTAGGTGGCAAAAGAAAAGGCTAAAGTATCTTGGGATCTACATCACCACCACATATGAGTCCCTGTACCAGGAGAACTATCCGACACTCCTCCTCAAACTCAAATCCGATATCTTCTCCTGGCGCTACCTAATAATCTCCTGGCTGGGCAGGATCATTGACTTTAAAACGTCTGTACTTCCTCAGCTCCTCTACCTATTTCAGACACTCCCCAGCAAGGTCCTTCTCTCTGAATTGAATACTATGCAGCGACACTTAGTTAAGTTTGTCTGCGGGGTAGACTCCCTAGGATCCGACTAGCATTGCTCAAGAAACCCACAAACTGGGGGGGGTAGGGGATTCTCCAACCTCAAGGCTTACTACTGGGTAGCCCACCTTAGTGCTGTTGTAACATCTTTTGCTCCTCCTGCTTCCCATGCATGGGCTAATATAGAAGCCGCTTACCTCGATTTTCAAGACCTGTCTAGCATATGGGGTCTACCTAAAACCTCTCGGGCTGCCCTGATTAAACACTTCCCTACCTTACTATTTGCTGCTAAGACCTGGGAGACCTGCAAGACTCATCTCTCTGTCCCTCCAACTCCTTTGCCCATCATGCCCTTGTGGCATAAACCTGCCTTCCCCCCTGGTATGCTCCGATCTTTCCCTTCAGCATGGACCGCTTCAGTTGTCCGATTCGCTGGGGATCTTTTGGATCAGGGGAAGCTCATGACTTATGATGCCCTGCGCTCCAAATCTTTGGAGCGCCTTTTTATCAATACCTATAGATTAGGCATTTTCTCACACTCTCCTGTCGGGTGACACACTGCCTCCGATCTCCTAATTTTAAACCCTCTGTCTCTCCTTCCTGTTACGGTGAGGCATGATCTCTTCACTGTATAGCTTATTTCTAGACGGAATGCTGGCAACTGGGAACAGTAATGAGAGGGAGTGGGAGAGGGACTGCCCCCCCCCCCCCTATAGGAGGACTGCTGGAAGACCATCAGATTGAGCATAGCCCCCAGCTCCATAGCTACATTAATTAAGAAGAATGTGTACAAGATCTACTATAGATGGTATCTTATGTCTGATTGACTTGCTAAAATGTATCTGACTGCCTCCCCTATGTGTTGGTGAGAATGTGGCCTTAGAGGTACTCTCCTACATATTTGGTGGTCGTGCCTTGTCTTTTCCTCCTTCTGGGATAAAGTATCTAGCCTCCTGCCCTTCCTCTTCCAGTGCCCTATCAGGAAAGACCCTTGGTCCTTCCTCCTCTGCTATCTTATACAAGACTTCTATACCCACTCTGCGAAACTTGCCTTGCATGTCTTGGCGGCTGCTAAGTGCCTGGTATCCAAATTATGGAAAAGCACGAGGTTCCCCAGCTTCTCTTCTCTAAAATCCTATATCTGGTTCATTGCTAACATGGAGAAAATCACCTTCCATCTATGAGACAAAGAAGACAGTGTATAAGATTTTTTTCTTTCCGTCTCTTTAAATAATAAATGAGATGAGCAGGTTTCCAAAATATAATATTTCTCTAGTTTATTATTAAAATGATATTATACATAGATACAGCCATACTGGACGAAGCAGACATACGCCCAGGGTCTGAAATGCCAATTGACACTCTATATTTGATTAACTCATTCTTTTATAGAATATGTTACTCCTTAGTTTAAAACACAACTTCCCAGTTTACATCACTGCTGGCAATCTAAGTCTCTATAATTAAAATGACATGTTCATTGGACGGTCATCTTGGCCCTTTATTTCTTTGGCCATATCCGACGATATTGTGAAATACTAGAAATTTACTAAAAACCTGTGTCTCATTATGCTTACTTATGTAACTTGTTTTTACCAAATATCTGGGGTAACAATGTTTTTTTTCCTTCTAAAAGTACAGGCCCTAATCTTAGATTAGTTCTATATATTAGTGATATATGAGCTTATCTGTATTTCTGTTAATTTTGTTAAAAGTTACTTCGACAGTTCCCACCCTTTTGTATACACATAAAAAGGTAATTTTTCATGTGACTATAATTAATTGAAGTGGGAGTATATATTTCTGTTAGTATTGATGTTCTCGGATTGGTTTGACTCTCGCAAATATTTCTATACAATAAAATCCATACTTTAAACAAGTATACAGAAACAATATTGCCACAATTGATATCACAATAAATTTCATGTAAATATACATTAGGTTAGATAGCCACTTTCCAAGTCCAAAGAACCATATGCTTGGATTTAAACATGTCCATGATGAAACATTTTAAAAGTCTTTATAATTATTTTGTCATCAAAATCCTTCTTCATATTATGGGTGTTGTTTTTATAATGTGTAATTATAGCTTCTGGATCAGAAGTGTCGTTGATTAGGTAATAAACAATGGACTCCAAGTTCAGTCTCAAGGATTAAACTTTATCCTCCTGTTTGAGCCGTTAAATAGTCCAATAATACTCAATATTGTAAAAGTTGTAATTCAAGTCCAACATAATGAAAGGTATCATGATAAATTTCAGTCACATTATCAAGTAAATCCTGACAATTTCATATTGATTAGTCATAAATTCATAATTTCCACAGGTAAACATATTACCAATACTTATACCCACTGTCTTACTGACTTATTACTGAGTAGAACATATTTTAATTAATAATATCTCTTTCAACTCATCGTACAACACTGTATAAAACTGAGGAACCCCTCTTCCTAAATAGAATAATTTAAAATTAATTAATGACCATTTAAATGCATATTGTGCATTGTCGTGAACATAGAGAGCTTGCAGTTATTTATAAGGGATAATTCATAACTGCAGTGTAAATAGGTTGCATCAAATGAATCCATTGATAAGGTAGTGTGAAAGTTAAAGACGCAGAGTCTGATGTAATTGTGTTTGAAGGTTTTTTACATCCCAGTGTGAGGAGATAAGCCTGCCACTTTTAGCAGCTTCCAGGACGTCCCACTGTTTGCTTTAGACACTTGAATAGACCTTGTGGTGCCAATCACAGCTGGAGATTCTGGTAGGCAGCATGTGAAAGCCTATACAGGTATATAGAAATATGACCTTCAAAGGACAATGTTGTTATAGTTCATATTTTGGGAAATCTGGATGGCACTCCGTACTGAGGGGCAAAAACCACACAAGGGTCTTGAAGCATAGATACCAGCTACACAGGGAACAGCCATAGGCACATGTATTTCAGGATGAGATTGGATATTGTTGTAATCTCATCATGTTTGGTATTTAAATGTGCGGGAGATTATGACCGGTTTATTGAGGGGGGTGTTATTTCTCTGAGATATATCTGTGAAGAATTACAAACAGGTCAAAACTTAGGAATAGTTTGAACAAACCTGAGGTGACACCCAGGGGACATTTCCGCCCCCCACGTTAGCATTCACACTGCCCGGGGGAATGCCGTCCCATTCGAGTTTGCTTAAAAACCTGTGTCTGGAGGGACAAAGTGTCAGACTTCTGGGGAAATCAAGTTACATTGATAAGCTGTCCATCTTCTTAGCCAAATCCCCTTGGCCAGAATGCAATTCATGTAAGTGCAAATCTGAATGTAATCCTTTTTATTTTAAACAGTTTTTGCTTGTTATGTCAAATTTATTAATTGTTATTCATTATTTTTGTTATCTGTATGCCCTGTACTTTTTGTATATTAAATCTATAATTTAATAAGTTGCATCCTTGATACTCTAAAGCAGGGTTGTCCAACCCACAGCCCACGGGCCACATGCGGCCCAGCACACCTGTAAATGTGGCCCAGAAGGAGTTTTGTTTGTGGCAAGGGGGCAGCGCTGTTAATGGAAAAAAAAAATCCTGCAAAAAAAAAGAAAAGAAAATACTTACCTTGCGGTCACGCGGTCACGTCAGCTGGTACTCCGGCTCCCTCCCTTGTCTCCTCCTCCATGCGGTGCTCGCAGTGAATGTCGGGCGTGATGTCATCACGCCCAACATCCATTGCGGAGCGCAGCACAGAGGAGACACCCGCGCGAGAAGAACAATCAGCAGCACAGAATTGGAGAAAAGAAGAGAAGAGGACAGGAGAACAAGCTGATTAAAAAATAAGTTAAGGGGGATTTTTTTTATTATTTCAAGGGACGCTGACAAGTGAATAAAAGTCACCTGGTCCTAGAGCATCATGGACCTTATCTCCCTGCTACATACTTCTACTTGTATTATTAATGGGGCATTATATATTATTCTCTTTGACCCATTATAAGTTGTTATCCCTTAACTAACATAGTGGTGTAATTATCAAAACAGGTGACAATTTGGGGTCACAGTGGTGTATAGGTACCGCAGGCCTGGTCAGGGCACCCTGATATACAATGCCTGGCTTAAATGCACTTTATTGATATTGCATCGAAACAATACAAAAAGTGATTATAGTATAATAACTAGAGTATAACTCCCCCTATACCTAGTATAACTAAGTAGAGGGGGATTTGAAAAAAAAAGTGATATATATATATATATATATATATATATATATATATATATATATATATATAACTTTTTTTCTCATATATATATTTATGTTAACTATGTTTTCTATGGTTTTTTGGATGATCAGCTATCATTATTGTTAGTGTATCTTATGTGCGGCCCAAACCAACTCGTCGTCTTACAATGTGGCCCAGGGAAGCTAAAAGGTGGACACCCTTGCTCTAAAGAATCTATAGCCTGTTTAGAAGAGATTGCTCGACCAGGATAACCCTTGGAATGCCAGTGTGTGATGTGTTGATACATTTGATTAACAAGCTGTGTGTGCTTGTATTTACATTTGTGTAACAGTCTGGAGGTGTGAAGAGTTAACCCTGTGTGTGCTGGTGTGAGTCTTGCTAGTTTGTGGAACTAGAAGCCTGTGTGCCAGTGTGGGACAGTATATTGGGGTCCTATTGCCTGTACCCAATAGGTGGTGGCTGAACCTGAAGTGTCTGGGTGTGTGAGAGCGCTGTGTTTGGGGACGATTCCGTAGGTCTAGAACCTGTGTGATAGGTGAGAGAGACTGCGGGCTGAAATCGTGTGTGACCTCATACAGCAAACACACCAAAGTCACGGCAGCTGGGAGCGTGTTTGTGACAAATTGGTGTCATAGCGGTGGGATGATTTAATTTCTTAGAGTATTAAGTGCATGGTTTAGGCAATTAACCCTTGCACTTATAAACTGATTGTAACCCTGCGAGGAATACAATAGTTTTACAAGGACAAAGCTCAGGGCCTATAATTTTTAAAGACATACGTGCAAAGCAGTTCCCTCCCCTTCTCTCTTGTTTTTCTTTTCTATCTTTTATTTTGCAACGTAACTGAGGAGATGGCTGCGGCATATAACCGTTTGACAAAGGAGGCGCTGATTTCAGATTGTGAGGATGCAGGAATTCCCACTAGTGGCAAAAGCAAGGAGCAATTGATTGAAGCTCTTGTACAGAGGGATCAGCATCAAGTCACAGTTGTGTCCGAGGAAGAGCATAGCCAGGACTCAGAAGCGGACCTGACTGTGGATATTCCTCAAAACCAGGGATGGTTGATTTCGGATGATGCTAATGGTTCATGTGTGGACACTGCTATTGCCGTTTATTTGCAAACTGCCCTAAAATATTTGGGCCCAGCGGACATTACAACTAAAATGCAACTCAAACAGCAGTTCCAGGAGAAGGAAGCTGACCGTCAGGAGAGAGAGAGGCGTGCTGCTATGGAGGCAGCAGAGAGGCGCGCTGCTATGGAGGCAGCAGAGCACCAAGCAGAGCGACAGGCAGAAAGAGAAGCTGCCGAGCGAGAGGCAGAGAGGAGGTATGAGCTGGAACTTGCCAAGCTCAAACGCCAGCCAGAAGCCAAAGAGGCTGGTATTAGCAGACCCCGTCCAGAGAATTTCCATGTATTGGAAAAATACGGGGATTTGGATGCTTTTTGGCGAGGATTTGAAAAGACATGCTGACAGTATGGGCTGGCCAAAGATCAGTGGGCACAATATTTAACCCCTGGTTTGCGAGGTAAAGCATTGGAGGACCTTGCAGATCTTCCAGCTGAGATGGACGGAAATTATGAGGCAATCAAAAGTGCCCTGTTGCAACGTTTTAACATCATGCCAGAGGCGCATAGGCAAAAATTCTGAGATTTAAAACGCAGTGCCTCGGACACTTATTCAGGATTTTTGGCCCAGCTGTGTGCTTCCTTTAAACAGTGGATTGGAGGGTTACAGATCACCACCTTTGAGGCTCTGCAAGATTTGATGATCCAGGAGCAGTTTCTGACTTTGTGCCCAGCTGATGTGAAGGAATGGGTAGTGGATCGTGACCCTACATCATCTGCGGAAGCAGCTAGACTGGCTGACAAGTACACTGTCACCCGGGCACCTGCAGCTAAAAGAGGGACTTTTGTGCCAGGGCAGTTGGCCTGGAAAAGGGGACGGCCAGGAGGATCAACGCCACCCCCCTCAACACCATCACCCACTGTTTCTTCATCTTTTGGGAGGGTGGGGGCAAAGCCTGTTTTGGGAGACACCCGCAGGTGTTTTGTGTGCAACCAGGTTGGGCACATTAGTACCGCCTGTCCAGAGAAGAAGACCAGTTCACCTTCTGCTGGGGGGGTACCTTCCCTGCAATCTTCACCAACTGTCCTGTGTGTTGCTGGACCAGAAGGGGGCCGGACGGACAACCTACAAACAGTCACTGTGGGTGACAAGGTAACTGTGAGGTTAAGAGACACTGGTGCGGATGTTACGTTAGTGCGATCAGAACTGGTAGGGTTAGAGGACTTCATTCCAGGAAAGTGTATTTCTGTGCAAGGGGTGGGTGGAATTCACCTTACTGTACCTGTAGCCAAAGTTTACCTTGATTGGGGTGCTGGAAGAGGTATAAGAGATGTCGGGTCTCGGATAATATGCCTATAAATGTGTTACTGGGGACAGATTTAGGAAGAATGCTGTCTCAGTATGTTTGTAATGATGATGCCACCCCTATTACTGTGTCAGAATCAACTGAAAGTACCAAAGTTTGTTCCCAGGTAGCAGGAGGTGACAAGGAAAAGGTCTGTTCAGTTGCTCCTGAAATGTGTAAACCAGGACTTGACAGGGACAGGGAATGTCTTATAATATCTGATGTAGGTAATGATGCTAATGCCACTGTGTTAGAACCTGCTGAGAGTAACCATGTTTTTTCCCAGGCACCAGGATGTGACAAGGAAAGAGAATGTCTTATTGTACCTAATGTCTATAATGAGGATAATGTCAATAACAGTATTGCGCTAGAATCCAAACCTGTTTTTACACTGACATCTTGTCATGGGATAGGGACAGCGGACATTGTTATTGCAGATATTGGCATTAATATGGGTGTAGATATTATGCTTACTAGAAATGGGACAGATGACCATGTGATTAATTCTGTTGTGCTAGAGAAAGACAATGTTTCTATCCAGGTAATATGCTCAGAAGATGCTGTACCAGGTAACTGGGAGGGAGGGCAGAGTGAAGATGTGTATTCTGTGCCCGAACCAGCTGCACACAGAGCGGTTGAGCATGTGGGGGAGACACATAGTCCTGACCAACGGGAAGTAGCGAGTGACCGCAATCCTCACATTGCTGCTGGGACCTGTAGTTTGAATGTTCACCACTCAGATCTACATCTGAGTTCTGACCAAGTCATCTGAGTTTTCTATAGAGACAGGGGGGTCAGTTGCTAGCCCACACTCACTTAGCCAACCGTCTAACAGCTTAGAGGAGGTAGATGAGGGGCCCAAACTCCCTGTTACTCTACACCCCCAGATAGATGAGTCCAAGGTGAGGGGAGTGTCCTGTTCCGTAGCCCCCAAGAGAAGAAGTGCATAGGGTGTCCCACTGACAGGGAATGTTGTAACTGGGGAGCAGGGCAGAGTGGAAGTAGACATTCTGCTGTGCCAGACTTAAGGGGTTCCCACTTAGATGTGTTTCTAGGGGAGAAAGGCGTTCTTTCAGGCAGCCCCCACAAGGAGACTCAGTCAGTGAGCAATGCAGAGAGGGTAGCTGAGGGGCCTAGCAACCTTGCTACTGTAAGTCCTCACCTAGAAGTGCAGTGTCAGGAATCCCAGGCCATTTTTCCCTCAGGCTTTCACTTAGAGGATATGAGGATTAGAGACAAAAGGCACACTGTAACAGGGTTGGTACCTGAGAACATGACGCAGGCCCAGACCAACCAGAAGCAGTGGTATGATCCCCCTGCCAGGATGATAGAGAGAACTTTTCATGATAATCTGTTGAAGGCTCATAATGACAGTGATGCGTGTGCCCTGACAGTCTGTAGTTTGCCAGATGAGGGGAAGAAGGACTTGTCAGGGGATCTAGTAGCTGCAGCGCGAGGGATAGGACCCCTTAAGAATACAGAGGTTAGCCCACAGCTATGTAAGTATCAGGAGCAGGGCCTGATCAACCACTAGGCTGACCAGGCTGCAGCCTGGGGCGCTGGGTCCCGGGGGGCGCTGCACTGTGGGTATTTTTTTTTTTTTTTTTTAAAAAAAACAATTTTTACTTTTTTTTTTTTTTTACATTTTTTTTTTTCTTCATTCATTTTTTTTTCAGGGTGGGGGAGGGGGGGGTCGCCGCTGGGGATCGCCGCGGGGGGGGGTGGAGGGCTCGACTATCAAAAGCATTGGTGGTCAGTGGTTAGCAACACACAGCCAATCGCCAGGTTGCCTGTTGCTGTGCAGCAGACAGGAAGCAGGACGTCTTCACTTCCTATCTGCTGATCTGAGGAGAGGAGCGATGCTGGCACAACTACAGGTAAGTGAAGGGGGGAACTGCCCTGCATATCTATAGGGAGGGGGGGGGGACTGCCCTGCATATCTATAGGGAGGGGGGGGGACTGCCCTGCATATCTATAGGGAGGGGGGGGAACTGCCCTGCATATCTATAGGGAGGGGGGGGAACTGCCCTGCATATCTATAGGGAGGGGAGAGGGGGAACTGCCCTGCATATCTATAGG
Organism: Mixophyes fleayi; assembly: GCF_038048845.1. Taxonomy (NCBI): domain Eukaryota; kingdom Metazoa; phylum Chordata; class Amphibia; order Anura; family Limnodynastidae; genus Mixophyes; species Mixophyes fleayi. The sequence continues at coordinate 115,785,752 of NC_134404.1, forward strand.
GAGGGGGGGAACTGCCCTGCATATCTATAGGGAGGGGGGGGGGGAACTGCCCTGCATATCTATAGGGAGGGGGGGAACTGCCCTGCATATCTATAGGGAGGGGGGGAACTGCCCTGCATATCTATAGGGAGGGGGGGAACTGCCCTGCATATCTATAGGGAGGGGGGGGAACTGCCCTGCATATCTATAGGGGGAGGGGGAACTGCCCTGCATATCTATAAGGAGGGGGGGAACTGCCCTGCATATCTATAGGGAGGGGGGGAACTGCCCTGCATATCTATAGGGAGGGGGAACTGCCCTGCATATCTATAGGGAGGGGGGGAACTGCCCTGCATATCTATAGGGAGGGAGGGAGGGAACTGCCCTGCATATCTATAGGGAGGGGGGGAAACTGCCCTGCATATCTATAAGGAGGGGGGGGGAACTGCCCTGCATATCTATAGGGAGGGGGGGGGGAACTGCCCTGCATATCTATAGGGAGGGGGGGAACTGCCCTGCATATCTATAAGGAGGGGGGGGAACTGCCCTGCATATCTATAGGGAGGGGGAACTGCCCTGCATATCTATAGGAAGGGGGGGAACTACCCTGCATATCTATAGGGAGGGGGGGAACTACCCTGCATATCTATAGGGAGGGAGAGGGGGGACTGTCATGCATATGTATAGGGAGGGAGAGGGGGACTGTCATACAAATCTATAGGGTGGGAGGGGGGGGGCTGCCATGAAAATCTATAGGGAGGTAGAGAGGTTGATATGTATGAAGGAGGGCAGAGGAGGGGGGCTGATATATGTGACTGGGGGAGTTTTGATGTGACGGGGGGGGATAGCTAGCTAGCAGAGTGGAGGTAAGGAAAATAGCTGCAAGGGGGATGGATGCAGGGTGGGAGGTAAAGAAAATGGCTGCAACAGGGGTTAAGGAAAATGGCTGTGCGGGGGGGGGGTTGTGGTTAAGGAAAATGGCTGCAGGGGGTATTTAAAAAATAGAGCAGCTTTGGGGGGCAGAATCTCATGATTGTGTGGTGGTCACATGGGTGGTCTCAGCAATCACTAGAATACTAAATATTAGTGAGATGGGGCTGGTAGAGGTTTGTATTTGATTGACAACAAATATTCAGATATTGCTTATATATGCCTGTCCAATGGGGTACTTTTAGCTGGCCATAATGGAGTGTTTTGTTTTAACTAAAGGGCCTAATCATTCAGGGTTTGCATTATAATACATTTTTGCATTTTCAAAAAAGGACGCCAACTTTCCAGAAGCCAGCGAGAGGATAACAAAGTTGCAAGAGAGAAGAGCAAGGACAGGTAAGAGACAATGGCACAATCCGTCTAAATTTGAATGCTGGAGAATACACCTGAATATTCATATTCAGGAGAGGGGGGGGGGGGCGCTGCGGCCGTATTAGCCTAGGGCGGCCAGAACCCTTAATCAGGCCCTGATCAGGAGGCCCAGCCACATGAGGTAATTAAACCCTTCTTAACCCATCCCACCAGAGACCCTAGTGAGAGCCAGCTAGCAGCTATTACAGTGGACCCAGGGGGAAATTAGATGAGATGATCTTGGGCACTGACCTGTAAGTCAATCCCCATGCCATCTCTTAAAAAGGAAAGGTGTCGTGAACATAGGGAGCTTGCAGTTATTTATAAGGGATAATTCATAACTGCAGTGTAAATAGGTTGTATCAAATGAATCCATTGATAAGGTAGTGTGAAAGTTAAAGACACAGAGTCTGATGTAATTGTGTTTGAAGGTTTTTTACATCCCAGTGTGAGGAGATAAGCCTGCCACTTTTAGCAGCTTCCAGGATGTCCCACTGTTTGCTTTAGACACTTGAATAGACTTTGTGGTGCCAATCACAGCTGGAGATTCTGGTAGGCAGCATGTGAAAGCCTATACAGGTATATAGAAATATGACCTTCAAAGGAAAATGTTGTTATAGTTCATATTTTGGGAAATCTGGATGGCACTCCGTACTGAGGGGCAAAAACCACACAAGGGCCTTGAAGCATAGATACCAACTACACAGGGAACAGCCATAGGCACATGTATTTCAGGATGAGATTGGATATTGTTGTAATCTCATCATGTTTGGTATTTAAATGTGCGGGAGATTATGACCGGTTTATTGAGGGGGGTGTTATTTCTCTGAGATATATCTGTGAAGAATTACAAACAGGTCAAAACTTAGGAATAGTTTGAACAAACCTGAGGTGACACCCAGAGGACATTTCCGCCCCCCACGTTAGTATTCACACTGCTCTTGGGAATGCCGTCCCATTCGAGTTTGCTTAAAAACCTGTGTCTGGAGGGACAAAGTGTCAGACTTCTGGTGAAATCAATTTACATTGATAAGCTGTCCATCTTCTTAGCCAAATCCCCTTGGCCAGAATGCAATTCATGTAAGTGCAAATCTGAATGTAATCCTTTTTATTTTAAACAGTTTTTGCTTGTTATGTCAAATTTATTAATTGTTATTCATTATTTTTGTTATCTGTATGCCCTGTACTTTTTGTATATTAAATCTATAATTTAATAAGTTGTATACTTGATACTCTAAAGCAAGGTTGTCCAACCCACGGCCCAGCACGCCTGTAAATGTGGCCCAGAAGGAGATTTGGTTGTGGCAAGGGGGCAGCGCTGTTAATGGAAAAAAAAAATCCTGCAAAAAAAAAGAAAAGAAAATACTTACCTTGCGGTCACGCGGTCATGTCAGCTGGTACTCCGGCTCCCTCCATTGTCTCCTCCTCCGTGCGGTGCTCGCAGTGAATGTCGGGCGTGATGTCATCACGCCCAATATCCATCTATAATTTAATAAGTTGCGTCCTTTATACTCTAAACAATCTATAGCCTGTTTAGAAGAGATTGCTCGTCCAGGATAACTCTTAGAATGCCAGTGTGTGATGTGTTGATACATTTGGTTAACAAGCTGTGTGTGCTTGTATTTACATTTGTGTAACAGTCTAGAGGTGTGAAGAGTTAACCCTGTGTGTGCTGGTGTGAGTCTTGCTAGTTTGTGCAACTAGAAGCCTGTGTGTCAGTGTAGGACAGTATATTGGGGTCCTATTGCCCGTACCCAATAGGTGGTGGCTGAACCTTGAAGTGTCTGGGGGTGTGAGAGCGCTGTGTTTGGGGGCGATTCCGTAGGTCTAGAACCTGTGTGATAGGTGAGAGAGACTGCGGGCTGAAATCGTGTGTGACCTCATACAGCAAACACCCCAAAGTCGTGACATGCATATATATATATATATATATATATATATATATATATATATATACATATGCATGTAATACCTGCAGAACCCTCCAGGGGTCCATACTGGTACAAGTTGACCTACTGCCTAATACAGATAAGCTTATTATTACTTTGTACAATGTGAGTTTGCATTTTTATACTATTGCTGAATAAATTCTTTGTACATAAATTACTACACTATATGGCTCCTCTATCTTCACTATCTCGGTTGATTGGAGTTTGATTGCGGTGTCTGTATGGGGACGGCTGCCCGAGACCAAGAAGTACTGCATACTGCACTTGCTGGTTTAGCTGTTCCTGACACATGAGACGGAGCTGTGATTCCCTCTTGGAGACCCCGATACAGATAAGCTGGTTTTATATTACCTTTTGGTACGCTTCCACCTATTATATTGTTATTTGGTGAACTGCACTACTCTGCACACCTTCTACTTATCTCTGTCCCTTTGCTGTTATACAATTGGAGAATTTGTGGGCTGTGCTGTACTGGTCCAGCCAGCTCCGTTTGAGCAGTAACTGCATATGCATACTTTTATTGTGACATTGGAGTTAATTTTCTGTACACCAGAGTCTGATACGGTTGTCCATTCTGTATAGCATTTGGATTTAAGAACTGGATTTATTACACAGATTGTTGGACACCGACCCAGAGACCTGTATTTGATCCTCATGCCTATTTAATTGTTCCCACCTTGTTCAGCATAAATCTGTTAACATCACCAGTGCGCCATCCGTCAGTTGCACCTATTACTTTTATTTTCGGCCTTACCAGCCAGAGTTTTGTAGGAAGGCTGCCTCCTCACGTGGAAGAGGTGTATATGTGGGTTTGAACTATACTACTTTATATATACAATCTTGTTTTGAGCGCCAGTGTTTACATCTTGTATCTACATATATATATATATTTATATTAGGGATGTGCACCGGCGACTTTTGAGGTCTCGTGTTTTGTGTTTTGGATCCGGATTTTCTCGATGTTTTGGGTTCGGATTTGTTTTGCAAAACACCTGCCGAAACGTTTTGATTCGGATTTAAGGTTTTGGATTCCGATTTTTTTTGAAAAAAAACTAAAAAGTGTAAAAATCAAGTTTTTGGGCTTATTTTCACTCCTACGCTATTGTTAACCTCAATAACATTCAATAACAATAATTTCCACTAATTTAAAGGCTATTCTGAACACCTAACACCTCACAATAATTTTTTTTTGTTTTAGTACAAAACGTTGCAACGAGGTATCTTTCTGGACTGCGTAGAGGAGTGTTCCCCACAATACAATTAAAAACCCATCAACTAGTCTGAATTACACCCAAAAATAGTATCTGGACTGCGTAGAGGACTGGCCACTGGCCACCACAATATAATATATAGAAAACCTTCAACAGGTCTGAATTACACCCAAAAATTGTATCTGGACTGCGTAGAGTAGTGGGCACTGGGCACCACAATAAAAAATATATAGAAAACCTTCAATAGGTCTGCATTACACCCAAAAATAGTATCTGGACTGCGTAGAGGACTTGCCCCTGGCCACTACAATATAATATATAGAAAACCTTCAACAGGTCAGAATTACACCCAAAAATAGTATCTGGACTGCGTAGAGTAGTGGGCACTGGGCACCACAATAAAATATATAGAAAACCTTCAACAGGTCTGAATTACACCCAAAAATAGTATCTGGACTGCGTAGAGTAGTGGGCACTGGGCACCACAATAAAAAAAATATATAGAAAACCTTCAACAGGTCTGAATTACACCCAAAAATAATATCTGGACTGCGTAGAGGACTGGCCACTGGCCACCACAATATAATATATAGAAAACCTTCAACAGGTCTGAATTATACCCAAAAATAGTATCTGGACTGCGTAGAGTAGTGGGCACTGGGCACCACAATAAAAAATATATAGAAAACCTTCAACAGGTCTGAATTACACCCAAAATTAGTATCTGGACTGCGTAGAGTAGTGGGCACTGGGCACCACAATAAAATATATAAAAAACCTTCAACAGGTCTGCATTACACTGCACATACGGCTGCTCCTCCATCCTCTCCATCATATACATGTTGGAGTTCCAGCGTGGGAAAACCTCTTGTTTTTGATAATGTCAGTGCATTTTGAATATTTTTCAATTTGCCCCACAACACTGAATGTACTTTATCTATGATACGCATCTATCTATCTTGACTGCGTAGTGTGGTGGCCGCGGTACACAATTTGGTACCGAGGCCACAATATAATTAAAAAACCCTCCACGGGTCAGAATTCCACCAAAAAAGGGTATGGACTGCGTAGTGTGGTGTGCCCGGAACACAATTTTTTTACAGCGCCAACAATATAATTAAAAAATTGGGCATCAACTATCACCGTTGTTTAATATCTGATACACCTAAATATGGACTGCACAGTGGAGTGGCCCCGGTAGTAAATTTGGTGCCGGGGCCACAATACCTCCTCCAACTTCCAAGTGTAGTGTTTATAAAGACAGACAGCGTCGAAGTGTTATTAGTTGACGTTCTTAACCCTAAAATTGTCCCTGTTGCAAATATTCGTGCAATGGACAGTTACTTTTTCATTGGAAGACTCAAGCTTTCAAGTGTAGTGTTTATAAAATATAAACAACAATACAGTAGTTTTAGAGCACGTCAATACCTCTTGTTTTAAATTATGACAGGGCATTTTACTTTTGGTTTAATTTCTTGAATTTGTTTAAATTTGGTTTTACTTTTTGAACATGGCAAACGACTGTTGATTGGTCATATAATGCAAAAAAAAAAGTTCCAAGATGGAATTGTCCTTGGGCCCTCACACCCACCCTTATGTTGTTGAAATAGGACATGCACACTTTAACAAACCAATCATTTCAGCGACAGAGCCTACCAAACAACTTTGGCTGAAATTATTGGTTTGTTTGGGCCCCCACACCAAAAAAGCTATTCATCTCTCCCTGTACAGACTAAACAGGCTCTACTGAGGCAAGATGTCGTCCTCATCCTCAACCTCTGATTCCTCTCCCCCTACAGTGTGTACTTCCTCCTCATCACACATTATCAATTCGTCCCCGCTGGACTCCACAACCACAGGTCCCTCTGTACTCAGGGCCTGATTAAGGGTTCTGGCCGCCCTAGGCTAATACGGCCGCAGCGCCCCCCCCCCCCCCCCCCCCTCTCCTGAATATGAATGTTCAGGTGTATTCTCCAGCATTCAAATTTAGACAGATTGTGCCATTGTCTCTTACCTGTCCTTGCTCTTCTCTCTTGCAACTTTGTTATCCTCTCGCTGGCTTCTGGAAAGTTGGCGTCCTTTTTTGAAAATGCAAAAATGTATTATAATGCAAACCCTGAATGATTAGGCCCTTTAGTTAAAACAAAACACTCCATTATGGCCAGCTAAAAGTACCCCATTGGACAGGCATATATAAGCAATATCTGAATATTTGTTGTCAATCAAATACAAACCTCTACCAGCCCCATCTCACTAATATTTAGTATTCTAGTGATTGCTGAGACCACCCATGTGACCACCACACAATCATGAGATTCTGCCCCCCAAAGCTGCTCTATTTTTTAAATACCCCCTGCAGCCATTTTCCTTAACCACAAACCCCCCCCCGCACAGCCATTTTCCTTAACCCCTGCTGCAGCCATTTTCTTTACCTCCCACCCTGCATCCATCCCCCTTGCAGCTATTTTCCTTACCTCCACTCTGCTAGCTAGCTATCCCCCCCCGTCACATCAAAACTCCCCCAGTCACATATATCAGCCCCCCTCCTCTGCCCTCCTTCATACATATCAACCTCTCTACCTCCCTATAGATTTTCATGGCAGCCCCCCCCCTCCCACCCTATAGATTTGTATGACAGTCCCCCTCTCCCTCCCTATACATATGCATGACAGTCCCCCCTCTCCCTCCCTATAGATATGCAGGGTAGTCCCCCCCTCCCTATAGATATGCAGGGTAGTTCCCCCCCTCCCTATAGATATGCAGGGTAGTTCCCCCCCTTCCTATAGATATGCAGGGCAGTTCCCCCTCCCTATAGATATGCAGGGCAGTTCCCCCCCTCCCTATAGATATGCAGGGCAGTCCCCCCCCCTCCCTATAGATATGCAGGGCAGTTCCCCCCCCCTCCTTATAGATATGCAGGGCAGTTTCCCCCCCTCCCTATAGATATGCAGGGCAGTTCCCTCCCTCCCTCCCTCCCTATAGATATGCAGGGCAGTTCCCCCCCTCCCTATAGATATGCAGGGCAGTTCCCCCTCCCTATAGATATGCAGGGCAGTTCCCCCCCCTCCCTATAGATATGCAGGGCAGTTCCCCCCCTCCTTATAGATATGCAGGGCAGTTCCCCCTCCCCCTATAGATATGCAGGGCAGTTCCCCCCCCCTCCCTATAGATATGCAGGGCAGTTCCCCCCCTCCCTATAGATATGCAGGGCAGTTCCCCCCCTCCCTATAGATATGCAGGGCAGTTCCCCCCCTCCCTATAGATATGCAGGGCAGTTCCCCCCCCCTCCCTATAGATATGCAGGGCAGTTCCCCCCTCCCTATAGATATGCAGGGCAGTTCCCCCCCTCCCTATAGATATGCAGGGCAGTTCCCCCCCTCCCTATAGATATGCAGGGCAGTTCCCCCCCCTCCCTATAGATATGCAGGGCAGTTCCCCCCCCTCCCTATAGATATGCAGGGCAGTCCCCCCCCCCTCCCTATAGATATGCAGGGCAGTTCCCCCTCCCTATAGATATGCAGGGCAGTTCCCCCCCCCCTCCCTATAGATATGCAGGGCAGTTCCCCCCCCCTATAGATATGCGGGGCAGTTCCCCCCCCTCCCTATAGATATGCAGGGCAGTCCCCCCCCTCCCTATAGATATGCAGAGCAGTCCCCCCCCCTCCCTATAGATATGCAGGGCAGTCCCCCCCCCTCCCTATAGATATGCAGGGCAGTCCCCCCCCCCTCCCTATAGATATGCAGGGCAGTTCCCCCCTTCACTTACCTGTAGTTGTGCCAGCATCGCTCCTCTCCTCAGATCAGCAGATAGGAAGTGAAGACGTCCTGCTTCCTGTCTGCTGCACAGCAACAGGCAACCTGGCGATTGGCTGTGTGTTGCTAACCACTGACCACCAATGCTTTTGATCGTCGAGCCCTCCACCCCCCCCCGGCAGCGATCCCCAGCGGCGACCCCCCCCCCTCCCCCACCCTGAAAAAAAAATGAATGAAGAAAAAAAAAAAATGTAAAAAAAAAAAAAAAGTAAAAATTTTTTTTTTTTTTTAAAAAATACCCACAGTGCAGCGCCCCCCGGGACCCAGCGCCCCAGGCTGCAGCCTGGTCAGCCTAGTGGTTGATCAGGCCCTGTCTGTACTATCTGGAGGGCAGTGCTGTACTTCATTGAGGAATTGATTATTCATTTTTATAAACATCATTTTTTCAACGTTATGAGGAAGCAACCTCCTTCACCGCTCACTGACCAGGTTCCCCGCTGCACTAAAAACTCTTTCCGAGTACACACTGGAGGGGGGACAACTCAGGTAAAATAGAGCCAGTTTGTACAGGGGCTTCCAAACTGCCTTTTTTTTTCCTGCCAGTAACAATATGGACTGTCTGACATGTCTATTTGGATGGTGTCAGCAAAATAATCCTCCACCATTTTTTCTGAATCAGTGAACTTTGTAATAGCAGTACCACTGGACTTATACTGCTGAATCAGTGAACTTTGTAATATAGCAGTACCACTGGACTTATACTGCTGGATTGGTTTTGCAAATTTGGTTATAATTACTTTTTTTTTTTTAATTTTTAATTTTATTTTTTTTTATAACTTTTTTTTTATTTTTTAAAAAATTGGGAATTATGGGGAAATAACTATGCCCTTAGAAGCACAGGACACAGCATCACTGGACTGAACAGGACACAGCACAGGACCCAGCAGCACTACTGAACTCAGCAGGACAGAGCACAGGACACAGCACCACTGGACTGATACTGCAGAATGTGTGAACTTTGTAATATTGCAGTACCACTGGACATTTACTGCTGAATGTGTGAACTTGGTAATATTGCAGTACCAATGGGCTTATACTGCAGGATTGGTTGTGCAAATTTTGTGGTAATTAAAAAAAAATTAAATTAGTTTTTGGTATTTTTTTAAATAACTTTTTTTTATTTTTTTAAACACAGGGGAATATTGGGGAAATAACTATGCCCTTAGAAGCACAGAGCACAGGACACAGCACCACTGGACTGAACAGGACACAGCACAGGACCCAGCAAGCACCACTGACCTCAGAAGGACAGAGCACAGGACACAGCACCACTGGACTGAGCACAGCACAGCACAGCACAGCACAGCACAGCACTGAACTGAACAGCACGAGATATAGCAGGACAGAGGACCACCTAACACACCCTCCCTCTACCCTGATCAATGCCCGAGTGAAGATGGCGGCGACTAGCGGGGAATTTATAGGATCCGAGTATCGCGAGATCCGACAACGGGATTATGAGTCAGAGCCTCAGTTTCAGATTTGAATTTGGCGCCAATACCCGGATCTGTCTCGGATCCGACTCGGATCGGCAACGTTCGGGTGGGCTCGGATTTCATAAATCCGAGTGCGCTCATCTCTAATATATATATATATATATATATATATATATATATATATAATAAATGTTTCCTGGTAAAAGAAATGAAAATGAACCACAATATTCTAACACTATCATAGGCAAACCGAGGGGGGGTTTACTAGTGCCTAGAAACCCCCCTCCAAGCCTGGGGCATTGTATAATTGTGCTGGCTGGACCCTGCCCCCGCTTCACACAGCTCTGCTTGAAAAGAAAGAGAGGTGCATGCATCTAACAGTAGTGCATGCAGCATTGCCCATGTATATTATGGGGATTGGGAGAGTTGGAGAGCAGTCAAGTACTCTCTAAAATTATAGCCATGCCCCCATGCATGCTGGTCACGCCCATTGGCGGCGTGGTGTGGAAACCTCCCTCTGCAAATCCTGCGTTTGCCCCTGACTATGGTTGAGATTATCATATCCATGTGACATTTTTTATCTGGTATCATATTCTTTTCCTCTGAGTCTAGTTCTGGTAGTGTATGCTTAAAAAGTCGATTATACTAATACAAAGTGCATTGTGTACATATTTTACTCTTTAGTGCTTTGGTGGTATACCTTTCAAACTTAGTTACATCTGTTTGAAGTCCTATCTTTAGTTTAGCTTTCTCATTTTATGTAATTTCTAAATCTCTGTCTATATCAAACGTACAAGGTTATTTACATTCTGGCACATATGTTTTAAGTACTGTAACCACTGTGTTACACTTATTCATGTTAACTCTTACAACTTGAAGTACTTATTTTACGGCAGCAATGTAATAATGTACAATAATGTATAATATACATGATGCTGTCCTTTATCTGAGGTGTTATCATTTTAACCTCATTTATTGTTTTATTAAACAAAAAAAAAAAATTTATTCAGTTATATGTGGTGTTAAACCTATAACCGGAGGTTTAGTCAAGTTATATATACTTTCAGCAATTCAACCATAATCACTTACGATCTCAATTTTGCTCTTGACATATTATATCACGACTAATGCGCGTCATTCTTCATAAGATACTGGAAATGGTAACATTGGCATATTTTTACTCAATAAAGGAGTTTTAGTACACACCCAACAATTTGTAACTCCTAACATTTCACTTAGCATAACATGTAATCGGTCAACTGGATATTCTCTCTAGCAATATTCATTATTATCAGACCACCATATTAAACCCCTTTCTTTTGGTGGAGTACCACAATACTCACACATACATTTTGGAATTGGTGGTAATCCTTTACAATTTATGAATTCTCTGGTTTTCCTGTTTCCTGTTTAGAAAAGAAGCAGAAATGGTCTTATTAAAATCATCTTCATATATATCAGATGGGCTATCACCTTACCAACTTCTCCTCAATTCTTTTCCAAAATATATAAATAACGTGTTGAGGCTTCAAATATCATTGTTCCTATAAGACAGACGACAAGGTTGAATTTTCTTTGCGTCATAAGTCGATAACCTTGTAGCTGATTATACTTCATCACTTCCATCTTGATTGAAGAGTTCTTTTAAATATAACTCAGTCTCTTTATCTGTGTTTAGTTCTGAGTCCTTTGGTTCCTTTGACCTGTTTGCAATGGGAACTGCGGATCCAAGTGTCTTTCTCTGCAACCTTTACGGCAGTATCAGTCGTTATAGAACTTGTCTTTTGCAGGACCATCTCATCGATCTGTAAGGGAACCAGAGTGTAAGAGATTTCTTACCATAACATAGTCTGTAGTGTTACGAGCCGCGGCTCCCCGACGGGCCGCCGCGGCTCACGGACGGGCTTCCGCGGCTCACTTACGGTTTCTCCGGGCGTCCCGGCCATCTCCATGACGACCGGGACGTCACTTCCGGTCTCTGTGTCCCGGTTGCTGCAACTATTCATTGAACTTTCATCTGCACATTGAACTGTTGTGAGTTGCTTGTTATAAACTGTGCTCATATTGATTGGATTCATTACCGCTCTGCTCGGCTGTTCATTAGTCTGTTGAACTACAATCAAGTTCTGGTCATCTGTGGTTCTAGGTCTGGCACGGCTATTATTATCATTCTGCTGGACTATTTCTAAGAATCATTGCCGAGCTAGGAGCCAGTTCCTTTAATTAAGTTCTGTGCGATATCAGCTGCTTTCTGTCAAAAGGGATGAACTTACGTTTCTCTGTGTGTTGACTTCTATTGTCACGCTGTACTTCTAGCAACATTCTATTGCATGTCTCTAGTTCACCAAGCTCTTGGACTATATATATATACATCTGTTGTTCCGCTGACAAGAACCGTTACATTACCTATCACCATCTGCTAAAGTGAATCACATTCCATCTGGATCAGCCAAGTCTATTTACTATCCTCATCGGACTTTCAAGCTGTGTCAGTGATTCTCCTTTATTGCTGTCTGTGTTACAAGGTTACAAGTGTTCTGGATCATCATCTCAGCGTTGAACTGTATTGCTTGTTTTTCATGCTGTTGCTCATGGTTTCCACTTAAAGTACTGATGTGATTGTTTTATTTCTCAACTACCGTGTGCTCAGCACAGCTGAGTTGTACATGCCTTTTATTACTGCTGTTGCACCATTGAACAATATACTAAAGTTGCAACACTACTTTATCGTGTGTATTTCTTCATTGTGATTCTCCATCTGAACTTATCCCAGCGTGTTTTGTCTCCACCACCCTCTGCTTTACCATCTAAGTAGAGGTTGGGGATCCACAAATATTCCTAGCCGTGACAGTAAGATCAGGCCATAATGTCTGATCCCCTGGTGGAGCCCTCCGCAAGGGATATGCTACAACATCTGATTGGTCGTGTGGAACGACAGGATAATACACAGCTTCAAGTATTGCAATGTCTCCAGGCACTTGCTGGTCGTTTGGATTTATTGCCAACTAATCCACCAGAAGTGTCAGCTTCTTCCCTGGATCAAGTTTCGGGACACCAGGCCTCCCCTGTGACTTCATCTACACTCAGGTTACCTGTTCTAGCCAAATTTGATGGGAATCCCAAAATGTGTCGTGGTTTCCTTAATCAGTGTTCGATTCAGTTTGAACTTCAATCACAGAATTTTCCCACTGATAGGTCCAAAGTGGCATATGTGGTTTCTCTGTTGAATGGCCAAGCCCTAGCCTGGGTATCTCCACTTTGGGAAAGGAATGACCCACTTCTTTCTGATTATGCAGCCTTTCTTTTGATGTTTAGTCGGATCTTTGACGAACCTGGCCGTCTCACCTCTGCCTCAATGGCCATACTTCGTCTTCGTCAAGGAACTTATACAGTGGCACAATATGTAATTGACTTTCGTATATTATCTTCAGAACTTTCATGGAATGAAGAAGCGTTGGAAGCTGCTTTCTGGCAGGGGCTATCAGACCGCATTAAAGATGCATTAGCAACTCATGAACTCCCTACTACGTTGGATGCTATTATCTCCTTATGTAACAAAGTGGATTTGTGCTTTAGAGAAAGAACGGAGGAGAGAGGAGTAGGACGTTGTGTAACTTTTGAATCTATGTCACATCCTCCTTCACAAGTACCTATGGCTGATGAGCCTGTGCAGTTTGGAATATCTCGGTTGACCCCGGAGGAACGTGACCGTAGACGGTGTGAGAAGTTATGTATTAATTGTAAACACAAACAACAAAATAAGCGGGCGCTAATCAACCTAATTAGTGATGTCAAGCTGCAGCAGTTCTGTGCAGGTTCTGGGTCCTGCTATAGCACAACATGTAAACAGGAAAAATACAGAAATAGCGCAAAGCTTGAAATCTGATATAAAACAATTTATTAGCTTATATATGCTTATAGATACATTCAAAAATTGAGACTGCAATATAATTTTCAAAAGGACCAGAAATCACAATGTTGTAGATATGATCCTTAATTGGTATACCAAATAATCTAATACAAGGTTGTAGAATCCAATAAACATGCAATGGAACCCAATATACTTTAGAGGATAAGATGTTAGATTGAGTATATCAATTGTCCGCACAATATATTGTGTATGACCACTTGTAATTGCTAATACAAAATATGAAAAAAGAGAAAAAAATTATTAAAAAATGATGAAGCCATAATTTGTAGACGGCTAGTATTCCATAGTCCCGATATATAAAATCCGCACTATAGATAGTGCATAACCGTATATATAGATGTAGCAGATATATCTGAAAAAAGAACTTGTACAATGGTGGGTATAGAAAAAATGTATTCCAACCTGTAGTTGTTTCCAATAAGTTGAAATGAAATCCGCTCGTCAGCATTAAGTTCCGTTTCATCTGGAATGGAGATTTATCCACCATGTCATCATTTTTGTCTCATCTTAATTCAAATACTTTTGGTTTAAAGTTCACTACCAATCATCATCCATTTTCTATTAATTTTTTTAGATGTAACATTAAAACTATCTAATAATAGGATAGTATCGGAAAATTATTCAAAGGAAGTTGACACGTTGAACTTTCTGCATTACAATAGCAGTCATTATAAACCCTGGCGGGACAATATTCCTAGAGGTCAGTTCTTACGGATTAAAAGGAATTGCTCGGAACCTGAAGATTATGACCTCCATTCACACAAGCTCTTCAAGGCATTCCAAGAACAGGGTTATCCGGATTTCATTTTAAATAAGGCTCTTTCGGAAGTCAGGGAAATCGATAGGTCCCATCTATTTACTGAGACCCCAAGACATATTAAGAATGATAAGTCCTTATCTTTTGTTACACAGTTTAATTCAGCAGCAGGTGCTATCAAGCAAGCTATAAATAAAAAAATTTCGTTATTAGAATTAGATGAATTTATAGGTCATGACATCAGGACTATGAACAATGTGATATTTAGGAGAGCTAAAAACCTTAAAGAGAAGCTTGCTCCCAGTTTCTTTAAAAATCCTTCTGTGCCTCATATTGTATCCAAATCTGTTCAATCTGCAGACAGATGGCTAAGTAGAACGAATGGTTTCTACGCTCTGTCTCCTCTGCTGCAGCGCCCGGCCAGCGCTCCTACAGCCGGGCGCATGTGCACAGAGGTAAGTAACTCTTTTGTGTGTTTTTGCATGGCACCTGTTGTATTAAGCTGCACTTATATTGTGCATCCTTATGTCCTTTGTACAGGACATTATGGCCTTACATAGGGGTTATTGGAGTTAGGGAGGAGTCTCGCTGGCACTCTACTGCTATTGGTGTTCCTCACTATTTAAGGAAGTGAGGACAGGGCCTCACTGCCAGTTATAGCTCCCAGTGTAGCTAGGCTCCCTGTTCCTGTTTCTGCTCCTTGATTGTTTTGCTCAGTCCTGATCTCCCCTGTATGACCCTTGGCTTGTTTTTGGACCCTGTTGCATTGCTTGTGACCCCTGACCTCGGATTGTGCTTGGAATTTCTTTGACTGCTGCCGGCCCTCGACCCCTGCCTGGATTTCACGCTGCCATTGCTTCTACCCTCCATCGCTGGGTTCTCCCCAGTTAGCGCTCATCTCTCGACCCAAGTCTGTCCCCACCACTAGGGGCTCCAGTGAACACTGGACTTCAGAGCAGACTCCGGGTTTTGACGTGCTGACTGGAGGGGTTCCTAACATCTAGGTTGTATCTTCTGTGTGCAGGCCTAAGAGCTGCCTCTGTTTAAATGTCTTTGTTCAAGAGTTCTTCTGGGCCTTCTGATGCTTCTGCAACTGTTCAGACAACTGTATGACATTTTGAGCAGTTAGATCATGATGCAGCTTCAAGTCAGTCTGTGGATTGATAACGTATCTTGGCTGAAGTCCAATAACGGTTCATATGGAGAGAGATTGAGAAGAGGTTTAGAAGTGATTCTAATACCATGATAAACTAAAGAAATGCCATTCCTGTTTCTTTAGTAAGCTTAGTTATTCTTTAATTACTCCATTTATTATTTCAACTTTCTCTGAAGCTTGAGAATGATATAGTGTATAAAGTTTTGAATCTATTCCCATCATATTACACATTCTTTGAAACACTTTTTCCTCTGTGAAATGAGTTCACTCTCTGGGTAAACTACATCTACATACAAATTCTGGCAAAATCTTCTTAGCAATAAGTTGCACTATGTCTGAGGCAGTTAACTAGGCCTCATCCCACCAACACGTATCAATACCAACTAACACATACTGTAACCCTCTTAACTTTTTTCCTCTTAATTAAATAAAATCAATAAACTAATTTATTTTTTTTTTCTTTCACAGTAATACATTAGACATGTTTCAATACACCTTTACCCAGACATATTTCATTGGTACACCAGTGTATACTTGAGGATCCTGCATAGTGGTAATTGGATGACGTGGATTTGTTTTACCTGGAGGAAAACCCATCTGCAGGAGGGATATGGGATGGCTCTATTGGTATAATTTTCCTGACATTCTCTTAATCAAGATAGGACGTTGCCGTCCTACTAGCTTGAGATGAAATGTCTGGTGCACCCCAATATACTCTTACCAGCTTGCACATACCTTCTGTACCCAGCTGAGCCAGACCATTTGCTGCCTCCTCTGGGTCTGGGTGATACACTCTGGGAGCTACTGGTCTACCTTGTCCATCTCTCCAGGGTCTGCCAGACTCCTCACCACATCTCTTCACCTTCCAGATAGTTAATTCTTCAGGTAACACAAATCTTCATATATTAACCAATATGTGTATACGTGCATGTGTGTGTGTGTGTTCACCTTTTAAAACTAAAACAATACAATGAAAAACAAAACAAAACATAGATTTGTTAGCTGTCACATAAAACCCTGCTGTCTATTTGACAGCTGTGTTCGCCCTGGTGTGACAGCCATGTATGGTCGTGTGTGTAAGTGTGGACTTTACTAGCAGCTACTTCAGTTGCTAACTGTGTCACTGTATAAAGTCCTCTATGTAGTGTCCTAATCATGTGCTGGTATTGCTATAAAACGATTTTTCAGTCAACTCAACATCGCCCCCTAGACTAAAAAAATGCTGAAGGCCAATGTATATCAATCGATTTTCCCTCTGCCAACTCACATGCCCTTCTCAGTACCTCACATTCAGCTACTTGACTAAGTGAGAAAGACAAAGGGGTCTATTTCTATAACACTTTCGTCAAATATAACAGTACCCAGTACATGTCAGTTTAACAGTGAAAAATATAAAACACGAAAATTCTACATTTTCTAGGGTTTCACATTATGTTGTATCTTGTGGTAAAAATCCTACTCCAATGTTCTACAGAGAGATGCATATCTGTATGCCTATCCTCTAGCAATCTCCTGTCTCCACCCTTTGTGCATGAATATAAAGGCACATTTTTGTACAGGAGGCACGAACCACAAAAACAAAAAAACAAAACAGATATGCAATCTATAAAACATGAATCGTATTTCCACAACAGAACCTTTCTGATTAAAATCAGCAGTTTCTATACACATGAAAACAAAAACCCTGACTGTTTCTGTAACTCATGTCAATCTAGTGTGTGTATCTCTGAATTTGTCTTATGTAAAAAAAAAAACAAATATGTCTTAGCCCCATTGATGAGACTGTGTCTGTTTTTTTTATCTCTACCAGAGCAGAGAGAGAGAGAAAGAGAGAGAGAGAGAGAGAGAAAGAAAGATAGAGAGGTACTAGAATAGATGTAAAGAATGAGAAATAAGAAAGCAATGAATAATATGAATACAAAGATTTGAATACAAACATACATGCAGAAAGGGAGATTTTACAACACAAATGACAGCTGGATTGGACTCTATGGGAAAATGGCTGTATTCATTCCACTAATCCCCTTAGCTATTTGCTAAACTATAACTCCTCCCCATACTTGACTAAGGGGTCTTAAACCAACCGTGCAATCCAGTGTCGTCCGTCATTTGCTCATTAAGAACTCGGTATCACACTGACTACATACCTTTTCAACGGACTTCCTAACTTATGATAGAGAAATGTAAAAATTAACTGTTGATGACTCATCTGAGATACATAATGATTCTCAGCCAAACAAATTATCATGAGTCACTGCAGCCTGAAACAAAGAGTGTTCCAATGATCCATTGTTAATTAGTCTTTCAAGAGTAATTTTTCTATTTCTCTATCCCACCCCTTTAAACACTACGTCTATATTTCTTCTGTTTACTCTTTATCTGTGAGAGGGAAACAAGATAGTTATCTTAAAACAGCAAACAAACCAAACATTCTCATTCTTTACCATCGGCCAGCGATTAGGAAAACAAGCATTTGACAACATAAAACAAACAAACAAAATCAACACAGATTACCTTTTAAATCAGTTTTTTTTCTCTTTCTAAACCTGCTCACCAATACTTACCACAGATTAAACCCCACCTGGTTGTAGGACTACAGGTCTGACCTAACCTCTAGGGTTGGCTATGGTTCTCCCCCAAGGCATTGGCTGCTATTAGGTGCACAGGAGACTGTTGAGAAGTCTCTGAGACTTGTGTGCGCCGTCTCTGTGGGTGTCTGTGTGATTCCCTCTTAGATGGGCCAAGTCTCTTTGCTTCCGCTCTTGTCATTGTACAGTCCTTTGCTTGGTGTCCCATTTTAGTGCATCTAAAACACTTCCTCAACTCATGTTGTTTCTTTTCCTTAAACCAGGTGTTATTATGCTGTGGTTGTGTGTGCCGTCCCTCTAGTGCTTGGATACTCACCATCATTAACCTATCACTTAGTGTCTCTTTCTGTTTATTTATATTCTTATCATGTTCTATAGCTGACTCCCTGAGAGCATCTACAGTGATCCCTCTCCAGTTCGGTAATGAAGTTTGCACCCTTGTTTTCAAATTTTCTCTGAGGCCATCCATTAGAACTGAAACAGCAACCTCCCTGTAGTGTACATTATCCTTTATGTCTGATAACCCAGTGTATTTGACCATCGCTATCAGAGCTCTAGAAAAATAGTCCACTGCATTTTCACTATCCTGTTGTTTGATAGTGAAAATTTTACTCCAGTCCACTACCACAGGAAAGTATATGGCCAACTGAGAGATTATGCGTTTAATATTTTCCTGATTATCATCATCTGTTAAGGACTTCTCTTCCTCCAACATACAATCCTTAATAAACTTTTGTATATCAGTACCGGGAGGAAGACACGCCTTAAACACCACTCGCCAATCTTTATTAGTTGGCTCATGTGCATAACCTAAATCGCCAACAAATTTCTGACACTTGGCTAAATCTTTCCTAGGGTCTGGGAACTCAGATATAATTGCACGCAGTTCAGATCTAGTCCATGGACAATGCATTTCTACATGTCTTATGGGAACTACGCCATCTCTGTCTGCCTTCCCATTGGGAACTGCTATTGTGCGGACAGGATGCAAGCCTACTAAATCACTACATTCTGAACTAGTTGCTGGAATTGCTGTTGCAGTATAATGGATGTCTCCCCTTCTATTAATCTCTACATTATTCTCACCGATTTCAGCCGCTGCCCCTGCTGGTGGAACCGTTCCCTTTCCTTGTCCATGTGGTGCCTCTTGCATGTTACTAGCATGGGCAGTGGCCGAAATGACGGTGGGTTCACCTTCTTCCCTTGAAAGCTTATCCTTAACGTAAATTATAGGATACAAGTTACTGGTTACATTCTTAACATTTTTGGTATTGGCTGTACTTATCACATCAATCGCATTTGGCTGCGAGGGCGCACGTGCGCTCAGTTCTCCACGTTTCTCAACGCTCACTTCCGCTGTGCGCGCGTTTTTCGCCACGCCTACTTCCGCTGTGCACTCGCTGCTCTGCCACGTGTTGCCTTCCATTTGCCACAATTTTAAACAATCCTCATGTTTAATTCTCGTTTTTGTTGATTTAATCAACCGCACTTTATTTCTAACAATATTTAACACCTCTGACTCAAAACTACCCATGTTTGGGAAAGGTCTTTCACAATCCTTGGTCATTTTGACCCACTTGTCGCAATATGCAGTTGCGTATGCACCATATTTATTAAACATGAGAAATCTTGCTGAACTAACCGGCCATTCATTAGGCAGCACAACACAAACTATCTCTAGTGTTTGCTTCACATCCATTGTGAAAACAACCTACCGTATATACTCGAGTATAAGTCGACCCGAATATAAGCCGAGGCACTTAATTTTACCACAAAAAACTGGGAAAACTTATTGACTCGAGTATAAGCCTAGGGTGGGAAATGCAGCAGCTACTGGCAAGTTTCAAAAATAAAAACAGTGCTGGATATCGTTAACACTGGGCTCCCAATAATACAAACGTGAGGTTGTAAATGAATATATCAAAATTTATTGTTATTAAACATCAATAAAATTATATAAGTACATAATATATACCCATATCCTAATAAATTGTACACAAATGGTTAAACTAAATCCTCTGCACTTGGTATCAAGCCTAATAGGTGAACACAGATATAAATAACATTCACTAAAGACAACTCAGATCATTAATATATAAATCAATGAGACAGTCTGTGGATACTAAATACATGTGCCAGTTAAGTTTATTCGCCTTTAGAAGGTGATGAGCAGTTACTCCTAAGTGTTCAAAACAGTACAGTAATTTAGGCTTTAGTAATGCAAAAGATGCTGCACATACACTAAATAGAATTTGATATAATAGCTCAGATAAAGATAAGTTTGATTTTGTTTGCTGGAAGAAACATTTTAACAGAACAATACAATTTGCTTTGTGTGATTTAACCCTTATTATACTTGAAGTTTGGGATGTTTTTAGACTTTTCAATGATTTCACAGTTATGCAAAAGAATCTTCAGACACTTATTAATAGCAGACTTGCCAACTCTCCCGCATTTTGCGGGAGACTCCCGCATTTTGCGAGAGTCTCCCGGGCTCCCGGGCGAGTGTGGCAATCCCCCACATCTGGATAATTCTGCCCACTTCCTAGTGAAGTGGGCAGAATTAAGTCCCAAACGCCGCGATTCCCGGTGAATCGCGGCGTTTGGCCCCGCCCCCTGCTGTCAAATGACGCATTTTGCGTCATCACGTCATGGGGGCAGGTCCAAAATGACGTCACTTGGAGCCCCGCCCCCCCCCGTCACGCCCACCTCCTCTGCAGGCTCCCGGATTTCACCAACAGAAAGTTGGTAAGTATGATTAATAGGTGACAAAAAATGAAAATATTGGACTTTATAAAACTGCTGCAAATAATTGCAGTGGACAAGTCAGGGTACTCACATGTGTCTCTGACCAGCGGGGCTAGATGGAAATGTCCCGGTCTTTAGCTTTGACTGACAGGCTCCTTTTCATTTAACTTTATTGTTCCATGTGCAATGAACACACAAAAACGGGCTACAATAAAATGGTGGCTGACAGTGATCCACAGAGGCTGCAGATGCCTGCAGATGAGCGGGGGAGACTGGAAAACGGAGACCAGGTAAGTGGGACTCGAGTATAAGCCGAGGGGGGCTTTTTTCAGCACAAAAAATGTGCTGAAAAACTCGGCTTATACACGAGTATATACGGTATTTCTCAACGCTACGCAAAAAGACTTTTTACCTGTTCTCCTTTCAAACAGAACCTACTAGAGATTTTTATCCGTGGATGGTTTCACAGGTTACGCCCACACACCTCCTAACGCAGAAATATCATTGCGGACTAAAGGGCTATCAGCTCCTCGATACCCTTGACTCTACCACAAAATCTGTTTTCACCGTATACCCTGTATACTACTTATTCAAATCACGTGCTTCTTCAATACACTGTATGCTACATAAAAAATCCACATACTACCAATATCACTGCACCGTGTTACATAAAAAATCCACATACTACCTATTCCCACACCATATACAGCTTAGAATACTGTATATTACCTATAACACCGTATGCTACATAAAAATCCACATACTACCTGAACCCACACCATATACAGCTTAGAATACTGTATATTACCTATAACACTGTATGCTACATAAAAATCCACATACTACCATATTAAACTGCACCGTATGTTACATAAAAAATCCACATACTACCTATAATAGTGTTCTTATTTCAAACACAACCATCCAATCCCCCTGGTCAGGCAGTAACCGATATCTCTGTCTTTTCAATAGTAAATCACCTCTTTGTCTGTCTTCAGCAGTATGCAAATTCTTCCCTTATCTATCTCTTTTCAACAGTATGCAAACTCTTCTCTTATCTTTATGCATACCATTCACATACAACCTTTTGTTTTCTGCACAGAAAATAGATTTCCCAATCAATGGTAGTTTTACAGAGGTTTTAACAAATGCTTATATAACAGACTATAAACATATTAACACATATGTAGACTATGTTACATATATAACAGACTATGAACATGATTGTTTAAACACGTGGTAACAATACCGTAAGTTTATACACGCTAAACAGGAAGCACACATACACTAGGCAATGCAATACCCTTTAAAACGCAAAACGACAATAAAAAGAAACATTTTTCTTTCTTGTCCCTAGATTCTAGTTAGCATTCCTTCAGATTACGCAACTACGGACATTCGGCTTCTCAACACAAAATGGACAACAGGTTTTGAACACATTGCGTTCTTTCTCATATGAGACGCGTCCGTCAATATCCACCCTTTGTTGAGGAACCGAATTCCGTCAGCGTTGCATACCTTCCGGCAACGTAACCTCCTAACTCAAGAGCCCCCAAATTATTAAAGTAATTCTATCGTTTTCAAATAAGCATTGCCCAAGCGATTGTATTGTGTTTCTAACGCACAAAGTGATTTATTTTAGCAGATGTAAATAGTCAACAATTCAATACATTATTATATTATGATACAGTACAGCCAATACCAAAAGTTACATACATACCGCGCTCTTATCGCATGCGCTCACTGCGCTAACCACGGGCACCCCTGGACAGTGATTCACCTTTGAATACTGTGATCAGTGAAGACTGAGAGCTGGGAGCACAGCTATGATCATATATACTCAGTCAGTGTTACAGAGAACAATGCAAATGACGTGGCTTGCTTCTATAGGTCCTGACATCAGATGGGTCCGGGCTAAACAGGTCATAGGCTGATTCAATCTAAGGAATCCAAAGGTGGGGGTCGTCTCTCCAGGGGATGAGCTCCTTTCTTCCCGCCAATGCTCCAGTTACAATTAGCATTTCATAGCCAGCATCATACAAAGGTTTATTCCCTAACATCAATAACTAGAGTATGCAATATGCGATCTCTTCGGCGATGGAACCGGACAGCTGCTGATGATTAGGGTTTTAATATGATACTAGGCATGATACCTTTCCTATAACCTGAACCTTGAATGTCACTGAAGTGTACATATAATCATTATATATATATATATATATATATATATATATATATATATATATACTAATAATAAACCAAATACTATCTGCTCATAAATTACAGTGTAACGGAACCAATATGAATATGAATTATATAAATAACTAAATGTTGTAATGCGAGTGTGTGCGTGCGTGCGTATTTTACTGTGCGATCGCACCATGCCACGTGTTACGTGGCGGACGGATCTGTGTTACGTGGCGTACGGATCGCAATCGCACGGCAAAACAATATAAACCAATATACTTTCGTTCATCCAATTATACGACTTCGACAAAAGTGAAGCGATATTTACTATCCCAACAGTTATAACAATGTTGATTTATGTGGTTTCTTTATCTCAAGGTAGCCAATGTTTAATAGAAACTTCTTTACCATGTTAGGAAATTGTAAATAAGAATATAGATCTTCATATTGTCTAACAGATGCTTTTAAAATGTATAAAAGCTTGTACTTGTATGCACAAGGAGACACTTCTCTCTGCTTGAGAGGTGTCCACATCTGCTATGAATGCAATAACAAGCACCTCCCAGGTATAGGGGTTTACATCTAGCAAGAGCCAGCCCTTGGTAGATGTAAACCCCTATACCTGGGAGGTGCTTGTCGTTATCCAATTGGCATGTATTGATTATGTGGGACTATATAAACCGGACACTTTGACCTGCTGTATACACCATATATCCCTGATCTCTTGACAAAGTCGGTTTGACGAAACGCATTGAGGGGGATAAGGCGCTTCTGTTTCTTTCCTGTGGATTACCATACCTACCCTGACCAGGTGGATGCGAGGGATCCTCATCTATCATCTGGGAAACCTACAGATAAGCCTAAATAAGTCTTTTATTATGTACGGGCACATTTTTTACTTTTGTTATTAAACTTTTTACTTTGGATAAATCCTGTTTATGAGTTTATGATAGTTCCCACTTATAAGAACATAAATTCAGCCTTGTCGAGGCATACTGCACCTTAATAGCTTCTTTCTGAGCCTTTCAGCTCTTTCAATGCCAGAAGCCATAAAGATAAATTCATGAGAGGACTCATATCGTACAGACGTCTGGAATCCAACTACAGATAAGCTGTTTATTCTTTGTTCTTTGGTACAAGGCTAATTCACTTGCCTTTTCACTTAGAGATTTATCTCTCTCATATAATACGCTATGTGTGGCGCTTCTACTCTTGTTTTCCACATTATATATATATATATATATATATATACACACACACACACTCACTCACTCAACAGGGTGGTGTGAATGAACTGGCATTGTGCACTTGCATTACTTTGCTGAAAGGATGCGGTTACCAGCACATCTGCTGCTGAAGGCAATACACCCACACAGTGGGCTATCACAGTCATGTGGTCTTTTGTTTGACCAGTTCAGTTCTCTCACATGTCCATAGTTAAGTGGATAGTCTGTAAACTGGCATTTTTTAGGGACTGCATGACTGTATGTTTAACCTCCTATTACCGCTGAGGAACTGCTCTTCAGGAGAAATGGAACAGAGATGAAAGTTGGTAGTGTGGACAAATGACCTCAACTAATCTGCTAAAACCTGATGCATTGATGGTAGAAATTGGACGCACATCTAACGCTAACATAGCTATCATGGCTCTAGTTATCCGCTGTCCAACAGGATGCTGGCTGTCGTTCTTGGCTCCTCTTTCAATTGCTTGCTTCACAGACAATTGTTTTTTAAACAAACTCTTCTTGGTTGCCTTCTGTATAGAAATATTACCCCCAGCAACAGTCATAGTGCACAAGGATGCCTCTTAGCAATCATGAATTGCATTAGGAGAGTCAGTTGGAATTGGAAAATTGGATGCTGGACTACGTACTAAGAACAAGGAGGGTGACGATGAAGGTGTTGACTGTGAAGATTACATGAGGTGTTTTTCCATTCTGCTGCTAGCTGATGCTGGATTGATTGTCACTATACATGATTTTCCAACTTTTAATAAACTACTTAAATGAACTCGCTGCAAATCACATAAGAGGGTCAACATCCCTAGTACAGATGAATAATTCAGAGAAATCCAACAGATCCGAATTTTGGGGATTCAAGTAGACTCAGAACACGGCTCGATTTTTTTTTGTGCCAAATTTGTATCTGAAAATGTAAAATGTAATTTTTTTTTATATACTTACGTTAAATCTCTTTCTCTGAATCCATCTGGGGGACACTGCTACCATGGATTGTATGAGGGCAAATGGACTTGGCACTTTAAATAGTTAACAACTTAACTTGCTGCTAACTCCTCTCCTCCAAGCCTCAGTATAATACTGAAGCTCCAAGAAAGAGTAAAATAACCAAGACCACACAACAGAAGAGCAGAAGGGGGGGATCGCAGTGTCTCCAATATGGATTCAGGGAAAAAGATGTAACGTAAGTACATAAATCTTCTTTTCTCAATCATCCATGCTGGGGTACACTGCTACCATGGGGACTTTCTAAAGCAGCCCCTTAAGGAAGGGACCGCTCTGATAGCCCGGCCCGCAAGACACTGCGGCCAAACAGAAATCAGAAAACGGAAACATTAAACTGATAAAACATGGTAAATGTATGAACTGAGGACCAGGTGGCCTCCCCGCAGAGCAAAAGAACAAAACGGGAATCCTTCCTTCTACAAGACGAAGCCCTATCCACATAAATTTGTAGAGCTCTAATTACAAGAGGAAGTTCCCACTGAGGACACCTGTTCCCTGAAGGCTGGAACCACAACTTCCTGATTTATGTGGAAACTGGAGACCAGCTTACCAAGAAAGAAAGGGACCGTCCTATGGACCGCCCTATCTTCATGGAACACTAGTACAGTGATCAGCATGACAAGGCTCCAAGCTCTGACACCCAGCGCGCTGACGCAATGGCCAGCAGAAAAAAACATATCTTCCATGTAAAAAAGGCATACTTCTGCTGACCCAAGCGGTTCGAAAGGAATATTCTTCAAAACATTTAGAACTAGATTGAGGGCCCAGGGAGCCAAAGGTGGGACGTAAGGAGGTAGAACCCTCAATACTCCCTGGAGAAAACTACAAACATCAGGTAAATTAGCTAGCTTACGATGGAAAAACAGAGAGAGCAGATACTTTAACCTTCATTGAACTTAATCTACGTCCTGCTTCCAAACCGGTTTGCAATAATGCAAGAAACTGAGAAGCTTGAAGGACTCTGCCCCGAGTGAGCGACTCTCACACCAGCTAACATAAGCTCGCCAAACCCTGTGATAGATCCGTGCCCGCATCAGCATCTCCACTACTCTGAGAGAGAATCCTTTGGATCACCAGAGGCCGGCTTCAACAGCCATGCCATTAAAGCTAGACGAGGTAAGTCCGGGTAATGAAACGGTCCTTGTCGGAGCAGATCGGGTCGAAGGGATAGGGCACAACCCAGTCCAATTGCCATCTGGAGAATGATGGCATACCAAACTCGTCTGGGCCAATTTGGGGCCACTAGAATGACTGGAGGTCCTCCCAGAAGAACTCACCTGAGAACTCTTGGGATTGGTGTAAATAGAGAGCCCAGTTGAAAAACCTGGGTCATTGCCAGTGGGTCCCTGGTTCTTGAACAAACTTGATCTCCCCCACTTTCTGAAACAGATCCTGAAACACCTGCGGATGCAGTAACCACTTTCCCAGAAGCATTCTGTGTCTGCTGAGGTAATCCGCTTCCCAGTTGTCAACTTTTGGGATGAACACTGTTGATATCACAGAAACGAAGTTCTCGCCCAAGTAAAGATCTGATTTAGCACCTCAAAGCTCCCACGTTTGATCCTCCCTGTCGATTCACATATGCCACCGCAGTGGCATTGCCGGATTGAAGACGCACCGGCCTTCCCTGAAATAAAGTTTGCCCCCCCCCTGAAGGGCCAAGAGCATCGCCTTTAGTTTGAGAACGTTGATCGACAGCAATGTGTCCCTGTGTGTCCAAAGACCTTAAGATGCAGATTTAGAGCCACCGCCCCCTATTCCTGAAGGTTGGCATTTGTTGTTACCAAAGTCCAAGACCAAAGGACGAAGGAGCAACCCATTGTTAGACGAGTCTGATCCACCCATCAACAAAGGGAAAGGCGGGTCTCTGGAGACAGTCTTATCCTTTGGGATTTGAGATGGAGAGAGGACCCTAACCACTGCCAAAGAAGGTCCCACTGGAAGACACGAGAATCAAACCGACCGAATTGAAAGGTTTCAAAGGTTGACACCACAAGCCTCACACCTAAGCACATGGAAGTGTTTTGTAGCATTCTCCTTACCGCCTCCCGCAATGAGTGAGCCCTGGGTTCCGGAAAGAATACCCTCTGAATGGTCCATTAGGAGACCTAAAAAAGATCATCATTTTGCAAGGAACCAACGGAGTCTTCAGATAATTCATTATGCAACCGTGTCTCTCCAGGATTCTGTTTCAGCCTGCTGCTTGACAAGGCCTTGAGGAGAAGGTCGTCCATGTAAGAAATAATGTTTATTTCCATGCTCCTCAGGAGTGCAGCCATCAACGGCATATTTTGTAAAAACTCTCGGAGCAGTTGACAGTCTGATAGGTAAGGCTCCGATTTGAAAATGAGCACTTCTCACCATGAACAGAAGGAGGGGTTGATATCCCTCCCAGATGGGAACATATAGATAAGCGTTCCTGATATTTATTGATGCCATAAACTACCGGGGTTCCAGACCATTAATTACTGAGCGGAATGATTCCACCTGGATCTTGTCCACTCTGGGGTATTGATCAAGTCCCTAGTGATCCAGGATAGGCCAAAAACGCCTGTCCTGTTTGGGATTCAAGAAGAGATTTGGGTAAAATCCCCGGCCCCTTTGAGACGCTGGAATATTGCATATCACACCTGCTGACAGAAGGGAAGCCGCTGGCTGAAGCATTGCCTGCCTTTCTCCCGATTTTGTGGTAAAAAGGTGAAGCAGAACCGATGAGAAGCAGGTCCTGCCAAATCTATGACGTACCCCCTGGTCATGATCCCTAGGAACCATGAGTCCCAAGAGGACGCCGCCCACTAATCTCGGAATAGTAGTAGGCGACCCCATACCCCCATAAAAAGTGGGGGGCTCTCATCATGTTGACTGTTTGTCCGAACTTTTGGATGTCAGAAGCCTCTTGGAGTGAGACCCTCTCCCTCTATAGGCCTGCACAGAGGTCTGTCTCTATTTAGTGGGTTTCCCCTTAAGGGTGGGTTTCCACAAAAGGACTCCCGGAAAGAACCAAATCTCGGAGACTGCACTCTTGGAACGTTCACTGGAAGTAAAGTACTCCTTTCCCTGGTGGCCAGACTAATCATGGTATCCAATTCTGGTCCAAAAAGTATAGACCCAGAATAAGGTAGGGCCTCTGGAGAATTTTTAGACTCCACGTCTGCGTCCCAAGAATGAAGCCAGAGAATTCTCCTGGTAGCTACTGCTGACCCCACTTTCTGAACGAAACAGTGAAAGAAATAGACGCCGCATTTTGAGCGGCTTCATATAAATAGCAGCAGCTTCTTTCTTTCAAAAGCAACGCTGATGGCAGTAGCTCTGAATCTTGTAGCCTGGCTGCAAAGTGGTCTGCCCAAGATTCAATAACTCCGGTGAACAATTCTGAAGAAAACATGGGTCTAAAAGAAATACCAGCTGCAGAAAAGATAGCTTTGAGGAAACTCACAATCTTTCTATTTGTGGGGTCCAGAAATGTCACTAAACTGGGTACCTGCAAGTGGACTGATGGGCCAGTCTAGTTACCGGAGTGTTCCCTCTGGGCACCTGTTCCCAGCATGCCACCTCATGTTCCTGCAGGGTATACAGAATAGCAAACTTGTGAGGGATAGAGAACATTTTATCCGGTTGTTTCCAAACCGTCTCTGCAATATCTGATAGTTCTGCAGGAGGAAAACCAACCATCTGGGCTTTCACTGTTTAAATAGCCCTTGATCCAAGAATCCCTGATCCTCAGTCTCAACCAACTCACGGGTCTGTTTGACTGCTATGACCAGATCCTGAATACCCTGGTTCTTAATGTTTTATGCCAGTCACTACCACCTCCTAACTGGGTAGAGTCTGAGTCTTACACCACTTCTTTTTCAAAAGGAACCCTCTGAATCAGACAGGGCCATCAGTGGGCGAGAGGTCTATGGCCGCTTAGCTCTAGGTGGCATCCTTCTAAGGGAATCCAGGAACCTATTTAAGCAGTGTAAGCGCTTCCCTAGGGAAGACGACCAAACGAGTACCACCAGTTTGAGTTGACAGAATGGAGAACTGGACTGAGTCAGGTCTCCTCCATTTCCCTGTGAGTCTGGTCACCTCTGCCTCCACAGAGGCCATTGAGATAAACTTGTAGAAGGGCCCGCAGTCATAGCTGTTGTCTGTGCCTGTCTGGTAATTAGTTGAGTATGGATACTGACTGAGCTAGTGAGGAGACCCATGCTGGTTCCTCCACCGTTACCGAGGCACTCCATTGAGCCTTTTAGACATCACGTCTGCATGCCTCCAGTGCCCGCCTCACATTGTGTGAAAACAGCCCCTTGGTCCTGCTGTCTCACAGGAATTTATGCAGCACACACAGAACAAGTATAATATTTTTATCCATGCACTTTTCCCTTTGTCAGACATTGTAAAAACAAAAATCCCACAGGATTTGCAGGAGGATGAGGGAAAGGGAGTCAGTCCACAACTGCCAGTCTGACAGGGTCCCGGCGTGTCTGACCTTCTGAGCCAAATATTCATTGTACTGCAGGTTGATTTTGGCGGGAATTCTCCAGCTCCAGAAGGATATCAAGGTGCGTGGGGAAGTCTATTTAGTACCTAACTACCAGCACCGTCTTCTCTGGATCACCTTGTTACTGACCCTCATAGGTCAAAACCGCAGCTGCCCAGGGTGTCTTCACAGTATACACACTGGCCACCACTCCACCTTTACGTTAGAATGGACGGATGAGACCCAAGTTCCCCAAGGGTACTTGGTATCTCCAAACATGGCCGCTCAACCTGACAGGGACTCAATGCTTTATGCCCATGACAGTGCAGACCCAACAGGAGCAAGAAGTGACAGCCACGACGCGCGTGGTTGTCACCGTCATTCAATTCTCCTGGATCGCTTACGTTTACAATTTCAGTGTCAGCTGCAGCTGACTCTTGTGAAGAAAACATGGAGATCTGCTCTGTTTAGCCTATAGATAAGTCCTGCCAGCAGCACATATATCTCTTGAAAAGCACCAAATAAAATCAAAGTTTAAAACAAGAAAAAACTAAAACAGCAAGTACTGCAGAGCAGTACCATGTGCAGCCCAACTCCTTGGGCACTTTTAAACGGAGACATGTAGGGGTTGCAGAAGGGAGGAGTCAGCAGCAAATTTAGTTAACTATTTAAGCGCAAACTCCATGCACCCTCATACAGCCCATAGTAGCAGTATCTCCCAGAGTGGATGATTGTGCAATATTTTTCCTCTGAAAATGACTTCTCAAACCACTCATCTCTTTATATATATAGTACTAGTATATAAACTGAGAATTTTGAACTAACTACTAGTATATTTCGTATAGAAAAAAAGTCTGCTGTTGCTGTTAAGGGTCATTTAGTGACATCGCTCTTCAGTGGGAACAAAAGGTTATTTTCCGGTGAGTGGTTGTAGCAGCAGAACTTCCCTAAAGAAAGGGCGTTCTTATTTATTTTCTTTGTGTGCAGCAGAAAGCCCCCCCAGAAATATAAAGTTTGTTTGTAAAGAAAATATTTTTTCATAATTAGTATAATTGTTCATAATAAGTATTTTGTGGAGCAGTGTCAGACTCATACATATTGTAACATAAATGTTAATAGCTTTCACTCCTTTCCCTATTTCATTGTCCATATCCTGGTGTGGTGGCAGCCAGCAGAGCCGTAACTTAGAATTCTAGAGCCTGGAGCGAGAAAGACAAATGCCGGCCCCCTAGACCTCAATTTTAACCAAAACAAACCTAAAATATTCCTAAATTGCGCCTCCATTCAGCGTTGCGCCCTGGGTGGTCGCCACTGTCGCACAGCCCTAGTTATGGCCCTGGCAGGTACAGGTACAACTTGTTGAAGTACATTACTCCTCTTGGTAAGCATGGATGACTGTACAGATCAGGGGCATCCCAGTAGCAGTACTACTGGGAGTAGTAGTAATTTTACCCTTACTTCTACTAGTAAAGGCAATCTACTGAAACCATTTGAAATTGTAACAAATGAAGTCAGTTCAGACACTGCTAGTCTGAGTCAAGTCACACCCCAAATCAAACTACTGGAAAAGCAGCTGGAGAAGTTGAAACTTACCCATTCTGCAATTTTGTCAGCCTTGCACATCAAGTCCTTTATTCACTTCGCCAGGACCAAAGTGTTTGCAGCATCTTGAAATTGATTCACTAGCTTATGGCAACCATGACTGATCCCAGGTTTAAGTCATATGTAATATCTTTCTTTCCAAATGACAAATATTCACAGATGCAAACAGCTCCTTGTGAACAAGCTGTTGACGCAAGTCGCACATGATACAAAAGCTGCTGCCAGAAAAAAACTTTCCTTTTCTAAGAGCCAGACTGATGTCGAGTCAACAACACAGCAGCTCACCAATGTGAAAGGTTATGACATCTGGTCAGGCTTAAAAGAAATGCCCAAATATATTGACATCTCTAAGTCTCTCAATTGGATACATCTTGTTTTAGTAAAATAGTGGAGGATTACTTTAATGACAAAGTAGAACTCAGCATCTCACACAGTCCCTTTAAATTCTGGGCGGGAAAAAAAGGCAATTTGGAGCCCCTTGTACAAACTAGCTATGGCGTACTTAAGCTGCCCAGCCTCTAGTGTACTAATAGTATTTAGTGCAGTCAGGAACTTTGCAAACGATCGTTCGAGGAGACCAATTCCCAGAAATGTAGTAAAACTGGTGTTCATCAAAATGAACTACAAACTATATAATGAATACTGTTCTTGCCACAAATTATAAATAGAATCTAAAAATTCCAGTGGGGATGAACTAATAGTGTGTGATGATGATGAATATTACATCTGTGATGAGGATGATGATGAGGGTGGTGACATGGTCATCAACAGAGCAAGAAGACCACTGCTAGAAAAATGCCCATCAGTAATTTGTAAAAAGAAATAATAATAATTCCTATCTATTCTGTCCAGTTCATCAACCAACAACGAAAATGTTCTCTTTTGTGGGTGCCCAAACAAATCAAGCACTTCAGCCACAAAAGTGGCAGTCTCTAATGCTGTAGTGATTGGTATGTTAAACTTTGCATGTCCTTTTTAACATGTATGGGCTCAAAGACAATTCCATCTTGCCCTATTTTACCAAAATGTAAAATAGTCTATCAACTATAAAAGGTGTTAGTTAAACATTCATTTATTCAACATTCATAAAGTCAACATCATTAGACAATTCAGGTGTCCACAGTATTATTAGGTTGTCAATTCACAGGGTGGACAGTATGATTAAGTGGACTATTCAAGTGTCGACAGATTTATAGGCCTAGGGATAGGGCTATGGTTATGGGCAGCGTTGGTGATCGAGATAGTGCCAGTCATAATACGGTCTATATTTGATTTGTCCACCTAATAAATACTATCTACCTTCCAATTATTGTCCTAATAATACTGTCGATGCCCAAACCATTATGTCAATCATTTAACGGATGAGCACATAATCATACCTAGGTGGTTGGACCCAAGGACAATGACATCTTGCACCATTTAACATTGTTCCCTTGGACTCTCATCATCTTTTAGATGTCTACCAATGCCCCCTCTGTCAATCTAATGAGCTCTGATACTGTCGCTGCTGACCCTCTCCTGTGTCACACATGCTGTCTGTTACAGACTTGGTGTATCTTCTTTATACAAATTAAAATATAATTCATGTAGACATCTTTGAGGAGGATGAG
This sequence comes from Mixophyes fleayi, assembly GCF_038048845.1. Lineage (NCBI taxonomy): Eukaryota > Metazoa > Chordata > Amphibia > Anura > Limnodynastidae > Mixophyes > Mixophyes fleayi. The sequence continues at coordinate 115,818,768 of NC_134404.1, forward strand.
GGTGTTTATAACATTGTTATTTGTCACCATTGATGAAGATGAACACTGTTATCCAAAAGCTGTCTAGTTTTGTGCACCAGTGTAAAATGAGATTTCAGTTTGCATAGAAACAAATATTGAAATGAGATGAATGTTTTTTTTCACAAGCTCAGACTTGGCAGAGACTTTGTCTTATTTCATATTTTTATAGAACTCATTTTGCACCCTTCAACTGCACATCAGCTCAGATATTTGCTGAAAAGTGAAGTCTGTGCCATGCATTTGTGCCACTGCTCTGCCACTAATTTTGGCCAAAATTGGTGAAAATTTAGACAGTTGTGAAGAGATCATTAGAAAATAGACTGGAAATGACTAACAAAGAATATTAATGCTATAAATAGTAATATATGAGCAAAAACAGCTCAAAATGACATGCCACCTATTTTTCACAATTTTTAATTAAATCCAGATCCATATCTTTTTTTTTGCAAAACTGTTAGCAAAACCAAAACACGAACACATTTTAGAACCAAAACTACATCCAAAACCAGCGCACATTTCTAGTATGGAGCCCATGTATCAAAAATATTTATATTGTACACCGAGTTGTTACACCACATTAACAAGCTAATATATTGTTTTAGGAACACTTGGCAAATAAATAAAAAATGTGAAAAATATGAATTTTAACATGTGTTTATTTGCTGGTTAAAAAAGCCCCTAATGCACATACCCGAAGCATATTGGTGTGTCTTATGTATAATGTTTTACCTCTGACAAGTACATCAGGTTGCTGTTATTTAAGAACTTCTTAAATCTGTGGGATCTTAGACATCCTGTACTTGTGACTTGCATTTTGGTCATAAGTGATAAGATATGGGATCACAGTATAAGAGAGCACATATACAATAACAATGGTAAAGTTATGCATAAACAAATGTCAACATAAATACAAAATAATATGACAATTTTAAAATCGAGAATATTTTTATTTCACGGTTGTCTGTTTGTAAAACAGCATAGAATGTGTGCAAAATAATAGGAACAATATAATCATAATTTCTTGTAATAACACAAGAAGCAGATATTTCATGGAAATTATTCTAACTCGGCTTCTTCTTCGAACTCAACAAGTGGAGCATGTCTACTGGCTTGGACACCTTCTTGGAAGTGAACCTTCTTGATAGTGCCAGCTTTTGGTGCTCTTATTGTGTGCTGTGAAAGATAAAAGCATGTCCTTTATCATCATCATCATCATCATCAGTTATTTATATAGCGCCAACATATTCCGTAGCGCTTTACAATTGGGGACAAATGTAATAAACTAATAAACAAACTGGGTAAAACAGACAAAGAGGTGAGAAGGCCCTGCTCGCAAGCTTACAATCTATGGGACAATGGGAGATTGACACATGAGGTTAAGTATACATTTTGCATCTTGGCCCAGCCAGACTGCAAAGGTAGGGTGACTCATAAGCTAAATGATCCTGTCACACAATAATGTTGGTCCGGGGGTAGTTGTCTTGTGTGAAATTGTGTAACAGGCTAAAGGTAGTGAGGTTAAGATGGTGGTTGAGGAATATTATACGCTTGTCTGAATAGGTAGGTTTTCAGAGAACGCTTGAAAGTTTGTAGAACAGAGGAGAGTCTTATTGTGCGAGGGAGAGAGTTCCATAGAGTGGGTGCAGCCCGAAAAAAGTCCTGTAACCGGGAATGGGAGGATGTAATGAGGGTGGATGAGAGACGCAGATCTTTTGCAGAACGGAGTTGCCGAGTTGGGAGATATTTTGAGACAAGAGAGGAGATGTATGTTGGTGCAGCTTTGTTGATGGCCTTGTAGGTTAGTAAAAGTATTTTATATTGGATTCGGTAGAAGACAGGCAGCCAGTGTAGAGACATACAGAGTGATTCAACAGAGGAATAGCTATTTGCAAGGAAAATCAGTCTTGCCGAAGCATGCAAAATAGATTTTAGGGGTTTGAGTCTGTTTTTGGGAAGACCAGTAAGGAGGGAATTGCAATAGTCAATGCGGGAGATGATTAGTGCATGAATTAAGGTTTTAGCAGTGTCTTGTGTGAGATATGTGCGGATTCTGGAAATGTTCTTTAGATGTATGTAACATGATTTAGATATAGAGTCAATGTGGGGAACAAAGGATAGGCGTGAATCAAGGATTACACCTAGGCAGCGAGCTTGTGGGGTGGGATTTATGGTCATGTTATCAACAGAGATAGAAATGTCAGGTATGCTCTTGTTGGCGGGTGGGAATATTATTAACTCTGTTTTAGAAAGATTAAGTTTGAGTTGACGAGAGGACATCCAAGATGAAATGGCAGAAAGACAGTCAGTTACACGGGACAACACAGATGTCGAGATATCAGGAGAGGATAGATAGATTTGGGTATCATCCGCATAGAGATGATACTGAAAGCCAAAGGAACTTATTAGATTTCCAAGAGAAGCGGTATAGATAGAGAACAGCAGAGGACCTAGCACCGAGCCTTGTGGTACTCCAACTGATAGGGGAAGCGGAGCAGATGTGGCTCCAGAGAAATTAACAGTGAAAGAGCGATTAGAGAGGTAAGATGAGAACCAGGATAGAACTGTGTCTTGAAGACCTAGGGATTGCAGCGTTTGTATGAGAAGAGAGTGGTCAACTGTGTCAAATGCAGCCGAGAGATCAAGGAGAATTAGGAGAGAGTAATGGCGTTCAGTCTTAGCAGTGATCAGATCATTAACAACCTTGGTCAGCGCAGTCTCTGTGGAGTGTTGAGATAAAACATGTGTATTTCAGTGCACTAGGACTAGATGTTATCGAACAGTATTCCAAATTTGATAGAATAAAAAGTGTTTTTCTCTTATGAATGGGTTTTGGCAATGTAGTGAAGCACATTCTTATCACAAAAGAAAAAAAAAAAAAGATATATACTTCTAGATTTTATGCAGGGATGAACATATTAGAGAATTCCGCAGATCTAGGAGTCATGTTCAGCTACAAAGCTACTGTAGGCTCTATTGCTACATTTCTGCTACTGTGAAGCTTTATTAAATAATCACACTACAGGAGAAAGCAAAATGTACCTCCATTTTCATAGCAATCATGACCATCAGAGGATCTCCAGCTTCTACTTTATCACCCACTTTTACAAACACCTACAAACAAATAATCTATAGTAAACAGGTGACATTTGGGGAAAGACACAAACATAACTTATCATCATTTTGGATTTTTTTTGCATCATACACTGTTTTAGGAACACGAGAAACGCATGTAGATATTTGGCATAAGAGTAATAGTAACACAAATATGGTATGGCAGATAGTACTCATTCTGGACAAAGCCCCCCCCCCCCATACATTTGGTTTGCAATATTCCCTTCTGCATAATCAAGCATAGAAATCAGCAGCCAATACCTTTTCTATAGTTCCAGTCATCGGTGCAACAGCCCCTCCTTGGGTTCCTGATGTGCTTACTTCTGACAGAAATTTGGGAACAGGGACACCCACCTGTACACTACCTTCCTGCAGCATGAATAGAAGTTCAGTATTATACATGATGGAAATATAACAGACTAGATTCGACATCTAGGATCACTGTAATTAATGCTTTGTGGACACATTTTTCACCCAAAAGGATGAGCGCACATATAGATTACATAGATTATGTTGAGCTGCCAGCTAGTCTGAGATACATCAGCAAGGCAGAGGCCAATTTTGTTGCTCATTATAGACACTGATCGATAGGAGAAGAGTCCAATGTAGCTGTTCATTCACAACCCCTTCTATGTTTGATCATTGCCTGTCCCACCTCTTCCTAACCCTTATACCTTGAAACCTACTATGGTGTCTCTTGGACTTAAAGCTCCGCAGGCACCTCCTATTTACATGTGATGTCAGGATGATTGATGTCACCATGCTGTGTGGCCACCTCGTTCTCCTATCTGGAAGCTGTACAGAATGTACTCTGACAGAGTAACTGAGGTACTAATCAGTTATTTTGGCCACGGTGCCCCATATAACCAAAGCAGCAGGGAGAAGTTTCAGTATCCTGGCCCATATCGACCATTCTCGGCATATATGTCTATTATCATTGAAAAAAATTGTAATTTAATGTCTCTCTTTGACCATTTGAACTGCTGGGATCATTTTATCTAAAAAAACATTCAAACTGAAATCTGCAAAGTAAAGCTCGAGCAGAAAGCCGGGTTAAAGTTACCGTTTTAAACGGTAATAATTTTAACGCCGCGCAAATTCGCTCAAACTCACTTTGAATTCCCCCCCTAAAAGTGAGGTGCATGTAGTTTTGGGAACATTTTTCTGTGCAAAATTGGAGTTCTCCTTTAAGTAACTATTTGCACTTGCAAACCAAATTGAAACATAATGTCTATAACAAGAGTGATCTATGTACAATACAATAATAAACATTATGCCAAACTGAAATAGGTAACTGTGTTACCGTTGAGAATAGATGTATAGTGTGGTCAATGATAATGAGTTTGGATTTACAAAGTGTGCCATCCACAGAACATTTCAGGTAAGTAACGTCTCCCTCATTCAGAAGTTCTCCTGAAACTTTCAGCACTCTGTCTTGAATCTGCAAAACACAGAACAGCATTAAACACAACAGAAACTGAAATCAGTATTAATTAAAAAGTGACATCAAAGCAGAAGTAGCTATATTTATATATAGCTTCAAATTTTCTACTACCATTCAGTTACTTAGTCACTTGATTGTTCACAAATGCCCCAGTAGTATAATCAATGTTAGATATTTGACAAACATAAAAGGATCCATTAGATTCAATCTATCTATTAAAAAAGAAATGTAATGTCACTACAGGGGAAAGCAACAAAGAAAAAAAAACAACTGAGGCTTCATGACAAATTATTACCGATACCATAGACAGCGATCATCTCTATTACACTGCATGGTTATTACATAGATAGATACGTATCTCAAATCAGCTCACTACAGTTTTTCAAGGCCCCCGTCATCAAATCTGCTGTACTTACCTTTATGTCATATGATCCGTCATGGTTGTAATTGATTTTCATATTCACTTCTATGAAGGGAAAATATAATTAGGTGGTTGACAATGTGCTGACACAGTGCCTGAAAGTATTTACTAACATGCCAGAGTTCTATGTAATATCAAACTATGAAACAGACCTCACAGGTGAAGCTTGCCTGAAACCAAGTTCATAAAAAAACCCACACTAGACCCCAATTATAAATATTTAAATATAATGCCTGATTCAGCAAGGCACGTATCTGCCGATTTTGAGTGCATCATATGCAAAATCACTCTGCGCATGCTCAGAACTGGGAGACACGTCTGAACTCAGACTTGTCCGCTACATGTTTGTATGTAAAGGACACTTACTACAGCCTACGATTTCAGGGAGTAAACAGGTTAGGGAAAGGGCGTTTTGCTGTAGTCAGCGTACAGTAGGACCCTGCCAAACTTAAGTGCACGCAGCCATGTCTTAATCCAGCACCGAACCTCTCAAAGTTACTTGTTTTTCTGCCGTATCTCTTTCTACAGCTACAGGGCTAGTCTAAGTCCTGATCAGTAGTAACGACAGTCTCGTATGCATGCTATAACATGCGTTTGCGATCACGAGCAATTGTAAAAATGTATTTTATATTCAGTAATAACATTCTAATAAATGTATTTTCATGTAGAGGAAAAAAAATGAAAAAAGTTTTTTCTTCAATGTTTTATCAATAATGCCTTTATTATTAACAGGTGACATTAATTCAAGAATTCATTTTATTTTTCTGGCGTTCTTTTTCAAATCTATAATCAACATATGTATCCTGCAGCGTCCTGCGCATGTATCTAGAGGTCTGTGCCTTGATGAGCCTAAATATGTGCATAGAATACAAAAAGCAGGTTGCGCTCAGAATATGTGCCTTCATGAATCAGGCCCATAGGATCTATAATCCAGAATTCATGGGATATATGATTTTCCAGATACGTGTTTTCCACAAGTTGGATCCCCATACCTAGGATATAATAAATTATATTTAAAAATGAACCTGGTCTTCTATAGTCACTGTGAACCTAATGCCAGGGAATGGTTACAGGAGGAGATACTTTGTTATCATGACTCTGCATATGACATAATCACTCAACAGCAGCAATTTTTTTCCGTTCTGGTTTCCAGATTAAGGAATCCAAACCGGTAAATCACTGTCACCGTTTAATATAGTACCTAATGTATCTCCCCCTAGATGTTATTACACAGCAAACCTCACCAATCAACATTACTGGTAAGTTAATTGTATTGCAATAAAATTGACACTTCTGTGTGTTAGTAAGCTAGGGAATTTAGATTGTAAGAAACGCTGAGCACTAATGCGCCTGACTGCACTGAGCTGCGGAATATCTAAATACAACATAAACAATAATATTACCTTATAATACACTTGGTTAATTGTAAATAACTATCCACAATAACAAACAAATAATATTTTCAAATATTGTACACACATTGGGATATAATTGTTTTTTTTAAATGATCAGATTATGAAAGAACGATTGCTTCACACATTATAACATCTTTAAACAATTGTTGCACGATTAGTTCACATGTTTCAAAAGAACTTAAAACTTCCACCATTTTCAATCCCATTATTAATTTATTCAGAAATCTATATCTGAACGTATTTAATCTATTGTTACACACGCATTTTGATTTTCTCATAATTCAGTTAGATTTCAACATGTATGGTTCTCCAGGAGGCTGCTCCAAGTGAATTAAATACAATCTAACACCATACTGCTCCCCCGTGAATGAGACATTTTTATTGTAGGCCAGATAGTAAATAATATACAATGTTAAAATCCATGGTCTTACTGAACTTACAAACAGAAGCCACTTACTATTTTCTCCATCCATCAAGGTCAGGTTTCTTGTATATAAGATATTTAGTCTTCTGCTACTGCTGGAAGCAAATGGAGAGAATCTATCTACAAAGCAAAATGTGTAAACAACAATATGAATTATATCACAGTCATATACTTGGGGGCACAGGGGTGGGTGGGGAATATAGTCATCTATTTAACGGTTTGGTGTCTATCTGCTAATGAGATTCAGAGTACATTAAAGCCTTCATGATTAACAGAAATTTCAGTGTTCTTGCCATATGCTCATTAAACAGGGAATTACTTTTTCTTTTAGCGTTTCCTGGATAAATTCATATATTACTTTTGTGTGACAGAAATGGCTTTTCCTTAGGTAGCATTTCTAAAAGAAGTATAATTTTTCATACATGGGCAAATTTGGACAAAGAGTAACTAAAACAAAAACATACTTTTCCATAACACTTCCTATGATCATTTTAATGCAAGTAATACACTCCAGAAACATGCCATACATTTCTTCTGTTATAAAAATGCTTATATTTTTATTAGATCAAAAGAGCACTGAGGGATACTGAAATTTATACAATTGTTTTGGAATTAAAAAAATAAATAAAAAAATAATTAATGAGAGTCTATAAAATAATGACAGCTAATCTGGTTCATGTCAAAGCCAGTAACACTCACCCCATCAGGGGGATCACTGTGACATCACTCCAGATTTGGAAGACCCACAGCATGTATTCTATTGAACAGTGTGTATGGCAGGAACCATATAATATCCTTCCTAACCATACCTCTGCAACCCTGACATAAGGAAAGCACTGCACCAAGACTGGAAGCAAAGCAGAATGACAAACCTTCCCACTGCAGATTGAACTGGTTGGTTAAGAGTTGCTCCTTCAGAATAAGACCCAGTGCAGCCTGGCACAACATCTCAGTGGAGGTTCCTTTCTTATCTGGAAAGAGTTCATTATAATGCTGGGGAATAAAATTAGTATGCACATCCCCTGCTTCAAATGCTGGATGTCCTGAAAGACTGAGGAGGAATTCAATATTGGTGCTCAGGCCGACAATCTGTAAAAGACAAAACATAAAACTATTTATTTGAAGAAATCTTATATACACAATGGTTTCTTATTTCTTTAAAAAAAAAAAAAAAAAAAAAAGGCAGAGAGTGATTTTCTCATTGTTTTAACCAGTGGTGAAAGTGACGGTGTGGAAAATGTAAGTGAATGGAATTTGATAGTTTTACAATGAAGGCAGTAGAAGTGGCAGTATGACATATCACCATATACCAGCCCACTTCCACCATTGATTTTAACCATTTGTAAATGCTGACTGTAAAAAACAATGGGAATAGCTATGGCAGAAAACAAGTTGGGGCCCTCAGCATGTAACTAGTAATAGTGATTAAAAATATAGCTCATGTTTTAAATATATTGAGACCAGGACAACTTCTGGTCCAATGAACTCTCTGAAGTTGGCCGTCCTAAAAATAGCTCTTCTCTGCCTTGTCCTGAATCTATATTTAAAACTAAGATAATACAAAGTTTCTTTTGTAACACTAATAGAATTAAAGTTTGCTTCTTCTGGTCAATTTGAATATGTGAAACTAGGGATAAGATCACTAATGCACATAATAGAAAGGAATAGAGCAATTCCAATATTTAACGATGGCAGAGATTTATCTATAAACTGACGTATGGGTAAAAAGTCGATCACTAATTGGTCATCATCAGTGGCTCTCTAGATCACAAGCGAGAGAGAGGCAGTGGCAGACAGTGGTAAAACTCAGAGTCCATTATTTAGAGGAATACAAGTCACACATGACATTCAGATCGCTTCTGTGGTTATCCGTTTGTAGGCACAAACATTACAAGTCTACTTCAATAAAGGCTCAGATACTTAAAGATTTTGAGAAAATACTAGCAGTATAAAAGATGTAAGATACCACACAATTAAAGAGATTACCTAATATATATATATATATATATATAGACTACAATCCCAAAATTCACTATCCAGTGAAATATTAGCCAGACACGAAATTTTATATTAACAAATAATATGATACAAGGATATCTCTTTTTATATAATATATAGCAATCATTGTGAATGGATGTGAATTATCTTGTGTGAATTAGACTACTTTAATTTTTGAAGAGTTTTTTGTTACCACCAACAAGCGGTCCACATTCTAATCTATAATATAAAATATAGATCATGGGATAAGAATTTTCATTATATCTGATTTTATAACATCGCAGCAATAAGATTGCCATGTTGAATAAATGTTGAGATGACTATAAAACAACGAGTTGAATCAATGATTACTTATGTGATCGTTCAGTAATGATTAGCCACAAATAAACGTCTTTATCTATTATGGAGGATGTTGATTCATGAAAGTGTCTATTAAGCCTTATTGGCATTATTTAAGCAAAATGTCTCTATAAGGAGATTAGTATTAAACATTCTTTCTCAGAATTATTTGTCTATATTATTAATTAATATATGAGATAAGATGAACACTGAAGGGTTCTGTTGTTTTTAAGACTCACAATCTATTTTCTTTTACATAGTTTCTATTCACTTTTTTAAAATATTTCGCCAATATCCAATCTCTGGAATAAAGGCAAATTTGCCAAATAATGAGAGAAGATATTTTGATTATAGAAAAATAATTTAATTTGCCCAAATTCTTAGTAGTGGACTGGAGTGCCTTGTTGGTTCATTTATGTGAGCTTCATCTTTGGTCTTTTTGTTCGTAATGTTTATTTATGTTGGAAAGAGCACCCCCTCTTAAATATGGTCTCTATAAGTAAGAGAGGATAATTACATTAAAGAAGTTAGTCCCCCTTTCCTTGTGCAATAACTAAAAAACTTTTCTGGTAGCTCTCTGCATAATGCCAGCTTCACACACTGACCAAAACTGGTGGTATAGAGAGGGACTGGTGGTATAGTGAGGGTAGCATAATAAAGAAGGTGAAGACTAATGGAATAAATGCATTTTAAACCTTTTTATGCAAAGAATAAATGGTGGTAAGTATGGGTGGTATGATGAGGTAGCATTGTATACAAACCTTGGTCAGCACAAACTTAGGGCTTAATTACAATTTACTTACATTGTACTGTCGCAAGCAATACTTTAGCTTTGTCAGTGCTGCTTGCCGATCCTTTGCCCACACCACTAGTTTGGCAATCATGGGGTCGTAGTGTACAGAAACCTCATCACCTTTAATTTGTGAAAACAGAAAAAAAAACAACACTAAGCAAAAATGGTGTGCAGATATTTAACTGTACTAATTAAAGGCACAGAATATCAAATTATACAGCAGTCTCAATCAGCACACTGTGCCACCTCACACGTCATTTCAACATTAATCTTCAATAACTAAAATGGCCTATACAGGTGCTAACGAAAATATATCAAAATACGAGAATACCTTTTGTTTATTTATATTAATTATCTAAGAAAATGATGTGTCAGAAATGATGCCATACATGTCTGTTCTAGAGGATGCACAGGAAAGCTCAGGAAAGAACATTGACAATCACCTTGTCTAACCCCAGTTTCAATACGTGTGTAAATTTCTGCTGGTGGAGTAGAAAGGTGCAGGAGTGGGCCGGCTCCCGGCATGAAGTTATTATTAGGATCTTCTGCATATATTCTAGCTTCAAATGCATGGCCATTCAGAGTGATTTCATCCTGAGTTACAGGGATCATCTCCCCTGCAGCCACCTGTAAGGTAAGAGTGGAGCCCCTTTCAGACAGTGGGGTGTAAGGGAAGGTATCGGGGGGGAAAATGTGAGATATCACTGCATGCTTCTTATAACAAACTATACAGGGGATCATGTATCCTGGACTGTAGATTATACGGATATTGTAGATCACTTAGGAGTTACATAATCATAAAAATGTACAAGGCTGCAGACTGAGTATATAGGTCATATAACTCTATAAACGTTATCCCTTACTAATAATAATAATAAAAATAATAATCTTTATTTATAGGGCGCCACAAGATTCCCGCAGCACCGTACAGAAAACAGACAGTGGACCATACAGGGTAAAACAGAAAAGAACAGTGAACAAAAATACCAGTATTTCAATAGCTCCAAACATAGCTTGCACAGTCGAGTTGGAGGAGAAGAATAGGTAGAGAGACAGGAGGGAAAAGGGCCCTGCTCATAAGAGCTTACATCCTAAAGGAAGGAAAACAGACAAGGGGCACAACAGAGAGTCAGAGGAGATACTTTATTATTTAACAATAATTAAAACAATCCATTGGAGTTATTGTTTTTCATGACATTCTAGTTTTAATAATTCACAAATAAACTATTTTTTAGTCTCTATATAAACAATAATTACATAATAGGAGATTATGAAAGAGAAAAATAAATCTGCAACATTATATAAATTGAAAGGCGAGAGAAATTAAAGGTCTGTACCACAAACGAGATTATTCTTTGTAAAAGGACAGACAAGGAAAGGAGGGGAACGTCCATACAATTCTTTATTATAGTATTTTTATATTTGTTTTTAAATGTATATTATATCCAGCAAACTCTATATTGTTATTTCTGTTGCTTAGTTTCTGATCTATAACAGAAAATATATGGATAAATGTGACACAGTCACAACATTTTCTATACGGGCGCCAATAACGGTTGGAACTGTGCTAGCCGTACAATAGATGAGATCGTCAAATACTTTTGTATAAAGAAAAGTTATTTAAAGCTTAATCTAAAGGCGATAGCTAACTATATTGTAAACCACTGCAAGCTTTCAAGATTTTAAGGGGAAATTTAAAAAGTATTGAAGGAGGTGCACACGTTTACTATCCACCATGAAAATACACGTTGACATAACTTGCCTATTTATAAAGACACGTTGTAGTGTACTTTAACAGTATTAACCAGATTTACCATTGTTTATCATTTTTGAACAATGCCACAACAAAGTCAGTTCTTCAACTATACTTTGTCCATTTTCGACCTACAGTATTTATTAAGCAGCAATGATTTCCCGACCATGGCCTTATCTGTGTGGAGTTTGTATGTTTTCCCCGTGTTTGCGTGGGTCTCCTCCGGGTGCTCCGGTTTCCCCCACACTTCAAAAAACATACTAGTAGGTCAATTGGCTGCTATCAAAATTGAACCTAGTATCTCTCTCTGTCTGTCTGTGTGTGTGTCAGGGAATTTAGACTGTAAGCTCCAATGGGGCAGGGACTGTACAGCGCTCTGTAACCAGTGGCTCTATATAAATAAATGGTGATGATGATTTGTTAGTGCTGCTTTTTTGTGACCACTTGTCCCTGAGCATTTTTGCCTTCTCAAACAGACAGAACCCATTACTTAATATGTGTAACGATTGCCACTGACGTCAATAGATTAAATGTCAATCACCAATGAAAATAATACCCATTGCATTCTTTTTCAAGTTTCATTTAACATTTTTGCCCAGTGATTATTTATTTTTATACAAGGGGATAACCACCAAAAACTGACACACATTGCTATCTAGTTCTTTCCAAAGAACTGGCAGATGAAGATTAAAGATTTACAATATATTTAGTTCTTAAAATATATCGCCTTTATATCACTTACTCTTTGATTGTTTTAACAAAATAACTTCATTAATTCTTATTTTTGATATCCAGAAATTGAATTCACATTTCAGTAAAAATACTGTAGGAAAAAAAAACAAACACTAAAGAATTGTGGGCGGTGCCAGCTCAGGCTAAGCATGATGACAGCGCCTCCTTTTCCTACCAAGCAGAAATAGACTGTCACTGTACTAGAGAATATTTCCCATCTAACTTACTCGCAGCTGCCACTCTACCAGGTCAGTTCCGGTGACCATCTCTGTTACTGGGTGCTCCACTTGCAGACGTGTGTTCATCTCCATGAAGTAAAATTTGTGCTCTGCATCCATAATAAATTCCACCGTTCCTAAAAGCAACATTTGTTGGTCAATAGTACAGTATAAAATGGGAAGCAATTTATATATCTTGTCCACCTCAAGGCAAAAGTTAGTATAGGAGTAATTCCCAGGTGGGGGCTAAACACACTTTTACTGCTGAAAAAAGGGGGATGCATCACCCTAACTGAAATGACAACCAGCCTCTGATTAGTTGGTCATGGTACTTGTTCAATCTGGAGCTGAAGGTCATTTTAGGCAGTATATCAGATCCCTTCCCTCCTGTACCTTTCAAACAGTGTCCCAGTCCAAGAGCATACCCTAATGCCAGAAAGTGCATCTGGCAAATGACAAGAGTGCATGGGGAGAGACCTTCACTGGTGTAGTAGTCTGAAGAAAGTTGGGGGTGGAGACACACCCTTAAAATATATTTATATAGGTATATTTGGCGCTAGATAAGTATAAGTCCTTGTATTATTTTATCAGGCATAAAAGGTTCAGAGCAGTTCCTTATTCATGTGGTCAGAAATATCCATGTACGTGTTCTTATACATGCCAAATAATGTATAATTTTGGAAATTAAATTAGAAGCTGAGAGAGGACATAAAGCCAAACCCAGTTTAAGTTAAACCTTGACAATTTCAAATGATTAATTAATGCATAAATAATTCAGGGAAAAAGGCAAAATACTTAATGAACTATCTTCCAATTAATCACACAGAGGCAAAGAAAGAAAAAAAAAAAAGTTTCTTCCGGACGCCTCCCGCAACAGTTCTATGAATCCCTAGTACAGTGGTTCCCAAACTTTTACAGTTCGCGGCGCCCTTAGAGTCTCCATAATTTTTCAAAGGCACCCCTCCAAAATAATTACAGAGCAGTCCCATTTTATAAGTAGCTTGGTCAAAAATCGTAATAAGTATTTAAGTCAGGGCAGAAATACTTATTTAGTTGTATGCAAAAATACACATAAATCCAAGGGAAAATAATATTTTTATATATTTTTTTCAAATATATTTTTGACAAAGAATAATTTACAGCTAACTCACTGTGAGTCCTAGAATAAGGCAGGCTAACACACTAGACAGTTTAGCAGGCAGAAGAATTGAGGGTCTGTTTGTGACTAAAGATAAAATATTCATCTTAAATATATATTTATTTAGTTGTGTATAACAAATGAGATGCCTGCGATTTCAGCTTTTACCTTAGCCAGCAAACAGTGTAGGTCACGGCTGTTAGCACCAAGTTGTCTATAAACCATAGTGGTCTAGATTAGTGATAAAACTATAAAGACATACCTGCACCCACATAGTTAACTGCTTTTGCAGCTTTCACAGCAGCTTCTCCGAGCTTCCTCCTTACTTCAGGACTAATTCCAGGCTGTAGATATATTAATACATAATAAAATCATTGTTGATTCAGTAAAAGGGTTTATCCATCTTCATATAATTTGCAAGCTATCTCACCAATTTTAGACCTTCTACTATAAGACCCATGGAGACAAGGATACTATAAATTGCGGCACAGTGGTTAGCACTGGTGCCTCACAGCGCTGGGTTCATGGGTTGGATTCCAAACCAGGGCTCTATCTGTGTGGAGTTTGTATAATCTTGTCGTAATTGTGTGGGTTTCCTCCAGGTTCCTCCCACATTCCAAATTGGTAGTGGTGGGGTCTTGTAAGGAGACATTCTTTAACACACATTATGACATATAAAAGTTCTTAAATTTGTAAGATTTTTCATGATAAAGGACCAATGCAGTCATGAAAAAATGAAACCACTGAAACTCATCTTATTTATGCAACTATTTACTGCTGCTCCCATTATACAGATATACCTGATATAGACATACTGATTATTTATATATTGCGAGTATTGGAGACCTTGTATTATATGATTCGGGAATGTAACTTTCATGTAGGTGTCAGAGCTCACAGCAGGTATAAAGTTATTTGAAAAAGGAAGGGATCCAACTCAAATGTGGCATTTTAATGAACATTTTTTGTATTTTGGCGATGACTAATGCAAATGTATTATATTGTTTTTCTAAAGGTACTATTACCCCGTATTCATTGTACTAGGATGGTTGTGAGAGAACATTTCTTTTTTAATTAAATTGAACTTATTTATAAATACACAGTTGGTTATACATAAGAAAACTTTTATAATATATTTTTATTTTTACTATTTTTTATTTTAATTTTTTTACAAGTTGTATTTTTTTGCTGTGGAATCTTATATACCACCAATTAATACCATGCTAATGCAATGGTGATTAACTGGTGAGAGACAAAATAGCTGTCCTACTGCTGGAGTAGAATACAGCCCAGGGGGTAAATGTATCAAGCTGATAGTTTTCCGGCGGGTTTGAAAAACCAATCAGATTCTAGTTAGCATTAATTTAGTGCATTCTACAAAATGACAGCTAGAATCCGATTGGTTGCTATAGGCAACATCTCCACTTTTCAAACCCACCGGCAAACTCTAAGCTTGATACATTTACCCCCAGATGTTAATGTACTTGAATAGTTATTAATTTTCAAACATTTATGTTGAAGAGGTACAGAAAAAAAAACACAGGAGTTTTCAAAAAGTGAGCAATGCCGATGTAAATAAAGTGGCACACAACAACAAAAAAAAAGCCTAATAGTAACATTTATTTATAAAACGGTTTATTCAAAAGTGCATCGTATGTAAAAAATATTTAAATTGGAATATTCTTATTGTTACTTTAAAATGTATATGCGCGTTTATGATCCTGTATAAACATAAATGTAAATAAAAAGTAAAGTAAAGGCCCAAATTTAAATCTATGTTGCTCACTTTCTGAAGTTGTAGCAGCATTATGCTTTAAATGGTTCATATATCTTTAGCATTCTATATTATGTGTTTGTCTGTAACATTATTCATCTATGACTCATTTATATATGCCTCATAAAGTTTAAATAGAAATTTCATTTCCAACCCTCGATTATAATTTAAAGAAATAAAACAGAAAACTGCAAGTTAAAAGACATTGCAAACAAATTCTTTTTTAAAAAACAAGCTTACCCCAGGCGCTTCCTCAATGATTTTCTGGTGTCTTCTCTGTACACTGCAGTCTCTTTCAAATAAATATACTGCATTTCCGTGCTGGTCACCAAACACCTGCACTTCTACATGTCTAAAACAGACGGACAGCCATTTTAGATTAAGCTCATAAATATTTTAAGATCATGTGATAATGAAAAATAATGTTCTCCATTATTGGGAAAAGCAGCTATGATCACTGTCTAGTAAAGAGAGGACTATGGAATAAACTATACGACTGTAACAAACAAAACATGTAGCAGGTATTATTTGATATATGCTTAAACCCTTAAAGACTGGATTTATTTTCATGGGTAAGCAGGGGATCATTTTTAAATTTCTAATCTAACAAAGTTAGATTAGAAAATTTTAGTTTGTTTTTCTCACAACATATAGGAAACATACTAAAGACTTCATTTTATGGGCATTAGCTAGGCAAATCCTACAAAGTATCAACAATGGATTTTCCATACATTTTCTGATTAGAGGAATCACAAGTAAACACCCTGAAAAGAGGATTCTTATACGTACGATAAATATGTTTCTCCGATTCCATCTGGGGGACACTGCTACCATGGGGTTGTGAGAGGGGAGGTGGAGTTGGCACTTAACAGCTTAACTTTGTTAATGTATCAAAGCTGACAAACCCCTCCCCTCTGCAACCCCTGTAGCTTCTCAGTTTAGTTATAAAGCCAAAAGGAAGGAGACACAACCAACCAGAGACCACACAGCAGAAGAACAGAAGGGAGGGAGCGCAGTGCCCCCAGATGGAATCAGAGAAAACGGATTTATCGTGAGTATAAAAAGTCTCTTTTCTCTTTCACCCGTATCTGGGGGACACTGCTATCATAGGGACGTTCTAAAGCAACCCCCTTAAACGAGGGTCAGCTATGAAAGCCCGGCACGTAGAGCACTACTGCCAAAAGCAGGGTCTGCTGATGCAAATACATTGAATTGATACAATTTTGAAAAAGTATGGACAGAGGACCATGTGGCTGCACTGCACAACTGGTCAGCTGAGGCCCCATTTTGTGCAGCCCAGGACGCACCCAATGAACGGATAAAATGGGCTACAATACGATCTGGCACAGGTCTGATAGCACTGACATAAGCCTGCTTAATAGTAGAAGTAAGTCACCTAGCAATCGATTGCTTAAAGGCCGGCCATCTTCGTTTAGAAGTGTCAAACAAAACAAATATCAAAGCCGTCCGGTGAATATTTGATGTCCTCCTGACATAAATTCTTAGAGACCTGACCACATCCAGAGACTCCATGGAACATGTTCCTAGGGCACCCTTAAATACCGGAACGACTATTTCTTGGTTCACATGAAAGCTGGACACCAACTTTGGTAGTAAAGCGGGAACTGTTCTGAGAATCGCCCTATCATCGTGAAAGATAATATATGGTTCACGAGATGAGAGAGCACCCAATTCTGAAACTCTACAAGTCGATGCAATAGCTGGTAGAAATACAACCTTCATAGTCAAGAACCTTAATTCTGTGGTGCCTAATGGTTTGATAGGAGGCCCTTGAAGCATATTTAGCACCTGATTAAGATCCCAGGGGGCTGTTGGAGGAACATATGGAGGCTGGATATGCAGGACTCCTTGCAAGAAGCTCCAGACATCCGGCATGTCTGCCAGGCGCAGGTGAAAATATAATAAAAGGGCCGATATCTGTACTTTCAAAGAACCTAGACGAAGGTCCGCATCCAAGCCATCCTGGAGAAAAGCCAGAACCTGGAAGACGAAAGGCAGCCGTGTGGTATGGTCAGTTTTCACACCATCTGATATAGGTTTTACAGATGCGGTGGTAAATACGTGCCGAAATTGGTTTTCTAGCCCGAAGGAGGGTGTTCACTACTCATGGAGAGAAACCTCCGGACCTCCACAGACTGGCCTCAACAGCCATGACATTAAATTGAGCCGATGCAATTCCTGATGTGTGACTGGTCCTTGCTGAAGAAGGTCTTCTCGAAGAGGTAATTTCAGACCCGGACCTACCGCTAGCCCCAAAATTTCTGCGTACCAAACTCGTCTTGGCCAAGCGGGAGCCACTGGAATGACTGGGCGTCCCCCTTGCTTCACTCGTGGAAGGGCTCTGGGAATCATCAGGATGGGAGGAAACCGGTATCCCAACCTGAAGTCCCATGGCATCGTCATTAAGTCGATGGCCACGGAAAAGGGGTCTCTTGCTCAAGAGCAAAAAACGGAGGTAGCTTACTGTTATGACGCGATGCCATTAAGTCCAGGTCTAGAATCCCACATCATAGGACCAGAGACTGGAAGACCTCCGGATGGCGTGACCATTCGCCTAACAATATCGCATGCCTGCTGAGAAAGTCTGCTTCCCAGTTTTGGATTTCTGGGATAAAAATTGCTGATATAGCAGAGACGTAGTTCTCTGCCCAGAACAATATCTGAGCAGCCAACCTCATTGCTCCCGCGCTCCTGGTGCCCCCATCTGTTGACATAAGACACTGCTGTCGCATTGTCGGATTGCAGACGGACTGGGTGTTCGTGAAGTATTGCCTGGGCGCTCTCCAAGGCCATTAGCATGGCTCTTTTGCTACAGAATGTTGATGGGGAGAAAAGCATCCCGAACGGTTCAGAGTCCCTGGAGCTGTACCTGAAGTAGCACAGCCCCCCATTCTGTCAGACTGGCGCCTGTGGTTACTAAGATCCAGGACCATGGGGCAAAGGACCTCCTCACTGTCAGATTGTACGGAACTATCCACCATCTGAGGGAAGCCTTTGCCTCTGGTGACAATTGTATCAGCTGTCTCTGCAATCCCAGGTGGGACCCAGACCACTTCTTCCTCAAGAGGACCCATAGGAAAATAACGTGAGTGCAGCCGAGCATAAGGAATGGTCTCGAAAGTCGATACAATCTTTCCTAATAGACGCATGCACAAGTGGACCGACGGTCTGCGGTAGGTCATAACCCAAGCCGTCAGATTCCTCAGGAATTGAGATTTGTCCTCCGGAAGGAAAACCTTTTGTTTGTTGGTGTCCATGATTAGTCCAAGAAAGGTCATTTTCTGGCAAAGAATCAATTGAGACTTTTCTCGATTTATGAGCCATCAGTACCTCTCCAGGGTCCTGATAGTGAAGACCAGGTGCCGATTCAGCAGGAGAGCTGAGGAGGCTCTGCTTTTATGAGCAGATCGTCCAGATAGGGCACTATTTGCACGCCTCTGGAATGAAGAGAGGCAGCCATTACTGCCATTAATTTTGTAAACACTCTTGGTGCTGTTGAAAGGCCAAATGGAAGAGCTCTGAATTGGTAGTGAGACGGTCCCACTGCATATCCGAGAAGGGCCAGATGAGCCCTCCAGATAGGTATGTGAAGGCAGGCATCTTTGATGTCTATAGACGTTATGAATTGATCTGGTTCCAGTCCATTGATGACGGACCTGAGGGATTCCATTCGAAACCTGACCACCTGTAGGTGCTGGTTTAATTGCATTAGATTTAGCACAGGCCAGAACGAGACGTCCGGCTTTGGGACCAAAAAGAGTAGAACCCGTCTCTTTTGGTGTTCCGGAACCTGGCGGATGACTCCGGTGGAAAGAAGAGAGGCAACGCATATAAGCATCGCATCTTTCTTTCGAGGGTCGCGGAGTAAGCTGGTTTCGAAGATCCGATGGACCTGATAGATTCATCATGTATCTTCTCGTCATGATCCCCCAAATCCAATGGTCTTCTGAGGACGCTGCCCACTGATCTCTGAACAGTAGCAGACGTCCACTCACTCCCGCAGCCGCAAAGGGAAGGAGACCATCAAACTGACTGCTTTTCTGGAAGCTTGGGAGATGGACGTTTCATGGAGGAGGAAGACCTACCTCTATACGATTGTCCTCTAGAGGAAGACGTTCTTGGTCTATGTGTCTGGGCCCGGCCAGCAGAGCCCCCACGAAAAGACTGCCGAAATTAATCAAACCTCGGTGTCCTAGGTTTTGGAACATTTACAGGGAGGAAGCTGCTTTTGCCTCCTGTGGCCTGCCAAATGATGCTGTCCAGTTGAGGTCCGAACAACACTCCCCCTGAATAAGGAGGTGATTCTAACAAGTTTTTTGATTCCGTATCTGCATCTCAGGACCTGAGCCATAAGGTTCACCTGGCCGCTACTGCGGTTGCAGAAATAGGTGAAGAAATGGAGGCTGCATTCTGGGCGTACTCGTATAAGTATCTGCAAGCCTCCTTGAGATGCAGGGCAAGGGGAAGCAATTCCATAGCCCTGGCAACCCATGCCGATGAAAGCATAGGTCTGAATGACGTACCTGCCGAAATGTAGATATACTTTAAAAAACCCTCTATTTTGCAGTCAATATCCTGCAGAGTGGCTGTCCCTGGAGTAGGGAGTATGGCGTGTCGTGCTAAGCGCCACCAGTGAATCAACCCTTGGAACCTGTTCTGAATGGTTGATATCCTCCTGTAATGGATATAAAGCCAGATACTTTCGCGGAACATTAAACTCCCTATCTGGTTGTTTCCAGGATGGAAGAAAAGCGTATTGCACGTTTCCTAGCTTTTTTGAAGAGACTTTGATCTGATGTTTCTTCTAGTTTCTTCTAGATCCAGAATACCTAATGTCTGACAAACTGCTACCACCAGGTCGTCAATAGCCCGATATCTGAAAGACTCTTCTGGGTCCATGTCCTGTGTAGAATCAGAGACTTCTATCAGTTCACCCTCCTCTTTGGACGATCCCTCTGAATCAAAGGTGGTCAGAAGGGGCTTAGTGGATCAGTGCTGCTTATTTTTGGGTAAAGGTCTTGGCGCATCCAAGAACCGGTTTAACCTATCAAGTCATCTATCTAGGGAAGTCGACCAAGCCGGTTCTCCTGTAGGAGGGTCTTGTGAGCTGAAAATAGACAGAGCCCCAGCCTGTCCCAAGTCTGTGGACTCGGCGGCTCCCGTAGTCCTGCCTGTTACGAAGGGGTCAATTGCTACTGAGGTACAGGGGATAACTGCCGCAATCGTTGGAATCTCTGTTGGTTTAGATAGCAGCTTAACCAATGTTTCAACCCCCTGTGTCAGGCCATTTGCCCATGATGGCGTTTCCGTTAGTGGCGATGCGCTAACCTGAGCCTGCATGGCTAGGGTACCCCGGCTGCAGTCAGCACAACGCTCCCCCAGGTCCTGTAGGCCCGTTGGTAACTTATCTTTACACTTGGAACAGGTGTAATATTTTGCCCGAGGTGCTTTTCCCTTATCAGACATTTTTTTAAGGGAACAGTATAACAGTAAAAGAATGAATACAGGCAATCACTCACAGGCAAACAGAAAGATAATAATTAATCTATGACCGAGTCAAAAATTAGTATCCCCTGCTAAGGATATGTGTTATGCAATTAGTATTCTATATTTTATTAAAAATGCTTTTGCAACAACAACTTAATTTCAATACATTCCTATCTATGATATAGAGATATAAGAAAACAATGGTACTTAGCCTTTCAATCAGGCTAAGATGTCTTATGGAGCAGGAGAGGTCTGCCAGCAATTCCGTGTCCCAGAGAAAGTCTGCTGCTCTTTGTCCCAGCCAGTTTTGGTGCCCTTGGAATATCTCACATGCTTCAGACTGCAGGTGGGGGGGGGTACTCTGTCCTTAGTACCCTCCGACTGCACAGTTTTCCTGCCCCTCTCGACTTTTCTGCTGTTCACAAGGCGATCTGCTGCATCTATATTATGCAGCAATCACTAATAGCAGATTCCTGGTGGAGTTTTTCTAGAGGAACACGTGACCCCCCCCACACCTGGTTCTCCGGAAAAACGGCCACCAGGAATCTGCTATTAGTGATTGCTGCATAATATAGATGCAGCAGATCGCCTTGTGAACAGCAGAAAAGTCAAGAGGAGAAGGAAAACTGTGAAGTCGGAGGTTACTAAGGACAGAGTCCCCACCCCCCCTGCAGTCTGAAGCAGAGGAGATATTCCTAGGGCGCCAAAACTGCCTGCCCTCCTCAGCAAAGGACAGGGGGGGGGTTGGGGTGGAAGGGGGTCATTTGCTGAGGAGGAGACTTGGTATATTTTCCGTTTCTGGCAGCGCCGGAATATCAGTATTGAATCAGCATGGCAGCAGCTATAAGTCGCTTCTCAGCGCTGAGTAGTTTTTAAAAGAAGAAAAAAAAAAACCAAAAAACTTTCTGATGCTAGTATGAGCCGTCCGGCTCTCACTGTCCGATAAGTGTGTTCTGTATAGTTAACAGAGCACACTACTGCAAAAATTAAAGTTAAAAATTAGTAGAAAAAAAGGAATATTTCTTCTTGTCATTAAAGTAAGCCCAACTCCCTTGGGCACTTAACGAAGTCTGAGGAGCTACAGGGCTTGCAGAGGGGAGGGGTTTGTCAGCTTTGATACATTAACAAAGTTAACCTGTTAAGTGCCTACTCCATCTCCACTCTCACAACCCCATGGTAGCAGTGTCCCCCAGATAGGATTAAAGAGTAATATATTTGCCTAACTCTCCAAAGTACTGGACTGCTCGCTATGGTTTAGTTCAAATATTGGACCTAAATGCAATGTTAGCAATTTCACCCTAAAAGACAGAAACAAATTGACTGTTCTACATTGCACAAACAACATTTGAATGCGGTTTGCATACAGCCACAACTTTAACCGGTTCCTGACCCCATCACCTGTTAAGGGCAGCCGGGGTCCATTATGGGGGGGGGGATCATGAACAAGCAGAATTCCACCATTTCTAGAATGATCTTTATAAATATCATCATGCATTAAAGTGACAGGTCCACTCCATAAGCCAAAAAGGTTAAAATGTTAAATTATAATATGTATGAGCAGTCTATTACGAAGACAATAGCCAGACTCAAGGTATCTTACCTTGGATTGTCCACAAACTTTTCAATCAACATGACATCATCATTAAATGATTTTCTTGCTTCTCTTCGAGCAGACTCCAATTGCTCCACAAACTCCTCTTCAGACCTTGCAATTCTCATGCCCTATTTTATAACAGATATTTAGTTAAATCATTAAACTGTATTTTGATGTAACGTGTAATACAACTGGTATTTCTTTTTTGGCTAAAAGATATGTCAAAGAAAGTTCATCATTTATAAAAGCTATTGCTCCCATCACAGTAGTGGTTAATTCTTACCACAAAATACCCCATAGGCTCTAAAGTCCATGTTCTGAAGTGTACATAATCTGCACAATGGATACAACAATTATCCCATTACACAAGTTCATACATTACACTAATTTTCACTATTGTTGATGTCCTTGCTGATCTTAATAGAAGTCAAATTAAAAAGTTGCTGGTCTATATGTAGTTTATTAGGCCAACTATATGGGGGTGATGTTAGCATGAGAAAGATTATTCATTAGACATTGCTGCACATTAGGTTTTTTAGTAATCCTTTGGCAGAGGCATGAACCACTGACTGGTCCCAACCACTCACATAGCATCTACTAGACTGAATGGGTGTTCATGAGTGAATGCAGAACACAAGGAGTAAAATGAAAAAGATCATAGCCTCAAAAATCAATCTTATTATTAAAAAAGTTATTGTTTATTTTGTTCTATGTATTTTATGGACCATATAATTAATATATAGCATATATATCTATATTGAGATGAAATATGATATGATTATTACTAGGCAAGGATCAAGTTAGTTGTGCAAAATCAAACATACCTTCCCGCCTCCCCCACGAACAGCTTTAATCATCACAGGATACCCTATACTCCCAGCTTCTTCTTTTAGGTGCTGGTCAGATTGCTCTTCCCCATGATATCCCTCTATGATGGGAACACCAGCAGCAGACATGATTGACTTTGATGTGCTTGGAAGAAAAGTATATATGTAATTGGTATAATGACGTGAAAGACTAAAACATGTACACTGCACATAGTATAGTATAATTTGTTTCATTTCATTAAGGTAAGATTTCACAGAAGTATTTACTGGACCACACACACACACACGGTATATTTTACCTTTTAATCCCCATATCTCTGATTGCGGAGGAGGGAGGTCCAATAAAAATGATGTTCTCTTTCTTACACAGCTCTGCAAATTCTGTATTTTCTGACAGAAAACCGTAACCTGGATGAACAGCCTGCCACAAAACATAAGTGAAAATGTGTACAACAAAAAATCATACATATGATACCTATAAATCATTTTCTTTTCGTATTGTATATGTTAGTTTGAAATCCCATACAATTAATTACTTCCCACTGTAATATGCTACTTGTCTTTGGTTGTGCTGTGTACTCTTGGGCACAAAATATTGTTAGTTCTAACAGACATAAAGATTAAAGTGCAACATAGCTGCCTCATCATCATTAAACAATTACATCATTACAAAACACATTATGGTATTTAGGCATGTACATGTTTCATTGCCCCCCCTTCTTTTGGATGAGAGTCCATACGGACTCTTTATTTCTCACAAAAAGTGCAACTTCTCCTCCTGTGTGATAATAGTGAGACCAATAACCAGAAAAAAAAAAAGAAAAGGGACAGGGAGAACTCCAGTCATTTTCATTGCTGCCAAAAGACCAATGTCTGGTGAACAATGTTGTATTTGTAAGAAAATATTGATCTTATAAACAACTTACTGTGACACATTCAGATAATATGGTACATTTTAAAATATGCTTATACAATTAAAATATTTGTTACAATTATAAGAATGACACTTTAGACATTATAGGGCATATTCAATTAAGCCGGCACATCGCAGCTACGCATTTAAGGTGTCAATACGGTTCCGTAACATCGCGGATTTCCCTTTACAACCCTATGACATGCGAACGAAAATCCGTGGTGTTGTGGTAACGTGTTGACACTAGTCGTGATGTGCCAGCTTAATTGAATATGCCCCTCAGCATTACAATAAATATAATACAAATGACCGATACATAATTAGATGGAATGTTTAATATTTATAATATTAGTAGTAACAAAAGATTTTTCAAGACTTATTTTCATCACAATTTCACTTATAAATTAAATGTGGCTCACAAAAGTTTGGTCCTCTGTATTAGAGAGTTAGAATGTATTACCTGGGCGCCTGATGTTTTTGCTACATGTAATATTTTGTCCATTGCAAGATAACTCTGTTGAGAAGCAGCTGGACCAATAAGATAAGCTTCATCCGCCTGCGAGTAATTTAAGACATTATTGCAAAATACAAAATAAAAGTTTATGAAACTATAACATTGCTTACAGTTAAGATCCATGCATATATGAAAAGATATTGCTAACCATGAACTATACATTAAAGGACAGCTGTCTACTTTTTGATAACCACCCCTTAAGAAAACAATTTTCAGTTCAATGTATAGGTGATCACAAATGCTAATTAGCCATATTATATATAATTGAATATTCCACCAAAAGAAAGGCATATTTGTCCTAAAAAAAAATATTTACTTAATGTAAGTATAAAGAAAACAATAACACATACTTGCTGGGATATTCCAGAAGACTCATGAATTCTGGGTAGGTCTCCCAGAATCCCGGGAGAGCAGGCCATTCTCCTGCATCCTGCCCACTACCTAGTGACGTGCTCAAGAATCATCATTTTGGCTCCACTCCTGCGGCAAAATGACAATTTTGCGTCATTGCGTTGCAGGGGCGGGGCCAAAATGATGTTATTTGCCAAGCTCCATCCCCATCTGTCCTCACACCTCACCTGACTTAAAAAGTTAGTAAGGATGCAATAACCATGTGAAGTGTAAATAAGTACTGTACCAGTGAGACGTGCATGGAATTCCTGTCTGCTTCACTATAAACAGCCACTGACTGTACGCCCATCTTCTTAGCTGTGCGCATCACTCTGCAAGCGATCTCTCCTCGGTTTGCAATTAGGACTTTCTCAATCTTACTCCTTCCTATGAAAGAAACGAAAAAAAATAACAGTTTTCAAAACAGTAACGGATACCCTGATTATATTATACAAACTGTAAAGCATTGACACATGGTGAAGAATTAGGAGGTATATTTAATATCAATTGATATTCGGAGAGTGTTTAAACACTGAACAAAGTTGTCCATGGGCAGCATTAAAAACTAAGCAACTAATAAATGGTTTTTAGGTGATGCTTTTACTTTTGATCAAACTATGGCCGTTTCTAGATTTCTGCAGGCTACAAAGAAACCCAATATGATGTTTGCTGCATCCCCGATATGGCAGAGTATGTTGCAATAGCAACAAACATTAGGCTGAATTATATATGCAATAATTTTATCATCATTATTTTCAAAATCATAACCACCTGGAAAAATTTGTTGTGAAACCATATTAAGTTTGTACATTAAGGCATTTCTTGTCCACGTTTACTAACTGGCACTAAGAGATCATGACCCACTTTGATAATCTCAAATAAAAAGTTTATTCAGGTTTAAAATTATTACACTATACTTTCCAAAGATTTTAAATGGTGCAAAGGTGAGTATTTTTAAGGTTTGCAGTATTCTGAAGGCATCATGTGGCCCTCTATCAAACCACCAGGTTATAACATAACATATCTAACAGAATATATATCCTAATGTATTGATCTAATAGAGCTTGAGCATTACATACCTGCTTCTGAAGCATATCTTAGTGATATGGGACCAAACGTCCATTGTCTGCAGAGGGTGAAAACAACAACATGAAATAGTTAATAACTCAGCATTTACTATGCTTTTACATGAGTTAGTAAGATTTTCTCACATGTAAATCTTGAATGCTGCAAACAATTAGGTAAAACCTTACACATATTCCTGTGGTAGCCATATTTCCGATGGAAGAAATACCGATACTTGGGCAGCACGGTGGCGCAGTGGTTAGCACTTCTGCCTTACAGCACTGGGGTTCAATTCCAGACCATGGCCTTATCTGTGAGGAGTTTATATGTTCTCCCCATGTTTGCGTGGGTTTCCTCCGGGTGCTCCGGTTTCCTCCCAAACGCCAAAAACATACTGGTAGGTTAATTGGCTGCTAACAAATTGACCCTAGTCTGTCTGTCTCTGCCTGCCTGTGTCTGAGTTAGGGAATTTAGACTGTAAGCCCCAATGGGGCAGGGACTGATGCAAGCGAGTTCTCTGTACAGCGCTGCGGAATTAGTGGCGCTATATAAATAAATGGCGATGATGATGATGATACTTATCCAGCCGGCAAATCAATTTATAACCTGGGGCTTTCGGTACTGAATGCGTGGGAAAGTCCAGGTTGTAAACAGACCTGCCAGCAGTTCGATTTCATTATGCGGCAGGACTTCCTCCAGTAAGGTAGTAGTTTAGTGTTGTTCCAGTGATTTATTTTTTTTTGCTTGCCAAAAATGTTCCGGAAGATTATTTTGAGGATCAAGCAGCAAGACAAGATTTTTTTTTGAACACACTTTTTATTTTTGGGGATTTTCCCCAACAACGCCATTGTATTAAAAGATTGGATCGTACAGATGAAAAACAGAGTTGGTAAGTATGAATGATTTTTTTAAAAAAAACATGTATAAAATATATTGGTTTAAATAAAGAGTATCTTATTTGCATTGGTGCACTACAGGGCCCAGTGACCCTACATGTCAAGGCATGCTGGCATTTGTGGTTCCCCAAGTGCCAGCATGTCCTTGCAACCATGGGTAGGCTGGTGCTTGTACTACTACAAGCACCAGCATATCCAGACTGTTGATGGCAGCCCGGGCATGCTGGGTCCTATAGTTCGCCGATATGAAATAGCATTTAATTCATCTAACATTAACCATTTATTACACCACATCCACCACCCAGCGGTGTGAGAAGAGCCCTAGTGCTGTCAGCACGGGGCTGTGTACCCCTAGGGCCCACATCTTTTTTGGAGGACCCCAACTCTCTACGAAATTGAGTTCCATGCTGACCTGCGGCTGTGTGTCATTATGACAGGGTTCCCCTGCTATAGTGCCACCGATACCGCCTGGCAAAGCCTAGGGCTGGTTGGAGGAGACTCAGGGGCACCCCACGCTGTAAACCTGCCCCGATCTTCCTCTGACCAGCACTAAGCTGGAAGCACTAGGCTTACTATGACTGGGGAGGAGGGGGCACAATATACATATATATATTTATATTTATTTTAACACTGTTTACTGACGGCGGCTCGAGCTGCTGTATAGCCGCTGGACATAGAAACATAGAATTTGATGGCAGATAAGAAATGCTTGGCCCATATAGTCTGCCCATTGTCTTATTAACCTGCGGTTACCTTAAACTTTATTTGATCCCTTATTCTTTATAAGGATATTCTTATGTCTATCCCAAGCGTGTTTAAACTGCTCTACTGCATAAGCCTCTAACATATCTGATGGGAGGCTATTCCACTTATCCACTACCCTTCTGTGAAGTAGTTTTTTCTCAAATTTCCTCTGTTTCAGTTCATGTCCCACTGGCATTGCTGATTTAATGTCAGCATTTTCACTGTCGGCAATCACAATGTCTGCGTTTTATTAGTATTGGCTAAACTGAAATATCGACATTTAGCCTGTCGCAATTTTCATGTTAGCAGGATAAGTGTAGATATTTCTTCCATCAGAAATATGTACCCAACCCATATATTCATCTAGAACAACAATAATGCACCAATGAAATAAAAAACAAATAAATAAAATGACATCATAGAGTCTATGAAAGTTCTTGAGAACCTGTGGTCCCAGAAACACCCTGCTATTAGGTGGTTCTTGGATAATCTTTCTTCCATACTATCCACTGTATTAGAACAGTTTGGATGCCAAACTTCATGAATATTGTGAAATCTGAGCGCAGATGTTGGTGCTCTTAGGATAAAATAATCAGAATAACTGACAAAAAACATATTGGGGTAAATGTATGAAATCGAAGCTTCATACATTTACCCCATAATATCAATTTGATGATGTACAGCAGTGGATCCCAAAACTGTGCATCTAGGCTCCCTGGGGTGACTCGGCCAGGGCCAGTGATAAGCAAAGCCCTGACTACTTGGTAATTATTTTGGCTTAGGGGTGCCTTGAAAAAATTATAATA
Source organism: Mixophyes fleayi (assembly GCF_038048845.1). Taxonomy (NCBI): domain Eukaryota; kingdom Metazoa; phylum Chordata; class Amphibia; order Anura; family Limnodynastidae; genus Mixophyes; species Mixophyes fleayi. Next base: position 115,847,606 of record NC_134404.1, read on the forward strand.
ACCCTAAGGGTGCCTTGAACTGAAAAAGTTTGGGATCCACTGATGTACAGTTATATTGGAAAATAATGATCTGCAGTATCAAAGATCTGTACATAGGTTCATTACTGATGGACAGTCTTAAATGCTATATCACCAAAACATCTAAAGCATATCGTTCATCAGTATGCCTAGTTTTGTACCATTGTGCATTTTATTTGCAAATAGTATCACACTGAAAATAGCAATTACCGCCATTTCTGAGACACTGGCCTATTGCACAATGATTAAGGCCTGTGCTGCCAAACATAGTAGGGAACGTTTTCAACTTTGCCTCTTTTCTACAATTTATAACTCATTTGAGTGAGAACGACTGTATTGTGGAAAAAAATAAGAATAAATTTAACAGCTGTATTTCAGAAAAATACTAGTTTTAATATTATCAATATCAAACTTTTATAAGCAACACTCCCCCTCAAAAAAACGGTAATTTACCTTTCTGAGAAATTGCAAAGAATTTCTGATTATGCAAACTATTTGTACACCTAGCACATACATAGAAAATCAATTTTCATCTTTGCAGGACTATAGATTAAACTGGGAGTATTCATAATAGAAACAGTACAAATGTAACTTCAAAGCCTTACTTACAAACATTTTAGGACCCCCTCTTTGTTATTTTCAACATATTTATTTGCTTATAAAATACTGCTCACCTAAGCCTTATGCATGTGTTAAATTTATAATGAGAGATTGGGGACATTGGTCTTTATTGCATTTGTTCCTTTTGTATGTTTTAATGTTTTTATTGGATTGGTCAAAATGTGCTTTCCCTTAAAATACCAGAAGGTGCAAATGGCATCCTAATGACATTATAGGATGACACTAGATTACTGGGACTTTGTGAGTACCTGTAAAATTAAATCCCTTTTGCAGAGATAAAAATTATCTCCTGTCACAAAGCAATGAGTAGACCCCTCAATATATCCTCTCCACCTTTCAGGTAAATTAAATAATTTAGTATTGCAAAACTTGTTGCATAATCCAACAGAGGAATGAAATCTCACATCACCACACCTACTGTACAAAACGCTCAGATTCTGAAACACCTGCTTAATTTAGTATTACAGTAACCTAGGCTTAGTTAATCAATTGATGTTACTCTTTTCACCAACTGTAATAGTAAATTAAGAGGGACGTTTGGAAACATTTTGTACCAAGTGGAAGGGATCATGACTGCAGATAACATGCCCTGAAACAGGTTGGAGTGCTATAGGTGTAATGTATTGTGATCATCACTGGCATGTATTTGTCTCCAAATATTTCATGCATATTATGTAATGTGCAACATAGAAGGATAAATAGAGATTTTTTTAATTGTAAGAAATAAATGTAAGAAACTAGTAAACATTTCAAAATAATACAAGGTTGAGGTTAATGACGTATGGTAATAGTCTCCTTGGACATGGTAAATGTATGTAGACATACAAACATATGAAACACCACTCAGCCACAATATGAATTCTCTGTCCTCGACGATGATGGTCAAGACTGCTTACAAGTAAGATCTACCCACCGATGTTGTAGTAGGGCTGAAAATCCTGGACAACGTCTTTTCCTCACAAACACCAAGGTGGCCGCCATGTTAGTGTCTCACTGACAACCGAGTGACACTCCTGACCCCGCCCCTTCCGCGGTAATCGCTGGGAGCCCTTCACTGACATCACCAGGTCATGTGACTGCTGTAGTCACATGGTACACAGGGGGTGAGGCTGCTGTCAGTGCTCCTGTGTAGTTACTGAAAGTAACGGGGAATCAGGTAAATTGCAATATTTCTACTGAATTCAGATGGGAAAATAGTTTTCCCTGTCAGGCTTATTCACGTGTGAGCTGCTTTTTAGGCATCAGTTAATCCCAGAAAGGAGTCTAAAAACAGGATACATTGAAGTGTATTAGCTAGTTTACATGTCAGCAATTTGAATTGTCTAACAGTGTGAATGAGTACTCACAAAGTTGCATTGTATGTTCTATGTGATTTTAGTGCTGGCACTAAGGGGTCTATTTTACAAAGCACCGCAACATATGAATGAAACTTTTCAATCCTCATCGCATAGATGCGGATTAAAAGATTTCTCATATTTATTAAAAAACACAGGAAGAGCCGTTCCGAAAAACGTCTGTTCCTGTGAAGTGTATCACTTACCTAACACTGTCATTTCTCTTGCGGTCCTTCAGTGAAGTTCTTCGGCTTCTTTGTAATCCTTGTGCGGATGCGCTGATCGCAAAACTCACACACACGCACAGAGCAGGTTAGTGTAAAAAGACAAATTAACATGTGACAGGGAGGGATCACATGATCCCTCCACACATGCGCTGTCCAGCTCTGCTCCAAAGAGCAGTCTTCAGTGAAACTTTTTAGTTATGTTAATGTAAGCCAGTTTGTGCTGGTGTAAGCTCGAATGAGCAGGGCCCCTCTCCCCTCCTGTCTCCATACCTATTCTTCTGCTCCGTATTTACTCCATTTGTCTGCCCGGAGTTTCTGAAGCATTGGTACTTTGTGTTTACTGTTCTGTATTCTTTCACCCTGCGTTGTCTACTGTTTGAACTATGTACGGCGCTGTGGAAACTTTGTGGTACCTAACAAATAAATGATAATAATAGTAATACTTTCAAAGCAATACAATAAAGGTTAGGGGGGAAGAAATGAGGCACATTTAACAAGTAATTCTCTATGGAATCATGACTTTTATATTTCTTTACAGGTAAAGACCAAAAGCAAAAAAAATATGTAGTGTGGAAAAATAACTACTATGAGGTAAATTCACATTCTAAAAATGTATGAATGGAGGGTTCAAATGTAAAGGGTGTAAAGTTAATACATGTATTGCAGTTAATGATAAGTAATATTAGATATCCACAAAATGTCTCCCATGCTTTCAAACGCCAGAAGAAATCAATATGCCCATTGAATACAGTTTAACCTAATTGTTTCATATACATGTATATATGAAACTATATATATATATATATATATATATATATATATAGTTTCATATATATATACATGTATATGAAACAATTAAGTTAAACTGTATTCAATGTTCAATGGGCATATTATATTCTTCTGGAGTTTGAATGCATATATATATATATATATATATATATATATATATATATGTATGTATATGTATTTGTAAACACATTTCAAAATGAACATACTCATGCAGGACCTGACCACTAGGGGCAAAATGGTCCTTTCGGAGAAGGGGAACTAGCCTACTCATACTGAGCTGGCTAGTTCCCCTTCGCCAAAAGGACCAGGTCTTTATGGCGTAGAGGAACTAGTCACAACAGGGAATAGCTTGTCTTGTTTCCGTGGTAAGAGTCGCAGACAAAAATACGAAACAATGCTATTTAATAATCTCTTAGATTTATGGCGATTTTTGACATTGAAATGATTTTGCCTGCAAAGAGTACTCGTAGAAGTGGAATAGATGAGCAGGCAATGATCTAACGATTGCGTTTTTTATTAACCAATCACAAACAAGATGATGGAAACCCGCAATGTCAATAGCGCTGATGTAAACAAATACAGGATATGAGTTTTATTCTGTAAGTTAAAGTGAACGGTGTAATGTTTTAGTATGGGGTCTAACCTGAATCACATAATTTAGGCACATAAACGTCTCTGACGTGGGGACTACGATTTTTGATTGTTGTTATCTTGACTGCATATCCTTAATATTTTCTTTTTATATCTGCCAGAGTCTACCTCACCTACTTTAACTATGGCTTAATTTATTAGCTGGTAACAGAATTAAAATAATATTGATTATTTTAATTAGTCGAGATTACTGCCACTTTAAAATAAGTGGGAACTTTCCTAAGATGCTAATTTTTGCTGTATAACATATATTAAACATAAATAATATTAAAAGTTCAGTGTTTGCTTTAAATTGTGGTTTCAAAACCAACTTCCAGTTAATGAATTTAATGCAAGACAGAAACGAAGTGCAACTATTATTGGCTGATAGTGGCTAGTTTGCTGTCTGTCACTCAACTTTCTTTGCTGCAAGAGTAACAATCAGTCACTGGCCACCAGAGAGTGAGCTCTGTATTTTATATTGGGTACATGTCTTCTGCTAATTGGCTAAGATCATGTGCAGTTGTGGCAGAGCTGTATTTGGCCCTCTGACCAGGGGACTGGAAGGTGGCATTGAAAACCTGGGACTAATGTGCCCCTGGAGTGGCGACCCGAGGGTGCCATAAATAACTGGTTTTGCACCTTAAAACGTGATTTTATTGGCACCCTGCACATTACACCACTTTCTTTTACGCACTCGCCTTTTTGCCCTGGCCTTATGGCTGGGCGGGAAAATGTTTATATTTCACGGCTATTTGGCCAGGGCGGTCATTACACGGCACTATTATTTTTTCTTTGCGTTTGTCACTTCACTTTTATCTTTTTTATCACGGATTTAGGGGTGCAGTAAGCCCATATGGGCTCCGCGTCTTTTAAGATCTGGGCGGCTGTGTGGCCCTTAGGTTCCAGCCCCCAAGAAACCAACCATGCCCTCCCTTCTGGAACACGGGCAAATTTGTCGTACCCTGGGAGAAGCTCCAGCAGATACCAGGGGCAAAAGGGGAACCACTAGCCTTGCGGCGAAGGGGGTCTGAAGAACCTTGCACCCCCAAGGGAGCTATTGGTCTTGGGTGTCGGGGATTAAGGCCTTTTCTCTTTAGAGGAGGACCAGTTCCTTTTTTCGGCACTTGGGGCACGGAAGCACAGTTTCTGTGCTTTCAATAAAAGAAATAACAACAAAAAACATGTGTTCTGCTAATGCTGTTATAAAATGTGGACAGGTTGCTGTGCTTAGCTTATTGTGTGCGTGCATGGATAGGTAACATATGTGATTACAAGATTAAATGGTGGTTTGTATTTTGCCATCTTCTACTTGTTTGCCAAAATGGGTTGCCCTGCCATTGCCTGAAGTAACTCCTGAGTCATAAAGATGGTATAATATGCTAACACTGTACAAAGCATTTGAGCTGGGTACACACTACAGAAAATTACTGCAGATGCGAGTTCTGTAACAATTTTACCAACTACTGAAAGTCCCGATGATCATGCAGATTCATGTGTACACACCTACAACATTTACCTTCAGATCTGTGCTCTTCATCTCATAACAATCTGCTGAAAAGATTGGGACTCTGCGCACTCTATGGAGATCTGCCTACACTGCTGGTCGTGAATGCATTCACAATTTTTCATATTTGCCTGACATCGTTCCACCGTTGATAGTGATTTTTAGTCAGTTTATAAAATCAAATCAAACTATGCGATGTGCTTTAGTACGACAAGACATGATCATGGGAGTGTACACACTAATGCGATATCAGACCTAACAGTCGTTTATCGTGTGATTGGCACAATAGTTGGTTGAAAAACCTGTAGTGTTTACCCAGCTTAACATATGAAAATGACTGTAGCTTATTCAATACCAGTCAGATAGCGCTTTCCATACGACGGCATGGCTGTACAATATATTGTATTTAAATCAGTTGTAACTGTCAGGATGAGGGCCTAAATAGAATATTAAATGCATGGGCCTCAATTAAAATATTAAATTGATAAATAGAAATGAACATGATTTCCCCTCAGATAAAAGTTGTTTTTTCTTTAAAACATTTTGTCAATTAGCCCAGTGGGAGGTAATTAGGTTCAGCAGACATTCTGTCAGGAAACTAACTTAAGATATGCATATCATAACCATACACTGTTTGATTATGTATTCCACTTCCTAATTAGAGTAGACTTCCTTTCAATAGATATTGTAAAACCAAAGTAACCCCTAGGTAAAGTGTAAATTAGGGAAAGCTATATGCTAGGAGAACCCTGTAGGCAAATGCAAAACCGGAACATATATGCAGGTATATAGGAATATTAGCCTTCAAAGAAAATGACTTCAAATTTCGTGTTTTGGGGTCAGTGTGCCACGCATGGGCAAAAACCGCACATGGAATGTGAAGTATAAATACCAACTGTACAGGAAACAGCAGTAGTCACATGTCTTTCAGAATGAGATCTGATATTGTTGTAATTCCATCATATTTGGTATATAAATGTGCAGGAGGTTATAACTGGTTTATTTAAGGGAGAGATATGTCTCTAGGATATATCTGAGAAAAGTTAAGAAAGGTCGAAACTTTTGAAATATTTTTTTTTTTTTAAATTTTTATTTTTGCAAAGGTCAAACAGTAGTATAACCAACACATGAAAAAAATGAGCATATACAGCACTAGAGAACATGAGGCACGTCCAGCGTAGCATCATAGAAAAACAGTGCAATGGTAACAAATTTTATATATTTGAGAATGACCAGAAAGATTTTTTTATTTTTAAAAGAAATGACAGAGAAAGAAGAAGAAGAATGTTGGAAAAGAGGAAAATGAAGCAGGGAGTAAGGAAGAGAAGTTAGCACATAGTAGAGTGGAGAAGTAAGGAGAAAGGGAGAAGAGAAGATTAATGGGAGGAGGACGGACTAAAGGAGGTATAACGTCAAGTGAAAGGGGAGTATGCCTGAAAGAACGAGAGCCATAGGTCCCGCACCTTAGTGAACGATCTAGAGGATCTGTTAACGATGCTAGTCATATATTCTAACTGTTGGACTTGCCAAACTCTGTTAATAACAGCCTGGAGCGATGCTGCCGCCAATCTGCTGCAATTTGGCAGGTTGCCGCCGAGAGGATATGTCTAACCAGCTTATTCTCGTGTCGAGTCGCCTTGGGCGCCCCCAGAGGTAGGAGAAAGAATTTAGGTTCCAGCGGTATAGTTGCCTGGAGTACTGATTGGATCAGTTGTTTAATCTCTGCCCAAAAATTTGTCAGTTTGGGACAGGACCACCATATATGGATAAAGTTACCTTCATGGGAGCACCCTCGCCAACAGCGATCAGAAGAGTCTGGGAGAATTTTATGAATCCGGGAGGGAACATAGTACCATCGGTACAGCACCTTGTAGACATTCTCTTTTATTTTACCACAGATTGAACTGGAGGCAGCTTTCTCATATATTTCTGACCATTCTTCGCTCAGGAGAGTTTCACCAAAATCACGTTCCCAGGCCAGTTTGTGTGAATCTCTAAGGTCGGAAGTAGGCGGGGCGAGTTCATGGTACAGTGTTGAGATAAGGCCATGTGTAAAAGACTGGCGGAAACAGAGATTTTCAAACGTGGTAAGGGGACGAGAGCAGAGGCGAGTTTTAGCTAACTGGTGGTAGTGACGGAGCTGGAGGAATCGGTAGAATAATTTAGAGGGAATGTTCATTCGAGATTGAATATCAGCAAATGAAGGGAACACTGCCGTGAAGGTGAGATCGTTCATAAAACGGACCCCTTGTGAAGTCCAAGCGGAAAACACTTTGGGGGAAAGGCCTGGGGCAAAATCATAGGAGTTAAATAATGGTATTAGTGGAGAGGGGTGGGGGGAAAGGCCAAACTTCTGAGAGGATGAGTCCCAAATCGCCAGGGAGTGTGAAATGACCGGGTAAAGTAAGGCACGTTTTGGGCGACGGGCCCGTGGGAGCCATAGGAGTGTGAATAAAGATAGCATGCCCAGACTTTTGGCCTCATTCTCGACCCTAGAGGGTGCTGAACTACACCAGAGAACGCATTGAGCAAGTTGCGCAGAGAGATGAAACTTTTGGAATATTTTTAAGCAAACCATAATTGATATCTGGAGACATTTTTGAATGCCGTCCCATTTCAGTTGACTTAAAAAGCCTGTATGTAAAGGGACAAATTGTCAGCTCTTGGGGCTCAATCTAATTGAAGGATTGTCCATCTCTTCTGCCTGCCCCAGGCATAAAGATTATCATATGTAAGTTTATACTTTGTAAATTCATCCCGTTTGTTTTTATGACTTATTTATTATTTGTATGTCAATTGTTATGCTTGTTTTATATACCCCTGCCTGTACCTTTGTATATTAAGTCTAAAATGTAATAAGTCTTGTTCTTGATACTCTAATGAATCCATTAGCCTGTTATGAAGAATATTGCTTGACTATAGTAACTCTTTGAATGCTGGCGTGTGAAGTGTTAGTGCATTTGACAAACAAGCCTAGGGTGTGCCTATGTGTACGTTTGTGTAACAGAGTCTTGAGGTGTTAAATGTTAAGTGGAATGTTATGCAATGGCCAAGTCAATCACCTGACCTGAATCCGATTGAGAATGCATTTCACTTGATGAAGACAAAACTGAAGGGAAAATGCCCCAAGAACAAGCAGGAACTTGGGCGCCCCCAGAGGTAGGAGAAAGAATTTAGGTTCCAGCGGTATAGTTACCTGGAGTACTGATTGGATCAGTTGTTTAATCTCTGCCCAAAAATTTGTCAGTTTGGGACAGGACCACCATATATGGATAAAGTTACCTTCATGGGAGCACCCTCGCCAACAGCGATCAGAAGAGTCTGGGAGAATTTTATGAATCCGGGAGGGAACATAGTACCATCGGTACAGCACCTTGTAGACATTCTCTTTTATTTTACCACAGATTGAACTGGAGGCAGCTTTCTCATATATTTCTGACCATTCTTCGCTCAGGAGAGTTTCACCAAAATCACGTTCCCAGGCCAGTTTGTGTGAATCTCTAAGGTCGGAAGTAGGCGGGGCGAGTTCATGGTACAGTGTTGAGATAAGGCCATGTGTAAAAGACTGGCGGAAACAGAGATTTTCAAACGTGGTAAGGGGACGAGAGCAGAGGCGAGTTTTAGCTAACTGGTGGTAGTGACGGAGCTGGAGGAATCGGTAGAATAATTTAGAGGGAATGTTCATTCGAGATTGAATATCAGCAAATGAAGGGAACACTGCCGTGAAGGTGAGATCGTTCATAAAACGGACCCCTTGTGAAGTCCAAGCGGAAAACACTTTGGGGGAAAGGCCTGGGGCAAAATCATAGGAGTTAAATAATGGTATTAGTGGAGAGGGGTGGGGGGAAAGGCCAAACTTCTGAGAGGATGAGTCCCAAATCGCCAGGGAGTGTGAAATGACCGGGTAAAGTAAGGCACGTTTTGGGCGACGGGCCCGTGGGAGCCATAGGAGTGTGAATAAAGATAGCATGCCCAGACTTTTGGCCTCATTCTCGACCCTAGAGGGTGCTGAACTACACCAGAGAACGCATTGAGCAAGTTGCGCAGAGAGATGAAACTTTTGGAATATTTTTAAGCAAACCATAATTGATATCTGGAGACATTTTTGAATGCCGTCCCATTTCAGTTGACTTAAAAAGCCTGTATGTAAAGGGACAAATTGTCAGCTCTTGGGGCTCAATCTAATTGAAGGATTGTCCATCTCTTCTGCCTGCCCCAGGCATAAAGATTATCATATGTAAGTTTATACTTTGTAAATTCATCCCGTTTGTTTTTATGACTTATTTATTATTTGTATGTCAATTGTTATGCTTGTTTTATATACCCCTGCCTGTACCTTTGTATATTAAGTCTAAAATGTAATAAGTCTTGTTCTTGATACTCTAATGAATCCATTAGCCTGTTATGAAGAATATTGCTTGACTATAGTAACTCTTTGAATGCTGGCGTGTGAAGTGTTAGTGCATTTGACAAACAAGCCTAGGGTGTGCCTATGTGTACGTTTGTGTAACAGAGTCTTGAGGTGTTAAATGTTAAGTGGAATGTTATGCAATGGCCAAGTCAATCACCTGACCTGAATCCGATTGAGAATGCATTTCACTTGATGAAGACAAAACTGAAGGGAAAATGCCCCAAGAACAAGCAGGAACTGAAGACATTTACAGTAGAGGCCTGGCAGAGCATCACCAGGGATGAAACCCAGCGTCTGGTGATGTCTATGCGTTCCAGACTTCAGGCTGTAATTGACTGTAAAGGATTTGCAACAAAGTATTAAAAAGTGAAAGTTTGATGTAGGATTGTTTAGTTTGTCCCATTACTTTTGCTCCCTTAAAAAGTAGGGAGGCACATATAGAAACCGTTGTAATTCCTACACCGTTCACCTGATTTGGATGTAAATTCCCTGAAATTACAGCTGAAAGTCTGCAGTTAAAGCACATCTTGTTAGTTTCATTTCAAATCCATTGTGGTGGTGTATAGAGCCCAAAATATGAGAATTGTGTTGATGTTCCAATATTTATGAACTTGACGGTATATTACATGTACACCAAGATAATAAGACTCTGCTCTATGAGGGTAGCAATGGAGCCGTTGATCACACTGAGGGGCACATTAATGTCAGTAGTGTTAAAGTTCCTATATCTGTTTACTAAAGTTCATTCTCTGATACAGTGGGCGATACATTTGGTTCTTCATACAGGAAGGAAACTCGGTCAGATGCACCTCATAGATGGGCAGTGGTGGTTTTCACTTTGCCAGAACCGCTAACCAAATGTCAGTGTGAACAAGAACTTACCTAACTTTCTGACAGTGAAAAATTGCTGCTGCCTTTCCTATTCCTGAAGGAAAGGTACTTTCCTGTCAGAAAGTTAGGTAAGTTCTTGTTCACACTGACATTTTGAGTGTTTGATACTTGATTTTTATGTCAGACACTCCTTGTACAAGTAAATTCAGTTAAGACAAGCTGAAGATGCTGCTTTTTCAAAGCATGTGAACTTTAACTCTGTTTAGATATAACAGGGTAGACGCCATCTTCTCTGTTGTCAAATGCTTCATTGTGACAAAGCGTTTGTTTAGTTCTTAATGGTAAGGTCATATTCCTCCTTTTTAATATGATGTGTGGAGAGCTCTTTCACCCACTCCGTTAGTCCTGATGACCACCCAGGCGGTGGAGTGGGCATCTATCTATCCCCCCAATTGTAACTTTCTTGTCATCTCCCTTGAGCCCTTCCTTTCATTCTCCTCCTTTTGAAGTCCACTCTATCCCATCTCCGTGTCTCAGTCATCTACCAACCCTCTGACCCCACTTCCCAATTTCTTGACAATTTTGCTGGTTTCCCCACTACCTCACCTCAGACCTTCCCTCCATCACCCTAGGTGACTGTAACATCCCCATCGACAACCCCACAGATCCAGCGTCCATCAAACTTCTCGCCCTTTCTTCCTGATTTGGTTTCTCAATGGACCTCTTCCCTCACCCACTATTTCGGTCAACCTATTGACCTTGTCTTCTCCCATCAATGTGCTCTTTCTGACTTCTCCAACCCCCTGCTCCCTCTCTCTGACCATCTCCTCTCCTTCTCTCTTTCCTCATCTCTTGCACCCTTCCCCACGCCCAAATCTATCCTTTCTAGATGCAATCTTGATGCTCCTGATCCTGCTATTTTCATCTTTTTGCTTGATACTCTCCTCTCCCCTCTATTGACCCTGGCCTGCCCCAACCAAGCAGCCTCCCTCTACAACTACACCCTCGCCACCGCTCTTGACTCTGCTGCCCCGCCTCTTCTGTCCACCTTCGTCGATATTGTAAACCCCCTACCTACAAATTTACCCGGTTCCCTAAAAAATGCACACGTACTGCCCAACGCCACTGGTAGTTGGCAGACTTCTTTCATTTCAAGTTCATCCTCTCATCCTACAGTTCTGCCCTCTCCCACGCTAAACAATCATTCTTCAAGTCTCTCATCTCTTTAGTCCTCCAATGCCCGCCACCGTTTTTGCCACTTTCAACACACTCCTGGACGTCCTCAAACTTAACATGGCCAAAACTGAACTCCCATCAGGAGTCTCCTTCCCCACCCTATCACTGTTGACAACACCACTATCTGTTTCCCAACTCTGTTTCCCAACTCTGGGCTGCTGCCTGGGTGTCATTCTTGACTCCTCCTACTTCGCCCCTCACATACAATCTCTTGCCCAATCCTGTAGCTTCCTGCTTCGCAACATTTCCCGTGTAAGACTCTTCCTCTCTCAGGATGCCATCAAAACTCTTATACACTCTTATCCACTGATCATTTCTCGTCTCAACTACTGCAACCTTCTTTTTACTTGCCTCCCCTGCTTCCCTCTCGCTCCACTTCGATCTACACTTAATTCTGCAGCTAGACTTATCTTCCTCTCTTGCTGCTCCACATCTGCCTCCCCTCTCTGCCAAACCTTACACTGGGTCCGCTTCTCTTACAGAATCCTCTTCGAACTCCTCCACCTCAGGAAAAAGGCCCTCTCCAACTCCAGTTCTCTTTACATCTCCAACCTCATCTCCATACATTCTTCCTCCCGCTCTCTAAATAAAGGTAGTAATATTAATGTAGGGAGAGAGGCTGACTTGTGTTTCTGGGAGAGCATGGATTTATAAAACTTTCTGTAACACTTTTAAGGCATAAACCACAAAGCATCATAGAGTCATGGGCGATTTTGAGTTGGAAATAAATTTGTCATCTAGTTTAAAAATTTCTCCATGGAAAAATAATTCTGGATTTCTGGTGGAGTAAATGTAAAATGCCTGATATCTGAAGTTACAAATATAGACTCAAAGATTGTGCAGCATTATGTAATGAAATGCATACAGTGTCTGACATGTGAGATTTATGTAATGTATTATAGAAGATAGAATATTTATATTGGTAGGATTCCTCTTTCATCTCGAGAACCTCAATCTCGTCCTGCTAATTACTAAGTACTTATTTGACAGTAAAAATTTCATTTTATATAGTTATGTTTTATTTGAAGATAACATTGTTCACTAACAGTAAGTATGGAAAATGCATCATACACATAACAAAGCACTACACTCTGGTAGAGAACATGCTGTGATATTGAACTACAGTGTATCCGCTGGAGTCCAATTCCAGAGCAAAGGTATGTGATACACATAACACTACATTTGTTTAGATTCATAAAGTATCTCCATTCAGTTCAAAGTTGGTTATCTGATAGATCCGCATGAAAAATGCATCATACACATGACATAACTTTATACACTAGCAGATAATATGCTCAATATTGAACTACATGGTATTGTAGATACTTTTGTGTGGATGCTGCAGGAGCAAATATGTGTTATAAGCGTAACACTACACTTAGGTTCTGTAGAACCATTCAGTTCAATGTAATTTATTGGCCAAGCTCCATAAAGAGCAGTTCCGTTTGTCTCTTACATGTTTTTTTTTTTTCTTTTCAGTTAAATTTATCTCTGGCTTACTTTTTGGTTTAAGATAACCTTAGGACTACTTCAGGAAGAAGATTCCTTTTAGGAAAGTGGCAAGCATAGTTTTTGGGGGTGTATTTATTTTAATAAAATGTTTGTAAAATGTTGGGTTTTTATTGTTGTTTTTGTTTTTTTCCGATTACGTACGTTTATGGAGCTACGTATTTCACCTGGTCCTGACTATCCAGCCGTTCTGGCAATTGTATGTCTGCAAATGCCAGCATGCCTAAATAATCAATGGCTGCCAGGGCTTGCTGGGACTTCTAGTTCCACTAACATGCTGAATGATTTTAATGCTTCAAACCATTACCCTGGCACCCACCACCCAAGAGTTGTCGGGATGAATCACAGTACTGAAGTTTGCCCTTTGGTGAGGTGAGATGTACTGTATTTGGGGACTCAATTACCCTAGGGCAGGGGTTAGCAACCTTTTTCTATCTAAAATCTAGTCAAGCCCAGGTGTGCCAGTTGTACACAAATACATTTGATTATTTCTTATTTTATCATGCTAATAATATGATAATACTAGTCAAGTCAAGTCCAGTTCTCCCTGGCTGTCTCTCACCGGGTCTGGCTCCTCTTTTCAGGTGTGGGATTAACCACACCCATCTACTGAACAGGAGATAGCTGAAATATATGACACACTCAAATTGGTGGTGGTTTTTGGACGCTGGACATTATTTTCAATCGGCCCCTCTTTTCCTCCATCGAAGCGTATTTTAAAAGGTAAGCACATGAAACAATGTAATTAAAATGTACAAGTGTGACAAGTGAAATTAAGATAATGCCGATGTTCCTGTACTCTCATGATTTATAAGACATAAATGAGACTTCAATTCCAGTTTTTATGTGGAAATAAATGTCTCATAGCATTACATTTGTATATTTGGTCTTAATGCTGTGTTTTATAATACCTTCCATTACAGAGTGTAATTGTGTAATTGTGAACATTTCCTTATAATGAAATAATTTTATGTAATAACATTTTGTTTTTGCAGACACTTTTGTCTAGTGTTTATTAACACATTTGTAAATAATTCTTTATCAGATTTACAAAATTGGGTAATTATCCTTTTCCAGAATTTTTTTTTAAATTTAAACTTAATGCCTTTTAGATTATTTTTAAATTTCAGTAAGATTTTTAAATATAAAGAAAAAGTGGACCTTTAACAATCACATTTGTCTGCTAGAATACATGCATTATACAAATACAAACATTGCAAAAGCCATCCTAAAGAAACAATAAAACCCCCAAAGATTAAAGTGACAGTTGAACAATCTAGCGTAATCCCCTAAATATACTATTTAAGACTATAATTCCACCTGAAACTACTGCAATTCAACAACAACAATTCAGCAATAAGGGGACATACATAAAAATAATATAAAAATGCAAAAATGTAGACTGTTGTTTTTGTAGCATAACATGCAAGTATCCATAATGAGCATTTTCTATCTTGCAACAGTTGTTTTCCTCATTTAATATATATACTTGACTTGGCTGTTTGCTCTCATTTTGACACCATTGAATAACACCCAAAGGTAAAACTGAAGTTTTAGATGGAGTTATATATATTAATATAAAAAAAAAATAGAAATTGTAGTTGATGGATCCGCTGTAACAGTCCCACACTGCTCTCTTCTTAACTTTCAACTGTTTCAAACAACCGGAGAAAATAGCGCGACGTAGCATTACAGCTATCGGAACCCTGACAGATCTGGCAAAATATGCATCCACGTTATGTACAATTTTGTTAATAAGTACCGTATTTCCCCATGTATAAGACGCACCTTTTTTCAAAAAATTTAGGGTCTAAAAACGGAGTGCGTATTATACAGGGGAAGCGGGGGATCCAGAGGGGGGGTGCGATTGGCAGGTCTATTCCGCTAAAGTGTGCTGAGGGGCTTGCAGCAGACATAGGCAGGGAGAGTGTACTGGCCGGCTGCTCTGATCCATAGCACAGAGCAAGCAACACAACCTCTGTCCCTTCCCTCCGGCGACTTGTGCCAACTGATTGCAGTCAGAGCAGCTGGCCAGCACACTCTCCCTGTCTCTCTGCCGAATGGACCTGCAGGGAGAGTGTGCTGGCAGGCTGCTGCACAATCTCAGCACACTTCAGTTGAACGGAACAAAACTTTTTAACAGCAAATATATATTTTTTTAAAATTTCGGAGAAAAAATGAAGGTGCGTCTTATACAATGGAGCGTCCTATACATGTGGAAATACGGTAGTTATATTAACTCATTGAACTCCAACCAAAACTACATTTTCATTTTTGGGTGGAGTTATCCATTAAATTCTAACTCCAGTTATATTTGTGCTGTACCATCTCTGAATATTATAGAATCTGCATATTATACTGCAGTTTGTTTCCAGCCGATCGCACAATTTTTTTCCACTATTTTTATTTCGTATTTGTCACTGTCGGTAAAAATGCCCTACATGAGTTAGCTGTTAGTGGCTGATTTACATTTAGTGAACATTAAACTTCCTCAAGTTTTAATTTACTGATTTTATTTTCCATCTGAAAGTTAAAAATCATGTACAAAGTAAGGAATAATTATTTCCCTAATTGTTGTATTTTCCAAGTATGAATATATATAAATATCTGTGCAGTGAGCCAGGCCCATTTTCCAGGGGGTTGAATCCCCATAACCCCTCCTGTCTGGGCTCTGATTGTTCTTCATATATTTTAACTGCTCATACAGAAATGTAACTTCAGTTCATCTAGCACATAAATAAAACATATAGTGGGCGAAAAGTGAGAGTTGGTAGAGTGATCCTGTCCAGTACCCTCTATAGTACCTTGTGCTGATGGCACTTATTTTAAAATGCCTGTAATGGATTTTTTGTTTTGTTTTGTTTTTGTTTTTTTAATACATTTATTTTTAAATATGAGTTGTGTCAACATAGGCGTCCTATTGGTTATTTCATGCCGTTGTGTCAGCAATCTAAATTAGGTGTTCTTAAACTGGGTCACAACCCAAAAATGGGTTCCCTTCCCACTGCAGGTTGATCCCCATTATCCTTTTTTTTGACAAACCTTTTTTTGTATGACCAAATATGATGAACTATCAATTAATATTTTGTACTAATACCACACGTTTTAACGTTTTGATACTGTAATACAAATGATCTACTTGTGGAAAACAGTAATGTAATATATTGACTCCCAGGAAATGGTTGGCAAGTGCGGAGGTTAATATATGCCCACATTTTCAGACAACAGAGTACTGGTTCTTAAGTTTCACAGAAATATTACATGGGCTAAGATTCATGTGAAAACATTTTATGTAGATGACCCCCAAAATTTTGTTTCTGTCAATTGTAAACCAACAAATCAAATTGTGGTGCTCAGTTTGCTAATCAATCTCAACAAGAAAGTTGCCTTATTAGGCCATTTGGTCCTTTTGTGTATGCATTGGGGTACCACTATGCGTTCAAGTTGTTTTCTTCATTGTTATGCTCCAACTCGCATTTGATTCTTGCATTGATTTTAGATTTGCTGATATCCTGATGATCTCCTCTTGTGCCAGATGAAGTAGATAACTACAGCTATTATAAGAACAATGATTACAGTTACAGAAATTGCCACAGCAATTATATTGCGATCATGCGAACACATCTCCTCTGTAAAGAGAAAACAAATCACGGTAAGTTACTTGTTACAAAAAAACACAATATTTCACTTTAAGGAGGAAACATTAGCTGTACTGTCCATAAAGATATTTATTTAGAAGAACATCTGAATAACCGTTATCAACCATCTGATGCAATCGATTATCATTCGATAATTTAATCTTGTGTACATTTTGGAAAGGCACCAGTAGTGTATCAGTCATATTGGCTTTTCATACACACAGAAGAACTAACTGTGTAAACCTGTGACAAGCTGGCAACCATCACAGTGGTTTATTTACAGAGGCTGTGAACTGCAGTGTGCAGTACTGAAGGAAGCCATATCCATCTAGGTGCTGGACCTAGTTTTTAACCCAAAAAAAACTGGGCTGTTACCATCCTACCACCCTCAGGTATATGGATGAAGTTCCATTTAGAAAATGGGAAATAAAAGCTAGAATGTACTAAAACCATATTCAGATGTTTCAGCTTGTATCACTTTATGTGTTACCAATGGTATGCAATTTTAATGAACTTTTCGTCCATCAGAAGGACAATAAAATATTGAACATGACATCTGAAAACAAAACGATTGAGCCAGTGATTTGGTGACTCTAGGAGGTATATTTACTAAAATGCGGGTTTGAAAAGTAGAGATGTTGCCTATAGCAAACAATCAGATTCTAGTTATCATTTATTTAGTACATTCTACAAAATGACAGCTAGGATCTGATTGGTTGCTATAGGCAACATCTCCAATTTTCAAGCCCTCAGTTTAGTAAATATACCCCCAGGTGTTTTTTGAGCTTATGGCACTTGTATTATATCGATTAGGAAAAATAAAATCCAAGTGTACTCAGCACACTATTCATATTCTGTGTTCCTACAATAAATGGCTTTAATTTAAGCTTGTCTATTTGTCTGATTCCGTATATCTAGAAGCAGATGTTGATGCGTCCTGGGTCAGGTTCTGGACCTCTGAATCAGGCCAATATAGCAATCTACTGCTTGGTATACAGGTCAGCTACTGCCCTTTGAGTGCATAACAAAAGAATTTAGGGAAGGCCTATGATTCTGTTTCTGGTTGTGGAAAGTAAAGAGAAAGTATTTATTGCTCTTATCTGTGTCGCACAAGCATGCCTTGTTGTGCAGCTTTTTGGTAGATAAAGGGTATGTATTATGTCTGCAGCAATAAGTATGTTGTGTTGGAAATTACCATATAAATCAATGTAAGGCAAATGTTTACATCCCTGGATTGAAGTGCTAAAGCAAATCATTGTTTTCACAAACTCAGCAGACACGGATAGGAACACACAGCAGGCAGGGAGAAGAACACATGCGCTCCCTACATAGACTTCATTTACACAAACTACACACAGTGGGGGTAATTTACAAACCATAGAGAGGTGTATGTAGTGCCATCTTGATGCACAAATGTGAATGTGCCTACTAGGTACATACAACAGAGCAACATTTTTCACCCAGGTGTTTGTAGCAGAATTGCTTATGATGGCAAAAGTACCATCCCTTAAGTACCCTTCTCTGTACCTAAAATATTGCTCATTGAAAGCCTCTCTTATATTGTAAATAATTACTCACCATACAGGACATTGGCAATACCTTTATTTCAAGTGTCACAAGTTTACAATTTGATGCTTTATTTACATTGATTTAGGTGCACATATTTAATGTGCTTCCATAATAAAAGGTGCCTATAAACTCTTCTTCACAAGATACAGTTGATGACATTAATAAACATTATGGGGTCTATTTATCAAGACCCTGGGGTCAGGAAGGTTCCCTATCACTGCCTATTGCTGCGTCAGAAAGTCTTCGGCCTCACGATTTATCAATAAGAGTACTCTTCCCACTCTCCAGGCCAGTCAGTGAGCAATGTCGGTTCGCACATGAGCACTGTAACTGAAAGCCCGGACTTGGTTTCAGATTCAATTATAAAAAAGATATTAAGGTTGTTTATAAAAAAATAGAGGGGACAATTAAACTTAATTTTAAAAAAAATAAAGCATTTTTTTAATAATAATGAAACCTTTTTCTCCAGCATTTTCTAATTGCTTTCCTGAGATAGCGACAGGAGTGCAGCAGCGGCACTTGATCTGCTGCTGTACATGATAAACAGCCTTCCCCATGGCCCCCGGCAAGGGGCTTTAATAAATAGAGGGAAACCCTAAATCCATCTTTTTCCGTATGATTTGTGATGCCATGCATCATCACATTTACAAGTGTCATGCCTAACCCTTTTGAGCACTAAGGGCGAGTGGGATTCGTCCTCTAGACGAGACCGTACAGTGCTAAGGACAGGTCCCACTTAGCATCAGATAAACCATGATCTGTGTTTATTGTGATGCTGCTAGAGGAATCTTTCCTCCGTTAGAAACGTGTGTGCACGCCGGCATCACCATTTCCGCATACACTCGCACAGTCCATCAAAGTCTGTATCCCTGGCATTCAGAAAGCATGGGGTACCCTTGTTTGAAAGAGGGATATCCTCTCTTTTCAATAATGGTATCCCTATTTGTTTACTGCCTGCTGATCGTTTTTGATGAACAGGCATTAAATAGGTGATGAGCCCAAAAGTGCTCAGTACTGTGTTGAGAAAATCCTCAGCGGTAAAGGGGTTAAAAGAGCTAAAGTCTACTCCCATTTACACTTCAATCTCCAGTTGTTAACAGTCATGTACTTTGATTCCTGGACCTCCAATTGTTACAATGTTTAAAGCTGAATGTATACATTTTAAAGGGTGGTCCTGTGCTCACCATTACCTACTGGAATTCAAGCCAAGGTAAGTGCATGGAAGACTTCAATTTGATCTCACATTCATGGCGTTGCCAATAATCCATGCTGAACAAAACCTAATAGTACTTGTTATATTACTTAATAAGATTGAATTCAGTATGCATCTATTAGTACTGGAAATAAGTGAAGCCTTAGTGATGTCTATATCAAGGTGTCCCCTGATGAAACATTAATCCTGGTAAAATATGAAAATGTGTCTGGCTGTTCAGGTGCAACCTATTTTCGGTCTTCAAGGGTGTGAAACTAACTACACAATAATGCAATATTGGGATCAGAAAAAAATATATACAATTCCATGTTTATAAATAATACATGCCTAGTTTTCCTACCTTGCTTCTGCGAGATTTGGGGGCAAGGTAGAAAAAGGCAATGTGGTCAGTAGTTAATGTCACTATGTGCAGTGAACAGAGCGTGTGACAATAGTTATCTTGTCCACCTAAATATACACAGTCCCAGGGGTGTAATTATAAAATCACATCATCATTCCCCTGCCACAAGGTGTGTACCGGGGTGGGTGGGGCTTAATGTGGACTACATCATGGCTTTGTACACTTTGTGGCACGTAAACTGACAAGGGGAAAAAATATTCATGCTGAAACATCAAGGTATGCCCTTTTAGTTATATATGCTGCAGAGTAATTGCGCTCTATATTTCTGACAGACTATATACATGCACAAGTGTCCCTATCCCATTCAACACCTCTTGCACACATGTACACCCTAAAACGCTCAGGATTTCACCTGCAGGCTCCTTTAAGGAAAACATACTTTTGTATTTCTGTGATCACTAAATGTTTTTTATTTTACAAAAAAAAAATCTAGTAGAGCAACGGATAAATAAATAATACTTTTGCCTCCATCAACTAAAATAATAATGACATTTAAACATCTATCCAATTACTTCTCAATATCTTAAATATGTTTTACAAGTATCCATTCCACATATCCTTTAGTCTTTAGATTAAACATTTAACTGTGTAACAACCAGGTCACTGTTGATAGTGAGTGAGAAAGGGTAGCCTACTGGAAGCAAGAAGGGAGAGGCAGTCTTAACCTTGGTCAGCCATAGGCACATGACTAGTGTGGTTAGTTTCAAATTCAGCCCTGAAAGCCAAAGATGGTGCACAGCATAGGGAAATTGAAATTTTGAAGGAGTGCATGGGAAGATTAAATTAGTGTATTCAGACCAAATGCTGATCAAGTATGTTTCAGTTTGATTTGTAAGGAAGGATCTGAGAACAGGAAATAAGTATTGACATTGGGCTACAGCTACATATATAATCATGAAATAATCCTATATATGAACAATCCGCTAGAGGGAGTGGGAAGGTTGAATATAGAAGCCTATTGTACCCCTCAGAATTTGGAAACATCACATTGCAGAGAGGCATTTTAGCATGAATGTTTGTTTTCTGTGATTGACTTAATATTTTCCTTTTTTAATAGAGGATCTTCTAGTAATTATAATAAGTGTTAGTTTCTCATAATGTCCATTTGACCAATCAGTCTTTTGATTACAATGAGGATATTAAATAATATTGCAAAGCAAAATATTGAGCTCAAGCAAAATGATTAACACCCTTCACTTGCAGGAATGAGGGCTCGCAACAAAAATGTATGTGAGATAGATGTAATCAGCTTTGAATGGGGAATGGGAAAGTCTCATATTTGTTCATATCCTGACATCCGCCTTCTTCTTGTAAGCAGAACCACGAGAAGGATAATTAGTAGCAGCCCCACAATTGCCAAGGACACACCCACTGGAAGTAATATTTTGTTTCTGTCTGGGTAACAGACTGTTTCTGCAATTAAAGTCACAGCAGAGATTTGCACATGAAATGTAATACCCTGAGACGGTCTAGTTGAACAGTTGCATTGCTGTGCCTGACACATTGTGTAAGACTAATACATGTCTACAAAAGCAACGTATACATACCTATAAAAACAAAATACACTTGTGGATTATTTTGAGTTGAACACAATTTACATTTTTGGCATCTAATAAGCATTTTGACATCTGAGCCTGTGTCCAAACCACTTTGTGCACTTGCTCAGAAGTAAAAAAAAAAAAAAAAGCATATTATGCACTGAAAATGCAATTTGTGTTAAAATCAACATGAGCCCATTAATATTTTATAGCGAACATTTTTAAAACACGGATTGTTCTATTTTAGTGATATTTAAATGGGGTTTCCACTTTTAGCACTTTTGTGCTTAATTATCCTCAGTCCCTAAGTTAGGTCTTTGCTTGGGTCCCTGCCTAATAGGTAGGGAGGAGAATTTGAGCACAGTACTATTTAAAATGGAAAATCATAAGATTATGAAGTGACAAACTGACTTGTTTACTGTATAGTTCTGTTTAAAAAAATAGCTGCTATTAAGTGTATCCACTTGTATAAAAAACACTGCAAGCAAGGTTGACACTGTCAAGTTATATGAAATATTTTCTTGCTTCTAAAAGCATTAAACTTGGGGGTAGACCAATGTGAGTTTTACAAACTGAAATGCATCTTAATGTATGGTTTTGAAATCATGCAATTTAATTAAGTAAAAACCCGCACATCAATTCAATTAATTTTTTCACAAACTGCAGTGCACATTTTATGACCTGGAATCCATTAAAACGGTACTATGCAACAAGCAGTGGGTTCAAAACTGCACAGAAAACAAGAGGAAAAGGATACCAAACATTATTTAGATGTGGTTCTCATTTGTTAATCAATTGCAACTGTTGTTAAATATCACCAGGTTGGTTTTACTAAACCCCACTTTAATTTATACCATGCCAACTAAA
The DNA here is from genome assembly GCF_038048845.1 of Mixophyes fleayi. Taxonomy (NCBI): domain Eukaryota; kingdom Metazoa; phylum Chordata; class Amphibia; order Anura; family Limnodynastidae; genus Mixophyes; species Mixophyes fleayi. The sequence continues at coordinate 115,869,944 of NC_134404.1, forward strand.
AGAGCTATTGTCACTTGAGTTCATTTGGGTTTCCAGGCTACTAGCACAACAGAGACTTAGCATATTGCGCAGGGAGTGCCAGTTAGTTGGAAACATGATTTCACTCCAAAAGACAGGATAGGGTTAAATCAGCAAATGCCTAGATACAGGAGTAATCATACTTCATTGTGTGGACAAGTGAGATCCCATTGTTCAGGATCTAAACCAAGCAGGCTTCCATTGCCCAGAACTGCAGGTGGTCTGCTGGCTACATATCGGATGAGGAGAGCTTGTTAAAGCCCCTCTACTGAGCAGGTCCCAATCCAGAGAGACTTTGTACCCCTCCTTGCAGGAAGCCGTCGGAACCAGACAAAAGATAAAAGCCAGCTTGCCCAGGTAACTTTTTACAAAAGTAGGAAGACACTGGGCTTTATTCCTTACCTTGCTGGCAGAAAAGTGAATTGTGTGCCTCTGTTTCTGGATCTTGTTTCTGGGAGAGCGATGACTATATGTTCCTTTGTGATAGGATTGTTTTGTAGGCTCTGAGTGCGGTGAACCCCCTGGTATTTTTTATATGAAAAGGCTGTGAACTGTGGTGTGTATTTTGTACAATAAAACACTGTTTTGCTTTTTCTAAGTGATTTCGTATCCACTATGGGATATGCTTATGCTGGTGCATAAGGCTGTCTATCGATAAAGCAACCAGCTGGTCTGGTAAAAGAGTAAAATATTAACAAAGTATCCCCACACTCATCATCATCATGTAAAACTTGCACCAAGCATATGTGGAAAACAAAGATATGCCCCCTAAACAGGTATCTTAAAGATGTTAGTCAAAATTGTATGCTTCGCAAAGAGTTAAATCAGAGTGAACGTTTTTTTGTACAATGTTCAGATTACAAACCAGCGATTTGATATAAACTGCATGCGGTATGCGGTAATCCACACGTGGTTTGCCTCTTTTAAAACTGTCAGACATTGAATGTGATTCATGCAAACCACAGAATGATAGATAATGTGGTTTGTGTTTAAAAAATGCATCCAATTGGATTAAAATTGCATAATAAACTACAGATTGATTCACCCCACTCTTAGGCATCCTTAATCGAGATTATGGGGAAAAAAAATGTGCTAATTTTAAGCTCAAAATTTGCGCTAAACCATTGCAACCAACCAGACACTTTGCCTTAGACAAGCAAAAGCTAATTGCTGATTGGTTGCTGAGGCTTAATGCAAACTTTGCACCTAAATATTAATAAATAAGCCTAAAAGGGTTAATAATGTATATGGCTGCACTTGTAGTTGCTGGTGTTTTTTCATCACAAGCCCTGGAAGCTTTAAGTGATAAAGCAAACTTAATTAGAGAAGCCTGCAGATGAACTGACATGAGCATGGAATGCTAATTATATTTGGTAAGTTTATAAATAGATGTAATATTATAACTTGGTGAATCAACAAGTGCTGGACATGACTGTCTATACATTCTTAGAAATTTTAAACATTATGACATAGACTTCTATGACTACCTTAAGTCAATACGTTCCTTCAAATGACGACTCTGCTTTTTATTTGTATGTTTTATATTAGAATGATAATAGAAAGTTTGCTAAGTCAGGAGCAATTGTTGATACTATAAATGAATAATCCTTCTTTGGAAGATGGTATGCATGCTAACATTTACACCATATTTATATTGTGCAAGTTGTCCACTTACCTTTGCCAAATATCCCATTGGTAATGTCAAAAGCCTGGAGTTTCACATCAGACAGAACAAGCTGTAAGTTGTTGCCCAGCTTTACTGCTGGAGTGTCCTTACACTTCACAGAGTACCCAATGTCTGTACTTAACAGCTTCAGTTTACTAGCAGTACCATTCCAATTTCCTGAAAGCAAAGAGAAAATGAATACAGTTAATCCATTGTACCAGTTTGATGAAATGTAGATTTATAAAAGGTGTAGGGCTATACGTTTGATAGCATTGTAGAAAAAGTTGTGGTAGGTTGAAAAATTTAAAATGTAAGGACCAGTGATTCACCAGTATAGAATATAGCACAAAGGAGGTGTTGCTTAAGGGACAAATCATTCCTTCAATCATGACAAGTAATAATAATGCCATATTGACTCTCCAGACAGGTGAAAAGAAAATAGTGGGGGACCTGTATCCAGTCTACCTGATATGGGCACATATGTTTATTTGATAGCTATCAAGTATAAAATGATTTAATATAATTATCAGTGTATAAAGTCCTACCTGCAGATGCCAAATAAAAACTCACGGATACCTCATCGATGTAATAAACTTTGCTTTCCTGCAATTAGATATAGAAGGGAATACAGTATATTAAAAGGAAGAAAGACATAGGCCTCTCACAAATGTAACAGCCTTCTGCATTACTTTGTTATAGTAGTCCTTTTCGTGCAAGAATATTGATAAATGTGAATATTGCTGTGAAGACAATAAGAAGCTAAGGTGTGGCCCGATGAACTAGCATGGTGACTTGTCCCAATAGATAAGTTAAAGATAATATACAAGAGATCCTACAAGAGCTCTAGCATAGAGCTACCACCCTCATAAGTATAGGGATACCCCTGACCTGTTCCAGCAGGAACATAAGTACTCAACTGGCATAAAGATGATTAGCTGGAGGGGTGCAAACACACACACACACACGAAAATAAAAAAGATGAATGGAAAAAAATAATACAAGTTGTGTTCTTTTATATGTTATGAATGGCCTATCTAGCTTTTGCAGACATGCTGAGTTCAATACAAAGCCTGCTTGATATAAGCAGGATTTGCCATATGCATAATGTAACGCAGATGTGTGAAACATGCGGCCCAAACACATTTTTTTGTCCAGAAAATAAATACATAAATAAAAATACTTATCTAACATGGCGGTGCCCGGCGCCCTCCTCCCTTCACACTGAATGTGACGTGATGACATTACGCCCGACATTTGCAGTGTGGAGCGCACAGAGAGGAGTCACAAGAAGAAGAGAGGAAAACGAGAAGAAAGAAGGCAATAGAAAGGTAAGTGAAGGGGAGTAAAAGCAGCATGGAGGGCACAGTGTCAAACGGGAGACTGGTGAAGGGGAACAGAAGCAGCATGGAGGGCACAGTGTGTGAAATGGGAGACAGATGAAGGGGAGCAAAAGCAGCAAGGAGGGCACAGTGTGAATTGGGAGACAGGTGAAGGGAAGCAAAATCAGCAGGATGGATGGCACAGTGGGGAAGCAAAATCAGCATGGAGGGCACATTGTGAAACGGGAGACAGATGAAGGGGAGTAAAAACTATGAAGGGCACAGTGTAAAACAGGAGAGAAGAAGAGGAATAAAATCAGCATGGAGGGCACAGAGTGAAAAGGGAGACAGGTGAAGGGGAGCAAACGAAGCATGGAGGGCACAGTGTGAAACGGGAGACGGATGAAGGGGAACAGAAGCAGCATGGAGGGCACAGTGTGAAATCGGAGACAGGTGAAGGAAAGCAAAAGCAGCATGAAGGACGCAGTGTAAAACGGGAGACAGGTGCAGGAGAGCAAAAGCAACATGGAGGGCATAGTGTGAAACGGGAGACAGGTAAAGGGGAGCAAAAGCAGCATGAAGGATGCAGTGTCAAGCATTGGGAAGAAAACATTAAACTTTATTTCTGTTTGTTTTTTAATAAACCTTACAAAATTGCATATGAGACTTTTTCATGCTGCCCACACAATCTTAGACTTTGATTATTTGGCCCAATTGGGGTTTTACGTTTGACATGCCTGATTTAAAAGAAATGGGAATAAAGCTTCAGGGTTTGTACACAAAGTTACATTCAATCCATGTTTGTGGTAAGGGACACCGCCCCTAAAATGTGGACATTAAATCTGGGTCTGTAATCTTCCAAAAACAGATCCTTTGTACTTGTGCTCTTATACCCAACATAATCTATTAAACAGGTTTGAGTACACCCTCATGTTCCCAATTGAATTAACCTGGGCTGAATTAATTATTCATGAAAAAAAACCATTTAACATTCATTTTTCAATTTGGTACAAATTAATACAGTGACTGTGATCATGTTGGCAGGTATGCACTCCATGGTACAAACAGATTTAGGAATTGAGATTGCTTGTCTCTATGCTGAGAAGATGTCTGTATGGAGATGGCAGATAAATTAGTGGATACATACTGTGCATTTTCTCTAATTTCAAGGATGTTTGCACTATCCTTTCATCATAAAATCCATGATTTCTCCAGTTCAGTTACCCACACTAGAAATGTATATTTTTGTTTGGAGATTGGACTGAGTTTCAGGTTTGTTTGTTTTTTATGAATGTGATCAAATCTTTGAAGGATTAAATGCTACCTTGTATACTGTATATTTCACCTTTCTTGGTCACAATATGAAACGTGGGTGAGATATATAAAGTAGCCAAATGAGATTTTTTATTTTCCCAAATAAATACAAGATGTTGGGGTTTCATACTTTATCATGTATGTTTATAAATGGCAGACTGGGTAAAATATATATGTTTGTTATGAAATATAACAGGAAATATTGTCTAGTTTTGCTCCCGTACGTTGTCTTACAACTTACCTTGCATAAGTGACCTGTGCTCAGTGGGTACTATTTATTACACTGCCTGTGGTGTGTATGACTGACAAAGCACCATACACTGGAAACCTGTGACACTATAAAATGTGGTAACCTACTACAGGAAATGAGAGCTCTTGGTATTACAATAATGGTTACAATGATATAGCTGGAACAGTTTCAAAATGAGAATCTTGAGAAATGCTCTGCTAAGAATTTCAGCTTATTGCCCAATTTCTGCCATCAGTTGAGAAACATAAAAAGTTGTCAAGTGATCTTAATGCTGAGTACACCACACTCCCAGTGTTACAAATGACTCATTCACCACTCTAAATCATAGGACTTTTACCAAATCTGACCTCTGTTGTCTTTTACTCTGAAGATTTGTGTTTTGCACAATAAAAATATAAAACATACCTCCCACCCATGGTACAATTATACGCTCTATTATTACTCACTTTTTTTATTACAGTTACAGGTTGTAGTACTTGTGTCAAATTAGAAATCCAGCATAGGTTTCTGCATTACTAAACTTTCATGGCATTATCTTTAGAACGTTATCATTTGCTACCCTTCCTTTAACACACTCATTTGTCCACAGTGCCCCCTCACTACTCCACGGCCCTCTAATTAACCTCATGAAGTTTTCCCTATTTCCAAGGCCATCAACAAAACTGCAACAATTTACATTCCCTCACTTGTCTTGAAATATCTCCCAACTTGACACCTTCATTCTGCACAAGATCTGTGTCTCTCTTCCACACTGATTACCTGCTCCCATTACCGGTTACAAGACTTTTTTTGGGCTGCACCCACTTTCTGGAATTCCCTCCCTCGCACAATAAGACTTCTGGTCTTCAAGCCTTCTCTGAAAACCCACCTCTTCAGACAGGCTTATAAAATTCCTCAACCACCCTCTTAACCTCCATAGGGTACCCTATTACCACACAACTAACACAAGACAATAACCCTCTGACCCCCTGACCAACATTGCTGTTTGATTGGATCATATATCCCACTAAGCACTTTTTATCTTTGCAATCTGGCCGGACCTATATGCAATATATAGTACTTAACCTCATATTAAACTCCCATTTTCCTACACATAGTAAGCTTGCAAGAAGGGTCTTCTTACCTTTCTGCAATTTACAATCTTGTTTTATTAGTGTGTTTATTCCCAATTATAAAGTGCTACAGAATATGCTAGCGCTATACAAATAAATGTTAATACAATTAGGAAAATATGTGGGAAATCGTAAGCAAGGAGTTTTGCACCAGGAAAAATAACTCATGTTGCGATTAAGGGCCCAGTCTCAAGAACAGACCCAACTAATTTTATTTTATTGATTTTATAAGCAGCTTATTAGATATACTTATGCTACTGTATGATTTCAATATACAGTGACATTATTATTAGTGTCACTTCTACATTTATACTGTGTGCATAGTAGGGGTAACTACAATATAGTTGGACCCATGCCCTGGGTGGTTTCGGAACCCTGTCACATTTCTGCTTGGGAAGTAATAAAATATTTATTTCATGTCCACTTAAGCATTTTTTTTTAGACTGCTTAATATCCGGCCATGATGCTCTACCCTACGCTGTCAACATAGTGATCCATAGATAACAAATGCTATTTCTATTTGCAAAAAGTTTTAATAAATGGTGGCCAGTCCATGGATTTAGCTTGTTGCTTTAGTGTCAGTTTATACTATGTTCACCAGACGGTAAATAGAACACATCTCAGGTGAGGGTTTAACTGTCTGAGTGTACAAGCCCTAACGCATGCTGCAAGTTCATAAAGGTATTGTCATATGACAAAGAAGCTAAACTTACCTTTACAAAAGCAAAATTAATAGAACCCTCTGTAAATGTCAGAAGAAGATTTGCTTTGGAATCTCCACATGCGCCACTTGAATTTGTCTGTTTTGGTGCAACGTTAAAATAACTTTTCTGTGAAAAAAAAACAAAAAACACAGGAGGTTTTCTGAGTTGACAAAAGAAGATGACACTTCACTGTTACTTAGGCTATCAGACAGTAAATGTGAATAGAGTCGTAAATATGCAGTTGAGCCGTTTTCACACAATGTCCATGGCAGTAAAAGCCAATTTTATCACTCATGTGACAGCACAGACAACCTGTAACAAGGGCAGTGCGACAGGGGCGACGGAACGCTAAAGGGGGGTGCAATTTAGGAATATTTTAGGTTCATTTTGTTAAAATTGAGGGCTAGGGGGGGCGACATTTGTCTTTCTTACCCCAGGCGCTAGAATTCTAAGTTACGGCTCTGCAGACAACTGGCATCGGCCCCATGTTACAATTATTGATAACTTACAAATTAGAGTACTAATATTATGCCTGTAAAGCAAGGGTATCTTTGTAGAAGGACGGATCCAATTGGTGTAGTACCAGAGCATTAAAGATCTAACTATTAAAGGTGTAAATGTTGGGAATCAGTTCTAAATGACTCCCATGCGCTGCAGTCGTTATGGAGGAAAATTGTTTAGCGCATACAAACTGTGGTGGTACGGGCCAGTATATTTGTGTGGGGTCACAGACTGGTTTATAATGCATATGGACAGATGGATGGTACAAAGTATGGTGGCATAGCTGCTATATTATGTGTGGAGCACAGCCTGGTATATTTTGTATTACACACATGGCTGGTATAATATTAGGTGACACTGGCTGGTGTATGATCTGTTAGGCGCAAACTGGTATATATTGTATACATGGCTGGTACAATTTATGATGGCACCTGTTGGTAGGTTTGTGGAGGAATGGGGCTAGTACTGGTTCATAGTTTGTGTGGACACTTGGTTTGGTACATAGTATGTGCTGGCACCTAGATACTTTATTGTGTCTGAGCACATGACTAGTACATAGTATGTTGTCTCATGCCTGGAATACTATGTGCATGGGCTTTGTCTGGTGTTCTGTATGTGTGTGTGGACACATGGCTGGTATACAGTTTGTGCATTTAGACACATCTGGTACATATTGTATAAGGGCATAAGCCTGATATATTTGGTCAAAATTGTAAGCTGATCATTGTTATATTTGAGCTGCTAAGTTAGTATCCACTTAGCTTCCTGTGTAATATTGTTTTGATAAATTGCAGTGATATGGGTTTCTTTATCACAGCAATAAATGAGCACCATAAAGGGGCTGCTAATAATAAATAGGCCCTATGTTAAGAATAAATCACCAAAGAAATGTAATATTGTAATGCTTCAGGACATTTTACCACAAATCTAGCAGACATCAACACAATGGGGCAGAGTGTTAGTGAATCAGGTATGTAGTCATTTTCTTAAAAAATACCCATAAAAAGGGAAATCTACTGAATATATAATTGTTGTTATATAAGCAGGAAATTGCAGTATTGTAAGCAAGGGTAAGCCAAATGGCTGAGCCTGAATTGAGATCAGTGAGAGGTTCTCATCTCTGTAGGAATTAAAAAAGAGAACATACATCATACATATGGGGATACAGTCAATCTTCCTTGTGAAGTAGAAGATCCTTATGTTGAGATGTTCTGACTCCACAGAGGAGGCAGCAAATGCTGCTGCAAAGTTATTTCTTGAAGATAGAGATATCGGGGCCTATTTAAGAAGTGTTTTGCTTTTTATCAAGGGGTTAACGCTTAACCATCCAGCCTTTAAAAAGTTACATCAGTACTTTCACAACTCCCTGCTATATTGTCTGTTTCCTGTATGAAGAATATGTATGGAAGAATACATGAAAATGCAGTAAAGAACAACAGGAGTTCAGTTAATATTTGAGATTTGCATCATTACAATGATATAATTATCCTATAACTCCATTTTATACTCCTAGTTTTATTTGTTTTATTTCATAAATGGGAGTTGCAGATTATGTTACTATTGGGATTGTCAGGCTAACCATTTTAACCATGACATATGATCTACATATGCTGTACAGGTACATATTCATGTTGCATTCCTCCAGTTTTTACTGTATAACAATGCAGCATTCATATAAACTTATTGCAGCACATGTAATCGTTAGACTTTAATTGCACAATTACAGTACACACACTTCAATCAGCTTCAATCCAATCCTTTTGGATGGAAATGTTCCACCTAACCCAGTTTGATTATAATTTTGCCAAATATATTTAAATGTATCACATCTATTTTCTTTATCTGTTTATTAAAAAGAAGATTGGATTGTAACATGCGGCCAATTTAATGAGAGCGCTCTGGGGGAAATAAGGAAATTGCAAAACCAAGAGATAAAGAATGGCAGACTTGTAAAAGATGAGCTCTGTCAACAAACTTTGTAACGGTTTCATAGAAAATACAGAAAGTACAGTAATACGAATATTGATAAGCTTTTATTCACTAAATATTTCCATCAGACATGGCCTAAGTGACGACATATAACATCATTAGAGCACGGCTAGGCCTGCAAAGGTCTAAAAATATGACCAGCAGGTGGCAGGCATAGCTACTTAACTGTCCAGAAGGATAAAATAAAACTATGTCTAGCATATACATACCAATGTGCTAAGCACAATTAAGGCCATCAGTTTTTTTAGGTTAGTGTTTCTTTAACAACTCATACACTTCTTAACCACTCCTCACAATGCCTTTATAACGCTTCTGTAATACATTCCCCTTAGGTCAAAGATGATTGTGACTGTTTTCTGCATTGCTGGAATGCCTTGTTTGCTCTTTAACTTCCTCTTACCTTTGTTGAATTTTCCAATACAAGTTCCAGACCCATGTTTGCGATAACACAGGTGCTTTTGTCATCTTTAACTGTGTAGTTTCCACGTTCTGGTGTTGAGGGAACTGGTGGCAGGGTTGGTGTAGGCTTAGCTGTTGTATGCGTTGTGGTGTTGGATGGCGCATGTGTTGTGGTGTTGGATGGCGCATGTGTTGTGGTGTTGGACGGGGCATGTGTTGTGGTGTTGGATGGCGCATGTGTTGTGGTGTTGGACGGGGCATGTGTTGTGGTGTTGGACGACGCATGGGTTGTGGTGTTGGAAGTCGCATGTGTTGTGTTGGAAGTCGCATGTGTTGTGTTGGAAGTCAAATGTGTTGTGTTGGACGTTGCATGTGTTGTGTTGGACGTTGCATGTGTTGTGTTGGACGTCGCATGTGTTGTGGTGTTGGTCGGTGCATGTGTTGTGATGGCTTGCATGAAGTTGGATAACCCGATTGGTTCAGATGTAGGTGATGTTTCTGCATACATATCCACCAGGAAAATACCTAGAAATAAAAACTGTATCATTAATATTTGAGGCAAACACATAGCTCTCCAAAAATGCAGTTTGACTTGTTCCCAGTGAAAAAAAACTTTAAGTAGTTCTCAAACTCTGTTCACTGAGCTTCACACACACTTTACCACTAAGAACGAAGTTTCACCTATTTCAAATGTTGGGGTTCTTAATACAGCTAAAATAACACTGTGTAAATATTAAAATGATCTTAGGATCTCTAATCAATTTTTTATCCAATTAGGTAATGGGCTCAATGAAAATGAAGACAAGCTTTAACATTTAAGCCAGCTTCACAGTTTGACAACAACTACTCTACACCAATCATATGTTATGCCTTGCTAAATTTTTATTAGACAATGCTGCCCTAGTGCCTGTATAGGTGTATTGCACTTGCCAACTTGAAACAATCTTGAAAAAAATATTTATAGGAGATATTAATAAAGGGGGGGGGGGGGGATGCTGGAGCAAATAACCTGTTTCGGCACCCAAGGCAAGCTGTCACTGACCACTGCCTGGTTTTTATCTCCTGGTCTTCATGCTTGACTGCACAATACATGGACCTGGGCATTTTTTTCTGGGTTAAACCTATGTTTAAACAGGATTTGACAGGCCTGTGCCTAGTGAAAGTCTGTGCTAGCAAGTAGCATACAAATGTTGTTTGCATTTACTAGGGTATGATTTTGAAGTGAGTGGTGTCTGACCACTGAAAGGGCCCTTCTTTATGGGTACACTAACAGAATGCTCACGATTAGACATACCACTGTTGAATGGACTCTCCACAGGGATTGGTGTCATTTCTGATTCAGAGCAAACATTATCCTCCAATGCCTTACTGTTATCTTGCAGCTCGGCTTTGACGCGTAACAGTAGTTGTGCACCACTTGTAGGCTCGGTAACATTTTTTGATCTGCCACTAATAGAGAAAGGCAAAGGCCTTATTCTCTCTTTGCCACTGCGTGTGTAGAATGGCATGTTGGCAATTTTTTTTTGTCAGCACTTAACTTTTCCTCAGTTACACTAGTTTTTCGCTTCAACACCGTAAAAAAATTTTTGGGGGGTGTTTTTTTGACTGATTTCAAAACAGTAGTTTTCACACCGCCTTGCCCAGATGACGTACTGGGAACACTACCATCAGGACTGGGGGCAGAACCTGGTTGCTCATTTTGCTCATATGTGGACTGCTTTGAATCCTTTCTGAGCCCAAAGCACTTGTAGTGCTAAAAATAATTTGGTAGATACTGCTGACAGATAGTAATTTTGCCAGCCAGAAATATTTATGCACAATTATGGGGGACACCCCAAAAGCACTGGGGAGTGCTAAAAATTATTTGGTAGATACTGCTGACAGATAGTAATTTTGAGAGCCAGAAATATTTAGGCAAAATAATGGGGGCCACCCAAAAAGCACTTTGAGTGCCAAATATTGAAGAAAAAAAAAAACAACCCCTCTATCCTCCTCTCTTCTATAGTGATTTTTGTTAGCACAATTGGAATCAGAATATTGTATTCTCTGTCCCTGCTCTAATCAGCCTGTGACTACACCCTGCTCTCTCCCTCTGTCAAATGGCGATGGATTGCTGTGGAGGCGGGTATTTATAATCTTCAAGTATCGCGAGAACCGAGCCCCGGGATTCGACGACGTCACAATGACGTTCGGCCTGGATTTGGATTCCGAGCGGGCGGGAGAGTACCGAGCCTACTGATACCCAAAATTCGGGTGGGTTCGGTTCTCGGGGAACCGAGCCCGCCCATCTCTAGTTTGGAGTGACTCATATCAGTAAAGGGCGTCGCACAAGAAAGGATAATTCTATAGAGCCCTATAAAACCTTTAGAGGTTGCATTAGTGGCATAAGTAATCTTGCCTCCATATGGACCAGGTCCTTTTGAAATCTAGGCTGCTAACCAAGAACCAGGACATGAAGCGTCCAAGCTGTTGTTACCTTGTAGTGCTGCGACACACTAGGGAAAGTCCCTCTTGCTGTCATCAGGTCTTGCTGAGATGCCAGCCACAGAGGAAATGCAGGACGGGAATGCTAAATAGTTTGTAATTTTTTTAATGTGTAATTTCTATGTTTTTGTGCATGCATGCTTCATGATAGTACACATTCTCTGAACTCCAAAGGGATGTGGTGAATTAGGTGTTAGTATATAGGAGCGCTTTCTCTCTGCCTCCCCTGCTGTGTTGTTATGGATCCCCAGTGGTGTAGTGAGGAAACAGGAAGTGGAAGGCACTTCCTGTCAAACCAGTAAAAAAACAAAACGGATGCAGTACTGTTAGCTGCGCTCTGTATGTATATGTATATATATATATATATATATATATATATATATATATATATATATTATTATGTCCCTAAATATATTGAGTAGGTGACTAGAGGCTCCCATAGCAATATAGAAGAGGAGTCTGTCTGCCCACAAATAAACTGCACAGAACGTACAGCATATATTAGAGAACCTGCAACTGCATCTGCATAACAGTGTAGACCAGCATATACACGGATGTATAGAGTGCATTTTACCATTCTGCCTGCATAAACCTGTATTGCCTGTTACTACTAGAGATGCTCACTGACCCCTGTGAACTGGTTTTGGATCTGGATTAGCTTTGGCTTTTGGTTTTGGCAAAACCGCCCTCATGTGTTTTGGTTTTGGTTTTGGATCTGTATTTTTTAGAAAAATTGCTAAAATATGCTAAAATCACATAATTTTGCTCTTTTTTTGATCCTACATTATTATTAACCTCAATAACACCAATTTCAAATCATTTGCAGTCAATTTTGACCACCTCACAGGTCAGAATATTATTTTCATACACTTTCGGACAAATACTGCAGCGACCTGGCTGGATGCTAAGCAACAGAGCAATGACTCAAACACACGGCAGTTCCTAGCACATCTAGGACACAACATTAGTACACAGCAGTGGCAGAAAAGAAAAGTGGTGCAAGATGGAATTGTCCTTGGGCCCTCCCACCAACCTGTATGTTGGATCTTAAAAAGGACATGCACACTAACAAACCAAGCACTTCAGCTACAAAAGTGCCACTTCTTGTAGCTGAAGTGCTTGGTTTGGTTGGGCCCCCACAAAACAAGATAACAATGGCCTTCTTCTTCTCACGTGCCAGAACTGCTTCCACCGGTGCAGGACTTACACAAACAACATCATCCTCATCAACATCCTCATTAGCTCCCTCGTCGTCACAAATATAAACACAAATATCCCCCTCATCCTGTTGCAATTCCAAAGTGGCATCCTCAATTGGTGTAGCACCTGCTATACTTGGGCTGTTCAGGCACACATCTGCAGAAGTGCTGAAAGGAGCCTTCTTTATGGGTAACCTATCAGAATGGTCACGATTACACATAGCACTCGTGGATAGACTATCTTCAGGGATTTGTGTCATTTCTGAATCTGGACATACATTTTCCTCTAATGCCTTACTGTTTTCTTCCAGCTCGGCTTTTACACGTAAAAGTATTTGGACACCACTTTTGGAGTCCGAATGACAAGGTTTTGCTTGGTCACGACTGACCTTACAAGAAGATGCCTCAGTGACAGTTGCCTAACTCGCACTCATAGAGAAAGGCGAAAGCCTCATTCTTTCTTTGCCACTGCGTGTGTAGAATGGCATGTTGGCAATTTTATTTTTTTCTGCAGATAACATTGCCTGGATAACAGGTCTTTTTTTCTTGACCAAGGTAAAAGGTGTTTATTTACATTTCTGTTTCCCGGACTTAAAAACACTATGCACTTTTACATAGGCTTTACCAGATGTCGTAGAGGGGTTACTATCATCATGACTGGTGCCAGCAGCTGCTTGGTGCTCCTGCTCTTCTGTGTACTGCTGTGAATCCATTTTGATAACACTGTACAATTTGACTGCAAATTCAGAAGAAAAACCTGCCAGGCCGAGTATTTATATTTCAGCAATGATAATTAGCAATGGAGCTCATCTCTTTGTGTGTTACCTATATAACACAGTAGAATGTGACTGCAGATTTACAGTTTTACACCAAGCCTGCCAGCCCAAGTATTTGTATTTCATCAATGATATTTAGCAATGGAGCTCTCAAAAATGTCACTATAGATTTTGTTGAACAATGCTACCCCCTCCTCTTTCTATTCTGCCTCGCTTACGATTCCGAAAAAGCACAAAAGTACCGAGCCGACTCAACTCGTTACTCTGATATGCTAAGTTCGGGTGTGTTCGGTTCTCTGGGAACCGAGCCTCAGCATCTCTAGTTGCTACTGTTGAATACTGCTATATACAAGCAACTGTGAGAACCTGCATATTCTACTATTGTTATCTTCTTTAATAAACAGCAGCCTGTTTAGGAAACAAAAGCGTTGTGGTTTAACATCAACATTAGCACTGCTGAACACCTTTATTAACATCAAAAGGTATAACCAACATTAGGAAGTAGGCAGTGCTTAATTGAAATATGGGTGTGTTCATGCAGAATTTGGGTGAATCATAAGGGTATATTCACTAAACTGCAGGTTTGAAAAAGTGGAGATGTTGCCTATAGCAAAAAATCTGATTCTAGCTGTCCTTTTGTAGAATGTACTAAATAAATGATAACTGGAATCTGGTTGCTATAGGCAACATCTCCACTTTTTCAAAATTGCAGTTTAGTTAATATCCCATGGTGCTCTTTTGGATACCTTGTGAGTGGGGCTAATTTTATACAGATCTTTCTTTATAAATGTTGGGAGATATGTGTATGTGACCGTGTATTGGATTTACAGTATATGCAGTGTGAACATGACTATTGCTTACTTATTTGTATGGTCTGTATGCAGGGCACTATTAAATTCCAATTTTGCATTTAATTTATTGGAGTTTTCCCCCTTATTTCACCAACTCTCTAATACCAAGCACAGTCATCATTCTCTCCTATAGCAGTGATTACACTATGCCCTACACCACTTCAAGATTGTAAATGCAGTTTATACTTTTATTCATTTATTTTTATTCTGTACTTGCTTGTATTTGAGGCTTCTCCTTTTCTCAGTGCTCTTTATATCATTCAACTCCCAATTCTGACTACACTAGTGTACTGGTGGACATTATCCTTGAAGATTTCTATACAAACTCCATATGTTTTTCATCTCTCCTTTGTTTTAAACTTTGTTTCTAACTTGGTAGTGCATCCTAACTCCCTGATTGGGAAAACTTTGCTCATTTAAAAGCAAACGACTTGTAATACCAAATACAGGAGGGTTTACTGAGGGTAGTGTAAAATACTGTACTTGGAGAAAGTCCGTGAGAATTGTATTGCAGTTGGTGTACAGGGATCAATAAAACTGCAGAGGATAGGTTGTAAGCCAAGCAGAATACTTGGCTGCACAGGTAGCGAAATTAGCAGTACAAGGAGAAAGTTTTTGGTTGTGACAGACACAGTTTAGAGTGTTGTTTTAGTTTTGGAGATCTATTTTGACAATTATTGTTAAAATAGAGAAGGACAAAAATGGACTACAAAGAAGGTTCCGAAGCTTAAGCACAAAGCTTACCATGAAAGACACAAGGGTTAAGTTTGGTTTTCAGCTTCAGGTCTCATGGCTGTTTTAAAATAAAATTTTTATTTATTTCTAATTACTATTTTGTTGCTTAAAAGTTAAATATACTATTTGTGTTAAAATATAACTGTAATTTAGATAATTGTAATTGAATGTTTTATGTTATTATTAACATTTGTATTATTTTTTTATAGTAATGGAAAGTATTAAAGACAAGTGTCATGACAGCTTGCCATAGTGGTTATGGGGTCCCATTTTGTGCAAAGTTGAACAATCCCTGCCTTAAAGGAAAGATTGTAAAGAGGGAACATGATTGAAACTTTCATTTACAGTAAGAGTATCAACAAGGTTCAGTAGAGAAGCTTTTCCTGATAAATCACATTCCAAAATATGTTTTATGTCAATCAACCTGACAGGTTATTACTTTGGTAGCCTGAACCCTTTGATTTATTGCGCATGTTATAATGGCAAATACATATCATTTCTTTGTCTCCTCTTGAATAAATGCCTTAACAAGCCCAATATACAAAAAACAGACTAGTTTCTGGTAGTCAACAGGAGGTAACCATACTAGGAGGTAACCACCTTAATGGTCTTATTGCTGGAATCATGCAGATCTTAACTTTATAATAATACAATCGGTAATGCTAGTAACACCATAAAAATAAACATTTGAGTGTGGTTTTCTGGCGTTAATCTGTATAATTGCTAGGCATGTCTGTATTATAGAAACTTTGAAAACTGCAAAGACCCACCTTCCGGTAAAGGCTGGTTCAAAAATGTAAATTATTTAATGGAAGCTAAAGAGCTCTTGCACTTCATAAGGGGTCCCTTTAATACAGTTGACATGGTTTAGACTAGATGTGATGACTATAAAGTGAGTGCTAAGCATAAACTGATCATGATTGAGTTGAATATTAGGTTGATCTGACACACCCCATGATCCAGTAATAGATGCTCAGGCTTATTTAATAGGAGAGTTTCAGTGAGGTGAGCTATGTATACATGTCAAGGATGAGGATCAAGTCAGAATTTTGTAAACAGATGTGTTCCAACGTGTCTTTATTAAATCAAGTGCAGAAACATGGCAGACAGCATCACAGCAACAACAGGTCATAGGAAACAGCAAAACAGCATTCGAGATGGTCAGACTAAGTTAGCAGACCTTAACCTGGTAATATAGAGATTACACGCAATACTCCTTCCTCTCTGCAGTAACCCACCAATGAAGCAGTTACTGTAAATCCTGCCAGTGTGAGGAAGCAGGAAAGTGATGGCATCGTCCTTTGGGAAGTTAACCCCTTCCTCACCTGTGGAAGACTTTCACCCTGCCACAACTCCCAAAAGAAGTTTCAGCCCCCTGGCACTCTTGTTATTTTGGGACTTATTCAATCCTTGTATAATTTTCTGCTTATGTTGAAAATTAGAAAAAAATGTAATCATGCTTTCAGATAAACATGTATATCCTGAAAATAAATGGTGTCACTGTGGCTCTGTTGCTCCTTGGGTTCAATTGTGACTGGAGTGCTTTCTGTGTTGAGTTTGTATGTTCCCTCTGTGTTTGTTTAGATTACCCCCGGTGGTTTTTCTTTCCTCACACAGTAAAAAGAAAGAAAGAAAAAAAATGTAGTACTAGATTAATTAGTCCTAGTGTGTGTATGTTTGTGCTTCCATTATGGATTTTGATTGTAGGTTCCAGGGGTTAGTTTCCACAATCATCATCGTCAGTTATTTAAATAGCGCCACTAATTCCGCAGCGCTGTACAGAGAACTCACTCACATCAGTCCCTGCCCCATTGGAGCTTACAGTCTACATTCTCTAACATAGACACACACGCACACACAGACTGGGGTCAATTTTGATAGTAGCCAATTAACCTACAAGTATGTTTTTTGGAGTGTGGGAGGAAACTGGAGCACCTGGAGGAAATCCACGCAAACACAGGGAGAACATACAAACTCCACACAGATAAGGCCATTGTCGGGAATCAAACTCATGATCCCAGTGCTGTGAGGCAGAAGTGCTAACCACTAGGCCACTGTGCTGCTGTGCTATAGCAGGGGGACCCTGTGTTTATAGGTCTGCTTGTTTAGGGTAAAGCAGCCCTGGCTGTCTGCTGTTGGGGCTGGTCCCCACATTCTCAAAACTGCATTGGAATGAATGGGCTAATATTCTTATAACATCCTGCTTTTCTAAAATCTATCAAAATCGCATTAATTTTGGACAATGAATTCCCTTTTTTTGCTTATTCTGATCAAATTAAAAAAAGTGTAGAACTCAACCTTTAGTAGATTACCATTGTATATTTCCATAAAAAGGAATAAACTAGTTTTATTTTTTAACAAGTGGACGTTAGTGTCAGTGAATTTACCCTTCTCTGTCTTTTGAAACTATTGTGAAATGGAATGTGATCTTTCTACTGCTTTTTTGTCACTGTAAACTAACTACAAATTATTTATGAGGAACTATAGTTAATTGTTATACTTCCTTGTTCTACACAATATCCATACATTTGACTCCAGCTGCAAGATGCCACTATATATGAGGAACGAATACAGGACTTTTGCACAGTCACGAGGATTAAATTCTTACGTACTTACATATATTTAGTATTACAAGCTGTCAAGTAAACTCTAGCGTTCAGTATAATTTTTTTACATGTATTTATGACAATTCATTTACAAATATACCATTTTCTTACTGTATTACTTTTAGACTACATTTATTAGATTTAAGAAACAAAAATAACATCATAGAATATGTCTCTGCCCTGCCCCAGATACCACAACAGGTCTTCTATCTTGGGCTGTGAGTCCAGAAAATGACAATTTCAAACAGTGTCAGCAGCATAGTCGTTAGTATTTCTGCCTTACACTGCTGGGTTCAGGAGTTTTATTCTCGACCAGGGGGTCCATTAATACATTTACCCCCAGGGCTTTATCTATGTGGAGTTGGTATGTTCTCCCCATGGGTGCTCTGTACTCCTACCACAAATCAAAAACATACTAGCATACATGCAAGCTCTCTCTCAAACTACCGCCCCATCTCTCACCTCCCATGCCCCTCCAAGCTTCTCGAGAGAATTGCCTACACTCGCCTCACACACTTTCTTACAGCAAACAACCTACTGGATTCTCTTCAGTCAGGCTTTCGCTTTCAACACTCTACAGAGACTGCGCTGACCAATGTTGTCAATGATTTGATCACAGCAAAAAGTAAACGCCATTACTCTCTTCTAATTCTCCTGGATCTCTCTGCTGCATTTCACACTGTTGACCACTCCTCATACAAACGCTACAATCCCTAGGTCTTGAAGGCACTGTCTTATCCTGGGGATTTTAACTTGAGAAACTTCTTATTTCAGTCTCCTGGACAAAACCATGTTACAATGCAAGGGGTGCAAATTAGTATTCTGTTTTGCACATAAGTTAAATACTGCCTGTTTTTTCATGTAACACACAAATATCAACTTTAAATTTCAGTGTACAAATAAGCTATCAAGTATTTGTGTGCTAAATGAAAAAACTGACAGTATTTAACTTATGTGCAAAACAGAATACTAATTTGCACCCCTTGCATTGTAACATGGTTTTGTCCAGGAGACTGAAATAAGAAGTTTCTCAAGTTAAGATCCCTAATGAATCAGACCCCTGGTTCTCATCCTACCTATCTAATTGCTCTTTCAGTGTTAATTTCTCTGGATCCACCTCTGCTTCGCTTCCTTTATCAGTTGGAGTACCACAAGGCTCAGTCTTAGGTCCTCTGCTATTCTCTATCTACACCACTTCTCTTGGAAAACTAATAAAGCTCCTTTGGATTTTAGGATCATCTCTATGCGAATGATACACAAATTTATCTATCCTCTCCTGATCTTTCACCATCTGTGTTGTCTCACGTTACTGACTGTTTTTCTGCCATTTCCTCTTGGATGTTTTCTCGCCAACTCAAACTCAATCTTTCAAACACTGAATTAATAATATCCCCACCTAAAAACAGAAGCTTCCTGCCTGGTATTTCTATTTCTGTTGATAACATGACCATAAATCCCACCCCGCAAGCTCATTGCCTAGGTGTAATCCTTTACTCACAACTATCGTTTATTCCCCACATCAACTCTTTATCTAAATCATGTTACATACACCTAAAGAACATTTCCAGAATACGCACATATCTGACACAAGACACTGCAAAAACCTTAATTCATGCACTCATCATCTCCCGCATCGACTATTGCAATTCCCTCCTTATTGGTCTTCCCAAAGTCAGACTTGAACCCCTACAATCTATTTTTCACGCAGCGGCTAGATTGATTTTCCTTACTAACCGTTATTCCTCTGCTGAGCCACTCTGTCAGTCTCTACATTGGTTGCCTGTATTTCAACAAATCCAATATAAAATTCTTCTACTAGCATACAAGGCCGTCAACAAAATTGCACTGACATACATCTCCTCACTTATCTCAAAATATCTCCCAACTCGACACCTCCGTTCTGCACAAGATCTGCGTCTATCTTCCACTCTCATCACATCCTCCCATTCCAGATTACAGGACTTTTTTCGGGCTGCACCCACTTTGTGGAATTCCCTCCCTCGCACAGTAAGACTTTCCTCTAATCTTCAAACCTTCAAGTGTTCACTGAAAACCCACCTCTTCAGACAAGCTTATGATATTCCTCAATCACCATCTTAATCTCCCTAGGTTACCCTATTACCACCCTCTACACAGCTAACACAAGACAACAACCCTCTGACCAACATTGCTGTGTGACTGATCACACAGCCCACTCAATACTTTTACCTTTGCATTCTAGCTGGTCCAGTGTGCAATATGATGTAGCACATACCCTTGTGTTTCAAACTCCCATTGTCCCATATATTGTAAGCTTGCGAGCAGGACCCTCCTACCTCTCTGTCTATATGTCTTACCTAGTATTGTTTTATTAATGTTTGTTCCCATTTGTAAAGTGCTATGGAATTTGCTGGCGCTATATAAATAAATGTTGATGATGATGATGCCAACTTTTAAAACTTCTCACCCGGGATATCCCGGGGGAGAAGCCATGTGACAGGGGGTAGGAAAATTCACGGCATTGAATAGCGAGGGCGAGGCTTAACGACATGATTAAACCCCGCTCCCACCATTCGATGCCGTGAATTTCAGCAAATCCAGGAGGTTTGTCTACTCTTCCAGGAGTCCAGGAGGACTCCCCGAATGACAAACAATCTCTGTAAAAGCGCTGCGGAATTGGTGCTATATAAATGATGATGATACTCTTGTTCGATTCACAAAAGATAAAAGAAAGGCTGGGTAATGTAACAGCAAATATTTTGGTTGCAGATGACTCATCACACATTAATATTGTAAAGCATACAGTATGTACCTTTGACAAAGTGGCAGATTTCAGCCACTAAGGGCCTGAGTAATTAAGGAAAGTAAGGCAAAAATAAAGGAGTAAATGTTCTCCGGGACAAACCATGTTACAATGCAAGGGGTGCAAATTAGTTTATTATTTTGCACATAAGCTAAATACTGGCTGTTTTTTCATATAGCACACAAATACTTGATAGCTTTATTTTTTCACTGAAATTTAATGTTGATCTAGGATATGACCTACTCCAACTTGAAGTCTGTCCCCACATTTTAAATTACTTCTCCCTCCAATGCAACATGGGGTTTCCCAGGTGCAAAGTTACTCCTTTTCTATGTTTTGCTCTCCTTAATGACTCAGGCCCTAAATGTTTAGTTATTTGCAAGCCTTGATTTTGGTAAAGGCCATATAAGGCTGAGTACACGCTACAGAAAATTTCCTGATCAGTATGCCAATTCATGTGTACGTAATATATGTTTTACAAGATTTACTTTCAGATCTGTGCTCTTCATCTGTCGTAACCATCGGCTGAAATGATCATGACTCTGTAAACTCTATGGAGATCTGCCTACACTGCTGGTTGTGAGTGCTTACACACTTCAGAATTTGTCCGACATCGTTCCATCGTTTATAGAGCTTTTTAGTCCGTTTATAAAATCAAATCAAACAATATGATGTGCTTTGGAAAGATAAAACATGATTGTGGGAGCGCACACACTAATATGATATCGGACCTAACAGTCGTTTGGCACCACACAGAGCAGCTGTAAATGGGTACCGTACACACCAATGAAGGTGTAGGAGGAGAGGAGAGAACGATGTAGCCTTGTGTTTCAAAAGATGAAATTCTATCAGAAGTAGTAATCCATATCAGTTCTCAGCCCTAATATATTATTTTACTTTCTAGAAGCTTTTATGAGTCACCTGCAGGAATTTGAACAATGAAGAACCGGTTTGTTTTTTTTGTGTGCTTTTTTACTGTAAAGCATTGCTACACAGATTTCATCAAACTAAAAAACTAGACAAGAACAAGTCAGTGTCTTGAATTTTACATTCACAAACAGTTAAGAATGAAAAAATAAAGGAAGTTCACGAATGAGGAAATAGTGCAGTAAGTTCTCCATTTCTGTAATCGCTAAGGATACTTATTACAGTGTTTGTATATGTCATATAATGTACAAAGGCTACACTAATCACAATGATCAGGGCAATCCATTTTATGTAGAACGTGACTTTCACAGACATGTGATGTAGTAATCCTCTGTAATTATATGCATAAGGAAAACATTACCATCATCAGTAACAATAATCTACTAAAAATACTTTAGGATACAGGATAAATTATACACACTTTTACAATATTTTACCCATTTCTCTTTAGTATTATGTGTTTTAAGATTAAAGTTTGGACACCTGCAAATCTAAGAATAATTGTAGAGTACTATGAATAGTTTATAGAAGCTATTAAGCAAAGTCCTTCAATCCTTTATACTCCTTACCTTAATTTAAAAATATTACAAAAAACATTGCTAAATGTCAATACAAAAGTTTTTCATAATAATAATTTTGTTTGGCAGAGTTTATGTAAAAGGATTGGCTTGTTTTTAATCCCTTAATGTGTCAGAGAAATGTATACAAACATAAATAAGACAATGCGTGCACACGTTAAGAGACATTTATGATGCACATTTCAAGGTAATTAGCTTCTCCTTGGTCTTAAGACCCATAAAACTGGGGTGTAAGGTTTGTGGATATTTCAGAGTTTGAATACTGTGGAAAAAGTACAAATTTAACTTCAAAATCCAACCTATTTCTAGGACCAGCCCCTTCATTCATTTAAAATAATCAATTTGTTTCCTAAAATACTGCTGTATGTGTCTTACATAAGTAATGAGAGTAGGAGGACATCAGGAATGTCACATTTGTGTGTTTCAATATTCTTATTGTATTGGTTGAAGCTTTCCTATAACGCACTTTCCCACAAAAGTACAAGTGGAAGATGCGAAATGTGTCTCAATAAAAGCAGATGGATGAGGTTGGGTTTACAGCACTTCTGATCAGCCTGACAATTCATCATTTTAGAGGGAGGAAAAAGCATAAAACAGTCAGTAAGCTCATTTAAATAATTCTGTCCTACGAAATGAGATCTGCACTTAGCCAGAAATGCAGACACCCAACTCCTTCCACTGTTGCAACCCTACGAATATGGCCATCTAGTGCTGCAAAGCCATACACTTACATGTAAAAATACGCATTTGTGTAAAATGCATGACATCACAAAATAGCATTTGACTGCGTTTTTGCGTTTTGATACACCAACATTATTGTCTAAGTGGAAAAGTATAAAAAATAATAGTATAATTCTAAATCGATACTCTTTTACTGTTTGGTTTACAAAGATTCTGACTTTTTTCTATGCAATTTAATATATACAAATTATTTATATATATATATATATATATATATATATATATATATATATATATATATATATATATATTTCTTGAAATAACACTTTAACTATTCACCTTTATGTACAGGAAGAGCTTGAGATAAAGTGCATGACATACAACTTTGCGTAGGACGTCTAACAGAACTGAGGGAGGAATAGAGGATTTAACTGCAACTATATAAAAATCAGTACAGGGCATGAAAGATACACTCACTTGATATAAGTAGAACACTGCATATCGATGTCAGATGAGACATGGTTCAGAGTAAGCAGCTCCTGGACTGAGGGTAGAGAGGTGCAGCTCTGTGCTGTTCTCTTGAAGTATAGGAATTTGGAAACTCTGCTCTGCTGCTGTCACGTGATTTCAAGGAAATAAAGTTTCATGTACAGCAAACAGAAATAAGAGAAACTACTTTACAGGATAGAATGTTGTATTTCGCAAACAAACCTCATCAGGGGGTTGGCAGTAGAGCAGTGGTCAGGGAACAGGGGTAAATTACCCCAAATGGGATAAAAATTTAATTCCTGGGGGTAATGCTGCCGATTCACATGCTGGTAGTTGGATTGTAGACCCTTTTAAATGTGATATTGCAGGTGTACCAGAAGAGCCTCAAGAGTTGGCAGAGGCACTTCTTGAGCTTCGATGCAATAATGAAGCACGTATTGCATTTGAAAACAAAGCAGATCTGTCATATATTTGGTTGTCAACAGCTGCAAAGGCATTCAAAATTGCACATGAGGAGGCAGTCAAAAAGTTGCTGCCTTTTGCAACAAGGATTTTCCACTCTAGCGAACATAAAAACAAAGCAGAGAAATCGATTGGACGCTGAAGACTGTATCCAAATTGCTCTGACATCAAAATGCCCCAATATTGATGCTCTCGTATCATAAATGAAGCAACATCATTTCTCCAAAACCTGAAGTTTTGAAGTTGAAGCTTTCAAAGAAACTTTGAATAGATTCAATAAAATGTTGAATTCCAATAATTAATAATATATGATTTCCTTCCTTTGAAATAAAGGGGTTAACATCGGCGTATCTAAATATATTTTGGGGTAAAAGCATACTTGCCAACATTTTATAATTTACGTCCGGGAGATGCAAGGGGGAGGTGGGCGTGTAGAGGGCTGGACTTCGAAATTCGCGTCATTTTAGCCCCGCCCCCGTGACGTGATGACGCAAATTGCGTCATTTTACAGCGGGGGCGGGGCCAAACACCGCGATTCCCGGTGAATCGCGGCGTTTGAACCGAATTCTGCCCACTTCACTAGGAAGTGGGCAGATCAGGGAGATTGCCATACTCTCCCGGGAGACTATCGCGAAATGCCGGGAGAGTTGGCAAGTATGGGTAAAAGGTAAAAAAGTTCCTTGACCCCTGCTGTAGAGGTTTCATTCTCATGTGCATATAACGCATTAACAATTGGTTCACCTTAGATCTGTTTAAATATTAATTATTAGGTGATTACCTACTAACAAACTAATACTGCTGTCTATATTTGTTTAAAGGTGTGTCTCTCTGTATGTATGTGGAGGTGTCTCCGGTGAAGACCCCCGCCAGCGCTGTGTCCCTGGAGGGACAGAAGATGCTGGAGCCGGTGCCCGTGAAGAGGGCGAAGATGTCCGCCAGCGCTGTGCTCCTGGAGGGGCTGAAGAGGTCCCCGATGGTGCCCAGCAGGAAGAAAGAAGAGGAGAAGTACTCACCCGTCCCGCGATCCAGCGGTGAGTATCGTGGCTTCTTTCCTGCAGGTTTTGTGCGCGGGGGAAGGATGAGCCAATCAGGGCTCATCTTTCCCCGCTGGCCAATCAGCGGCCGGATGCGCAAGCCAATCGCGGCTCGCGCCCGGCCATTTAAAAGATTGGCGCCGACGCAAGCCAATCAGTGCTCGCGCCGGCTGATGGCGTCACGCCGGCGACTATATAAGTCGCCAGGTGGCGCCATTTTGACAGAAGTCCGTCGGCGGAGAAGAGGGAGGACGTCTCTTAAAGACGTCCAGCAACAGGATCATCGGCAGCAGCGGCAGGGGGCCCTTGTGAGGGCCGTGAGCTACCCTGCCGCCCGAAGACTACAATCAAGCCGCCGGAGCAGTGATCGCCGGCGGGGAGCCCTTGTAAGGGCTGAGAGTGCCCCCGCCAAGCAGCCCTCAACAGCGCCGAACCGGAGAAGAGGCGCCGCCAGCTGGAGGGTCTGGAAGACCCGGAGAAGGAAGAAGACGGCGTGGCAAGTTGAGATTCCTGCGCAGAGCAGGTAAGTATACTCAACGTTAAATTCGGGCACTAGGCCCGGGGCCACGGTCGGGCACAAGGCCCGTTGGCACAGTAAATTAGGGGCACAAGGCCCAGGGACCTGGGCACTAGGCCCCTACTAATTAGTGGGCCAGTAGGCCATATTACTGTTGATAAAGGGGACAAGCCCCTGTTAGTTAGACAGGGGGCGTGAGAGCCCCAGGTGTAAAAGGGCACAAGGCCCTTAGGTAGTTAGTGGCCTAGAGGCCATAGGAAGGCCAGAGGGCCTGGTTAGGGGCTGGTAGCCCGTAGGCTATAAAGGGCACAAGGCCCTCAGTCAGTCAGGGAGGCCACAGGCCTCAGGCAGGGGCTAGGACCCCTAGGTAGCAGGGCACAAGGCCCTAGTTAGTGGGCTCAGAGCCCTGAGATAGAGAGGGGGCTGAGGCCCATTAATCAGAGCATAAGGCTCTGTGTGCAATTGGGCAAGAGGCCCATGGTGTGAAGGGCAGAAGGCCCTGGTGGTGATGAGGTAGAGGCGTGGGAGCCTCGTGAGTGTAGGCGCGGTCCTGTGTGAGGTGAGCACACGTAGTTAGGAGGTACAGTAGAGCGGAGGCTCCTGTGGTGCTGTAGCAACCTGCTGGTTGGCTAACAGCGGTGTGCTCTGGTAAGTAGCTTACAAAGTACTGTATATTGTATTCTGTCTGTGAGGCGGGTATTGTTGAATTACAGTATTTTGGGTGTGCTACGTAATTGTGTCCAGGGGCAAGACATCAGGCCCCCATTAAAGGTAGGCTCTTGTTCCTGAGGTTTCCTGTGCTAACCCGTGCTGTGGGGACAAGTGTAGTTACCAGCATACACATAGTCAGGGGAGAACACACGTAGTTTTCCTGTCCCTTAGGTCCCCGGGGTCACACTGGTACCCAGACGGGGTGGCTGAGTGAGTTGGTGGCAGTGCAGCGCACCTTGAGGCAGTTCCAGGGGCGGCCGTGGTTCTGATTGAGGGTCCTCAAGGCCGGTTCCGTGCAGGTGGACCTGTGGTTCCGGACGTAGGGACACGTGTGAGATACCCGAGTACAGGCAGTCGGGCGGTTCAGTTCAATCGGCTGTTCCGTGCGGCAGTCGGCCCGCGGGTTAGTGTGCTGTTCCACTGAACCTCAGCCAGGCTTAAAGAACCGGTCCTTAGGGTCTGTGGGTGACCCCATAGCAAGAAGGCAGCTTCTTGGTACGACCTGGGTGAGGGGGTTAGGAACCGCCCTCCGGTTTAGTCCGTGAACACCGGCTGGTGTTCCCCGTAGTGTGTAAGTGAGCAGTTCCGTTAGTGCACCACACCTAGTTAGTCATAGTGGTTTGACTTAGTTGCGTTGCCGACCATTAGAACGTTGTTAGGGTCGGGTCGCTGTTGTAGTCAGTCCATTTTTGTGGGTGCCATCTTAGTCTCACTGAGAGCATAGAGGGAGGCTGTGTGTTCTTGTCATCCGCAGGAGTCGGGAAGGTGCAGAGGAACCGGATCGGAAGTGGGAGTGTCCTGGTGAGTATCACGCTCGATTCCCCCTTTCGGTTAGGCCCTCACCGGCAGGTGTGTGAGGTACTTGAGGCGGGATTAGTCCTCGGACTAGTCTTGGTCTTAAGTGCCTGTAGTCCCCCGCGTCTTGGCAAGAGCAAAAGCGAGGAGGCGGCAAGTGGGCTTGGACTGAGAGTGTCCTTGTCCGTTGCCGTATTCTCGGACAGCCCTTACCTGGTAGGCACGGCCGTAATCTCTGTCTCTATCTTAGAGGGACGTGATTGGAGGTGACAGGGGTTGCGGCTGCGGATCTGCTGGGATTGGATCGCAGCTGGG
The DNA here is from genome assembly GCF_038048845.1 of Mixophyes fleayi. Taxonomy (NCBI): domain Eukaryota; kingdom Metazoa; phylum Chordata; class Amphibia; order Anura; family Limnodynastidae; genus Mixophyes; species Mixophyes fleayi. The sequence goes on from NC_134404.1 coordinate 115,897,158, forward strand.
ATATCGGAAGCGGACTGGAGTTGACCATCGTTTTCAAGGTAAGTTCTTTTGTGTTGCGTCTGCCCCTGTCTTTCCCCGCAGGGGGCGTTACATGTATACCCATAACCTGATAATGCCCCACATTATGTAAAACCTGAATTGTTTTGCTTCCTCCTGAAGATTTTGTTTGTTTGTTTTTTTATGATCCTAATGTGCAGCACAACTTCTAATTGTACAGTTGTGAGGTCACAAAAATGTATTTGCAGAGAATGAGAAATTTATACAGACTGATCCATGGATTTGTACTGAAAAATATAAAGTGGACACATTTTCATAAAAAAATGGATGTTCCTGATATGTAAGTATCTGTCAGCGCCTGCTGAGCCAGCGGATTTGCCAGCTTTACAGCCGGCTGACCCACTGTTTTCCTAAAGTGTTAAAATATAAAGTTTTAAAAATGTGTGAGTTCCCCCCTTTTAACGCTATTAACGATAGTACTGGCTGCATCGAAATCGGGGGACAAAAGTGTGGGTTTCCCCTGATTTTACCGCAACCTGCATTACGCCAACCAGCCGGGGTGGGTGGCACTATAGCAGTGGGACATGCGGCAGGGGTCCCCCCTCCATAATGACAAACCAACCCCAGGTTGTTCAGCATGGGGCTGGATTCCCTAGTGCATAAAGCACTAGGACTCTTCCTACACCCCTGGGGCGGTGTGTGTAGGGTAATAAAATGAGTGTAATGTATGTATGTCAAAAACACTATTTTAGTTTGTGGAACTACAAGTTCCAGCCAGCCCCGTCTGCCATTTATAATCTGGGCATCCTGGTGCTTGTAGAACTAGAATATTTTAGTTTTGTTTGGGTATGGTTTTAAGCCTTATTGGATTGCAAGCTTACAAGATTGGGTCATATAGAGATGAAGACATCTGATGGTAAGTATTTGGGGTTTTATTATTTTTAATAAAGAGATGTGGTTATAAAGAGGGAGTTGTGTTTTATTTAAGAGGTTTTTTTTAATTAAACTAATGTGGTGTGAAAGAGGGTGTTGTGTTTTATTTAACATTTTAGTTTGTGGAACTACATGATTCAGCAGGCCCTTGGTGTCAGGGCATGGTGGAACTTGTGGTTCTCCAAATGCCAGCATACCCTGGCTGCCATGGGTATGCTGGTGCTTGTAGTTCTACAAGCACCAGCATCCACAGACTGTTAATAGCAGCCTGGGCTGGCTGGAACCTGTAGTTCCACAAACTAAAATAGTGTTTTGACTTATATCTAAATTACACTCACTTTATAACCCTACACCCACCGGACCAAGGTTGTAGGAAGAGTCCTAGTGATTTCAGCATGGGCTGGTTCTTCCTGGAAGGGGGGTTCTGCACAATTTTTTTGCGGATCCCACTACCTAGGGAATTTAGCTGAACAGCCTGGGGTTGGTTTGTCGTCATGGCAGGAAGACCCCTGCCACATGTCCTCCTGTTATAGTGCCACCCACCCCGGCTGGTCGTCTTAGTGTTGGTTGTGGTAAAATCGTGGGCACCCCAAGCCTTTCCCCCCCCGATTTCCAACCAAAACTTGTTTGGCAACACTAGGATTAATAGCATTAGGTATGGGGGGGTGGGGATTTATTTAAATTCTATTTTTTAACACTTTAGAGAGCTGATGGGTCGGCCGGCTAACTCAGAATAGCTCCAGAGCAAGAGATATGTCAGAATTGGAAGGTTACATCCACAGCTGTGGCTGCGTACGCTCGAGTTTGGCATGCCCAATTGTACACTGCCTACAGCCACATGCTCCTTCCCCATTTATTGTAGGGTGTAGTAAGTCCCCTTTCTGTGCGTTAGAGCACGAAAAAGGGATATTTTGATGCCCGTTCTGAGCATGTGCAGAGTGATTATTAATATAATACGCTCAAAACCGGCGTCCTCCCGTCTCCGCGGCCACATTGCATCTTAGGTACGTGTGCATGTGCAGACCCAATTTCTCTTTAAAAACTCTCCTGCTCTCTCATTGGCTCCTGGGCGCTTCTCCACTATTTAAAGCAGCCTCCCCTCTCCATCTGAGCCTGTTCTTGGTCATCACTTCTGCTGAGAAAAAGCTCTAGATTGCTTATCTCCACTGTTCCTGCAGTCTGCAGATCATCATTTCCGCTGTTCCAGTGGCAATACCTGCTATCCGCAGATCTTCTCACTCTTGTTCCAGTGGCAATACCTGCTATCCGCAGATCTTCTCACTGCTGTTCCAATGGCTATACCTGCTATCCGCAGATCATCATTTCCCGCTGTTCCAGTGGCTATACCTGCTATCCGCAGATCATCATACCCGCTGTCCCAGTGGCTGTACCTGCTATCCGCAGATCATCATACCTGCTGGTCTCTGCCCACCATTCCTGTGACCCAGTCTACAGTCAACGCTAAACTCCACTGATCTCGCCATACTCTCCTAAGGGCCGTGACCTGCGTAGCGGGAGCCGCTAAAATCCATACCTTCTTGCGAGTGTTCCTGGAGAAGACCAGTCGCTGCATTAGACTCTACGCCTCTGGTAAGAGTACTACTAATTTGGCAGATCAGGGTCCTAGCATCCTTGATTCCCGTGACAAGTAGCAGTAATTGTACAGAAGATAAATCAGGCAAATAAACAGCGGAGCTCCTATTTCTTAACAGTCATAGAAGAGTTGAAACCTTGCACTTTAACACTGTTATAGACAAGGGGCTTCTGCCTGCCCATGAGTAGGCTGGTTCTTATTGACCTATTTCCTATCTTAATATAGATTATAAATTATTGACTAAAATACTAGCTGAAAGGATAAAAATAAAGTCGTCTTTATTGATAGTAATCAATAAAGACGGACTTTATTTGGGGTAGACACTTGGGGGTAAATGTATCAAGCTGCGAGTTTGCAGCTCCAGCGATTTTCTCAGGAGAGTTGAAACTAGCCGATATATGAAGCTGAGTTTTCATACAAAATCGCCAGAGTTCTGCTTCTGTCAAAATCGCTACTTGCAAAATCGCCAGAGATCAATCTCACCACTGTTTGCCACTGCAGCTATACAAGTCTACAATGTATGAAGCTGCGAGTTAGCAAACTCAGGAGAGTTTGCTTCTAAACACGCCAGATACAACATGCTGCTTGATAGCAGCATGTTGTATCAACACATCATTGTTACACTGTTACATTGTTACATTTTAACAGCTGCCGGAGCTCTGGCAGCTGTATGACAGGTCAGTGTAACAGTGATGTGTTTACAACTCACTGTTACAACACAGGAGAGTTTGCCAAACACAGGAGAGTTAGCTAAACTCGGGAGTGTTTACATCGCTCAAAATCGCCAGAGATGGCCAGCGATTTTGAACATGAGTGTCAAAATCGCAGCTTGTTACATTTCCAGTTTTTTTAAAAAAAATCGTTTACCCGCGATTTGCCGCGATTTCAACACGCTGGCAAACTCGCAGCTTGATACATTTACCCCTTGGTGGGCAATATATTGTAAAGGTGATTGTGGTAATTCAGAAATTGACTACCTCTGAAAACCTGAACCTCAATGTCATATTTTCCCTAGATGCCAAAAAAGACCTTTGACCTAGTTATATTGGATCATCTTTTTGAATCTCTTAAGAGATTCGGGTTTCCAGACGGTTTCATTCAAGTAATGCAAACTATATATTCTGTTCCTAAGACACAAGTAGCCGGGAATGATTATCTGCGCCCTTCTTGATACAAAAAGGGACTCCACGGGATTGCCCTCTCTCTCCTTTGCTATCTGCAATTGTTTGGAACTCTTACCAGTCACATTACTACAATATGTTAATTTTCGGGGAATACACATAGGCTGAGTTGCATTTCAATAGATGACAGGGAGGTTTGGGTGTTCCGGACGTCTTGGCCTCCTGACCTGCCAGATTTTTTTGGCATATATTTTTGGGATTGAGAAATTTCCACCAATAAACACCTAGCGAAGGCAATCTTTTCTTCTTATTCCCCAGCAGCCTTACTACATCTTCACAGAAAACATATCACTGCACATATTCTTTAAAGACAACTACTTGTTGTGGTTAACCATAAATTCCAAATACTCACATAATTTCCATTGCTCTAAATATATAACATTTTGGGGTAATCGAGTTTTAGTCCCAGTCTGGAAAATTCAATGTATATAAATTGGAAAGAAAAAGGAATAAATGCCATCAAGAATGTCTTTGATCCAGTGGGCACCATTTTTACATTCCAAGACCTAAACTCTAATTATGGTCTCCCCAATACATATTTCTATATCTATTTACAGATCAGACATTACATTAAATTCCCAATGCTGTGTATGTGGAATCTGAACAAGACTCATTGTCTAATCTCTTACATTCCCAAAAGAGTAAATAAATGTAGAACCAAATTTATTTATACAAATTTGTTACTGTCTGATTCAAATAAAGTTTGGGGTAGATGTTTACAAAGTGGGCAGAGAGATGGATTAGAAATTGAGTCTTCAGATGCTTTACTCAAATACTTTAAAGGTTTCATGAAAGCAACTAAAGTCTGCTGTACTTCAGGAAGTTCACTTCAAATTCTTAAATTGGGCGTACATCTCTCAAAGCCAAAGGCTACACATGATGTTTGAGGAATCGGGCAGTTGCCATATATGTAAACATCCCCATGTATTTCGACAGACGTGCGACCATTCTTAGCATTGAAATGGGTGTTCTGAAATTTTACAACAAATGGAGTATATATATTGAACAATTGGATACTGTAACCCAAACGCATATACTCAAACTCTTTGAGTCCACAGTATTTATACAGACAGCTTGAGGATCCATAAGAAGGGAAGTAGAACTGTATTGACTTATTGTTATTTTGGTGACATTTGTACCCCTCTATACTGGAGGGTTTCTTGTGAGGTAGGTTATTGTGGGGAATACTACTGGAATGAGGGGGACAAAGATGACACCAGGAGGTAAATGTATCAAGGTCCGATTTTGCAAATCCAGCGATTTTATCGTGAGAGTTGAAACTCTCAGATGTATGAAGCTGAGATTTCATGCAAAAGTTGTGCTTCTGTCAAAAGCGCTATTTGCAAAAACGCCAGAGATCAAACTCCCGACTGTTTGCCACTGCAGCTATACAAGTCTCAAATGTATGAAGCTGCGAGTAAGCAAACTCAGGAGAATTTGCTTTCAAACACGCTAGATACAACACGCTGCTTGCTAGCAGCGTGTTGTATAAACACATCACTGTTACTCTGCCTGTCAGTGTAAAAACTGTAAAGAATAGATGAAAGTTAAAAAAAAAAAAAGCGTGGGGTCCCCCCTCTATTCCTGCTTAACCCTAGTGCTGTCTGAATACTGCTGGTTCCGTGAAAATCAGGGAAAAATTTCACGCAGCAGGGGTCCCCCTGCCATAATGACTAACCAACCCTAGACTGTTCAGCCCTGGGCTGGATTCCCTAGGGAGTGGGGTCCGCCGAAAAAATGAGGGTGCTTACTGTGCTTATTGTGGGTTTTTTACTTTTATTAAATGTTAGTGGTGTTTACGAGGGTGTTGTGGTTTTTTAAACATTTTCTTTTGTGGAACTAGAGGTCCCAGCCAGCCATGGATGTCAGGGCATGTTGACACTTGTGATTCTCAAAGTGCCAACATGCCCTGGCTGCCGTGGGTATGCTGGTGCTTGTAGTTATACAAGCACCAGCTTGTATAACTACAAGCTAGGGTTGGTTAGTCATTATGGCAGGGGGACCCCTGCTGCGTGTCCCACTGCTATAGTGCCGCCAACGGCGGCTGGTTTGCCTAGTGCTGGTTAAGTGAAAATCGGGGGGACCCCACGCAAATTTTTTCCCGGATTTTCACGGAACCAGCAGTAGTCAGGCAGCACTAGGGTTAAGCAGGAATAGAGGGGGGACCCCATGCTTTTTTTTTTTTTTTAAACTTTCATCTATTCTTTACAGTTTTTACAGCTGCTGGAGATCCGGCAGCTGTATGACAGGCAGTGTAACAGTGATGTGTTTACAACTCGCTGCTACAACACAGGAGAGTTAGCTAAACACGGGAGTGTTTAGATCGCAGCAAATCGCCAGAGATGACCAGCGATTTTGAAGATCAGGGTCAAAATCGCAGCTTGATACATTTCAGTTTTTTTGCCTAAAATCGCGGGTTATCACCCGCAACTTGCCGCGATTTTAACACGCTGTCAAAATCGGACTTTGATACATTTACCCCCAGGACTTAGCTTTCTGAAATTTTCAGGTTTTTTTATGTATTTTTTAACATTCAGGATTTAGGCTTTACATTATGGCGAGAAGCACCTTGAGTTTAAGTTTCCGTCATAGTTTTGAAACTCATTTATAGTTTATTTTATGATAAATTTGTTATGGTAGGAGGGGCGTGACCAGAGCCGTAACTTAGAATTCTAGTGCCCTGGGCGAGAAAGACAAATGCCGCCCCCCTAGCCCTCAATTTTAACCAAATTAACCTAAAATATTCCTAAATTGCGCCCCCCTTCAGCGTTGCGCCCTGGGCGGTCGCCCCTGTCGCACAGCCCTAGTTACGGCCCTGGGCGTGACCTAACAGCCATACTGAGCGGACATGCTTCAGAGCGGCTCCTGGCACATCTGTCTGTTTGCCTGGCTGCCGACTACCTAGAACCCTGAATCAGGCATCCACTGTCTGTAATCTTAGTGAGAGTCGGCACCTGCGCCTTGTGGAACCCTATGAGCACTTTTAGAGCCGCGCCGCACAGGTCTCCCCTACTGCTGATCTCGGGCCCTGCCATTTTCCCATCGCGCGGACCTGAGTCTCACTGCGCACTCCATCCCACCACACCACCGTTGAGCCTATCTACACCTCTCTGATTCCCCTGCAGACTCTGAGCACTTCCATGAACTGCAGGCGGCTGTCGGGTGAGAGTGTCGGGTCCCGTGTTCACTGACTCAAGCTCTTGGCTGATGCTGGCTGATGCTTGCTGCTCGCTAGTGGATGCCTCTTACCTGAGGGGACCAGTGGAAGAGTGTCCTTAAATTGCCCGGAAAACGGAGTTCCCGGGTGCAGCCATAATGCAGCCTCCCCTGAAGTCACTGCCAGAATCCTTGGTCAACGCAGAACCACAATCTTATGTCCTCTCTCTGTTCCGCAAGCTACTACCTTCAGCCAGGGATAAAGACCTTCTCATTGACAGAGTCCATAGACTTCCTAAGCCGAGAGAATTCACAGGTACATCACCAAGAGACACATAACTCCGGATGCATTTCTTCCACGTTAAGGAACAGCTCATCAGAGCTGCCCGAGCTGCAGAAAATACATCAGATATTCAACTGTTCCCAGACTTCTCTGCAGCAACCATCCTCAAGAGACGTTCTTTTCATACAGTAACAGCAGCACTTTGAGATAACGATATCCAATACAGATGGGGGTTCCCTGCAAAACTCATTGTTCAGCGAAATAATTCCACGCATGTTATCTCTATCCCTGAAGACGGTGTACAACTATTGAAGGGATGGGATATTATCTGCGCTCCTGACTCCAATCAATCTCAAGCCGGGATCCCGTCCGAATGGTCGACCGTGGGCCCCACTTGACTTATAGTTGGTCTGGAATTGATTTTGCTCGATGTTATTTAGCTATCATTAGGAACAGTCCGGATTATACTTTGCCGGGAAAACTTTTCTTGTGATTTCCACTTTACGTTAGCAAGGTTTTTAGGTTTTCTCTCGAGATCGGGTCCCAGGCCCTTCCTACTACGTCACATTCCTGGTTGGACCCATCAGAAGGTCTCATTGGCGTTGGAATAAGTACCCCTTACAACAATGGTGATTGTTTATTGTTTACGATGTTGCACTGCTGTTAATAATGTTAAACCAGTTTGTCCCTGAGATACGGATCTTATATACTGTACTATATACTATATACTTTGCATGTTATGTTTCATATATTATATTTTTCAGTAGATGTCAAGTTTTTGCGGTTTATAATCCTGTGTCTCTCAGCGCGCGATGTTCGTAGCCTCGGGAATGCGGACCAGACGGATGGGGTTGAGATTTGAGCCGACCATATACGGATATTCAGTATTGCCATCCCTCCTTTCCCCCTCTGTGTGGGCTGATCTGGGTGCTGTACCAGGCTCCTTGCCTGGTTGTTACTACTCATTTGTTGTTGTAATTTACTTTATATGCTTAGAGGTTAGATTAATACTCACATGAAGTTCTCTGTCATGTTAGCTAGTTTTTTGCAATATCTCAGGTGCCGATATATTTCAACCACTTTTAGGGTCTATTTGGCTGCTGTTTAGTAGTTAGCTTACATTTGCGATGGAACCTCTTAACCCATAGTTTCCCTCTCCGGTTCTGTCCAGAGTGCCTTTTTGGATCTATTTTTTCTATTCCTTGACATGGGTGGGGGTTGCCTCCAAAATAGCCTCCACGCCCCACTTGTTACTCATTTTGCAGCTTCCCTCCCAATGTGTCAAATACATTAGCCCAAGTATTGGGTTAAGTTGGGTTTTTCTTTCCTTTTTGTTTCCACCACGTCATCACCTCACCTCCTTCCATACCCCAAGAGCAGACACTCCTTCCCTAATTGGATCAAACCTCACCAGAAGCCTTCAATGCCCCCCAGAGGGGACTCCCACACCTATATATCCAGACTCCTATGGTTAAGTTATTTTCTCTAAATTTACAAGGCCTCAACTCTCCAAATAAGTCATGCTTGGCTCTCACAACATTTTTTAAAAGCAGGGCTGATGTAGTGGCCCTTCAAGAGACTCACTTCTTCTCTAGAGCACCCCCTTTACTTAGGGATCAACACTACCCCATATTCTACTCAGCCAACAACCCCTTCAAGCTTAATGGTGTAGCCATCCTATTTGGATCAAATGTTTCTTTGACACTACACCAAAAACTGGAAGACAAACAAGGCTGAAATTTAGTTTTGTTAGAGTTTATTTCGTTTATTTTATTTTTAACAGGTTTATTAGAAAATAAAGTAGTCACCTTAGTTTCCTTATATGCCCCCAACTCCAGGCAAATACCTTTTTTGAAAACAGTACTAAAGGAGATCCAAAAAATCCATATGAGCAGTTTGATTCTGATGGGCGATTTTAACTTAGTTTTAGATCCCCGAATGAATAAGACCTATCCCCTTAACACTGCGGTACCTCCTGACATCAGTGGCCCTTCTTTTGCATTACGGGGAATAATTGCTGATTATGACCTATATGATAACTGGCGAGCGTTCGAGTCACGTGAAAGAGATTATACATATCACTCACATGTACACAACACTTACACCAGAATAGATTTGATACTTACCGACAAATGGTCCCTCCAGCACTCTAAATCAGTGTCTATACTCCCATGCTCATCTCCTGTGGTCATGATGCCCCTCTGCTCTTATGTGTCCACCTAGACCGTGGAGACTGTCCGACCCTCTATTGCATTCTCTCAAGGATAAATTAGCTCTACAGGAATCTCTAGATAATTACCTGGCCACCAATGCGACAGCTGACACCTCCATTCTACACACTGGTATACCCTTAAGGCAGTGTTGAGAGAAACAGCAATAGAAAAAGGCGCCAGACTTAGAAGAGCTAGCATAGCCATGCAACAAAATTTAGAATCCAAAATTGCGGCCCTGGAAGCTAGCAATAGAACGAACCCTTCATATACAAATAAATATGAACTGATTCAGCTTAGACACCAACTTCAACAGTTTCTTTTACTCGTACCCAGGCAGCCCTGTCCAGCCTTTACCACAAATTCTACACAACAGGGAACAAGGCAGATCCAATGCTAGCGAGAATGCTTCGGGGTGAACAAGCTAGAAATCGCATTCGCCTCCTCTCTGGGCCTGATGGTGTTAAAGTCTCAAAAACCTAGACATATCGTAAATATATTCGCACATTACTATGCAGGCTTTTACAATACGAAGGACGATCAGAATACCCCACAACCCTCCTCTATGGACATACAGAATTTCCTCTAACACCTACATCTTCCCTCAAAAAACTCAAGTGACCTCCAGGCCCTAAATAGTCCATGGACCCCAGATTAAGTCATTGGTGCTATCAAAACTCTCCCGAGAGGCAAAGCTCCAGGTCCAGACAGTTATATAAATTATTTTTATGCGGTATTCCAGAAGGAACTCGTCCCTCTTCTAGTTGATCTATTTAATAAAGGCATGGAGTGTGGTGGGTTCCCCCCAGAGGCCAGGATTGTAACTGCCCGAAACCAGTAAAGACGTGAAGGACTGCCGAAACTATAGGCCAATTACTCTTAATACGGGTTTAAAAATTTATGCTAAAATGATTGCCCGCAGGTTCAGCCCACTCCTCCCCTCTCTCATCCACCCTGATCAGGTGGGTTTTGTCCTGGGACACCAGGCGTCAGATAACACGAGGAGAGTCCTAAACATAGTTGATCTCGCCTCAAGACATGGTGCTGAGTTGTTGATGCTTCCTCTGGACGTGGAGAAGGTGTTTGACACTGCACTGGGACTTTATGAGGCAAATATTAATTAAGTTTGGGTTTTGGGGAACCATCCTGTGGTCAATCATGACACTATACCAGGGGCCCTCTGCTAAAGTTTTTAGCAGTGGGTTTCTTATCTACAGCATTTTGTGATGAAATGTAGTTTATCTAATGACTGATTGTTATTTTCTGTTGAATTTATGTATAATACTGCAAATATTTTATGGAACCTTTCAAAGTGTATTTTGTTAACTGACCTGAGACTGACTTAGGCAAGTGTTAATGGTCTTTTGAAAGTAGTCAGTCCCAGAGACAGATAAGATATCTGAGTAGTTTGTGTATGCAGAGGAGTTAGACTTAGCCAGGCCGAACGAGCAGAGGTGTTAACTTAGGTCTTGTGAAATGCCAGATCTCAGGACATCCATATTTTACTTTGAAAGCCTTGTGTCATTTTGGGCTTCCATCGAACTTAGGTGAAAATAAAATTCCTAAGGTGGGGGGGTGAAGAGCCAACAAGAAATGTTTTAAAAATCCCTTGTATCAGTAGTACAGTGTTCATTTCTTTGAGGGAGTCTATTAAGACTGAAATGTCCCATGCTTCTCAACTGTGTTCCCTCACACAGCAGGGGGAAAATGTATCAAGCTGATAGTTTTCCGGCGGGTTTGAAAAGTGGAGGTGTTACCTATAGCAACCAATCAGATTCTAGTTATTATTTTGTAGAATGTACTAAATAAATGATAGCTAGAATCTGATTGGTTTTTCAAACCCGCCGAAAAACTCTCAGCCCGATACATTTACCCCCAGGTCTTAACTAGTAAGTAGTAACTCTGATTTTATTTCCTGTTTTATTTTCTGAAACTCATTTGTGCAACATTCTGTATGTCTTGTTATTCATTTTTGTATTTAAGCTTTGGAAATATTTTTCAGATTAAAAGTATTTAATCTAGCGTATTTCTCTGTGATTCTTTGTGAACTTACGAAGCCCAGGAGGGCTCATGCTACATGTGTATGTGATTTAAGTGTAAAACATTAATAAGTGGTTCTGGTGAACGTAAGGACACCATAATAAATCCTTCGTGGTGGCAGAAAAGGTGTATTCATTGTTAATTAGCTAAGGTGACGGCAGTCACGGCCAGCTGTTCAGATTGCCGTATCTAGGACAGGCTGGGCGTTCGTGACACATTTCCTATCTCAAATGGAACATGCCAGGGATGTCCTCTTTCACCCCTCATCTATGTTTTAGCAAAAGAACCTCTGGCAGAGTATCTGTGACAGTCTGTGGCATGTAAGGGCTGTATCCTCAGGAAGGGGGGCATCCTCGGGGAGGGGGGGGGGGGGCGGGGTGTCTCTTTATGGATGACGTTCTTTTATTTATATCAGACCCCAAAACATCATTAGAGCTGCTGCACCATATTGTAAAGGAATACATATTACAGGCTGAACACCACCAAAACTGAAGTGATTCCACTTAATATCTCTCTTGAACCCCTGATCCATTTAAAATCCAGGTTCTAATATGCTTGGAAGGAGAAGTCACTTTCCTACTTTGGGATTCAGGTCCCGGCAAATATTTCAGAGATATTGAGGTTAACTATCCCCCGTTAATTAGGTTAATTAGAAGCCTGTACACATTATCTAAGTTTTGGATGACATATGAAATTTCATGGTTAGGCCGGGTTGCAGCCTTTAAGATGATGCTTCTTCCCAAACTAATGTACTTGTTTCGGACCATCCCCTATATAATCCCAAAGAAGTATATGTCTGCTCTGCACTCACTGATGATTAGCTATGTTTGGAGAGGCCAACCCTCTAGACTCTCATATGCCCGCATGACCCTCCCCAAAAAGTTGGGAGGTCTAGCGTTACTAGACCTTTCCAAGTATCAGGAAGCTTGCATTCTCTCACAGATTAGAGACTGGTTCCTCTCACCCTCACAAAGCCCTGGGTTGATATGGAGAGAGCTCTGTGCTCTGGCTCTTCTCTACCTGATTTAATTTGGCTCCCCAAGCCACTTAGGTGACAAGTGGTCAACCCAATGACCTCTATTACTGATGCACTTAGGGTTTGGGATAGAACCATAGGCACATCACCAGACTTTGTCTCTCCGACCAACAATGTTTCCCTCCTCACTGTGTCGTCCCTACTCCCAGACTTTGACATCTCCAGTTGGGTCCAGTCCGGACCCTTCTCACTTGCACTTTTGTTTGGCCCCGGGGGTCTCCACTCCTTTGAGTAGCTGCAGGACACTTACGATAATTCGCATAAAGATTTCTATAAATATCTGCGACTACGGCACAGGATTGGTGACCTACGTCTCCAAACTACTTGATAACTCCTCCCCTGCCTCTCTTCTACACCAAACTAACTAAAGGGGACAATAAAGGTGGTATCACCTTTTGGTACCAAAATCTCCTTGGGCTGATGGATGTCCCCAAGCATGTCTCCCAAACCAGGTTTGGGAGACATGCTTGGGGACATGATCTTAACATTTCCCTCTCCTCGTCTCAGTGGGAATCATTTACTCCAACTTATCTGTGGTATCAAAGTGCACTAATCACATAGAAATGCTGTTAAAACTGCTATATCGCACCTACCTCACCCCAGCTCGTCTTTAGAAGAATTGGCTTAGCCCACTGGTTCCCAAACTGTGCGCCGTGGCTCCCTAGGGTGCCGCGGCAATTTCACAGGGGTGCCGCAGCCAGGATTGGTGGTAAGCAAGACTGGGCACTACTTATTTTGGCTTAAGGGTGCCTTGAAAAAATTATGGGAACCCTAAGGGTGCCTTGAACTGAGAAAGTTTGTGATCCACTGGCTTAGCCATTCTGGGTGCGGAGTTGTAGGCGATTTATTTCATGTGTTCTGGTCATGCACTGGTATTCAACCACTCTGGCAAGAGATATTTAGCTTGAAAGGTGACCTCCATATCGCTATGGCCCTCCTACATTTTTACCCTGAACAATTACCTAAACATTTGTTATGTGTGTATTGTCACTAACCAATAACGATTGTTGAACCTCGATTTGTGTTTCCAAAGCACAAAGATTTATTCGCAATAAGTGGAATAATATGCTCAAGCGAAGTAATAGTAAATACAGCCGTTACTTATCGCAGGCGCTCTGGATCCAGTGCAGTCATTCAATCCTGAAGTCTGGGGACAAGATGTCTGCACTCTGGATCACAAGCTGCTGCTTATATACACAATCAAATACAGTAATACAATGAAGATGGTATAGCTTGCATCTATTGGTCCGGGTCTCAGGAATGTCCAAGGGGTCGTCAATCATTGGCTGGTTCATCCTAAGGAATCCAAAGGAGGGGGTCATCTCTGCAGGGGGTATGCTCTGCTCTTCCCGCCAGGATTCCTTAGTCTTAAGTAGTTCATAATTCCCTATCATTCATAACTTGCGTATGCACTCTGCGATTACTGTTGTTGCCACGTGTAGTGGATGCGTTCGCCCTTTCACGCCGTAGCGTGCCCTTGTACGTCGATGCGTACCGTACGCATCTTTTCAGACAAAGACAACCAAGTTTGCTAGACTTTAATTGAAATGACTTTATCCAATTTGCTGACTTCGACAGCTCCACCCTTTGATAGTGTAATAAACTATCACCCAATCACCGTTTCAAGTTCAGGATTATACAATACTTCTTCACAGACCATGATCTCAGTATCTGGTACCACCCTTTCAGTCTCTTTCTCAGTGTTACTCCCATGAGACCGTTTTCCACACTTCAACACAGTAGGAACACATTTGACAACTAAACCAATTGCTAAGATGACACCCAGTATAAGGAGAAGGAGCTTACCTACACTAGCAACCATTTCCTGTACCCACTCCCCCAGACCGGAGAACCATTTTGCTGGGTTCAACCATGATAACCAACCCGCCACCTTTTCCCCGACCTCATATAACGAAGAATTATGGCTCTTTCGAAATTCCCATTTCAGCTGCAAAATTTCATCCATCTTCCGGTCTATAACCTCTTTAGGGTCATCAGTATTATTAGTAATGTACGTGCAACATTTGACACCGAACTGGGTGGCCAGTGTCACACAGTACCCACCAGTAATAGAGGTGAGATAATTTAGTACCAGTCTATGTTGCACCAACTCCTTCTTGTACGCTTGTAGCTCCCTTCCAGTATACCTGAAAGTGTCATCATACATCTCGGTGATATTATCTATTAATTTGGCTAGGTCTTGGATATATTTAAAGTTTAATGTTCCCCGAGCGGTCCTGGTGAGATCTAGAGCAACCATAACTTGGAAACCAGCAGTTTCACTAATCAATTTTGTAGCTATGGGTTCCTCACCAGGAATCATATTTCTCTTGCCACGGTGTTCATACTGTGTGTGTATGTATGGTGGTGATGTAGTCTTGTGAATATCAACCATTTCTTCATGAGTAATAGTCATGATTTCAGGAACCAGTTTAGCTAAGAAACACAAGCCTTTGGAACTCGGAGTCACCCAGGAATAAGCTTTTCTTCCACAAACAAAATACACATCCTCAGGGAGAACATAAGGGACGGTATGCCCATGAATTATGTCACACAGAGTTTTGATAAAACTACCCATGCCTAGTGTCTCCATCTGTTCTAGACATGTTTTGGCATTAATGACATTTTCACATTTATCTGTAGAGACTTTTCCAATGGATACCTTCTTATGTTTGGTTATACGCCCTAACTTGTGACTTCCATCAACATTCCTGCCTAGTAGTGACCTTGTGAGTCTCTCTCTAAAATGAGTGTGGCGAGCCATTGTCTGATCTGATAGGTCAGCCTCCCAATTCTCCAGGCGCTTTGCATGAGATATGTTTAGGCACAGCAAAGATCTGCCTATGGAGTATTGTCGAAGCGTCAGACTAGGGGACCTAGTGTTATTGTACCTTCCTTCTATGGGCCTCCCACCCCTTAATTTGAGTACTTCGGATATGTTTAGAGGGAATGGCACTAGTCCTATGTTATGCTGCCCTTGAGGCACGTGAGAGCACACCCAACACTCGGTTTGGTTTAGCACCTTACCCACCAGGGAGTGATAATCCTCCAAAGGATGCCCGCCTATATTCAGAGTACTGGGGGACTGGCATCTTTGGATGCATCTCTCTTCAACTAGGGAGTCGCAGAACTTGCAGATACAATACTCATCAGACAATAGCCCCTCACACTGCCTCCGAGTTCCTGAGCTAGCAGACCTTTTCATAACCCCTGGACCAAGTTTGATAATGGGCTGCTCAGAGTATCCTATTAACTTTTCTTCGGCCTCCATTTCATCCGTATCACTACCAGAACTCTCCTCCGTCCTCCATCCTCCTTCACAAAAATAGAATGTCCTAGAAAAAGTAAAAACAAGGAAAATCCTGGAACAAAAGAAAAACAAAAACCGCCACTCCATCGCTGGAAAGATAGTTCTGAGGCAACGTCTCTGGTTCAGGTGTCTCAACTGCAGGCTTTAGGTCTCCCGGAACAGGCTCACAAGTGACAGCTCTATGTCGTCGGTCTGAGTCTTTTCTTGCACTTTCTCCGGATTATGGACTCTCCTGCAGTGGGTGGAATTGACCCAAGTGTCTCTCTCTGCAACCTTCAGTGATGTAGTACTGGTCAGCAGCACTTGGTACGGGCCTTCCCAACGGTCTGTTAAACAACCTGAACATAAGAAATTGCGGATCATAACATAGTCTCCAGGTTCAACATCATGACAGTTCGGTTCTGGCATACCAGGTGACAGCATTTTTAGTTTTTGTTGTTGTTGTTTCAGCTGTCTACTCATTCTTATAAGATATTGTACAGTCACTTCATTATTACACTTTAAGTCGTCTTGTGGACTCACGATCAAATGAGGTTGTCGTCCGAACAGTATCTCAAAGGGGGACAGATTTAGAGGAGGTCTAGGAGTGGTTCGAATGCTGTGGAGGACCAACGGCAAAGCCTCAGGCCATGCCAACCCAGTTTCAGCCATTATCTTACCTAGTTTGTTCTTGATAGTACCGTTTACTCTCTCCACCTTACCACTGGCTTGTGGTCGGTAAGGGGTGTGAAGTCTGCTACTGATTCCCATGAGTTTACACATATTTTGGAAGATATCACCAGTAAAATGGGTACCCCTATCACTTTCAATGATTCTAGGGATACCGAACCTACACACAAAGTCTTGTACAATTTTCTTTGCAGTGAACACAGCAGTATTAGTGGCTGCCGGATATGCTTCTACCCAACCGGAAAACACATCAATACACACTAACACATACTTTAGATTCCTGCACGGTGGTAATTGGATATAGTCAATTTGTATTACCTGAAAAGGTCCGTCTGTAGGAGGGATGTGGGATGGCTCAGTTAGAATAGTTTTCCCAACATTTTTCCTCAAACAAGTAAGACATGACATTGCTTTCTTACCAGCTTGAGAGGAAAATCCGGGAGCACACCAGTATGCTCTCACCAGTTTGCACATACCTTCTTTACCCAGGTGAGTCAGGCCGTGTGCTGCTTCAGCCAGGCTTGGATAGTATGTTCGGGGAGCTACAGGCTTACCTTGTCCATCCCTCCAGAGTCCTGAGGACTCTTGACCACATCCCTTCGCCTTCCAGACCGCCTTCTCCTGCAGGGAACACAAATCTTGCATTTCAATTAATTTCTGCGTGTCTAATTTCTGAAAAACCATCATAGTCTCGGTCGATACAGTCATAGGTTGCCCTGCTGCCCATTTAGCCGCTTTGTCTGCCCTGTTGTTGCCCAATGACACTGGGTCTTCTTCAAAGGTATGGGCTTGGCACTTTATGACGGCTACTGTTCTGGGTAACTGTATCGCTGTCAGAAGTCCTTTTATGTGTTGTGAGTGTGCCACTGGTGTACCTGCTGCTGTCGTAAAGTTTCTAAGACGCCAAAGGGCCCCAAAATCGTGCACTACCCCGAAGGCGTACCTAGAGTCAGTATATATATTGGCTGATTTACCCTCTGCCAATTCACACGCTCTCCTTAGTGCTACTAGTTCCGCCACCTGGGCTGAGTGAGTTGGACCAAGGGGTTCAGCTTCTACCACATCCTGATCGTCTACAACAGCGTAACCAGTACATAGCTCTCCTGTCTCTGTCTGTCTATGGCAACTTCCGTCTGTATAAAACGTAAAATCTACTTTTTCTAAGGGAGTGTCACGTATGTCGGGCCTTGCAGTAAAGGTCTGATTCAGGTGTTCCATACAGTCATGCGTGTCAGTATTCTTGCCTAACTCATCATCAACCAGGGTCTCCTCACCTCCCACCCTTTGTGTCTCTTGAGACACATACGGAAGGTATGTAGCTGGATTTAAGGTGTTACATCGTTTGATGGTGATGTTTGAGGGTGCCATCAGGGCTAGTTCCCATTTTGTGAATCTAGCTGAAGAAACATGTCTGGTTTGGGCTGAATTTAACAGAGCTGATACAGCATGGGGTGTATAGATGGTTGAATTATGACCTAATACTACATCTTCGCTCTTACTTACTAAAAGGGCCGTTGCTGCTACACTTCTGAGACATGTTGGGAGTGACCTTGCCACATTGTCTAATTGGGCACTGTAGTATGCTACCGGTCTGCTGGCGTCACCATGTTTCTGTGCGAGGACACCTGCTGCACAGCCATCAGCTTCTGTACAAAATAGCTCAAAAGGCTTTTCATAATCAGGTATTCCCAATGCAGGTGCTCTTGTCAGACTATCTTTAAGGTTAAAGAACGCTTGCTCTGACTCTTCTGTGTGTACAACACACTCTGGTTTTGAGGAAGAGACTAGCTCCTGCAGTGGTAATGCCAGAATAGAAAAACCAGGGATGCAGGACCTACAGTATCCACACATCCCCAAGAAAGTACGAATCTGCTTCTGGCTCTGCGGCAGGGTCATGTGTTGTATGGCCTCAATTCTGTCGGTTGTCAGGTGTCTTAGCCCCTTAGTGAGGCAGTGTCCTAAGTATTTGACCTTAGTCTGACATGGCTGTAATTTATCCTTTGCCACCTTGTGCCCTGTTTGTAAAAGATGAAGCAACAACAATTTAGTATCATGCAAACATGATATAAAAGAATCAGAGCACAACAACAAATCGTCCACATATTGAATTAGAACAGACCCATTGTGGGGTTGAAAGGATTGCAAACAGTCATGTAAAGCTTGGGAGAAAATACTGGGGCTGTCAATGAACCCCTGGGGTAGTCTGGTCCATGTGTATTGCACTCCCCTGTAGAAGAATGCAAAAAGGTATTGGCAGTCAGGGTGAAGAGGGACTGAGAAGAAAGCAGAACATAGATCAATGACAGTAAAATGACTGGCAGACGGTGGAATCTGCATGAGGATGACAGCTGGATTCGGCACTACGGGGAATTGGCTCTCAACAACTTTGTTAATTCCCCTTAAGTCCTGGACTAATCTATAGCCCCTCCCCTCACTCTTCTTCACAGGGAAAATGGGACTATTTGCTGTACTGGCTGTACGAATTAAAATCCCTTGTTGTAACAGCCTCTCAATAACAGGATATACCCCTAGTTCCACCTCCGGTTTTAATGGATACTGTGGGATTTTTGGAGCTATCCTACCACTTTTTAGATTGACCATGACAGGGGCTACGTTTGCCATCAGTCCAGTGTCCTGTCCATCTCTGCTCCATAGGGAACCTGGTATTCCCAGCAACATCCCCTTTACTTGAGATGGACTTTGTTCTATAACAAGAGAGTGTAACATTAACCTTTGAGGGGTGTCCAATATATCCTGTACCTCATGTGCGACCTTCTCCGGCATATCTAAGAACACACCATCAGAAGTACAGTATATGACACATCCCATTTTACATAACAAGTCTCTCCCTAGCAAGTTAGTAGGAGCCGCTGCAGCCAAGAGAAACGAATGCTTAGTATGCAGAGGCCCGATAGTAACTTTTACGGGTTTAGTTAGAGGATAATGTAACACTTTTCCCGTTACCCCCATAGCTGGAATAGTTTTACTGGTCACCTGTAGGTTGAAAGGAGAGGTTATCAAGGATCGGGCCGCCCCTGTATCTAGAAGAAAAGTTTGTTTCCTACCAGCTATGTCAACTATCATTGTTGGTTCTTCACTTTGACTCTCAGTTAACCTCACTGGCTGTAGACTACAGGTATGACCTGACCCCTACCGCTGACTATTGATTTCCCGCGCAGCATTTGCTGCCGTAATATGCGCGGGTAGATGTGAGTCTTCTAGTCTATGTGAATCCCTCCTTGGAGGATATCTATGTGACCCACCTTTCTGTGTATTGAGTCTTTCCTTTTTACACTCTCTAGCGTAATGTCCTTCCTCGTTACAGTTAAAACACCTGATCACTTTAGGTTTCCTGTTATATGGGTTGTATGCTGGTGGTCGTGTATGCACCCTTTCTAGAGCCTGTATACTTACCATCATTAACCTATCACTTTTCTCCTCCCTTTTCCAAAAAAGGTTTTTGTCATGCTCCACAGCAGACTCCCTAAGAGAGTCTACCGTGACGCCTCTCCAATTAGGTAATGTGGTTTGTACTCTCGTCTTTAAATTTTCTCTAAGGCCATCCATCAGTACCCCTACTGCTACCTCTCTGTGATGTGGGTCCTCACTTATGTTGGATATCCCAGTAAATCGTGCGATCGCTGTTATAGCTCTAGCAAAGTAATCTGAGGCAGTTTCACTATCCTTTTGTTTAATGGTGAAAATCTTACTCCAATTTACTACTACTGGAAAACAGATGGCTAAGTGTTTGACAATTTGTTCTATATTCCGTTGGTTAATCTCATCAGTCAAGGTGTCATCTTCCTCCAACAAACAATCTTCAATAAATTTTTGTATGTTAGTATTGGGAGGAAGACACGCCCTCAACACTACCCGCCAATCCTTACTGGTTGGTTCGTGAGCATTTCCTAAGTCTTTAACAAATTTCTGACATTTAGCTAACTCTTTTCTAGGATCTGGGAATTCAGTCATAATGGAACGTAATTCTGATCTAGTCCAGGGACAATGCATTGTAACATTTCTTAAAGGAACTACACCATCCTTATCCGGTTTCCCATTGGGAACTGATATTGTGCGGACCGGGAATGCACCCTCTGGTACACTGACTTCAGGAGACACTACAGGATTTACTGGTCCTAGATTTAGAACGCTTTCACTCCTAGTGATCACGCTACTCTCACCTATCTCAGCCATTTTCTCATACTTGCGCTGAGCCTCTAGTACACTAACGGCATGGGCAATGGCCGAAATCACAGTGGGATCATCTTCACTTTCAGATACACTTGATTTAAACTGGTTTAAAACAGGATACAATTTAGCAATTTTTCTATTTTCAGTTTTAACAACGGCTGTACTTACCCCTCCCGCCACATAAGGTGGCGGGGGCGCGCTTGCGCTGAGTTCGCCACGCTTCGCAACGGTTACATCCGCCTTGCGCGCGCTTTTCGTCACGCCTACTTCCGGTTTGCATTCGCTGCTCTGCCACGTGTTACTTTCCATTTGCCACAATTTTAAACAATCATTATGTTTATTCCTCACTTTTGTTGAGGTAATCAACCATACGTTATCTTTTACGGCATTTAGTACCTCTGCATTAAAACTTCCTATTGTTGGGAAAGGCCTATCACAAGTTTTAGTCATCTTGACCCACGTGTCACAATACACAGTTGCGTATGCACCATATTTCTTACACATGAGAAACCTCGCTGAACCAATAGGGCCTTCCTTAGGCAGTACACTGACCATCTCTAGCGTATGCTTAGCACCCATGTTGAACAATATACCTTCTACCCGGAACACAGATACACCGCAATGCTCTGTTCCTTCCGGCCAAATGTGAAATACAGACACACCGCAATGCTCTGTTCTTTCCACCTGATAATTTCAACTCTGTTGCTACAATCACACCTAGAAATCTCTAATGCTCGGTTAACGTATTTCCTTTAGCCGCGTTCACTCGCTTTTCTCGCCCCTGGCGAGGATCCCTAATACAGAAATATCACTGTGGGCCCCACGGGCTATCAGCTCCTCGATACCCTGGCTCAACCACAAAAATCTGCTGAGTTTATTATCGCTGGGAGCGCAAGTTAATACAATCAACCTGCCTTTCCAGTATAATTCCTCCTAGCTGCTTCACCAATTCGCACTAACGGTGCGATCGGATCGCACTGCCTACCAATACTAATTATTAGCAAACCTTGCGATCTATTGGTAGCGCTTTGCGAAAACCCGGTTTTCGCATTCGGTATACCTGCCCTGTATACCGTCCTTCAGTTGGGCAATCCGCCTCGTCAGACAGCAACTGAGCACAATGAATAATGAACAGTGTATCTACGTTACAACATCACACACTATACACCTTTTCTGCGCAGAAAATCAAAAGTTCCCAACAATAGTAATAATATCTCAGAGGCTTTCACAAGTAATTATACTATACATGTACAATAACTATCAAAACGATTGTTTGACCACGTGGCATGTCTACCGGAAGTTCGCGTACGCACAGCAGGAAATACACATACGCTAAGCAATGCAATACAGTTAAAACGCACAATGACAGAAAAAATAAACAGTTTTCTCTTTTGTCCCTAGGTTCTAGTTAGCGTGCCCTAGATAATGCAAAACGGACATTCGGTTTCACAACACAGAGTAAAATTCAGGTTTTGAACACAATGCGTTCTTACCCGTTTATGACGCGTCTCCACCCTTTGTTGAGGAACCGAAATCCGTTGGTCTTGCGTATCATCGGCAACAAAACCTCCAAAGCTCACGAGCCCCCAAATTGTTATGTGCGTATTGTCGCTAACCAATAACGATTGTCGAACCTCGATTTGTGTTTCCAAAGCACAAAGATTTATTCGCAATAAGTGGAATAATATGCTCAAGCGAAGTAATAGTAAATACAGCCGTTACTTATCGCAGGCGCTCTGGATCCAGTGCAGTCATTCAATCCTGAAGTCTGGGGACAAGATGTCTGCACTCTGGATCACAAGCTGCTGCATATATACACAATCAAATACAGTAATACAATGAAGATGATATAGCTTGCATCTATTGGTCCGGGTCTCAGGAATGTCCAAGGGGTCGTCAATCATTGGCTGGTTCATCCTAAGGAATCCAAAGGAGGGGGTCATCTCTGCAGGGGGTATGCTCTGCTCTTCCCGCCAGGATTCCTTAGTCTAAAGTAGTTCATAATTCCCTATCATTCATAACTTGCGTATGCACTCTGCGATTCCCTCGCAGAGTGAACCAAACAGTAGGATATGTAATAAGGTTCATTATGATACCACTCATGATGTTATTCCTTTAACCCATTCCATGTATTTCACTTATATGCATGTAACTCTGATATAACATATAAATACTACTATGTTTCGACATAACTGACTATGTGTTGCAACTATCATTAATGTGTACTATTTTATAAGTATGCGTGTTTGTGCGAATGTATGGTAAAAGACCAATTACTGTTGTTGCCACGTGTAGTGGATGCGTACGCCCTTTCACGCCGTAGCGTGCCCTTGTACGTCGATGCGTATCTTTTCAGACAAAGACAACCAAGTTTGCTAGACTTTAATTGAAATGACTTTATCCAATTTGCTGACTTCGACACATTATAGATATGTTTGGGGGTACATTTTGATAGCTACAAGGGCAGCAATATCGCAGCTTTGGAAGCAGCCACCCCCCCTACACTTCACAAGGTGATTGCAAAAATCCACTTTAGCTTTCGCATGGAGACACTTGATGCCCTGTATTCTATGTCATCGTCCTCCATATATTTACAACAGATGGCGAGGGCTCTAAACTTATCCACCCTACTGATCTATCTAGGCCCATGGACCCAGCATCATCATTGAACCCATCATTGGCCCTTAACCAGGACCCCCCCTCTGCAATAACTCCTAATCCCTTGTCTAATTAGTTCTGAAGAGTGTGTATTGTTTTGAAGGTTTATTGGTTAGATATAAGATGCTGTGTCTACTCCCCATCCTGTGCCCCCCTTCCTTCCCTTTTCTTATTTCTGTAACCCCCCCACATGAAACTTTTAAAACTCATTAAAAAATGTTGAGGTTAAATTTGGTATGGTATGATTATTATGAACAGAACATTTCAAGTTCGCAGCTTGAAGTCACTGCTGAGTTATTGTCTTCTTTTTCACGGATTATATTGTTTTTAGTAATTTCTAAGGCAAATTATTGCCAAGACTGTGCACATTTTATTGCATTTGCACTCATAGACGATTGGGTAATGTTCTTAAGCGATCCAATTACTTATGTTCTTGTGTCTTTTATTTCTGTATTTTATGATTAGCATTGTTCCATAAATAATAAAAAAGGCTTATAAACCCCCCCCCCAAAAAAAAATAAGCACCTAATATTGATTATTGATTTCATACTGCCAAAATCCATAGAGCTTCTCTGGGCCTAGGCCATACTTGCCAACATTGGCAAGTTGTTTCTCCGGAGGTCCGGGGGGCAGGTGTGCATGTGGGGGCGGGGCTAGAAGAAGCACATCATTAGCCGCGGCCCCAAACTGCCATCAGCATTTTCAGACAAGAAAAACAGGGGATGGGGCCACGATGGCACATGCACAACGTCATTAAGCCCCGCCCCCTCTGTTTCACTTCACAGAGCTGGCCAGGATCCGGGAGAATTGTCTGCTCTCTCGGGAGTCCAGGAGGACTCCCAGAAATTCACTCTCTCTCTATCTCTTTCTCTCTCTCTCTCTCTCTCTATTTATATATTTATATATATATATATATATATATATATATATACTGTATATGATGGCAAAAAGGGCAGTTTGTCACACACTGTTAAAAGAGAAACTGATAGTTTTTCTGGGAGTCTGCAGGCTCAGGCTGCAGACAGGGTTAATACTACACAGAACACAGGTTCACAGGTGAAGCACTTGGGTGTGACTAATTTCTGGTTTAGTTACCTAGTGCTGGGGAGGAAGCATAAATAACTGGTTTTGTGTGTTCAGCCAGAAGTAGGGTCATAAAAACATTAAATACTTTTGTTTGTTTGATTGCTGGACCTACACTTCTTGCTGACTGTTCCATCCTGACATCCCTGAATAAAGAGCAGAATAAGACTGTAGAACAAGAATGCCTCGCCATTAAATGGGCTGTGGAAGCCCTCCGTTATTACCTCTTAGGGAAGGAGTTTACCATGGTAATGGACCATGCACCATTAAAATGGTGCAAGTGAACAAAGAGATCAATGCCAGAGTGACTCGGTGATTCTTGGCATTGCAGCCATTCCACTTCACCATGGAGCATAGACCAGGAGCTCTACATATAAAACAGATGAATTCTCTTTTAAACAGTTGATAGCAGTTATTCCAGCTCCCAAACCCCTCAGCCAGCAAATGGAGCAAAATCTAAAAATGAAAATAAAAATAAAGCCAGAGAGCACTCATAGTGCAGTAATTATTCAACACCATATGGATTGTGTGTAAGTCTAAAAAAAGCTGCGTACAATATAAAGATAAAATAGAGCTCATCTGTGCCATGTATAGTAATGGCGTGCCAACACAGATGCAGACGAATTATTAAAGTAATTTTATCGTTTTCAAATAAGCATTGCATAGGCGATTGTATTGTGTTTCCAACGCACAAAGTGATTTATTTTAGCAGATGTAAATAGTTAACAATTCAATACATTATTATATTAAGATACAGTACAGTACAGCCAATACCAAAAGATATATACATACCGCTGCGCTAACCACGGGCACCAGTGCACAGTAGTTCACCCTTGAATACTGTGATCAGAGTAGACTGAGGCTAGTGAGGATGCAGCTATGATTATATATACAGTCAGTGTTACAGAGTGAACAATAGAGATGACGTGGCTTGCTTCTATAGGTCCAGACATCAGATGGGTCCAGGGTAAACCGGTCATAGGCTGCTTCAATCTAAGGAATCCAAAGGTGGGGGTCATCTCTCCAGGGGATGAGCTCTGTTCTTCCCGCCTGACTCTCCAGTTACAATTAGTCTATTAGCATTTTATGGTCAGTATCATATTAAAGGTTTATTCCCTAACATCAATAACTAGAGTATGAAATGTGTGATCTCTTCGCCGAATGCACCGGACAGCAGCTGGTGAAAAGGGGTTTAATATGATACTAGACATGACACCTTTCTTATAACCTGAACGTTAAATAACACTGAAGTGTACATATAATCATATTATATAAACTGATAATAAACTAAATACTATCTGCTCATAAATGACTGTGTAACGGAACCAATATGAATATGAATTACATAAATAACTAAATGTTGTAATGCGAGTGTGTACGTGCGTATTTTACCGTGCGATCGCAATATGCCACGTGTAGCGTGGCATACTGAGTGCAATCGACCAATAAAACAATATCAACCAATATACTTTCGTTCATCCAATTATACGACTTCGACAGTTCCACCCTTTGATAGTATAATAAACTATCACCTTAAAGATGTTATATGCAGGATCTCAGTACCACGTTTCATTGCTATGTAATGCAAGTCCTCCTTGGTGTATGACCACGCTGTTTGTAGCTCTAAACAAGTTATCATTAAGAGAGAATCTTAATCCTCAAAACAATTTTTTCTTTTACTATAGACCGTACACTTCTGGAGCTTGCCCTTCAAGGGTGCAATAAAACACGTAATACATTATTTGGAAAGGTACAAAGTACAATAGAACATGTATCAGCTATACAGAATACTCTACTACAGTTCTTCAAGTTTAACAGGTTCATCTGTCCAACGCATGTCTTTAAGCTCAGAATACATTTAAACACTTCATGTTCATCAATAGCATCATCCTATGTCTATCAATAATGTCATATACATCCTCCTTTAGCTTGCGTTAATATACACACTTCTAATAATGTCATCAGTTCTTTTCATCAACACTTGTGGGCGGTTTATTTTCTGTTCGTCCTTCCCAGTCTCCCAATACTCAGATTTTAACAGTGATCAGCTTGTAAACTATTGGGAGACTCCAGACTAAGGGACCTAGGAGTTGTACTTTTCCCCTAGTGACCTCTCACTCATAATTCGGGTACCTCAAGAATATTTAGTGGAAAGAGAACTAGTCCTACTTGATATAATCACTGAGGCACGTGAGGGCACGCCCAGCACTATGTTTGGTCTAAAACCTTACCCACCCAAGAATGATAATCATTCTCAAGGATGCCTGCTCAAGTCCGAATAGTACTGGACTGGCATCGGTGAGTGTCCCTCTTTTTAACTATGGGGTCACCGTACTTACGGACGTAAAGCTACTCAGACAACAGCCCCGGGCACTTTCTCCAAGCTCCAAGGTTTCCAAATTTTCCTTTACCCCTGAATTGAATAGAGTAATTGGCTGGACCGATTATGCTACTAACTTCTCCCTCATCCCCAATACCTCAATATCATTACCTGAACCGGCCTCTGTCACCTGCCAATAATTAAAAGAATTGACCGTCCCGAGAAGAGAATAAAATGAGAGAAACACAAAACAGCAAAAACTACAACTTCATGCTGGACAACTGTCTTAGCCTTTGGCTCAGGTGCTACTAACTGCATTCGAGGCCTTCCAGAACAGATTCATGAGTGCCCTTGGACCCTTCTCTGAGTGTTGGCTCCTCTGCAGTGGGTGGAATGGGCACCAGTGTGTCTCTGCTACCCTTGAAGCCGTGATGCTGGTAGCCTACACCTGGTACCTGTCTGTCAAATAACCTGAGCCTAAGAAATTACTGTTCCACAACTTACTCTCCAGATCAAACATCCTGACAGTTAGTGTGACTTTTCAGGAAACAGTGTTTTGACGTACTCGGTTGCTGTCTCACTATTTACCTTCTCTCAAGGTCTAAGCTAGCCTCTCGGGTTACAATATCATCTCAAGGGGGGTCAAGAACATCTCAAAAATTGAAAGGTTTAAAGGCTGCCCAGGAGTGATCTTTTGGTAGCAGGAAAGGACTAGTGGCCTCTCCCCCCCTCCTTTGTCACACTGTGCCTCTCTCTACCCCCTTCTTTATCACACTGTGCCTCTCTCTACCCCCCTATTTATCACACTGTGCCTCTCTGCCCCCCTTATTTGTCACACTGTGCCTCTCTCCCCCCCTTCTTTGCCACACTGTGCCTCTCTCTCCCCCCTTCTTTGTCACACTGTGCCTCTCTCTCCCCCCTTGTTTTGTCACACTGTGCCTCTCACTCACCCCCTTCTTTGTCACACAGTGCCTCTCTCTCCCCCTCCTTCTTTGTCACACTGTGCTTCTCTCCCCCCTTCTTTGTCACACTGTGCCTCTCCCCCCCTTTCTTTGTCACACTGTGCTTCTCTCCCCCCTTCTTTGTCACACTGTGCCTCTCCCCCCCCCGCCTTATTTATCACTCTGTCCCTTTCTGATTTCCTCTCCGTTCCTTTACTTACCTTTCATTTGCTTCTTTCATTTCTTTTATTCTGTCTTCTTTCTTCTTGCTGGATCCTCTCTGCGCTGCTCTTCACTGAATATCGGGAGTGAATGATGACCTCATGCCCGATATTCAGTGTGAACAGAACAGAGAGGAGGGACGCTGGTGCCGTGATCATGTGAGTATGTTTCTTTCTTTTTTTTAACTATCCTGCACCCCCCACCAACGTATAGGTCGGAGCAACCCCCAGAAATCCCCTTTTCCCCGACGTAAAAAAATCAAATTTTCTGTTTTTTTAACAGTTGGTTGGGGAATTCTCTGTACCCAGAACAATGTTTTATTCTTACCTTCAGTTACGACACGCCCTAAACACACAATTTAAAGGGGAGACTTTGGTGTTTGGGGTGGATCCACTGAGGAAACAATTACAGGCCTTGGGTTATAGAGGTCTGATCTCTCGAATGTATTCATGTCTTCTGTATGAATCCACTGCAGATGATTTGGATGGTTTGAGGAATCAGTGGGAAATAGATATTGGCCCTTTATCAGACAAGGAGTGGGAAATGGTTACAGACAGTACTAAAGGTTATACTTCATCATTAAAATTTCAACAAATACAGGTGTTTATCTTACACAGGGCCTACTTTACCCCTATTAGATTGGCAAAATTTCACCCGGATGCTACCCCTAACTGTCCGAAATGCAATTCGATCAATGCTAACTTTTGGCACCTTCTATGGGAGTGTTCATGTATACAAATCTTCTGGCGAAGGATCAGGAGATGTATTCAGGTTACTGGAATTGAAGTGTCTCTTAGTTCACCGGCCACTTGTCTCTTTGGGCTCCGATTGAAGGGGAAAGTTAATAAACTGACAAAAATGTACATTTCACAGTTATTGATGTTGGCTAAGGTCTGTATAGCGAGGCTGTGGTTGGCCCCGACGAGTCCCACGGTTAAAAATTGGAAGGCACTGGTCAATACCACCATAAGGCACGAGAGATTTGTTTATACTAGCAGACAGGCTCTGAAGGAATTTGAGAATATATGGTACAGATGGTTAGAGTCTCCATTCTATCCTATGTCATCTAGTACAGATGCTCTATCTACTTAAATGTATGGCTACCGCAGTTCTTATAATAAGTATCTAAGTCCATGTAATAAACCCTGCATATGTAACATACTTATGTATAAGCATTTACGATGTATGATCCTGAATGAATATAGCACATTTAATATTATTATGCTTTAATGTAATCTTGTAAATTCCGTCATTTAATTCCGATATGTATGCGATTGTTTTTCTTTTCTTTTTGTTGTTTAGTATGTTTATATCTTAAAAAATTTCAATAAAAATACTGGATTTAAAAAAAAAAAAAAAAAAATCAAATTAAAAAAAAAGAAAAAGAAAAAAAATTGGGGAAAATAAATAAAAAATTCAGCAGTGAGGGCCCGGGCCGGGAAAATAGTACCCGCCAGGATTAGAAAAATACTGGAATTTTTAACGTATATCAATAAAATCTTTTGATTTTCACAGAGGTATATTTCTGCGCACTACAAGCAACCTGCTGTTCTGTTTTTTCATGTCATATACACTGTAATTTGTCAAGGTTGACCAAGAAATAGAAAAGTTATTCCTAATGTAACCAACAAATCACAAGATTATGACAATTGTTCTGACCAGGAAAATGTATAACCCCTTTGGTCACTGATTGGTTTCATAAATGTTGAACTTCTACTTTCATTTTGTGTTCTGTTTGTAGATATAGTTATTGTAATGACAAAGACAGTTTACAACCGGGGTGGAAAATCATGAGGAACTGTATGCTTAACAAAGTCTATTGATCTCTTAGAAATGGACTGGAGAACACTGTATGTTAGACTTGCATGTCAGGATTTATGTGCTGAATCTGTAAAATAAACATAAATGCAAGCCAACCTGTTACATTAATGGACAGGGGCATAACATAAAACCCCCGGGATCCATTACAAAGTTGAGCGGTGACCCAGTGATACATCTCCATCCCATCTGTAGGCCCTCGCTATGCTCTTGGGAGCAGTTGAACAGGCATCACCCATTATTTTATGGCAAAAAATATTCCAAGCAATGAGAGTTACTTATCATTATGGAGGCCTCCATCCAGCTCTACTGAGCATGCATTCCATGCATGAAAACATGCATGGAATGAAATACACTTGCCACAATAACAGTTATGATGATAAATAGAGCCCAAAATAGTGAAGCACATATTAATGAACTAACTTATAATGACTTTTTCTGATTTATTTTTATACAAATATAGTATAAAAAAGTTTTAAAAAACACACATTTTTATATTAATCACTCCCAAATCAGATATTCTTGTAATCTACTTTTCTCTCTTTTTTTTTTAACTCTGCCCGAGGTGCGTGACTCACATTGTGCTGGTGGCTTGGTCCTTTGGGCCCACTATAAAAGGAGAAGTACCCCATTTGCCCCCCACCCCCAGGAACCAAAAGTCCTCAGAGAGGGACAAGGGTCTTCAGGCCCCCCATACTTATTAGGGTTTAACACAATTTGTGTTTTTTTTTACTGGCTAATTATGGTTTATTGTAAAACTTAAATCACTAAAGAATGTAGGAACTAGCACTGAAGTGAAGTTTAAAGGCAAATTCAGTCTAATAAATTAAGTGTAAAGCAGGTGCACGTAGATTTCTCCATCTTTCACCACTTCCATGCTTTATCCTTAAGCTGCAAACCTCATCTCAACCCCTCTACATTTATCGAGTATGTGCTGCAACACCACCAAGCACTGAACTACATATCCCACAATGTCTGTGGGATATTATTGGTACTCAGCATATCTGTAGAGCTGCACCAACAGCCATCACCTTGTCTCACTGCTGAAATTAACAAATAAAAACATGAAGTATATTCTGGCATTACAAGTATTCATGTTAAAACCAGTGATGTGGAGAAAGTACTGATACAGCTCAGTGATATGAGGAGCAGGTGTGGGTAGAGGGCTATTCTGAGAACAAAGACAGCCCAGCAATTCTACATAGGAACTTGCTGGTACATCCTAATGTTATGCTATTTATGCTGGAGAGGAATCCCAGCAGGACACAAAGTATAGGTGTTACTTGAATGTTCTTTTTATTGTTTGACAGTCACAAGAATGCTCTCTGTATTGTATGGCAGGCACTAGCAAGCTCTCTTTATTTATTGTATGGTGGTCACTAGGGTGTGCTGTGTATTGTATAGGTGTTACTAGTGTTACTAGAAGGCTCTTTGTATTGTTTGCTCCACCTACCAATGCAGTGCTCTGCCTACTTGTGTGTTCGTTCAATAGCCAGCACCTACACATTTCCTACACTCACCATACATACAAACATATTCCTAATGCCCAGCATATACATGTCTATGATCATCATACATATTCCATATTGGCTGGTCAGACTACTCACCATGTACCCACTGGTGATGCAGTCCAGCCATAGAAACCTGATCTGTCATTGAACGTAGTGCTACTCTTGTTTCATGAACTGAACTCCAACTAGCTGGCATTCAGTATAGAAACACTATCTTACCTAATGACACCTCAGGTTGCCTGCTGTTCATTTCTGCCAGTGAGCCTGGCACATTGAGCAAATATAACTGCTTTTTTATCATTATGAACATGCTTCATTAAGTGAATGTATGACAAATGTGTTACGGTGGCACCATGTAGGTTGGCAATTCTGGATTTAGGGAAATGTCATTTTACCAAACCTTTGGTTTGGTAAAATGATGCTCCTCATTTCACATCTGTGTTCTCTGTACAGCGCTGCGGAATTAGTGGCACTATATAAATAACTGATGATGATGATTTGTCTGGAACAAGTTTATACATGTTCAAACTGGTTCCAACACGGCTGAACCTGTTCTCCTTGCTCTAATTTCTTTTGCATTTTTAGTCTAATGTAATGAACAGGTATTTGTTGCAAATATTCAAACTTTAGAACCAGTTTGACAACTACTTTGAAAAACTTTCAAACATCTCTATTTCTCATTAATACAATTAACTATATAGGCGTAAAACTACCCAGGCAATGCAATGCCATCTGAACCAGTGTGTTTTTTTAGTACCACACACTGATTATTAGTGCCATTAATAATATTGATGTAGACATACTGTATAAGGCAACCCATTGTGATATCAACTAGAGTAAGTAATAGCTGCTACACTAATCACTAGTCAGTTTATTAACTTCCTGTTATTTAAGCCCTTTTCATTGTAAAGTCACAATATTCATTTTGCATATCCAGCATAAAAAGTGCTAGTATTAAAAGCACCCGCCTGAAACTACCCTCAAGGGCACATTTCCTAAAGTGTCGATTATAGAAAGTTTTTTCCGTGCTTGCTTTGGCTTGCTGTTCAAACCTCAAACTTTGCTAAAAACACTGCTATAAACACTGAAAATCCACCGTAAATGAGCATTTTACTAGAGATGCTCACTGACCCCCGTGAACTGGTTTTGGATCTGGATTAGCTTCGTGTTTTGGGTTTTTGTTTTGGGAAAACCGTCCTTGTGTGTTTTGGTTTTGGATCTGTAGTTTTTGGAAAAATTGCTAAAAAATGCTAAAATCACAAATTTTGCTCTTTTTTGGTTCCTACATTTTTATTAACCTCAATAACACTAATTTCAAGACATTTGCAGTCAATTTTGACCACCTCACAGGTCATAATATTATTTTCATACACTTTCAAACAAAGATTGCAGCAGTTTTTGCCAGTGATAAGAAGAAGACCATTGTCATGCCTAGGTTTAAGACCAAAAAATCCACCTCTTATGTGTGGAATTATTTTTACCTAAATTCTGACAAGAGTTGTTTAGCCATTTGTAGCATTGTAAAGCCACAGTCAGTAGAGGTAGAGACCTTAACCATCTAGGATCCTTATCCATGTTACGCCATTTGACGTGAGTTCATGGAAAGCTGTTTGGAAAATCAGAAACTTATGCTAAAAAATAACAGCAAGCAGTCCAGCATCAGCTACCTCCCTTCACTCAGCTAGATCACAGCACCTGCAATCTACACACCCAACACCTTCATCATCAATATCCTCACAAGTGATGGGAGTTAGTCCTGCATCCAAGTTGCTAAGGCTAGATGACTCCTCCACTAACCATGATTCCTCTGAAGAATTATTGAGCGTTAGTCCCGCTGCTGCTGATGCTGATGCTGCTGCTGCTGGGGGTGGATCTTCAACCCAGAAGAAGACTACTAGCAGTTTACAACAATTGACTGTTAAACAATCCTTTTCAAGAGGAAGAAAGTATGAAAGCTGTCACCCAGTCGCAAAGCGGATCACAGATGCCATGGCGACTATGCTAGTATTAGATCAGCGTCCAATATCCACTATTAATACAGCTGGTGTTAGACAGTTACTTGAGGTATTGTGTCCCCATTACCTAATTCCGTCATCACACCATTTTACTAGAAAAGATATTCCTCACCTTTACCTGAAGGTTCGTAAAAATGTAATTATTGGGCTACAAAATGCCATTCTACCCACTGTACTTAACCACAGATATGGGGACAAGCGGAACTGGGCAAACTAAATATTATATGACTGTGACAGCCCACTGGATCGGTGATTCGCCTTCACCAGCAGAAACAGCAGCAGCATGTACCCAAGTACGTCACATTTTTCTGAGGAAAGCTACTCTGTGCATCATCTGCTTCACTTAGAGGCATATTATTATTATTATTATTATTATTATTATTATTGTAGATTTGTAAGGCACCACGGTGCTCCACAGCGCCGTACAGTAGGGAAGACAAGGACATTTATAAAACAAGACATACATAAAACAAGAACAGAAAAGGTAGACAAAATGAATGGAGACATGAAAACAAAAGGTATGGAGGACCCTGCTCATTACAGAGCTTACATTCTAAATGGAAGAGGGCACAGCTGAAACAAGAGGAGCAAGTGTGGCTCAGAGTGGAGATTGGGATAGTTGTGAGGGTGCATTAGTGTGAATAGTGTTATCGAGGATAAGGTCACCTCTAAAAAAGAGATGGCTTTTCAAAGAGCATCTAAAGAGCAGCACAGGAGAAGTCTTGAAGGCGGAAGTGAGAGGTGGTTATCAGACACAAGACAAGATGCAGGTCAGAGGTAATACCGCTGACAACCTCTTTAAGAAACTAAGGGATGTCATTGCAACATGGCTTATCCTGCTTGGACTCTCCTAAGGATATGTGATTTCTGATAGCTCCCCCAATATTGTTAGATCATTAGAGCGGGGTGAATTCCATCACATTTCCTGTTTTGCTCACACAATCAACTTGGTGGTACAGAACTTTTTAAAAAATGACAATGACATGCAGGAGATGCTGACTGTGTCCCGAAATATTTAGTGGCATTTTCGGGATTGTGCAACAGCATGTAGGAGAATGCAGCAGCTGCAAAAAGAATAGAATTTGAGGGGAAATGTACTTTAGTCCAGCGAAGTAGTCACCTGTTGTTACGATACTTACCCTTCCAGGTTCCCCCGCCGCTCCGTTGGACCCGGAAGCCGCACTTCCGGGTTCGGCGGTCACGTGACCGCTACCTAGGGCGGTCACATGATCGCTATCAGGGCGGGAATTTCAAATGGGACACTGCATAAATACATAGCTCTGACACCTGGAGAGTGTCAGAGCAACTTACCAGTTCCTGGCTCCTGATTCCTGTGTCCTCCCTTGTTCTTGCTTCCTGTGTGTTGACTCCCAGTGTACCGACCTGGCTTGTTCACTCTTCTGGATTCCGTTGTCCTCTGTGTACCGACCTGGCTTGTTGACCTTTCCTATTGCCTGTGCTCCTGACCCGGATTGCCTCACGCTCCTTCCTCTATTCGTTTTACTGCCTTCCTGTGTACCGACTCGGCTAGCTGACCTCGCTTCTGTTCTGGTGACCCGTGTACCGACCCGGTTTGATTGACTCCGAGACCGCTTCCTGATTCTGTCTGCATTGCCTGCCTGTGTACCGACCCGGCCTGTCCGACTACTCTCATCTTGCTCCTACTCCTCTGTACTACATCTTGGGGCAAATCTGAGGACCGCGACCTGCGACTCCTGGCAGCAAAGCCCATCCCTCCTTGCGGCGGTTCTTGGTGAACACCGGGGAGATCGTTTGACTCCGCACCTCAGGTAAGCCAACGTTAATCAAGATTAGTAGTGAATCCAGTAAATCCGTTACACCTGTGAAGTGAGTGCAGACACGGTTAGCTTGAGTCAAGTGATTGCCCTAATTAGACTTTTTGAGAAGCAGCTAGAGAATTTGAAGGAGGAAATTAAACAAAGCAAATCCACTACCTATATTGTAATTGTAGAATAAGTACTTAATTCGCTTCGCCAGGATCCAAGAGTTATCAACATCCTGTAATGATGTCTCCTCCTTCAGTTTCTCTGGCAACTGCTTCTAGGAAAAAACTAAGCTTTCCCAAGACACACAGTGGTGATGCAGATGAGTCGGCACAACATTTTGACATTTGGGCTGGTCTAAAAGAATTGCCCAAATATCATGAAAAATCATCAAAAAATGAACTACAAATTCCATGAGGAAGGCCATTATCGGCAATTACATCAAAGTACACAGACTTTTGTGATAGCGGATTCCAGCGGGGATGAATTAGTATTGTTTGAGGAAGATGTACACAATGATAAGGATGAATATGATGAGTGTAGATTGCAGCAGGTGCTGAAATCTAGCTAAGAGAAGCGAGCTACCTGATGCTCTTATGCTTGTTAATATTTTGGGTAGAATGGCATCTTGGCACTTTTATGTTTTTCTACAGTAAACTTTCACCTTTTCTGGAGAGGTTTTTTCTTTAAAAAGGTACAAGCTTTTTATTTACATTTTTGTTTCCCTGACTTAAAACCACTCTGCACTTGATCATAGGCTTTAGCACATGAAGTAGAGGGATTAGTATCATCATGACTGAGAGTGGTGGGGAGTGACAACAACAATGTTACCACTCCTGTTTCTGTATGAGCTATGGCACAGTAGAATGTCACTGGAGACTTTTATGAACACTGACAGCCCTATTATTACCATTTCTGATTCAGCACTGAACCCTGCCAACTCTCCTATTTCTGAGTGAGCTATGGTACAGTAAAATGTAACTGCAGATTTAGACCAAGCCAGCCAGCTCTATCATTTCTATTTCAACAATGACAATTAGCAATAAAGCTATGGAGCTCTTCTCTTTGGGCCTGATTCATCAAGGTACGCAATTGCATATGCATCTGTGTTTCATACTTTGAGTCACGCAAACCCTTATATTTGCGTTGGAGTTTGAGATTGAGTTGACTTTGAGTGCCGTATCTGCTCTATTTGCGCTGCGTATGTGGTGTTTTACGTAGCTCAAGTCCCGTTTAGCAGATGCATATGCGTTTGCGTACCTTGATGAATCAGGCCCTTTGTGTGTAACCTATATAACACTGTACAATTTGACTGCAAATTCAAAAGACAAGCCTGCTAGCCCTTGTATTTTTATTTCAGCAATGACTCTTAGCAATGGAGCACTTCTCTTTGTGTGTAACCTTTATAACACCGTACAATTTGACTGCAAATTCAGAAGGTTGCGCATGAGATGTTCTGTTAAAAGTAACTGTGTGTGGAGATAAGCAGGCAAATAGCTCAATATGTAAATATATATATATATGTTTACTCCAACAATAGATGAATACAATACATAATAATGAAGAAAATAAAGATAAAAATAAAAAAACAACAAATAAAATCCATAATCACATGAGATATAGCTCAAGCTAATAGGAATCTATATGTAAAGATTCCAACAGATGTCTCAACATAGAGCCAAGATGCTAACATATAACGGAGTGTCCATATGACCATATGAGTAATAGCTCTGTGCACGGATGTGGATGAAGAAACTTTGTTTCACCAGATTCCGGCTATAAAGTTAGATGACGAGTTCCCACAAATAAAGCGGTATAGTCAAATATGTAGCTCCATAATAACAGCTATGTGATAGTACATTAGCAGTGTACTTTATTTACTATATTGTGTTTTTAATTTGATTTATATGTGTCTGTTTTATATATAATACTCCGAAACAAAATGTTTGTACATGTTATTATTAATATATATATTTTTTCTATATATGATTTTGATTTTGCTTAGTTTTTAACAAGTATAGGTTTTTAACCTTACTAATTTGGACATTATCCTCAACATATGGCCGCTAATGACTTAATGAGGTTCCTCCTTCTTCCACACTATATATGACCATAGGAAAGAGAGTTAGCTCTATAGCTTGAAAAAGTCCGCTTGGACGGACGAAACGCGTCGCTGTTTGTCATCTTCCAATCTACGGAATATCCACTACTGAGCATTAGCTCTGCTGAGCCTCATTTATCGTGAAGACACTTGATACACTTGATACATTGTCTTCAGAGGCTTTACGTACATTGTGTCCACAAGAGAAACATCTTTACAATCTACTGTGTATTAGTCCGGACGGATTTTAGGTGGTCCGCACCACAGAAGACACATCGTGGAGTCTTCGCTTGTCTGAACCGCTTGTGCTGCGGGACGGGAACTTGGAGCTGCATTTCCCTTAACGGGTAAGAGTTGGATGTCCTATTTACTTACTTACAAGCTTGATCCATTACATCGGCTCAATGAATACCACTAACAGCGGACTGCTCCACTGCTAATGTACTATCACATAGCTGTTATTATGGAGCTACATATTTGACTATACCGCTTTATTTGTGGGAACTCGTCATCTAACTTTATAGCCGGAATCTGGTGAAACAAAGTTTCTTCATCCACATCCGTGCACAGAGCTATTACTCATATGGTCATATGGACACTCGTTATATGTTAGCATCTTGGCTCTATGTTGAGACATCTGTTGGAATCTTTACCTATATAGATTCCTATTAGCTTGAGCTATATCTCATGTGATTATGGATTTTATTTGTTGTTATTTTATTTTTATCTTCATTATTATGTATTGTATTCATCTATTGTTGGAGTAAACATATATATATATTTACATATTGAGCTATTTGCCTGCTTATCTACACACACAGTTACTTTTAACAGAACATCTTATGCGTTATCTGCTTTTTGGTTGATATGTTTGTTTATTAGAGGATTGCACCCCCTCTATTTGATTTGCTGCATCTGATGTTCAATCTGTATTTGTATTTTTATGTTAATTGTGCTACCTATTAGCGCCGGAGATCCCCTACATATTGCAAATTCAGAAGAACAGCCTGCAAGGCCTAGTATTTGTATTTCAGCAATGACAATTAGCAATGGAGCAATGAAGCTCTTCTCTTTGTGTGTTACCTATATAACACAGTAGAATTTGACTGCAGAATTACACCAACCCTGACAGCACTAGTATTTATATTTTTCTGCAATGAGAATTATCAATGGAGCTCTCCTGAATGTCACTGTAGACTTTGTGGAACACTGCTACCCCCTCCTCTTTCAATTCTATCTATTTGGCTGACCAACTGCTGTACACAGTGTGCTACCCCTTCTGTGTCTCACTTTCAAATGCCGCTAGATCGCCGTGGAGGGTTGTATATATAGATCTCAAAACTAGCGATATCTGAGATCCGACGACATAACGATGATGTTTTGCCTCGTTTTCGATTCCGAAAAAGCGCGAAAGTATCGAGCCGAGCCGGTTCGGTACTCGGATCCCCTAAGTTCGGGTGTGTTCGGTTCTCGAGGAACCGAGGCTGAGCATCTCTACATTTTACAAAGCGCCACGTTACACACGACTGTCCAAATTTTATTAACGAAAAGAATACACAGCATTAAATCTGGCAAGGTGTGCCAGGAGAAAAAAACTCAGAAAATCAGACTTGAAAAACGTTTTGAAGTTTAATAATTAATACGCAACGTAATTATTATCATATAATACATAT
The DNA here is from genome assembly GCF_038048845.1 of Mixophyes fleayi. NCBI lineage: Eukaryota > Metazoa > Chordata > Amphibia > Anura > Limnodynastidae > Mixophyes > Mixophyes fleayi. The sequence goes on from NC_134404.1 coordinate 115,935,884, forward strand.
ACGTTTAAATATGTTTAACATATTTTATATATTTTAATATAAAGTGGTGAAAAGGCTAGTTAATATTTGCAACATTTAAATTACATTACGAATTTAGTATCATTCTATTCGTAATTGCATGAGAACGTTTCCGGTGTTATCTATGTAGCATTCGCACATTGTGAATGCTACTTATAAATAATATCACTTTTCATACACCAAATAGCAAGTACAGAGATGTCATAGAAGAACCGGTTTATACAGGTCTAGAGGCGGGAGCCTGAAGAAGGACACCTGGCCACTTCAAGGAACAATGATCAGGGGAATCAACCAATGGCACGTCAAGTTCTTGATAGGTCATGACCCATATACCTATGAATGTGGACCTTAATACTGTAACTGTGTATCTTTGTGATGTCACTGCTTTTTACAACTGTACAGTGTATAAATTGTTCACCTCTGGCTTTGGAAACCATAGCGTTCTGATAGAAGCTTGTATTAGTGCTAACATCGCAAGCATATGCATGCCAAACTTTGCCTTTTAATATTTTGCTAATAAAGCCTTTGTACTTTGGAACCACAGCGATCGCATTGGAGAATTCTTTATTGCATACGTTTTATCTACCCCATGAAGCCTTGCAGTTATGTGACCATGAGCCAGGTTTTACACCTTTTATATGCCTTGGGAACTATCAATTGTTCCACAACATCTTCTACCTTTTTGGAGATTTAATACACCATCCTTGACTCATTGCCATTCAAGGGTATGGCAATCTATTATCAGGCTCTTTTGGTTCTTCCATCAACCAATTTTACATTCTCTCTAGTCTTTACCAGAGTAGGGTATTTTAACTGTTCTGAGGGAAAAATATATCTTCTCACTTCAATATCATGCAGTCAGCTAGTTCAACAACATTTCCTACTTCAGTAGGAGGTACACAATCCGGCGCTACACAGCTACTAGAAGTTGGAAAAATCTCTCCCTAATCTCTATATAGCATCAAACAAGGAACTAATCCCACAGTGACTACCGAGGAACCACACTGTGTTTCTTTGTTCACTTCAGCAGTAACATAATGCTGAGTATCCCTATGTATACAGGTTACTCCAATAGTTTTCACTTGATTCTCTAAGGGGCACACCAACTCGGCGTTTATTATTATTATTATTATTATTATTATTAATTTTTATTTAAAAGGCGCCACAAGGTGTCCGCAGCGCCGTACAGGGACAAACAAAACACAATACAATGGGTGACAGCACAGTACAGTAAACAGTAAGCACAGTAACTCGGTAAGCTCAATGCACAGCTAGAGAGGGCGGGGAAGGGGGAAGGAGGATCCGCAAATGACGGGGCCCAAGAAGGAGGGCGCGGAAGACAGGGAGACCCCCAGGGGGGAGGAGGGAGCGAGAGTGGACGTGGGGTGGAGGACCCTCGAGGAGGAGGGCTGAGTAGCTGGAGAGCAGAGTTAGAAGTGGTGGAAACAGGAGGAGAGATGGCCCTGCTCAGAGGAGCGTACAATCTAAGGGGAGGGGTGGACAGACAGAGAGACGCAGGGGAGAGAGGGAGAGTAGAGGGACGGAGGCAGAAGATAAGGTAGGAAGTTAAGTGGGAGACAGAAAGGCTTTAAGAAAAAGGTGGGTTTTTAGGACCCGTTTGAAACTGGACAGATTAGGGGAAGTTCTGATGGAGGGAGGGAGCTTGTTCCAGTGGAGGGGGGCAGCGCGGGCGAAGTCTTGGATACGCGCGTGGGAGGAGGTTATAAGGGGGGAAGAGAGGCGACGGTCAGAGGCAGAACGGAGAGGGCGGGATGGAGCGTGAATAGAGAGGAGGGTGGAGATGTAGGGCGCAGTGGAGTTGGCGAGGGCCTTGTAGGTGAGTGTGAGGAGCTTAAAGAGGATTCTGAAGGGGAATGGGAGCCAGTGAAGGGCTAGGTAGAGGGGGGAGACAGAAGAGGAGCAGCGATAAAGGAAAATAAGCCTAGCGGCAGCATTAAGAACAGATCAAAGGGGAGCGAGATGAGAGTGGGGGAGGCCAGTGAGGAGGAGGTTGCAGTAGTCCAGGCGGGAGATGATCAGAGAGTGGATATGGCATTTGGTGGCATCTTGGGAGAGGAAGGGCCGGATGCGAGCAATGCTACGCAGCTGGAAGCGGCAGTATTTAGCAAGAGAGAGGATGTGGGGGCCAAAGGAGAGAGAGGAGTCGAGGATGACACCAAGGCATCGAAGTTGGGGGACAGGTGAGATAGAGGTGTTGTCGACAGTGATGGAGAGGTCAGAAGGGGATGAGGTATGAGAGGGAGGAAAAACTATGAGCTCAGTTTTGGCAAGGTTAAGTTTGAGGAATCGAGAGGACATCCAGGAGGAGATGGCAGAGAGGCAGGCGGACACCCTAAAGAGGAGGGAGGGAGAGAGATCAGGAGAGGAGAGGTATAGTTAAGTGTCATCAGCGTAAAGGAGGTAGCTGAAGCCGAAGGAGCTGATGAGTTCACCCAGGGAGGAGGTGTATAGAGAGAAGAGTAAGGGTCCCAGAACAGAGCCCTGAGGGACCCCGACTGGAAGGGTGGATGGGGGGAGAGAGACCCAGAGGTGGTGACAGAGAAGGATCGGTGAGTAAGGTAAGAGGTGAACCAGGACAGGACTGGGCCGGAGAGGCCGAAAGACTGGAGGGTGTGAAGGAGGAGGGGGTGGTCAATGTAAGCATACACAGCTTGTTAATCAAATGTATCAACAAATCACACACTGGCATTCAAAGGGTTAACTTGGCCAAGCTATATTCTTCTTAACAAGCTAATGGATTTGTTAGAGTATCAAGGACGCAACATATTAAATTATAGATTTAATATACAAAAGTACAGGGCATACAGATATAAAAAAATAATGAGTAAACAATTAATAGATTGATATCAATAAGCAAAACAGTTTAAAATAAAAGGGGTTACATTCAGAGTAGCACTTACGTGAATTGCCTTTTTTTGTGGCCAAGGAAAATTAGCTTGGAAGATGGACAGCTTATCAATGTGAATTGATTTCCCAAAAAGTCTTACAATTTGCTGTACCTGGTCTCAGCCTTTTAAAGACACTTCCACACCTCTTTCTACCCCCTGGGGGTTGTGGCCTGTGACACTTTTTCAACCACTATTTGCATGTTGTCTGATTTACTACTTAATTCTACTATGTGACCTAACTTTTCTGTGGAGTGTCACATAGACCCAATTTTATTATTAATAAATCTCTTATCACTTTCTCCATCTTTTGATACCAAACATGATGAAATTTTGACAATGTGACATACCTTTTCCAAAGATATGTGATTTTAGTTGTTCCCGGATACCACCCGTACCTGTCATTCACAACCCTGGTGTGATTTCTGCTCCTCAGTATGGAGTGGCACTCGGATTCCCCAAAATATGAACTATATATACCTGTATAGCCCTTCAAAATGCTGGCTCGGGCTGCAAGGATGTCCAGCTGTGACCGGCCCCACAAAGTCTATTCAGGAGTCCAAAAACTAACTTATGTCAGGATATATCTCACAACAAGAGCCGTTTGAAGCTGCCATAGGTGATACTGCTATCTTATCACACTGGAATGTGCAAATACGCATACAACAGACTTTCTGTCTTCACATTTTACACTTTAGTAGCTGAACTTATCAATGGATTCATTTGCTATAACATATTTACACTGCAGTTATGAGTTATCCCTTATAAATAACTGTAAGTTCTCTGTTCCCGAAAATGTACATAAGCAGTATCACATTGTATAGGTTCAGAGGTAAGTGGTCAATTAGCAGTGACATAGCCCAAGCTACCACAACTAAAACATCTGATCACATTTTTATCAAATCTTATATGAGGCAGGAACCTTCTTGACACAGCTGGCTTATCTCCAGATATCAAGCCTACAGTCTCCAGATGTTTTACTTCATTCCACCACCCTTATCCCCTAGAACAGTCCTACCAGAAGTCACTGGCGATCGCAGTTGCAGAACTAAGGGCTGGTGGAGTACACTCATCATTTTCTCAACCGCCACATACCTCTTCACAATCTCTACAAACTGGTCTGCTGCTTTAGGGTCCCTGTGGTTTACCCACTTGCGCAGAACCACAGACAGGGACCGTATGTATATCAATCCATAATGATCCTTTACTCAATCTGTGGCCCTGTCAAAGTCTTTGGTTATAGCCACTTCTGGGTGAGATGGATGAGGTCATGCATTTCAGAGCAGGGAGCTTTATCCACCTGGTATTCCCAGCAATGAACTCGTTCAGACACTGTGACGCCCAAATAAATCAGAATGTCAGTTTTTAGTTTATCATAGTCATTGGCAACAGTAAGGCTTAAATCATAATATGCCTTTAGTGTTTCCTGTACAGAAAGGGAGCCAATAGACCTGTCCATTGACTTTTAGGCCAACTTTCCCTTTCAGTGGTTCTTTCGAAAGTCGTTAACTAGGCTTCAACATCATCACTCTTGGTCATCTTTTGCCGAAAATGACTAGGCCGTATGGAGCTAGTTATGACCTCCGGGGAAGTATTTCCAGGCAAGTGTGCGAGATACTGCATTATCTTTTTTAGGTCTTCGTGGTCTTGTTCCTGTTGCATCTGGATATCGTCAACATCCAATTGCTGTTGCCTCCTTAGTGGCTAACTACTGCACCCTGGTACCTTCCTGCTGCGCCGTTGTAGCTTCCTGCTGATCCGTAGTAAACTATAGCAACACCTTAATTACATCCTCCATGTTACCTCTTGATGCAGGGTGGGGTCAGAATCTAGCTTCCTTAAGCAGCTGACAATGACCTGCATTAGGATCCATAGGATTTTACAATATAACAGTCTTTTTAAATTCTCCACATAGATTTTTATGGCTGCTATTAAAGTGCTTGCTCGTATTGCTCATAACCTGATCTTGTTGCAAGATCAGGTTAAGAGTTCCGTCTCCTGGGGTAAATGGCAGCACTTCCCATGCAGCAGCCAAGTAATAGCAAACCAATCCAGTGTCTCTGCACAATTAGCTGCTGCTTGTTTTATTTAGCAGCGTAAAAATAAACAAAACATAACATAACTCCTAGCCTGTAAATCTCTAACATAATACAGAATTCCTTCTCTAAGGTGGAAAGACCTAATGTCACACACACAAAATAACAGAACTTACAGGTAAGAATGACAGTTTCTTTCAGGAGGCCTCTGACCTGTTCCCCTGGCAATAAAAGAACAGCCTCACAACCTATTTACACATCACAGGTGCAACTCTTAATTAGCTAACATCTTTCTAGCAGATTGGAAGACCCAAAATCAGCCTAATAAATGCAGCCTGCCCTTCTCTCTCCATTCATAACCCCAGGGACCCATAGACCTACTTACTGAAACTGGACCACTCTTTGGAAACCTTCTTTCCAAATACATACACTCTCCCTGGGGCTTTAAAACACATATGACAGAAACCTGGGGCATATGTACCTCCCATTAAAAACTTCCCCAGCGTTTCTGTTACGATTTATATTTGTTTATAGATGGGGAGTGAATTCTAGAGGCCATATGGGGATTTGTCTATGATCGGGTTATCTTCCGTGTTGAAATTGACTCCCACTATTAAATTTGCTGTGGCCCTTTGAACAATCCTTTGAGAAATACTCTGGAAAGAGTCATGGGGTGAGGAATTGGAAGCATAAATGTTCACTAGTGTGTATATTGTATGCATGATCTCAATATCTATAATGTTGTAACTTCCTTATGGGTCAAGAACAGTTTCTAAGATTATATATTGTGATTGCCATTTCTTGTGATTTGGACTGATAAGGGGCAATCACTCCCTCATTTATCCAGTTCACCATGGTCAGAGCTACCCACACCCTCCAGTGGGTTTCTTGAAGAAAAAGAATTTTGGGGTACAGTTTTTTTAAAGATGAGTTAGTACATTTTCCCCCTTACAGGAGAGTATAGTTCACCAACATCCCAGTAAACAATGATAAAGTGTAATGAGTTGTGTAGGATTTGAGGGTATGGAGTTCTTAGATCACTCAAGCCAATGACAGACGAGAATACACTGGTACTTTATTAAGTAACAATGTATGGCAATGGAATAGCAAAAGTCTTTAACAGGCAATGTGCTCTTTACCAGGTGGATTACAATAGTCCAGCAAGTGACAAGAAAAAGTCCCAGGATGGTAGCACAATGGTAAAGTCCCAATATAGTAACAAGGTAGCCAAATCTCAGTTAGTTCACCACTGTTCTCAGATGTTGATATTTCTCAGATCAGTCACTACAATCTAGAACCCCACTGGAGTTGTGCGCTTTGGAGATGAAGCCTCAAACGTCCAGTCTTACCACCAAATCACACACACTGATGCACTAAATATTCTGGCCTTCAAAAAAATATCCTTCCCCTATCTGAGTAATCCAACACTCCTTCACTTTTAAGACCTATGTTTACTATCAAGATCTCTACAGTCATTAGAAGTTTTGAGAATGACACAAATATTGTGTGGGATCACTCACAATTTTTCCTAAGAACACAGCCATGAATATAGAATGGTACCAAAACATCCTCCAAGAGCAACTTCTCCCAACCATCCAAGAACAGTTTGGTGACGAACAATGCCCCAGCATGATGGAGCACCTTGCCATAGAGCAAAAGTGATAACTAAGGGACTCGGGGATCAAAACATCAAAATTTTGGGTCCACGGCCAGGAAACTCCCCAGACCTTAATCCCTGCCACGGTTCTGCAGATAGGATTCTTGATCTGCCCAATTTAGCACTACTCCTAGCAAGGAGCGGGGTCTAACGAACGGACGGTGTTCACCAGGGACCGCCGCAAGGTGGTTTGGAGCGGCGTGAGGTGGAGCGTGAGCTCTGAAAACCAATGGAATGCACAGGAGGCAATGGAGCCACATCTGACACCAGGCAGGTAACACGATCAACAGGCACTGAGCTGCAGGGGGAAGTGCCTTTTAAAGTTTGGAGCCGAGATTGGTTGTCCAATAGAAAGCATGCAGAGGACATAGAGGATCGAGTCCGCGCATGCGCAGACCCGAAAACAGGACGCCAACGGCCAGAGCGCGGAGGTCAGCAGGAGGCAGGTAAGTGTGTCGGACCACGGTTGTAAAAACCGAAGGTCAGCCGTGTGACAATCCCATTGAGAACTTGAGGTCAATCCTCAAGAGGCAGGTGGACAAACAAAACCCCACAAATTCTGACAAACTCTAAGCATTGATTAGGCAAGAATGGGCGGCCATCAGTCAGTATGTGGCCCAGAAGTTGATTGACAGCATGCCAGGGCAAATTGCAGAGGTCTTCAAAAAGGGTCAACACTGCAAATATTGACTCTTTGCGTGAACTTAATGTAATTGTCAACAAAAAGCCTTTGACACTTATGAAATGCTTTTACTTTTACTTCAGTATACCATAACAACATCTGACAAAAAGGTCTAAAATCACTGAAGCAGCAAACTTTGTGAAACCAATACTTGTCATTCTCAAAACTTTTGGTCATGACTGTGTTTCTGATAATAAAAAACCCTGTCTAGGACTCACATTTTATGTAACCCATTATTTTAGTAAAGGTTTGTTTAGACATGCTGGCATTACAGTCATGCAATATAATGTCCTTTCTGTACATATCACAACACAATACCATTTTGGCTTTTTATACAGTTTGTTATTAATTACACTGATGCATAGAGTTTACTACTCAATTACTATCAGCACTAGCAGGACCTCCTGTGGTTTTGCATATTGTGCAAACAATAACCAGACTGCTGACTACACAATAAATTGTTGACCTTGACCTGGTTGAAAATTGTATTAGGGTATAAGGCTCCTGCAAACACAATTTTAGAGTATTAACCTTATTGTAACAGTAGGCATAGTCTTGATACTAACTATGCATATTTTACAATCTAAGTCAGACTTGGCCAACCTGTGGCTTTCCAGGTTTTGTGAAACAACAAGCCACTGAAAAGCATGCTGGGGCTTGTAGTTTCACCATATCTGTAGAGCCATGATCCATTTTCCATCCATTGGTGGTAACAGGGGTGGAGGTAGAACATGACTTCAGCAGCAACCCACCTGCTGTTCCCCTGTCATCAAGTCTGGTTTAGGATGTGCTGGGACAATGGTCAGTAACTAGTGAGATCACATCCCACCTCCTGATCTTAGATAGAGTACTGACCCTCCCGTTCTTAACCCTTTCTACTGCTTTGTGATGCCACAGAGTCCCAAGTTGTTCCATGGTTCCTGTGGGCTGCATCCCCTCCCTTTTTGGTCACCAAAACAATGCTGGATCAGTTCACCAGGCAGCAATTAATAACTGTGTGGGTCAATGTCGTCCAATTGGCCCACTGACTTACAGACCGGGTTGGTCCGATATTCCCATTGTGGTGTCCAGTCTCATCACAGAAGGTATAAGTTCCAAATTGTTAGCTGCTCCATTGCAGCCATCGGAGAGTATTTCGAACAAATGTATGTGTCACTTAGAACAGATCAACTTTTGATTTCACATATTTCAGTGTTAAACAAAACAACTCAAAGATATGTTGACCCAAACATTGACAGCAGTCTGAGAGCAGCATGTTTGGCATTGGGGTATTTTTCCATCTGTACAGTTCTCCAGAACTTCATGGTTACTTTCTTGAGGACAGACTTGAGTCTGTCATCCTCACAAAGCGCAATTATCTCAGTCTGAGAAGTTGCTTCATCTGTGACTAAAGAGGCTTTCAAACTGTCCACATCAGCACTGAAATGGTCAAACAGGAATGTAATTGTAGGTCTTTTTAGCTGTAGATCATGGAATCTTTCCAGGAAGCCATCTTGAAGTAATTCAATTAATGTTGCATACAGTGAGGAAAATGGGTTAGTTCCCTCTTTGAAGTATTGAATAGCTTGAGTATGTTGATAAATGCAAATATACTTTGTACTAGGTCAGGAAGCATCTTTAACTTCCTTTTTCGATCTGGATTGAGTCAGTCCAGATGCCACAGCATGTCCTTCAGAAATGCAAGACTTAAAACCCAATGTGGGTCTGAGAGCTCATGGTATTCCTTTTGGTTTGCTCCCATGATAAAACGTCATTGTGTCTAAAGTTCTAACAGACAAAATAATACTTTACCTTTTGAAAAACATCTTAAAGTACAGTGAAGCGGCATGTCACCAGAAGACCTTGTTGAGTTCAGCAATGAGATTCTTAAATGGTCGGTGGTTGAGAGCCTGTGTGTGAATTGAATTTACTATTTCCAGGACAGGATCCATTAAGTGATCCAAATGAAGCAGACTGCAGGTTTTACCACTGAGATAGCGGAGATGATGCTCAGTGCACAGCAGGTATGCCACAAGGATAGTGGTATGATGATCTCTGGATAGCAGGTATTCCACAAGGATAGCAGTATGATGATCTATGGATAGCAGGTATTCCACAAGGATAGCGGTATGATGATCTGTGGATAGCAGGTATTCCACAAGGATAGCGGTATGATGATCTATGGATAGCAGGTATGCCACAAGGATAGCGGTATGTTGATCTGCGGGTAGCAGGTATGCCATAAGTATAGCGGTATAATGATCTGCGGATAGCAGGTATGCCACAAGGATAGCGGTGTGATGATCTGCGGATAGCAGGTATGCCACAAGGATAGCGGTGTCATGATCTGCAGACTGCAGGTGTTACCGCTGGGATAGCGGAATGATGATCTGCGGATAGCAGGTATGCCACAAGGATAGTGGAGTGATGATCTGCAGACTGCAGGTGTTACCGCTGGGATAGCGGAATGATGATCTGCGGACAGCAGGTATGCCACAAGGAAATGATGATCCACGGACTAGAGGAGTTACCAATGAGAAAGTGGAGAGGAAAATCCTGGAGCTTGTTCTTAGCAGGAGTGATATCCGAGAACAGGCTCAGAAGGAGAGGGAAGGCTGCTTTTAATGGTGGGGAAGAGGCCCAGCAGCCAATAGGAGAGCCGGGGAGTTTTTAAAGAGGAATCGGGTCTGCGCATGCGCAGACCTGAACCTAAGATGGCGACCAGCCGTGGAGACGGGAGGACGCCGGCAGGGAGGTGAGTAAATCGGGTCTCGGTTTAGAGGTACCGAAGACCCGGGGTATTACAGTATGATGCAGTGAAACATCCAGAAGTCAGGAAACCTTTCATCAGCTCTCCATAGCCCCACAGGTCCATTCACAGTTCCGACCATCTGTTGATATTGCTGAAAGTTTTGGTAAAGGCTGATTTGGTTTTCCAAAAACCTCCAGCAGTTTTTCTTTCGCATCATTGCTCCGCATTCTGTCTTTTAATGGTACAATATCGAGAAGGCTTGTACTGTACATTGCAAGATTTGTACAGTGCAGTACTGAGGTACCTACATTTCTGTAAATCACAATATAACTGATTCAATTGAATTATTAATTGCAGAAATTCTGTGCTCAATTGTGTGACATGAGCGATGAAGATCTGAAAACTTTTATTTTTTCAATATATTATTTTCTGGGCACCAGATGGGAACTACATCTGCAAGATACTTTTTAACAAAAAAAAATTCATAATAATGTTTTTTAGCTTGGGCATTTTTTCAAGTTACTTGATAGTCATGTGTGATTGTCTGGTGCTTGCAAATTTACACTTAAATCTGCACGTTTTTATTTGTGCGATTGGAGTTCAGTACCTCTTGGAAATTCCTGTATCGATGTTTACATGGTTTGTGTTGAAATGGTGCTGGAGATTGGAAGATTTGAAATGTGCCATTGAAGTCTGGCATATCAGATCAGAGTGGTTTGCCTTGTATTCAATGAAAAAATATAAACTTTCCCTTTCCACTGAGTAGATTCTGTGTTCATCTTGGTATTTGTGCTTGTTTTTACATTTACGTCCCATAGTTAAAGAGGGCTATCATATGCTGCAAGCAAAAAAGGAAATATTGGACATTGCCGAAATGCTCATAAAAATCATCAAATCACCGCAGCTCTTACCTAACTACAGTATCTGGTGAAGGAGGGTTGCAAAGAATATTAGTAGTCTATATTTCACGCTGCTATTACATTCACAATCAATGGAGAGAACTATTGAAATGGAGAGAAAAAAGTAATAGATAGCCAACATGCCCCTCAGATCTCCCCACATACCCTATAAATGTTAACATTTATGACCCATGTTTAAAGGGGGTTAACATATGTTGCAAGCGAAAAAGATCTCCATACATGCCATCTCACCACATGCCCCTTCCACCGATCAGCCACAGCATTTAACTATCATCCTAATATTGTGTAGGTCCTCCTCGTGCCACCAAAATTGTTTTGACCCATTGAGGCACGGACTTCACAAGGCCTCTGAAGGTGTTCTGTGGTATCTGGCACCAAGATATTAGTAGCAGATCCTTTAAGTCTTGTAAATTACAAGGTGGGGCCTCCATGGCTATGAATTGATTTTCCCAGCACATCCCAGAGATGTTCGTTTGGATTGAGATCTGGGGAATTTTGGAAGCCAAGTCAACACCTTGAACTCTTTGTCATGTTCCTCAAACCATTCCTGAACAGTTTTTGCAGTGTGGCAGTGAGCATTCTCCTGCTCAAAGAGGCCACCATCAGGGAATATCGATGCCATGAAGGGGTGTACTTGGTCTGCAACAATGTTTAGGTAGGTGATAAGTGTCAAAGTAACATCCACATCAATCCCAGGACCCAAGGTTTCCCAGCAGAAAATTGTTCAGAGCCTAACACTGCCACCACCACCTTGCCTTCTTCCCATAGTGCATCCTTGTGTCATCTCTTCCCCAGGTAAACGACGCACATGCACCCGGCCGTTCACATGATGTAAAAGAAAACGTGATTCATCAGACCAGGCCATCTTCTTCCATTTCTCCATGGTCCAGTTCTGGGGCTCTCGTGCCCTTTGTAGGCGCTTTCAGTGGTGGACAGGGGTCAGCATGGGCACTCTGACCGGTGTGTAGCTACACAGCAAGTTGCAATGCACTTTGTGTTCTGACACCTTTCTATCATTGCTAGCATTAACTTTTTCAGCAATTTGTGCAACAGTAACTCTTCTGTAGGATCGTAAAGACAGGATAGCGTCCCACACAATAAGTTTTGGGCGCCCATGACCCTGTCGCCGGTGCACTGATTGTCCTTCCTTGGACCACTTTTGGTAGGTACTAACCACTGCATACCGGGAACATCCCACAAGACCTGCCATTTTGGAGATGCTCTGGCCCAGTCGTCTAGACATCACAATTTGGCCCTAGTCACTCCGATGCTTATGCTGCCCATTTTTCCTGCTTCCAACACATCAAATTCAAAAACTGACTGTTTACTTGTTGCCTAATATATCCCAGAGAAAATCAATGTCGGGGTCCCTCAGGGCTCTGTCCTTGGACCCTTACTATTCTCACTATACACCTCTTCTCTGGGTGCACTCATCAGCTCCTTCGGCCTCAAGTACCACCTTTATGCTGATGACACCCAACTCTACCTTTCTTCTCCTGATCTCTCTCCCTCCCTTCTCTCCAGGGTATCCGCATGCCTCTCTGCCATCTCCTCCTGGATGTCCTCTAGATTTCTTAAACTCAATCTTGCTAAAACTGAACTCATAGTCTTTCCTCCCTCTCGTACCTCCTTCCCCTCTGACCTCTCTATCACTGTTGACAACTCCTCTATCTCCCCTGTTCCCCAACTCCGCTGCCTAGGTGTCATCCTCGACTCCTCTCTCTCCTTTGACCCTCATATTCACTCTCTCGCCAAATCCTGCCGTTTCCAGCTTCGCAACATCGCCCGCATTCGGCCCTTCCTCTCCCATGATGCCACCAAATCTCTCGTCCACTCTCTGATTATCTCCCGCTTGGACTACTGCAACCTTCTCCTTATCGGTCTCCCCCTCTCTCATCTCGCTCCTCTTAGATCTGTACTTAACGCCGCTGCTAGGCTTATTTTCCTCTCTCGCCGTTCCACCTCTGTCTCCCCACTCTACCAAGCCCTTCACTGGCTCCCCTTCCCCTACAGGATCCTTTTCAAGCTCCTCACTCTCACTTACAAGGCCCTCGCCAACTCCACTGCTCCCTACATCTCTAACCTTATCTCTATTCACACTCCCTCCCGCCCTCTGCGATCGTCCAACGATCGTCGCCTCTCTTCCCCCCTGATTACCTCCTCTCACGCACGTATTCAAGACTTCTCCCGCGCCGCTCCCCTCCATTGGAACAAGCTCCCCCGCTCCATCAGAACATCCCCTAATCTGTCCTCTTTCAAACGAACATTAAAAACCCACCTTTTCCTAAAAGCCTTCCAGTCTCATGCCTAAACTCCCACTGGTCGGCTTCCTCTCTTTCTCATCCCTTCTTCCCTTCTCTCCCTTCCTCGACTCCGTCTCCGTCTCTCCCGTCTCATCCATGTGCCTGTCTGTCTTCCCCTCCCTTTAGATTGTACGCTCCTTTGAGCAGGGCTCTCCTACCTCCTGTTTCCATCACTTTTAACTGCGCTCTCCAGCTACTCAGTTCACCTCCTCTCTAACCTTCTGCCCTCTGTCTCCTCTCGCTTCTCTCCGCTCCCCTCAGTGACTCTTTACCTGTCATCTGTGCCCACCCTCTTGGGCAATAGTTACCTGCCTGTACTCACTTTTCCCCTCCCTCTCTTTCTTGCTGTGACTGAGCCCCCAGAGTTATAGTGCTTACTGTTACTTGTACTGTGCTGTTTCATCTTGTACTGTGCCATTGTTTGTCCTTATACGGCGCTAAGGATACTTTGTGGTGCCCTATAAATAAAAATTAATAATAATAATAATAATAATAATAACTTCAATTGTCATTGGTTTTAATGTTGTGGCTGATCAGTGTATATATCTTTTGATATAAAATAAGTGAATATTTATAAACTCTTCACTGTATTTAACACTGACTGCTATTTATATACTCAGACCTATACATCAACCTGTTGCCAATAGTAATTAGCATATTCAGTATCTATCAGCAAAGGAGCCATAACAAGGCTGACAGAGAGCAGACGGCCATGCTAACTCTTGTAAGCCTAGTCTGGTCCCCACAGTAATTTAGCCTTGGTGGCGGCTGGTTTTAGATAACACTTCCCAGCTGGACTGGGTATCTGCAAAAACAGAGGCCGGCCATGGTGCCTTCTCCAAGTCCTCAAATAGCAGCAAGACCTCAACCGAGTCCTAGGATGGCATGGCAGAGACTTACCCGAGATGTCTGGCTAGATTCACAGACGAGTTCACATGAATGTGGAATCGGCTGGCTGGGGTCATATCTGCCCCTCATGGCACTCTGAACACCCTGATGAGGGCTGGGAGCCACATTTTAATGTTCAAAGAGCTGCATGCGGCTCGAGAGCTACGGGTTGGCCACTGCTGCAATAGCTAGTTGCTGTATATACAGCAATACACTTAACAATATATATAGCAGACCTGGGGGTAAATGTATCAAGGTGCGATTTTGCAAAATCAGCAATTTTCTCAGAAGAGTTGAAAGTCGCAGATGTATGAACCTGAGATTTCATGTAAAATCGCCAGAGATGTGTTTCTGTCAAAAGTGCTATTTCCAATTTCGATAGAGATCAAACTCCCGACTTTTTGCCACTCTAGCTATATAAGTCTCAAATGTATGAACCTGCGATTAAGCAAACTCAGGAGAGTTTGCTTTCAAACACGCCAGATACAACACGCTGCATTCTAGCAGCGTGTTTAGTAAAGACATCACTGTTACACTGCCTGTCATACAGCCGGAGTTCCCTGCAGATGTAATAGTAAAAAATAGATAAAAAAAAAAATTTTTAAAAAAGCATGGGGTCCCCCCTCTATTCACTATCAACCCTAGTGCTGCCAGCATACTGCTGGTTACGTGAAAATCAGGGGAAAATTTTGCATTTTTCACATAACCGGACTATTGAATACAAATTTAATTTGGACTTGGTTTACAGCCATTTTAGGATTAAAAGTTGCTGACAACAGATGAAAACATCAGTGGTAAGTATATGGGGATTTATTATTTTTAATAAAAATCAGTGGCATAAAAGAGGGTGTTTTGTGTCTTTATTGGGGTTTTATTATTTTTATTAAATGGATGTGGTTTTAAACAGGGTGTGGTGGTTTATTTAACATTTTCTACAGGTCGCAGCCAGCCCTGGGTGTCAGGGCATGTTGGCACTTGTGGTTCTCCAAGTGCCAACATGCCCTGGCTGCCATGGGTATACAAGTATTAGCATGCCCACTCTGTTTATGGCACGCTGGCTGGCTGGGACTTGTAGTTCCACAAAACAAAATGGCGTCCGTTCATTTTTTACACTTATATCGTCGATTATTACCCTACACCCACCGCCCAGAGGTGTAGGAAGACCTAGTGCTTTCAGCACTGGGCTAGTTGTCCCTAGAGTGGGGGCCCGCTCGTTTTTTCGGCCGACCACACTCCCGAGGGAATCCAGCCCAGCGCTGAACAGCCTGGGGTTGGTTGTCATTATGGCAGGGGGACCCCCACCGCGTGTCCCCCTGCTATATTGTCACCCACCCCAGCTGGTTTGCCTAGTGCTGGTTATGTGAAAATCGGGGGGACCCCACGCAAAATTTCACATCACCAGCAGTAGGCTGGCAGCACTAGGGTTAATAGTGAATAGAGGGGGGACTCCACGTTTTTTTTTTTACTTTTATTTATTTTTATCAGTTTTTACATCTGCCGGGACCTCCGGCTGTACAGGCAGGGCAGTGTTACAGTGATGTGTTTACTAATCTCGCAGCTAGATAAGGACAACACAGGCGAGTTAGCTAAACACGGGAGTGTTTTACATCGCAGCAAAGTGCCAGAGATGACCAGCGATTTTGAACATCAGGGTAAAAATCGCAGCTTAATACATTTGAGAAATTTTGGACTAAAATCGTGGGTTATCACCCGTAATTTTCCACGATTTTAACACGCTGAAGAAATCGGATCTTGATACATTTACCCCCAGGTCTAAGAGTTTCAGTTGGTCTTTAAAAGTGGTAACCTTATATCCATTTACTCGGTAACTTCAATATTCTAAAATAGCTGGAGTGTTCACAAAGATAGAGAAGTCAGCAGAGTAACTTTCAGGCACAGTTCTCAGAGGATTCTGGGAGAAGCTCCGACTAAGGCCCAGTATGCAGACTAAAGTGGCAATCACTGTCCTCCAAAAAATAGTAATAGCAATGTCTATAAATACATCAAGTTCAGAGGATTAGAATATGTACAGTATAGCAATCCACAAAATATGAAACAGTTATTATTGTTCCTGTCACAAGTATTATTGAATATTACATCTCCACTACAGAGCCAGAGCAACTGTACTGTCAGGATTGGCAGCATACAAGTAACACTTTCTTCAGCAGGAGACAGAGTCAATAGTAATGTGTACATTCACCTAGGAATGATTGGCCCTGTGATTTACATTGTAATTCCATTCTCATGGGCTCTCTGTTAAAGTGCAAATCAACTTAGGCTGTGCACTACTTTTTAATTATCTATTATTTTTAGCAGTGTCTACTTTATGAAATCAGAACCAGGTACTGTGATTGTGGCAGTGATTTTCTGGAAAGGCAAATCAGTGAGACCCGCTTTGTTCTTCATGATGCAGTTTGGTAGGATGTTCCTTCACTCTCACAAATTATTTAAGTAATAAATAAGGATTGCCTGTGCAGTATTGTCAGAGAGAAACTGGTATTTCCTTGGAAAAGGATGATAATAATACACTTTTGCTCAGTGCACATACTAAAGATTTTTCCACCTTTGCCTGCGCATTGATGTGCAAACTCTGCAAAGGTTTCATTTGAGTGTGAAATGAAGGTGTGCACTGAGCGGACCATAAAGGCGCACAGATGCAAAACCAAGTTGCTTTGTTATATGCATAATGTGCTTGTTATAACTATGATAATAATGAGGTTGGTTATAGAAATTTTATAAGAGGTACTCTAGTGACCTCAGGTGGTTGCAAAAAATATTACAGTCAGTGGTGCAGAGCTAAAAACTATCTACTCTAAAGTAAAGAAACAGCCTATAAATTATACTATACGTGGTATTACATTCTGCACGGACTAAGTAAGATTTTCCCCACATCAGAGAGGTGGGATAAACTGCCTATCAACTTTCCATGATGACATCTCTTAAAAACATCATTTGGCATGCTGCCTCAATGTAGATATCCACTCACTACCTTCATGACAGAGAACAAGCTTTCAAGGAAGTTATGAAACCCTTGGATATTCTCCTGGAATGAACTAGGTGGGTTGGGCATTTCTTGCTGAGTGCAGATGTAGACACATATTTGTGCATCGTTGTGCTCCCCATGCAAAGATTTTGATGGGATGACATTAGATTC
The DNA here is from genome assembly GCF_038048845.1 of Mixophyes fleayi. NCBI lineage: Eukaryota > Metazoa > Chordata > Amphibia > Anura > Limnodynastidae > Mixophyes > Mixophyes fleayi. The sequence goes on from NC_134404.1 coordinate 115,953,179, forward strand.
AAGTGATGGAGAAATTTAGTGGAGCATTGCAGAATGCCACAGAGCATGTGTCTTCCCACAAAATTCTTGGAATTTGCACATCGTTGGAGGTGGTAAAAAAGAAGTGTCACCATTTCCAGCCTCCCATAGCACTTTATATGATAATGTGCAGTTAAAGGTTCAATTCAACTAATGTAGAAAAATCTTTCAAACACAAAAGTGACAAACATAATAAAGACAGTCCCCTAACACTAATGATTAAAGACATATATGAGGCTCAACCAAGTAGTAAATAGTTGAATTTAATTAAAGGGTTGGTTCATGAGTAGACAAGACTTTAAAGTCAATTTGTTACTTTTTACATCATGCATATTTCCAGCTGGATCTACAGTATATTTTTCCCTATTTTTAAACCTGCATTGCTTTGTTATTTATTTTAGTGTTCAATTTTGACTCTGTACCCTCCATAATGGCATGTCTTTTTTTTGTATTCTAGTCGGGGGAGGTGGGACTTGAATAATCAGTGACACTAAAGCCCTCTTACTGCAATGTTTCCTTCTTTTGACTTGCTGCGGGAAAGTGTATTTCATATTGGACAGCACGATGAATGAAGTCTTCAGTAGGTTGGTAACAAAACTTGTAGTCATGTAATAATGTTTATCTAGCAATCCTTTAACTTTATCGATGTGTTGCAATAGTTTGTACTTCAAAGCATGTACATGGTGATCCCCTCAGCTTAACTGTGAAGACACCTGTGTAGCTCTTTGCCTACTAGCCTAGCTGGTCCACCATAGATAGCCTTATGCTCTAGCTGAGAGTACCCAGTACCTCCAAGAGTTTGAAATCACTTAGGCAAAATTACTGGAAAAATACAAATGTACCATTTTTTATATCAAATATAGATATTACTATTTACACATCACGCAGAAAAAGGGGTACAGTCAATAAGAGCCAAGGTGTTCACTGCACAGAGCCTACTAGAATACCCTACCTACACTAAACTGGTTATAGTGTCTCTTCCTCTGTAGCTCCGTACTAGCCACCGGGCCACACCTTTCACTCATATGCCGATAAGCTAAGGACCAAGCTCAATGTCCTTCTGCTTTCAGCAGGTCCACAAAGTTGCAAAGTCCGCAGAGACTTGACTGATTCAATCCATTTCTTGACTTAGTCCTATTGGAACCGTAACAAATATAAAAAGAAAGTACACAAACAAAACCTATAAATTTGAGCTATGTATTTGTCCTAAGCTGCTGAGAATAATAGGGTTGTGGGCCCTCGCGTATATATAATCACACAAATAGAAATGGGAAAAATTCCAGCACTTCTGGATCAGACATAATTACCTAAAAATAGCTACGAGTCCCTATGCCAACAATTTATTGTATTACAAATATATAACAAAAAAGAATGTAACATCAATAAACAAATAAAATAAAATAAAATTATATAATATAATAGATAACGTTGCTAGAAAATTTCCTGTCATAGACATCAAAGGTTGAATCAAGATGATATGTTCTGGCACATGTAAATAACTATCACCATGTGCAACAAATAAAGCTGGGTACACGCCTATGCAATTATCTTGCAGATTACACGATAAACGGACGTTTCGTCTGATATTGCAAGAGTGTGTACGGTCCCACAATCATGTTATATCATACCAAAACACATTGCATCCTTATAAATAAATAAAACCTTATAAATAAATAAATAATAGTAATAATAATAATAATAATAATAATAATTTGGTTTTATATACTGAGTAAAATTCAAGATCAATGATGGAACGTTGGACAAATTTGGCAGTGTGTACAGATAGCAAAGGCATTAGCAGCAGATCCTTTAAGTTGCGAGGTGAGGCCTCCACGGCTCGAACTTGTTTTTCCAGCACATCCCAGAGATGCTAGATCAGATTTAGATCTGGGGAATTTGGAGGCTAAGTCAACACATTGAGCTCTTTGTTATGTGCTTCAAACCATTCCTGAACATTTTTTGCAGTTTGGCAGGGCACATTATGCTGCTGAAAGAGGCCACTGCCATCAGGGAATAGCGTTGCAAAGAAGAGGTGTACTTGGTCTGCAACAATGTTTAAGTACAGTAGGTGGTACATGTCAAAGTAACAGCTACATGAATGCCAGGAGCCAAGGATTTCCAGCAGAACATTGCTCAGAACATCACACTGCCACCACCGGCTTGCCTTCTTCCCATAGTGCTTCCTGGTGTCATCTCGTCCCCAGGTAAACGACACACATGCACCCAGCCACCCCCATGATGCAAAAGAAAACGTGATTCATTAAACCAGACCTTCTTCTTCCAATGATCTGCCGCTCAGATCCTTACACTTGCCCTTTTTTCCTGCTTCCAACACATGAAATTCAAGAACTGACTGTTCACTTGCTGCCTAATATATCCCACCTTTTGACAAGTGCCATTGTAAAAAGATCATCAATGTTATTTCACATGTCACTTGTCAATGGTTTTATTGTTGTAGCTGATCAGTATATATAACTTTTAATATAAAATATATGAATATGTATAAACTCTTCACCTTTTTTAATATAACACTGCCTGCTATTTATATACTCAGACCTATACATCAACCTGTTGCCCATAGTAATTAGCATATTCAGTATCTATCAGCAAAGGAGCCATAACAAGACTCACAGAGATCAGACGGCCATGCTAACTCTTTTAAGTGTGGTCTGGTCCCCACAGTAATTTAGCCTTGGTGGGGTCTGGTCCCAGATAACACTTCCCAGCTGGACTGGGTATCTGTAAAAACAGAAGCCGGCCATGGTGCCTCCTCCAAGTCCTCAAATAGCAGCATGTCCTCAACCGAGTCCTAGGATGGCAGAGACCTACCCGAGATGTCTGGCTAGATCCACAGAAGAACAATGGGTACCCATCTATCAGGTAATAAATGATAACTTCATTAAGTCTCTGGTCTGTCCATCACTTTATCCCTGAGTGTCTTTTTGACCAAAGTGGTACTCCAGCTGACCCAAACATTCGGCTCAACATGGCCAACAGCTAGTGGATGAAGTCCCACAAAATCTTTAACCGGTGGTCAGAGCAACTTCTCTGAGTGCCTCCGGATAACTGGGTGCCCTGATAATCCCAGGTGTAAATAGCTCTCTCAAGAGACATGTTCAAACGATCTAGTGGAAGCTACAGAACACACCTGGCAATATAGCACAAACGCTACACTTTAAAAATGCATTCATTCAGTCCCATCTAATACTGTAATGTAGGCAAACACACGCACATGCAGGTGTGATATAAATTAGTTATAGGTGAGGTACTAGTTTTTACATTCTCTTGATTAATACATTGGTGCTCATGTAGAGTTGTCCATATGTAGATCTTGAAAGAGATATATACCGACGCACCAGATAATCATATACCCGGTCTATCATTATAATGTTTGTTATCATATGACTGGGTTGGTGCACCCTGCACACGTTGGACTGATATTTACAGAGGTAAGTAGAGAGTAGAAAATGTGTATGTTAGGGGCACTCTATGATTGTTTATTTATATAAAACATACATTTTATTAGTTCATTTAAAACGATAGTAGGCCTTGTTAAAGCGAGTAAGCGAAATGCGCGTCGGCGTTCGCCTCGCTGTGTTGTTTACATATGTGACTCATGCTGCCGCTATTTATATAAGCTAGGGAGATATGCTCAAATATACTAAGGGGCTATAATAGATCAGAGGGGGTTTGATACTATATAACTCTCACAAACCCCACAGCCTTGTTTATAGGGGAGCGTGGCTACAGTTAGCACGCAGGGATCTGTTTTTTGTAGTCCTTGAGAGGGACACCAGACTCATATCAATAGGGAGTGGTATTAGATAGCAGCTAATTTGGTACTCTCTGCAAGAAAGGAGTTTATAGTCTTGTAAAACGGGACATAATATAATCACACTAATAACTCCTATCATATTAGACAAATCTAGACCTAACTATCTTATAAACGGGTGAAGAAAATATTATGGTCTTGATTCTGACCTAAACGTTATGTACTTCAACCTTATAAAATTGACTCTTTCCCTATCAATAAAGTATTGAGAGGATATTATCTATTTGCATTAGATTTATGACATCATATGTATGCAAATAGGAACTGTTTGTAACGGTATAGCTTATCTCTCTTGCATTTTGAAATAGTGTCTACACTGATTTGGTTAATCTGCTTATTATGCCAGACACCTGGACAGCATGATGATCAATATTACCCAGATATAAAATAATTAGGGAAATTGTAATACTAACTACACAGCGAGGCTAGGCAGTTGGTTCTGCCTTTTTAATAAATTTATTTTGGTTATTATTTTGGTTTTATTTCGCTACTAGTGGTACTAAGGTACTAATTTGGGACTCTACTATCGTTTTAAATGTATGTTTTATATAAATAAACAATCATAGAGTGCCCCTAACATACACGTTTTCTACTCTCTACTTACCTCTGTACATATGTAGATCTTGTCACATCTTACACTTACAACTCCTTGCGATGGGGTGGGCAAGTGTAGGCCGAGTACAGTAATGGTGTGTTCACGTAATTGTTAATGACTCATACGCATATATGCCTGTCAGGATTTTTTTCTCTTACAGGTCGCTGGAGGGCTGGTGGAATAAAATGCAATTATGATGACAATTAGCAACATTAGCAGCTGCTTCTGATTGGCTGATTGTCAAATTTACGCGTCTCACTGACAATACTTAGGTCATAAGTGTGGCTGCTATGTTATATGAATTTGCAGTCATCTATTTGTATTACTTAATTGATATTTCCATTTGGACTACGACAGGTAAGAGGATTCCAACTTTATTTTTAAAGGGAAAAAAAACAGATATATTATTTAAATACATTTTATATGGTGAATGCGACTTTTGCATTTAGTAATATTTGTCCATATACTATTTTTTCTTGTGTATATAACACTGCATTTTCTTATTATATTGTGTACACATAGGGCAATGCAAAAGTTGCATTTACTACTAACACTGTGAAGCCACATCGCTACAATTTCTCTACGGTATAGTGGGGCATTTATATGCATAGTTGTTACTTCTTATGTAAATCTGGTGCACATGCTACTGATGTACAGCTAGCCTAGTGAGATGAGGCCGACTAACCATATGTACGGCAATGCACTTTTTCATGCATGTATCTTTTCTTGCAGTCATATTGTTCAACTGGACTTCACTGAATGGTTAAGTACAGTCTCTATAACAAAATGTTCTTACTAGGATGTCCAAGTTCTCTCTTAAATCTAACACAAATTTCTTGCAGTCTCAGCTTCTGATACTCACATAAGTTCAGTTACACTCTCTCTCTCCCTCTCGCTCAAAGTCAACATGCTCAGCCATAATACTTTTTCTTCCCCTCTTTCACTTTATCTCCATTATTGCTTTTCTCTCTAATTTGACTCTTGACAATTCAGAACAGATAGAAAGAGTTACATAGGAGAGAAAGAGAAAGAACAAGGAAACATATCAGCATTAGGTGAAATGTTGCCCAGGAGCAAGAGCGCCATCAGCAAAGTCCAAGGCGTTGACGGAGATACATGGACCAGGCAGAACGTGGTTAACCATGGGAGCATAGGGGGCTATGACAGTGAAGGGAGGAAGGCTCTCTTTTCCCCCATAATTTGCACTTTTCTGGTTCACTCGTCTAATATATTTTTTCCTGTCACACTAGAATCAAAAGTGCCTGTGTAACACCAACCTAGTAGCTGAGTGACCCTATAAACCACAGTAGCGGTTTGTGCTCCACTCAGCATGCCTCCAATAAAAGCTCTCTCTTCCTTTGAATTCTTTGTAGGGAAAACATTGTTTTTGCTTTTATACTCTCTACAAGCTCCTTTATTTAATGCAGCAGCCAATATATGCGGCAGTTTTAAACTAGTAATACAAGAAGTGTTAGCTGTTTTATTTATTTCAGATTATCATCTAACTTTTGCTTTATGTTATTTTTGTAACATTATATATGACAAATAACTGGCGGAAGGTAACTGGTAACCCCAGCACATTCTCCAGACTCATTGAGGAGATGTCTTGTTGATGTATGGAAGTTTCGCCATCTTAATGCACAACAATTCTCATGCCATTCCAAGTCCTACAACATACTCTCTCATATAAACCTTATTCTCATGTCTCCTATGCTGTTTCCCCTTGTGTCTAATATTGAGTACCTGGTGACAGGAATCTCTGATCACTCTCTTATTGTTTTGAGTTGACGCTGCGGCGGAAAGGATATTCGTTTTTGGAAACTGAACCCAGCTGGCTACAATCAACAGCTGCTGGTTTGGACTTAGTCCATATGTGGGGGGAAAGATATTTTGGCACCAACGTTCATGTACTTAGTTAGGCACATTTGTGGGATGCCTTTAAATCCTTCCTTAGGGGTATACTCATTAACTGAGTAGCAGAAATGAAGCAATTTAACAGACCTAAGGAAAATAAACTAAAACAGGCCTCCAGGGACTTGGAGTTCTCCTACATTTCTCTAATTCGCTTCAAGATAGGATTCAATGGCTCCATGCGAAGTGGAAGTGGTCGGTTCACCTATTCAACAAATTCAAGCATTGGCTCTTAGTCTATCAACATTCTCAAGACTCTATGACGGATGGGATGAAGTTATATGGTTTGATTGGCCCTGGATTAAATGGTAGGTAGAACAGTCACGGCTATTTTAGATGGCCAGTATGTTAAGCACTTTACTGGTGAAGGTTTCACCATGAACTTCTTGACCTAGTACCAGGACCTGTATAGGTTCAAGGTTTTGTTTACTAACTATAAACTGCTTTTTTGCACAGTATCCGGTTCCCTAGGTTTTCTTGGGATGCAGCTGATTTTCTGAATGCCCCTCTTACCATAGAGGAATTAGATTGGTGATGACCTCCTTTCCCAATAACAAAGCACTGGTGTGGATTGTATCCCTATTGAGTTACATAAAAAGCTTCAGAGATATTTTCATTCTTCAACTTTTTGACAATTTCATGCAATTGTTAGACTCAGGCACTATACGCCCTTTAATGTCGAAGGCCTAATTATTGTACTACCTAAACCTGAAAAACCCTCTATGTTTCAACTCTTACCGCCCTATCTCACTTTTGGGTTCTGATGTTAATATATTGGCCAAGATCCTTGCCATTCGACTTAATTCTGTTATTAATCGGATTGTGCACCCACACAAGACAGGGTTCATGCCAGGCAAGTCCACCATGACTACCCTATGAAGAAACAATGCAAAAAAAGTTTCTAAGTCCTGATTCACCCTTTCAATTTGACCATTTGTTTGGGGGTAATAGGCAGACAAAAACTTGCGCTTCATTTGGAGAGCTGAACACAAAGACCGACAAAACTTGGCCACGAACTGGACCCCCCAATCAGAGATTATTTTTAACTTCAATAGTATTTTTATTCAAAATTTAAGGGGTACAGAAAAGTAAAAAAGGGGGGGGGGGTTCTAAAGACCAAAACAAAGAGAGGGGAATGAGGGGTACATAGGGGGGAGGAACACATCACATAATAACAGAGTAACAAAACATAATGCAAAAGTACCTAACAACACTATATGGCTATATGCATCAAAAATATAGAGGTCGCACTCACAGTGTATCATTTACCCATGCCAATCTACGTGGGTTCTGAAGGAAGCTCATTCAGTGAGAACTGGGGAAGGGGGGAGTAGCGAGTCCACTTGGATCTGTCTTGCCCCCTCACCCTCTGTTGTATACACATGCCAAGCAAACCACTTCATTAGAGGTGAGGTAGGAGAGGAGGAATACGGCATCCCCATCGTTTCCATCTCAAAACTAAATTGTACTTTAGCAACCACTTTGTTCAACAAGGGCAAATTTGGGGACTTCCAGTTTTGTGCCAAGGATGCTCTTGCAGCGTTCAAGATGTGGCAAAACACGTATCTAGTGTGCATAGGAAATTGTAGGGGAAAATACTGTAGTAAGGCTACCTCCGGGGCAGGGTCTATTCTTTGAGAGGTCACCTTGTTAACTAATTAAAACACTTGATCCCAGAATGGTCGGATAAGGGTACAGTTCCAGTATATATGCATTATATCTCCTGGTAGACCACATTGACTCCAACATAATTTCGATTGGGTTGGCCACATTTTATGCAAACGGGTCGGGGTGAGGTATAATCTATTAATTAGCTTCACCATCATTTCCAAATGGTTTACACATTTGGACATACGGAATGTATTAACAAACACTTTTTTCCATTGATCATTAGTAAGCGAAATATCAAGATCCACTTCCAATTTTAATTGGATTCTGGTATTAGTTTCCAAAGGGGGAGGGAAGAGGCATTTGTACCAAAAAGTAATACCAGACCTATTTGGGCCTTTTGTTAGTCTCATGTAAATTAAAGTTGGGGCACGGGACATCCCGATCCCTGTCTTGAGATGGAGGAAAACTAGTGTCTAATCTGTAAATATTTGTAGAATTTCTGGGCGGGGAGATGGAATTTATCACGTATTTGAGTAAAAGAGAGTAAAGTCTGATATTCAAATAAATCCGACAATAATTTGGCCCCATTCCCTATCCACAAGCCAAGGTTTAGTCCCTGAATGAGTTTAGCTAGAGCTGCTAGTGAGATATTCATAGTAGGTACCGTGATATCCTGACGGTCAATATACCTATCCCACATTTCTAAAGAATCTTTAGTTATTTTTGGAAGGAGGGCGGGTGTCGGGCGCCATGATTTAGGGACCCAAATCAGATCTCCTAAGGGAAACCTAGAATTCAATGCTCTCTCTAAGTCAACCCAAGGTTTCTGGTTTGCAGGTAAGGACCAATCTCTAATTTGGGATAATAAACAAGCAGTATGATATTTATGTAAGTTTGGTAATGCCAGACCGCCTTGTTGTTTAGGTAAACACATCCTAGACCCCGCTATATGAGGGGATTTACGTTTCCATACATAACTTGTCAAAATCGACTGCAATTTAACAAACAATGGTTCCGGGATGTTAGCTGGTATAGTTTTAAACAAATACATAATTTTTGGTAACACCAACATCTTAAAGGCCGCCATCCTCCCCAGCCAGGAGACCTCGCAGCAGGCCCACAATCTGGTTAATGTAAGAAGCTGCTGAATCAAAGCCATAAAATTAAGGTTTATTGTATTATCTAGATTTGAGGTAATCTGTATGCCTAAGTACGGGAGAGCTATTGTTTTCCAGGAGTATTGGAAGTTCTTCTTGAGAAGCCCTATCCTCAGAGGAGGGATGTTTAAATGGAGGGCTTCTGATTTGGTTGAGTTTAATTTATAGTAAGAAGCACGACTAGATGCGTCGATTAAATTATGTAGAGCCGGCAGCGAGGTCTCCGGGTCGGTTACAAATAATAAGACGTCGTCAGCAAATAAACATAATTTATGTATCGTGTTCTTAATGCTAATACCTGGGAATAGAGGTGAGAATCTAACAGCTATCGCAAGGGGTTCCATTGCCAGGACAAAGATCAGAGGCGATAGCGGACATCCCTGTCTCGTACCGCTTGAGATCTGGAAACTATCCGACACAAAACCATTACTAAACACCTTAGCTGATGGTTAGAGTATAATGCAGAGATGGCTGACAAGAAATTACCCTGAAATCCAAACCGGAGAAGGACCCTCTCCATTTATCCCCAATTTAATCTATCGAAAGTCTTCTCAGCGTCCAGAGAGAGAGACAGTAATTCCGACTGAGAATTCTACACCCATTTTAAAATGTTGAGCACCCTTCTGGTATTATCTGAGGCCTGAGGCCCCAGAACAAATCCCATCTGATCCAGGTGAGTCAGATCTGGGAGAAGTCCATTAAGTCTATTCGCTATCAATTTAGCATAGATTTTAATGTCTGAGTTTAGGAGGGCTATTGGTCTATAGTTGAGACTTGAAGTAGGGTCCTTCCCGGTCTTAGGAATGGTAACTAGCTGACCCTCCAACATCTCAGGTGGGAATGACCCTTGAGATGTGCCCTCATTAAACAATTGCTCAGGTAACGGAAGGAGCTCCTCCTGAAATGTCACATAATAGCCATTTATATAACAATCAAGCCCTGGAGCCTTATATGACGGAAGATTCTTAATAACTTCCTGGATTTCATCTCGGGACCAGGGTGCAGACAGAGCAACCCCCGTCAATTGTCGGGATATGCAAACTGTGCAAAAAACCCTCTATGTCTGCAGAGCTTGGCTGGTGTATAGAGCTATCGTCCTTCAAATTGTCTAGTTTAGAGTAGCACTGAGCAAACAATTTGGAAATGTCCCTTGGATTAGACATTTTCTTTCCTGTATTATCTAACAAATATTTAATTCTATTCTGGGCCCATTGGCCTCTAAGTTTCCTAGCCATAAACTTTCCTGATCGGTTCCCTGCCACATAAAATCTTTGGGGCGTACACCGAAACTATAGTAACCAGGAGCGGGCTGAGCCGAGGGGCAGGGGGGCATCGGCCCCCTGGGCCGCTCAGAACCACAGCTGTCAGGGCCGGCAATAAATGTGATGCATATGTGTGATGCAGCCGCATCCCGTGTCATGTGATGCGGCCGCCTGTGCGGCATGCGCCCACCCGGCTGACATCTGCCAGCCCGCGCCTGATAGTAACTAATTTATTATCTAATGTACCAATCAGGATCAGATATCCGCCTTGTCCACTATGGAAGATTTATGGATATACTCTACTCTATTACTAAATAGGATAGCCACCCCATTTCGTTTAAGAGGACCATTAGCAGTGAAACATAGTGGGTAATGTCTGTCTCTCAGAACCGGGGGAGCTGCTGCCACGAAATGCTCTCTTGTAAGGCCACTACATCGGCTTTGAGATTATAAAATGATGAAAGTGCCAACATCCACTTATTCAGAGAATTTAAACCTCTAGCGTTTAGTGTCAGAAACTTAACCATTTAAGAAAGTAATACAAATGATAAAATCTCTCTTCTGTCTAGTTGTCCTTGGTCTAATAAATATAAGACCATAATCCTTGGTAGTATTGTAAAAGCATATAGAACCATCTTTGTGTGCTAATGAGTTCCCAAAACAGGAAGGAGGGAGGGGGAAAAGGGAGGAGAAGGAGAAAAACAACATGGAAAGGAAAATAACTGAAATAACCCAAAATAGTGGGTTAGAGTATTTGCTGGTAAGGGACAGTAAGAACACCAGCAACATAGGTATGCGGGGGGGTGGAGGGGCGGCCTGGAACGCAGAAGGGTCCATCCGTCTCCTCACACCCATCCAATCCGCTAAATACCAATATGAACTATTCTTAATTGACTTAACTCACTCTAACTATGCATAAAATAAACACAAATACAAACTAGTATAACTTAAATGTTAAATTAACATCACCACTCAACACCTGATGACTAAGAACTTCCAGATCTTGCTCTGTCTCCAGTCCAGCAACTTGTTGACCCTTTATATTCCATCCGGAGTCTGCAAAAGGAAAACATACACATAGCAAAACAGAAGAAAGTCCACCTAAGGAAGAATGTCCACTGCTACACCTTGGCGTAAGCTTGCCATCTACGCCACTTCTTCCCACATTCTCATAGAAACTGCGGGCTAGGTTGAGGTCCCAGCTCAATGGAGCAGATCATACTTCTAGAGCCAATTGTCTATGTTCTGGAAACAGAGACTAACAAGTATTACATCCATCTTCCCTTCATTTAGACCATTCCTGAGCCAGGCGCAGACCTGACGTTGAGACCGGTTCAGGTACCGGAATATCCCAGGACTTCAGTAACGACATCCCTTCGGCTACTGAGGAAGCGACATGTGTGGCATTATCTCTTCTTATAATTAACTTAACGGGGAAGCCCCATTTATATGTAATGTCCCGGTCTCTCAGTGCTTTGGTTATGGCATGAAAGGATCGTCTCTTGGCTATCGTGGCGTATGAAAAGTCCTGAAAGATCCAGAGGTTTTTTAAATATTCAGCATTGCCCTCCGATCTAGCCGCTCCTAGAAACAGCTCCCTTATCTGAAAGAAATTAATCATCATAAGGGTGTCCCTAGGCACATTCTCTGGAGCTGATCTAGGCTTAGGAAGCCCATGGATACGATCAATTATTAAATCTTGTTCCATTGCTTTCGGTAGTAGTTTGCGGAACAACTCCGTAACGTGTGGGAGCAGTTCAGAGGCTGTGACTGTTTCTGGAATTCCTCTAATCCTGATGTTGTTCCTCCTTGATCTGTCTTCCATATCCGTAAATTTATCCCGATGCGAATAAACTTCATCCCTGAGTTTTGCATGTTCAGTTATAAGATTATTATGTGAGGCCACCAGTTCTTCCATTTTATCCTCACTATGGCTGGTACGTCCACCTAATTGAATAACTTCCTGATGTATTTCCTTCATGGAAGCCTTCATTTCAGACAGGATTTCAGTTTTAAATAGAGCCAGCATACTCTGCATTGATTTGATCGTGAGAGGGCCTTCAGAGTCCCCTTCATCTGCTTGTCCACTAGCAGTAAGCTCTTTTAGTTTCCCCGCTGGTTGTGCAGCTACAGCACTATTGGAAGGTCTATCCTTAGAAATATCCAAGTTCTTGGCATTTCCCACACTGGGGAAGGTATTCTGGGGTTTAAAGAATTGGACTGGTGATGCAGAGGTAGTAGCCTTCACCTTCTTTGGAGCCATTACGCTAACAGCTGTGCCGAATACCAAACAGAGATGAAAAACAGAGGAAGGGCGAGAGGAGGGAGGTCTTCCAGAGATCAGAGAAGCAATGCACTGTGGTGTTAGAGTAGTCAAACGCTCATAGTTGACATCTCAACGGATTATACATATATTGTGGGCGATGGAGGCAGAGTGACCCTGCCTAATTACTCCATAGGCTACATCGATACAGACAAGCTTCTCTTAGTTGGATTTCAACAGCTGTAGTATTATATTATGGCCACTAGATGTCAGTATAGCCTTTTCTTCTGCAGATCTTCTCCAGTTCAAGACTGGTTAAATATCTGGTTACAAGGGCACTCAGGCACACAAGCAGAGCTGAAATGCTAGCTCAATGTTTACTGTATGAACGCCTAAGTAAGAAAAACCAGGCAGCCTGGACTGGCAAATCCACTCCCACCTCAGAGCCCCAGCTAAGCGGGCAGGGACGCAGTCACTGCTGTGTTGCCTTGGTTACCAAACTCCACACTCCCCTCCATCTGTTCCCCTTGGCTTATGCTCCCAGCATACACTGCTTCGCCCCTCCTGCCGGAAGTGAAGGGGAGAATGGCGTCAGCTACTTCCGGACTTCTTTGCCATCCAGTTCCCAGGAAGCAGAGGAGCACCCCAGCGGGCGGTCACTCACCAGTGAGGTCAGAGGAGAGGGACAGTGTGACAGGAAAGGGACAGAGGAGAAGGACAGCGTGACAGGAGAGGGACAGAGGAGAGCTACAGGAGAGGGACAGAGGAGAAGGACAGCGTGACAGGAGAGGGACAGAGGAGAGTGACAGGAGAGGGACAGAGGAGAAGGACAGCGTGACAGGAGAGGGACAGAGGAGAGTGACAGGAGAGGGACAGAGGAGAAGGACAGCGTGACAGGAGAGGGACAGAGGAGAGTGACAGGAGGGGGACAGAGGAGAAGGACAGCGTGACAGGAGAGGGACAGAGGAGAGTGACAGGAGAGGGACAGAGGAGAAGGACAGCGTGACAGGAGGGGGACAGAGGAGAGTGACAGGAGGGGGACAGAGGAGAGGGACAGCGTGACAGGAGGGGGACAGAGGAGAGTGACAGGAGGGGGACAGAGGAGAGTGACAGCGTGACAGGAGAGGGACAGAGGAGAGGGACAGCGTGACAGGAGGGGGACAGAGGAGAAGGACAGCGTGACAGGAGGGGGACAGAGGAGAGGGACAGCGTGACAGGAAAGGGACAGAGGAGAAGGACAGCGTGACAGGAGGGGGACAGAGGAGAGTGACAGCGTGACAGGAGAGGGACAGAGGAGAGGGACAGGAGAGGGACAGAGGAGAAGGACAGCGTGACAGGAGGGGGATAGAGGAGAGGGACAGCATGACAGGAGGGGGACAGAGGAGGGGGACAGAGGAGAGTGACAGGAGGTGGACAGAGGAGAGTGACAGCGTGACAGGAGGGGGACAGAGGAGAAGGACAGCGTGACAGGATGGGGACAGAGGAGAGGGACAGTGTGACAGGAGTGGGACAGCGTGACAGGAAAGGGACAGAGGAGAAGGACAGCGTGACAGGAGGTGGACAGAGGAGAGGGACAGCGTGACAGGAGGGGGACAGAGGAGAGTGACAGCGTGACAGGAGAGGGACAGAGGATAGGGACAGCGTGACAGGAGGGGCACAGAGGAGCTGGGACAGCGTGACAGAGGGCAGAAACAGAGGGCAGAGGAGCTGGGACAGCTTGACAGAGGGCAGAGGAGGGGGACAGCGTGAGAGGGCAGAGGAGGGGGACAGAGGGCAGAGGAGCTGGGACAGCGTGACAGAGGGCAGAGGAGGGGGACAGCGTGACAGAGGGCAGAGGAGGGGGACAGCGTGGCAGATGAGCTGGGACAGCGTGACAGAGGAGGAGAACAGCGTGAGAGGGGCAGTGGAGGGGGACAGCATGACAGAGGGCAGAGGAGGGGGGACAGCGTGAGAGAGGGCAGAGTGTCTGGATGCAGTGGGGGCAGAGTGTCTGGATGCAGAGGGGGCATTTTTGCATACAACTAAATAAGCATTTCTGTCCTGACCTAAATACTTACATACAATTTTTTTACCCAACTACTTCTAAAACAGGACTGCTCAATAATTATTTTGGAGGGGTGCCTTGAAAAAATTTGGAGACTCTAAGGGTGCCGCGAACTGCAAAAGTTTGGGAACCACTGGTGTAGGCACTTAATAGTTGAGACGGGCAATCCGTTCCTGCTTCTTCCACTGCCCAGCTGTTCTGGCAGCAATCGGATGGCACCAAACACCGCTATTAGTTGAATTTAAGAGGAGCTCCACCACTGCACGTCTGCTCTCAATGGCTTTCAGGCCACGCCCCCAGAGATTATTTTTGAAGGCAAGCCATGGAGTCTGAAAATCTCCTGAATAAACAATTGATCCAGTTTTGGAGCGGAGGGTAGTCTAGTGAGAGGGATAAAATGGGCCATCTTGTAGAACCTGTCAACTACATCCCAGATGATGTTGAACCTATTAGAAACTGGAAGATCAGTAATGAATTTCATAGACAGATGAGTCCAGGGTTGGTGAGAAATGGTTGAAGTTGGCCTGAAGGTGTCTGTCAAGATATTTTATGTTGGGCACACCTGAAACAAGAAACTGTGAATTCCTGGATGTCCTGTTTGAGAGTAGACCACCAATAGAATCTTTGGTCAAACTTGAAAGTCTTTTGAGCTCCAGAATGTCCAGAGAATCAGAAGGCATGAGTCCATTGAATCAGTTTCTTGCAAAGTGCTGGAGCTACGGAAATTTTTCCCATAGGCGGGGTAAGAACAATATTGGTGGTATAATAGGACACAGGATCGATGATGGGACAAAAGATCCTCATCTTGAACCATGGAATGAAAATGGGCATAATCCTTACAATTCTGGGATCCTGGCTTGTACCTTGGTTACCTTGAAGTCAAACCTGGAAAAGAACAAGGCCCGTCTAGCTTGTCTAGGATTAAGACACTGGGCTGACTATAGATACAGAAGTTTTTTATGATCTGTGACGACAGAGATGGGATATTTGGCACCTTCCTACAAATGACTCCATTCCTCCCAAGTAAAATTAATGGGTAATAATTCTTTATCTCCTATAGAGTAGTTTTTCTCTGCCATCAGAAATTTGCGAGAAAAATAGCCACAGGGATGAAAATATCCATCTTCAAAATGCTGGGAGAAAACAGCAAATACACATACTGCAGAAGCATCCACTTCCAGGATAAAAGATCAGGATAAATCAGGCTGGCAAAGAACTGGAGCAGAAATTAAAAGTTGTTTGATGCAATGGAATGTTGCTTTAGCTTCTTTAGACCAATTGGAGGGATCGGACCACTTTTTGATAAGGGGTGTTATAGGTGCCACATGAGTGGAGAAAGTTCTAATGAATTTCTGGTAATAGTTCACAAAACCCAGAAAACGTTGAACCGCCTTGAGGGTGGTTGGAAGAGGCCAGTTGAGAATCGCCTTGAGCTTCTCTGCGTCCATTTGTAAGTCAGTACTAGAAATGATATAACCTAAAAATGAGATGGATAATACTTCAAAGGTGCATTTCTCCGATTTACAAAACAGAAGACTGGTACGGAGTCGTGACATTACCTCTTTGACATGGGCACTATGTGATTTTAGATTATTAAAGAAGATGGAGAGAGGAGGTTATGGAAAATTAATTGACATAGTGCTGGAATACCGCTGGGGCATTACTCAATCCGAATGGCATGACAAAGTACTCGTAGTGCCCGTCACAAGTGTCAAAAATGGTCTTCCATTCATCCCCTTAACAAATTAAAATTAAATTGTAAGCCCCTCTCAAAACTAGTTTGGCAAAGATGATGGCACCTCTGACACGATCAAACAGTTCTGTGATAAGGGGCAAAGGATAACGATTTTTAATGGTAATATCGTTCAAACCTCTATAGTCAATGCAGAGGTAGAGACCGGCATCTTTTTCACAAAAAAGAAACCTGCTCCGGCAGGTGAGGAAGATGGATGGATAAACCCCTTCTTAAGGTTCTCCTGGATATATTCAGATATTAACGTCTCAGGGAGAGAGAGAGCGGGTAGGTAGGACCCTAGGAGGTGTTTACCCTGGTATCAAATCTATAGGACAATCCCACTCTCTATGTAGTTTTAAGGAGTCAGCACCAGCTTTACTGAAGATATCAGAGAAGTCCCTGTAAGGTAAGGATGGAAGCTCTTGTCAAGAGGAGACTGTGGTCTGAAGTGGTATACAACGCTGGAGGCAGGAATTCTTACATGATACACCCCTGGATGTAATTTGAGACATAGTCTAATCAATCTGGGGGTTATGTAACTGGAGCCAAGGTAAACCAAGGACTAAGGAATGTGAAGCTTTGGGAATGATAAGAAGCTTAAGCAATTCTGAGTGCAGAACCCCCACTCTAATCTTGAGAGGATGAGTCTGGTGGGTGATACTATTTGAGATGCGACTTCCATCCACTGTCGTGATGTACAATGATCGAGGTAACTGCTCTGTGGGTACCCGCAAGTCTTGAACCTGTGTGGCAGTAATGCAGTTTCCAGCGACACCAGAATCAAGAAGAGGTAAAAGGTTCTTGGTTCGCTGAGCATGTTCAAGAGTGATTGTTAGTACACAATCAGACTTTTGTGGAGAAGAATTGACTGCTCCTAACCTACCTTCTCCATCACTGGTTAGGAGCTGGAGTTTCGCGGACGCTTGGGGCAAAAATCAAGTAAGTATCCCAGAGCTCCACAGTAAAGGCATAAGTTGCCAGTTGGGGTCTCTGATGCTCCACTTTGGTTAAACGAGAACGGTTCACCTGGGTGGGCTCATCGCTTGGCGGTGAGGACTGTCGGGGCCAAAGTAGGTGATTTGGCTTAAAACTTTCACCCCTTCCTTTCTCCAGGGCACGTTCCCAAAAGTGTAAATCAACTTTAGTACACAATTTATCAAGTGTAGAAGGCAGATCACGAGTAGATAGCTCATCATTAATTGTATCGGACAAGCCACTCCAAAAGGCTGCGATCAAGGCCTGAACATTCCACATAAACTCAGAAGCTAATATTTAGAACTGAACCAGGTATTGGCCCACTGGACAAGAACCTTGTCGAAGGAGTAGAATATCTAAGGATGCTGAAGTGGTTCTGCCTGACTCATCAAAGAACCGACTGAAGGCTTCCCAGAACAGAAGGAAAGCAGGGGATCTGCTCTTTCTCACAATGAAGACACCCAGGCTTATACTGGTCCTAATAGAAGGTAAGATAATGAATGCAACTTTTGCTTTCTCTGTAGGGAAATTGCTGGGCTGTAGCTCAAAATGGATCTTACATTGGTTCAGAAACCCTCTGCACAGTTTTGGATCGCGTTCGAACTTGGGAGGAGTTGACAGATGAAGATCAGAAGCTATGGCAGGAACTTGAACAGGTTGAGCTTATACAGGAACAGAGGAGTCACCTGAACTGAGAGTAATTTGAATACTATCCAGACAGGAGGAAAATTTTTGAAGGAACTGCATGATTTGTCCCTGAGCGGTTTCCTGACTCACAAGCCAATTCACTAGGCTTTGCATTGAGCCCACTCTTTGGGGCAGATAACCAGTAGAATTCATTAGACCAGTGCAAACTGTCACGTCTGAGGATCTGTCTGTACCCAGACTGGGTTGTGTCTCTGGAGTTAGGCTGGTGACTACATACACAAAGCTGGGTGGCCTGATTATGTTCTTTTGCAAGTAAATGAAAGGACAGGTACAGGTGGTTTTGAACTAGCAGAGGAGACCAGACAGGAACTGAATTGCTGAACAAGGAATGGAACTGAAATGCTGGAACTGGAGTGGAACCGGAATACTGGAAACCAGAATGCTGGATCCGGAATGCTGGAACCGAAATTAAGCTGGAATGCTGGAACCGGAAGTGAACTGAAATGCTGGCTGACGGAACCGGAAAATAACCGGAATGCTGGAACCGGAATGGAGAGGAGGCTTCTATCCCCTGATGTCCAGAGAGGAATCATACTGACCGAATCCAAGATGGCACCGCCTATACCCTGATTCTGGAAGGATTTTTGGAGTGGAGACAGATTGGACAGCATCTTGCAGAGAGATCTGACACCAGCAGAACCTGAGGACTGCTGGGACGGCTTGGAAAGAAAGCGGAAAGGTAAGTGACAGAACCTGAGAGCCTGGTGTGTGACAAGGGTTTGTCAGTCCTTGCTACAGGGCCCAGTGGAAAAACTGCTACTGACAGAGGGCCGGTTACAAAGTTCTCTAATCCAAAGTGCTTCGAATGTGGTGAGCCAGGGCACTTCAGGGCAGAGTGTCCTAAATTACTGGAACCCATGGTTTGTTCTGTTGCGCATGTTGGGCCTGCATATCCAAACTGTTATACCATGAGTCCCACATCAGGATGTCCTTGTGTGTTTTGAGTGACTGCGCATATCAACCAAAATCTTGTCTTAGATTTGGTTGACTCAGGGAGTGTGCATACAGTATGAGTATGAGAGATCTCTTGTGCCAGTCTCACTTAAAAACCAAACAGTGATGGTGATGATTGCCACAGCACCAAAATTCCTGTATCCACTTATTCTGGGACGAGACGTCTCACTGTTTAAAAAGGTGCTTGGTGAGCAAGTCTGGCCAGACATGCTGGCAACTGATACAACGTTTGGAAGACAGTCTTAAAGGACCTGCTTAAAAACTGACAACATCTGGACCTCACTCTTTGGGAACGGCTAAACCAGAATGCTATCCTGGGGGTCAGACCAGGAGTTCCACAAAAGTATCCATGTGCGAGGAAGCATACACATTTCAAAGTAGTATTAGCTGGTAACATTGCGGATGAACCCACCCCTCATGTCAGTGAATATAAGAATTGGTCCGTAATACCAATTTTGTTTCCTCTGCAGGACATTGATCATGACCAGGGCTGCCAAGAGAAATTCAGGGCCCGGGTACAACAAATTCATGGGGCCCCTCTCATAGTCGAGTAAGCCCCAAAAAATTTACGGCGGCGCCCCAAAAAAATGGGGCGTGGCTAGCCTAACGGCGGTGCAAAAATTTTCGGGGTGTGGTCATACATTCAGGGGCGTGGCAATGTGCCGTTGGGGCGTGGCTAGCCTAACAACGGTGCAAAAAAAATTCAGGGGTGTGGTCATACATTTGGGGCGCGGCAATGCGCCGTTGGGGGCGTGGCTAGCCTAACAGCGGTGTAAAAAAAAATGGGGGGGGTGTGGTCATACATTTGGGACGTGGCAATGCGCCGTTGGGGCGTGGCTAGCACATCAAAATCACTAGGTCCTGAATTCACCAGAGCGTCACATATGTCCCAGCAATCCTGACTTTTAAGACATCTAGCACCACAGTGTAGTATGGAAAGAATGCAGTGTGTACACAAAGAGTTCAGTCTTGGCTTGCATCTTACATTGGGCACAACACTCACCAAAAATTGACATTGTCCCTACTAGAATCACAATATTTCACACACTGTGCTGCTCTCTCCTACCTGTTCTTCTCACTTTCACCACCTGTGACTGCTGCTTTCTTTAGTTGCGGCTTGTCCGAATCCTGAAATGTTGGAGGACCTATTTGGGAAAAAAAATGGCTACATTTAGAAAATTACAGCCAGCCCCGGCGTTAAATCAATAGCACCCACGATTAATAATTAGGCCTTCCTCCAGCCCCAACATTAAAATAATAGTATTCACATTTAAGAAATAAACCTATTTCCCTTCCTGCAAACAGCCTAGCAATACCTATTTCCCGCAACCATTACTGCCATTAATAAATTCATAGTCACATTTAATAAATAGACCTCATTCTCCCTAAACTCACCCCCATATTCAATAGCCCCCAAACCACCCCATCTTAAATTAATAGTACCCACTATTAAATGTGCCTCTCCCCTTTTTTTTTTTAACTCTGTGCTTCTCTCCCCTTTTTTATTTATTATTTTTCTCTCCCCTTTTTTATTTATTCTGTGCTTCTCTCTACTTTTTTATTTATTGTTTCTCTCCCCTTTTTTTTTTTTAACTCTGTGCTTCTCTCCTTTTTTATTTATTCTGATTCTCTCCCCTTTTTTTTTTTACTCCCCCTTCTTTATAGCACTGTCCCTTTCCTCCCCCTGCCTCTCTGTTTCTTTACTTACCTCCTGTCAGCTTCTTTCTTTTTTTCTTCTTCTCTTCTGTCTTCTCTTCTTTCTTCTAGCTTTGTCTTGTCCGGCGCTCCCCACTGACTGACGGGTATGACTTGATGATTTTTCGTTTTTTTTGTTTTTTTTATTGTTCCAGCTCCCCCCACCAACGAACCGACCCCCTCCCGGCGGGGGGAAAAAAAACATGAAAAAAAAACCGCAAGATAAAAAAAAAAAATTAGAAGCGAGTGCCCGGCCCGGGTAAAATGTACCCGCTCCCCCCCCCCTCTCGGCGGCCCTGATCATGACCAACTTAACAATGCAACTTTAGATCATACCTTTAAAAGTGTGACTGAGGTGAATGGTGGGCAGCACAGTGGCTTAGAGGCTTGCGCTTCTGCCTCACAGCACTGGGGTCATGAGTTCGATTCTCGACCATGGCATTATCTGTGTGGAGTTTGTATGTTCTCCTCGTGTTTGCATGGGTTTCCTCCGGGTGCTCTGGTCCCCTCCCACATTCTGAAAACATACTAGCTAGTAGGTTAATTGGCTGCTATCAAATTGACCCTAGTCTCTCACTGTGTATGTGTATATGTTAGGGAATTTAGACTGTAAGCACCAAAAGGGCTGGGACTGATGTTAATGAGTTCGCTGCGGAATTAGTAGCGCTATATAAATAGCTGATGATGATGGTGTAGCAAAAGACGGCCAGCCTACAGAAGGTGTACCCTATCTTGTTGCTACAAATAACTTTCTGTATAGAGTTGCTATTGTACAGGGAGTAAAGGTAGAACAGTTGATGGTTCCTCAGGGGAAAATAAATCATGGGAATGAGTTCTGCTCAAGTTTTACTGACCCGGTGTACATATGGCAGGTATTGCGGGTCCTGTCCCATTTGCCAGAGAATCTGTCCCAAGCCTGGGGACAAAGTCCTAGTCCTGGTTCAACCCAATAAAGCAAGGTCCGTATGAAGTCCTAGAGGTTGCCTGTTCTGTCAATTACAGGGTCCATCAGTTGGGAAGGAGAAGGGAGGAACAAATATAC
The DNA here is from genome assembly GCF_038048845.1 of Mixophyes fleayi. NCBI lineage: Eukaryota > Metazoa > Chordata > Amphibia > Anura > Limnodynastidae > Mixophyes > Mixophyes fleayi. The sequence continues at coordinate 115,974,981 of NC_134404.1, forward strand.
CATGTCTATCTCCTTAAACCTTGGTATGATAAGAACAACTCTCCTCGGGTAGTGAGTACCGTCATTGAAAAAAAAACATTAAATGAAATTAAAGCGTAACCTCCATTTCAACAACAGAAAAAATACCAACATAAACACATTAATATAATAACTTAAAGTAATATCATTTTTATTATACAAGAAATAAAAAAACAAAAAATGGACGCAAGTATATTGCATTAATGAGAACATAACCGAATTCAAACTTAGATTTAATTGTCCTCCCCAAAGTGCCCTTAATGAGGAAATGTAGCAATCCAAAGATTAGACTCACTGCTACCAATTGCAGGTCAGAAATAGTTGCCTTGCAGCACATTTTATTAGAAAGTCAATTAGCCTTACTTGAGGGATCCGATCCGCACTATATGAATCAGTCTGCCCTTACTTGAGGGATCCGATCCGCACTATATGAATCAGTCTGCCATCCTCACGTGAAAAGCTACTTATGATAGAGACACAGGCAGTCTGTGTCGGCAATTGATGAAACTGCTAGCTACTGCTCTGTCTCTCACTTTCCATACACTTATACCAGCTTCTGTGGTTACTTTCCTCCCTTCGGCTTGTTCCAAATGAATCACAGGAGGCAAGTTCAGTCATATAGCCTCCACTTTTTGTTTCATTAGTTCAGCAGTGTCCAGAATTAGTCAGCTTCTCAAACAGGTGAAAGAATTCTATCTTATGTGTTTCTCCACGTTGTAACTGCGTGGTTTCATCAGAGATAACAAACTCACAATGGAGACTTCTTTTTAAATGAGTCTCAGCCAATCACAACAGAGTCAATTAATTAAACAATCTAATTAAAGCACACGTTAAAAAACAACAATAAAATCCTTGTTTATAATATTCATAATATGGTGGTATCTTGTGGCTGCAAATCCTATTGGAACTACAAATCAACCCACAAAGTCAAATTAAATGAACAATTATAAGAAACAAAATATATACAATCAAAATAATTATTATTAAAACTTAATTTATATAATCCTTCTTCTGGAATTAGAACCTGACACCGTATGTATCCTAAACGGTTTACTGTCTAATTAGGCTACCAAGCTTCATACAGATTGATATTACCTCTTACGAATATGACAATGTTTTCAAAGATTTAGAACTTTTTTGGCATCCATTAGTAAAACAAAAAACTTTCTATAGAACTATAGAGGCATCCTAGATGTACTGATAACCATTATTGTTAATATACAGAAGGGGAAAAAACTCTAGAAATCTACATGGGGATTACTCCTAATATACATGCATATATACTCCCAAATGAAGCGCAATCAACCTCAGTTAGAGTAAATTTAATATAACAATGGACAAATCTAAACAGAATGTATCAATAATACATATATATATATATATATATATATATATATATATATATATATATACTATAGTTATATAGAGGTAATGATTGAAATCTTTCCAAAACATATTTAATTCTACACAGGCATTCAATCCCTTCGAGTAAATGGAGTCCAAAGCAAAAATCCAAAATGCTTCCCTCTTAAGCTAGGTACACACTACAGGGTTTTCGTCCAATAATCGGCTCAATCAGCCGACATACGACCGCTCGTTCAAAAGTCGGGTAAGTGTGTGTAGTGACACGATGGTCGAAAGTCTGCCCAAATGAACGATTATCGCCTCATTTGGTTGGTCGTACCGTTAAATATTTTCGTTCCAATCTCGTTTCCATTGTGTAGTGTGTATAAACTTCCGACCGATCCATGACGAAATTGCAATCATTGCTCACAACAATATGGCTGTAAAAAGTCGCTAAAGGGACAGCCGCTCTTCCCTTTATCGTCAAAAACAATGCTAGTGTGTATGCAGTCCATGGGCCGAGCGATCGGACAATTGATCGCATGTAAAATCGATCGGCATAAAAAGTTGGTGGAAATTTCTGTAGTGTATACCCAGCTTTACAAAAGAAAGTAATTAAATATTTAAAGATTTCTTGGAGAAAGATTTACATCTTAAAGAGACACGATGTGGGTTTATTTTAGATTCCATTCAATTTATTTTATCACACAATTATTTTATTTTTGACACTCAATATTTTTTGCATACGATACTGCTATGGGCACTAGGATGATATAGTGATCTTAACCCCTGACTGTAAATCACATCTGGCCAAAGTTGAGGTGGTGTTAGCTTCATTATGGTCTGCAGGGCTAACAGCCAATCCACAAAAATGTGCCATAGAGATGAGACAAGCCAAGTATTTGAGGTATATTGTCGGGCAAGGGCAAGCAAAACCCCCACTAGACAAAATGGAGGCAGTCAAAAATTGGCCACAACCAGAAAAGAAATCGCATTTAAGAACCTTCCTAGGGTTAGTAGGTTACTACAGGTGATACATAAGCCATTCCGCCATCAGAGCTGCTCCACTTATGGACTTGTTAAAAAAAGGTTGTCCAGATAGATTACCCTGATCTCATTTTGCAAGAGCCACTTGGTCAGATCTTCGATTAGCCCTCTATTCCTCTCCAGTTCTACAAGCATCGTACCTCCTTCAAGCTGATGCTTCCGGTGTCGGCTTAGGAGCAGTTATATCGCAGGAGTAGGATGGAATAGAAACCCTGTCCTGTACCTAAGTTGGAAGTTACTTCGGAAGGAACAAATATTTACCACCATGAAAAAGGAATTTCTCGCTATAAAATGGGCTACAGAAGCTCTGCGCTATTATCTCCTAGGCAGAGAATTCTCATTAATAACAGACCATGCACTACTGCGGTGAATGCAGAACAACCGGGAGGTAAATGCCAAGGTAACCCGCTGGTACTTGGCACACATTACAGTCCATTTTTAGTCAGCGGCTAATTAACCTAAAATGTCTGTCTTTGGAGTGTGGGAGGAAATCGGAGCGCCCAGAGGTAAAGTGACACTTTTGCCAGCGCTCCACAAACTGCTGCCTTAATATAACACTAGGGAACCACTCCCCCCTAAAAACATAGAATAAACAAAAGACAATGTGTATATTCCAGGCGCAAGTAAAATAAATCTATACAGACTCTCCACTAACACAACATTTAACAGGTAATCTGTCTGTTATTCACACAAGATGTATCGAACTTGAATCCATCACATAATAAAGAACGTCCAAATCACCTTGAAAAAGAACCTAGTATCGGTTCGAAACTCGTTGGTAAAGACAGAGTGTTTTCAGCAAATCTAACATCCAGCAGATGACGGAAGACATTTGGCAAGCATAAGTCCAGGAGACCTATTGATATATTAAGAATGCCGATTAATTGTCACGTTTGTGGTAGGAGTGGACTTGCTATATTCATCTAAGGATTTTATATGTGCTTTTTATGACCTCTTTGAATGTTGTTTTTTATTATTTTTTCATCAGAATTAAATCAGTGTTTTTAAAAGGTAACAGACTATTTTCTGGACATTTTTTCCATGTTTACTGCTTTTCACACCGAGCTTGAGTCCAAAAGCAGTAGGAAACATTTGACCCTTACTATGAGAGAGCATCGGACCACCTGATTATGTGGTTCATATGTATACAAAAGTAAGCAGATTGGAAGGGGCAAGTACCCCGACATCATTTTGTATTTGAGCTCCTCACGTGGTGGTATTTTAGGCTATTTCCGAACTCCATTCACTAGCTTTCAAAGGGTCTCCTACTTTGGATACTTTGTTATATTCGGAAGTTGATTGTACTCATTATAGTTCTTTTCCTTTTTTTCATATATTTGTATCCACGGACAATATCGGGGAAGTCTCCACAAGACTCATCTTTTCTCCAAAAGGATATAAGAAACTTAAGAGACATTTTTTTCACGATTTGGAAGTTCTTTATTATGTGATGGATTCAAGTTCAATGCATCTTGTGAGAATAACAGACAGATTACCTGTTAGATGTTGAGTTAATGGAAAGTCTGTATAGATTTATCTTACTTGCGCCTGGAATATACACATTGTCTTTTGCAGGGCCGGTGCTAGGGTCCACGGCGCCCTAGGCATTTTAAAAAAAGCGGCGCCCCCCTCCCCCCCGCGCAAAAATCGCCGCCTCTCCTTACCTTGTCTCACCACCGCCGCCTCTCTGCTCCGTCTCCTCCCCTCCACTCACTGACACTAGTAAGTGGAGGGGAGGAGACGGAGCAGAGAGGCGGCGGTGGTGACAAAATAGCCTCTTCCCCCCCTCCCCGTGCATCTGAATGCTGTGCGGCGGCCGTGACAGGTATGGTCAGCGGTCGCCGCACAGTTTTAAAGTATTTTAGAATTCTGTGGCGCCCTCCAGAGCCTGGCGCCCTAGGCAAGTGCCTAACCTTGCCTAATGGGAGCGCCGGGCCTGGTCTTTTGTTTATTCTAGGGGGAATATATGAACTGATAATCCCTGTTCTGTGAGACAACAATGCTGACCATTGTGCCATCCACTTTATATATCTTTTATGGAGATTAACCACATTTATTTATGTTATAATGTAACCTTTATGTTACCCTATTAAAGAATGTATTGGCTGGCGCGCATCAGGAATGTTTGTAATGCCTCCAGCCAGCAAACTTTAAACTTAAAAAAACTCCAAGCCCTTATTAAGGACACTACCTCACGTTTTCAACATTCCCTAATAGTCTCTTTTTCTGTAGTCTCTCTGTAGATCAAACACTGACCTCAGTCTGGGTCCTCTGCTCAGTTCTTCTGAACATTCTTCAAGCTGCTCCACAGTTCCTCAGTAGGCTGTCTTCTCAGCTCTCTGTACAGAGCTGTCTTCTCATGCCTCTCTCTGACCCCTGTACTGGACTGGCTGCTGAGCATTTCTTCAGTCCTGCCTCCTGCAAGATACACAGGTCTCTACTTTCTTAAAAGGCGTGGTCCCAAAACTGATTCCAGTGCCAGCGCCCACTGCCTATTCTGTTAGTGTCAAAATTGCGGGGACAAACAGCATGGGTTCCCATGAAAAAGTCACTACAGGACTCGGCTGGGGAAACTATAGCAGGGAATCCTGCAGTACGGAGTCATAATGTCTCTCAGCCTCACCCTGTCCAGCATGGGTTTGAATCTTGCAGGGGAATCGGCCCATAAGAAAATGCAGAACTCCCCGGGAAGAAAACAGCCGAAAGCACTAAGGTTCCTCTCAACACTACTTGCCGGTGGGTGTTGGGATATGTGGAGATACCAGTTTTCTGGTGCAATTCTACCCACTCCCAGTGTCGGACTGGGGCATTAAGGGCCCACCGGGGGCTGCAACGCCAGGGGCCCACCAGAAAAGGTGTGGCCAGCCATCAAAGAGGCAAAACCAGACACTAGAGGGGGAGTGATCAGCCCACAAAGGACAGCAAGCACCCTAGTGTAGTATAAAAAGAATGCAGTGTGTATATAAAGAGTACACAGTCTTGACCTGCCCCATAGATTGGGCAGAACAGTCACCAAAAAAAAATCAGGATTTTCCCACTAGACTCAGAACATTTGATAGACTGTCCTACCTGTTCTTGTCACCACCTGTGGCTGCTGGTATCTTTAGTTGCGGCTTGTCTGGATCCTGGAATTTTGGGGGACCTATCTGGAAAAAAATGGGTACATTTAGAAAATTCCAACCAGTCCCAATCTTAAATCAATAGGGCCCACAATTAATACTTAAGCCTTCCTAAAGCCCCAACATTAAAGTAATAGTATTCCCATTTAATAAATTAACCTATTTTCCTCCCTTCAGACAATCCCAGAAATAAATTAATAATAATAGCATTTATGTATAATAAATATACCTATTTCCCGCAACCGTCACTGCCATTAAATAATTCATATTCACATTTAATAAATAGACCTCATGCTCCTCAAACTCAGCCCTACATTCAATTAATAGTCCTCAAACCATCTCATCTTAAATTAATAGTCCCCCCTATAAAATTAAATTGGCCCATCACTCCACAAACAAAATAGCACTCATTAGTTAGCCACCACCTACCACACACACATTACATTGCCACAAGCCCGCTGTGCCATCATACACACATTACTGTGCCCCTTCATCACCATGCTCACCATTCTGTGCCTCCTTATGATCAAACTGCGCCCTCCATGCTGCTTTTGCTCCCCCCTTCTCCTGGCCCCCATCATCACCCTGTGCCATGCTGCTTTGGCACCCCATTTACCCTGTGCCATGCTCCTTTGGCCCCCCTTCACACTCTGCCATGCTGTGCTCTGTCCCCCCCTTCACACTCTGCCATGCTGTGCTCTGCCCCCCTTCACACTCTGCCCCCCCTTCACACTCTGCCCCCCTTCACACTCTGCCATGCTGCTCTGTCCCCCCTTCACACTCTGCAACGCTGTGCTCTGCCCCCCTTCACACTCTGCAATGCTGTGCTCTGCCCCCCCTTCACACTCTGCCATGCTGCTCTGCCCCCCCTTCACACTCTGCCATGCTGTGCTCTGTCCCCCCCTTCACACTCTGCCATGCTGTGCTCTGCCCCCCTTCACACTCTGCCCCCCCTTCACACTCTGCCCCCCTTCACACTCTGCCATGCTGCTCTGTCCCCCCCTTCACACTCTGCAACGCTGTGCTCTGCCCCCCTTCACACTCTGCAATGCTGTGCTCTGCCCCCCCTTCACACTCTGCCATGCTGCTCTGCCCCCCCTTCACACTCTGCCATGCTGCTCTGCCCCCCCTTCACACTCTGCCATGCTGCCATGGCAATTCACATGCCATTATTGCCCTTCATCTTTCATGCCACTTTGTTTCTCTCCCCTCTTCCCCAAAATTACAGACTGCGCGCTTTACTGACCTTATCAGAAATGGCTTTTGCTGCTCCTGCATTGTTCATGTAGCTCCTTTGGGCGGCAGGAGTCAGGGCCTCTCCAACGTGGGCGGTTCTTCTTTTCAGATGAGTCATGTGACATGACTCATCTACCAATGTCTGTGTCTGTACAGTGCATGTGCAGAGAGCCACAGTCGCGTCTGAGCTCTCTGCTCTTCAATCACCTGTCATCTATACGGAACAACGGACCCAGCGGGGGGTGTGGCTAACAGACCTAGCAGGGGCGTGGCTAACCAGCGTTGGGGCCTACTGGTGGATCGCCCGGCTCCCCGGCAGGCCAGTCCGATGCTGCCCACTCCACGCTAGCTGGCAACACAGGGGTGCCTAACTATGCCAGGGAAGCCTACCCAGTACCTTCTACGATTTGTATAGTCACTCAGGCACATGCAGTTAGAAAGTAAAACAATATATTTATTGCAATAAAAACAATCACTAGAATATTTTATACACACAGTAAATAAATGCCAGACAGGTTCATCACATAATCTGTCCCTTACACCACTAGCTTAAGGAGTTACAGTCACCTGGCTGTCCTGAATTGCAGAACCCAAAGCCCATGGATCTCTCTCAGCTGCATATGTAGTCTCTGGTAGAGAACAGCAGCTCAACACCAGACCTTGCACCTTCCAGAAATCAATCATAGAATGAAGATCACCTCCTCCCTTGGAGTGGCTCCTTATATCTAGGGTCAAATTTCCATAGTGTTTTCTCCTCCCTGGGCATACGCCTGGGTCTCTCCTTCTTAAACAATGGTGAGTGTCGGACTAGGGGACTGAAGGGGGAGTGGAGATGAGCTGTTATTACACAGAAGTTCCCCTGCAGTTTTGCAGATAGAATGTCTCAGGAAGTCCTGTGGAGGACAATGGGTACTAATTGGCCTTCCCCACCTCCAAATATCAGATAACAGTTAACCCATACTGAAATTAACCCCTTACATTATTTTGTGATGTCACAGGGTCCCCAGCTGTTCCATGCTTCCTGTAGAGAAAGGAGGGGGGAGAATGAATGCAGCTCCAGCGCCCTTACCTGTATCCTGGACACCACCTAATCCTTACCAATAACCCCCCTGGCTTCACTAAAAGGACAATGAATATCAGCTTCACTACAATATCAACAATATACAATAAACAATATACATATTTACAATGAGCTACAATGTCCCCTTATTCACATGCAATTAGACACTGCAGTTGTACTCTGTTGAGCTGGGATACAAAAGCAAGGGCTATATAAAGTACATGCTATAAACATCATTTTGTGAGAAATGAGGGATAGGCTGGTTAAGGTGTTATCAAACTCGTTTTGCCACAGGATAATAAAGAGTTAAAAAATTGATAAAAGCATTTTTTCACTGGTGCACTACTGGTCCCAGCAAGACCGAGTAAGTCTCATCTTGCACATGTACATCAAAAGTGCTTAGACTTGCACCTGTCCATAGCACTCAAGGAGTTCAAAGTAATAAATATACTTGCCTATCTCCCACCAGCATTTATTGCCGATGGACGCCGGGATAGAAGGCAGCAGAGTTATGATGTCATTGCAATGATGTCCAACAATGTTACTGAGGGGGTGGAGCTAGACCACTACACTACAGAAAAAAATCTGAAGTGCAGGAGGTTGGGGGGAAGCACTAAATGTGCAATATCTCTCCAAGCCTGGCACATATACTCTCAGGGGTATAAGAGGCGGGTTCCCTATTCAAACTGTGTGGCCCTGTGAAGTTACTATCTGGTGATCAGTGTGATCACCAGACAGTAATACCTACACTACAGAAATCATTAAGAAGTCTAGGAATGAGGGAGGATCTCCCACATCTTGGCTTCAATAATCTCAGGGGTAACCACATTTGAAAGATGGGAGTCCCCTCTTTCAAAAGATGTGACCTTTTAGAAGTTATTAGTTGGTGATCACATGTGATCACGAGACACTAACCCAGACACTATAGAAAACATTAATGAGCCAAAGATGTGAGAAAGGTTTTGTAACACCCATCCTGGTTCCAAAAAATGATGGGAACCCCACATTTGAAATAGGATAGTCCCTCTTTCATGTGGTGTGCCCCCTTAGAAGTTATTGTTTGTTATCACCAGACAGTAACACCCTAAACTATAGAAAGTGTTAAGAAATCCAGAGATGGGTTTGGGATGGGGTTTCTAATGCTTAGATCTCCCCATTCTGGCTTCAATAAACACAGGGGTATTCTCATTTAAAGCATTGGGTTGTCTATTTTTAAACCTGATATGCCTACAATGCTTACACATTGCATTTCATTCAAGACCATTAAAATAAAGTTAAAAAATAGTGAAAATGCAGATTTTATTATGAAAACTTATTGACTATTTTGGAAAGGTGTTAAAGCAATAACCACAAAGCAGTTTTTGGTGGTATATACAAAAAGATACACGTTTGCTTTTAGTTCACTTTCAATAAAACAGAACACTTTTATGGCTGTTAAGGACAGGATATATAAGTAGACTAATGTTATTTTCTAAAAATCAAAGTCTTCTGATAAAAAGGTGTAATTTATGTTGGTACTGAATAATCAAATTATTAATATCGATGTTGGAATTTGCCAGCCCAAAAAGTGCCAAAACAGCCTCAGCACAGGGCAAGCAATGCCTCAGAGGCAAAGGTTTAATAAAGAAATTGGCTTATAGTTACCCGCACAAGTTGGAATCTCTACCAGACTTGGGAATAACTACTCTATTAGCATTAATAATAGCCAGATCAAACAGAGCAAACAAAAGAAAAACTGTTGTCCATCGCTCAAAAACAAACAATATATAAAAAAACTATGTGTCAGCATATACATAAAGGAGAATTTTGTGCACAATATAGCTATATTGGAGTAAGCTCACCTGGCAATGTCAAGGCATCTCCTGTAGGTGAGTCCCTAGCCAATAAACAAATATATATATTCAGGGTGTTGCATTTAAAACTATATATCTTACCTTTATATTTATTTATAATTATATTACATTTATATTACCCCCAATATAGCTATATTGTGCACAAAATTCTTCTTTTGTATAAGCTGAAACACAGTGATTCATATATTGTTTGTTTTTCAGCGGCCGTCAACATTTTTCTCTTGCTTGCACGGATCAAACAGAGCTCCTTCTAAATATCGCATTGAAAAGATTTTACTAATTTTGGGGCTAACATCTCTCTATATTTCTTATATGATATGGCTGGAATAGCATCTGCTCCAGGGACTGACAAGGATTTTATGGCCTACATTGTTTCGTCCACAATGATTTTAACATTTAACAGTGATACATTTTGCCGAGTCAGGATTGAAAGTAGTACATAAATAAGAGACTATTGTTTTGACACAATTCTCATTAGTGTTAGACAGGGCGGAAAATTATAAAAGTGGAATAAAACTTTATAACTCCTCCGTTAATTTGCTTGTGTGATGAAATAGTTCTAATAGATCAAATAGATCAAATTAGATCCATAGCTTTCTTCTGTCCGAGTCAGATTTTTTGGACTTGACATATAATTGTTGTTACAGTTTTTTAAGCAAATTTGCTGCGTTTTTAGACACCGGGGTGTTCAACTAGAAATCTTAGCTAGTAAGTCATAAGTAAGTTTGTGTATAGAAAATGAAAAACCAATCTGTATTCATAAGAAGTCAAACTCCAAGGAGGCTATTGTCATAAGACTGGAAGATAAACTAATAAATGATCCCTGCATGGTAGCTCTATAGAACTCCCACCAGACCAATAGGGAACTGAAGTTAGTTTTGATTTTCTGTGCGAAGGACTAACTTTCTTTTGAACCTTTGGTGCAATATAAAAGTATGGAATGTGGGCCAATCCACTGTTTATATATTTAAAATGTTTCTTATTTTTCAATTTGGCTGCATTCCTTTCTTTAAAATTGCTAAGTCAAATATTGATCACATGCTAAAATAATGGAATGCGACAAAATTAAGTACAATAAAAACTATGAAATATCCCACGGTGAATTTTCCCTGCATGCCATCATTTTATAGAATACAGAGGGTTCACAAGAAAGTCATTTATAGTGTATCTAGCTAAGTATGCTGATCATTTCCTTCTTACAGAAAGTCTCCTCAAAAATCCTTTATAAACGACAGTAGTCATTTTATTCATATTATCAAATATGTTAACAAAGTCAATTATGCTACAGCATTTCCTACTAAACAATGATTTACAAAAACCTATCTAGAATAAGCTACTTCTACAGTACCAAATGCTAAAATGCTGTTTGCATAGTTATCATTTTAACCATTTTTTTTTTTTAAATAAAATTTAATTGACTTGTTCTTGGAAATTTAGGAGGGCTATACAAACATAAGGGAAGGCAACGTATATCCAAGGGTACACTAATATTTCAAAACAGATAGATAACATATTATCAGGCTCAGATGTAACAATTAAACCATAATCCATATGAGCATCGGAAATAGCCCCAGTATGCCCCAAAAAGGGGAAGGGGGCATAAGGTCATTCAGAATAGTTGGGGGCAGGTGAAGAGTGTGTGTTAGTAGAACAAAATTAGGGAGGAATATCAGTCTGGAGAATAGCAAACTCGGGCACTACAGGAGTAGGTAGAGAAATGCCTCATATTATTTGATGAGGTATGGGCCTCATGATAAGCCATGCTGATCAGGTACTGTAGAATTTATTTGAGCAGTAATGGAGAATACTTGTAATATGCTCTGTCAGATTCTATTAATCACTGCCAAAAGTGAGAGCGAGAGGAGTTGGCTCTTTTCCAATTAAAAACTATTAGAACTTTTGATCTGTTTAGGATATGTGTGATCCGCTTCACTGTGTGATCAGACATATCCTGAGGCAGTCAAACGAGAAGAAAAAATTAAGGACACATTGGCAGGCAGATTCCTGTTATTGACTGAATGAAATGATGTACTCCCTGCCACAATCTGGTTAGCATGGGGAAGTACCACCACATGCTAGACAGGGTGCCTCCAAGCTGTAGTATCTCCAATGTTTTTTAATGGAGCTAGGGTAGATAGCATGGAGAAGCATGGGAACAAAGTACCATGTATAAGAATTGTCTTTTATTTAGACAGAGGTGGAAATTTAACCTATTTTATCTCTAATCTGTGTACACTCTTTTATCTCCAAGGCCTCCCCCATATCTTGCTCCAGTCACAATTTGTTGTGATCTTTCTTGGGCTGTTTGTGCAACATCAGTAATCGGTAAAATATTGAGAACAAGCCCCTGGAGGTTGATTTATGCAAACAAAAAGTCTCTCAGTTCCCATTGCCACTTTCAGATTGATCTGTAGAAACTGCAAAAATGACAGTGAGATTAAAGCGTTCCTGTATTTCACTGAATTTAGGAAATATGCAGAGGAGCGATATCAGATAGCATATTAATGTTGTGTCATGAATGTTAGGCTTTGCGATCTAGACGTTTTGGGAATCTGGATTGTACCACAGTGGCATCATCTTGATTGAGTTGTGGATTAGATTGTACATACGTATGCTATAAAATTGCTTCATCAGAGGTAAGTGCATTAGGGGGAGCTCACTTTGATTCCCATATTCCATTGCCACCCTTGGTGCATTGAAGCTGCAATCATAACCTCCTTAGAGTAATTTTGTGTACCATGAGGGTTCACCAGGCCGGATTTACAGCTAGGAAACCTAGGCACTTGTATAGGGCCCAGCGGTCCCCAGGGGGCCCGGTGGGCGGGTGCGCCAGCAAAGAAAAAAATATTGTGTCAGAGGGAGGAAAAAAAATAATAAAAAAAAATTATGATTGCAGCGCCCCCCCCCGGCAGCCTTCTCTCCTCCTTCCTGCTCAGTTGAGTTCCACTGAATGATGGGCGTGACATCATCACGCCAGACGGCATAATCACTGAAGACTCAGAGGAGCAGCGCAGACGACGGAGCAAGAAAGAAAACAGAACAGAAGATGAAAAAACAGTAAGAAAAAAAACAGAGGAGAAGAAAGCAATAGAAAGGTAAGCAAACTAATGGAGGCACAATGGCACAGTATGAAAAAGGGGAAACAAATTGTTCCACAAAAATTATGAATGGGGACAGAGGTGATGTGAAGGGCCACAAAGGTGATATGAAGGGGGACAGAGCTGATGTGAAGGGGCACAGAGTTGATGTGAAGGGGCACAGAGGTGATGTGAAGGGGCACAGAGTTCATGTGAAGGGGCACAGAGGTGATGTGAAGGGGCACAGAGTTCATGTGAAGGGGCACAGAGTTCATGTGAAGGGGCACAGAGTTCAAGTGAAGGGGCACAGAGTTCATGTGAAGGGGACAGAGCTGATGTGAAGGGGGACAGAGTTCATGTGAAGGGGCACAGAGGTGATGTGAAGGGGCACAGTGTTCATGTGAAGGGACACAGAGTTGATGTGAAAGGGGACAGAGTTCATGTGAAGGGGCACAAAAATGATGTGACGGGGAACAGAGGTGATGTGAAGAGGCACAGAGTTGATGTGAAGGGGAACAGAGTTCATGTGAAGGGGCACAGAGTTCATGTGAAGGGGCACAGAGTTCATGTGAAGGGGCACAGAGGTGATGTGAAGGGGCACAGAGTTCATGTGAAGGGGCACAGAGTTGATGTGAAGGGGGACAGAGTTCATGTGAAGGGGCACAAAGTTGATGTGAAGGGGAACAGAGGTGCTGTTAAGAGGCACAGAGTTGATGTGAAGGAGGACATAGGTGATGTGAAGAGGCACAGATTTGATGTGAAGGGGGAACATGTGATATTGTGAAGGGGCAAAAGTGACAATGAAGGGGCACAGTGTGATGATGCAGGGACAAAAGGGACAATGAAGGGGCACAGTGTGAGGATGCAGGGACAAAAGTGACAATGAAGTGGCACAGTGTGATGATGCAGGGACAAAAGTGACAATGAATGGGCACAGTGAGATGATGGAGGGACAAAAGTGACAAAGAAGGGGCACATGTGATATTGTGAAGGGGCACAGTGTTAAAGTGAAGGGGCACATGTGATGATGGAGAGACAAAGGTGACTAGGTTGCTACTAGGTACATTGGTTGTTGTTGCTAGGTACGCTAGGTTGTTGCTGCTAGGTACACCCCCAACGATACAAGCAATGCCCCCAATGATATGGCTACAACTCTTTTGATAGCTATGTGACGCCGCTCAGCGACAGCAAAGAGCTCTCCTTCCCCTCAATATAGGGGTATATGGTTTGCTAAAAAAAACATAGTGCTATGGATTGTTTTGGGGAGGGGGGCAACCAATATCTTGCCTAGGGCCCCATGAGGTATAAATTGGCTCTGGGATTCACTCCCCTTCAGCCGAGACTACAGCATCTCTGGGTAGTTAACTAACAGCTGATAACTCTGTCCTTTTTATATATGAGAAGCTTCCTAGCTTTTCTAGGAAACACTATTATATGACAGTAATTTATTTATCATTTATTTTCTTTTTTATCTTTTCCTATCCTGTTTTAGGACATCTAGCTTATGGTTATATTGGTGACTATATAAGTCCCTTGGATATTAGTAAACATGCACTCCATTTACTCTCATACATATTCCCTGTGTTTATTCCACAAGTTATATATGCTTTGTAAATCCAAAAACATTCTCATAATAGAGTTTAAAGCTCATGTTTTGAGTCATTGATTGCTGTATTGCTTTAAGAAAATAGCTTAAGTAGTATTGCCTTTGCCTATTCATTTGTCTTGCTAGAACTGTAAAATCATCAACTCTTTGTAGGTTCTCTCCGATTCCCCAAATAAATGTTCTACTGAATTGTTTACTGTTCCTAGTAGACTGTGCATTCTGCTCACTTCTATTCTCTAACCTAGTGCTTGTGTCTAGTACCCAGTCAGATTGGTCTGGTCAACTACATAGGTTGATCATCCCACACCCTTACTTGAACAACTGCATTACTTGCTATCCAATGAAGATTGTACACTTCAGATAGTGTGGTCCCAACTCACAATGCGATTTAATAGCAAAAAGTAGCAAAGTAACAATTCAATAAAATAAGTACAGCCGATTACATACGCAGGCGTCCTGGATCCAGCATACAGTCATTCAGTCCTGAAGTCTGTGGTCAAAGAGACTGTCTGTTGGCCCCAGAGCACCTGCTTATATGCAGTTTGTGATACAGTGAAAACAATAGTGATGATTTGGTATGTTTCCATAGGTTCAGGCTTCAGGACAGTCGAGTGAAATACAGGTCATTAGCCACTTCAAACGATGCCCTCCAAGGGTGAGGGTCAGCTCTCCAACACATGCATACTAATCTTCCCACCAAAAGCTGATTCAAACTGGTATATTTGCATTACACTCACAATACCACTCTGATCATTTATGTCCTATAATCCATAACTTGCCTATGCAAGGAGCGATCTCTTAGGTCGGCGGTTCCCAACGTGTGTGCCGCGGCTCGCTGGGGTGCCACGGCGCTGTCACAGGGGTGCCGCAATCACCCTCCAAAAAAAAAACCCCCCATCCAGCGCCGGATCCTTGCCCTCACTGACTGCCAGGCGTGACGTCATCACGTCCAACAGCGTCAGTGAGGAGCGGCAGCAGAGAGGACAGAAGACAGCGGAACATGAAGAATGAAGGTAAGTAAAGGAACGGAGAGTGAAGGGGCACAGAGACACGCTGAAGGAGGGGGGGAGAGAGAGAGAGACACACACTGAAGGAGGGGGGGACAGAGAGAGAGACACGCTGAAGGAGGGGGGGACAGAGAGAGAGAGAGACACGCTGAAGGAGGGGGGGACAGAGAGAGAGAGACACGCTGAAGGAGGGGGACAGAGAGAGAGAGACACGCTGAAGGAAAGGGACAGAGAGAGAGACACACGCTGAAGGAGGGGGACAGAGAGAGAGAGAGACACGCTGAAGGAGGGGGACAGAGAGAAAGACACGCTGAAGGAGGGGGACAGAGAGAGAGAGAGACACGCTGAAGGAGGGGGACAGAGAGAGAGAGAGACACGCCGAAGGAGGGGGACAGAGAGAGAGAGACACGCTGAAGGAGGGGGACAGAGAGAGAGAGCAATGCTGAAGGAGGGGGACAGAGAGAGAGAGATGTTGAAGAAGGGGACAGAGAGAGAGAGACACGCTGAAGGAGGGGGACAGAGAGAGAGACATGCTAAAGGAGGGGGACAGAGAGAGAGAGAGAGAGACACGCTGAAGGAGGGGGACAGAGAGAGAGAGAGAGAGACACGCTGAAGGAGGGGGAGAGAGAGAGACACGCTGAAGGAGGGGGACAGAGAGAAAGAGACACGCTGAAGGAGGGGGACAGAGTGAGAGAGAGCGACGCTGAAGGAGGGGGACAAAGAGAGAGAGAGATGCTGAAGGAGGGGGACAGAGAGAGAGAGAGAGACATGCTGAAGGAGTGGGACAGAGAAAGAGAGACACGCTGAAGGAGGGGGACAGAGAGGGAGAGAGCAATGCTGAAGGAGGGGGACAGAGAGAGAGAGAGAGATGTTGAAGAAGGGGGACACAGAGAGAGAGAGACACGCTGAAGGAGGGGGACAGAGAGAGCGAGAGAGACACGCTGAAGGAGGGGGACAGAGAGAGAAAGACATGCTGAAGGAGGGGGACAGAGAGAGAGACATGCTGAAGGAGGGGGACACAGAGAGAGAGAGAGACACGCTGAAGGAGGGGGACAGAGAGAGCGAGAGAGACACGCTGAAGGAGGGGGACAGAGAGAGAGAGAGACACGCTGAAGGAGGGGGACAGAGAGAGAGAGAGACACGCCGAAGGAGGGGGACAGAGAGAGAGAGACACACGCTGAAGGAGGGCGACAGAGAGGGAGAGAGCAATGCTGAAGGAGGGGGACAGAGAGAGAGAGATGTTGAAGAAGGGGACAGAGAGAGAGAGACACGCTGAAGGAGGGGGACAGAGAGAGAGACAGAGAGATGCTGAAGGAGGGGGACAGAGAGAGAGATGCTGAAGGAGGGGGACAGAGAGAGAGAGAGACGTTGAAGGAGGGGGACAGAGAGAGAGACGCTGAAGGAGGGGGACAGAGAGAGAGAGAGACCCTGAAGGAGGGGGACAGAGAGAGAGAGAGACGCTGAAGGAGGGGGACAGAGAGAGACAGACGCTGAAGGAGGGGACAGAGAGAGAGACGCTGAAGGAGAGGGACAGAGAGAGAGAGAGGCGCTGAAGGAGGGGGACAGAGAGAGAGAGAGACATGCTGAAGGAGGGGGCAGAGAGAGAGATGCTGAAGGAGGGGGGGCAGAATGAGACGCTGAAAGGGGGGACACAGGGTGTGAGATGGCGAAAAAGGGGACACAGGGTGTGAGATGGCGAAGGGGCGCAATGATAAAGAGGCACAATGTGATGGTGAAGGGGTCTAAATACATCTTACATCATTTTGACCCAACTGCTTAAAAAATGGGACTACATGGTGATTATTTTTGCTTAGGGGTGCCTTGGAAAAATTATGGTGGCCCTAAGGGTGCCTTGAACTGAGAAAGTTTTGGAAACCATTGTCTTAGGTAATTAAACTGGACATCTAAGGATAAATAGGGGATTAGAATGATACTAGACATGATATCTTTTCTGTATCCTGAAGCTTAGATGTCACTAAAGTATATTTAACATTATAATATTTAACTATAAACTCTGCTACATTTCTTAATAAATATCTATGTGTTGGAACTATTTTTAAGGTGAACTAATTATAAGTGTATGTGTTTGTGTAAATGTGTGTATAAGTGTTCAAATGTGTTGTGGTTAATTACGTTCCTCCACGCCGTAGCGTGCTATTCGCATAATTTCAGACAAAGACAATCAGATTGATAGATATTAATTTGAAATGACCATATCCAATCATTTGACTTCGACAATATATTGTACTCAATTGTTAGTTGAGTAGATTTTCCAGAAGATTGCAGAATTATAGTGCCTATGAGGATCTGCAACAATACCAGCTACAGACGACAGGTGGCAGTGTATAACAAAAAGGAGAAATGGTCTCTGTTGTGAAGGCACTCTAGTTATGTCCACATTAATCTATTAAAAACACAAGACATCGGTGGCAGTGTATCATCAGCACTGACAAGTGCACTTTATTTTTCACTTACTGCAAACAGCATTTGCTAAAGTTCAAGTCAATTAGGACTAATAGACCTGAATGTAGCCTTTATAAGGCCCTCAATCCTGTCAATCTTTGCATGATCACACTTGGAATTTAGTTTCTCTGCTGGTGCTTTGATTTGTTTGTCTGTTTATCAACTGGCTTTGTCCCTCACAACCTGTCCTGTCAGGACTAAGCAGCTTTGGTCGTTGTGGTGTGTCTCTGACACCCCAGACAAGTGGTTCTTCCTGAGAGCCACCAGCAATGTGAGAGTACCACTGCATGTTTGTGTCAAAGTGCCATTAGATTTTCCCCTGAACTAACTCCTCCAAGTATGTCCACTTCCTTGTTGTATGGACCTTAAGGAAAGCCACTTACACTTTCCTTGGGTTCCCCCTGGCCCCTGGCGATGCTTTCCCCTTATTGTAGTAGGATCACTTTATCTCTGCAGTGCTGTCATTGTTCCTAACCAGGTCCCATGGATTTTAAAATTATTTCAAATAATCTACAGGGGTCAACTCACTTTGCAAGCTAAAGTCTTTAATTTGTATATGTCGTCCAGCATACAGATGTTGTCTAATTTCAGGAAACAAGATTCACTTCAGTCTAATTTCTTGGGTATTCCCCCTTAAATTTAAAGGGTCAGTGCTTGTGAGAAGAGGGTAGGGGTTGTGACTGCCTTTCAAAAAAAACTGCACTTTTGTTTACCACTGTTCAAGGATCCAGCTACATTAGATACATTATATTAGAGCGCTCACTCTGTGATTTAGAAATTACTTGTGAATTTACAAACTTCAAATATGTTACACTTTGCAGATCTCTTTCAAGTGGTGTGAGCTGCCTATGAAAAATGTTATAGTCTTGTATGGGGATTCTAATGTAGTTCTCAACTGAAGCCCCCTGCCATGTGTCAGTTTCCATTGGGAGGGATTTTCAATTCCTTTTCCTAGAAAGTCGTCTAATAGTTTTTGTCAATTGAACATAATTCTTTTCTGTCTGTCTCTTCGTCTGCCATCTTTACCACCCTGAGGTCGGATTACTGGTCAATCTAAATCACCTGCACCTCATTAGTCCCTAGACTTTTCTCTTCTCTTGGAGGATAAATGATTTGCTAATATGCAGTATTCCTTTATTGCCATAAAAGAGAATCTTAAAGTTAACTTGATACTTAAATAATGGTCAAAAACTTAGAGCCCCCTCAGAAAACATATCCCACCAAATATGCACTCAAACTAAATAATCTAGGGCCTGATTCATTAAGGTTCTTAAATGAAGAGGATTCTCAATTCAGTCTCCTGGACAAAACCACGTTACAATGGAAGGGGTGCAAATAAGTGTTCTGTTTTACACATAAGTTAAATACTGACTGTTTTTTCATGTAACACACAAATATCAACTTTAAATTTCAGTGTACAAATAAGCTATCAAATATTTCTGTGTTACATGAAAAAACAGTCAGTATTTAACTTATGTGTAAAACAGAACACTTATTTGCACCCCTTCCATTGTAACATGGTTTTGTCCAGGAGACTGAATTGAGAATCCTCTTCATTTGAGATCCTTAATGAATCAGGCCCCTAGAGAATTGGAAAAAAATGTTTCAAGTATTATCATAGTTATTAGTAAACTTCTGAATATTTTTGGTCAAGTTGAAAAATAGGCTACAAATTGCCATGTGTATGGGCACAAACTTATTGTCAATCTACATCTGATTATGAATCATCAGATGTCAAACGTGACAGCTGATAGATACAGTGACACGACAACCACATCATCCTCTCTCAAACTCCCTTTTGTAGCTCTGTTAGATCCATACATATGTATCTCACAAATATCCAGCCAACTGAGGGTTGGGCCAAACAGCCTTGTTGGACAGTTTATGACCAGATTTTTGTTTGGAACACAGGCAACTTTTTCTGAGCTGCTAATCTGATGCTATGTAAGGTTTTTATTTTGTGATATTAGCCAAATATGTAGTTGCTGGCTATCTTTATATAGATATTGCTTGCAGCGGAATACAAAATCGCTGCAGGTTATTGCTGCAATGCAGTATTTAAAGTGAAGTCATGGCAATAAAATTGTGCCTGTTACAGGTCTTATGCTTGCCACACTAGCTAATAATGCTGCTCCAACAAAATCTGTTAGTTCAGATTCATTCCATCTTACAATGGGTTCAGTTAGTGCGGGGTAGAACATTACACAATTATTATCCAATCAGTTTTGATAGGATGATTATCAACATCACAATCACTTTGGGACTGTGCATGTCTAATATCAATCCAAAGTGACACTGGTTTGGAAATGTAGATTTATAAACTACAAACATTGCCAAAACATAGGCATTAATGCATAGGAGGTTGGAAATATTCCAACTATGCTCTCTTAACTGATTTCGTTTTACATATTTTGACAGGACTTTATATTATTATCATTTATTCATTAAATAAATAGGGCTGTGCAACATTTTCTACTTGTGCTTATAGAACAGTGGTTTTATGTGTTATTGCTGTACCAGGGAGATTGATGTATATGTAGATATGTATATTTGCATATATGTTCAGTGATTGTATTCCAGTGATTTGTATATGCCAGTGTTTTTTCGCATATAAGCTCATTTGTTGTAGTTGTTTTAATTAGTATTTATGTTTACTGCTTAATAAATTGTTTTTATTATCCACTGATTTTTATTATATTTGTGTTTTCAACGGAATAGTTGCAATTATTTCCTTTTTTTTACTAGACTTTCCATTTGGGGTGTGCAGGACCCCTGCAACTGGCAGGCTTGAACTATTATCATACCCAGCGCTGAAAGGGTTTATATTTGAGCAACTCTGAGCCGGTCCTCACCCAGATTGACACGGTGCCCCGTTTCTCAAGTGGGGATGGCTTTTTGCAATTTGAAATCGTGCTGCATTAAGAATATGCATAATGGTCCTGAGGCATTAAGGAGAAAAGCAAAACAAGGAGTAAGTTTGTTCCTGGACAAACCATGTTACAATGCAAGGGGTGCAAATTAGTTTATTATTTTGCACATAAAGAAAATACTGGCTGTTTTTTCATGTAGCACACAAATACTTGATAACTTTATTTTTATACTGAAATATAAAGTTGATCTAGGACATGCCCTATCCCAACTATAAATCTTTCCCCACATTTTAAATTTACCTCCCCCTCCAATGCATCATGGTTTTGCCAGGTGCAAAGTTACTCCTTTATTATGCTTTGCTATCCTTAATGACTCAAACCCAAAGTGTCCGCCTTGGTGGCAGCTCATTGGTTTACTGATTTTCCTCAGTAGGAGAACTGATTAATCTTTTCTAATGTAAAAAAAAAAAAATAGTGATCATGGTCCAAAATTTAGATACTTTTGGGCATTCAAACCAAATATGCTTCAAAGTACCTATTGCTCTGCATTCTCTCCAAGAGTATTATGAAGACTGATGAAACATAGTGTGAAACCTGGATGGGATCAGATCAGTGGTCGGAGTGGAAATTTAGACATTTTAGAAATATAAGTGGTACTTATAGTTTTACAATGAAGACATTAGGAGAAGTGGTGGTATACCAATGTTTACACCTCCACTCCGGCCACTGGACTAGATAAAATCTTGTATATACTTTACAGGAGTTTTCTGTAATTGCTACATTAATTGAAAATTCTGCTGTCCTCTTTCTGATATCCATCCATACCTCACTAACAAGAGTAATACCTAAATCCCTTTCCCAGACAAGCTCATGAGAGTCTAAAGTAAATGAGTCTGGGCCAATAACTGTATTATAGAGAACTGAGGTGGAACTTTTTCAGTTTATTGAATAAGTGCAGAGGGTTCGAAATTGTATTTGTTATCTTAGTTTAGATTGATTTAGGTGAGAATGAATACAACATTTAATTTAGAAGTAATGATAGTTCATAGAATTGGATAGCTCATATTATTCCTGAATCTCTGCAAATAATCTAGGAGCAACTTCCCCAGAGATGTGAAGTCAATGACTAAATCCCATGTTTTTCCAGGGTAGTATAAAATTGTTGCATTACATGGAGGGAACATTGGCTGACTCCACAAAGGAGCTAGTGGTGAAGGATAGTCAGTAAGGATTAATTTAATCCTGGGGAATAAATAGGGCAAGGCTGCTCTGTGTTTCCTTGGCAGTCAAGGAAGTGAAACCAAATAAATGTGAAACCAAGAGAATGTCCATCCACCCCCTTTACATGTACAATATGGCTTGTTTGATGGCTTAGTTGGGTCACATGATAATATCTGCAAAGATCTGTAGTGCTAAACCTTCTAAAAATAGCAGATTTGGCCAAATTGTACTTCTTACTTCTGGGTTTCTTGTCGACTCAGATAAATTTATTACAGAGTGATTGTAGTGTATTGAGAGTTTGATTTGTAATCAGACCTGGAATTGTGTGAAGAAAGCTTTTAACAATTTTTTCCATAAATGGCAGCTTCCACAGTACATACAGCAACATTTCCCCTTTGCGCATCAAGGTTCTGCCCAAAAAGAGGGTGTGGTCACATCCAGCTGAAGACATGGCCTTGCTGGGGGTAAGACATGTCCCCTAACACTAGGCTGCCCTTGACATCTTATCCCCTGACACTACCTCTGCATTCTGCATTGTGGACAGTACCTGTATACCACAGTGGGGAGTGTGGCATACGTCTGAACTACCCAGCAATCAGCACAAAAGTCCTGTCGGTACTGTGAGACAGTCTACTAGATTAGTGACAGCTGGGATGTATTTTACATAGGGATGGGCTGGGCTGGGCAGCTACAGTTTTTAGTTTTTGGGGCTGGCCATTAGACTGTAGCCACAACCCAGCTGCTCCGATTGTATTTAAAACACAGCCGCCAGATGCAGCGTGTGGGCACACAGTTACTGGGCATAAACAGCTTGTTGATTGGTGGATGTGCTAACCATACACCAATAAGAGTAGTGGATGGTCTACACACACTGATAGTGAATGGCTGGAACTATCCACCAATAGGAATTCTTTCACAACGCCTGTGATCAGCTGAGAGAGCGAGGGAATGCAGGAAGCCAATTCAATTGGGTTGGTTTCAGAGATCTGGGGGTAAATGTATCAAAGTGCGAGTTTGCCAGCGTGTTTAAATCGCGGCATAGCGCGGTGTTTACCCGCGAGTTTTAAAAAAAAAACTGGAAATTTATCAAGCTGCGATTTTGACCCTCATGTTCAAAATCGCTGGTCATCTCTGGCAATTTTGAGCAATGTAAACACTCCCGAGTTTAGCCAACTCTCCTGTGTTTGGCAAACTCTCCTGTGTTGTAACAGTGAGTTGTCAACACATCACTGTTACACTGGCCCTGTCGTAAGCTGTAATACAGTAAATACAGCTTACGAAAGTAGCGTTGCGCATGCGCATTGAGCTACGTTACTTGCGTAAGCTCAAGGTACAGTATTAGGTGATTCCCCCACTAGCGTGGGAAAATCACATTATACTGTAGTTTTAGCTTACGCAATGAACGTAAGTTCATTGCGGTTCGGACCTCCTACATAGTAGGAGGTGTTTGCGGCGGATAAAGACTTTTATTATTTTTCTTCAAGCAAAATCAAAGTGTCGGGATGTTACAAATACCCGTTCCCGTTTGGAAGTACAAAATGGCTGGGACTGGGGCAAGCCTGGACTATTGGAGGTATAAATATTAAGGGACTGGGGCAAGCCTGGACGTTTGGAAGAAGAAAGAAGACATCTTTGGTGACTATTTGTTTTTTTTTTATTTTTAATAAATAGATGTGGTTTTAATGAGGGTGGTTAGTGTATTTATTGTGGGGTTTTTATTTTTAATAAATATGTGTGGTATTTACAAGGGTGTTGTTATTTATTTAACTTTTTTTTTGTGGTACTACAGGTCCCAGCAAGCCAGGGATGTCAGGGCATGTTGGCACTTGTGGTTCTCCAAGTGCCAACATGCCCTGGCTGCCGTGGGTATGCTGCATGGCCACACTGTTTTGGGCAACCTGGCTGGCTGGGACTTGTAGTTCCACAAAAAAAAATGGCGGCCGTTTTTTTTTTTTATACTTTATCGCCGTATTACCCTACTACCCACAGCCCAGGGGTAGTAGGAAGAGCCCTAGTGCTATCAGCACTGGGCTGGTTCTTTCTAGGGGGGGCCCGCTCGTTTTTTTTCGGCGGACCCCACTCCCTAGGGAATCCAGCCCAGCGCTGAACAGTCTAGGGTTGGTTAGTCATTATGGCAGGGGGACCCCTGCCGCGCGTCCCCCTGCTTTAGTGTCGCCAACCCTGGCTGGTTTGCCTAGTGCTGATAAAGTGAAAATCGTGGGGACCCCACGCAAAATTTTTCCCCGATTTTCACGGGACCAGCACTAGTCAGGCAGCACTAGGGTTAAGCATGAATAGTGGGGGGACCTCACGCTTTTTTTTTTTTCAACTTTTATCTATTCTTTACCATTTTAACACTGCCAGGGCAGTGTAACAGTGATGTGTTTCTACAACACACTGCTATCAAGCAGCGTGTTGTATCTGGCGTGTTTTGAAGCAAACTCTCCTGAGTTTGCTGACTCGCAGCTTCATACATTTGAGACTTGTATAGCTGCAGTGGCAAACAGTCAGGAGTTTGATCTCTGGCGATTTTGCAAGTAGCAATTTTGACAGAAGCAGAACTCTGGCGATTTTGCATGAAATCTCAGCTTCATACATCGGCGAGTTTCAACTCTCCCGAGAAAATCGCTGGAGTTGCAAAATCGCACTTTGATACATTTACCCCCTGGGGTCTGATTATTTTTTTAACAACTTTATTTGTGCAAAGTTCAGGGTATCACAACATCAAACAGTGTCCAGAAAAAAAAGAATAAGAATGTGAAAGATATGAACATACATAGGAAACAGTTGCAAAAACAGTATTGGGAGTGAAAATGAATATCCTAGCAGGAACAATATGATCAGACAAGCAATTGAGAGGCCAAAGATATGAAAATGAAAACTGAACTTTTTTTTTAGTTTTTCTAAGGAAGAAAACGAGAAGAAGGTAAAAGATGTGATTTCAGCTTGGGAGGCGGTGTGGCGTGCCACTAAAGAGGAAAAATTAAAAGATGAGGAAAAGAAGAGGAAAAGAAGAGGAAAAGAAGAGGAGAGAGGGAGAGGAAAGGGAGGGGGGCAGGGGAAAGGAAGGTAGGAGCCAAGTGGATCGAGTCTATGAAAAGGCCAAGTAAGGCATGTTGAAGTGGAAATAGGAAGCCTGTGGTTCCCACACTTTGAGGAACAATTTAGAAAGGTTGCGAAAAATGCTGGTCATATATTAAAAATGAAGCCCTTAAGCTAAATGCAGATAAACACAGCTGCTTGTCACGAAGCAGGCACGGACATTACAGGGTTAAATGTGGGAGGTGTTTGGTTCCCGGATGTTAGGGGGAAAGTAGGAGGAGACTTTTGATATATACCACTGACTAGGCAGTTCTACTTCCTCTTGTCATTGGGATTTCCCGCCCACCCTCCCTGTTTGCATTAAGTTAGGGCTTAGTGGAAGAAAGAAATGGGAAAGGTTGGCAGGCAGGAGAGCTTTTACAACTAATGCATACGGTGCTATCGCTGATTGGCCGCACGTCACTGCTCCTTTCGAAGCACCCTGGCTCTTGGTACCTCTGTACGAGGACCCCTTGACCTGCACTGTGCGCGTACGTCTTGGGGAGCCCAGAAGGGAGTGGTCAGGATGACGCCAGATTTAGCACCGGACGATCGTATAGGACTGTGGTGCCTGGGACCAGTGGTTAGTGCCTGTGGGCCATACACTGTTCGGTTTTGCTATTAGTTGTTAGCTGATTGTATCGCTCTCGCCGCCACCCTTTCATAGGTTAATTTATAGTAAACAAATAAATAAAAATAAATAAATAAAAAGTTTACGTTATTTGCCACTACAAAGTTGTCGGTGTCTTTATTTGTAGTTAAGAATGTATAGTGATAAGATTAACGCTGTTAAGGTATAGTGTAATGCTGAGGGAATCACAGTATGTAGTTTATTCAATTTTATATGTGTGCCAATGATCATTTAGAGATTTGGAGCATTAGGCTTCTTCCAGTCAGTGACAATCTGGCGTAAGGCAGCCGAAAGTATATGTCTGAACAATTTGTTCTGTTGAGCAGTGACGGACGGTATCCCAAGTGGCAGGAGGAAGAACCTGGGGGAAGGGGAACATCGAGATGTAATAAGAGGAACGCAAAGTACTTAAGCACTAGCCAAAACTGGGGTGTGATTTTTATTACACGATTAATATAAGAAATGCTTTGGAAATAAACTGTATTGTCCTCTGATTTCACAGAAGATATTAAATGACTATGGTAATTTTTGCTGTTTATTATTTTTGACTGTAGAGCAAACCACTGCAATTTGGTTTACCTAGTACTAATGGGTTATATGAAATGTTTTTCCAGGTAATGGTACTAGTTTTCCTCAGTACAAATTGGAGGTGTGGTGCATTTTTTAAAGTACTTGTTTTTTTAGATGTTAACCTGTGGTTTGGCATTCATTCAACTGAAGTCCTACATAATGCATGCAAAACACATGTTCTTTTTAATAGTCTTCAGTACGCTCTTCAAAATGTAATTGTGATCTAGCACTAAATGTGTTCCTTCCATTTCAGTGTTCACAATTATCAAGAACAAATGGATGTCTTGTCAAACACCTCTCCTGGACATTCTTGATATTTAACCTGAGAATCTGTTTAATCCAGAATCAGACGAATCTAATAGATTGCCATATGCAGGAAGTTCGAGTTGCAAAAACTTTACGAGTCAAGTATGAAAACCTTCTTTTATAGGGTGGGATATATATTACAATAGCCCCAGAGATCTTTTATTACCAATAGAGATGGCGGTGGGGATATGTATTATAAAGTCACCTGAGATCTGTGGTCTGCTTTCTGCCCTAATCTGTTTCCTCTGTTCAAGGTCATCCATGTTAAATGATTATAATATGGTTATCATCTATACATTATTATTTGTATATAAACTATGATCTTGTGTATATAGACCGAATCGAGGCAGTGTTATTAATTTAATGCCAAGCCAAAACCTTTGACAGTATGAGCATTGGTTGATTCAGAAACTATGTCTTTCACCAGGATTAAGCTAAAATACAGGCTATTCAGTTCTGTCTAGAATATACTTAAACCACTGGTGTTTCTGAGTAAAAATGTCTCCCTTATGGTTTATAAGAAGATTGCAAAATAGTCTGACAAGTAACATATCACACTAGAATGCTTTGTGTATTGTAAATGAATAGCATACGACAATAAAATACTCTTTGTATTTTAAATCAGTGACTAGAATGCTGTATTTTGTATAAATAAACCTAGAATGTTGTGCGTTGTATAGAGGTGAAAAGAATGCTCTTGGGCTTATAAATTGTTCACTAGAATGCTCTGTGTATTGAATACTGGTCACTAGAATGGTCTCTGTACTGTACAGAAGTTACTAGACTGCTCTCTATATGGTATAAAAATTACTAGAATGCTCTCTATATGGTATAAAAGTTACCAGAATAGTTTCCGTTATTGTAGAGAGGTCACTGTAATGCTCTCTGTATTGTATATCGGTCATTAGAATGCTCCCTGTATTATATGTCAGATGGGGTTGAGAGTTGTTGTATATGATTATAGCTCTTTGACATAACTCTTTTATATATTTCATAAGCTATATAAACCACACTCACAGTAGATAAACCACATCTACACAGCTTTTGTCACGCCCACCTGTCCACTGCAGCACGCTTGTAGAAAAGCCAGGGACACTTTCTTGTGTTTGCCCCTTAGGCTAAAATTTGCAGACAGCCTGACTATACAATTTGTACACGATAAAAAATAAAAACTATGATAAAAGACAGGCGTCAAATGTAATGAACCATTTATAATTTAATAAGGTGGAAAAAGTTTTTTTCGCAATATTTACACATTTGAGTTGGAAATAGTTTGTAACCCTCAAATGAAACAGTTAAAACATTGAAACTTGAAAGACACAGGGAAATTATCAATTTGTTGTGAAGTTGGAATCTTTAGGGTACATTCACAGAAGTCCAGGATAAATCACCACGTACTTATGAGAGTATAGTTTGTTTCACAACTGTTTATGGCTCTGTATATTAACCTGCAGATCCCACCAAATGTGGATCGTGCATAGTGCAATGGCAACATCTTTAATCTAATCGGTCACTGATATCACAATTGTGATCATTATATGTACTATTACATACTAATTAAGTACGGTATTTAAGTGTCAGGTTAAGTTTGAGACATTGTGAATGGGAGTGCGTGTTGGGGCTGATGCAGAGTGAGTACTAAGCCAGTTTGCGTAACATACCGCACACGCAGATTTGCGTTTTTCTCCCACTTTACCTTCATCTGGAGAGGGGAAACAGGGGATATTCTAATGTAGGCCAACTACATTAAGACAATTGTGAACAGATGCAGACTGGGAAAAAGACGCATATACACCTGAGAAAGCTGTATTATTTGTGGGTGGTCAGAGACAGGAGCAAATATCAGATGATAACATCTGTCCCAGGCACTAGTGGAACGTGTGTGATTGGCTGCTTGGGATAGCGACCAACTCTGCATCAGTCCCTTTGTCTCTTTGCATAGAATTTCTGGTTAATCTTGATGAAAACACCTTTAATTGTTGCACTGTAATAGTTCTTGTAAGCTCAACCAACTTAGTGTCCAATACGATATGCCCAATCGAGAATACGTTTATCTCAGTCCGCCTTCCTTGTGAGCATACCTGTGGTGCTGCCTCCTCATATTGTCAGCTGTTACTAAGATGCAGACTGCTGAAGTCACAATTCACAAAGTAAGTAGGACAACGTTGCTGGATCATTTGGATGCCAGACCCCATTGTCCAGTTGGGTGCTACAAGTAGAGACCTCCAGCCTAGTGCTAGTTAAAGAGTGAGACGTTCAACAGGAGAATTATTATCAACATGCCTTATATGTTGGGGAATATTAAATATAATTGAACACTTGAAAATGCTTTTGATTATATTTATTGAATGTGCTTATGCTCCTCCTGTAGTACTTTCAGTGGAGAATGCCCAGTTCCAGGTTTAACTTCTGACCTGACAACAAAAAAGTGCAGAAGGCATTGGTTTTTATTTCATTCCTTAGGACACTAGGGCAAGCAACCCCCGCTTGAAAGCAAGTTTGTCAAAATGGTAGGCATGCCAGAAGGCTTGCCCAAGCACTACACTTCCGAATCTCTCAGAGTTAGCTATAAACATCTATGTACATGCATGGCCAAAACTCATAAAGATCTGGTCCCCGATTGGATAGCCAAATAGGCCTGTGCATGGCCAGGGCTACAGCCCAGTCAAACAATGACCACTTACATGGTCAGGTGCATCCAACCACTTTTACCATCCGTCAACGTTCGACAACTGATAGCACCACATCAAATGTAGACTGTCATTGGCAGTATTCTTGTTCCCATATACATAACAGTTTTTGGCCAATGTGGTCTTAAATGGCCTAAATGATTGGCAAAGCTTAAGAATCAAACCATAAAGGTAGAGTGGAGTGCCTAGCTTAATATTGTACAAAACAAAACAATGTGTAACTTCACCCTATGTGCTTGTATATACTGGAAACGTGTTTCATTCTGCAGTTAAATAGAGGGGGGAAAAACAAATTGGTCATTTGGTCAGTGGTCTCTAATGACAAAAAGAAATAAATGGACATAGCTAGGAATCTTAATCTCAATTATGATCCCTAAGTATAAATAACAGCAGCATCTTCAACCTCCTCACATCCAAGATGGAAAAAATGGAAGGGTGTAGTCTCACACAAAGTCTATACAAGTCTTTTTCAAGATGCACCTTGAAAAAGACTTGTATAGTCGAAACAAGTTGGAGCAAGAGAGATAAAGATAATTGGCTGCTATCAAATTGACCCTAGTGTTTCTGTCTGTGTGTGTGTTAAGGAATTTAGACTGTAAGCTCCATTGGGGCAGGGACTGATGTGAGTGAGTTCTCTGTACAGCGCTGCGGAATTAGTGGCGCTATATAAATTGATGATGATGGTATGAGACCACACCCTTCCAATTTTTCCATCTTGGATGTGAGGAGGTTCCAGTTGCTTGGACTGATCCCAGGGTCCATGTGGTGCCGCGGGCCAGCCCTAGAAAAAAGAAAGCAAACAGAAACTTACCAATCCGCGCGGCGCCGGGACCCTGCAGTCTCCTCTCTCCCGCAGCTGTCACTGAATATCGACGTCAGTGACAGCTGCGCGAGAGAGGAGGCTGTGGGGTCCTAGAGCCGCGCGGATTGGTAAGTTACTGTTTGCTTTCTTTTTTTCTATAGCTGGCGCGGGGCAGAGGAGGAGGTCAGAGAGCAGAGGAGGGGGTCAGATGGCAGAGGAGGGGGACAGGGACAGAGAGCAGAGGAGGAAGGCAGATGGCAGAGGAGGGGGACAGAGAGCAGAGGAGGAGGGCAGAGGAGGGGGACAGATGGCAGAGGAGGGGGACAGATGGCAGAGGAGGGGGACAGAGAGCAGAGGAGGGGGACAGAGAGCAGAGGAGGGGGACAGAGAGCAGAGGAGGGCAGATGGCAGAGGAGGGGGACAGAGAGCAGAGGAGGGGGTCAGATGGCAGAGGAGGGGGTCAGATGGCAGAGGAGGGGGTCAGATGGCAGAGGAGGGGGACAGAGCAGAGGAGGAGGGCAGATGGCAGAGGAGGGGGACAGAGAGCAGAGGAGGAGGGCAGATGGCAGAGGAGGGGGACAGAGAGCAGAGGAGGGGCACAGAGAGCAGAGGAGGGGGTCAGATGGCAGAGGAGGAGGGCAGATGGCAGAAGAGGGGGACAAAGAGCAGAGGAGGAGGGCAGATGGCAGAGGAGGGGGTCAGATGGCAGAGGAGGGGGTCAGATGGCAGAGAAGGGGGACAGCGTGAGAGAGGGCAGAGGAGGGGGACAGCGTGAGAGAGGGCAGAGGAGGGGGACAGCGTGACAGAGGGCAGAGGAGGGGACAGAGGGCAGAGGGGGCAACGTGAGAGAGGGCAGTGTGCCTGGATGCAGAGGGGGCAGTGTGCCTGGTTGCAGAGGGGGCAGTGTGCCTGGTTGCAGAGGGGGCAGTGTGCCTGGATGCAGAGGGGCATTTTTGCATACAACTAAATAAGTATTTCTGTCATGACCTAAATACTTATTACAATTTTTTGACCCAACTACTTCTAAAACAGGACTGCTCAGTAATTATTTTGGAGGGGTGTCTTCAAAATATTTGGACACTCTAAGGGTGCCGCGAACTGCAAAAGTTTGGGAACCACTGGTATATACCATTACTTGTCTGCTGTATATTATTTATTTCTGAATGTGAGTGTTCTCACATATGTTTTATATTGTTGAATTTTTTTATATATTAAACGATATTATGCTAGATATGTTTTTATTTATTTTCTATATACCTACTGGAGACCATAATTCGATATTGTGATACACTGAAGCAGGCGGATGAAACAGGAAAGGTTTGACTCAAAGGCTTATATTCCACTGTTGTCTTGTAAGTACCCTAACATTGGGGGACAAGATCCTGGATTATAGTACATTTCTCTTATGAACAGTGAATGAACTATTCATTATCTAATATTGTGTAGAGGTTCATATTCCCTACAGTATTATACTATTATTCATTTTTCTTTTTTATGTGACTGCGACCACACTGAGTGACCTGCCTTATCAGAGACGCATTTACATCCTGAAGACATCTATATACTAAATATAAGTATCCCTTTATGAGATTACATTTCTGCCTTCAAGGATTTTATATATTATTTTAGTGAGCAATAATCTCTTGAAAAGGTTTGGTATCAAGTGATGCCTATTTAGCGGGGAATCTATCTGGACTAGCCATTAGAAGTAACTTTCTTTTTCACATTGTTTTAAAATGTGACGCTAGAAAGATTTCAAACCACTTCTTCAGATTTAAACAATACAAAATAACCATTGTTAGCTTTTTGTCCTCTAGCAAATTGATAATATATTCCTGAAAAACCACAAGCAATGTACAAAAACATGAAATAATGAAGAATCAATTATAGTACAAATAGCACCCCCTTATTTACACGTCAAAGTGTAATCTGGATACAATACATGTTTAACACTTGCAAAAAGAAGTTGCAGAGATTTTGTATTTGTAGACAGTTTACAAGGTGCTTGTGTAACATTCCTGCAGTAAAGCTTTGATCTGTACATTAAATAAAGTCAATAAGAAATGATGGCAATATACAAGAGCAATGTTTGTCAATACAGTAAAACAAAAAGCTGCAGAGAGCCAAGTGCATAGTTCATATTCCTCTCTGTTGTAGACCTAATATAGGCCAGTGTAGTAAATAACACATACAAGCGGTTTGTGGCAATGATGAGTTCTGCAGATCTTCTCCTCACAACTTGAACCAGCATTGGTTTTGTGCTAATCTGTTGATCCAGGATCTGTGAGGCAACTTGGATTCAATTACAGCTCACGTCCATTGATAAGTAAAAAGATGTCAGCTCATATGTGTTCAACTTACAGCCTTCTGTTCCGCTACAAGACTTCTTGTACGTTCATTATTTTTCTCTTTCATACTGGTAGATGCTACTGCCATCTGACATGTGTCACTGTAAGCTTATAAAGAGACAATTAATATATTATTACACTGAATTGATGGTAATGGCACCATAAACTGTCTCATAGCAATACACTAAAGACGCAGTATTCAGAGTACATAGACTGTAAAGTAGGTCATATCTTTATGCTAGGCAATTTATCGCTATACTTTAGAATCAAAATAGCATGACAGACATGATCCGTAACATAAACCTGTAGATGTTTAGATGTTATTGTAAGGCAAGTTCTCCTAACTCCTTTACCACAATGAATCATTCTCACATGTATTGCAGGACTGGGTGAAATATATTTACATACTGCTAAAACACAATATCAGTATTTAGCATTATTTATAATGTATTCATGGTGTTACATAACAAGCTGAGTATGGTAGTACAATTTATCAAATCTATACGGAACAAGGTAACACATAATAAGCGATACTTGTATTCACAACCAAGTTATTAAATGAGCTCCATGCTTACACAACATACAACAGATAATGAACTGTCTTGGGAGAATACATTGCTGGTTGATTACAAAGGCAGTGTCAGCAGTATAGTGCTTAGAACAACATAAGAAACAAATGTTCTACGCTTAGAGATGGCTAAGCAACATACGCATTTAATGAGTTGTGTGCTCATTTCCTTATTCACACAACTTTGGTGTGGGCAGCACGTTGGCTTAGTGGTTAGCACTTCTGCCTAACAGCACTGGGATCATGAGTTCAATTCCCGACCATGGCCTTATCTGTGAGGCGATTGTATGTTCTCCCCCGTGTTTGCGTGGGTTTCCTCTGGGTACTCCGGTTTCCTCCCACACTCCAAATACATTCTGGATTGCTTCCTATCATCTAGTTGTCTAGATTAAGCCACCACTGCCTGACTTCTACATAATCTAAATTAGCTGCGGACTGAGAAAGACTGATGTAATCAAGTTACGAGAAACTTATAGTGTAATAGCAATATTAATGTGTAACCAGCGAAAACGGCAACACGCATTTCGCTGTCAATTAGCTTCGTCCAGGCCTTTATGCCGAATTAATACCATTCCACCCTCAGTGAGAGCGGCATACACAGGAGGCCAGTGTCGGACTGGGGCATGAAGAGCCCACTGGAGGAATGCAATGGTAGGGGCCCCCTGAAATAGCGCTGTTGAAGTGGAGTGGCCAGCGCCAGAAAGGACCAAACAAAAGATTTCTTTGAAAAGTAGAAACAGGAGCAAATTGGACATGACTGATATTAAACATGCATTTGCCTGTATGGATATTCTTGAAGACAGGTGTAATTGGAGTATGCCAATTTTAAAAATGACACATATTAAACTTCATCTCAGCTATTTATGTGAACTAGTATGGTGGAATTATTTTATTCAATTAGTTTGTTGTAGGTTAATTGGCTGCTAACAAATTGACCCTAGTCTGTGTGTGTGTGTTAGGGAATTTAGACTGTAAGCCCCAATGGGGAAGGGACTGATGTGAGTGAATTCTCTGTACAGCGCTGCGGAATTAGTGGCGCTATATAAATAGCTGATGATGATGATGTTTTCCCACGGTAGATTATTATGGTAACTGCTACTAAAGATATGTACTTCCCACCATGCCTTTTACGAATTCTATAAGCAAACAAAAAAATCATTATAAGGGATATATAAATAGCTTTGGAGTGTTATTCCCAGTATATTGTATGTGAAAAGTATAAATGATCTTTCTAAAGAGGTAATAAATGAAACCACTGGAAAACTACAAAGTCTGAAGAAGAACTGAGGACTGCTAGGATAGCAGCAGAATTGTAGCACTACAAAATAGTATGGTGTTTCTCTTCATATTCTTGCTGACAAGCAAAGGAGGACACAGCACACTATATAAATAATGTCAGGAAAGAAGAAGAGAAATTGTGAAAACTGTTTTGACTTGGGTCTAAGCAAAGAGTTTAATCTCCTGTATTCCGCTTAGAGCAAGAATTTACTATGAACTGCTTTTAGACTGCCCAGAGACCACAAAGTACTTTCCATAAGACGTAGCGAAAGTAAAATGAAACTAGTTATTACCGGTTGCAATGTCTACTGTATCCTTATATGGAAAAATATATATGCAGCCTAAATACGGTCCTGACAACAGTCAAACCCTGGGGAGTTTGTATGTGAATACTCTGTGCACTGGGCTGTGTTAAAATACAAGCAACAGAATATATAACAGATATTTATGTCTCAAAATGAGACATTTCCGGAACAATTTGTTAATGCAATATATACCTCACTGCTACAATTTATAAAATCTTAAGGACCTTTAACTTGACTGTATAGTGCCAACTATAAATGGAGGTAGCACTGCTCAGCAAAACAGGTTGATTGAAGCTTCTGAAATTCTTTTAATGTTTTTAACATTCAGATACCTTTTGTTGTTAGAAATATCCATGGTCACATCCCTTGTGTCCAAATAGGGAGTTACCCAAGAAATCAAAGCATTGACTGATAAGGCAGTAACTAAAAATCAGTAGACATCTGAGCACTTAAGTGAGAAGCACTAGGAGAATATAAAGGTGCCTGAACATGGGCACAGCTGTCATTGGGCCAAAGAGTCTGGTTCCATGTGAAAAATACTGAGCAGATGACATAGGACAAACAGAATAATGAGATTATACAGGATGTAATGCAAAGTGGATGGCTAGCTACAAAGCAAGCTTGTCAAAGTGTTCGCAGGCTGATTGGATTTTTTCCGCAAGTCAGACTTAAATCTGATTTGAGCTAGTTAGTTCAAAAGTAGTGCACAAGCAACTCCCTAATTAATATATATATATATATATATATATATATATATATATATATATATATATATGTTTTCATTAGTATTAGAAACGTCTCATTGTTGTTGTTTTTTTTATATAAATGATATTACTTGATATTAAAATAATATTGATAAAACACAGCGGAATTTACAAAAAATAATTATGCAAGTGATTAAACAGAAAGTGTGATTTAAAATTGCTGGATCAGTAAATTTAAATTCATAGAAGCTCACTATCCAGTTAGGGACATACCGCCCTAAATAATCACCATCTTTTTATTGAGATTTTACAGTGATATTCTATGATTGAGAACTCTCCACGGTCCTTACTATCACAGCTCAGGCATATCTAAATCGTTACTGTGTAAGTACTATGTGGTATTTATAAAAGTAATTATTATTGTTTCTTCTGTTGGATTGCAGCCAAGGAGTGCTTAATTATACCCTGCAGATATATTTCCTACTGCATAATAATTCTTGCTTCGAATATATCAGGAGTCTTCAACATTTAAGTTTGCAGCTGTAACAGGTAGTAGGCGCTAACAGCCTCTTGTGTATGCCAACCTCACAGAAGGTGGCACGGTATTAATGTTGCATAAATTTTAGCACATAGATTGCTTCCTATCATCTAGTTGTCTAGATTAAGCCACCACTGCCTGACTTCTACATAATCTAAATTAGCTGCAGACTGAGAAAGACTGATGTAATCAAGTTACGAGAAACTTATAGTGTAATAGCAATATTAATGTGTAACCAGCGAAAACGGCAACACGCATTTCGCTGTCAATTAGCTTCGTCCAGGCCTTTATGCCGAATTAATACCATTCCACCCTCAGTGAGAGCGGCATACACAGGAGGCCAGTGTCGGACTGGGGCATGAAGAGCCCACTGGAGGAATGCAATGGTAGGGGCCCCCTGAAATAGCGCTGTTGAAGTGGAGCGGCCAGCGCCAGAAAGGACCAAACAAAAGATTTCTTTGAAAAGTAGAAACAGGAGCAAATTGGACATGACTGATATTAAACATGCATTTGCCTGTATGGATATTCTTGAAGACAGGTGTAATTGGAGTATGCCAATTTTAAAAATGACACATATTAAACTTCATCTCAGCTATTTATGTGAACTAGTATGGTGGAATTATTTTATTCAATTAGTTTGTTGTAGGTACATAACAGTTGTAGTTCAATATTGTGGCATCTATTTTTATCTCAGAGTTAGGTGAGAGCTAGAGGATTAAATATCCCCTTAGTACCAGTGGCCTTCTTTATATTTTCTACAGCTTGACCTCTCCACTCTCCCCCACCCCCCCTCATCACTTTACTATAAACAATTTGCCACGACAGGCTTGTATTGGAGCTGCTGTCCTGGCTGACCAATGTTAATAAATAGATATGTTACATAATTTCTTATCAACGTGATGACAACTAAAATACGATGGGTGATAAATAGACCCCTAAGACTCCTTTGAGCTGGGGAATTTCTTTGCAGAGACTTTCAGCTATGATTTTCACAGACATAATCCCTGTGGAAAACCCCCGATTGTGACACTAGTGTGTGAGGTGTGCAGGTGTGTTTGAAAACAAGCACAAGGGTAACATGGTACAAAACCTGCTACTAAGAAAAGCTTAAAAGCAGACCCAACTTGAACTTCAATAAAAAACAATCACATTAATATCTTTTAATTCATCAAAATACATTAATGTAAGCTTCGTATACTATAAGGCTATTACAAGATACAGAGGATGTGGCCATATAGCCAAGGAATTTCAATATATGTATAACCTCCTGTAACTATTATCCCTACAAATGGTGGTGTGATATAAGTTCTAATTGATGGCATCAATCGCCTTTAATTGAGAATAATATAGTCCATGTTGTAGATTAAAAGGGTATTTGAAGTCATCATAGAGTTCTGTGTTCTGTATATAGCAGCTATTTTTTTGAAATGATTGGGGTTCTCACATTAACCTCCTTCCACATGACTGTAAAATGCTGTACATAGACATGGTTAAGGGCAGCAGCAGCACAATCACTGAGAGTGCCCAAGCACCCACAGACCTGGCTCATATGGCTCAGTATAAAAGTCGAATCTAGTGAAGTATATGTCCCCCTAGGACATAATTTTCTATATCTAAATCTCAATCTATTATTGCTGCAGCTTGCCAATAAAAGTTTTCTGGGGCAGATGAGTGATACTTAGTTACCCCGTCCCCTGTCTGGCAGCAGTAAGGGGACTCTTAACGCTTTACCAGCCAGCTCAGGATGCGTTTGGACGTGCGTGACCCGGCATTGCCGGTTCACACATACACAGTGGAACTAATTTAAAAAATAATGTCAACAAATAAGTAAATCCCTGGGATTCCAGTGTGTGTGTGTGTGGAGGGGAATATTTAAATAAATAAAGCACCTTTCCCCTATTATCCCTTGCTGAGGTTGCAATATCCATAAGAGACTTGTGGTGGTACTTGTACCACTGCTGTCCATTGTACATAGGTTTCCCATACTTTTTCACCATCAGAAATCCAGCAAAACTCTTTGCAGTATGGTCTGTTATTGTTGCTATTGGGAGAATGCGCTTATCACCCAATGACAAATAGGCCCTTTAGACTTTCCATTGATGATGAATGTCAGTCTCTTTGGAACTGGTAATTACAGCCTACCCAAGCTAAAATATCTTTGTATATGTCTGTAATGTTTTATGGCCAGAAGTCAAAATGGAGATCCACTGATCCATTCACTCTCTCATCACGAACCAAAATGAAAACTCAGGATAAACTGCTGTTCTCTGTAACCCTGCACAATGTATTTTTTCGAACTAGTTCAAAACAATCATTTCATATTACTAAGCTTAATTGGAACAGTAACTGCACTAATGTGTCCAGCCAAACAATATTAACTTGATTTCACAAATGCCTAATGTCAATGGTCTCCATCTCAACTCACTTACAGATGAGGTTGAGCTTATTAACAATTTCTAGTTCACCAATTACCATTACTATTGCCCCTTCCTCACTGGAATGGACACCCCCCCTCCCCCACATGCCTCCCTCCCATGTTTCTCTCCAATCCCACCCATCTCTGTTTTCCCTGCAGTACTCACATTAAGGCTCGAATGAGCTTCTCTTCTTGTTTGCTCTCCTGCTCATTGGTTTGCTCCCCCCCCGTGGGTCCTCTCCACTGACACTGTCACAATGTCATTAGTTGACAACCACAACATGTAAAGGTACAGGTAGCTGGGTGCCACTCAATATTGTTGGTAGAATACACAGTCTGGGCCCATACCTTCAACAAACTCTCTACTCAATCATAGTAACTTAATTATTCCCCATCAAAAATCCATTTATGAATAGGTCCCACAATAATTAGTTTTTTTTGTTTAAATATCAGTAATTTTAACATTTATATATATTTTTATTTTTTTGAAAAGTAAATTTTTATTAAAGTTTTTCAAAACAACATAGTCGTGAAAGTGAGACATCATATGACATATATGTGAAACACTTCACTTCAAGTAACAGAAATGCACATAAAAGAAAACTCGAAACAGTACATAGTAAATTGGCATGTTACTGTAAAGGAACGAGAGTGTTGTTTTTCTTATTTTTGTTGCTTGGGGGGAAAGGGGAAGACAAACAATGGGTGAAGGGGGAGGGGGGGAGAAGAGTTTATCACCTTATGTTCCCTGAATCAAGTGGTAAAGAGGAAAAATAATGACAAACTTGGCTATAAGGAGGGGTAATCAAACTGTCTATGACTATCATTTAAAAGTATAAGATGTTCCAGCCGCTCTAATAAACTATGATAGTTTGGAACATTTATATTTTACGCATTACCTAAGCTACATATACAGCAGGATCACGGTCACTCAGTTGGTGAATCTGCTGTTTAGAGATAGAGGCTATCCCGGCTTTTTGAAGCCGGGTTTTTGCAGGGGCCCGGAGCGTTGTAGCTCAGAAACACCATTCATACTGCAAAACTCTTTGCCCTGGCAATTTGTGGGAGTCATCACCAGAGCACTTTTCATTGGCTGAAAGCTGGAATATGAAAATCTCTCTCTCTCTCTCCCCCCCCTCCCCCCGGGATTTTTCACTTGTACCATTCATACTGCACCAAGACACGGCTCGTTTGAGCTCGCCCCGGAAAAAAACAGGGATTTTGGTGCAGTATGAATAGGGTATAACTAACAATTACAGCAGGGGTAGGCAACCCTTGTCTATCAGTGTGCCAGCCAAAATCGAGTGAAGCCCAGTTGTGCCAGTTGTGCCACATATATATATATGTACATACATATATATAGTTGTCTCACCAATTCATATCATGCCACATAGTTGCGCACCCAATTCCTATCATGCCACATAGTTGCGCCCACAATTCCTATCATGACACATAGTTGCGCCCACAATTCCTATCATGACACATAGTTGCGCCCCCAAATCATATCATGCCACATAGATGTGCCCCCAATTAATATCATGCCACATAGTTGCAACCCCAAATCATATCATGCCACATAGTTACACCCCCAATTCATATTATGCCACAGTAATGCCCCCAGTTCATATTATGCCACAATGATGCTCCCAATTAATTTTATGCCACACTAATGTACCCAGTTCATAGTATACCACAGTACTGTCCTCAGTTCATTTTATGGCACAGTTATGCCCCCAATTCAAATTATACCCCACATAAGTGCTCACAATTCACATTATGCACCACATAAGTACCCCCAATTTATATTATGCCTCACATAAGTGACCCCAACTGATGTCATGCCACTGTCAGACAGCCTCGATCTAACCACAGACTCAGAAATAAATGTATATGTAAATGACACTGTTCCTACCTTCCTTTAGAAGATGGGAGAGCGTCTCTCTTTCTGCTGGTCTTTCTGTGGGGTCAGGAGGGCATATGTCATCCTCTTCTGCTCCTGAGCTGAGCTCTGTAGACTGTGACAGCTCTCTGATGTAGGGAGCTCCGCATAGTGAGAACTCACTGCCTGAGCTGTCGGCAGCAATGCCTGCAAGAGCCAATCATAACTCACTGAGACTTAAGACTGTATCTTGCTATAGGCAGCTCAGGCAGAAGGAGGAAGCCCCCTACCAATGAGCAGAGAAGACAGGCATGGAAGTGAAACTGAAGCAAGGTAACAACTTACATTTGGAGGGGTTTTGTGGCCACGCGCTTTGTATGGAAGGGGACTGAGCTATCCAGATTTGGGGCCCACAGATTTCTGCATTGCCCGATCTGCCAGTCCGACTCTGCAGAAGGCTATTAGCTTCTACTCCCTGTTGCAGCTGCAAACTTAAATGTTGCAGACTCCCGATATATTTGAAGCAAGAATTAATATGCAGTAGGAAATATATCTGCAGGGTATAATTAAGCACTCCTTGGCAGCAATCCAACAGAAGAAACAATAATAGGTACTATTTACATGAACAGAACATTGTACTTACACAGTAACTATTTAGATATGCCTATGTTGTGATAATAAGGACTATGGAGAGTTCTCAATCATAGAATATCACTGGGCAGTATGTCCCTAAAGGGATAGTGAGCTTCTATGAATTTAAATATACTGATTCATCAATTAGAGTATAAAATCCTCTATTAATTACGAGACAATTGAAGTGTATCCAGCAATTTTAATACACATTTTCTGTTTAATCACTTGCACATATATTTTTTGCATATTGCATAGTTTTTTATCTATATTATTTTAATATCAATTAATAAAAGTTATGTTTAAAAATAACAATGAGACGTTTCCAATACTAATGAAAAA
Organism: Mixophyes fleayi; assembly: GCF_038048845.1. Classification (NCBI taxonomy): domain Eukaryota; kingdom Metazoa; phylum Chordata; class Amphibia; order Anura; family Limnodynastidae; genus Mixophyes; species Mixophyes fleayi. Next base: position 116,015,990 of record NC_134404.1, read on the forward strand.
ATATATATTAAGGAGTTGCTTGTGTACTACTTTTGAACTAACTTCTTTCTTCTTCTTTTTATTCAATTATGACTAAGTTAGTGGTTGCACCCCACAGATAAAAAAAAAGAATAATATATTTGCATATATCACTGAGTGCAATTAAACTCCAGACAATTGGAGCGACAGTGAAACCTCTCTACACATAGGGGCATATTCAATTGTTGGCGTTACACGGAAAAGTAACGCGGCGTGCGCACTATTACCGTCATTGCGTTAATAGTGTGTGTAATTACTGTTATTATGGTACCTGTAACGCTGGATTTCAGGGAGCTGCGAGCTAAAATCCGACTTAGAAGTACCGTAATAACGGTAATATTTTTAACGACGATGGAAACGCCAACAATTGAATATGCCCCATAGAGCGATGTCAGACCAATGTGATGCAAACCAACCAATTTGACCAACCTGATCTGCCTGGGTATGGCCAGAATTACTGGTTATACCATCCAATAACACATTTCATAGCTTACATTTAGATTTTCACCTATCAGCATCAATTTATATTAATATTTGTGGTGAAAAATAGATTTAATATGAGTACATTTGTCATCTATTTTTCTTCTGCAGCCACTGCAGTTAGACTTATATAGCTACAGAACAATAATTCAATGCAATGCAATGTGCTGCCAAACATAACCGCAATGTGAGGATTCATATCTAACTTTTCTCTGATAATGATCTGAGTACATTTTGGTCCTATATAAAATAAACAAAAAAAACCACACACACTTGATTCTGTTTGTAATCACCACAGTTGTAGGGAAGTGTTGGTGATGTGTGAGATAATTACCTGTACTGTTATCTTTATGGCAGATATTAGCAGAAATTATTGGTGTTAATATACTAGAAGGTGCCCAGGCTTTCCGTTTTGAAACTAGTTCTTTCACCAACCTAAAAGAAAAACAAGTTGATCAGTTTAGCTACATATACTTCAGAGAAAGATGATGCACAAAAACTGAAAGTAAAGTGGACATGTCAGCTCAGGCAGAATGGGGTAGCCCCCAACCAACGAGCAGAGAAAACAGGTAAGGAAGTGAAACTGAAGCAAATGCATAGATTGAGTGCCCTCAAATGACACAGAGTAAATATTGTTCTCATGTTCGCACTCTCTGTACGCACAGAGACTTAATCACTTTCCACCCAAACTTTCCCTCATATTCACACAGGTTACAAAGCTAAAGCTAGGTACACACTACACGGTTTTCGTCCAATAATCAGCTCAATCAGCCGACATACGACCGCTCGTTCAAAAGTCGGGTCAGTGTGTGTAGTGACACAATGGTCGAAAGTCTGCCCAAATGGACGATTGTCGTCTCATTTGGTTGGTCGTACCGTTAAATATTTTCCTTCCAATCTCGTTTCCGTTGTGTAGTGTGTATAAACTTCCGACCGATCCACAACAGTGAGTACGAAATTACAGTCATTGCTCACGACAACATGGCTGTAAAAAGTCGCTAAAGGGACGTCCGCTCTTCCCTTTATCGTCCTAATCAAGGCTAGTGTGTATGCAGTCCATGGACCGAGTGATCGGACCATCGACTGCATGTAAAATCACTCGGCATAAAAAGCTGGTTGAAATTTCTATAGTGTGTACCTAGCTTTAGTAACTGAGTAGGCCAATACAAAACTATAAAATGCTGCCACCACCTAAAGAGAGTTAACATGTGTACCTTTTGGAGCACCCTACAAAATTTAGTACACATACAATTTGGCAAACTGCTATCCAGCACTTCAAGAGTTAACACAGTCAAGCAACAGTTATTCTTTAAGGAAGTGGTTTGAATTAGGGTACAGCTTCAAGCACACAAAGTATTCAAGTTTTTAGCTGTGATAGAAAAGGTACAATGCTTATACATAAAGAAGGGGTATAAAAAATGGCATTTAAACATTCAACAGTTACAAAATATAAAAGGAGAAAAAAAACAAAACATATACATCAACAGTAATTTCATACACATCTCTGATCTTGGAGCATAAATAGTAGTTTGTTTGGTTATACAATAAGGAAAAAACTCCTGATGGCGCAACGTAGATAGAACCAAAGTGGTGGAATGAACAAGTCCCGCTGCTGTACAAAGAATATGAGGACTTCAAAACAATTCACAAAAAAAGACAATAGATAGTACAGTGCTGTGACTAGCCACCAGCACTTATATACACATAAAATACCAGGGTGCAGTATGATAAAAACACCCACAATAATATAGTAGATAGTACAGAAAATCTAGAAAATACAGAAACTCGTGTCAGATGCTGGTATTTTGTAGATTTTCTGTATTATCTTTTATATTATACTGGATGTTTCTTTTGCTATCTTTATTGATACACAATACAGAAATATGTCACCATTTTTAATATATGAATTTTCTTGGTGGATACTCTCAGAATTGTACTATCTATTGTCATTTTTTATGAATTGTTTGGTTTTATGCCTAAAAAACAAATCAGACCCCAAAGTATAGCAAAGAATATTTCTTCTTTGAACTAAGGTTTCCAAAGGCTTCTCATGCTCAAAAAGCATTAGGCAGTGTTACCTTAAGCTGGGGACAATTTACAAGCCTACATTTCAACTCTAAGCATATTTTAAATATGTATTAACTTCTTCTCCATACATTATAGGTATCTTTTATAACAAATTATAATGATCAGATGCACACCACACATGATTGTTCCATGATTTTTACATCCAAAGATATTAATATCTGAACAATAGACCGGAAACACGTCTGAACTCTTCTGAAACGCCTTGTATACTTATTAACAGCTATTTATGTAGTATCTACATATTATGTAGCACTTTACATAACTTATTTATTCTCAGCAGTCCCTGCCCCAGTGGAGCGCTAATTTACCTATCCGTATGTGTATGGCATGTAGGGGGCATCCGGAGCACCCCGAGGAAACCCACGGAAACACAGGGAGAACAAACTCTACACACATCGCGATGAAATAAGTTTGATATCACCTTAATCAACCTGTCCCTTGTTTCTCACAAAATGTGCAGTATAACAACATGTACTTTTTATAGCTCTGTTAATGTTTCCCAGCTCACCACAGTGCAAGTGCAGTGTCTGATTACATGTGGTTAAGGAGACATTGTAGCCAAACCTACATAGGTGACTTTTTCACTGTGTTACTCATTGTAAAAATGTATATTGTTGACATTGCAATGATACTGTTACATTGTTATTAAATTGAAGCCAGGTGGGTTACAGGTAAGGATCAGGAGGGGCTTTAGCTGTATTCATTTCCCCTCCTTTCTTTACAGGAAGTCCTGATCAGCGGGAAACTAGTCCTTGCTGAAAAAGCTTATAAGGGGTTAATACTGGGAGTGTCACGTAATCATCTTGGCCTTGCCCCTTAATTAACCTGAGTATGTCCCCATTATCTCTAACCAGACAACTTGGTGTTAGCCTAGCAGGGGACCAAGGGATGTATTGGGATGAGAAGGGACAGCCCTGTAACAGCCCCTTTTGACAGACAGCCACTCTCAGAGGATCCCCCTATCTAAGGCCACCCCTTAACCACCCCTGGAGCATGGGAAAACTACAGGGTATAGAGGAAAGAGTTAGACACAGGGGGTTGGTTGCTGCTGATTTTGTTTCCATCCTGGGACGATCTCCAGCATTGTAGTCTCGGTTTCTGCTGGACTGAGCAGAGGAGATATGACCATGTGGCCGCCTTGCATAGCTGCTCCGCCAAAGCACCAGGGCGCGCCGCCCATGACGCACCAACCGCCCTGGTAGAGTGAGCCCTAAGCGACTTCGGGACAGGGAGAGAAGCTCGGACATAGGCAGCACGGTGGCCTAGTGGTTAGCACTTCTGCCTCACAGCGCTGGGGTCATAAGTTCAATTCCCGACCATGGCCTTATCTGTGAGGAGTTTGTATGTTCTCCCCGTGTTTACGTGGGTTTCCTCCGGGTGCTCCGGTTTCCTCCCACACTCCAAAAACATACTAGTAGGTTAATTGGCTGCTATCAAAATTGACCCTAGTCTCTGTCTGTCTGTACGTTAGGGAATTTAGACTGTGAGCTCCAATGGGGCAGGGACTGATGTGAATGAGTTCTCTGTACAGCGCTGCGGAATCAGTATTGAATCAGTGGCGCTATATAAATAAATGGTGATGATGATGATGATGATATTGTCAGGCCCAGTGCAAGTCAGGACATCCAGGTGACTGAAGCTCCTTAAGGTAGTGGGGCAAGGGCAGATAAGGTGGTAAACCTGTCTGGCATGTATTTACTGTTTATATAGAATTCTAGTGATTGTTTTCATTACAATAAATGTACTCTTATTTGTTTCTAACTGTATTTATCTGATACCACTTTCATACTGCCACCCCGGTAATATCCCGGGTTTTTCAAGCCGGGTTTTTGCCGGGGCTCTGAGTGTCCCAGCTCAGAAACACCATTCATACTGCACCTCGGACCCGGGAATTTCCCAGGTTGACCCCATTCATACTGCACAAGTCTGTGCTCTGGCAATTTGTGGGAGTCATCACTAGAGCAGTTTTCATTGGCTGAAAAATGGTGATGTCATTGAAAGGTGACTGGTTAATGCTGGAACAAAGCATTTATATGTCTCATAATCTGGGGATGTGATGATTCACGCAATCAATATAATAATGTGTATAGTATTTGGGATCTAAGTACCTTTCTTCATCACTCAGCGACTGAACTTGTCATTCGGATTCCTGCACAATATTTACAAAAAGGTATGGTAAGAAGGTGTGACCAATGTGTAGACTGCAGCAGAACATACTCTCAGGCCAGCCTTCCAACACGCCTTGACAATTCATTTTGGCAAGATATTGTGATTTAAAGGTGCAGGGATAATAACTATTGGTGCTTAGAATTTAATTTTACTCTATGGTAATAAAACGAGGCAGCAACTTGACATGTACATTGAGCTTTCTTCTTTGTGACCCCTCTGTGGCTGAAGAATGAGCATTATACAGCTGCAGGGACTGGCTAAATGACCTTTAATTGTTGATGACCTTTATATACTACTTATATTCCAAATTTAGTGTACTTGTAGCTCTATTCTGGTTGATGTTCTTAATTTTCTCACTATCCAAACCCAATTACTACATTTTACTCTTTCCCCTTTTAATAAAGAATAAAGAAAACTGAGAGGTCACCTTCAGTTCCAAAAAATGTATGTACACAGCACAATAGAATCACTGTGAGATATGCTGCACACATATCTGTAATATAAAACATACCCCTCACCATTGCCCCACAGTTCTTCATGATTCACTGACAGGCAGACAGCCAATCATCTTGTTTTCTGTGCAACCCGGGTTGAAAAATCCGGGTTGCACCATTCATAGTGCAGGCAACCCGGGTCCGACCCGGGAATTACCCCTCGATAAATCCCGGGTTTTTAGACCCGGGATTTTTGACTTGTACCATTCATACTGCACCAAGACCCGGGATTTTGGTGCAGTATGAATGGGGTATGAGTGACTACAGGATTTCTAGAAGGAACTGGGTATGCTTCCCCATACCTGCCAATGGTCCCGATTTTGGAGGGACATCCCGATTTGCAGACAGTGAAAGGGGCAGGGCTTACAAGGAAAGTGGGTGGAGTTTTACAAATGTGTCCATTTTTGGGCAGAATGGGGGCATGGCTTATTTTGTCCAGCTTTCAAGATTGTAAATGTTCGGAGGTATTCTTCCATGGTATAGTGCGTCCAGCCAGTGTGAAGTGGGTATAATTGTGGCAGACATTCATAGCAGGTTATATAAATCCAGGAAGCACACATGATGGATTCCATCGCGCCAGATACACTGAACACAAACATTGGCATTTGAAAGTTTCCTTAAAATCTACAATAATTTAACACCATCAGCTTTGGAAATGTGCAGATTAATCATTTCCTGGCTTGTTCCAGTTATCCTATGTGATTTTTATTTTTTTATCCCTATTTTTCAAAACACAATTTTGTTTCCTCATCCCTGTTCCACATATATGAACAAATCAAACAGAATTAGAGAGCTATTATGTGTGGGTACAAAACGGTCTGACCAACCAGAACATCTTGTTACAATATTGACAAGCTTGGTCTATAGACAGGTGACTGACCATATCTGGGGCATGTGTAAATGTAAATAGATGCTAAACATATCAATGGTTTCTGACTATATACAGAGATTCAGGATTCCATTGACGTGTTTAGCATCTATTTACATTTACATATGCCGGCATGATGTTACTGTTACCTTCTTCCTAAAAGTGATTACCTCTAGGTCCTTTCATGGCAAGAATTGTGCTATGCATGTGATTAGTAATTATTTGTTTGAAGAAATATTTGTTTTCTGATATCAGCTATTATTATTATCATTATTAATAAATGTATTTATTTACCACTTGTGATCACTGTGAATATTGTATCAAATATAGGTGACAATTCTCAGCGCTGTACTTCTTTTTTATTTTTGTTTGAATTTAAAATTTAAATATGAGCTGGGTCAACTTAAACTGTGATTGTGCACAAATGTCTTATGTACATAACATAAATAATACAATTTGTATAAGTATCTAAAAATGCAATAAATATTAGAAATTAAAAGTTACATCTTTTCATAATATCACAGCAGCATAATTTCAATAATGATTTCAATCCAGTTTTGATTGGAACCTGAGTTCTGAGTTCAAATCTCTCTTCAGGAACAATTCAGTCCCATTGACAACATAGAGGAAAAAGAATCTCTCCGTAGGAACAGTCCAGTCCCATTAAGCATAAAGGAAACAGTATTTAAAAAGCCCCAATAGCTCTTTGGTATAAAATGAATTCATGTATAGGATTATTTAATCATACTTACCAACTTTTCGGAGTTGGTGTCAGGGAGCCTCCCTGGGACAGGTGGGCGTGCGGGGCTCCAAAATTGCGTCATTTTGGCCCCGCCCCCGTGACATGATGACGCAAATTGCATCATTTTACAGCGGGGACGGGGCCAAATGCTGCGATTCCCAGATAATCTAGGCATTTTGGCCCAAATTCGGGTAGATGCGGGAGATTGCCACACTCTCCCGGGAGTCCGGGAGACTCACCCGAAATTCGGGAGTCTCCCGGACATTCCGGGAGAGTTGGCAAGTATGTATTTAATTGCTCACCAAACTTCAAATCTTTTAGTCATTGCAACAAGTTTTTGATTGATTTTGTTTTGGTTCAATTAGAGGTTAAGTGGATTTGCCTCATACTTCAATTTACAATTATTTAATGTACTTATCAAGACCAGTGCTGCTATCAGGGGCTGGCTGGGCAGGGGGTCATCTGCCCCCTGCCTAGCCAGGGGGCAGTGGGCTACTTTGGGCTGGGCTGTCCTTTAAAATGTTCCTAATAGGCTGCTGAGCTGCGTCTCACCCCCACGGCTAACTAACATTTGCTATAATATCCCTGTTCATTGTTTATCTATTTGGGATCTGCGGAGAATCTTTAGCAGCAGCTTCTCCTTGTGGAAGTTAGTATATATTTTATCTTTATATTTTAGCGACAGCTCCTTTTAGGTTTTATTGTGTGGGTTTCATTTTTATGCCAGTACAATGCACAAATTTGACACTAGTGGGTATGAGGCCTGCTTAGGGGCATTCCTTTTTAGCGGGTTAAAGCCTTTTCTTCCCCACCAAAGGAGTTTTACGTGTAATCAGTTAGTCCTGGTAATTCGGGCGTGCCTTTTGCACATTCCAGATGCAGTTTTACAGGGTGGAACATTTCTAAGTGTATTGTGACCAATGTAATAAAAACATTACAAGGCAGATAAAATAAACATGTAAAAAAGAAAGTCCAATATTTCCTCATACTTGTGACTAAATTAATAAGTAAACCAGGGTTGGGTACTAAAGTGTTAGAAAGCAAGACTTAAGTAACACCTTGACAAAGGCCATTTCTAGTTGGACCCAAAATCCCGGAATGCTAGGAGCAGATTGATTTTCCAAAGGATGTTCCAAAACCTGGAATTTCACTGTGTCCCTGTGCGGACAATTAGATGTCTTTGTGCATATAGAAATGTCCTGCGCTCCGCCAAGGTTTGGATTTTAATAAATGTTCTAGCAAATTTCCTAAGAGAAGCTGTTATAATTGGTTACTCTTTTCATGCTGATACTGCTTATTACTAAAATCATTTCACAATAGAACTCACCACTGGCCATTCTCTCCACACCGCTGAAACTGTACTACATCCCCTTGTTGAAGTGAAAATGCTGCAGGTGAACATGTCTCAAAGCTACTTTCAACACAGAAAAGGCTAGAACCCTGCAAGGGTAAACAAACACAAAAATAAGCATGTTACCAATATTACACTATTATTATTATCATCATTCAGCGGTTGTAAGGTATATAGAAATACACTGATTTTGAGTGATGATGGCAACAAGGGATTAGGGGCGGAAAAATATTAATTAGTGGTATAGGTGTGTGCATAATATGTTACAATTACTTTGGTATTAGTGCTTTCTTCTTCAATATCAGAAGAATTTGAAAGTTCATCATTGCTGGAAGGAATAGCTGAAAAATCTTCATACGTTTCCAAGGAATTCAGATGCTTTGGCCAACCTGTAGGAAGAAAAACATAAAATATTCAGTTTATTTCTCAATTTGAATGATAAAAGATCCCCTACTGCAATGCTAGGATACGCTTTAACATGTTCTTTCACATTATGTGACGAATCCCAGCGATAGGAGAGCAAGAAAGACTGTCAGAATCCATAATATGACATTTCATTAGAAGAAAAAGACAAAACAAAAAATACACAAGGCTGTTGTCTAGATCGTCTCTGGTAGTGTGCAGAGATGATCAAATTTTGGGTTCCAAAAAGCCAATAAAATGTAGAGAGAGCATTTATACCCTAGATTGTAGGGTAGCTAACCTAATATTTAGTTTATGTAGCTAAAACCATCATTTAAATTGGTTCACACCCATGTGATTCACTCCACATATATACAGTATTAATGGGAGCCAGTTGTTGATAACATGACAAAACCCCATGTAGACCAATAGTATATATCCCCCAACAGGGAATATCCCTGTGGGCACTGAACAATCAGTATAATACCTCCAGTATTGAATAATTGTAAACATATAAATAAAAACAAATCCAGAGAGTGTCCAATACTTTTTGAATTGATTGCTGCTCCTTAAAACGTTGTTGTGCTACAAGCTTATTGCTCAAAAGACGACGAGAAAAAAACCGTATCTAATTCATTCGGACTCCAAGGTGCCACCATACAATAATACTCGTCAGTATGTTTTAAAATTTAAACAATTTAATAAACATTAAAAACATAGAAACATAGGTATATAAGGAACAATATATAAAAATACCAATTAGGAACCAGGACGATCAATTTGTGTTAACCTGTAACTTCTCCCTTTTCAGTGCACATAGGGGGAAGTTTTTATTGATCAGTTTTTAATCCCACAGTTGTTTCAATGCCTACTTTATAAAGTCTAGAGCAATATAGCTCTCATTCAATTGAGCAAAAATTCAATTGCACGTATTAATAAAATAACATAAATGCCACTATCCAGTATGTTTTTTATTAAGACCTCTCCACCACCATCCGGTCTGTTCTTAATTAAGCCCGTTCCATTCAGGGTCTGTGTACTATGTGTTGGCGTTATAAATCCACTGCTGTTATACATTATTTCAGCTCCCTTAGCTTTCAGAACTCCCGGTTGCCTTACAATCGGATTATCATAGAGTGGACTTCAAACATGAATTTATCTCAATGAGAGACTCAAGTCTTTAGACTTCCAAAGTTTCCAAATCCAATAGTCAGCCAATTTCATTAGATTGCGTCCTGTGTTCCAACAACTCAAAGCATCTTACGTGTTTCTCCACAGCTGTGGTTTCCTCAGAGGACGCAATCTAATGTTTCTCTTATCTGCCTTGTAATGTTTTTATTACATTGGTCACAATACACTTAAAAATTGTACTTCCCTGTAAAAGTGCATCTGAAATGTGCAAAAGGCATACTATTGGAGTGTAAGAGACCGAAATACCAGCACTTCCTGATTACATGTAAAACTCCTATGGTGTGAAAGAAAATGCTTTAACCCGCTAAAAAGGAATGCCCCTAAGCAGGCCTCATACCCACTAGTGTCAAATTTGTGCATTGTACTGGTATGAAAATGAAACCCACACAATAAAACCTAAAATGAGCTGTTACTAACATATATATAAAAAAAAATATATATATATATATATATATATACTAACTTCCATAAAGAGAAGCTGCTGCTAAAGATTCTCCGCAGATCCCAAAAAGATAAACAATGAACAGGAATATAATAGCAGCCAGGGGCTGGCTAGCAAATGTTAGTTAGCCCGGGGGGTGAGTCTCATCTCGGCAGCCTATTAGGAACATTTTAAAGGAAAAAATGCAGACAGCCCAGCCCAAATTAGCCCACTATGGAACTGACCCATATCTCTCATTGAGATAAACGCACGTTTTTATTATTATTAATTTTTATTTATAGGGCGCCACTAGGTGTCCGTAGCGCCGTACAGGGACAAACAAAATTACAATACGAGGTGAGACAGCACAGTACAGTAAACAATAAGCACAGTAACTCAGTGAGCTCAAAGCACAGCTAGGGGGGCGGTGGAGGGGAGAGGGGAAGGTCCTCCTATGACAGAGTCCAAGAGGGAGGGCACGGGTGACAGGGAGACCCCCAGAGGGGGGAAGAGGGTCCTCAAGGAGGAGGGCGAGGTAGCTGGAGAGCAGAGTTAAAAGTGGTGAAGACACCGTATTGTATACTCTTGGAATTTTTACTCCTCCCCCCTTTCCTGTTTCCCAATTATGTTGCTATATTTGTATTGTTGTCAAAAATAAAGAGTTTAAAAAAAGTGGTGAAGACAGGAAGAGAGAAGACCCTGCTCAAAGGAGCGTACAATCTAAGGGGTGGGGTAGACAGACAGAGAGACACGGGGGAGAGAGGGAGAGAAGGAGGAATGGAGGATAAGGGAAGGGGAAAGAGGGGAAGAGGCAGAAGAAAAGGTAGGAAGTTAAGTTATGTTTGAAGTCCACTCTATGACAATCCGATTGTGAGGAAGCTGGGAGTTCTGAAAACGAAGGGAGCTGAAATAGTGTATAACAGCAGCGGTTTTATACCGCCAACACACAGTACACAGACCCTGAATGTAACGGGCTTAATTAAGAACAGACTGGATGGTGGTAATTTATGTTCTGCTAATATGTGCAATTGGTTTTTGAATGAGAACTATATTGCTCTAGACATCCGACATAGTCATTGATAGAATTGTGGTTCATAACTGATCAGTAATATTTCCCCATATGGAAACTGGAAATACTAAAAGCGGAAGCAGCTCAATTTGTGTATAACAGCAGCGGATATACACCGCAAAAATACGCTACTCAGATCTTGAATAGAATGGGCTTAATCAAAAACAAACTGGATAGTGGCATTTATGTTATTTTATTAATATGTGCAATTGACTTTTTTTGCTCAAACGAATGAGAGCTATATTGCTCTAGACTTTATAAAGTAGCCATTGAAACAACTCTGGGATTGAAAACTGATCAATAAAAACTTCCCCCTATGTGCACTGAAAGGGGAGAAGTCACAGGTTAACACAAATTGATCGTCCTGGTTCCTAATTGGTATTTTTATATATTGTTTCTTTTATACCTATGTTTCTAATGTTTATTAAATTGTTTAAATTTTAACACATACTGACGAATATTATTGTATGGTGACAACTTGGAGTCCGAATGAATCAGATGCGCTTCTTTAAATTCTTCTTTTTCTCGTTGTCTTTTGAGCAATAGTATATATACCAAGTATCAGTTTCTTGTGTTTTCCCTCAATACATTACAAGCATTACAAATCTCAGAATCAAAATCCATAACATTCATAATAGGAAGCATGTAGAAAGTATGCAACAGCTAATAACAAAAAGACAAAAAACACATTCAAGTCATGCATGTAGTCATTGCATACCTTCTTGTCAATATCAACTGTGACAGTCAATGTGTACAATAAAAGAGTCACGTTGATTGCTCCTCTAAGTATTTACAACCCCTTGTTGCTTAAGATGCTCTTAAAATTAAAAATATTTTATAGAAACTTGTAAAATGTACACTGCACATTCACTCATAAAACATGAAGCTTTATGTTGGCGAGATAAAAGCTGAAAAGGGAGGAAGTGAAAAGGTGACACTGATCAAAAAGATATGATAAAGTGTGGTAGGAACAGGAAACAGAAAACCTAAGAAAAGAATGAAGAGAAATGAAACTTCCAACTGATTGTTACATGGGTAAATTAGATAAAATCCAGGAAATAATGACAGAATTAGTTGACATTTTTCTAAGCTCTATTACAGTAATAGGTAATATGAAGTAGCTGGAGCGTCACATTAGCGGCCCTACAAGCTTCTAAGGGGCCACACAAAGGAAGATAAAGAGCGCAGTGCACTGTCTCCTCCTCTGGCCTGCACTGTGCAGATGAGGTCACATGATGCAGAAGTTGTCTGCCCCTGTTCTGATAAGATCGGGAGCAACCGGCTAGGGACTGCAGGTGAAGGGCCGCCTGTTACCCACCACTGCTGTAATATGATATTAACCTGACACTAAGAATATCAGCATTTATTTATATAGCACCAGCATATTCCGTAGCGCTTTACAATTGGGAACAAACACAGTAATAAACAATACTGGGTAATACAGACAGAGAGGTAAGAGGGCCCTGCCCGCAAACTTACAATCTATAGGACTATAATGTTAAATCTTTTGTACAGGTCTGTATGATACTCTGCATAAAGTTCTCATTAGACTAGTATTTCCATGTATTCAAACCAGTATCAAATCTTGCACTTAGAAATATTTGAAATGCCCTATATAGTTATTTCCCTGGTGGAAATGTCCACCTACCATTAATCACACCGTATGCTGACGCTCTTCTAATGAACCTCAACTGCAAATGTTTTATTCTGAGGTCTCTATAGAGTAAGTTCTCAGATTTGTTTTTGTTTTTTTACCGTAATGATTTATTCAGACTATGCAGATTTTATGCTGTCTGTGCAAAAACCAGGTGAAAAACAAATAACTCACTATTGTGGTTTTCTGTGTGTTTTTTAATTATTGTACTGGCAGCCAAATGAGAACATAGAAATGTAAAAACACTTTTTTGTGCAATCTATTAGTATTGTAAGTATATCCTAACAAATGTATTTTGTATTGCATTTCTGGCATGCATAGTTATTTTTAACTTTTTTTTTATAATGTGAGTAGTGTGTTAATTGTTATTTCTATACATTTACCTTACTTTTTTATCATTTTATTTTCACTCTAAAGAGATAGAAACAATGTGAGCATCAGAACATTAACAGAACATTATAATAAGGAATAGCAATAGTGATCAGGCTAGAGTACAAACATTTTACACTTACAGGAAAAAGTAAAGCATAAATGTCATCAACTATCACGTAAACAAAGGATCCTCTGGATCCTTGCCTAGATCCGCCTCCTAGTTAAGCTCATGTTTCCGGTTATAGCAGTGCTTGGCTGAAAGGAGTAGATTATAAATCATGAAGATCCTGCTTTTTGTTACAGAAGTGTGGTGACAAATTGCCTCAAATTTAGTCATGGGTCTGGTAATTATAGAAATAGGAAGGGAGTTAATAAAATGTCTTAACTGGAGTTACTATGACAAAAAAACAAGCAATCCCGCAGACCACTTTCATATATCTCTAACCTGGAGGTAGTCATAGGATTCTGCATCAGGGAAGCAACATTTTTGTTGAAAAGTGCTCAGAGGGACCTGAGTTGCTTAGGGTTGTCCCAAAAAGGAGTGAGGGGACAGGGAAAAGTGGAGAGGTTAAAATAGAGCTGTCAGGATGAGAGAGGCCTTTTTCTTTTCTTTTTCTTTTTTACAGAATCCCAAGCACAGAATATAGGAAGAATGCATCACAATAAGAAGTATCTAAATTAATATACCTTAAAGTGCATGTAGGAGCATACCAATCTACTGACTCAGGTGAAAAGCTAGTTGTTGATATGATGTGATGTTTGGGAAGACAATTCCCCAATTAGTGGTCAGGCATGGAGGGTGAGGAAGCTTGTTCTAGGAATTTTGATCAAATTGTATGAAGCATCTGTGTATCTGGGCCAGTGTGGATCCAGTTACACAGACCGGTAAGGTTTGGAAAAAGTTGTGGCAGTTGAGTCATTTCAAATATCACGATTCTACCTAGACATTATATAAACATTTTTTGTCATTGAAAGAGATTTGCTTTGATTGAAACATGTATTTGGTAATAATGTCCCTTATATAGGGTACTGCAACTAGGAGTGATGTAAATTATGCAGTCTTTTATCTTATCGTGCTTCCAGGCAAAGTTGTAGTTGGTTTGTAGAAGTGGTATTGATATGTGGAGGGGAAGGGCTTTCGCTTTGTAATAATTATCTTATAGCCCGAAATTGACCCAAATGTTGAATTTTAAACGGGTTTGGCAGCAGATATGAGGGAAGGACAGAGAGAGCAAGACATCATTTCTGAAGTAGTCAGCGATGCATCAGGAATTCTGGGTCGTCTCCCTGGTTAGGGGGTATAACTGGTGTTTTTTAATGGAGGTGTAGAGCTTTTTGTAAAAATTGACAAATACACCGGTAACATGTTTGGGTTCATGAGTAATCTTCCTTGAGGGGGTTTTAATGTATAGAATGCTGCTGCGACATTCTGGCCTGGAAGCTAAAATTCTCTCTGCCCTGTCACACTATTCGTAAAAGGTTTGGTTAAGCTATTTAAGGGCATCTTCTCCACTAGTTGACAACAAAAGATTCAACTCTAACAGCTAACAACTTGGCATAGTTACCCCTGGATCCGGAAGTTTTATGTGTAATGTCAAGAAGCTTAATTTGGTCTGAAAGATCATTTGTTTTTTGCATCCTAATGTTTTTAGCATAAGCGGAAGTTCTTGCTCCACATCACAAGCTTTTGGGTATCCCATAACATGGTGGAGATCTCCTGGGTAGAGTTAGTTATTCATTAATTCTGTGTCTAATTTTAATTGCATTTTGGGATTGAGGAGTGTTCCTGGCTTTTCTCCAGTCATAATGCCTTCCTGGGGTCCCCGATGGTTAATAACTGATATGGTTGCCATGCTCAAGTGTCATAGCAATCTGAAAAAATCTAGTAGTAGCACCACTGTGATGCTATAGGGACATAATATCATTGCAAACTAGACCCTGGAAATGCGTTGGACTTTTCACAAAGTACGTGGACATGCTTTAGGAGATGAACGCATGTGCAGTATAAAAAATGTATACATAATGGGCCTGAATCATCTCCGGTCATAAGTTCCATTGCTTGCTGTATTTTGAGTGAAATTTCTCTGCGCATGTTCAAACTGACCTTATGCCAGTGAACGCAATTGCATGCAATTGCGTTCTGTATATGTAATGTACGGCACTGCAGACCTATTGTGGCGCCTTATAAATAAAAAGATAATAATAATAATCATGTCAAAGCGCAACATCCGACTGCCTGCAACTTGAATGGTGGAAAAAGTGAGGCACAGGGCGGACGCATGTGGACAATGTACAGTAAGGGCATGCCGAGGTCCGAGCGCATTTGTCCGATTCAAGCTCAGGTCATCTCTTACATACGTATTTTTTAGCCGTATCACTTGCACCATCTACAGGTCAGGTGTAAGTGCTGACTGATAGTGATGACTGACACATATGCATGCCAGGACATGTGTTTGCAAGTAAGAGACACTATAAAAATGCATTTTATGTACACTACGCATTAAGAACATCCTGAATTGTATATGTATTTCATGTAAATAAATAAAATAAAAAAACTTTTTTTAAATGTATTTTTATTAATGATTATAGTATTAAGAATTGTCAATTTATTTACTAGAACTTTTTGGGCATACGTTCTGAAGGGACTTTATATTGCACATATGCATGTTCATATAATGCTATCTGCATTCAGCAAGTCAGATATAGACAGAGCGTACTTAAACCAATATTCAAATGGAAATGTTTCTTGAGATCCGCTTGTACTTGAATGTAGGCTGATGTGCATGCAAGTTACGTGCACTTTTTATTAAACGCAAGTTGTGATATATAGATATATATATTGTAAATTTAGTACAAATTACGTATGGCAAAATTTCCTGGAAAGGTTGGTATAAAATGTATAATGTCTAAACCAAAAGAACAAGCCAACACAATTCCACAAAAAAAAAACAGATGACTATGAACCTTGCCAAAACAGACATGCAAGACCACAAAACTTATACCTTCAAGACCCAGTGGTGTTGGGTCACTCTTTATTTCATGCCTCTTTGTTTTCACATCTGGACCAATTGGACCTATTAAGTTTACAAATGTGGAAAATGTGTCATATTGCTGAATACAGGAACTGTGAGGACATAATAGATTAAAAACAACATGCAAAATACCTATATGCCACAAAGTTGTCCTTTGGCCATGAATAACCATTAACAAGACATGCATTGCTACATTTTTGAAGCTGGAATCTTTTAATATGTTTTAAAGACATCTTTAACAGATCTAATATATTCCATATGTCATGTTGTTCTTATCAGATGTTTACACACCATTGAGTATAAACACCAATTCTCGAATTTAGTCATAGTTTTAAAAAAAATTATGCCAAAGCGCAGAGAATCAGCGGTTGGTTGGAACCATCGCGTAGTGAAATTACCCCAAATATACTTAACAAAAATGCATGTTACATACTTTTTATAACCATGACATACAGTAATACTATTGTATTGTTCATGCTTTAGGGGACTATTAGTAAGCAAAATCAAGACATTTGCAGTTAACAGCTAAAAAATAATAACATAATAAAATAAATAATTAAATATAGAATTAAAATATACCTACTATTAGAACAATATTCATTCGTATTGTTTTTTTGCAGGGGATCCAACAGGATTGTAATTCCTGGAATTTATTTGACTGCATTTCATACATAAGGCTTATTTGGGAATACATTACAGTGCCTAATTACACATACATTGTGTAAGCATTAATGGCATGTTATGACAAATAAAACTGTCTTTTTCTGGGAATGCAATCTGAAAATATGGGTTAAATATTGTAGGCGTTGTTCTTTCCATAGTAATCCATGCCCATATAGCCTTGTTTGCATTCTGTATATAATTTTATCCAATAGAAAAATAAAATCCTGCACTTGCATATGTAGTAATGACCAGAGTACTAACTTGTCAGCAACTGCTATCTGCTTACTAGTGGACCTAAAGCATGCACAAAACAAAGTATTACTGTATGACATTAGTATTTTCTGGTAAATAAACTTAAGTGTTCAAAATAATTTGATCATGCTGTATATGAACTTGTGGAGTTTCCAACTAGATAGATAAGATGACTCAAGGGTATTCCAGTGAGCATTAGAGCCTCTGACCAATTGAAGGCCATGCTCTCACATGATCCTTTGAAAATGGCCTGATTGGCCAAAATTAATTCCTGTAAGTATTGGCAGAGTTCCTCTTTTTTGAGGCTAATATAGGAAAATTATTTCATAGCACCTTGATTAACGGCAGTTAAAAATTAGGAAGGGACTTCAAACGCTAGTAAAATAAGAAAAATAAATCTTAATGTTAGCACAGGAGGTATAGTCTGCTAGAAAGTAATAATTGTGCACAGGCACAAACCCATATTTCAGCTGCACCTGTTTTAAAATCTTCTGAGTATTTATGCTGGTAGAAACATTTTCCATAATGAAGATATTACTGGTAACTTTCAATCTTATGACAGACAAAAATGCAGAAAGCAGTAATATAATTTACAACATACATATATAAAAAGGAGCAGTAAGTGTAGGGCAAGCAGGAACTACCTTTTGGGCGAGCAGGAACTCTAATAGCTGTTGAACTGATAGAGGAAGCTAAAGAAAAGCGTCGTGTAGCTTCTTTCTCCTTAGATTCTGACTCTGAGTGAACACACAGATGTAAAGCAAGGGGTTGTTAACAATCAATGGAATAAGAACAGATTATCCGTATAAATAAAAGGTCAACTAAACAGAAAATACATGCTTCCTTACCTAAACAGTGACAAAATAAAGAGAACATTTTAGATACTGCTTTGAATGTGGTAGCAAGCTTTCTGAATTACCTGCAGTGCCTAAATATAGACTATGAAATGTTGGTCCTGACTACAGCCCGCCTTGCACCCATGGGTTCCCAAAAGTCTGGGTTGTCTAACTAGAATTAAACTCAGTGACTCGAAAAACCTCAGAAGTTGCAATAATTTTTTAAAAAGCACAGAGATACATTAGCGGACACATCTGCAATCCCAGTGCTCATCCTCACCCAGAGCCTAATCTGAAAAGGAACAGAACATAAAAAAACAGATGGTAAACCAAAGACAAGAAAGACTGATGAACAGATACGTTGCCAGTACCACCAAGGAGACTGGTGGAGTATTGTTTCCCAGTAGAACATAGATGTAGTAGGTGTTGCTTTCTTAACTAATGGGATATCAAAGCAAGTTTATTTTGCATGTGGTCAGACAAGGAACTACTAATTTGGCGAGAATATGAAAGGAGGGCTCTCTACTTAAGGGGGGCTTTATTTAACATGAGGAGTTATGATAAGGGAATGGAATTGAGGTATAATATATGTAGTACACTGCTGGTATAATGGACACTGCTGGCATAATTTATAGGGCACTGGCGGTAAAATGTGTGGTGTCTTGCTAGCATGTGTGAGGTACTGCTGGTTGTAATATGTAGTAGTATTTCTGAGATCATCAGAGAGGGCCCTAAAATTGCTACCCTGCCTAGATCTCCTTTGGTGTTAATCCCACTGCTGCAGGGAGCCTCTGAGTGCCTGAAATGGCTGAAAACAGAAAATAAATAAAGGAAAAGACCCTTATTAACTGCAATCACAGTGAAAAAATGCTAACAATGTTGAATGTAGTGCACCAATCAATCCCTTCATATTCATCAATGACAGTTTAGAATTAAGATTTTAAAGCTGTCTTATCAGTTACAGCTCGCTCGGTTGGTTTCCTAGACGACGCCTCTGGCTTAGATGCTGCTGATTCTTCCAGCATTATGGCTGCTGACAGGCAGCACACTCCTGCACACTATCTATTGTAATTAAGGAGCTGGTCTGCATTATTTCTCCTATTGGTTCCTCACCCATTATTAAGCTCTACCTCCTCACTTCCTGTGCGGGTGATTATTTGCTCTTACCCAGTGTGTGAACCTGTTCTTTACCATATGCCTCTTTGGCTTTTGTACGCTGCTGGTACTGACCTCGAATTGTTATTGAACTCTACTTTTGTACTGCCTCCAACCATATTCTGTCCACCTATTATAAGCTCATAATACCCAAGGATAATAAACCCCTACTACTAAGAGACAAGGCCTGGAGGCAACTGATTATTCACAAACATATCACACAAAAGACTTGGGGCTGCCATAGTTGAAAACCTCTTGAAGTGGTTATAGAAATCTCATTATCTTAATGGGTTTTGCCCTAACATTATTTGAAGCACATGATTTACGGGCTTTATACTTACTTTTTGATAATACTTGCCCATAAATCAATAAATCAATTTAACAAGTGCATATACAATGCAAATGAACCTTTACTAAAGCTATTACAAATAAAAAAACACTTGGAAAAAAGCAGATAATCATATCTTACTATCGTCTAAATAGAAATTGTAATTATAATGTCAAATTATAATGCGTTTTTGAAGATTATAAACTGGGTTTTCATACTTCAATTTGTATTTTCCATTTTTGGTAGTCCATAAAGTCTGAGGCATTGTCACAAGTATTTGATAATTTAAGTTTACAAGCCTCTTATTATCTTATTAGCAATGGTTTATGTAATCCTCACATTGTTCTACCACAAGTAATTCTTTAGATTAGCATTAGAAACCAAGGCATTTTCAGCAATGATTATTATGACAAAGTGAAATAACCAACTGTATTACAATAACTCCATAAATATGTATACACAGTACATACAGAGGAACTAGAGCATGCAATATAAACAAGTCCTCCAACGAACAATGTCAACATCGCCTCGCCACCCTGTCTATTAGTTGGAAATACGTCACCTCCAAAAGTTTAATATAGTTCCAGCAAGTCTTTTGGCCTGATAATCTCTAATAAATAAAGATCATATTTGATGCTCCCTCAGGGTATGTCATACGCTTTTTGACTTCACCTTTTTTAAACTCAGTTTGACTTCCTTTTGTCTACACATTAAGCACAGGTCACATCACACTATGAAAACCTGAAAATTTGATAAGAGCAAGCATAAATGCTAATGAAACAGCCACAACACAGTATGTTAATGTCAGATAAATGAAAAGGCTGTGGTGTAGAAAGTGGAGAGTAGGCAGTACAGAAAATTAGACAGTGGTGAAAGGAGTTCCTTGTATAAAAAGTAAAATCCTGCACTTGCCTCTCCAGCTTTACCTCTTACCCAAATAGTCATATGCTATGTATATACATTCTCTTGAAATACTACATACAATATTATATATATAGCCAACATTATACATACATTTGATATAACATTAGGTAGATAATATCATCAGTTTCCATATTTCTCATGTAAAATGGAGAAGATATATTAACTGTACACAGCTACAAAAGTCCACGTCTCACTGATTATATAAGATAAATTAAAATCTATAAATTATAGCAAAGTTGTAGGGATAAAATGTCCACAGACACAAAAACTGGGTGATGAATCACCTAGTTTTTGCGGGACTGTCCTAATGCTTGAACCCTTAAGTCCATGTAACTTTGCAGAAATGTGGGCATGGTTGGACATATCTAACTTGCTTATGGGGGAGGCTTACTTGCCCCCTCCCATTGCTTTGTGTGAGGTGTACCTAAGCATACACATGAACATTAATCTCTCCCTAACACTACCTACACCCAATTGCAACATACAGTTCACATTCAGACACACCTCCAAATACACATATATTTTACTGAAGCTCAGACCTTGCTGCAAGTTATTTTGTGCACATTAATTCCCCACATTTATGCCTGCACACTGTCTAAACCACATCCAGTCTTCTAGCAACACCTATCTTCCTGCCTGTGCAGACACAGCAAAGGGAAATAACATTCGTAGGCAGACGCATTTCCTCATCCAGCTCATCTTTGCATAAGTTGGTTACACACCTTTGCAATCATACTTCAGATGCAATGTCTCTAACCATTTCACCAATGATTGAATGCATTGATGATCATGCTGGTTCATGCATACGTACACACCTACACAATTTACCTTCAGATCTGTGATCTTCCTCTCTCATAACTATTTGCTGAAAAGACATTGTTCCATCGTTGATTGTGATTTTACGATGTTTATAAAACCAAATCAACAGATGAGTTGTGTTTTGGTATGATAAAACATGATTATGGAAGCTTACAAACTCTTGCAGTTTCTGGCCAAACAGTCTGCATGAAAACTGCATAGGTGTGTGCCCAACTTTAGCCCTCTTTGTACTGCAGAACTGACAGTAGCACATCAAACCACAGTGTATTACTGGAAGGCTATCTAATCTAAATGTAAAACAATGCTATCAGAACACACTGCCAGTACCCCAAAGTGTTTTTTGAATACATAATAAGTGCATATATACACACACAATTATTAAATAGAACCAGCAATTTGCCAAACCTGTAGATAAGCACATACAATAGGAAACGCATGCTTGCCCACAATCACACAGACTGTTGTTTATATTGCTATTTTAAATTGTTTAAACAACAATTTCACACTGATCATTGACTGGGTCAATTTTGCTGGTCTACTTAAGGTATAGTTAGGCTAGATAAATACTGGCCAGATGATTGTACGAAAAACCTCCAGCCGACATCCGACCGTTTGGTCAGATATCGTGTGAGTGTGTATAGTGACACAATGATCTAAAGTCGTCCCAAAGTGCCGATCATCGTTTCATTTGATTGGTCGTACTGTTTAATATTTTCCGACCAATCACTGACCGATCATGTAGTGTCTATGCACTCATGCTCACAATCTCCATAGAGTTTACAGAGTCGTGTTCCTTTCAGTCGATGCTAGCGACGAATGGCCCGGTGAATAAATGTAGAGTGCTGTAGAAGGAATAATTAATTTGTTTGTTCTGAGACAGAATGTTTCGTTTCAGCGTAACAGAAGCTAACGAAATTTGTAAGGACATGTGTATAGCTATAACAAGGCGTTTTAATCAGTGTGACAATGTGACAAGAATGAATGAATGAATAGTGTGCTATCATTCTCTGACTAGAGGACCAGATGAAGAGCACAGATCTGAAGGTAAGTCGTGTCAGTGTGTATGCATGAATTGCCAGAATGATCGGACCTTCAGTCGTAGGTACAATCATTTGAGATAACAGGTCGGTAGGAAAATTCTTCAGTGTGTACCTAGACTTAGGTATGGATAAGGCTATACTTAGGTATAGTTTTCTAATGAGTGCTGTATTATTTGTACAGTACCCAGTCCATGAAATGCTTGAATGTTGTATGTACAATCCCAGTAACATTGTCGTAGGGCATTTATACTTAAATCCCCAAATCCAGAACAAACATGCAAGGCACATGATCTTACAAAACTATATGTCTGATGATGATGATATGTCCAAGTATGGGGATTTCCGTGCAGTGCAAGTAGAAATCCCCAGTTCTTGAGCTAATTGTCATGTGTCAACCTTCCCTCTTCACATTCTATTGTGCAAGCCAAATGGCTCTGATGTCATGGTGCAGCAAAGAGTGATTGGGGTGTCTAATTATTATGTTGTGAGATGCGGCAACTGGAATGGTGCTATTCTCATCACTTACATATATTACATAGATTTCCAATTGTAAGAACACTGTAAAAGTCAAATATTGTCACTATGGGTATTTATTAGATTGACCAACATTAAGAACGGATTTGGATTTTTGCAGCAAAAGCTGTCTGAGTCAGCTGTCACAGTCAGTTTCCCTTATTATTGGTTCCGACCTTGTGTAGCATTCAGCTTTAAATTACATGTGGTACAATGTGCTGCTTAAAAAAACTATAGCTGATGTAGAAGATTTTATTATAGGCTGTAAAGATACAGAGTTTATCTGGCCCAATTATAACTACTTCACGCTCGCTGGCCACCCAGGGGTGCCTTACTATGCTTGAGATCTTCCCAGGATCAAATCAGAAGGAACACAACACCCATCCCTGGCACTCATTCTATCCTCTATACCCTGAAGTTTTCCCACGCTCCAGGGGCCTGGTCAGAGGTGGCCTTAAATAGTAGGATCCTCTGAGAGTGTCTATCTGTCAAAGGAGGCTGATACAGGGCTGTCCCTTCTCATCCCAATACAACTCTTGGTCCCCTGCTGGGTTGACTCCAATGTGTCTGGCAGAATATAACCTGAGACAATGGGGACATACTCAGTTTAATTAAGGGGCAAGGCCAAGATGATTAAGTGACACTCCCATTCTTAGCCCCTTACAAGCTTTGTGACACTCCCATTCTTAGCCCCTTACAAGCTTTTTCAGACAGAACTAGCTTCCGGCTGATCAGGACTTCATGTAGAAGAAGGAGGGGGGAATTAATATAGCTACTGCCCCTTCAACTGTATCCTTGGACCACACCTGATCCTTACCCATAACCTAGAAAAATGTAGTGAAAGCCATCTTTAGCCCACACATATACCCTTCAGTTAATAAATGTACAGTAATTACTGACTCAGGTTCAGTATAAATCACATGAATTATAATCTGCTGATCAATCCATAAGGTTATGGTAGCATGTTACCAGTCATATTTTTTTACCTACCGTTGGAGACTCCAGAAAGAGGGCTTAAGTGACATATGCCCACGGATGCTCCCTGAAGCTACTGGGCAAAGCCACTAATTTTGGATTTAATTGTACTGCACTTTTTACCAATAACCCCCATTATGATTAACAACAGACTATTAACCTGAACTACAGTATATTAAGTGCAACTGTGTGTTGACACATGCACACAACTAATTGGCAGGTAGGTATACATCATCTACCCATATCTTTCTATGTACTGGAAACTGCCAATTAAACCAGTATGGAACTTACTGTGTTCCGTTTCTACTGATTGATGTAGATTTGTGGACTTTAGATTTTAAACCATTCTTATCAGTTACCAATTTATGTGCATGATTTATTAATTTGTTTGAATAATCTGGACATATTATTTTGTAGATTCTGTTGCAATAGTAAAGCATCCGTAATAATAGTCATTGTACATGTATCCTTTGTACCACCTTAACCCCTGAAAGCCTTTATTTGTCTGGCAGAGGGGATGTAATACTAAGTTATGTAGTAATATCAGACTCAATTGAAGCAAACCATTTCTTTTAGCGAGGGTACAATACAACTGGGACAATGCATCAAGGTCTAATTGGTTGCAGATAATGTGTAATAAATTCACATCAGGCTGGCGGAACAATTTGGACTGGTGTCTACTGCATGAGTCCCAAGCCCAGCTATACACCCAATGGTATATCAGATAGATTTAAAGGGGCACTTTTGCCTTGTAAAAGGAACACTATCACCAAAATAAAGAAAAATAAACCCACACAATTTTCAGTGTTTAACACACCCCTAAATGTTGCTTACTGATGCTGAGGAGCTGAATCAGTTCAATCAATCTATTTATTGTATTGATCATTTTCATTGCCCCCGTTCTCTGAAGCAAGCCTTCACTTCAGGGGGTAAATGTATCAAGCTGAGATTTTTTTTTGGCGGGTTTGAAAAGTGGAGATGTTGCCTATAACAACCAATCAATTTTGTAGAATGTACTAAATAAATGATAGCTAGAATCTGATTGGTTTTTCAAACCCGCCGGGAAAACTCTCAGCTTGATACATTTACCCCTAGGACTGCTGTAAAACAATTAGATTAAGACCAGCCTCTTTACACAAGACTTTTGTAAAACTATTTACAAGGGGACACAGGACACTATTTGCCAGAAATGGGCTCTTATCTTTATTAAAAAAAAACGAAAAAAAAAACTATTGCTATCTATCATACAGAGGTCAACATTCCCAGGGCAATTGAATATGTATTTGTACCAAAATTAATGGAACCGAGAGTCTCCTAAAGAGAAAATCTGTTTTATGGCAGTTTTGAAATCGCTGCACAATGCCGGTGATTTACTATCCCGTGGTTTGAAGGCTGAAAATTCAAATTGCCGGCAATGTGTGGTGGTTTCAAAAAACCTAAATTGCAATGTTAAAAAAAATTCCTCCCTCCCTGTCTGTAACAGGTTGTGCTGCTCAGCACTGTAGCACTGTCAATGTGTTGATGAAAAACTGGCCTGTGCCAAGGATTTAGCGTGTGGGGTATTTTTTCCTTTTTTCTTTTCTTGATCTTGGTCACGGATGGTTAAAAGCACAGTCAGAGACACACTTCTTTATGACAACAATGTTTTGTTTATTTTAAATAAACATTTTTGAACCAATTGTGTGGCGAGTGTTTTTTTTGATCACTTAAAATGTATTTATAGCAATAGCTTGCGTAGGTTTATTCTAACTTTTTTAGGCATACGGGACAGGAGCAACCAAAATGTGCTTTTTAAATGCAGAGACCTGTAGCTTTCCAGGCTGTTGTGCAACTACAAGTCTCAGCATTTTTAGAGTCTTAGATCTACAATAACAGGTGAGTCACAGATTGCCAGCTGTTCTATAGTGTGCTGCCTGATCCCTCTTTTTTCCAGATTTTTCTTGGAGCACTGTCTGTCATATTTACTTCATGTTTCTAATTAGGTGTTGTTGAATGAGGAAGTAGGTATGTTTTTTGTGCAATAACGTTGTTTATGCGAGTTGTGTGCATCTAACTGTGATCATATAGTGTCACTACAGTCTGTAGTTAAACTGTAAAACTGCATAATCTAGGTTACCATGCACCATAAGAGCAAGTAATGTCTAACATAAAAAAATAAAAAAAATTATAGTGGCCCTTTAGAAAAAAAAAAAGCTATACTGTTCTAGTTTATAAACATGGAGTGCTCTGGAGCTAGGCAGAATCAGTCCAAGAGAACACTTACCTTAAATGATTTACAGTGTTTCATTAGGAGAAATGAGGACCTGAATGGGTACGAATGCATTCAAACTCTGGGCTTGCAATCTCACCACTGTACTGACCTTGAAGGGTTAAGCTTCTATCAGGATATGGAGGTAGCCAAAAAGATTTCACGGGGTGGAGTTAAGAAGCCTTCATAAGCAAAAGGGACAGAAATTTTTCCTGTTTCTTCAGAATTGCCCTGCCCGCCCTTCCCTTTTTGATGAATTTGTTTGGCACTGCCATTTATGTATTGTTATTAACATTGTTTTCTCTCCTAATTCAGACGAGGCACAGTCACAAATGTTGCGTTGGGCCGCAATATTCTTCCCTCTTTGCTCTTGTCTCTTCAGCATCATTTGTATAGGTGCCCGGGGTATCATTTGTGCCATATGAGGCCAGAAGGCGTGGAGTTTGACGCCATTAAGGTAGTGCCGGGGTTCTGGGCCAGCTGGCCACCCCTTGTTTCGTTAGGTATAGACTGGTAGCTGTTACTGCATCTGCTTTCGTAGCCACCATTTTTTATAACAATTAAAACTGTGACCTTAGGGTGCCAATATTTAAATATGTGTCCGTGTCATTATTTCAGGTCATGACTTAAGCTTAGATAGCTTTAAGGTAAAAGGTTAAGATGGCACAGTGGTGTAATGTCAGCCCTTACCGTTTAGTGAGTTCATTTAGATCATAATATGTATTGCAGACAACAATATTTTTACCAGTGCAATTTGGATGTGCTTGTCATTTGTTTTGCTTATCCTTCAGTAAGAGGAGGGGTAGGTGGGGCAGAAGGAAGGGGGTGGAAGGGTGATGATGCTGAACCCCTGTTAGAAGAATAGGTTGAGATTAATACTATTACATTGAGAAAAGATAGAGGAGGATAAGCAGAACTACAGTAATAGCAGAGATAGACATGGGAGACTGGAAGGATAAGACATCCGGTAACTATATTGTCTCTGCTGTGTCCATTATTTCTCTGTCTGTCTTTCAGCTTTAACTCTCAATCAGATCATAAAGCTTTGCTCATACCGGCGACTCTTCAATCTGCTGCCAGTTCATGCAGAAAATCGCTAAATTGTAGAATTTACAGTTATTTGAGGAGTTGCCTGGATTGCATACAATATAAATGATAACATTCACATATGCATATGCGAGCCAAAACATTGTAAGCACGAGGACAAATTATGTTACTTTAAATGAAGTAAGAATATGCTGGTGTTGTCTGATGGCAAACGGAAATCACGTCCTTATTCCTAAGGTGATACAAATACTTGTATACATACAGTGCATACATACAACATGCATACAGTAAAATGGTCATGTTATAAGAACCTTTAAAAAATAAATAAAAAGCATTGATTAGCATCTGTTACATAAAAAACACTGAGACGATGAGGTGAAAGGCTGAAAAGTGATTGTGTGATGTGCACAGGTTCACAAATGTGTGCAGGACAAGACACCACAAGGTGCAAATGCTCAGTTTACCTTTGGGAGGAACTCTGCGGTTCGAAAGACCCTGTAATGTGAATCTTTTTCTAGCAAGCGCAGAGCGCTCAAGTTTATGACTGGCAGGAATATCGGCTAGGAAAGAGGGAAAGGGAAAGCAGTAAAGCTGGAGGGGAGTGAGGTTAGTTGGGTTAACTGGCAAGCAAACAAAAGGGAATGTGTGGGATGGTGATGTGTATTAAATTACTTGTGTAAAATAGTAAAGTACAATGGCAAAAAGTTTCATCTATAACACAAGTGACATGAACATTTTTAAAAACTGTTGTAAATTTTTACAAAACAAACTATATTCAGTGATGTCATCATCTCCAGTCAAAGCTCATGTCAACCAATAGAAATAATTACCCACTCAGCTAACAATGGGCCTCATTTAGAGTTTGGAGTTAATCCAGTTTAAGGTTACACATATAATGCACCTGGACAAATATTGCTGTGCTGCAAGGGATTCCAATGCATTTTTTTGCATGCATTGAAAACCCTGCCTGATTTACATGTAGTACAGAAATCCCGGGTGGCTTCATTTAATACTGTGAGATTTAGAATTGGGCTAGGATGTGCCCCCCTTCCCAACTCATATTAAATGTGCTTCCCCTACAGCCACTGGCAGATCCTGAGGGGGCGATCGAGGCAATCGCCCCCCTCTAGAAGCAATTTTCATACCTTAAAATTGCTGCTGAGATGTCCGATCATCAGGAAGAAAGTGGCGGGGCCAGCCGGGACCAACCAATCACAAGTGAATGAGGGCCACGGCTATGCAAAATCGCTGCCCCCTAGAAAAATTTTAGGTCCACCCCTGCCTCCAACACAGCATGGTTTTGCCGAGGTGCAAAATTGCACCCTCTAGTTGGATAGACTCCTCACTCTAAATCAGGCTTTAGGTTCTGTATTCACCTACCATGAAGGGGACAGGCAGTCCCTAAAAAGCGTGGGTGTGACATCATTGTCATGTAGAATGTAGGTGTGAAAATCTTCACAATCCTTCTAAAACATATTATAACTAAAAAAAACAATGGGGGAGCTTCAAAGAGGTGCAAGCAAAAATCAGCATTGTTTGCTGTAACATCCTGTGGTACCTCATCACACGAGGCTCCGATGGGACATGGCCTTTGTAACACAGTATTTCACACCAGAATCCTCAGTGTAAGACGGTGGTTCCCAAAGGGTGCCGCGGCGCTGTCACTGGGGTGCCGCGAGCCAGACATAAAAAAAAGAGAAGACAGAAACTTACCAATCAGCGTAGCGCCGGGACCCAGCAGCCTCCTCTCTCCCGCAGCAGCTTGTCACTGACGTCTTTATTCAGTGACAGCTGCGGGAGAGAGGAGGCTGCTGGGTCCCGGCGTCGCGCTGATTGGTAAGTTTCTGTCTTCTCTTTTTTTTATGTCTGGCGTGGGGCAGAGTGAAAAGGATGGTGGCACCGGAGGGGGACAGTGTGGCAGCGGAGGGGGACAGTGTGGAAGCGGAGGGGAACAGTGTGGAAGCGGAGGGGGACAGTGGACAGCGGAGGGGGACAGGGTGACAGGTGGCAGCGGAGGGGGACAGTGTGGCAGCGGAGGGGGACAGTGTGGCAGCGGAGGGGGACAGGGTGACAGCGGAGGGGGACAGGGTGACAGCGGAGGGGGACAGGTGGCAGCGGAGGGGGACAGGTGGCAGCAGAGGGGGACAGTGTGACAGCGGAGGGGGACAGTGTGGACAGCGGACGGGGACAGGGTGACAGCGGAGGGGGACAGGGTGACAGGTGGCAGCAGAGGGGGACAGTGTGGCAGCGGAGGGGGACAGTGTGGCACCGGAGGGGGACAGTGTGGAAGCGGAGGTGGACAGGGTGTCAGCGGAGGGGGACAGGGTGACAGCAGAGGGGGACAGGTGGCAGCAGAGGGGGACAGGTGACAGCGGAGGGGGACAGTGTGACAGCGGAGGGGGACAGCAGGCAGCAGAGGGGGACAGTGTGACAGCGGAGAAGGACAGCGGGCAGTGGAGGGGGACAGTGTGGCAGCAGAGGGCGACAGTGGGCAGCAGAGGGGGACAGTGTGACAGCGGAGGGGGACAGTGTGACAGCGGAGGGGGACAGCGGGCAGCAGAGGGGGGCAGCGTGACAGAGGGCTGCAGATGGGGCAGCATGCCTGGGGGTAGAGGAGGGGGACAGCGTGGCAGAGTGCAGAGGAGGGGACAGCGTGACAGAGGGCAGAGGAGGGGACAGCGTGACAGAGGGCAGAGGAGGGGACAGCGTGAAAGAGGGCAGAGGAGGGGGACAGCGTGACAGAGGGCAGAGGAGGGGGACAGCGTGACAGAGGGGGCAGCGTGAGAGAGGGCAGAGGAGGGGGGACAGCGTGACAGAGGGCAGAGGAGGGGACAGCGTGACAGAGGGGGCAGAGTGCCTGGATGCAGAGAGGGCAGAGTGCCTGCATACAGAGGGGGCAGAGTGCCTGGATGCAGAGTGTCTGGATGCAGAGGGGGCAGTGTCCCTGGATGCAGAGGGGGTAGTGTCCCTGGATGCAGAGGGGGCAGTGTCCCTGGATGCAGAGGGGCATTTTTGCATACAACTAAATAAGTATTTTTGTCGTGACCTAAATACTTATTACAATTGTTTGACCCAACTACTTCTAAAACAGGACTGCTCGGTAATTATTTTGGAGGGGTGCCTTGAAAAAATTTGGAGACTCTAAGGGTGCCGTGAACTGCAAAAGTTTAGGAACCACTGGTGTAAGATAAATGTTTCATAAATGAATATAACAACCAGTTAAAATGGATATATTATCTGAGGGCAGATAAATGTTATTTTGTGTACAAGAATATTTTTACCTGATATCACTATGATAATATAACCCGATCTTGTGGTGATTTATTATCAGATTATTGAACTGCTTTTGGATCATTATTTATTAGTTTTAATTTGTTAACATGAATATATTACATATTTTACTAGAATGCTCTGATTATTTTCTGGAATACTAGTTGGGTTTTTTTGGATCTACAATTTATCAATTACAAAGGATCTTATATGTGTTTTTAGTGTATTGCCTATTCTGTATAACTCAGTGATATAGCTATACGAGCATATTACAGCTATATTATCTTTCCATATCAGCACGCAAGCAACTTCCGTGTTCTTTAGTAACTTTCAGATTACAATCTTTACAAGGACATACTGCAGTTATATAGCAGAAAAAACATTAAGTAATAAAAATAACAAAGTGAACAACATATAAAAACTGAGTATCATGGATTGTATGATGTTGCCTCCGTAATACAGTAGTATACTTAAATTATTTCAATGTATCTTGCTACTTATAGTCATACCTTTTGTATGCCTTCCAGCTGGACTTGAGGTTCTATTCTTGTTATTTGATGTATTATGGCTTGATGATTCGGCTTTGTTTTGATTGTTCAAAGATGTTTTATTTGACCTTTTTATTAAAGTAGAAGAACATATCAATATAACATTTCATCTTATCATTCATCATCACCATTTATTTATAAATCGCCACTGATTCTGCAGCGCTGTACAGATAACTCATTCATATCACTCCCTGCCCCATTAGAGCTTATAGTCTCAATTCCCTAACATACACACACAGACAGAGAGAGAGAGAGAAAGAGAGACTAGTGTCAATTTTAATAGCAGCCAATTAACCTGTTTTTGGAGTGTGGGAGGAAACCGGAGCACCTGGAGGAAACCCACACAAACACAGGGAGAACATACAAACTCCTCACAGATAAGGCCATGGTCGGGAATTGAACTCATGACCCCAGCGCTATGAGGCAGAAGTGCTAACCACTTTGCCACCGTGCTGCCCATTATTGTGTTTCTAAAGTGGAACTGCCACCAAAAACAAATTACACTCTATAAAGACAGTACAGATATTCATGCATGTGACCAACCTAACTAGGTCTTAGTAATAAACAACACAAACAAGGCAAACACAGAAATATGTTCCAGTGTCAATCTAAGGAGAGATCACTGGAAAATCTTCAGAGGAAATTAATGACCAATGAAGCACTTTAGTGAATCCACTTCCAATTGCACTTCTGCTCGAAAACTTATTCAACCAAAGTAACAAAAACTTTCAAGTAGACAAAAGCATTACATAGTACAGACAGTCGCAATGTCCTCCTGATTAATTTTATACATAAATGATGATTCACTGAGCTGTATTTTGGAGAAAACTAACAAATAAGCAAAGGGGGTGGTACTAACGTGGTAGCAAGTTGAGCTTTAATGTGACGTTTTTATGGTTTTCCACATGCGCATTTTCTGGAGTATCTGCTTACATGTAAGTGTAGGTGCAAATTACTTTTACAGTCCATCTAAAGGCAGTGAATGCAAGTGGAACTTCAAATCAGAGGCGGAACTAGGGAGATTGGGGCCCCGATGCAGGGAGGAGGGTACAGGAGCCCCTGACCCTCTACATCTGTCATGCAATGGGCCCCATTATCGCCATGGCCCAGATGCACAGCACCTGCCACACCAATGGTAGCTCCGCCACTGCATCAATTAGTAGGACAAGCCTTGCACACAAAGAAGCATTGCATATATGAACTTTGTGGTTTGTAAATGACTCTTACTGGAAAACTCAGTAGAATAAACCCATTCCTTAAATCATAACTTGTTTATTTCTCCTAAAAAGATACCATTTATATGCAGTCTTATTTGAGAAACTTTAATGTGGTTAAACAAAGAATAATTCTAAGCAACAGTCATATCTGTGGGAATCTGGATGTATTCCAATGTGTTTGGGAGGGTTTCCTCTGGGCTCTTCAGTTTCCTCTCACAGGCCAAAAAATATACTGGTCATTTAACTGGCTTTAGATGAAACTGACCCATGTGTATACATTAGTGTGGTATAGAATTTAGACTGTAAGTGCCACTGGGGCAGGGATGGATGTGAACAATGAAACATTCGTTGTAAAGTGCTGCGTAATACGTTGACACTAAATAAATAAATAAGGGTTATAATACAAATACTACAGACACTTTTAACTGGTTAAATAAAAATATATTTTAAACACATCGGAATCAATGTAATGTCTTTAATCAACAGTCTTTTAGAACAAAAGGGTAACAAAATACTCAGGGCCTGATGTAGAGTTGTATGCAAGTATACCTAGAACGTTTACAGGACAACATTCATGTAAGAAAGAGCACATTTACATGCATATGCTCGCTCAGCCACATGTCACATGTGTCCAGCTCTACAACATTAGCATATACGCCAGGTTTATGCCTGGAGAGACAAGTGCAGCGTAGAGATGCGGCTTGGCGGTGTTATAAGTAAATGCAAAGGTTGCATTATCCTATTTATACACAAAATAATAGTGTAATTAAGTGTCATATACACAACAGAGAATATTTCTGGACAGTGTCATTAATAAATGTGAAAGCTACAATGTAATATATAATGAAATAAAAACACAAATTCATTTCAATAAATAAAAGTGAAATGAAATATCTGTTATTTTCCCTCCTTTTCTGCTGCAGTGCTAATGAAACCATCAATAAAATAATATGAATGGTTGTTACTTCTTATTATATAGCAGCCAAACTAATGGTTTAAGTACTATCATTTGGAGAGGTCAGTCTGCAATCATCCAGTCAGAAGCAGCCAATTGTCATCATCAATCAATGCAAGAAATACAGCTTCTGATAGGCACACACGTGTCTGTGTCCAGGTCTACCTCAAACACAATTACACGAACACGCACTTATGGTACTCAGCCTATGTTTGCCAGCCTCTTCCCTCCCCCGTTCCGTCTCTTTAGCAGTAAGTAGTCACACTAAATTTGAATAGGGATGTATACGTGTGGAGAGGCATATTTTATGCTGATAAAACAGACGTACATCCAACTCTGCATCTACTTGCACCTTAGGTCCTAATGTTACAGTTGCTCCTCCTAAAAGCTCCTCCCTGGAGTATAGTGACTTAATTAATATGCAAATATAATCAGTCAATACAAAGATTTGTCCAATATTCTTTACAATTTCAGCACTGTTTAGGTGACAAAGGAACATTCAATACATGTGGATGGAAAGTGGTTTTATCATTGGCATAAAAGAAAGTTCATCTCTGTAAGGTTAGTTAAGCTGGAATGAAAAAACTTGGAATTAAAAATGGATCATAATATAAAGTATCAATAGCTAAAACTAGTCAATAACATAACATGGGAAAGCCACATAATTAATGATATTGCTATCATTGGGTACATGAGGGGCATTAAATACACAGCTGCCGCTGCAGCCAGACCTCCGTGGACAGGAAGTGGGGAGTGTATGATTCCTATGCCTCCCTCTATAGGAAGTAATTGTTTGCGGTTGTTCAGAGCACAGCTACTTTCTAGCCTATTATAGACATGATAGTGGCGATCACAGAGGGTAGATGGAAATCTTATGGACGTCAAACAGATTCCCAAGCAGTTTAAGATTTCCTCACTTTGATTGTGAGCTCAACAGGCACACAAAACCACTAGGCAGCTCAGGAGGTACCAGAGGTTCATAAGTATGTGAGGCTCCCTGGAGAATGGAACGGATCCCCTGCAATGCCGGAACACCTCGACTGTCAGCAAACGTTATAAAGCACCCACTCTCTATAGTAGTAGAGATTGTTACTTATGTAGACTAGTAACATGCACAGGGTAAACTGAAATGAGCTACTTTTAACATTTATATAACAATATTTATAGTTTTGAGTAGGATTCTCATTTAAGAATTGTGGTGTGGCACTGGAGTTTTATTCTCCAAAGAGTAATGCAGCTGCTTTAGGTGACAATGAAATAATAAATACTAGATTGGTGTCTTGTACTTTGGTCTACAAATGGCATCTTACCTTATAATAGAAGAATTCATGGGAGCATGGTACACACTCTCTGTTATCCTCTGATGCAATTGGCTAGCTTCTATAAAACAAGATAATAGTTTGATGAATATGTTACTGCAGCACTGAGAAAAATCCACTGTGCTGGTGATGTGCTACTCGATTTGCGCAAGCAAAGCAAATGGGTTTGTAAAGCAAGATGGCAGCATTGGCGGAGGAACAGAAAGTTTGCATTGGCTGATGGGAGAAGCTGGGCAGAGCGAGCATGTTTGTACACAGTGGGCACACAGATGTGCCTAGTTTGGTAGAGCAGTGTAAGAAAAACATATACATTTCTTTATGTGTAGCGAGATTATTGAAACAAGATAAAGGGGGGGAGAAGGCGCATTTTTACGGGAATTCCTTCCTTTTTGCACATCCATTTCCTTCCATAAAACACTTGAATTTTGAACCATTTCTTGGAAGGTTGGGTACTAAATATTGATTTAAAAAAATCCAACACTACTTACCACGCCATGATGATTGCGAAAGTGTTATGGTCGACATGGTCATATTCAGGACAGTTTGAAAAAGTGTAGGTGCAACAAATACCACAGATGAAGATCCCGGCGCACAGAATGACGTCACTTTGTACGGCGACAGTATTATTGCTGGTGTTAAGGGGGCAATGGAAGTACGTTGCGGCTCTACAGTGTACAAGGCTTACTAAACAGCATTGTACAGTCGGCGCGTACTTCCATTGTGATCATTAATGCAGAGTGACGTCATTCTGTGCGCCGGGATCTTCATGTGTGGAAAATGTTGCACTTCACTTTCTCAAACTGTCGGGAATATGAGCATGTCGGCCATCACATCTTCGCAATCATCATGGCGTGGTAAGTAGTGTCGGATTTTGTAAGTCGATATTATGACTACCACCGTTCTTGACAAGTGTCTTATACATTTAATGGAATGCATTTTGTGGGCCTGATTCATTAAGGCACATATTGGCCAATTTTCTTGTGTATTTTATGC
Organism: Mixophyes fleayi; assembly: GCF_038048845.1. NCBI lineage: Eukaryota > Metazoa > Chordata > Amphibia > Anura > Limnodynastidae > Mixophyes > Mixophyes fleayi. The sequence continues at coordinate 116,051,443 of NC_134404.1, forward strand.
AAAATCACTCTGTGCATGCCCATAACCGAGCCATACACAACTAAAACACGGCAACGTTCAATGCATCTTCTTACGCAAAGAACATTTACTACAGCCTACGATTTCTGTGAGGCAATGGGCGGGGAAGTCAATGTACACTAAGGGCTGAATTGCCAAACTTGAGCGCACACTGCCACATCCAAATCTAGCTTTGGGCATCTTGTATCTTCCTTGTATTTCTATCGTATCTCTTGCTCCAGCCACAGGGCTAGTCTAAGTCCTGAGTACTAGTGGTTACAGTATGCATGCTATAATGTGTTTGCAATCAGGAGCAACTGTAAAAATGTGTTTTATTTTCAGTAGATATTAAGATCATCCTAATAAATGTATTTTGTGGGGAATATATAATTATTTTTTTTTAAACTGTTTTGTCATTAATGTCTTTATTATTAACTGGTGACATTAATTCAATAGATTTTCTTCTGAATGTATATTACACATAGGCATGGGACGTATTCTGCAGTGTCTTGTGTAATAGAGCAGAGCAGACCTACACCCGAATTTATCAGCGCACGTATCTTTAGTTCCCTCCCTTGTTTATTCTGGAGTAAGCAGAGCCGATTTACATGTGCTTTAAAACAAACACATATGGCCTGATTCATTAAGGAAAGAAAGGCAAAAAAAATAAGATTTTTACTCACCGTAAAATCCATTTCTCTGACTCCATTGGGGGACACTGCGAAACATTGGGTATAGAAGGTGGGCTCAGGAGTCTTGTCACTTTAACTTGTTAAGTCTGTGCACTCCTCCTCTACTTAACCCCCCCTCTCAGAGAGATCCTCAGTTTTGAATAACCAAGAGTGAACGTAAAGGAGGTAATATAACCTGGACAGGTCTTAAATTATAGAGAACCATAACCAAAGTTTTCACACACAGAACTATATACAGAGCAAGGGAGGGTGCGCAGTGTCCCCCAATGGAGTCAGAGAAATGGATTTTACGGTGAGTAAAAATCTTATTTTCTCTTTCCTGCCATTGGGGGACACTGCGAGACATTGGGGATATACCAAAGCTTCCTCAAGGGTGGGAATGCTCTGGACCAGCTGTACGCATAACCCTGCGACCAAAGCTTGCATCAGCCGCCGCAAAGCCTTGAAGTCTGTAAAATTTAGAGAAAGTGTGGACGGAAGACCAAGTCGCCGCTCTACACAACTGCTCCGCAGACGCCCCATGCCTGGCCGCCCAGGAGGCACCTACTGCCCCAGTAGAATGCGCCTTCAAATTTCCTGGAACGGACAGAGAAGCTGCAACGTAAGCTTCTCGAATTGTGGACGTGATCCACCTGGCAATTGACTGCTTTGAAGCAGGCCAACCCCTCTTGTTTGCGTCATATAAAACAAAAAGATCTCTGGTCTTTCTGACCGGAGATGTACGGTCTACATAAGCCTGTAGAGCTCGTACCACATCCAAGTACTGCATAGACCCTTCTGAAGAATCCTTTTTTGACTTGAACACAGTTACAACAATTTCCTGATTAAGGTGAAACCTGGAAACCACCTTAGGAACGAAAGATGGTTTAGTACGAAGGACCGCCCTATCAGCGTGGAAAATAAGAAAAGGAGGGCCACAGCGAAGAGCTCCAAGCTCAGACACTCTGCGAGCAGAAGCTATTGCCAACAAAAACACTGTCTTCCATGTAAGATACCTTAAGTCTATTGACCCCACAGGTTCAAATGAGGTCCCAGGGCTCGACAGGATGGCAAAATGGAGGTTGCATATGTAACACCCCTTGCAAGAAAATCTTAATGTCAGAATAACTTGCAATCTTTTTCTGAAAGTAAACAGAAAGGGCCGATATCTGGCCTTTGAGAGAGCCCAGACGAAGACCCCTCTGAACCCCATCCTGTAGAAAATCCAACACACGAGAAAGCTTAAATCTAGAGGAATGGAATCTTTTAGACTCACACCACAAAATATATGTCTTCCACACTCTATAATATATAGAGGAAGAAGAAGGCTTTCTGGCCTTAATCATGGTAGTTATAACCTCTTGAGAGAAACCCTTTGCTTTAAGTATTAGGGTTTCAGTAGCCAGGCCGTCAAAGCCAGCTGATCTAAACCCTGGAAAAGGAATGGACCCTGGACCAGAAGATCTGCCCGCATGGGAAGCCGGAATGGAGGAGCCCCTGCTAATAATAGCCGATCTGAGAACCACGCTCTACGTGACCAAAATGGAGCTATTAGAATAGCGGGAACAATTCTCCCTCTTCAACTTCTTTAGAACCCGGGCAATCATAGGTATTGGAGGAAAAAGATACACCATCTGATATGGCCATGGAGCTGACATGGCATCTATTATTTCCGCCCCTGGGTCTCGAGCTCTTGCGCCATAGCGTGGAACCTGATGGTTCAGCCTGGACTCCATCAGATCTATGTCCGAGCAGCCCCAACGGTCCACCAGAAGGGAGAAGATCTGACTGTTCAAAGCCCATTCCCTGGGATGAAGTGAGTGTCTGCTGAGGAAGTCTGCTTCCCAATTCTTCACCCCCGGAATGTGAATGGCCGAAATCTTGGGCACTTGATGCTCTGCCCAAGACAAAATGCGCCTGGTCTCTCGCATGGCAGCCGCACTGCGAGTGCCCCCCTGGTGGTTTATGTATGCCACCGTGGTGGCGTTGTCGGACTGAATTTGTAGTGGCTTTCCTCTTAGAAATTTCTGGGCTCCTATCAGAGTATTGTACACTGCTCTGAGCTCTAGTAAGTTTATTGGGAGAAGTGATTCTTGAGGGGACCAGAGACCCTGAAGCCTCAGAGTTCCTGTAACACCTCCCCATCCCAACAGACTTGCGTCTGTTGTGACTAGAGTCCAAGCCCAGGTCTGTAAGGATTGACCCTTTTCCAGATTGGTTTGGGACATCCACCAGACAAGAGACAGCCTTGTGGATCTGGACAGACGAATAATCTGCTTGTCTAAGTTTTTCTGAGACCCTGACCACTTGAGTAAGATCTCTGCCTGAAGTGGACGGGAATGAAACTGTGCAAAAGGGACAGCTTCGAAAACCGAGACCATTGTCCCCAAGAGTTTCATGCAACTGAGGACTGAGACTCTCTTTTTTACTAGAATGACTCTGGTCCTTTTCCACAGGGCTAAGACTTTTTCCCTTGGAAGGTAAACTCTCAGAGACTCAGTATCGAAAAGCAGACCCAGGAAACGCATTTGTTGGGCTGGAACAAGAGATGACTTGGGTAAATTCAACACCCAGCTGTGACTCTGAAGAAACTGTATTACTATCTGCAAATGGTGGGACAGAAGAACTGCCGATGGTGCCTTCAATAGAAGGTCGTCTAGATAAGGTATAATTGTTATACCCTTCTGGCGCAACAGACCTGCCATGATGGCCATAATCTTGGTAAAGACTCTGGGAGCAGTAGCCAGACCGAAAGGGAGAGCCCTGAACTGGAACTGTGCGTCTCCCACTGCAAACCGAAGGAGAGACTGATGTCCCTCCCATATTGGTACATGTAGGTAGGCATCCTTGATGTCTATGGATGCCAAGAACTCCCCCTTCTCCATCCCTGCTATTACAGAGCGAAGGGATTCCATACGGAATTTCTGAATAGTCAGATGTTTGTTTAATGACCGAAGATTCAGAATGGGCCGGAAGGACCCATCTGGCTTTGGTACCAGAAACAGGTTCGAGTAAAAACCTAGACCTCTTTCTAGAGGAGGCACCTGAACAACAACCTGCGCTGCTAGAAGTCTTTGAATAGCCTCCTGAAGCGCCACCCGTCTAAGGGGACAAGAGGGGAGAGGGGTGATAAAAAATCTGTGACGGGGGGAGTGGGCAAGGTCTATTACATAGCCCCTGGATACAATCCCTCGAATCCAGAGATCTGGCGTGGATATCCACCACTGATCTCTGAACTGAAGGAGACGAGCTCCTACTTGATGCTCCCCCTGAACAACCCCTTCATGCAGAGGGCTTATCTGCTGGTCGAGTAGAACCTCTTCTCGCCCCACCTCTACCTCCTCTGCACCTTGGCAAAACCATGCCACATTGGAGGGGAGATAAATTAAATGTGTGGAGATGGATTTATAGTTGGGGTAGGGCATATCCTACATCAACTTTAAATTTCAGAGTAAAAATAAATCTATCAAGAAATTGTGTACTACATGAAAAAACATAAATAATAAAATAATTTGCACCCCTTGCATTGTAACATGGTTTGTCCCGGAACAAACTTACTCCCTATTTTGTCTTACTTTCCTTAATCAATCAGGCCCTATGTGATCAGCACATTTCTAGGTGCACTTTGTCCAATGTAAAGTAAAGCTTCAAGCACACAAAAGTCCTGATGTCCCCTTACTCTCATGATTACTTTAAGCCATAAATGAGGCTAAAGCAAGCAGTATGTTAGGAGAAAAGGTGACGTTTTATTTAGTAAAGAGTAGTACTAAAGTGGTGTGAGGTTGGACTTTGATGTGATGTTTATACTTTTGCACAGTATGCCTCCCCCAGATTGTTTCGCCTCTCCTTAAACCTAGCCACACGAGTTTACCGAAGCGTCTCCCGAGATCAGAGAGTGGGTACCTTGAATATTTGCTTGTTGCAAGCTACAAACTGTAAGAGAGTTTCATTCTCAATATGGAAATAAACACCATGAATGAGGCTGTTACATGCAATGTAATATCTCCATATTTAGTAATACATTTAAATCAAAGCCTTAGAGCCTCTACTTTTTCAATAATAAATATTTCACAAAGATCACAGAACTTTTACACATGTTGACTGTCTTGTCACTACTACAAAATTAACATCTAATAGCCAGCTTGTAACTACATTTTGTTCTGACTTCATAAATAAGTAAATATCCCTATGTTTTAAAATAATAACAAAAGAGCAGGACAATAAGGATTACCTCTGCATGCTTCAAGTTGCCCAGTTAGGACTTTTCTAATCTCAGAAACCCAAATGTTTTTCAACTCAATAGTCGGTGACTGCAAAAGAAAGAGAATAATTACATACTGGAGCAAATTCTAACTGCTATTATTATTTATGAAAAGTCATGTACTGATGGTGGGGGAAAAGAATGTTGAGTAAGGAGACAAAAAGTCATGTAGGTTAAAAGACAAGAGAAAACAAAGTGGCAGTAGGGAACATGAGGATTAAGAAACTAGGGACAATACCCCTCCTCAACCCGCTACCTTTCCCCCCCTCCCTCCACTTCTCTATTTCTTGCTCTGCTTTCTTTCTCTTCTCTTCTATTGGCGGTCTGCCACACCGCCTCCTAATCTATTTTGCCCACTTTTCTCTGACTGACCTCCTTTCTGTTTCTTTCTTCTTCTATCCCTATAGCTAAAATTTGGTCAATCTCAATATTCTCATTATGATACACAATGTTTGTATTAGTCCCTGAATGTGTATAACCTGACTGTAACAGATTTTGTCTTGGACTGATGTTCATTATTGACCTTCTCAAAAATAAAACTTTTAAAAAAAAAAAGAAACTAGGGACAGGACTACAAAATGTTACCACTGTTTCTATATATTTTTTTTACTTTTGAAGCCCTCCACTGCAAAGCTCGGGTGGGCCCTCTTCTCCCTGAGGATGGTTTTCCTCAGGGAAGTGAGTCTTCTGTTCCCCCCAAAAATAAGGAGAATCTGATAACTTGGGGGGGGGAGAGATGTCCATAATGGTCACTCCCAAACCCCTTGAAATACAAAGTGAAAAACACATAAAAATACATTAATAAGTGCTAACGTGGTAAGTGATGTGTGTCAAGAAATAAAAAAAAAGTGTTCGTAGGCCCCACTGGTAGAAGGTATAAAAAAAATCTTGCCCAGAAATAAAAAGTGTTGCAGGTGGGATATTGAGTGCATAGAGCTCATGTGTAATTACTCATTTACAGTGCATTTTCAGGTCACCCTGGGCCCATTCCCCCAGTGGCACAGGCACCTCGGGCTCCAAGCAACCGGCTTTCTGACATCAGACCAAGGTGTTATTTATCTTAGGGGGCGAAAAGTCCTATGGCTGGCGAGAGCACTGCTAGCCCCCGCTGGCAATAAGATTTCACAGGTTTCACCAGAGATAAGAGGATTTATGTACTTACGTTAAATCCGTTTCTCTGATTCCGTCTGGGGGACACTGCTTACCATGGGTTGTGGAGGGGAGTTTGGGAGTTGGCACCTAACTAGTTAACTTTAGTACTGCTGACAAACCCCTCCCCTCTACAATCCCCCTGCCTCTTCCTGTCCAGTTAGTTTTAACAAACCGAAGGATAAAAAGGGCAGTCACACAAGAGCACACAGAAGAATAACAGAAGGGAGGGATCGCAGTGTCCCCCAGACGGAATCAGAGAAACGGATTTAACGTAAGTACATAAATCCTCTTTTCTCTTTCATCCGGTCTGGGGGACACTGCTTACCATGGGGACGTTCTAAAGCAGCCCCCTAAGGGTGGGACTACTCCAAAAATCCCGCTCGTAAAGCACTACGAGCGAAATCTCCATCAGCTGATGCAAAAACATTAAACTGATAAAATTTTGTAAAGGTGTGGACAGAGGACCAGGTGGCTGCCCTGCAAAGCTGGTCTGCAGAAGCTCCATTTCTTGCTGCCCACGAAGCCCCTACCGATCTGGTGGAATGGGCTGTAAGTCTCTCCGACACAGGACGGCTAGCCTTTATATAAGCATGCCTGATGGTAGACGTAATCAATCTAGCGATGGATTGTTTTGAGGCTGGCCAGCCTCTCTTATTAGCGTCATAAAGGACAAACAGAGAGTCAGTCCGTCTAATCTGGGAAGTTCTTTTAACATAAATGCGGAGAGCCCTAACCACATCTAACTTTTCCATCGATTGCTGTAAGGGATACAGGGAAGAGAACCTCTTGGGAATAGAAAATCTTTTACCAGGGTGTTTCCATGCCCCTTCAGCAATATCTCTAAGTTCTGCGGAAGGGGGAAAACGGCTGGCCTTCCTCTTGGCCTTTTTAAAGAGACTTCTGTCTCTGGGAGTAATATCTTCCGGCTCTGGGAGATCCAACGCCTGTCTGACCGCTAAAACCAAATCGTTAACAAATTGGCCTTTAGAAATTTCTCCCTGCTCTGAGGAATGACCTTGGTCAGTATCCGAATAAATTTCCCCTTCTTCCTCAGACTCCTCCTCAGAGTCTGAGAGGACCAAGAGGGGATTAACAGATCTAGGTCTCTTTCTTTTAGCAGGCGGGGTGTTAGAGGAGTCAAGCAACTGGTTAAGCTTGTCCAAACCTTTTACAATAGCTGTAGACCATGCCGGATCGGTAGCAACCGGGGATGGATCAGTCTGTAATGATGAAGGTCCCGGCAAACTCAAAGCACTAGAACCTGAGGAAGCCGGGAGGTCTGACTGCGTACTAGCATTACTAGCCACAGAAGTTGCCACAGTAGTCAGCAACTGGTTAGATTGAAACACCATCTGAGCTAAAGAGTTAACCGACTGTGTCAGGGAGGTAACCCAGGCCGGTTCCACCGACGGTGGGACTGAAACCTGCTGGGTCTGTGCAGTGGAAGCCTATGCTTTGCATGCCGTGCAGAGCGCCAACGGGTCCCTCTGAGCGCACGGTAATTTTACATTACATTTAGAACATGTGAAATATTTTGCCATAGGGCCCTTTCCCTTATCTGTCATATTTATAAAGGAAGGCACACCAAGCACACAGACTAAATAAAAATCTAGCTGAATATACAGATAGATAGCAGAGAAAGAGAGAGAGAGAAAGAGAGAGTAAAGTATGTAATGAACAGAGAAAATACCAAGTAATCAACTGATATATTTTTAAAAGTTGTACTTGAAAATTGTAAACACCATAAATATCTATGGCTAGTAGGAGGCTATAGTGTAAACCTGCTAGCCCAGTATTACAACATCAGATATGTGTGTAATTTAAGGTGATACTTAGCCCAAGGGCCACAAAGGGGAGAAGTCCGACAGCAGTCCTGTGCTTTCTCCTCAGCTCTGTTCCTCTTCCCGGGCTTCTGCTGGCGCCAGAAAACTTGGGAAAGACCATCTCTCTCTCTGTAGGGAGGGGGGAACTCTATGTTTTAGCTCCCCCTCCTTCCGTTTTGCCGATATTAGCAACTATAATTTTCAAAAAAAAAAAACTTGCTTCAAAACGTGGCAGAGTAGTGGAGACCTCTAGGACAGAGGTCTCCGCAGCGGAAGATATCCGAAGCCCCCCTCCAATGTATGAGGGGGGAATCTTGGTATAGCCCCCTCTCCTTCAGCGCTGCTGCCGAAATCCAAGATGGCTGCCGGCGTTTACACTATCCGATAACCGGCGCTCTATGCCTGTAATGGCAGCGCCGGTTATCGGGGAGGCTGGAGGAGTGCAGCGGTCCTTAAGACCGCTTGTCACTCCTTTTAATCAGGCACCCTCTTCTTATACTTTTGGTCCCTGTCAGTGAGAGCCGCTGGCTCTCAGCTGACAGGGGAATGCCTGCGCTGCCAAGCTGTGAGTGTGTTCTCTATAGTAGAACACACTCCAGCACTGCCACCTGTAAAAAAAGTAAAAAATAAAAGAAAAAAAATAAAATTTCTTAAATTTACCCTAAGTACTAAAAAATGCTGCCCAAACTCCAGGGCACCTAAAAAAAAACTGGACAGGAAGAGGCAGGGGGATTGTAGAGGGGAGGGGTTTGTCAGCAGTACTAAAGTTAACTAGTTAGGTGCCAACTCCCAAGCTCCCCTCCACAACCCATGGTAAGCAGTGTCCCCCAGACCGGATGAAAGAGAAAAGTCTATTTAACAAGCATTGTGGCAGTACATGTCTGATGTTTCCTCCTAGCCGGGTCACACATGCCCATATGCCCTCAGACTGGATCGTAGGAGCAGTATGTTAACCCTTACTGCTCCGTGCCAGTATCGCCGAGGCAACTGAGTATAGCACAGTTACCCCAGGTGTATTTTATTGATAAATTGTGTTAAGTGATTTTATTACTGGAAATAAGGCTGATTGTCTATTACTAGACTCCTACATATTAATAAATAGACCCCTATGTCATGTAGCTCTATGAGACTTTACACCTGGCAAGATGTACATTGATATTTAGTGATTAGCTACACATAAACAAATTAAATCACATATGAGTAATAGAAGATGATTATAGTGAAAGAGTAAGTATAAGAGGGAATGAGAATATGGGCAATAATTGAGTGAGAAAGAAAAATAAAATGAAAATGCTGTGGGGGAGAGCAGGAAAAAAAGAGATATTTAAGAGTGATGCCTCTGCACTGAAAATGATGATTTGGAGTTCAGTGGTGTGGGAATATGAAGAGGATGCAACACTAGATAGTGTGGAGGCAAAGAGGAAGTAATTGTAAATGAGTAATTGTTGGTATTAGTCATTTTGCAGCTATTATCCACATGACCTCTTACCTGTATGATGTACACTTCCTCTCTGCCATTGAACCAAACTTCAAACTTCTTGTTATCCCCCTTTACGTTTTCAGTGATACCAACAGAACTCATCTGTTTTCATAAACAGATGTTAGTAGCAGTAACAGAAACAAATAAAGCAATTAAGCTTAAAGATCAAGTAAATCTATTTTTTTACATAGCAATTTATGAAAAGCTTTCTCACAAATAAGTCGTATTACTACCAAATATAGGGATTATCACTAAAACAAAATAAAAGTTTCATTCAAAGTGGTAACAGTCTGATACAACAATACAGTTTTTTGAAGAAAAGAAAATGATCTCAACTGCACCAAGGGCCTGGTTCATCTTCTAATGTGAACACAACTTGCATTTAAAAAAAAAAATAGATGTAACTTGCACGCGCATATTTTTCAATTACAAGGGGTCTCAAAAAACATTGCCATTTCAATATGTGTATAAGTATGCTATGACTATTTGTTACTTGCTGTATGTAGACAGACAGAACACACTGCAGGATGCACACATGCATATGTGCAATATAAAGTCCCTTTAGAACACCTGCATCCCAAAAAAATTTTATAAAATGAATTTACAAACTATTAATACTATATTCAGTAATAAAAATATATTAAACAAAAAATGTTCTTAATGCGCGCGGTACATAAAATGTATTTTTATGTTGTGGCATGCATACGTGTCAGTCATCACTATCACCTGCCCTGTAGCTGGTGCAAGTGATACGGCTAAAAAACATGTAACTAAGAGATGCCCAGAGCTTGAATCGGACATGAATTGGATGCAATGGCGTTCACTGGTGTGAGGTCCGTTTCCAAACATGCACAGAGCAATTTCACACAAGATACGGCACTCAACAGGACTTACTTTAGAAGACGGATCAGCCCCAAGTATCTAAACATCCCTAGGAATTCACTTAATATGTAGTCGATCCTCCCAGATTCATTTTATATTATATTCTCTGGGAGGAGCATCCGCACAGACTTAATAAACCATCACAACAAGACAGTTTGTCAAATAGGCAGAATGACTCCAAATAGAGAGGGTTTATATCGTTAAACATTATTTCAGTACTGAAAGGGCTGACATATTATGTGGGTAATGAAAGAGATAGAATTAGATAGTGGGAATTACAGAGAATACAGCTTTCATGTAGACCTACACATCCTAAAACCTTAACAATCTGACTACAGAGGACAGACACACATTACCTTTAATGCATGTTTAAAGCTGTAGGAAGGAGATTTCTCGTGTCCTTCTGTGCTCTCCTCCCTCTTCTTGCAGAAGAGCAGGGTTTTGGCATACAGGAACAGGTGCCTCTGCATAGGCTTGAACCTTGCTAGATCTTTCACTTTATTGTGGCCCTTCTTGTGGTCAGTCCACACGTTGAAGGAGCCCTGCATGAGCAGCTTGCCGAGCTCACCGAGATCCCCCTGCAGGCAGAGAACACAAGTAAAGTATCACATATCCTCAGAGGCCGTCCAGTCACTGCACAGCACTCTAATGCCCACTTCACATCACATGCCACAATAAGGCTGACAGTTTGGAGAGTAATGCTGTTATTGCATAAAGAGAGAAGCTCTAGGTATCTATAAACCAATCAGATTTTGGGAAGCAATATCCTCGGCTCGCTCACGTAACATGTGCGTATCAGGAAACAGCTGTAGCAGGAGACACAGCACAGGACATTGTATAATACACAGACATGATTATTATGTGTTTTCATTTATTCAGACATTCGGTTATTTATATATTAATCAACAAAATAAAGCATGTGAGGTAATATTAGAGTGGAATTTTGGGCGTAAGCAGGTACCTAACACTTTCGTTCAGTTTTGCGGTATCCTGGGACTTGTAGTTTCAAAATAGCTGTGACTTGTGGTCTTCTGTGGTGATTCTTAGCCATAGATGAGCTCATCACCCAAAAAACTCAGTTATCAGATTTACCCTCACTATTAGTTATAAAACTATACTATTATTACAGATTTTGTTTAATTAAAAGTGTAGTGAAAGCCAGCAAAGATAGCAATGGCACATTATAATGTTATTCCAAAATGTTGCCATAACTGAAAGCATTGTGAAATCTGACGGAGAAATTTGGTGTGGTGCTTATATACAAGTATGCTCGACTTTGGCTGTTCTCAAATATTATTTTCTTAATGGGCAAAAAACTCTTATTTTGCTCTTATATACACAAACTAAACACATTTAGTGACAGATCCTGACCTAGTGGTTTAATCACGGATAGTAACTATTATTTATTAATATTAATTATATATAATGATAGAAGTATTTTTTCCAAAAACTATAAGGGGCATATTGAATTACGATTCCGGCCCGCGGGATCGCGTCGGAACGGGCCATGTACTTAATCCATGGTACTGCAATAAAGTGGATTTTCGCTCGCAGCCCATAGGGTTGCGTACGAAAATCTGCGTTATTGCGGTACCGTATTACCGCTAATAGTGCGCACTTTCAGCAGTAACGCGCGTTACCGCGGACCGGAGTCCCAATTGAATATGCCCCTAAGTATGTTTCAGATTTACTGCAATTTTATGAGAAATGAGAAGGAAATTAAACATACAACTTGAAGGCAGATAAGAACCACTTGGCCATCTAGTCTGTCCATTTTTATCCCTGATAACTTCAGACATTTGTTCCTTAGCTTTTTTCAGATTTAGGATAGTGTTATGCCTATCCTAAGCATGTTTAAATTACTCTACTGTATTAGCCTGTACCTTTACTTTCTTCTCTACTGATGTCAGACACACTTGTCTGTAGTTGCCAGCTTCTTTTTTACTTTCACTTTTTTTTTACAGCAGAACTATATTCGCTCTTTTCTAGGCCTATAATTCTGTTATTGGCAATACCAGCACCCCTTAAATCTCTTTTCATATTCTTGGATTATATCTCATCTGGCCCCACTGTCTTATCCACTACCAGTTTTGAGAATTTTATTAGGATCTTCTCTAACTGGTCTTGTGCCTACCTCCTTTGTATCAATGTTCTTGCTTCAAAGCCGTGATCCAGTCACTACTTCTTCCGATATAAATACTAAGCAAAAGTATTAATATGATTTGGTATACAGTTGGCTGTCTCTCTCTTTAGTCTTACTATTCCTCCTTTTTGTTTTATTCTTTTAGTTTTATACTACTACTGACTGTGCCATCTTCTCCTCAGCTTGAACCTTTTCACATCTGATAGTCTCCTTCGGCTTAGAAAGACATTCCTCTTTTTCTTCATTCCTCACAGTGTCATTATATTTCCTAAAAGCCATCATTTTGCAATACTTGCTACCTCTTTTGAGAACCAAATTGGATTAATTTTCCTTCTGCTTTTCCTAACCTGTTTGCTACAAAGGTCTGCATGTAGTGATGTGTTTCCACGTGTTATGAACCTCCCATATCCTTTATCATTTCTTTGTTATTTGTTTTGTTTCTATTTGCTTAAAGGCTCTGCCATAAGGCTACATCATGTGTGGCAGAGCAGATTGCTTCACTCCTATTTATTTCACTGGCCACTTCCTGATGTAGCATAGCATCTGTGTACTTAGTAACCTGGTTTCCCTTGAAGACGGACGCAGGCTTATATCTTTCCAGAAGGATTGGCTATGCTATATAAATTCAAATTCCTCCTCTGCACACTACCTCAGCCACCTCTTCAAGCCATTTCTACTGCCACACATTACAATTTCTTTTGCAGAGTTCCAACTTTCTCAATGATATCTATATACCCCTCCTTCCTTGCTGTCTTCAGGATTGTTATGGTGAACACATAGGGCTAGATTTACTAAGCTGCGGGTTTGAAAAAGTGGGGATGTTGCCTATAGCAACCAATCAGATTCTAGCTGTCATTTTGTAGAAGGTACTAAATAAATGAAAGCTAGAATCTGATTGGTTGCTATAGGCAACACCCCCACTTTTTCAAACCCGCAGCTTAGTAAATCTAGCCCATAGGGTCTGATTCATGTTCGAACACAACCTGCACGCAACTTGCTTTTAAAAAACGAGCACAGAACTTGAACATCATTAAGACCATATTCAAATCCAAGTGGATCTTAAGATCCGTTTCTATTTGAATCTGGGTATAAGTACGCTCTGCCTAAACGTAACTTGCTGTATGTTAACAGACAGAACACAGTGCATATGAGCAATATAAAGTCCTATCACAATACATGCAAAAAAAATAATCTATAAAATAATATTAAGAACTCATAATACTATAATAATTAAAAAAAGAAATGGTTTTAAAATTTTTGAATATACGTTACCATTATCTCTGTTATATTGTAATATTACTAGTTGTTGTTGTTGAAAATAAACAGATTTAAAAAAAAATATTTTTAAAAAAATATTTTTTTTCTTTTTCAATTTTTACATTAACTACATAAAACAGGGTGTTTTTATATGGTTTCTTACTTGCATACAAATATTATTTGCCATCTAAATGCACACATATATGTAGTATTTAATAGAAAGACGATGCTGTGACAGTCATCACTATCACTTATGCCTGCCCTGTAGCTGGTGCAAAGAATAAGGCTAAAAAACGTACTTTAGAGAAACTCAGGACTTTAATTGGCGCATCAGCACTAGAGACGCCCTTACTGTACATTGCCTACGTTCATCTGCCCCTTCCCTCCCCCATTCTGACCTTCAAGTCGTAAGCAGTCATAAGCGTCATTTGCATTTAGACTTGAATTTAATGCAATTGCGTTCATTGGCAGAAGGTCTGTTTCTGAGAATGCACAGAACTATTTCACGCAAGACATGGCAAAGGGTCTTACATCCGAACATGAATCAGGCCCATATTCTATATAAAGGAGGCTGCTAAAAGTGAACAACCCGCAAAGAAGTTCTAAGGATATTAGCAACTGACGGGCATTGATAACAAAGTGTGGTCAAGCAACAGCTAAAATTTACCCTCTCTATGGAAAACCTAACAGCCAACCTACATAACGATAAGCTTATTTCTTATCTAGATGGCAAATTATGCAGCTCATTTCCACTCTCTGGCTTATGGCAGTGTTGGAAGGTTTTATAGATAGTATACTCCACGCTATGTACATTTATCATCCTTTATGGAACCATACCTCGTATCCAGTAATGGCTATCTGGTGCATGGAATCATTCACAGATTTGATGATATCCAGCACGGTAGCAAGTGCTTCCTCTAATTCAGCTGTCCCTTCAGAATTCTTGCTGCACTTCAGCATTTCCTATAACGAGATAAACACCCAAAAAAAACATTGTGAATGTGTAATCTAGATAACTATTTCATATGCAGGTTACAGTTTACTAAATTTGCCAATATGACTCGTAATCTACAGCTTCATTGAGCATTAAATATATTCAGATTGAAAAGGTACTAGGCCATATTTAATGTAACAACATGACTGCAATAAATTGGCGAAAACTTTGCCCTATATACTTTTACCATTTCAACAGTTATACATATGTTAATTGTTTTCGCCAGTTTAGCCCCAGTGTGATAAACCCTGACACCCAATGATTTTACTCTGAGAACTATGCCAAGAAGTAACACTGGGCTCCTTGTGACCTGTACGTTTGGCCCACCCATCCTCCAACTCAATCTACCCATTTTGGCATACGGCACGTGTGGCAGAAGACTGTTATAGATTGGGTCAAACAGATCCCAAGTGGCTTCCCTGCTGTATTTATTGATTTATTTATTATCATGTATTTATATAGCACAAATTAAACTAGGCAGCGTTCTACAGAGGATAAGTAGTCATTCACATCATGTCCTATTGGAGTGCTTAAACATTCTCAAGAAAAGTTATTGGCCTTATCTGTGAGGAGTTTGTATGTTCTCCCCGTGTTTGTGTGGATTTCCTCCGGGTGCTCCGGTTTCCTCCCACACTCCAAAATCATACTGGTAGGTTAATTGGCTGCTAACAAATTGGCCCTAGTTTGTCTGTGTGTGTGTGTCCGTGTGTGTGTGCTACGGAATTTAGACTGTAAGCTCCAATGGGGCAGGGACTGATGTGAGTGAGTTCTCTGTACAGCGCAGAATTAGCTGCAGAATTAGTGGTGCTATATAAATAAATGATGATGATGATACTGCACAAACATATACACAACCATCTCTGTGTACCGCGGGCAGACAATAAATGCTAAAATAATCCACAATTTTGATTACTTTAACCGGCACAAACATTTTTAGAATACTGCTCTTTATGTTTACATTTTTGTTTACTTCAAGTTTTGCTCTGTAACTTTCAGGTGGTATTTCAAGTTCTTTACATAGCTGTTTTATAATGTGACTATCTTTTTCCGGTCTTTAAAACAGACCTGTCAAGGGGATGCCAAACTTTAATATGAGACAGTGCAACCCAGATTAAACATTTAAACTGTAAATTTGAGTTACTGTTTTGTATTCGTTAATTCGGGAATTATGTCCATTTTACTGGGACCATTGAATTGCCACTCCAGTGGGGTAGCAATCTTGTTAACTACCCTGACCATGGGTCTCAGTGCTTTTCAGCATGGAACTGGGGTCTCTGTAGTAAAGCCATCAAAGTTCTGCATTGTAACATCCCCTAGGAAGAGCGGGGAGGGGGGGTATGTTGTTGTGCCCTTACCATAGAAGCACCAATTCTGGGCTAGAAATCATTCCAGGCTGTCTAGTGCTTACTGGAGTTTTTTTGGGGAGGAAAGGGGGACATGCTGCACATTTTGCATTAACAATCTTTCCTGATATAAGTATCATTGTCCCTATGATGTGTTATGTGTATCTAAGAGTATATGGATATTTATTCATACTGTAAGCATAATGTAAGTGACTGGGACAAAATTAATATGTAACATGTAGATAATTGCAAGTCACCTGTCTAGGATGTTTGTTATGGTATGCATGTGCATAGTATATAGTAATCATACGACTAGCACAAAAAGTTAATTCTGAGCAGAAAAGGGACAGTGCTTTGGGTAAACTGGAAACTACCTTTAAAACTTTGAAATAACAGTCAAATTGTCTGTAAAACTTCCTTAGAACAGAGTAATTATAGGGAGACTATCAAACAATGCTGCATAGGAAAAGTATTCAAATAAACCTCTCCAAATGGAGAAAGGGCTTCTGAAAAATACCATATACATGGCAGTCCTGTGAGTAATTCTCCTCTGCGCAGGTGATTGTTATGTGTCAGCAGAAGTCTCTGAATTGCTCTAAAAACCAGTGGACTGTCTCACAGGCAAACCACGCAGTGGTAGAAGTGGGGGTATATACGGTGGTACGCCATACTACTGCTTCTCCTACTGCTTTAATTGTAAAAACTATTCAATTCAATTGACTTACATTCCCATTACATTTCCCATAACACCACTTCTACATTTTTATACCAGCAATTTTAAATTTCCACTTCAACCACTGATACCATGTAAATAGTATTTTCCAGAAGGCCCTTTGTCATTTTTTTAGATTGTAGGTTTATTTGAATATTATTTGCATTTTGCAGAAGTTGGTGTTATGAAAATGTCTGTGCAACAGTCAAATTTGTTGTACAATTGTTATGGTGTATCACCATATCTTACAAACTGTGTGTATTTTATGTTTATACGCATTACTGGTTTGTATGCACTTGTTTGTACAGCATTTATTTGCTGCTTTAATGTACAGTGATTGTGACATTCAGGGTAGGTTTGCAATGTCAGTCCATTTCTCAGTTTTGTAAGGCTCAATCAACTGTTTTTATGAACAAGAAATATATCAACTCTACGGATGCATATCATATGCCAAGTGGCTCACTCTGCCACTGCCAACTTCATCAGCTTGCCCGGAGAACTATAGGTGGTACACAATCCTCCCACCCACTTAAGAAAATGTATGTTTCTTATGATATACTATTTATGAGGACATTGTATGCATTTTACTGAATATACATAGTACAGTTGACAAAAGACACCAATCCATCAAATTTAATATTTCACAAATTTGAACTGTAAGTCAGATAAAGGCAAAACAGTTTCTAATTTAGCCTCCAGGGATGGAGGGGTGGGGGGGTCGGGGGGGGGGGGGGAAGAACTACCAGGCCTTATCTTCCTTGTGTAATAATGTTTGAGTACTCTATTTGATGTCGTCAGTGATATAAGTAATGCTGTCATTTGTATGCTTTTATAAATGATACCAAAGTTCATACAACTGCCCAGCACTCACTGGGTAGTTACCACACCTCCCGCATCTCTTGCTAGATGGTGCAACACCTCCAAGGACCCCTCCACACAAAAGTGTGCAATTCATCAAAAGCATCTGATAAAGAGGGCAGTTTAGTCCCTGAAATATTACGCTATGCACTTTTTTGTCTTGGAGTTCGATAAAGCAGCTCAGAGAGAGCCTTCTGTTTACTTTCTGGCTGTTGTTTGTTCTGTGATATTTTATGACTGATGCCATCAACAAATAATTGGTGGCAGGAACAGTTATGGCTGTGCACAGCTGACAGTCCAGGTCCATAAATGGCTGTGCGTGTTGTAACAATATTTTGGGTTAGGGGTGTAGTGCCACTGTTCTGCTGTATATATACACTGTGTCGAGGTTCAGTAACAGACTAATCATCATCATCATCACCATTTATTTTATATAGCGCCACTGATTCCGCAGCGCTGTACAGAGAACTCATTCACATCAGTCCCTGCCCCATTGGAGCTTACAGTCTAAATTCCCTAACACACACACACACACGGACAGACACACAGGCTAGGGTCAATTTTGATAGCAGCCAATTAACCTACCAGTATGTTTTTGGATTGTGGGAGGAAACCAGAGCACCCGGAGGAAACCCACTCAAACACGGGGAGAACATACAAACTCTACACAGATAAGGCCATGGTCCGGAATTGAACTCATGACCCCAGCGCTGTGAGGCAGCAGTGCTAACCACTAAGCCACCGTGCTGCCCCATCGTCAACATTTATTTATATAGCGCCACTAATTCCGCAGCGCTG
This sequence comes from Mixophyes fleayi, assembly GCF_038048845.1. Lineage (NCBI taxonomy): Eukaryota > Metazoa > Chordata > Amphibia > Anura > Limnodynastidae > Mixophyes > Mixophyes fleayi. The sequence goes on from NC_134404.1 coordinate 116,069,814, forward strand.
TACAGAGAATTGACTCACAACAGTCCCTGCCCCATTGGGGCTTACAGTCTAAATTCCCTAACATTCACACGCACAGACAGACACACAGACTAGGGTCAATTTGCTAGCAGCCAATTAACCTACCAGTATGTTTTTGGAGTGTGGGAGGAAACCTGGAGCACCCGGAGGAAACACACACAAAAACAGGGAGAACATACAAACTCCACACAGATAAGGCCATGGTCGGGAATTGAACTTGTGACCCCAGTGCTGTGAGGCAGAAGTGCTAACCACGTAATCTCCTCCTTGAAAACAAAATTTGAAGGCACCATTCTCATTTGTAATGACATTCTATAAAGTTTTACCTTCAAAAGCAACTGGTACTTGGTGATTCTCTGGACGGGTTTCAATAGATAAGCATCTAATGACAGTTTGTGATCCAGTTTCCGTTGACATTCCTTTGTAAAAAAGAGATGACACAAAATGAACACACAAACGTACACCTTCATTATGTGAGTTTTAAAGCTATGTAAGCTATTACATATATTTTGGACCGTAGTCAATATTTGGATGACTTTAAAAATTGTTTTGGTTAGAGCCATTTGATATTTGCATACACATAATTTTGTCTTCTATGATTGTGCTTGTTAGTTATGAGTTCAGAAGCTGAGCACACAAAATAAAATATTTATACCATTAGTTAATGTAAATCTAAAATTTTACAAAATCTTAACATTTACTGTCCATTATTTAAAAGACAACTTATAACTAAATAAATCAAATTTGACCTTATCAGAGAAAAGCTGCATTACCAATGTGCTGCTGTTTTTCCCAGGGATCCTCTTTTCCTCTCCTCTCACAGCCCTGGATGGAAACCTGGGGTAATGGTGTTGGAGAGGGGTGTGACAGGAGGACTAAGCAAGAGCCGCAATCAAGGTATCCGTCGCTATTTAAAGTTGGACATTTAAATGTACCAGTTCTGAATTGAACATTTGTCAGAGCCTCTGAAAAAATGGCTGCATACAGCAGCCCACTGGGCTACTTCTAAGGGGAAGAAATCTTTTATGTAGTTGGTAGTGTGAAATCTTTTACATAGTTGGCAGTGTAGCTTTAAGCATATTCAGTTCTAAATACTGTATTTTGTAATTTTTTACCTTCGCAATACTAAAACATCAATTACTGTACTGAACGAAAACTATTATACAGCACTAAAAGTTACAAAATAATGATATGTGGGTAATTTTTGTGTTGGGAAAATGTAGTGGAAATTCATAGAAAATGGCCTACTGAAATAAGAGGATTTATGTACTTACGTTAAATTCGTTTCTCTGATTCCGTCTGGGGGACCCTGCTTACCATGGGTTGTGGAGGGGAGCTTGGGAGTTGGCACCTAACTAGTTAACTTTAGTACTGCTGACAAACCCCTCCCCTCTACAATCCCCCTGCCTCTTCCGGTCCAGTTTTTTTAGGTGCCCTGGAGTTTGGGCAGCATTTTTTAGTACTTAGGGTAAATTTAAGAAATTTTATTTTTTTTCTTTTATTTTTTACTTTGTTACAGGTGGCAGTGCTGGAGTGTGTTCTACTATAGAGAACACACTCACAGCTTGGCAGCGCAGGCATTCCCCTGTCAGCTGAGAGCCAGCAGCTCTCACTGACAGGGACCAAAAGTATAAGAAGAGGGTGCCTGATTGAAAGGAGTGACAAGCGGTCTCAAGGACCGCTGCACTCCTCCAGCCTCCCCGATAACCGGCGCTGCCATTACAGGCATAGAGCGCCGGTTATCGGATAGTGTAAACGCCGGCGGCCATCTTGGATTTCGGCAGCAGCGCTGAAGGAGAGAGGGCTATACCAAGATTCCCCCCTCATACATAGGAGGGGGGCGTCGGATATCTCCGCTGTGGAGACCTCTGTCCTAGAGGTCTCCACTGCTCTGCCAAGTTTGAAGCAAGTTTTTTTTTTTTTTAAATAATTGCTAATAGCGGCAAAACGGAAGGAGGGGGAGCTAAAACATAGAGTTTCCCCCTCCCTACAGAGAGAGAGATGGTCTTTCCCAAGTCTTCTGGCGCCAGCAGAAGCCCGGGAAGAGGAACAGAGCTGAGGAGGAAAGCACAGGACTGCTATCTGACTTCTCCCCTTTGTGGCCCTTGGGCTAAGTATCACCTTAAATTACACACATATCTGATGTTGTAATACTGGGCTAGCAGGTTTACACTATAGCCTCCTACTAGCCATAGATATTTATGGTGTTTACAATTTTCAAGTACATTTTAAAAATATATCAGTTGATTACTTGGTATTTTCTCTGTTCATTGCAAACTTTAATCTCTCTTTCTCTCTCTCTCTCTGCTATCTATCTGTATATTCAGCTAGATTTATATTTAGTCTGTGTGCTTGGTGTGCCTTCCTTTATAAATATGACAGATAAGGGAAAGGGCCCTATGGCAAAATATTTCACATGTTCTAAATGTAATGTAAAATTACTGTGCGCTCAGAGGGACCCGTTGGCGCTCTGCACGGCATGCGAAGCAGAGGCCTCTTCCAGTCAAGTTAGTTTTAACAAGCCCATGGATAAAAAGGGCAGTCACACAAGAGCACACAGAAGAATAACAGAAGGGAGGGATCGCAGTGTCCCCCAGACGGAATCAGAGAAACGGATTTAACGTAAGTACATAAATCCTCTTTTCTCTTTCATCCGTTCTGGGGGACACTGCTTACCATGGGGACGTTCTAAAGCAGCCTCCTAAGGGTGGGACTACTCCGAAAATCCCGCTCGTAAAGCACTACGAGCGAAATCTGCATCAGCTGATGCAAAAACATTAAACTGATAACATTTTGCAAAGGTGTGGACAGAGGACCAGGTGGCTGCCCTGCAAAGCTGGTCTGCAGAAGCTCCATTCCTTGCTGCCCACGAAGCCCCTACCGATCTGGTGGAATGGGCTGTAAGTCTGTCCGGCACAGGACGGTTAGCCTTTATAAAAGCTTGCCTGATGGTAGACGTAATCCATCTAGCGATGGATTGTTTTGAGGCTGGCCAGCCTCTCTTATTAGCGTCATAAAGGACAAACAGAGAGTCAGTCCGTCTAATCTGGGAAATTCTTTTAACATAAATGCGGAGAACCCTAACCACATCTAACTTTTCCATCGATTGCTGATCCGCATGAGAAGTGGATGAGAAAACCGGAACTACTATTTCCTGGTTTAGATGAAAAGCCGAAACTACCTTTGGAACAAAGGAAGGAAGGGTTCTTAACACTGCTCTGTCCTCGTGGAAAACCAAATAAGGTTCCCGACAGAACAGGGCTCCTAATTCAGAAACTCTACGAGCAGAAGCAATGGCCAGAAGAAAGAGGACCTTTCAGGTCAACCACTTTAAATCTGCCCTGCGCAATGGCTCGAAGGGAGGCCCCTTGAGCATGTCCAGAACCAAGTTGAGATCCCATGGAGCTGTAGGAGGGACATAAGGAGGCTGTATATGCAGAACTCCCTGAAAAAAAAGTCCTGATATCTGGTAAATCAGCTAATTTCGTATGAAAAAATACTGAAAGAGCTGAAACCTGAACCTTTAGGGAGCCTAATCTAAGGCCTGCTTCTAGGCCATCCTGAAGGAAAGCTAACAAGCGAGAGAGACGAAAGGAGGACGAGTGGCATGTCCTATTTTCGTACCAGCTAATGTAGGCCTTCCAAATCCGGCGAGAAGAAGCTGGTTTCCTACCTCGCATCATTGTTTGTAATACACTGGAAGAAAAACCTCTAGCCCTCCAGAGGCTGGCTTCAACAGCCATGCCGTTAAATTGAGCTGAGGTAAATTCTGGTGATGGAATGGACCTTGAAGAAGAAGGTCAACTCGATACGGAAGGCGGAATCCCGGACCTTCCGCCATAGATATTATTTCTGCGAACCACACACGCCGTGGCCAGAAGGGAGCTACTAGAATTACTGGCAGAGAGCCCTGCCGTACTCGTCTGAGGACGCGAGGAAATATGGGGATCGGAGGAAACAGGTATCCCATCCTGAATTCCCATGACATCGTCATGACATCCACAGCCACCGCTAAAGGATCTCTCACCCTTGCGCAGAACCTGTGAATCTTTCTGTTGTGTCTGGAGGCCATTAAGTCTATGTCTGGAAGACCCCACCTGTGGACCAGAGATTGGAAGACTTCCGGGTGTAGTGACCACTCCCCCGGCATCATTTGGTTTCGACTTAGATAGTCCGCCTCCCAGTTTTCTATTCCTGGAATGAAAACTGCTGATATTGCTGGAACATATAGCTCTGCCCAAACCAATATTTGGGCTATGATATCCATCGCTGCTGCGCTCCTGGTTCCTCCTGGTCTGTTGACATATGCCACGGCCGTGGCATTGTCGGACTGGATTCTGACCGGGTGGCTCTGAAGAAGGGACTGTGCTCCCCGGAGGGCCAAAAGAATGGCCTTCAATTCCAATACATTTATTGGGAGAGCAGACTCCTGAAACGACCACCGTCCCTGGAGCCGGAGGTGCAGGATTACCGCCCCCCAACCTTTCAAGCTGGCATCTGTCGTGGCTATAATCCACGGCCATGGTGCGAAAGATCTGCCCACATTCAAGTGATCCTGGCACAGCCACCACTGAAGAGATATTCTCGCCCTCTGAGATAGAGAGATCTTTTGAAGTTCCAGGTGTAGGTGTGATCCTGACCACTTCGACAATAGGTCCCACTGGAAACATCGAGAATGGGCTCGACCGAAGGGGATGGTCTCGAAGGAGGTCACCATCTTTCCGAGTAGCCTCATGCACAAGTGCATTGAGGGTTTGGGGAAGACAGAACCTGAGTAGTTACCTTTTGAATAGAGGTGACCTTCTCTACTGGGAGAAATATCCTTTGCTTGCTGGTGTCCATAATGAGTCCCAGGAACACCATGCGCTGACACGGAACCAACTGGGATTTCCTTGAATTTATCAGCCATCCGTGGCCCTTTAGGAACGCCTGGGTGAGGGATAGGTGATAGCCTAGGCAACTCTCAATGGAAGCCTTGATGAGTTGGTCGTCCAAATAAGGAACGACCTGAACACCCTGTAGGTGAAGACATGCTGCCATTACCGACATAATCTTTGTGAAAACCCTTGGCGCTGTTGAGAGGCCAAAGGGGAGGGCCCGAAACTGATAGTGACCTGATCCCACCAAAAATCTGAGAAGGGACTGATGGTGGATCCAAATGGGAATGTGGAGATATGCGTCCTTTATATCTATGGACGCTATGAACTGATCTTTCTCTAGGCCGTTTATTACTGACCTTCCATCCGAAATTTGTCCACCCTTAAGTGAACATTGAGGCCCTTTAGGTTGAGGATGGGACGAAAGGAGCCGTCCGGCTTCGAGACTAGGAACAGGTTGGAATAAAAACCTCTTCCCTTCTGGCAATCTGTAACCCTGCAGATGAACTTCTGAACCAGAAGAGAAGCTACACAATCCTGTATAGCCTGTCTTCTTAATGGATCTCGGGAAAGGGGAGCCTGGAAGAAACGGCGTGGAGCCGGGCCCAGAAGGTCTATTTTGTACCCTTCTGAAAGAATCCCCCGAATCCAAGTGTCTTGGGAAGACGCTGCCCACTGTTCGTAAAACAGAGACAGATGTCCCCCCACTGGCGCCACTGCGATACAGGGTGGTCGTCAGGACGCAGGCTTCTCCTGGGTCTTAAGGGCCTAGCGCCTAGATGCAAACGAGGACCTCCCCCTGGTAGAGGAGCCTCGGGAATAGGATTGCCTTCCTCTAAAGGACTGTCCCCTATGGGAAGAGGCCCCACGAAAGGGCTGACAAAAAGAGCTGCCCCTCGGGGCGTGGCTCCTGTTAGCATATACTGGCAAGGAAGTGCTTTTGCCCCCCGTTGCCTGAGAAATAAGGGTATCTAATTCCGGGCCGAACAAACCTGCTGCCGAAAAAGGAATAGTATCAACGGACCTTTTTGATTCCGCATCACCTTCCCAGGATTTCAGCCAAAGCGTCCTCCTTGCTGAAATGGAGGCCGCCTGGATGGAAGAGGAAACCGCCGCTGAGTTCTGGGCAGCCTCATAAAGATACCCCGAAGCCTCCTTTAAATGCAAGGCTAGGGGAAGAAATTCGGAGTTCTGTAAGGCCTCTGCCAGCTGGTCTGCCCATGCCTCCATGGCTCCAGCCACCCAGGCTGAGGCAAATGTGGGTCTGAAGGCAGAACCCGCAGCCGCAAATATGGATTTGAGCTGGGATTCAACCTTGCGGTCATTGGCGTCCGGAAGGGACGCTGAACCAGGGGCTGGAAGTAAAGTATGTTTTGCCAAGCGAGGTCTCTTTCTTTTAGCAGGCGGGGTGTTAGAGGAGTCAAGCAACTGGTTAAGCTTGTCCAAACCTCTTACAATAGCTGTAGACCATGCCGGATCGGTAGCAACCGGGGCTGGGTCAGTCTGTAATGACGAAGGTCCCGGCAAACTCAAAGCACTAGAACCTGAGGAAGCCGGGAGGTCTGACTGCATACTAGCATTACTAGCCACAGAAGTTGCCACAGTAGTCAGCAACTGGTTAGATTGAAACACCATCTGAGCTAAAGAACTAACCGACTGTGTCAGGGAGGTAACCCAGGCCGGTTCCACCGACGGTGGGACTGAAACCTGCTGGGTCTGTGCAGTGGAAGCCTCTGCTTCGCATGCCGTGCAGAGCGCCAACGGGTCCCTCTGAGCGCACAGTAATTTTACATTACATTTAGAACATGTGAAATATTTTGCCATAGGGCCCTTTCCCTTATCTGTCATATTTATAAAGGAAGGCACACCAAGCACACAGACTAAATAAAAATCTAGCTGAATATACAGATAGATAGCAGAAAGAGAGAGAGAGAGAAAGAGAGATTAAAGTATGCAATGAACAGAGAAAATACCAAGTAATCAACTGATATATTTTTAAAATGTACTTGAAAATTGTAGACACCATAAATATCTATGGCTAGTAGGAGGCTATAGTGTAAACCTGCTAGCCCAGTATTACAACATCAGATATGTGTGTAATTTAAGGTGATACTTAGCCCAAGGGCCACAAAGGGGAGAAGTCCGACAGCAGTCCTGTGCTTTCCTCCTCAGCTCTGTTCCTCTTCCCGGGCTTCTGCTGGCGCCAGAAGACTTGGGAAAGACCATCTCTCTCTCTGTAGGGAGGGGGAAACTCTATGTTTTAGCTCCCCCTCCTTCCGTTTTGCCGCTATTAGCAATTATTTAAAAAAAAAAAAAAACTTGCTTCAAAACGTGGCAGAGCAGTGGAGACCTCTAGGACAGAGGTCTCCACAGCGGAGATATCCGACGCCCCCCTCCTATGTATGAGGGGGGAATCTTGGTATAGCCCTCTCTCCTTCAGCGCTGCTGCCGAAATCCAAGATGGCCGCCGGCGTTTACACTATCCGATAACCGGCGCTCTATGCCTGTAATGGCAGCGCCGGTTATTGGGGAGGCTGGAGGAGTGCAGCGGTCCTTGAGACCGCTTGTCACTCCTTTCAATCAGGCACCCTCTTCTTATACTTTTGGTCCCTGTCAGTGAGAGCTGCTGGCTCTCAGCTGACAGGGGAATGCCTGCGCTGCCAAGCTGTGAGTGTGTTCTCTATAGTAGAACACACTCCAGCACTGCCACCTGTAACAAAGTAAAAAATAAAAGAAAAAAAATAAAATTTCTTAAATTTACCCTAAGTACTAAAAAATGCTGCCCAAACTCCAGGGCACCTAAAAAAAACTGGACCGGAAGAGGCAGGGGGATTGTAGAGGGGAGGGGTTTGTCAGCAGTACTAAAGTTAACTAGTTAGGTGCCAACTCCCAAGCTCCCCTCCACAACCCATGGTAAGCAGTGTCCCCCAGACCGGATGAAAGAGAAACAGATTTTTTTTCCTTTTTAAAATATCATAAATGAAAAGAATATTACACAGAATTTAACTACAAGCTTAAAACCATATATTAATACCAGGACATGAATGGAGCCCCCAAAGTGGATGTGGATGAACTTGATGATGTGACACTCGGGTTCACATGGACACAAAAGAATGAAAGCATGATGATATTATATTATATATTGTTTATTGCTTCTGCGGTTCAGCGTGTTTAACCAGGGTCATCATTGATACAAAGGTGTGGGTTTGATTCTCTCCCATTTTCTAATTGGATCTTGGGTAGGGTATAAATTTATTTATACACATTGGGCCATTAAGGACAACAAAGCATGAAAAAGGAGTAAGTTTGCACCTGGGCAAAACCATGTTGCATTGGAGGGGGAGAAAAATGTAAAATGTGGGGACAGATTTATAGTTCGAGGAGGGCATGCCCTAGATCAACTTTAAATTTCAGTGTAAAAAAAAGTAAATTATCAGATATTTGTGTGCCACATGAAAAAGCAGCCAGAGTTTAACTTACAGTCATGGCCAAAAGTTTTGAGAATGACACAAATATTATTTTTCACAAAGTCTGCTGCCTCAGTTTTTATGATGCCAATTTGCATATACTCCAGAATATCATGGAGAGTGATCAGATGAATTGCAATTTCTTTCAAAATCCCTCCTTGCCATGACAATGAACTTTATTCCAAAAACAACATTTCCATTGCATTTTAGCTCTGCCACAAAAGGACCAGCTGACATCAGGTCAGTGATTCTCTCGTTAACACTGGTGAAAGTATTGCCGAGGACAAGGCTGGAGATTACTCTCTCATGCTGATTGAGTTAGAATACCAGACTTGAAGCTTTAAAAGGAGGGTGGTACTTGAAATCATTGTTCTTCCTCTGTTAACCATGGTTATCTGCAACGAAACACTTGCAGTCATCATTGCTTTGCATAAAAAGAGCTTCACAGGCAAGGATATTGCTGCTAGTAAGATTGCACCTAAATAAACCATTTATCGGATCATGAAGAACTTCAAGGATTGAGGTTCAATAGTTGTGAAGAAGGCTTTAGGGCGCCCAAGAACATACAGCAGCACCAAGACCGTCTCCTAAAGTTGATTCAGCTGCGGGATCGGGTCACCACCAGTGCAGAGCTTGCTCAGGAATGGCAGCAGGCAGGTGTGAGTGCATCTGCAAGCACAGTGAGGCGAAGACTTTTGGAGGATGGCCTGATGTCAAAAAGGACAGCAAAATAGCCACTTCTCTCCAGGAAAAACATCAGAAACAGACTGATAATCTGCAAAAGGTACAGGGATTGGACTGTTGAGGACTGGGGTAAAGTTATTTTCTCTGATGAATTCAGTTTAAGATTGTTTGGGACATCTTGAAAAACGCTTGTCAGGAGAAGGAAAGGTGAGCGCTACCATTAGCCCTGTGTCATGCCAATAGTAAAGCATCCTGAGACCATTCATGTGTGTGGTTGCTTCTCAGCCAAGGGAGTGGGCTCATTCACAATTTTGCCTAAGAACACAGCCATGAATAAAGAATGGTACCAAAACATCATTCAAGAGCAATTTCTCCCATCAGAGAACAGTTTGGTGACGAACAATGCCTTTTCCAGCATGATGGAGCACCTTGTCATAAGGCAAAAGTGATATTTTTCTGGTAATAAAGATTATTTGTTTTTATGTTAATATTAAGATCTTGTTCCTTAACACACAAGTATTAATCACTGGAAACTTTGCAATCAAATGCTATGTATTGACTCCTATATGGGTGCATTAAGAGGAAGGTTTCCTACTAGAAAGATTATCGTTTAGTGTTATCCAATAGTATTAGTAGATTGCATTAGTATATTCAAAGATGAAAATGTAATTAGAAGGCTCCTGTGGCACAGAGGACAACAATCTGTTTATAGTGGCTAGGGTTAGTTAGTAGTTCAATCCCCATGTTGGAGCAGAATAAGAATTCTTCATAATATATCAGTCTGCTACTGAATTTGTAATAAATGACCAGTATTCTGTTGAAAGTTGGACAATTGCATATTAGAAAATCTTTGGTAAAAATGAAAATACAATCTGCGCTGTGATGTGTCTGTGTTTGATCTTTTACATGTTCCAACAGGATAAAAAAAGAATAGGATATTCTTACAACAAGCAAAAGAATTACCACATCTTAAAAAACTGTCTGACTGTTTTTGGATACAGATTATGGACTGATTTGTTGAATTTTGATTTCATTTATGAGAAATTGATTCCTTGGGTCATACGTGCCATTAACACCCTCTTTTTGTTGTATTGTTATATGAATTGTGGTTTTTCTGGATGAGGACCAGTGGTGGAGATTGCTGCATGTGATCGAAGCGCAGGTCTCTCTAAAAAAAAACAGTATTGGTGTGTTTATTCAGTTTACAATATTGTTGCTATTCTTTTTTGAAGATGCATTGTGCCTTCACCAGCACCTGCTTTAGAGTATATTACCACCTGTGTACACTAATTACATTTTATGATATTCTAGTGGTTTCTTACTTCTCATAAATGTTTAAGTAATATAATATTTTATTTAATCATAATTTTTGGAAGGTGGACTTTGTGCAGTCTTGGTTTTAAGGATTGATTCCTTAACACAGCTAATTTTTATTTTCACTTAATATAGAAACAGGCGCTGGTTTATTCTATTTGTACTGCAACAGCCAATGACAGCAGTTCGCACTACTTAGTATTGTACCACCTTCCTAATGAAGCAGGGAGTGTCCCTGTGAAGTGTATAGGATTGGTGACTATTGTACATTCTGAAGAAGATTGTAATAAGCTATAATACGATCAGAGGAGTATTTTATTCTCGGCCCAGTTTCAGGCTTCTGCTGCTGGAATTCCATTTTGCAACACAGTTTAATAATATACAAATTATGAGTATATCTCTTTAAATCACTGATTAATTTTAAGGACTTACTGTCCTATGGATTTTTTATACCTTTTCAGTAGAAAAGATTGCATCTAAACACTATTGGCAAAGGTGAATGTCAGTTGTCTATTCAGTATAAATGTTGTTTTTTATGTATTGTATAAGTAAGGCTGCCTCTCAAACTTCACTTTACAGACTGATTGGTTTCAGAGAGCACTATATGTTCTTTCACAAGCTTGTGCCCAAGATATTTTTCTACAGAAATGTTCGTGCTTCTCTGCTGGTAGCTTAGATTTGCTGACTACCATTACTTCTTGAACACACTTGTAGTGTATGTCCTTCAATTTGCTTGTATTGGCAAAGGGAAGTTGCATACTTTGGGGGGTATACTGTTAGTACCCACCTTTGAATCCACTTGTAATTTCCAACTTGGCCAGAGTGGTCACTGATGGATAAAGCCCTCACCCTGTTTAGAACATAATCAAGGGGACTTGGTGGCTGCTTGTTTTCTTCAAGTTCATCTGTTGCACTACTCTCTGCAAGGTCATGCAGATAATTTTGGTGGCTGAGTGATTGAGCTCATGTCTATGTTCTAGTATCCTGTACCTCTGGACTCCTGGGTTATTTTAATGTACTGATTGCTTCCCTCGCCGCTGACACTTCCCCAGGACTCAAAGCTAATGTTTTGTGAACACATTTATGTGGCAAATTAGATACATCAATGCACCTTACCTGAAAAAAAATGCTTTCAGCACACTGCCTCCATAGGGCTTCAGATTTTGGCTTATTTTGACAATACTTTTCATATATTTGAAGGTCTTCCTTCTACAGTAAAAAGATAAATAATACATACATTTTCTTGAATTGATGATTATAGCCATATTTCATCACATATAAAATAGTAAAGGTCAGCAGTGTGCAACATATGACAGAGATTCCCCTTTCTTAGGATAAGACTTGCTCTGACAAAGTGCCAGGATAGTCCTGCAATTGGCTTGGCTTAGATCACTTTAACATGGTTGCCTAGTATCCTTAATAGTAGATCTGTGTCTATTGGGAACGATCACATATGTACCAAGCCTTTAAATAAACTGAGATAAAGTAGATTTTATTCATGCAAGTGGAGTTGGATCTTCTCATGAAATGATGCATTGGAAAGCTTGTAACTGACTTGGGGGCATATTTACTAAACTGCAGTTTTGAAAAAGTGGAGATGTTGCCTATAGCAACCAAACAGATTGTAACTGTCATTTGTAGAATGTACTAAATAAATGATAACTAGAATCTGGTTGCTATAGGCAACATCTCCACTTTTTCAAAACCACAATTTAGTAAATATAGCCCTACTACTATAAGTGGGCAGAATCAAGCAAACACAAAAGGCACTTCTTACATTTGGCAAAAAACACAGAAATATAAAACAAACATTATAATTTGTAGTGCTTTCTGCTCCTGATCCACACTTCACTTCCTCCTCTCCTCCCCCCAAAAAACAATGTTATTCTGAAAATGGGTCCCTTTACTGCGTGTACATGACGGTTACATGTTAATGTATACGCTAATATGAAATGCAGGTTTTATTTTTTCCAAAATAGTAAAACAAGTCGCTGTTTTTTCCAATCACCTTAGATTTATTCAAATTGACTTCTTGGAAATGTGAATTTTGAATAACTCATATATAATAATATATGATTATTATAATTGATTTATAATTATAAATATAATATGATTTACATAGATTTTACTTTTATATATTTATAGATCAATTTGGCAGTGTGGTGCCAAAAGCCTGTCTCTGTATGAATTACATTCATAAATGGTAATAGGCAATATATTCTAGAAAACATAATGTTCTGCAAATTGTTGTAGATCATCTGGCATGACTATGTTGTATCCTGTTTTACTGGTTATAATTGACTCTCACCCCTACAATCTATTTTGCAGGCAGCGGCAAGATTGATTTTCCTGGCAAATCGTTCTTCCTCTGCTGAACCGCTCTGTCAGTCTCTACATTGGTTGCCTGTTTTTTACAGAATCCAATATGAAATACTTCTACTAACCTACAAGGCCAAAACAAAACTGCACCAAAATACATCTCTTCACTTGTCTCAAATTATCTCCCATCTTGACAACTCCGTTCTGCACAAGATTTGCATCTTTCGTCCACTCTCATTACATCCTCCCATTCCCATTTACAGGACTTTTTTTTGGGCTGCACCCACTTGGTGGAATTCCCTCCCTCGCACGATAAGAATCTCCTCTGCTCTACAAACCTTCAAGCGTTCTCTGAAACCCTAACTCTTCCAGCAAGCCTAGAATATTCCTCAACCACCCTCTTAACCTCACTAGATTTCCCTATTACCACCCTTTACACAATTCACACAAGACAAGAACCCTCTGACCCCCTGACCAACATTGCTGTGTGACTGGATCATACAGCCCACTAAGCACTTTTTACCTTTGCAATCTGGCTGGGCCAATATGCAATATGAAGATTTATACCCATGTATCACACTCCCATTGTCCCATAAATTGTAAGCTTGCGAGCGAGGCCCTCTTCCCTCTTTGTATTACCCATTATTGTTTACTACTGTGTTTGTCCCCAAATATAAAGAATACAGAATTTGCTGGCACTATATAAATAAATGTTGTTGATGATGATGATCTATTCAAGGTTTAGTATTCTAACGGATAATGTATACTTACTGTGAGATGACAAGGATATTAGAAATAATCTTGAAAATTCAATTACCTGTATGAATAAATGCTATCTGGTGTCTTTATATGGAAATGCAAGTTAGGTAAATTATAATCTACAGTAGGGGACAGTTAGTCTACATTACATAACACATTATTCCCTATTAATTATATTGTGTAAATTCCATATAATTATGTTTACATGTATAATAATTGAGTTATCTAGTACAACATACGATACACAGTATGAGGCCTAAGACTGGAAACTACAGCATAAGTGAAGTCCTTTAAAGAGATTTTGATGACTGAAACCTTTCACATTTTGTGACCGACTTTGTTTCAATTTTATGAAACAATGTTCAGTAACAACTTCTGCAGTACATTTGTTGCTGCACAGATGAAAGAACTAAGGCGTGCATACTTCCTTTTACTTATTTTAGGTTATACATTCATTATAAAGATAAATCTAAATAATAACACAGAGTGTTGCACAAATGACCACTCAACAGCTCCATAGTAATGTAGTGTACACATTAGTCAACTAAAAGCAACGCCACCTTGTTTAAATAGTTACACCCCCTGTTAAATAAACAGGAGATATAAGGAAAGTTAAAGTGTTACCACTTGCTTGTAAATTCTGGCATGTGTTTAACAGATGGTTTAGCTAATATTAAGTATTACTTTTGAACCTTTGAACTAGAATAAGGATATTAGTTCATATAGATAATGTTTAAGGCAATGGAGCTCATCCTTATTTTGTTAACTGGGATCCAAAGTGTTAGTGTCTCATTTTTGGGACCACAAAACAATGTATTGCATATATGATAATCAGTGGACTCCAAAAACAGATTCTGGGATCCCGACAGTTTGCACACCATCCGGCAAATTTAACTTGGGTTCATCAACTGAACCAGAACTGGACAGTGTAGTCCGGGGGACCCCGTCTGGGAGGACAAACGCTGGGACAGTTCCCGGATCATCTGGTAGAGGGTCTCAACATGACCCGCCAGGGCTTGAAGAGGAGACGATTTGGTTCCGCTTTCTTCCATACCAACTTCGTCTCCGAAACGTGGGCCGGTTATAATGTTAGGAACCCCTCCAGCCGGAACAACACAACCCGGAGTCTACTCTGCCAATCAGGTGTTCACTGGAGCCCCTGATGGTGGCGACAGACTGGGCTGCAGACTGACAGAGGGTCGTGAAGTGTGTACCGGCTGGGGAGAACCCAGGCAAGCAGAGTAAGGTCCAAGCAGAGGTCAAGGGCCGGCAGCAGGCAGCAGATCCGATAACAAGCCAAGGTCAGGGGTCACGAGCAGACAGGGAGGTCGGTATTCAAGCCAGAGGTCAGGGTCACGAGAAACACAGGCAGGGTCAAAATCCAGGCAAAGGGTCATACACGGGTAGTCAGTAGAATTTCCAGCAGACAGGAACAAGGCAGAAAGCAGGTCAGCAGACTGGCAGACAGAAGCTATAACAGGCAATGAGGCAGCAGACCTCATTGCCTTAAATACTGACACAGACCAATCAGGAGTTAATACACAGTTGATACACTCCTGCAGGCTAATTGCTTAGACAGAGCAGGGCCAATCAGGGCTTGACCCTGAAATACACAGTTGCAGGCTAATGCCTGTAAATCCAGCCCTCCTCATAGATCAGCCTACCGGCTATCTGTTGCGCGCATGCGCCCGGCTACCAACACCGCCGGGACGCAGCGCTGAAGAGGCGTCCGGCCGTTGCCTTGGCAACGGTCGGGGGTTGAAGGAAAATGACGTCCCGGTCGTCATGGTGACGGCCGGGACTCTGGAGCAGGCAGGAAGCGAGCCGCGGCGGCTGTGAGTACCGCCGCAGCTCGTGACAGACAGGCAGTAGCTGTAACTGGCACAGCAGGACAGGCGGCAACTGTAACTGGCACCGCAGGACAGGCGGCAACTGGAACTGACACCGCAGGACAGGCGGCAACTGGAACTGGCACCGCAGGACAGGCGGCAACTGGAACCGGCAGATTAGGCTGAAGTAAAGCAACAGGAGGTGACGTGCAGAACAATCCAGGGTCTGGAGAGGAGCACACTGAAGGCTGCTCCATAGGATGTTGTGGTCTGCGGAGCGGACAGCTTTGTAAGAAATGTTCGACACTGGCGCAGTAGAGGCATATTTTACCAATCCTTCTGCGCCATCGTTCCTCCTCAGTGAGAGGGGGACGCAGGTAGCTTGGTCGTTTAGAATCCCTAATGGTAGGGACCGCTGGCATTACCATAGATGCAGCACCAATGTCAGAAAAAGTTATTGGAGGATTCTCTGCGGTCTGCATGCTTTCATTAGAGGAGTTTGTTGCTTTAAAATCAGAATTAGTGTTGAAACTACTTAACACAGCAGCAGGAAGGGTTTTAAGCAGTTCTTGGAGTAAAGTGGAAACCTGTATGATTTGGTAATGGAGCTGAACAATGCCCATTTGCAGCATTTGTAATTGTGGATTTACTGACATGTTTAATAGCCAAACACAGAGTGCAATGCAAAAACACAAGGAATTCCAGGACTAAGGCAGAGGGCGTGCAATCAGCAGGCCCAGATTGTAGGGCAGTTCATCATGTTATGAATCCCAGTGCATTCACGAAGAGCAACGGTAGTGTAAGGCAAAGTGTTTTTATTCAGGAAAATATATTAACAAAGATAACTCAAATCCACGGATAACAGGTTCCAAAAGAGACTGTATAGTAAAATGGCAGGAACAAGTATAATAAGTTTTACCCCAGTCCAGAAGGCACAAGGCTGTCCAGGAAAGCAGACAGAGTCCAGGGATAAAGCAGTGATCAGACAAACAAATCCAAATAGCCAGGCAGAGATCAAGCAAATTAGCGAGGTCCAGAAGTCTGTCCAAAAAGTCTGGTGGATTATAGGTACTGCTGCCAGATACAAAACAAAGGCAGTCATAACAAATAGGCTTTCTTCTTTGTGTCAGCCGATGTTTGATCGTTGTAAACCATTATTGAACATAAAGATGGTTTGAGAGCCACTGGACATTTCTTAGAGAAGAATAATTTAAAACAGCATGTGAGAGAATTTATTCTGGAAGGGATAGAATTCATCTTGACCAATCATTTTATTTTAATGGTTAATATTATTTACAGAAGATTGACACAACCTGGGGGCAACAATGGGCACACAGTTTGCCCCCAGTTGTGCCAGTTTGTTCATGGCATACTGAAAAGAATCTGAGGTATGGGATGGTCATCCTTTTGTGGCAAACCTAGTGTCCTGTCATAGGTTCATTGACAATATCTTGTTTATTTGGAGGGGAGGTAGATACCTTTTCTGAGCTGTTAATTAACAATCGCATTAATGACCATTTGACCTATGAAATTAATGACTGCTCCATCAATTTCCTAGATTTGACTATTTATATTAAAAATGGACAGATATGTACAAAAAAAGCAGAGATACTAAATCTTATATTAGAGCCTCTAGTGAACATCATCACAGGTAGCTTGTAAACATCCCCTCTGGCCAGTTTAAGAGATTGAAAATAAAATTATAGAGAAGAGATTGTTTGTAAGGTCCAAATGCAAGAAATGGGAATGCTGTTTATGATGAAAAGATATTCTGTATCTACAGTTGATAATGAGATGGAAGATGGCCCAATAGTGGATCATGACACTTTATTATGGCTAGATAGAAGCAGGCATAAGAAGAGGAACAATAATATCTCTGAGTGGGCCTTCTTAACAAAGTATAACTCCCAGGATACGGAGATAGAGAGTGTGTTAAAAAAAGTATTGGGGAATTCTAAAGAAACAACTGGTGTAGGCTCCAACACTATCCAACCTAAATGTATCTACAGGAGAGCCTAATAGAAAGTAACAAAGGTGAAACTGTTAAGACTGTCGGCTTTCATATATGTGGGTGCTGTGCAGCTTGCAAAGAGACCTATTATAACAAACAGAAGAAGTCCTCTCATTTCATCATCAATCATCACAGTTATAAGATTAAGCAGTTTATTACTTGCAATATCACGAACATCGATCAATTCATTCCTTAAAAAAATATTTTTGTGGATCAAAAAAGTTTAGAACAATGAAAGGAGAAGGGATGTTAGCGTTAGATTAGCGCAAAACACAAATTAAATGGATAAATTGAATCCTCATGGATTGAATCCAGACTTTGAAATTAAGTGGTTTAAAAAATAACAAGTTAGACGGAAGGCACAGGCAGACTTCAAGCCTTTTCCTCAACTGTGTAAAAATTTGTTTTGAATAAAATGTTGTGGTACAATAGTTTAAATTTTGTTACACATGATTGCAATATATGTACTGAGAAAGTATACAATTTGGAGGTTTATTTCTCGCCATTTCGTGAAGCACCTGCCCTGTGTAGCAACCCTTAATGTGTATATATTATGTACAAAATTTGTACATAATATATACACAAATATTCATATTTTAGTGAATATGACAGCTATATGAAAGTCTTTGGACATTACTTTTAATTTTAATAAGCATAGTAGGCTGGATGTGTTATAAAGATATTTTAATGTTATAATAACTTCTATAATATAAAGTAGACTATCCATATAGCAATGCTGAAATATATCTGTTTGATGGATATCGCCTCCATTTAATAAGTGGTATTTTCTAGATTGGCACAATGTAGCCCTACTGAATAGAGGTCAGTTTATCCAATGGATCGTGAATCGCTGTACATGAACCACATCTAATAGGTATATTTGGTTTACAGTAAATCTTATACATTTTAAGCACATTTTATACACAATTGTACACATAATGGTCCTGAGTCATTAAGGAGAGCAAGGCAAAAAAAGGAGTAAATTTGATCCTGGACAAACCATGTTACAATGCAAGGGGTGCAAGTTAGTTTATTATTTTGCATATAAAGAAAATACTGGCTTTTTTGTTATATTGCACACAAATACTTGATAACTTTATATTTATACTGAATTTAAAAGTTTATATAGGACATACCCTACCACAACTATAAATATGTCCCCACAATGAGTAACTTTGTACCTGGCAAAACCATGATGCATTGGAGGGGGAGGTAAATTTAAATGTGGGGACAGATTTATAGTTGGGGTAGGGCATGTCCTAGATCAACTTTATATTTCAATGCAAAAATAAAGCTATCAAGTATTTGTGTGCTACATGAAAAAACAGCCAGTATTTATCTTATGTGCAAAATAATAAACTAATTTACACCACTTGCATTGTAACATGGTTTGTCCCAGAGAACATTTACTCCTTTTTTTGCCTTACTTTCCTTAATGACTCAGGCCCTTTGTGTCTAGGTTATGGTTTATATATACAATTGTCTTGTACATGATATCAACGCAACTTCAGCTGTATCAATGCTTATATTCATTTAGACCTCTATAGCTTTCATTTTAATAATGTTTTAATTTAACAGCATTCCTATGTTAATGCACCATCGGAAGTGCTCAATACATTTGGGGCTCAGTGGAACTGTCTGGATGTTAGAATCGGACCAGTAGTGTTTTCAAATGCCAGTTAAACACTGAATTTGAGATACAGTGATCCCGGGATTTCATCTATACACGTGCTATCCAAATCAATGTCCTTTTAAACCATAGATCTGGGACAGACACCTTACCACATTTTTAAGTGAATATTTTGTACTGTTGATTGATGTTTTATATGTTAGTGCATAATGTATCAACTATATCTGTGTTTATTATAAAGTATTATGTCAGATTGCACTCTCGCTCGTTTTTCATGTAGAAATTGGTATGTGTGCGCCATTCTATGTTTGAAAAAGGACCATAGTATTTGGAAAGAAGTCTTTAAATATATTGAGATTTGCTTCAAAAGCTACACAGCGATCTTGTGAATATAATTATGTCAGGGAGGGGTGTATTCTTTCCTGTGAATATAATTATGTCAGGGAGGGGTGGTTTCTTTTACACTTGCTTGAAGATCCACTTTGGAAGAATTGTATTACTGATTTCTGTTTTTTTCCACATTTACATGTGAGTGCATAGTGTGTCAAGTATACATATGATGATTTAAAGGTATTATGACAGATTGTGCTTTCCCTCCTGTTTGCATATAATATTGGTGTGTGAGCCATTTTATGTTTGATGTCAAGTCATAGGATTTGAAGACAAGTTTAAAGAATATACTGAAATGTGGTTTAAAGCTACCTTTATCAGCCTTGAAGTGAGTAAAATTACGACAGAGAATGGTGTTTTCTATCACACCTGTTGATAGATCCACTTTGGTGTATAACTCATTGGGTTGTCTGGTTCTATATTTAACTTCCTTGAGTGGTTTTTGTTATAAAATTCAAGGACTACTACTCCATATATGCTTTCTTTTTTCTTTCCACGGTATATGCTTGAGATGACAGATGATAACAGAAAGATAATTGCAAAGATGGAGAATATCTTCATTAGCCTTAACAAGTCTCTGCTATTTTCTACACAACTGACCATCTATACCAGTACCTTCTTATGGGATTTTGCTATATAAGTTCCTATGTTTGTTCATGGAAATCACCTAGTTTTTTCACATATCTTTTCTCATTCAAGCCCCCCACTGAGTCTCCCAGGGCAAGCAGGTGCAGTAGTTGGCATAGGGTCATGGAATATGCCCCTAATGGGGCTTTGACACTCCCAAGGCAGCCCAGTGAGCTGGTAATGGACAAATGATGGTCTCCTAATAAACTCAGTAGTCTTGAGACAGATCACAAGGAGGGAGAATTACCCAGGTGGGGTACCAAACAGCCCAATTTGACTGTGTAGTGTGTGTAGGACAGGGGTCACGGTAATGTCGAACAGTTTTCTTGTCAAAGTGAAGTGCTGAACCAGGTAATGTAAACATCCTGCATTGAACAAATTCCTTGTCAATTTCTTAACATGGGAAGGTGTCACAGGAATGACACGGTCAGGTGTTACATTATAAAAGATGAATTACTGCAATTTACTGTTTTCAAGGAAGAAAGGGGTTAATTGAGCTTTGCTGAGATATAAACCATTTGTCATAGATACTCTATTGTTGCTCATGTCCTCTCTCATAGCAAGAGGACTATCCTAAGTGTCTCCTCAGCACAGCTATCAGATCACATGTCAAATTGAAATGTATGACCGTCCATACTGAATTCAGAGTACATGAGACCTATATTTTCGAGAAAGAAATGTCCATATCAAAGCAATTTATTTTATAATTCCTATTTGAGAAAGTTCCTGTGCATATTCATACTCATGAAAATTAACCATCTAATTAACATCGATTACGTCACACAGAAAGGTCTATCTGGCAGGGAAACAATAGAAGAGAGTAATTTCCCAAATTTCATAGGTAAAATTACTGTGTTGATTGCATGTATTATTAAAATACTGTGATATTCATGACACTTATGGCATGTATAAGGATTTCTGACTATTCTTGAATATACTGTAATTCAAACTCATATGTCAATTTCCCCCCTATTACCATAAACACTGCCTCTCTGTGTGACCTCAGAAGGGAGGGGGCTGAGAGGGAAAAGACTTGGAG
This sequence comes from Mixophyes fleayi, assembly GCF_038048845.1. Lineage (NCBI taxonomy): Eukaryota > Metazoa > Chordata > Amphibia > Anura > Limnodynastidae > Mixophyes > Mixophyes fleayi. The sequence continues at coordinate 116,090,778 of NC_134404.1, forward strand.
GTAGATTTACTAAAGCTTCTAAAAAGAAAAGGTGATGTTGGCAATAATCACGCTGCTCTCTTAACGTGTCGGTCATGTGACTGCTCAGAGCCTCTTCACCGTCCGCTACATATATTTGGCTCTGTATAAACTCGCTCTGTGCACCATTAGGGTGCCAGATTATTTATCTCAGTTTGTTTCAACAGTGATTCCTGCCCCCCCTGTGCATTAACCCGGTGCTACATATCCCAGCACTGCATATCCTGGCGCTGTACAATCGTGGTGTTGCATACTCCCATTGATACATATATACATCTTAGTATCTGCATTAAGAATAGAAAGTCTCTTGTACTCACACCCAATTGGTTGGCGAGGTGGAACTCATTGCTCGAAATTGCCCCCCAAGGCCATGGCGATTGGCTGACTTTGTATTAGCGGAAGTGGAGGGGGTTCAGGTACTCCGAGAGGCCCTTGATTCCTACCTTGAAAATAATAAACCTGAGGACACCTCGGTCTATACCCACTGGTGTGCCCTTAGGGCAGTTATGAGAGGTGACGCGATACAGGACGCAGCCAGAATACGCAAAACCCAAAACGAGATGATTACTTCTTCCGAATCTCAGTTAGCTCTCCTAGAAGCCCAACACAAGCTCTCTCCCTTAGACTCCACTATCAAAGCTGAATTGACTGTGTTATTCCAGAAGATCGCTGATGTTTCTCTTCTTCAAACCAATAATGCCATAGCTAAACTCAATCAAAAATTCTATACCTTGAGATACAGAGCAAGCAAATTATTAGCTCGTAAAAGCAGAGGGAAAAATGCTATAAATCAGATCAAGGTGTTACACACTGATCGGGAGGATCGCATTTCTAATCCTTTAGCTGTTGCAAATCAATTTGCTACTTATTATGGAGGGCTTTACAATCTTAAGGATGATCAGTGTCTGACCCACCCCACTGGGGAGTTCATCAGCGATTTTCTGGATTCAATGGCTCTTCCCTCGCTGTCCCCTGAGGTAGCCTCTACTTTGTGCTCAGACTGGACGGAGGATGAGGTCAGGGCTGCCATCAAATCTATGAAGCAAGGTAAGGGCCCAGGTCCTGATGGCTTTACGCACGACTTTTATGCCTCCTTCCAGTCTGTCCTTTCGCCCATTCTCACCACGTTATTTAATAATGCTACTTGGGATGCCTTTCTACCTGAGGAGATGCTCGAGGCACAATTGATTATAATACCTAAACCGGGCAAAGATCCCTCTCATTGCCATAACTACCGGCTTATTGTGCTCCTTAACTCGGACCTTAAAATATTTGCCAGGCTTATTGCTAATAGGTTGAATCCCATTTTGCCGCTTCTAATTAATCGGGATAAGGTGGGTCTTGTGCCTGGTAGACAGGCCCCGGAAAACACAAGGCAAGTTCTCAATATTTTGGAATACCACACAACTAAATCTGAACCCCTGCTACTCCTCTCGTTTAAATGCTGCAAAAGCATTCGACAGGATCAGTTGAGCCTACCTGTCTTCAGTCCTATCTAAATTTGGGTTCTCTGGGTTCTTTCTCCAGCCCATAAACACCCTCTATTCTAGACCCTTGGCTAGGGTGTTCAGCAATGGGTTCCTTTCCTCTACCTTCCAAATAACCAATGGTACTAGACAGGGATGCCCCTTATCCCGTTGATTTTTGCACTAGCTATTGAACCATTGGCTGAAAAGATAAGAACCTCTGATTTGGCTACGGGGTCCCTCATTGGCAACCATCATCACAAAATGTGTCTCTTTGCTAACAATGTGTTATTTGTAACTAAGCCAGAGACTTCTATCCCTGCTATATATAGAATTTTAGAATATTACTTTGCAGCCTCCTATTATAAGCTTAACCCATCCAAAATGGAGGCACTGGGGGGTCTCCCTTTCGCAGGGCTCCCTCCAGTCACTCCAAGATATGTACAGGTTCCATTGGTGTTCATCTACCATGAAGTATTTGGGTATACTCATCCCCTCGGACCCTCTGCAAGTTGTTGAATGTAATTACCAACCTTTACTGGCGCAATTTGTTGCTCTTACCAAATCCTGGGTGAATAATGAGAATTCCTGGTTGGGGAGGGTAGCCTCTGTGAAGATGATGTTACTCCCGAAGATCCTGTACCTGTTCCGCTCTATCCCACATTTGGTTCCCATGTCTGTTATTAACAAGTTTCACTCCGTAGCCTTCAGCTTTGTCTGGAGTAGGAAACGCCCCAGGATGGCTAGGAACCAAATGTTTCGATCCAAGCTTAGAGGGGGGGTAGCTGCCCCCAAATTGGAAGCATATCAGTAAGCTGCCTTACTCATCCAACTTAAAGATTGGCAGGTCCCTCCGCCTCGCAAACCCTGGGTCCTTATAGAATCACTTGGTTCCCCTTTATTTCCCCTGGAAGACTTATTATGGCTGGATAAAGCTAGCAGACTGAATATATTTGTATCCCTCCGCAGTGTCTCTGACTCCCTTAGAATCTGGGATAAAATGATGGCTTCAACCCAGGACTCTTGCCTCCCCTCCTCTCATCTCTCTGTAATGGCACTCTCTTCCCTAATTCCAAACCTTTGCCTTGATTTTTGGCACAGTCAGGGTGCGGTTCGGTTGCAGGATCTTTGGGAGAATAATGTAATTATGTCCTTTTCCCAACTTCGGGATCAGTATAACCTTCCTCACCGGGACTTTTATAAGTATCTTCAGGTCAGACATTGGATGCAATCATATTCTCTCCATCCATTAGCACTCAAACCTGTTCCTCCGCTTATAAGAACTCTCTTCTTGTCCTCGTCTCATTCGGGCGGTATCTCCTCTTGGTACCAGATTTTGTTGGCTCCTGGGGAGTCACGTGCCTTGCCAATTCAGGCCCGCTGGGAGGATGACTTGGAGATCTCGCTGACTGAAGAGGATTGGGAGAAAATATACTGTAACATTTATAAAATGTCAAAGTATATAAATCATTCAGAGATGTTGGTTAAGGTAGTCCACAGATTGTACCTCACCCCCGATAAACTTCACAAGTTTCGACCGGATGTTTCTAAATATTGTTGGTGGGAGTGTGGTGAAATTGGCTCCTTTATGCACGTCTTTTGGTCATGTGCGAGGTTGTGTCCAGTGTGGGAAGCAGTGTTTTATTTAATATGAGGTTACAAAGGTGAGGGTGGCGGTATGCCCGGCATAGGCTCTACTACACCACTATCCTCCAGAAATCCAGCACCATAACCGCTATGTTATTGGGCACATACTTATTGTCACCAGGGCAGCAATTGCTAAGAAGTGGAAGTCTCCAGATGTCCCACTTCTCCATACAATTGTAGCCAAAATTCAGCGCAGCTATGTCCTAGAGACAATTGGTTTTAAATACTCTGATACAGCAACCTCCCCCTGGATTAAATGGTCTCCCTGGTATGACTATCATACAAAAACCACCCGTCCCCGCATGGGTCACTTTACTCAGTTGATCACTCCTAGGTTCTAATAGTCAAGTGGCTCTGAGCCCTAGCCTTCAGTGTAATACTTGTTGACTGTATATGGTTCCTCCGGCTACGTTCTTCCCTACCCTCCTTCTTTCCACTTTCTCCCCTTCTTTTCTGTTTTGTTTACTTACTTCTTTTTCTTCTTTTGTATATATAATATTTGTATTGTACTGTATTATGGTTTTCATAAGCTGTTGTTGTTACCGTAATTGATGTAAACTATTATACTCTGATTTTTTTTGCATTCCAAAATTTCAATAAAAATTATTTGGTGAAAAAGTCCAAAAAAAATAAAACAATAAAAAAAAAAAAAAAAAAAGAGTCTCTTGAACTTTTCATTCCCCACACACAAACTATGTTCAAGACCTACCGAAGGGGCCGTAACTTACGCGGCGCAAACTTGATCTGGTTCAGGATCCGATTGGTTGCTATGGAAAACACCTCCACTTTTCCTTTCCAGAAGCTTCAATAAATCTACCCCTTGGTTTGAAAAACCATGGAAAACTGTAATATCTTGTCAGAAAGATATGATTAAAAAAGTCAAACCTTCCGCTTTCCCCAGCATAAAAATCAAGAACTTACATGAGTTTTTCTATTTCTGCATTTCTCCTTTTTATTTTAAAACATAAATTTGCTTGCATCATTTTGTATTACTGTGTGTCATTTTGTTTCCTTATTTTTATACCTTAAGCATTGCAGCTATTTTGTCAAATTTAATTCAATATAATAACGTTCCATCTCTGTGTTCTAACAAATTCATGTGCTAGATAGCCTTACTATTCAAATGCTAAATAACTAAAATGATAGTGATTGTTTGGGTTTATGGTGACCCGGTTTGATTAAAGCTTTGCTTGTAGTTTTGAGATGGGGCAGGGAGCTTGTCAGGGTTCCCAAGGCAAGACCACAGAGAGAAAGTAGGTGAATGAAGTGGTTTATTAGAAACACAGGTAATACAGGTTCAGGATGTAAAACTGGTAAGGCAGTAATATAACCACAGTTCTTAGCAGTGGAATAGGCAATAATGTAAAGCGATGGAGAGATGCAGTAGTCAGCAGCTTGCAGGATGATTACCTCTGGAAGAGGTGGAGAGATGAGCAGCCTGCGGATTGCATGGTCGGATACCTCTGGAATGGTGGTAAGCTGAGTAGCCTGCAGATGGCAGGGTCAGATACCTCTGGAAAGGTGGTGAGACTCAGAAGCCAGCTAATACACTTGAGAGCAGACAGCAGGTAACGGTGGAAGTAAGCATAACAGGTTACACTGAGAAGCAATGAGCTGTAGAGAACAGGAACACAGAGATCCACACAGACGAATAACTCAGGAACCGAATAGATGATGAGCTGTGTGTCACTCACCGGACCGTGAGTGCCTCTTCCCGGACATTTAGGAACCGTGGCCGTCCTCCATCCTGAGGGTCTGCGCATGCGCAGCCCTTTCCTATACTTCAGTGTATGGCCCTTTAACTCAATTGGCAGATCAGGCAACACTCCCTATATTAAGCACCTGTGGTCAACACCACGTTGCCTGATCTTGGAGTCTCATTCCCTATGAGTCTCTGAAGGTGTTCCTGTATTCCTCGTGTTTTCAGCGCTGCTGATTCCTGTGGTTTCCAAACCACTTCTACCTCTGTGGTTTCCAAACCACTTCTACTATTGTGGTTCCCATACCACTTCTACCATCAACTGTATCATCGTGACTGTTAGCTGATTCCTATCCGCTGCCTCCGTGCACTACAGTCTTCCAAACCACTTCAACGCTATTACTTTCATTGTGACTGTTTGCTGATTCCTATCCGCTGCCTCCGTGCACTTCAGTCCTCTAATCCACATCATCGCTATTATATTTCACTGTGACTGTTTGCTGGTTCCTACCCGCTGCCTCTGTGCACTCCAACCGTTACTTTACATCCACTCACCTGTTCCTCATCAAGTCCGTGAGCTGATTCCTATCCGCTGCCTCCGTGCACTACAGCCTCCAGCCTACAACTCGCCTGTGTTCATCATCGTGACAAGTTAGCTGATTCCTATCCGCTGCTCCTGTGCACTGCAGTCTCTTCTCAGCTCTCCTGTGTTTCCTCGAGACTGCTGCTCTCATTGCCATTTGCTACTCTCCGTGATCAACAGCTCCTGGTCTACTCTGCTCTCCCGTGTTCCATCGCTACTGACAACTATTGGTTGCTACTGGTTACCTCCGTGTACCGCAGAGCCCTGCTGCTGCTGACCGCGCTATCATCCATCTACTGCTGATCCGCTCTCCACGCCTTCACGTGTCCCGCAGGTCTACCCTCCTGTCTGCATTGGATTTATATCTCATCTACTACTCCTCTGCTGGATCATCCCCACTCTCCTGGGTCCTGCGTGAGTCCAGTTCCACGTGTTATTGATTCCTGTGGATTCGTGTCCCTGTTGGTCTACTTATCTGTGCGCTGCACCTACTGACCGCTGCCTCAGGTATCCTGGGACTTCTCATCCAGCCGGCCTCCTGCCGCTCAGGTATCCCTGCACTCCTATCTGACTACCTGCTTCTGAACCACGGTATGCATACTTCTCATTGACTGTGCTGGTGTATTGCATATCTTGCTGGACTGTGTTGGTTCTCCTCTGGAGTCTGCTATCCGCTGAGTCTATTGCCATCATTGACTGTGTTAACTTGTGCTGGACTACTTCAAGAGACTTCCTATATTTGCAGACCTGTTCAGTCATTTATATATATATTGTGCATGTTACTGTGGATCGTATATAAGGTGCCTGTGTATATCCTGTGTTGCAGTCTCTCCCCGTGCACCTCCTCACATATATATTCAGTGGTACAACTTGCTAGTAGCAGACCACTGATCCCCGTTTCCAGTATCACCTGTTCCAGTATCCTCTCACATAGCAGTGGTACAACTTGCTATCGCAGACCACTGACTCCCCGGATACCTCCACTTGGATTCCATTCCTTCACTCAGACAGCGGTACAACTTGCTATCCGCAGACCGCTGACTCTCATCACCTCCTCGTTTCTGTTGGACATTCCTCCTCACTATAGCAGTGGTACAACTTGCTATCGCAGACCACTGACTACCTTCACGTGTCCTTGTCCTACAGTTCCTTGTGTACTATTACCTCCATATTACCAGTGCTGCTAGTCATAGACTTTCCTGAGCATCTCATCATCTGCTGTTTCCTGTTCCGTGATCACCCAGCTACCAGAGTACCCTATTACCATCTACATTGCTCTGGTAAGCCTACCACCTGGTGATCCCTGGGTAAAGACTCCTAGTGCCCGTGACAGTAAGATCAGGCCATGACAGACCCAGATACGGAACCTACAGCCAAAGAGATGCTGCAGCATCTGGTCAGCCGTGTAGAGCAACAGGATGCCCGCCAACAGCTGTTACTTCAGTGTTATCAATCGTTAACCTCCCAAGGAACATCTGGACAGACAGTGACAGCTACTACTGAGGCTCCTGTGCTTTCCTCCGTTTCCCCAGTGCCATCCCAGGTGTCTACAGCTTCTACGCTTCACCTGCCTACTCCGTCAAAGTACGATGGGGACCCCAAAACTTGTAGGGGTTTCCTTAACCAATGTTCAGTCCATTTTGAGCTCCAACCTCAAAATTTTTCTACCCATCGTTCCAGAGTGGCCTATCTTATCTCTTTGTTTTCTGGACAAGCCCTGGCTTGGGCCTCCCCTCTGTGGGAAAGAAACGACCCAATATTGCAAGATAGTGCCAAATTCATTGCTACATTTCGAAGTGTGTTCGATGAACCAGGTCGTGTGACCTCCGCTGCTTCCAGCATCCTCCGTCTGCGACAAGGATCTCATACAGTAGGACAGTACGTCATCCAATTTAGGATCTTAGCCTCTGAACTTCAGTGGAACACTGAAGCTCTAGTTGCCGCCTTCTGGCAGGGGCTCTCCGATAAAATTAAAGATGCACTGACTACCCAGGAGCTTCCTTCGTCACTTGAAGATCTGATCTCTCTTTGCCATCGTGTTGATATGAGATTTCGTGAAAGAGAGGCTGAGAAAACAACTTCTACTAAAGCACCTCTTCGTTCTAACCCTCAATTTCGTCCAGTTTCACCCTCTGTGATTCCCATGGAGATAGGACGTTCCAAATTATCTTCAGAGGAGAGGAAACGAAGAGTAAAGAATAGACTCTGTATCTATTGTGCTGATTCCACTCATATGCTCAGCTCTTGCCCTAAGAGATCGGGAAATGCCAGGCCCTAACTAGTTCTGGAGAGGTGAAGTTAGGGTCCCTGGAGTCCTCTCCATCTTCCATGAAATCTAAAGTCTGCGCCTTTGACGTTACGATTTCCTGTGCTACCAAAACCTTTGAGTCACAGGCATTGATTGATTCCGGAGCAGCAGGAAATTTTATTTCCAAATCATTAGTAAATCAATGGTCTTTACCTGTGATTACCTTAAAAACACCCATTACTGTGACGGCTATAGATGGATCACGTCTCATCAACGGTCTCATCACTCAGAGTACGTCTCCAGTAACCCTTCAGATTGGTGCCCTGCATCATGAAGAAATATCGTTTTTAATCCTTCCTGTTACGACAAGTCCAATTGTCTTAGGCCTTCCATGGCTTCAGTGTCACTCTCCCCAGATTGACTGGCGCACCCCTCAAGTCACGTCTTGGGGGTCTGAATGTCACCATCGTTGCCTTTCCCAAGTCATTCCTCTCAAAGTACAGCAATCTTCCATCTCATCTACCTCACCGGGACTCCCTCCTCAATATGCTTCATTTACTGATGTTTTTGATAAAGCTCAGTCTGAACGTCTTCCTCCTCATCGTTCTTGGGATTGTCCGATCGACCTTCTACCTGGCAAGACTCCCCCCAGGGGCCGGGTCTATCCACTCTCGTTACCTGAAACTCAAGCTACATCTGAGTATATACAGGAGAACCTCCAGCGTGGGTTTATTCGACCTTCCACCTCTCCCGCTGGAGCTGGGTTCTTCTTCGTTAAAAAGAAGGATGGATCTTTACGCCCTTGCATAGATTTTCGTGGACTCAATGCCATTACTATCAAGAATCGGTACCCCATTCCGCTGATCACTGAGCTATTCGATCGCATCAAGGGAGCCCGTATCTTTACTAAGTTGGATCTTCGTGGTGCCTACAATTTAATCAGAATCCGTTCCGGTGACGAATGGAAGACAGCGTTTAACACCAGAGACGGGCATTACGAATATCTGGTAATGCCTTTCGGGCTGTGTAATGCCCCCGCTGTTTTTCAAGGTTTCATTAATGAGATCTTCCGGGACTTATTATATGTATGTGTCGTCGTCTACCTGGACGACATATTGATCTTTTCACAGGACCTGCCTTCTCACCACCAACATGTGGCAGAAGTCCTTTCCAGGCTACGGAAAAATTCATTGTTCTGTAAATTAGAAAAATGTTCATTCGAATTACCCCAGATTCCATTCTTGGGGTATATAGTTTCCGGAGTTGGCCTGAAGATGGATCCCGACAAGGTGAATGCTGTACTACATTGGCCCCAGCCAACTACTCTTCGTGCCATCCAGCGTTTTTTAGGTTTTGCCAATTACTATAGACGCTTCATTCAAGACTTTTCTTCCATTGCATCTCCTATTGTGGCCTTGACTAGGAAGGGGGTTAATCCTAAGCAATGGTCACCTGAGGCTCTTCAAGCCTTTCAAATACTAAAAGAGTCCTTCTCTTCGGCTCCAATCCTTCGACAGCCTGATGTGACACTCCCCTTCTTCCTGGAAGTAGATGCCTCTAATGTGGGCTTAGGAGCTATTCTCTCCCAACGCTCGGAACAGCAAAAATTTCATCCTTGTGCCTTCTATTCTCGGGGTCTCCTGCCCGCAGAGAAGAATTATACTATCGGGGACAAGGAGTTACTGGCTATCAAAGCTGCATTAGAGGAATGGAGATACTTATTGGAAGGAGCTCGCCATCCGGTGACGATCTTCACAGATCATAAGAACTTGTCATATCTCCAGTCTGCCCAATGCTTGAACCCTCGTCAAGCAAGATGGTCTCTTTTCTTTTCCCGTTTTGAATTAATAATAACCTTCAAACCAGCTGCCAAGAACAAAAAAGCTGACGCTTTATCTAGAGCTTTTATGACGTCCTCTGATATAGAAGAGGTTTCCAACCATACCATTCTAGACCCCAAATGTATCTCACTGGCTGCTTCATCCACCAAAACGCTACCATTTGGGAAGACCCTCGTGCCTCCTACTCTAAGGAGGAAAATCCTTTCGTGGTTCCATGCCTCTCGTTTTTCTGGGCACGCCGGTGAACACAAGACCTTTGAGATTCTCTCTCGAAGTTACTGGTGGCCTTCAATGAGGAGAGACGTCAAAGAGTTCATTGCTTCCTGTGAGCTATGTTCCCAGTTTAAATCCTCCCGCAGAACTCCAGCAGGGTTGCTGCGACCACTACCCATTCCGTCCAAACCGTGGACCCATATTAGTATGGATTTCGTTACTGACTTACCACCTAGTAAGAATCATAACACTATTTGGGTGGTGGTGGACAGATTTTCGAAGATGGCTCATTTCATTCCTCTGGCTGGTTTGCCTTCCTCGTCCATTCTGGCTGAACATTTCATTAAAGAGATCTTCCGTATCCATGGATGTCCGTCTGAGATTGTGTCGGATAGAGGAGTACAATTCGTTTCCAGATTCTGGCGAGCCCTTTGTAAAACCTTGGGCATACGATTAGCACTCTCATCTTCTTACCATCCGCAATCTAACGGACAAACTGAACGTGTCAATCAAGATCTTGAGACTTTTATAAGGATGTTCTCATCAGCCAATCAAGACAACTGGGTAGAGTTGCTCCCTTGGGCTGAATTCGCCCATAACAACATGTATCACGAGTCATCATCCAAAACTCCATTTTTTGTGGTCTACGGTCACCATCCGTCTTTTCCGGAATTTCCTGCCCTCCCGCCCACCCAAGTTCCTGCGGTGGAGATGGCTTGTCAGACCTTTAAAAATATCTGGTCTCAGGTCAAAACCTGTTTAAAGAAGACATCTATCAAATATAAATCTTTCGCAGATAAGAAGAGGCGGGCTATTCCACCACTAAAAATTGGAGATCGTGTCTGGTTATCTACTAAAAACATTCGTTTGAAGGTTCCATCTATGAAATTCGCCCCTCGTTTTATTGGTCCATATAGGATCATTCAAGTAATCAATCCAGTATGTGTGAAACTTCTTCTTCCTAAGAATCTTCGGATTTCCAATGCCTTCCATGTGTCTTTACTCAAACCTCTTATCATCAACCGTTTCTCAACTCCTCCCTCAGCTCCGCAGCCAGTTCAAGTTCATCAGGAGGAGGATTTCGAGATTACTGAGGTATTGGATGCAAAAATTTTGCGAGGAGTCCTCCGTTTCCTCGTTCATTGGAAGGGCTTTGGTCCTGAGGAGCGCTCTTGGATCAAAGCTGAAGATCTTAATGCTCCTGCCCTTTTGAAGAAGTTCTACTCCAAAAATCCGGACAAGCCCGGTTCCAGGCGTTCTTTGCCCACCTTTAAAAGGGGGGGTACTGTCACTCACCGGACCGTGAGTGCCTCTTCCCGGACATTTAGGAACCGTGGCCGTCCTCCATCCTGAGGGTCTGCGCATGCGCAGCCCTTTCCTATACTTCAGTGTATGGCCCTTTAACTCAATTGGCAGATCAGGCAACACTCCCTATATTAAGCACCTGTGGTCAACACCACGTTGCCTGATCTTGGAGTCTCATTCCCTATGAGTCTCTGAAGGTGTTCCTGTATTCCTCGTGTTTTCAGCGCTGCTGATTCCTGTGGTTTCCAAACCACTTCTACCTCTGTGGTTTCCAAACCACTTCTACTATTGTGGTTCCCATACCACTTCTACCATCAACTGTATCATCGTGACTGTTAGCTGATTCCTATCCGCTGCCTCCGTGCACTACAGTCTTCCAAACCACTTCAACGCTATTACTTTCATTGTGACTGTTTGCTGATTCCTATCCGCTGCCTCCGTGCACTTCAGTCCTCTAATCCACATCATCGCTATTATATTTCACTGTGACTGTTTGCTGGTTCCTACCCGCTGCCTCTGTGCACTCCAACCGTTACTTTACATCCACTCACCTGTTCCTCATCAAGTCCGTGAGCTGATTCCTATCCGCTGCCTCCGTGCACTACAGCCTCCAGCCTACAACTCGCCTGTGTTCATCATCGTGACAAGTTAGCTGATTCCTATCCGCTGCTCCTGTGCACTGCAGTCTCTTCTCAGCTCTCCTGTGTTTCCTCGAGACTGCTGCTCTCATTGCCATTTGCTACTCTCCGTGATCAACAGCTCCTGGTCTACTCTGCTCTCCCGTGTTCCATCGCTACTGACAACTATTGGTTGCTACTGGTTACCTCCGTGTACCGCAGAGCCCTGCTGCTGCTGACCGCGCTATCATCCATCTACTGCTGATCCGCTCTCCACGCCTTCACGTGTCCCGCAGGTCTACCCTCCTGTCTGCATTGGATTTATATCTCATCTACTACTCCTCTGCTGGATCATCCCCACTCTCCTGGGTCCTGCGTGAGTCCAGTTCCACGTGTTATTGATTCCTGTGGATTCGTGTCCCTGTTGGTCTACTTATCTGTGCGCTGCACCTACTGACCGCTGCCTCAGGTATCCTGGGACTTCTCATCCAGCCGGCCTCCTGCCGCTCAGGTATCCCTGCACTCCTATCTGACTACCTGCTTCTGAACCACGGTATGCATACTTCTCATTGACTGTGCTGGTGTATTGCATATCTTGCTGGACTGTGTTGGTTCTCCTCTGGAGTCTGCTATCCGCTGAGCCTATTGCCATCATTGACTGTGTTAACTTGTGCTGGACTACTTCAAGAGACTTCCTATATTTGCAGACCTGTTCAGTCATTTATATATATATTGTGCATGTTACTGTGGATCGTATATAAGGTGCCTGTGTATATCCTGTGTTGCAGTCTCTCCCCGTGCACCTCCTCACATATATATTCAGTGGTACAACTTGCTAGTAGCAGACCACTGATCCCCGTTTCCAGTATCACCTGTTCCAGTATCCTCTCACATAGCAGTGGTACAACTTGCTATCGCAGACCACTGACTCCCCGGATACCTCCACTTGGATTCCATTCCTTCACTCAGACAGCGGTACAACTTGCTATCCGCAGACCGCTGACTCTCATCACCTCCTCGTTTCTGTTGGACATTCCTCCTCACTATAGCAGTGGTACAACTTGCTATCGCAGACCACTGACTACCTTCACGTGTCCTTGTCCTACAGTTCCTCGTGTACTATTACCTCCATATTACCAGTGCTGCTAGTCATAGACTTTCCTGAGCATCTCATCATCTGCTGTTTCCTGTTCCGTGATCACCCAGCTACCAGAGTACCCTATTACCATCTACATTGCTCTGGTAAGCCTACCACCTGGTGATCCCTGGGTAAAGACTCCTAGTGCCCGTGACACTGTGTCTGCAGCAGTGAAATGAACAGCAAAACCACAAGGTCAGGTACACAGGTAAGAATAACAAGGAACATGAGTCAAAGGCTTGCTTCCTATCAAGTAGAGTGACCTGATGATCTGGCCCAGACTGCTGGGCGAGGAGTAGTGGCAGGTGTAAGTCATGCTGTGAAAACAAGTTTAGCTCAGCAGGAAGGGAAACCGTTCAAGCACCCCAGTGGCCCCTTTGGTGGCATGGTGGTACTGCAGGCTATATATATCCAGAAAGACCAACATAGCCGGGAGCAAAAAAATCAGAGTAGTAGTCTAGAATTGGGGTCCTGTTGGAGAAGTCTTCGTCTAAGGAATGCAGAGATCCCGAAGCCCCACTCCTCCTCTTCTTTTTATGGGTTTTAGAGGGTTGCTGGAAATGGAGTGATGCAAAAGACAATCTTACAGTTGGAGTAGCTGGAGATACAGAAAGTGGCAAAGAAGAAGCACTAGGAGTAGGATTGGCAAATTCTTTGAACACTGCTTCAGTAAAAAGACCCAAATCTGACAGGATATGCTCTTGGGTCTGAATAAAGGGATTTGCCCATTCTAAAGCTTTCCCTGTAAAGTTGGAAAGCATGAACAGCACACACCTTTTATTGGTATCCAGGAGGTCGGGTACTGATGGAAAGTAAGATATACAAACACTTGAAAGGGTATTAAATTAACGGCTGCCCCCGTCAAAGGTAGATGGTGGGAATTCAAAAACGAAAGCAGAGTCAGCAGTTTTGGCAACTTTAAGTGATGGGGTAACCGGAACCATGGGGGAGGGGGAGGGGGTGGTTTGGGTCAAAAACAAGCATCCCCAACTGTTACAGCAAGAGATGACTCAGAAAGAGCACATGACTTGGAGGAAGGCTCGGGATGGGCAAACTTCTTGGAGAACTCAGGTTCAGTATATATATCCGAAGGCCCAGACTGAGTAAAACCTCAGGCTGCACCGCCTTAAATAGCAACTCGGGCTGGACAGCACTGACCGGCAACACAGGCTGGACCGCAAATAATGTCTCAGGAGTGGACTGCAGGGATGGCACCCTCTCTGGAACGAACTGGAGGGATGGAACGCTCTCTGGAGCGGACTGGAGGGACGGGACCCTCTTGGAAGCAGGCAGTAAGGGCGGCGCCCCCTCGGAAGCAGGCGGTAAGGGCAGCATCCCCTCGGAACTAGACAATGTCTAGAATGGAATGGAAACAGTAGCTAGAGATTCAGCCAAGGAGGCCATGACAGGAGACTCAGCACTGGAGACAGAAGCTAGCAGCTGGGTACTGGAGACTGAAGCTAGCAGCTGAGTACTGAAGACTGAAGCTAGCAGCTGGGTACTGGAGACTGAAGCTAGCAGCTGAGTACTGGAGACTGAAGCTAGCAGCTGAGTACTGGAGACTGAAGCTAGCAGCTGAGTACTGGAGACTGAAGCTAGCAGCTGAGCACTGGAGACTGAAGGTGGCAGCTGAGTACTGGAGACTGAAGCTGGCAGCTGGGTACTGGAGACTGAAGCTGGCAGCTGGGTACTGGAGACTAAGGATGGCACCTTGGAGCGGACTGGTGTATCAGGACAGTTGGCTGGAGCTGGTACCTTAAGACAGGTAAGCGGTACTGGTGGATTTGGCCTCATTCCAGGGAGGAGAACTGGTTGTAATGAAGAAGCGGAAAGTGGAGCGCAAACAAATCCAGAAGGAGGAGTGGAGTAAGCAGAAGATGGTTCTGTAAATTTTTTATGTCTGCGGAGTGGACAGTCTTGTAAGAAATGTACATCACTGGCACAGTAAAGACATAGTTATTTGGCCCTTCTGCACCATCGCTCCTCCTCAGTCAGGTGGGGGCATGGGCCACCTGCGAACCAGGAATTTGCTACAGAGTTCTCGATTAACTGTGATTTTGTGGTAGGATTATTAGAAGGTGCTGCTTGCGAAGAGTCAGAGGCAGACAAAGTTGGTTGGGATACGTTAGCAGCAGAATTAGACTCCTTATAGCAAGATACAGATTCAGAAGGGTGTACAGCAGTGACAAGTTTGTCCCTGGGAAAAGAATTTTCAAGACCAAAGCAGGTACTCGAGCATGACGCATTAGGGATGGAAACTGGAAGTTGCTTAAGCACTTTATTTAGCAAAGAAGATACTTGCGAGATTTGAGTGCATAGTTGGAGAATGTCCACTTGAAGCATCTGGAACAGGGAATTTTCGGAAGAAATTGTAGCCATGGTCTTTAGAATGTTGAATATGGAGTAAGCCAATACCCTGGGAATGCTCTACACAAGGGAAGAAAGCGTGCTGCAGCAGGCTCAGTTTTATGGCCAGATCATACTGTCAGGGTTCCCAAGGCAAGACCACGGAGAGAAAGTAGGTGAACAAAGTGGTCTATTAGAAACACAGGTAATACAGGTTAAGTATGCAAAACTGGTAAGGCAGAGATGCAGTAGTCAGCGGGGTTGCAGGGTGGATACCTCTGGAAGAGGTGGTGAGATGAGTAGCCTGTGGATTGCAGGGTTGGATATCTTTGGAAAGGTGGTGAGACGAGTAGCCTGCGGGTTGCAGGGTCAGACACCTCTAGAAAGTTGGTGAGATGAGTAGCCTGCGGGTTGCAGGGTCAGATACCTTTGGAAAGGTGGTGAGACGAGTAGCCTGCGGGTTGCAGGATTGGATACCTCTGGAAAGGTGGTGAGATGAGTAGCCTGCGGGTTGCCGGATTGGATACCTCTGGAAAGGTGGTGAGACGAGTAGCCTGCGGGTTGCAAGTTCAGATACCTCTAGAAAGGTGGGGAGATGAGTAGCCTGCGGGTTGCAAGGTTGGATACCTCTGGAAAGGTGGTAAGATAAGTAGTCTGCGGGTTGCAGGGTTGGATATCTCCGGAAAGGTGGGGAGATGAGTAGCCTGCGGGTTGCAGGATTGAATACCTCTGGAAAGGTGGTGAGACTCAAAAGCCAGGTAATACTGATACAGACAGCAGGTAACGATAGAAGTAAGTAGAACAGGTTACACTGAGAAGCAATGAGCTGTAGAGAGCTGAAGCACAGAGATCCACACAGTGAATAACTCAAGAACCAGATAAAAGATGAGCTGTGTCTGCAGCAGTGGAATGAACAGCAAAACCACAAGGTCAGGTACACAGGTAAAAATAACCAGGAACAGGAGCCAAAAGCTTGCTTCCTATCAGGTAGAGTGACCTGATGATCTGGCCCAGACTGCTGGGCGAGGCTGTCTTTTAAGGAGTACTGGCAGGTGTAAATCATGCTGAGAAAATGAGGCATGGTGGTACTGCAGGTTATATATATCCAGAAAGACTAACATAGCTCCTGGCAAACAGAAGCTGTAGGAGGCAGATCATGACAGAGCTATGGAAAGCTCCCTGTAACAGTGGCAGCTTGTAAAACAAACCTCGGTGTTTGGAGTCCTGAATTAATAATGAGGGTGTGACATATAAAAGGGGGGCTTTAATCATTTTTAGAAAAAATAGGTTGTTGTGATTAACCCTTTGTCACACACATGTCATGCAGGCTTATGTGAGCGCTGTTTGTGACAACTCAGTAAAGTGCTTAGTAATATGTTGGTGCTACATATATATATATATATATATAAATAAAGGGAAATAATTTAAATGTCTTGGTACATTGGGAATAAACACGGAAACCTGCTAAACTGAGATGGAGTGATGGTTCTTCAAAACATTACACTGTTTGTCGTGATGGCAGCCGCGGTGGACCATACACACAAGCAAGTCTATGTAAGGAGAGCAGACTGAATTATGTAATGTTCAGTATACAAAGCCCACCTTACTCTACAAGCTTGTCTTACTGGCCCCAAATGCAAACACTTATCCTACCCTAGGCAGAGTTTGTATGAGCTGTTGCAATTATTGGCTGATAGAGTTCTGTTACCTGTCCTGCACTAGTGTACAGTTGGAATCAGTACAAAGAAACAAAGTTATAACAATCTGACTAAAAAAAGCTGCGCCCTGAAGGTGGCCCTATTCCCTTGTTTCCTCCGACGTGCTTCTGATGTCTCATCAACCGCAACAGAATCCATTCTTTTCCAGCAGGCCACCTGTTGCTATCATTAATTTTTCCCTAGCACATGTGCAAAATTATATCCACACAAAAAAGATATGTTTCAACATAAATTTAAACTATACTAGTTTTATGTTCGTATCAATTTAATAATATACTTGTAAATTCTTCTAATTTATCTGGCCAGTAACTACCCAGCATTTCTCACCCCGACATATCCTCAAAACATACTGGGGGATTTCAATCCCCTGCATTGTTCTTTACGGGACCAGCATTCAGTGGGGGTAATTCAATTCAATTATTTAGAACAATGCGGCACACACACTATTACCGTTACTATGGTAATAATGCACATTATTACCGTTACTACGATAATCCTAACACTGATTTTTTTCATGCAGCTCTGTGATTAAAATTACCGTAGCAATGGTAATTGACAGCGGCCCGCGTTGTGCTTAAGAATTGAATTAAATTACCCCCACTGAATGCTGGTCGCTGTGCTGTAAACAACCATTTCATGCACAAGTTACTTAAATAATACTTAGAAAGATCCTTTTGTACCAAGTGAAACGATGGAAGGTATTATAGTTGTCTATTTCCTAAGTAGACTAAGCCAGCTAACTGCATGAATGAATGCAGCAACATATATAAGCAAATGAGATATGACTGCTCCATAATGCTCTTGTTGACTGTGGTCCTGCACAAACAGCAATTCCAAATCAATAAAGTAAAAAAAGTCTACATTTTATTTTAATATCACTGATTACTAGACACTACCGTATGGAACACAAAAAAAACAAACAAAACATAATAACTGCTGTGACAGAATAGACATAACCAAGCTTGTTATTTCCCAGCAGTCAACCTGAACTAAAGGATTGAGTGGTCAACTAAAGACACTAAGGACAGGAAGCTGGGAGCAGCTGGAGCTCCTCTGACATCACAAATGACTGTAAGGGGTTAAAACAGGGAGTGACTGCCTATCACCCACCATCATCAAGGGATTAATGAAATCAAGATCCCATTGTCCTCCCCTAGGTCTGAGTGAGACATTGTGGCATGGAAACAGCAGGGGGGAGGGGCAATTGGCCCAGAAACATGACTACTCTCCTGTATAGCCCCTCATTGAACTCCACCAATCAGGACAGACCTTTTTCCTAAGACCTGTGGATAACCCTGCAGGGAGGGATACCCAGCGTGTGAAATTTTGGTTTGGGGGTGATTTTTGTTTTAAGAAACAACTGGCGTTGGAGTTTCGGCTGCTGCCAGAATACAGATGATTTTGCCTGGGAGTTTTGTGATTACTGGACTACATACTTTTCTGGGACTTGCAGACTTGCTGGCTCTGCTGAATAGTAGCTCCATAAGAATCCCGTTGTCCTACTCCATCAAATCACATCTGAATCGGCAATCATTAATCACGGACATTGTGGAAAAGTTCTGGGAAGTCTAAAAGTAATCTGGTGTTTATTGGGACCTGGTTTATATTTTTTTATGTCTTATCTTTTTGCTGATTTAGAGAACTTGTATTAGACAACTCCGAAATAAAGATATTGTTGTATCTTTCCCTGCCTACTGTCTGCGTGACTTGACCCAAAAGTCCCAGGGTACCCCATGTGACTATAGGCTGTAATACCCCGGGTCTTTTTAAACTTTTTACTACATTTCAAGCACCCAAACTGCTACATTGGTCATGTACAGGGGCGGATCTAGATAATTGGTGTACCCGGGGCGATTTAGGCCCCACCCCCTTTCTGACATCTGAGGCTGCCGGCGGCTGCACACTATGTGCAGGTCCGCTCGGCAGTGACAATGTGCTGCCTGGCCGCTCTGATTGTGTTTAAAACACAATCAGAGCAGCTGGGCAGCACACTGTCACTGACCAACGGACTTGCACATAGTGTGCAGCCATCGGCAGGAAGCCCCCGCTAGGGGGGGCGATTGCCCCGATCGCCCCCCCCTGGATCCGCCAATGGTCATGTATGATAATCATATGGGTGATGAAAGTTATATAATGGAAACTTATTTTGCAAATACAAGACTATGCTTCTTGTGGTATATGCAGTTATTAAGTATTTTATTTAATTGTTTTTATAGTCAAATTAGTAATATGTCGACAATATAATTACTACAGTAGGAAACATCTTACCCTTTTTAAAAAACATCTTCCAAGTGAATCTGCATTTTCAGTACACTTTTCCAGCTCTTTTAGAAAAGTACTATAACAACAACAAAGAGAAAAAATCAAATAAGGCATAAATACAAATTTAGAGTGCCTAACTTGTTATACGATGTCAATTTGACTCTAACTGATCACACTGTTTCAACAGAAATATGCAGCACACAATACCGAACAATTACTATCTCCTTGACTGCCAGATAATCAGAATTTTTAAATCTAAAGTTATTGAGAGTTATTTACGAACACTCCTCAAGGGTGGAATTCTGCACTAAAACTGTAACAACTATTAGTAATTATATCTGTCCAGTGCAGTGATGGACAACAGGCAGCAAAGGGAAGAAATACAGTTCTGCCTCATGTGGTTTCTCATCTTCCTCTGTGGGAAAGAGGTGTGTGATTAAAGCAAGGTAAGACATTTTTAGTCAGGGTTTTATTAGTCATTAGATTAGTAGTGGGTCGCAGGTACTCCTCACTGATTAAGGGATCTCAAGAGCGCTTTGTGTGGTATCTGTGGACATGGGAAATTTGAGGGATGAGTGGGGGCTAAGGGGTATTCTAGGACAAGTGGTAGGTATGAAAGGTGTTTTGGGGTAAATTGGAACCTACAAGACATATGGGAATGTTTGGGGTCAGTGTGCATTGTGTGCGAGTCTGAGGGGTGTTTTGGGATGAGTAGGTGGTTTCATTGGCTTGTGGGCAAATCGGAAGGATGTTTTGGTGTACAGTTCTGTACTTTCATGTCAGCGACTAAGAAGGTTGCATATTCTAAGTACTGGGACTGGATATTCCTAATCCAAACATTTAGAATACTTGAAGCTGCCCCTTCTGCTTCCACATAAAGAAGATCTCACTACCCGGAATTATTCAGTACTAGAGTGCTTGTGTTTCAGGTGAACTAACCACTCTAAGTTACATTCCAGTTTCTATTAGTATGTACCTGCACTTGCCTTTCAATTTCTAAGAGACATAAGAGATACATCAATACTCCTAATAAAATGTTTTATTACATCATTACAATGCTGCTGTTTAATGGACCTCTTCTGTTTGGAGGACATATTGGGAAAGAGATTACTCACTTCTTAAATCTCCTTGAGGATGGAGACGCTTGTTATTAGAGAGGTATTAGTATCGTTTATGTCACTCAAGTTAAAAACTGATTGAGATTACTAACATCAGCATACTGAGTGGTATACATTGGATCTACATATTCTGATTTATATCCGTTTTTTATTCAGTGTCTATGGTAACGCTTTAGCTTAACTAGTTGTTGTTTTTAATTCCTAATTGTTATATATTATTTCTTATTAATAAATATATTTTTATGCATATGAGCCATTTCTTTGCCTAAATTTATTCTCAAGTTTGTTAGTAAGATTCTCTGCTTTTAAATATTTCACTCACCCTTACCTTTCCCCACACACTTTTAGGGCCATGATCCTTTTTTGGTTGCTGTATGCAACATCTCCACTTTCTATATAAATATCAACTTTAAATTTCAGTGTACAAATAAGCTATTTGTGTGCTACATGAAAAAACAGCCAGTATTTAACTTATGTCCAAAATAATAAACTAATTTACACCCCTAGCATTGCAACATGGTTTTGTCCAGAAAACTTAAGTAAGAAAACTTACTCAATTTCTTGCCTAAGTTGAATCAGGCCCTATATTAGTAATCAAGGTTACACTTTGTTAAATGAGTGTGAGGGTGAATATTTGATGAGAGTTATATTTGAATTAATTTAACTTTCAAATGTGCATTGTTGTGCTTGCATTGGTTTTCAAAAGGTAACATTTCCAGTGCGGTCAGTGATTGTGTAAGCAGGACAGGAGAAACATGATAATCCCGCTAAGTGCGGTAGGCAGGCACCACTCTACTAGGGCACCCCGCCAGCCCACCTGCTGCATAAAAATATTTTTCTCCTGGCACAGGCAGCTGCAGGTAAGCCTCTTCCGTGCTTGCACAGTGACACTTTTTCATGTGCTTTGAGGCACGAAGATGGGCATCACGGCGCATCCCTGTGTGTGAACTTTATAAGGTGTTCCATCCTCTTTTTCTACCATCTATTTATTCAACTACCTTTGTGCAACTACTATTACAGCTGACCCATCTCTACTAAAAATCTGATTACTTGCTATGGACTACAGTACCTTTGTGCACATAGCATGCTTTTATTATGTAAGTCCCAGAAGTCACAAGCACAAAGATGCTATAAAAGTAACCCATTACATCAAAGTTGTTTTCATTAGCATAACTCACACAAAGCTAAATTATTATTCTGGACATACAGGTGTTTTTTCTAAGCATTTAAAACGTGTATATATCCATATGTATATACAGTATATGCATATGCACATATTTATATAATGCACATATAAACGCACTTTGATACTGAAAGTCCAAAATATAATGGGCCTGACTCATTAAGGAACTCAAAACGAACGTAATTTGTGTTTTTTTGTAAAAGTGCGTGTTTCGGGCTATACACGTCCGTATTCAAGTAAGAGCAGGTCTGAGGAAACGTGCCTTGTTGAATACTGGTGTAGGTACGTTATGTATACATGGCACTTGCCGTATTGAGACTGACAATACATTGCAGGATATGTACAATACACAGAATATGTGCAATATAAAGTCCCAAAAGAACTCACAGAAAAAAAAAAGGATTTAAAGATTGTCACCAATTAACAATATATTCATTATGGGAAAGACTTGGGGGACTTTTCTTTTTCAATTTTTTTATTTTGCCTTAAATACATTTAGCAGGATGTTCTCAATGCGTACTTTATAGAAAATAATGTTTTGCAGTTGCTCCTGACTGCAAACACATGTTGTGGCATACATACATGTGCATCACTGATCGCCACTTACACCTGAGCTGTAGTGGGTGTAAATTACTACTGAAAAACCCGCATCTTAGAGATGTCCGAAGCTTGAATCAGATGCTGCTGCGTGCGCTCAGCTTTGGCACGCCCTTACTGTACATTGCATATGTTAGTCCTCCCCTTCTCCTCCCCATTCTGCCCTTCTAATTGTAGGCAGTTGTATTTGTCATTTACGTCCAAACGTGAATTGTGTTCTTTGTAGCAAGTCTGTTTCGCACGAGCTCACAGCGAAAATACACCACATAAATCGACGTTCCTTAATGAATCGGGTCCAATGTGAGAACATGGACCTGTACACACACACTTTTTGATAAGCGGTAAACTTTACTTTGCTTTGTGTCAATTTTGACATTTCTTGCAATGTGTAAAAGTATTTATGCTTAGTAAAATACAATGGAGTTTTGTGGGAGTTGTCATTAAGTACATGTTACACTAAGCTGTAGGGAATGAATGCACTCTGACTCTGGGCTCTGTTAAAGAAGGGACAAACTATAAGGTTTTGTCTACGCTTTTAAATAGCGTTTTTCATCGTCCATGTTTAAAAGCCCTACAATTTTTTTTTCTTTCTTGAGTTAAATGTTATAATCAAGTAAGGATAGACACTTTTAGGTAAGGGTAGTGTTTCAGCTGAATTCTGTCTGTACAATTTTCGACAGACACTTTTTGGTAAATCTCACCAAACTTCCTCAGAGGAAGCAACACAAATTTACAAACAGTCTACACATTAATTATCTAGATTATACTAACAAGGGATGCAGATGTATGAAACCTATTTATAATATTAGTATGTACACCTTTTAGATTCTATACAGAAAATGAACAAATATGTCACCTGAATGGAGAATACATCAGTGTTGAATCGTACAGTGACCCCACTCCTCCAGCTTCCCCTGGGCAGTTCCAGCAATTATGAAGTAAGGAACTGAACGGCTATATGTATGGGGAGACCCCCTTATGACTATCCTCATTTTCACAGTGGTTCTTACTTTAAATGTCTGCTTTAAATGTTTCAACTACCATAAATTGAAATAATAGTATTGGCACAGCTACAAAAATAGTTGCTCATTGTACGTGCCTTTTGTGGAATTCATAGATTTCAGGAAGGTTTCCAAAAAGCACATCTTTGCTGTTTTGTAACACCACAGGAATCAAAGGATTCATTTCGGGATTGTCCAGCGATGACGCATAACCCTGCAGTAAAGAAAAAACAGGTATAGGCTTAATTTGTGCATGTTCGTTACACTGCTCTTTAGCCCAAAATTATTTTATGAGGTATTTGTAATTATATCAGAAAATGTAGTTATTGCTATAGACATACAATCATGATTCTAAATTCACTATATTTATTTATTAACATTTGATCATGTAGTGCTAGTATACCCCATAGCTATGTGTGTTCATTAATATATCATTTTATTATTTGAGATTGTGTCAGCACTTGTAACTCCACATGTATTCTTGTTATTAGCTAGTCAGGGTTCTTTGTGAAATATTAACCAGTAAACTAATATTCCCAATCAGTTAGCGTCAAGGTGAATGGGAAGTTCTCCTTAGTTGTCATCATTGTGGGTTTATGTAATTATATATTAAAACCATTAAAACATTGGCATTTGCAAGGGAACTAAGGTTGCCTAATTTTGGTGTTAGATTGGATTCCCCGTGACAAACTTATAGACATAAGGCAACAATTATATATATTTAAAACTGAAAAACTGGTCAGCGTTACAACTACACCACTTTCCACAGATTTGATAAGTGTACCTCTGTGTTTATTGATGTATATTTATTTATTATCTTTTATTTATATAGCACCTATATATTTTGCAGAATTTGCAATCAGTCACATTAGTCCCTGCTGTAGTTTAGCTTGCAGTCTAAATTCTTTACCACCTAAACATATAAATGACACACAGGAAATGTGTCCTGGTCTGAATCAAACCCACAATGAAAGTGATGTTATCTATTTGGCTTGTATGGTTTCAATATTTCACGCAGTTGTTTTGTACTCTTGATTCTGTACATTAGGTATGTATCATGGTCAATTAACATCAATATTTGACATCAATTAGTAATTACGTGATGTACTGCTGAAAATACACCTAAATACATCATCCTGCACCCGTGTTTGCAGATATTATTTTTCTGATACTGTAGTGTTAACAAGTCTTCTTTCTGGCATACAACCACTATGAGCACCAACTAGGTGGGTACATAGTACTATATTCCACTAGTTTATATTTTATAAAATATTTTTATGCCCTTAATTACATTGTTAGTACGTCTCTTTTATTTTCATATACTTTGTTTTTTTATATTAAGAATTATTGTTTAGGTATTGATTGTAATATATTTTTATTATATTTTATTATGTTTCACTGTAGTCTCTATATTTGTTATAGATACTTTCTATTTAACACGACTCATTATTTATGGTTTAGTTTGGATATTATTGGTTTAATCTGGCTAAATATTGATCAGTTGTACTTAGACATCTGTCAGCTGTGTTTGCGCTAGTCAGCTTGTTAGTGCAGTATTTTTACGAGAGACTGAAGATGCAGTTTCACTTCTGATAGCCCTCATGAAGTTACTGGGCCTGATTCATCTTCGGACATAAGTGCCTTTGTGTGTCTAATCTTGTATGAAATAGCTGTGCACATGCTCAGAAAAGGAACTTACACCAATTAACACAATTGTATGCAATTCGTGTCTAACCACAAAAAACTCTCATGACTGTCTACAACTTTAAAGACAGAACAGGGGGAGGGAATGGGTAGATGAGCGTAGGCAATGTACCGTATTAGAAGGCCAAGACAGATGCAGCTGATTCAAGTCCTGGGTTTCACTAATGCAGTGTTTCTCAACTTCAGTCCTCACGTACCCCCAACAGCTCATGTTTTCAGGATTTTGTTAGTCATGCACATGTGACTTAGGGGTAAATTTATCAAGAATATTTATATTCTTAAACGTTGTGAACTTGACCTATAGTGTGTGATTTGTAACATTCATGTTCTTTCAGAATGGTTATAAATTTGATCTACGATTTGAAAGAAACTATAGGTCTAACTAGTGCTATATTATCCTTTTTGTGTGGCTTTTCTACTAGTGTGGAGGGAATGACGGTCTCCTTTCTACAGTAGCTTTGCCTTTTTGTCTTTATAATATATTGTTGTTTGGTGTACCTATTTTCAAGGGTTTGTCTTATTTACTTATTATATACTGTTTACATAATGTAACTGGTATAACATCATATTATAAGTATTTATAACAAACTTAATCTGTGCCACACTGAGAGCACACATATTGGGTCAATGAATTCCTGACTGATCTGTTAGCAAATCTGTTCAAAATTCAAATATCCACTAACAATGCTTGCTGCTGATCACCACATCTTTGTTATATTAGCATAACTGATGAATATATCAGATACAGTATATGTAAAGAATACAGTCATACCCATGTTTTCTCAGAACACCTTTCCTCTATGTCCCTTCTAAGGTTTGTCTTACAAAAAGTGATTGTCTGTGTTTTTACAAGGGAGGGTGGTGAAGAACTGAAGGGGTTGGCGATAAAAACTGTCCTATGTGGATGATAGGGAAATAAGTTTGCAAGGTAGTTACATATATTATATACACACCCTTATTGAACTTGCAGGTGTGTGAAGTGGGGTGTAATGTGGAGGAAAGCTGTGCACATGTATATAACAGCCATAATAGATATTACCTCTATGATACTTTGAAGCTCCTCAACATAAACGCGTTCTGTTTCCATCAACTCATTAATTATATGGCTGGGAATACAAGAAGAAATACTGTTATAAAAAAAACCAGACAGATAAATGTATTTTTGTACTTTTTATTTTTTTATTTGTTTATAGGAGCGTAACGAAAAAAAGAAGTGGTTAACGCTAGGTGCGCACTACAGAACAATTCTCCCAATGCGATTTAACGACTGAAAGTCCCAAGCAGCATGCTGATTTATGTGTACACACTATACATGTTTTACAAGATTTACCTTCAGATCTGTGCTCTTCATCTGTCATAACCATTAGCTGAAAAGATGTGCACTCTCCATAAAGATCTGCCTACCCTGCTGGTGGTGAGTGTATACACACTGCAGAATTTGCCCCGCCTTGTTCCATCGTTTATAGAGATTTTTAGTCCGGTTATAAAATCAAATGAAATGGTACAATGTGCTTTGGAACGATAAAACATGATAGTGGGAGAGTACACACTAATTCAATATTGGACCTGACAGTTGTTTACGTTAATCGGGTGAAAAACCTGTAGTGCAGTGGTTCCCAAACTTTTGCAGTTCGCGGCACCCTTAGAGTCTCCATAATTTTTGTAAGGCACCCCTCCAAAATAATTACCGGGCAGTCCTGTTTTAGAAGTAGTTGGGTCAAAAAATTGTAATAAGTATTTAGGTCAGGACAGAAATGCTTATTTAGTTGTATGCAAAAATGCCCCCTCTGCATCCAGACACTCTGCCCTCTCTCACGCTGTCCCCTCTCCTCTGCCCTCTGTCACCCCTCCTCTGCCCTGTCACGCTGTCCCCCCTCTTGTCACGATGTCCCCCTCCACTGCCCCTCTCACGCTGTCCCCCTCCTCTGCCCTCTGTCACGCTGTCTCCCTCCTGTCACGCTGTCCCCCTCCACTGCCCCTCTCACGCTGTCCTCCTCCTCTGCCCACTGTCCCCCTCCTCTGCTCTCTGTCACGCTGTCCCAGCTCCTCTGCCCTCTGTCCCAGCTCCTCTGCCCTGCTTTCCCAGCTCCTCTGCCACGCTGTCCCCCTCCTGTCACGCTGTACCTCTCCTCTGTCCCCCTCCTGTCATTCTCCTCTGTCCCCCTCCTGTCACGCTGTCCCCCTCCTCTGCCCTCTGTCACGCTGTCCCAGCTCCTCTGCCACGCTGTCCCAGCTCCTCTGCCCTCTGTCACAGCTCCTCTGCCACGCTGTCCCCCTCCTGTCACGCTGTCCCTCTCCTCTGTCCCCTTCCTGTCACTCTCATCTGTCCCCCTCCTGTCACGCTGTCACTCTCCTCTGTCCCCCTGCTGTCACTCTCCTCTGTCCCCCTCCTGTCACGCTGTCACTCTCCTCTGTCAAGCTGTCACTCTGCTCTGTCCCCTCCTGTCACTCTCCTCTGTCCCCCTCCTGTCACGCTGTCACTCTCCTCTGTCCCCTCCTGTCACACTGTCACTCTGCTCTGTCCCCTCCTGTCATGCTGTCACTCTGCTCTGTCCCCTCCTGTCACGCTGTCACTCTGCTCTGTCCCCTCCTGTCACGCTCCTCTGCACTCTCTCACTTTGCCCCCTCTGCCGCGGGGCAGCCAAAAAAAAACCCAAACAGAAACACTTACCAATCCGCGCGGCGCCGGGACCCAGCATCCTCCTCTCTCACGCAGCAGCTGTCACTGATATGACAGCTGCGTGAGAGAGGAGGATGCTGGGTCCCGGCGCCGCGCGGATTGGCAAGTGTTTGTTTTTTTTATGGCTGCCCCGCGGCACCCCTGAGACAGCGCCACGGCACCCCTGGGAGCCGCGGCGCACAGTTTGGGAACCGCCGCTGTAGTGTGTACCCAGCTTTACTCAATGTTACAAATCCTCACCATTTTTATGTGTCATAAAATGTATTGTTACCATTTACAACACTGGTCTTTCTGAATATATGCATCTTCCATTATCCTTAGCTGTCCTCATCCATACTAAATGTAAAGCGCTGGGGAATAGGCTTGTTCTATATAAATAAATGGTAATGATAGTAATTTAATAATTGTGCTGGTTAAATTCTTGTCTGGTGTGTTCCAAACAGAGTGCACAGACGTACCCAGTGCAGATGACTGCAGCATTTTATTTTTGTGCAGGATCCATTTCCACACATTCCAATGTGCATGAATCATGTGCCAGTGTTGCGTGTCCCATATGGATCAATGATCTATTTGGGATCATTTATTAAACATCAAAGTTCATGTGGGTGTTACACTGCATTAAAACCATGAAAAGCGATGTAAAGTTCCCATTCCTTCTAACTATTTTAGGAACAGTGCATGCCAGTTCTTGTGCTAGTATAACCCTTTCACTAAGAGATGTGAAAGAGTATGAAATGTTAATATACTTATGTTATATAAGGAACTGGTGAAAAATTGAGGTACGAATTGAGGATGTATGCTCATATGTTAATGAGGAACAGAGAAAGAGGAGACTCTTAATTTTATATGCGTTCAAAAACTAGAACAAATACTTTAACCCCTTCATGGCCAGACCAGTTTTAATGCTTTTGTAATGTTTCAGTTACACTGTGAATAACTGCCCAAGCCAATGGTTCCCAAACTTTTGCAGTTCGCGGCACCCTTAATTTTTTCAAGGCACCCCTCCAAAATAATTACTGAGCAGTCCTGTTTTAGAAGTAGTTGTGTCAAAAAAATGTAATAAGTATTTAGGTCAAGACAGAAATACTTATTTAGTTGTATGCAAAAATGCCCCCTCTGCATCCAGACACTCTGGGCCATCTGCATCCAGACACTCTGCCCCCTCCCACGCTGTCCCCTCCTCTGCCCTCTCTCACGCTGTCCCACTCCTCTGACCTCTCTCACGCTGTCCCCCTCCTGTCCTCTCACGCTGTCCCCCTCCTCTGCCCTCTCTCATGCTGTCCCCCCCCACCGCCCCTCCTCTCTCACGCTGTCCCCCTCCTCTGCCCTCTCTCACGCTGTCCCTCTCCTCTGCCCTCTCTCATGCTGTCCCCCTTCACCGCACCTCCTCTCTCACGCTGTCCCCCTCCTCTCTCACGCTCCCTCTCTCTGCCCCCTCTGCCGCACGTCAGCCATAGAAAAAACAAACACAAAAACTTACCAATCCGCGCGGCGCCAGGACCCAGCATCCTCCTCTCTAACGCAGCTTGTCACTGAATGTCGATATTCGGTGACAAGCTGCGTGAGAGAGGTGGATGCTGGGTCCCGACGCCGCGCAGATTGGTAAGTTTTTGTGTTCGTTTTTTCTATGGCTAGCCCGCGGCACCCCTTTTGACAGCGCCGCGGCACCCCTGGGAGCCACGGCGCACACTTTGGGAACCGCCGGCCCAAGCTATTGTTAAAAGGTATCTATCAGGAATTCGGGTATAAAAGAATTTCAAAGTCATTATATGTGCCATGGGACACTGTGAAAACTATCATCAATAAGTGGAGAAAATGAGGCACAAGATCAGGACGTCCCTCCATAGCTGATGACAGGACAAAGAGAAAACTCATCAGTGAGGCTACCAGGAGGCCTAAGGCAACTTAAAGGAGCTGCAGGAATTTGTGGCAGGAACTGGCCACTCCCTGTTTGTAATAACAGTGTCATGTATTCCTCATATGCCTGGGCTATGGGGTAGGGTGGCAAACCGTGTGGTAAACTGTCTTATGTTTTGATTAGATTAAGGATCAACTTTTTGGTCTGAATTCTAAAATATGTTTGTGGCAATGACAACACAGCACATCACCCAACACCGTACCTATTGTGAAGCATGGTGGTGGCAGTGCTAGTCAGGATAGAGAGCATAATAAACAGCTAAAAATATCAATATATTTTGACACAAAAACTACTGACCTCTGCCAGAAAGCTGAAGAGGAATTTCACCTTGCAAGTCACCATACTGTAGAATGGTGACTGCTCCCAAAAACGAAAAGGAATGCAAAGCAGCAGATATCCACGATATCTGCTGCGATGCACCTTTCTTAAATATGCGGGACACATAGATTTCACGGTAAATGCACAATCACTGTTTGTTAAATATGCCCCTTAGTGGGCTGCAAAAAGGGGGTGGGGGTTAACAAAAAAATAGGTGGAGTTTTATGTGACCATTTGCAAGCAGGGCTTGGTTGGAACAGGGGCAGGATTTAGTTTGTCCCAATTATGTTGGGAGGTATGTATAAGCTGATGAAGTGTATTTTTATTTTTTTTTAACAAAACTTTTTATTAGAAACATCTTTTTCCAGTAGAAAAGGCATTACAGAATCTCGAGAGGTTCATCAGATGTTGTTTTAACATTTCAGGGTTATAGGGTGTAGAGGGGGAAGGGGGGTAATGAATGGAGGGGGGGACATGTAGGACCAGAGGAAGGGATGGGGGCGGTCAAGGATACACGCATCAAGTAAGAGAAAAAATAAACTTGTTTAGAAATATCATTCTACGCTCAAATTACACTAAATGAAGTGTATTTTTTAAGATCTCTTACCTTTTTATCTATATAACAAATAAAAAATGGATTTCAATATGCTACCAAAAGAAATCTCTAACGCTCCTGAGTAAGTAACATCAATTAACTTGCATACCTAAAGTAGTTTAAAATTTATATTTTCTTTTAACAAGTTGAAAGAGAATTCTGGTCAGGTAATGTGACAGGAACACCTACTCATATATAGGTGTACATTAACAACAGACCTATGAGAGCCAGTATAGGGAAACAGTTATACTGGTTGTTAAGGGGGTCACACCATGCACAGGGGTCTTGTTACAATATTCAAAATGCTGAAACTTTATTAGTAGACCAACTACATACACGTCAGGGGTTATAGCGCGGGCAGGAGGTGAAGTTCAAAAAGTTTCTGTTAAAGACAACTGAAATTATTCCTCTATCTGGTGAGATGGCGGCTCGTACTACGACGGGAATAAGACGTCTAGATATCACTGCAGTGATCAGACGTTTGTAGTCATATGTCTCATTGCACCTGTTACCGCCCATCCATCTCTTAGTGCAGGCTGGAAAGCGGTCAAAACCTGACTGCAGGCTTATATGCAGACTGAACGTGACAACATACCAGTAACACGGCTGACTGACCGACACACGGCTTCTCAATACAATTCTCCCGGTGCAAATTGCTATTTTCCACGTTAGCGCCACATCGATAACGACACAGGCGTTATTCTGCTCCAGCAGCGGCTTTCTTTTGTTAACGACTTTAAAATGATCCTGTAAGTTTTGGAGCATTGTCCCGGCAGCTCGACCCCATTACATGGAAGCCTGCGTCTAGTCCCAGGCATTATGCCGAGGAGCCTGTGATTGGCTGGGAGCTGGACTAGAAAAAAAACTGGCCGGATATGTTCAGAGTCCCCACCAGCCGCTTGTGTGGCAGCTCTATCAATGCTGCTCATTTGTCCATCTAAGCTGGGAGCAATGGCACACTCACTCCGGTAAGTCATATACACACATACTATGTGCTCTGCGTGATCACTTGTTGTCTACAGATGGGTTACACTGAACTTTATCCATCTATAACGTGCAGCCCGTGCGCTTTTATCTTATAATATGTTGATGTTAGTACATTCATGGTAATAGAGCGTTATGAAGTGATAGATAGAGATATATATATATGTGTGGTCTGAAAACAATCTCTATGCAGCTTATACTGCCCATAACGGTATATTATTATTATTAACTCTTAATATAATAAAAAAAAGCTGGTTCTGTAACACAGAAGTATTCTCTAACCAAAATAATTTTGGACTTGTGAGAGAAGGAATACTGCAGGCATCTGCAACCTATTACCCACACCCCTCTCACAGTTCTATGTGGAAATCACTGCCCATCCGTGGAGTTTGTTGGTTTACATAAATGTCCTGAATTTTAATGTTTGAACTCCCTATTAGAAACTGTCAAATCAAGTATTCGCAGTAGTATTTAACAGAATACTCACCACATGTTTTAAAGCTTTCCCACATGATTTGACTAATGGAGTTTATAAACATTTTATACAAAAGTTTTTCAGTACATTCCCTTCTGAGACACTTCCTGCTACAGGCAGTTAAATCATTTTGGTCTTGTGAACATCTCTTTTTACCATACAGTTTATATCCCCCCACAACCCCTTCTCAAGTGTAGGTAAAAATACTTTATTGTCTTGTATCCAAAATAGCCTATGAGTCACAGTGACATGCTTCTGTATAAGGACATTTATTAATAATGTGTCCTTAGGGAGAAAATCAAATATTTACCAGTTATTGTTTGCATTTCTAAATTGGTGTCTAGCATCAAAAGCTTCATGAATATAGGTGTCCATGCCACTTTTCTTATTTTGGTGATGTGCTTATTTGACAGAAATACTTTAATAATAATAATTATTATTACCAATAGAGCTTCATTTTCATGCCCTGGTGAAATACAATATTTTTTGAGAATATATAGAGACAGACAAAAATAGGGAGGAGGAGAGACTTTTTCGTTTGTTTTCTCCTAGTTACATTTGTGCAGTTAGTCAGCTAGTTCTGATTAGTGTGGAGATGCCAAATATGTATATATCATACAAGGTCTGACACTGTTTTGGGGTGACATTCATACATTACTTCTAACTATATATGATAAATATAGGTATTTCACTAGCAGCAGGAAAACAGTGATATGCTGATTACTCTTAATTGTCTGAAACTGTTTCAAATGGGCAGTTTTATTTCTGAACAAGAGATTTAAATGATTACAGCTTAATTTAAAGGAAATATTATGTTTTTTGGATTTTCCTACTTGGATATGACATACAACAAGATAGGCTGTGAGGTAGAGACGAGACTCATGACAACATGTATGCCCACAGATGGTATATTATGTGTTGTAATTAACACAATCAGTCTTGCACTTTTTTTCTGTCAGTACAACTAGTTCTGCATTTGGGTTGCTATGGAATACCTGTGATGTCACCAGGACTTCCTCTAAGAGGGGCTGGTCATGTAAAGGGAGGAGAGATACCATTTATGTTTCCCTTGCCCCCTCCATTGCAATAGATCAATGTTGGTAGTGATTGAATACCAGCTGTCAATACAATATTGCTGAGGGGTGGGGGAGACATGGCTTTATAAAAAAAAAAAGAGAGAAAATCTAAATGACATAATTAACTCTAAAAATGTCAACCCTGGATCCTTTCCAAGCCCATCAAAACTGCATCAGTATATGAATGAATTCTGCGTGACTATGCCACATTTTGTATGGTTTGTCATGCATTCATGAAATAATGCATAAATATAGCCCCACACCTACAGGAAATGACCCCTCCCCCCTCCTATTTTTATATGCCTTTAGACTTCCACTTTCTATCTTTTTTTATTTTATTTTTTTATTTCTATTTACTTTGAGTTAGTGACCATTGTGAATAACTGTAGCTATTGATACCCATGCTTTTTAAAGTTTTGTTTGTTTTATTCGATGAGCCCCTACTTTCTTATTACTAAATTCTGCAGAGTTTAAATTTGTCTTACACATAATCGTCTCAATTTATTACTGTATGGATTACTCTGAAAAATTAATGAGCTGAACAAGTACTTTTCTATTTAATTCTTCTTCCTTTTTTTTTTTTTTTTTTTTTTTACTAAAGGTTAGAATATTGTAAATAGAAATGGCAAGTAGTATATTAACTCGGTTGGGCGGGGGTCAGGAATTCTTATTTGGGTGTAAATGGACCTCCCGTTTAATTATGTATGTCTTGGCTTTTGAAATATTTGTGATCTCATGCTGTGTAGTTTTGTGTTTATCAAATACCTGTTAACCATGCCTATTATGTGTTTCATTGTTAGTCACACAGGAGTTTGTCACTTGCAAAAAGTGTCATTTTCAAGTACAATACTGAAATAAAAAATGTGGTCTGTTTTTTATTTGTATTGTGTACCATGGTAGTCAACAACAGAGACTGTAATTGTCTTCCAGAAGCCTGATTTAAATATTAATGAGTTTTACCTGACTAGTAGTTAGTATAATGTCTGTTTAGCACCCATCATGCATAGAAATATACTAAGGTAACCTGAATAATTTAACTCATTTGGTAATCTTTTTTTCCTGACGGTTTGAATATCAAATTATGTTAATTTGGCATTAATAGGTTCAAAATATTTTGAATCCACAATAACTAGATAGTTGAAGGTTAAATTATAGCATTGATTGATGTCCAAAAATATTAATCACATCAGTTTTATTTTAGTATCTATTGAATTGTGTTCTTCCCCTTATAAACACATTTTTATTAAATGTTCTATATTTCTTAGTAAAGATGCTATCCTTATGACTCTATGGGGTATATTTATCAAGCTGTGAGTTTCCGGTGGGTTTGAAAGTGGAGATGTTGCCTATAGTAACCAATTAGATTCTAGCTATTTTGTAGAATGTACTAAATAAATGATGGCTAGAATCTGGTTGATTGCATCTAAACTTTTCAAACCTGCTGGAAATTCGCAGCTTGATAAATTTAGCCCTAACGGTCAAGAAATGTTTGTAGTGTCCTTACATTAGGCTGCACAAAGGTAGTGTCATATAAAATTTAACTTTAAAAATACAAAACCTTTTTTAAATATACATAAATTTAAAGTATTCGGTTACTTAGTATCTATTTCTTAATATTAGTTGGTTGAAAAATATCACTTAGGTTCTTATCTGTACGTATTCTAAAGGTTTCAATAGATAAATTACATGAGCCGTCCGTCTATTCGGATATGCATTATTGCTGTGTGTATTCAATCTCTGTGGGCAGACTGAAACTATCTATCATGCGCATTCGTTCAGTTGGCTTTAACGAATGTCTATTGCTGGGCTTATTGTACCTCCACCAACGCTAGTCTATAAGGGGAAGTCCCTTCACATTTATTATGTACATAGTTTTAATGTAGGGTATGTATACTTCAAATCCTATATATATATATATATATATATATATATATATATATATATATATATATATATATGCGCATCTATATCTGTTTCGATACTGCCTATTATTAATTAATTATATTCAGCATTTTTTTCTGAAGATAGAATACCATTTACAGTAATTGTGGATATGTTTTGAATGCATTATGCGTATTTCACTATTGGCTCTTCTGCTCAATTGTTCATTTCATTCACTTGATAAAACAAGCTTGATAGTATATTAGAAGTATCTGTAATTTACTGTCAAGAACAAACCTTTAACTCGTTTGTTTTAAACAGTGTCAGGTTGGAATCATCATTACATGATTGTATCTAATTCCCCTTCACATTCCTGGTAAGTTATTCATTAGTTGTTTCCTTAGATATATCTTTTCTATGCAATAGTGTTTAGAAAGACTACCTGACTTATCCAGAGAGTCACGATACAATAGCAAAGTGACAGGCAATCTCTCATACCATTGAAGTATTGAACTAACCTGTTTTGGGAGCGCGGATTATTAAATTTACATTTCTTGTAAGCAGTAGCCTTTGTTTATCAGAAGCATTTCACCGTGTCTAGTAATTTTGTTTTTGGCTACAGAGCATTATCTGATTATTTTTTTTTATTCTTTTTTTTTTTTTTCATCCCTCAACAGGGAAAAAAACATTTTTTATTTTTTTGTATTTGAAGTCAACAAGATCACCAAGCCGGCGATGACAAAAACCTCTTGCTTTAGCCACACTTTCCGGTTTTACAAATTTTTTCCCATAACTTAGTGATTATTTTAACAGAACCCCACCCACCTTTTGCTACCCACCTATTGGTTCCTGTGACTTAAAATATAAAGTTTTTAGATGTGGGGTTCTGTTCACAACACTGGTAGTTGGGTTATGGGGAATAATAAATTGGAAAACAGCAGAGTTAGCCTTTTAAAAGACTAATAAATTCAAACTATTTTTTTTTTTTTTTTTTTTTTTTATTATTCCATGTCCCCTGTCATAAATGACCCACCGTACCCCTTCACTTTCTATTGTGCTGGCCTTAATGGTAAGCCTAGTCAAAGAGAGCCCGTCCACAAATTTCAGCAGAGTAAACTGCTGCATGGCTGTTGCGCTCGTCAATGTCACCTTCTGGCTTCAAAACCTGGGGTGACCCCTATCGGAGGTCCACATTGAAACCCTGCACAAAGCCTATCTTTAGAAATGTTGCTGCTACATAAATATACCTTAAAATGTATGGCTTGGTAATCATTTGTGTTTGATCTGTTTTTATGAACGAATGTTGAAATGTCTGTTAAACTGCATGTTAAATTGAAATGTTTGTTTTTTTGTTTATATTTGAGTTAAGGAGTTCAATGTAGATCACACCATTTACCTCAATCTGTTTATCTTTTGCACTTAATGGAGCAGAGCACGTTCAAAATAATCTGCTTTTTTTTTTCAAACCTATTTTTGGGCAATGTACTAGCGTTAATACTAATACAATACAAAAACGTGACACTAGTAGGTATAAGGCCTAATTGTTTTCTAAACGGCTGATGAGATACATTGCTTTAAAAAAAAGTCCAATTCCTGAAATAGCTGACATTCACTCACATAATATATCTAACCTCATTATTGAAAATACTTGTTTAATGATGTGCCTACTGCTAAAGGCCATACAATCTATTCTCACTTTCCTTTAACCTTTAATCAACCTCAATATTATAGACAAACGTTATGCAATTTGTTATTCTCCACTTTGACTATCTCAACAAACACACACAGCCAGTGGCTGTCTACTTGTATAAATTAGTTTCCTGGATTGTTGTTAATTTCTGCACTTGTACCTCCAGTGTTTCTTACTCATAGGGGGGAATTTAATGAGGCGCGTTACTGTAAAAAGTAACGTGGCACACTATTACCGATATTACGGTAATGGTGCGCATAATTACGTTAATACGGTAATTTCAACGCCGGCTTTTTGCTCACAGCTCCCTGAGCCACAAGCAGAAAGCAGGGTTAAAATGACCGTATTAACAGTAATAGACTTGGTGCCGTGTTGTTTCAGCAGGAATTGAATTCCCCCCCCCCATAGTTCCATTTCATTGCTTCAGCACAGTAAAGTTCTGAGACCCCTAAACACAACCTTCATTTGTTCTCCTTTAGGTACTTTTCTAACCTCGATCCTGCATAAACTACAAGGCTTGTCTTACCTCTCCATACTGGGTTCCTGCTTAACAGCTGCATTAAATACAGTATGTACCTAGTTACCTACACACAGAGCAGACCCCCATTTTTGGTTATATTGGTTCACTTGGTGATTGTGAAGTTGTCTCAACAATATCACTGGTTCCTAGTGAATTGATAGGTTGGTTTCTCATGCATAATGATTGAGTCCACTAAATATCAGACTCTGTGCACTTAAACCAGAAAGCACATGAAAAAATGAAGTGTTTTATCTTTTAAAATAACATTAATCACTTTGCAGCTAAACAAAGCAATTTTGTAATTACTATTTTTCTTAGTTTGTTTCTTCAGGCTGCTAATAACTATAATTCTGCATTGTCATGTGACTACCATGGCAGCCACAGTCCACATAGCACATGACCATGAGCAGAGAGGCTTTGAAACTACCCTCTGTCTTCACGATACATGCTGTGAGCCTGTGTATGTAGCTGGCAGCCATACTCTGCACTCTCCAGAGAGACTATGAGAGATTATGATTTGTAGGTGGACAGCTAAGAAAAATGACTATCGGTTGCACACTTGAAAAGTTACTGAACTTGCTATTTAATGAAAAATAAATACATCTATGTGGAAATGCTGCTTTAAATTATGAATACATCATCTAATGGTGTTTGTTAATCAAATATTTTTCTCTTAATCTATCACCTGGTGAATGCATGTACCTGTGGCTGTTACTGTGTTTGTTAATCCCTAATTTCCATATCCCAAAATAATTTATGCTGCTTCTGAACACTTGATATAATCTAGACATTGGGTGAATTGAATTGATACTAACGCCTGTCACCTGGTATCTATATGGTACTTTACATCAGCTCTACATATACAATTGCTGTATTTTGACTTTATGGGTAGTGCTGTATGAAAACCCCATAAATGAATTTCTGCTGCTTTGCTTTCATTTGGACACATATTTTGTGAATTGTTGTTTCTGTCTCGCCCTGTTTTCAAATTAATGTGTTTCTGCAGAGTTGAAATGGCTGCACATCTGTTTGCAAAGCAGGTAGGGGGCTTCTTTCATTTCAGCCATCTTCACCTAGAAAATTAAATTACATTTTTAACACGTTCCTTACTAAGTACAGACTGGATGGACATCCTTGTTTTGCCCAGCTCCTCTCATCAGCTGAAGTTATTGCCACAATACTTTGCATTCTCACGCACTTTTGTGGAAAACTAGGTGCACCTATTTTTAAGTTGCAGTGCAAAGTAAAATAGATGGTCAACTGGCTACAAATTACAAACTGTGGGGTGAAAAAAAAATAGCCCAAAGAGAACTCCATAGAGCAGGGTATTGTAGTTGGATTGCAATACATAAACCACTGTTCACATGACACCATGTACATCAGTGGTGTATAGGGCATAGACCATGAACTGCTGAGCAGTGGAAGAAGAGGGATATGGTCAGATGAATCATCCTACATCATGTAGAAAAAATGTATAAACGCTAGTGAATTTCACAAACATATAAACGTTAAAAATTAAACTTGCAGTAAGGCAGCTTGTTATCCTTTTAAGCACTCATTTCTTAGTACAATACCTAGAGAATAATTAATAATGTTGTCCATATGTCATGACCTTCAGTCATCAGGTCTGAATACAATTGAGAATTTATGGGTTATTATGGAATGACACATGAGATTGCATCTTCCACCACATTCAACCAAGTGTCAGTTGAGTGTATTTTTTTGTGGAAGAATGGTGCTGCATCCCTCCTGCACAGACATTGACTATATGCCTTGGCAATTATTGGCTGGGCACCAATGCCCTATTAAGTGACTATATTTCGTTTCCCTTTTTTTTCCCACCCCATCTAGATTAGACTGCTGCACTTGAATGGGTTTTGCTTAAAGGATGTCGCATGGAGCAGATTTTCTGTTTTGTGAACCGTTTTAAAAAGTGGCAAACTGTGTTTAAGGTCAGCAGTAAAACAGCTGAGACAAAGAAAAGTTCTGCACACAAGCCTGTTAGATTTCCTACAAGTGGCACACTAAACAGTTGCTGAGAAGCTACATATATACTGTATAGACAGGATCTGGCTGGCAAACTTTTTAGCTCTGGAACATTTTAAAGTAAACAAAATGCAGGTAGCTCACTATGTGTTCAGCCCGGGGGCAGATTCCACCCCAGCCCAGCCCGCTCCTGTATATAGTACTTTTTGGCAACATTTTATTGTAATTACAATATATTAGAACCCATTATAAAAACTGTTCTTGAACAAAAGGTGAATAGATTGGTTGTAAAACTGATTAGCATACCAGGACACCTTGATTTGATGCCACAGAGGAAGTATGTTTAAAAGTAAGAAAATGATTCTAGAAATTCCGTTTTTGGGGATCGGTCTTCTACTGATGAACTGTCCTGTCCATCTTCCAGCTTTCCCTAGGTGGCAGATTGCACAATAGTACTTGAGTGTAATTCTTCTGTTCCTGTGCTTTTTATTTTATTTCAAGAAACTGTTTTGTATTAATTCTGTCATTTTGTATCAGCATTTTTATTAAATAAGCATTGTGACTTTTTTTTTTCTTGGTCATCTGATTTTAAAAATGTCCTGTCTTTGCTCACATTTCAGGCTTAGTTTGTATAATGCTACGTTTAAGCAGAGGATTGTTTTGGTTTACAGTAACTGTCTAAATTAGGTCATAACTCATTTTGGGGTTAGTCAGGGAGTAACTGAAGGCTTCTTCGTTAATGGCAGATCTTTGCTTAATAGTGAATGTGAGATCTTTTTGGGGACTTTTGTCATTTTTAGACTGACCAGGTAGTTTTGATTTATCCTTTTACAGACACTATTTATATGCTGGACCAACATTCTGGTACTGCATTTCCAAAGCTGTATTTGTGGCAGTCTAGCATAGTCTCCACTGTTGACCTCTGAGCTCCTTCCGCACTGAATTCTTGGAAGTATCGCCATGCTCTATAATCCTTCTGCCAGATGCCACCTTTTCACTTTTAAAAACGTGAATAGGAACATTGAAAATGCTCCAGTCCCTCTACACTGTTGTACAATGGAAACTTCCCCCATTTGGTTTCTAGATGTAAAACTGGTAATGGGACAACTGAATCATTGTGCCTTTTTAAGTGTTCTGAAAAATTATGAGTGATTGTTCTGTTACTAAGATGTTTAGCATGTTTTATACCCAAAAAAAAAATGTACGTCTCAAAACTGTAAAAAAATAAGATTTATAAAATATTTGTAATGCATAAAAAAGTAATTGCTTGTTAAAGTGCAGGTCTTTACACCTGACTATAGCTATGGCCCCTAGCAACACAGTTGCTAGGGGCCATACCGGAGCACCCGGAGGAAACCCACGCAGACACAGGGAGAACATACAAACTCCTTACAGATAAGGCCATGGTCGCGAATTGAACTCATGACCCCAGCGCTGTGAGGCAGAAGTGCTAACCACTTAGCCACCATGCTGCCCTCAATGTTTAACTATCATCATCAACATTTATTTATATAGCGCCAACATAGTCCATAGCACTTTACAATTGAGACTATGGAGATTACATTGCTGTATGCTTGATTTTATGCACCAGTTAGCAATGGGTGTGGCTGAAATGGCCAAACACACTAACAAGAATGGGTGTCCTCAAACTTTTGGCCATGTAGCCAAAAGAAATGAGCCTGTTGTGCATGAATCCATATAAGAAAGTAAGGCACTGATAAGAATATGCAATATTGTATTGTCACTAGATCTATACTTTTTCCATTGAAATGAATGGCCATTAGCTGCACTGATGTATACAAAGTCACATTTAATGGAGCACTAATATGGAATGTATTGAAATGAACTGTTATAATTATAATAGTTGTAGGGATGAATGGGGTGATCGTGTAGGAATAGGATTATAATATAGACGGTCTATGACTGGGAATGACATGTAATGTTTAGAATGTATGAACAGATTTTTCAAAGGCCAAATAGCCCTATTGCAGGTGAAAACTGGTTTTAAGGCAGGAGTGTAATGAGGTGAATGGAAATAGAGGACACAGATTTGGATTGATACAGAATTACAGGATAGTATGTATAAGGTGGAAGAATGAGAATGAAAAGGATACAGCAAATACCATAATACTCCCATCTTCTTAAATGATTATTATTACTCATTACCTACAGCCCTTTGCACACTATTGCGCTCACTGCAACTTTGGGTAAAGATGATAAAGCAGAACCTTGGCATAAAATACTATCAAACCACATAGATACAAACACTAGTGGGACTTAAATTATATAATAGAGAGCAACGGCCATTTTCTGATTGTCTTTCAGTTGTCCTCCTGAAATCACACTGATAACGGATTGAAACTCCCATAAAAACCTGGTTTATCAACGTGTGTAGTCTAATAAGGATGCACCCTTGGGTAATACAATGTGTTTTGTGCAGGGTCTGTGCGCAATCATAACTGTACAGCATTCAATAGAATCAATATGCAGAATGTCTTGGTGTCACACTTAACTTCACCATCTGATTTATTCCACACATTCAGATTCTTTCCCCAGTCCAGTCGCTTCCACCTTAAAAACATTGCCAGAATACGCCCTTCTCTTACTCGATATGCTACCAAAATTCACATCCATTCTCTCATCTCCTGTCTTGACTACTGCAATATCCTGCTATCTGGCATTCCCGACACCCATACATCCACACTTCAATTCATCCTAAATGCTGCTGCAAGACTGATCTTCCTCTCTCACCGCTCCACATCTGCTGCACCACTTTGCAAATCCCTACACTGGCTCCCTGTGTCTTCCAGAATCCAATTCAGATTACTCACCCTTATCTACAAAGCCCTCAACAACACCACCCCTTCATACATCTCAAATCTCATATCAAAATACTCTCCCTCCCTCCTGCCCTCTTAAATCTACCTCTGACCTGCACATTTTCTCTTCTCTGGTAACCACCTCTCACTCGTGCCTACAATATATCCTGTGCTGCTCCCCATTTATGGAATTCACTACCATGCCCAGTCAGACATTCCCACAGCCTTCAAATCTTTATACGTTCTTTAAAAATCCATCTTGTGTGTTTTTGTGTTTGTTTTTTGGATTGGTGGGTTAAAGCTTTCCTTATCCCTGATGATATTATTCACACTAATACTACACCCTTACATCTGTCCCAATCTCCACTATTAAGTCAAACTCGCTGCTTTTTGTTTCATCTATGCACTCTTCCACTTAGAATGTAAGCTCTCTAATGAGCAGGGTCCTACATGCCCTGTGTTTTCATGTCTGCCTTGTATGTCCTTGTTTTCTGTATGTCTTTTACCTACTGTACAGCGCTGCAGATCACTCTGACACCTTACAAATCTATGTAATAGTTCCAATGTTCATTCTGACATATAGTGGCTCGCAATAATAGTTTAAAAAAAAATGCGCAGACTTCTATAACTTCCCTAACCGTTTTTGTTGTTTAAGTAAACTGAACAAATTTAGTACATTTTATGGTATGTCTCAAGGGGTGCACAAATTGCATAAACATAATCCATTATTACAGTTGTGAAGCACAGATCTTCTCTTCCTATCTCGCCATAGTCGCCACCTCTCCTTGAATCTACTCAATGTCAAAATTGTCATAATTTACTCATTTCCCTAGCCAGTAGATCTGGTGGCATCTTTGTCTCCACCCTCTGTTTTACTCCTCACATCCAATACTCCCTTGCCTATAAAGCTCTCCACAACACCACACCTTCATACATCTCAAACCTCATCTTGAGATACTCCCTAGAGGTACCTTCTAGCCTCACGTTGTCTCCAATAAGCACTTCTCACTAGAGCTGACAAGAATCTTCCTGTGCTGCTACCCTCTAATGGAATTCCCTACTATACCAGATCAGTCCTATCCTTCAAAATGTTATAAAACATTCTCTTTTATTAGAGCTCTCCCTACTCCCACATATACCACTCATGCTGGAACATCCTTGCTACTGCCCCAATTGCCACTCTGAGCGATACCTGCTCCTCTGGTCTCAGCTGTGTTCTTTCCCATTAGATGATGAGCTCTCATGACCAGGGCTCGAAGTAACCTTTGTTTTCAATTCTTCATTTATTTTGTTACGTCTTTTTATGTCTGTTTTATGTATGCCCTGTGTTCCCCACTGTCTGATGCTGCAAAGCACTGTGGCAAACTACAGAGAAGGGTATTTCTATAAGCTGGATGCTAAAAATGACATCACCAGATTTGACATAAGCCTGTACTGGTGCACGCAGCACTTCTGCATTGTGATGGAAGATCGAGTGATGTTATCATGAACTTTCTCCTTTATAAGCTATTTAAATGCTAATTATTTATACAAAGCAGACATACTTCTGCAATGTGATGGGAAGATTGAGTGATATTATAATGGAATTCCTCCTCATAAGGCTAGGTACACACT
The DNA here is from genome assembly GCF_038048845.1 of Mixophyes fleayi. Taxonomy (NCBI): domain Eukaryota; kingdom Metazoa; phylum Chordata; class Amphibia; order Anura; family Limnodynastidae; genus Mixophyes; species Mixophyes fleayi. The sequence continues at coordinate 116,134,038 of NC_134404.1, forward strand.
ACAACAAATCTCTAACAATACAATATTTTGAGCAATTTTACTAATGGGGGGGGGGGGGGGGGGGGGGAGTCCTGATTAGTATGTCGAATTATGTGTTCATACTGTACCCGATTACCTTCAGATCTGTGCTCTTCATCTGGTCCAAGAGCAGTGTAGTCATTTATAGAATGAACAGTTCTGTTACAGGTAGCTGAACACATAGTTGATGAGCAATTTTCTATTTTACAGATTGCTACATAGCAGCATAACCTCAGTTCACACCAATCAGTCCAGATGTTTACTGAATCCATTGCAATTACTGCACTGAGTAATCCTTTTGTCATTTTGGCTTTTTACGTGGTTCGTTAAACCCACTGCAACATTTACATTAATTTAATGTCCTAATTCATGGATTTATAGGCGTTTGTAACATCATTTTTTACGATTAGGATAATTTGCAGTAATTATAAAACATTATGAGCAGCATATGTCAATTAGGACCCCCAAACATTGCTTTTCCCCCGTAGTGGTTACACTCATCCACACTCCTTCTACAGGTTGAGGCAGAGAGCGATGCAATTCCCCCACAACTCTGTCTTACAGGGTTTTAAGCCCTGGACAACTCATGATAACTGCCAAGCCAGCGTTCCCACGCTGACACTTGTAGCTTCTCACAGGCGGCTGGTGATGCATAAAATGAAACAAATCACTAGATTTTACTAATCCCGGAGCCCATTCAGCGCTGCATCATCTATTGGTCCTTTCTCCACAACGAGCAGGAGATCTTCATGTACTCGGGACCCCGGGGACAGGAGGAGGAGAGGAACTGCTGTTCCCTCAGGGGATATGAGTGATGGAGACAGGAACTGATGTGTCCGGTGAGTGATGGCTAAATTATTGTTCCAATTCTGTAGAGTGCATACACACTGCAGAATTGGAACGACATTGTTCCATCTTTGAACGAGATTTCAGTTCAGTTTAGCAATCTCGTGCAAAGATACTGTGCGCTTTGGAACAATATTGTTCCTCGTTGCACTAGTGTGATATTGGGCTAGTCGACCGTTTATTGTCTGATTGGCCTGATCTACTTAAAACACTGTAGTGTGTATCCAGCTCAAGCTGTGGTGATTGCAGGAAATAGCTGAATCTGCTGTATCATGCAATTAGCATTATTAGATCAGTGTCCGCATGGATCTAAAAACTTTTACTTTGGTTACTATTAAATAAAGGGTGTTTTTTTCACATTATGGCACATATGCCAATATGTGTTTGTCATATACAAAAATAAAAAAATGTTTAATTATGAGTGCACATTCTTATTTTTTCACTTAAAATATAATGCATGGATTCACATTATATTTCTCCAAGCAACTACAATAGATATGACCTCTTTCAACAAAGTAGAAATGTGTTCTCACACATCACTAGTGAATCAGTGAATCAGAGAATCATAGTAGAATGCAAAAGTGGCATGAAGAAATTATTAATCAAAATTCATTTTTCAGTAGTTCAATAATTCTGCAGTTCAGTGCAACAGTTTCACCACTTAGTTAATTTAACTTATGCAATGGAAACTACAGTCAAAAGGCAATTTGCATTTCATAGAACCACCCCTTCAACTTGGAAGTGCTTTCACTATTGTTCACTTTAACTTAAGAGAAAATGCAAATCAAACTTTTAGGAGACCTGTATTTCACTGCAGCTCTAGGGTTCTAAAGGACACATAAGGCAACATATAGTGCAACGTATTCACTGTAACTAAGATAATAGTATAATTATATATTATATAGTGTGTATGTATTACTTGTCCAAGCGATAGGACCTTCGGTCTAAGGGAAAGTCGTTGTAGATAACATGTCAGTCTGAAAATTCTTCAGTGTGTACATAGCCTAAATCTCCCTCTGTATTTGAAATGTTTAGGGATGTCAGTATGGTAGATTGTTTCTATAGTTAGATTCTGTCATTGCATTACCAGTGTATATTGGAATAGGAAAATACAAATATTTTAAAAATGTAGTATCTGTGTAATGTAGGTCCAAATTGAATCCTTGTTTAGTATTGTCCTAGTGCAATCAAGAGGTGAGTAGTTCTACCGGTAGTCACAAATCCTGTGCTGCATTGACATGTCCAATCACTACTAACATTATTTTGAGAGAAATTTCACTGGTTGCAACAAGAATAGTTCCACTTGTTTTGTTGTTATTTTTTTTAAGGGCACATAATGGAGTCCAGTCATATGAGACATTTGTTTAAAATCTACAAGGTTTTAACGCCATTACAGATTTTTATGATCGTTTGACTCTTTCACCTCTGAAACACATTAGGCTATGTACACTTTATTTAATACTATTCAGTTATGTACACTTGTGCCCAAGATGACTGGCCTACTCTTTACCCTCTGTCTCCACTATGTGTCTGGTATGGTCAGTTGTTATGCATAGGGAGCAATTTGACTTTAGTGCACCCAAGCTGGCTAACTTGCCTCTACCTGTTCCTGTACCTTTTCTACTTGTTTTTGTGCCATGTGTTTTTACTCTGCAAAAGTAAAACAGTTTTGAGTCCTATTGGGAGGAAAGTGTGATATAAATAAAATGTATTATTAAATATAGACGTGCACATTGGTAATCCATCTACTAAACCAAAGTACAGGTCTAAAGAGAAAATAGTTGCTGAGCAAGATGTGTATCCAGCTAAGCCTGGAAACTGTCCTAGTACAAAAGAATGTGTGTGCATCAGTTGGATGTGTGAAACAAAGCAATGGGTTACCTTGTAATGTTAACTGCTGAATACTCAAATTAAACAATAGAAAGTACAAGTACTCAGCAACTGTCTAGCCAGAATTATATTCTGCTGTCATTACAGAAATATAATGGTGACATATTGTGTAAGCTGCAGATACAATGTTTTTCATCCCTGAGGTAATTTTCTCTGGGTCTGGTGGCAACTAGCACACTGGAGGTTGGTTGTCTTACATTGTTCTATTTCAACACAATTAAATTACAAAATCTGCGGTGAGCTCCCAGTTTTACCAGGAATAACCATTTTTTTTTCTTGCTTCGTTTGTACAAGTACATTTAATATTTGTTTTAAGAACAGTGATTTCTTTTGGTAGCATTTTAAAATAAAATTTACATGGGCCTTTTCCTCTTCCGTTATTGACCATTACAGCTCATGTGCAATGTACTATGCCAAGAGCAACACCGTAGAGAAGCCCTGTTGTGTTTCACTGCGCGGCTCTGAACCGTATGCTGGAGAATGTCCTGGTGATTTTATTTGTGCACCACTGGTATTACTGACTGTATATGTAGCAATTTGGTATGAAATGACTGGTAAGCATATACTTGTATTAAAAATTGAAGATTTATTTCCGGCTCTTTGTAATAAAGTGGATTTATTTCTGTCTGTACACTTTTTACTTTTTAATCTCTACTTTTTCTCATCCAAACACCTGTTGCCATCCTACTTTCACCTCTAAATATCACTGTTCTCATTCCATATGCTGCAGGCAAGGTTCAGGTCATTGTTTCTAGTGAGTACGAAGGAAACCACTCTGCAATTAAAATAGTTTGCTAACCGTTTACAAAAATGTTTCTGTTTAATCCATAGCAATACGTGTGTATGTTATAATGGCTTTGCAAAAATAAAGCACTATTTTTTTGTTTTTCCAGGCGGTGTTGGGTTACTGTGAATCACTAAGCTACGCTACTCTGGATGTTTACACAATCTTTCAACAATAGCACTGCTATAATATGGATTTGTATATGGTGTTTGAAGAGTTTGCATGAAACAATTATTCCAGTTTGCTCCATTTTGTCTTGATTTTATGATCTGCACTTAAAATGATCCTTTATTCTGAGGGTAAGACAGCCTTGTGGAGAAAAACCATATGAACTGACCAGACACAATCTATAAGCTTCCCAATTCTCCACAATGTTTATCAATAGTAGGAGACTAAGAAGATGCAAGCTTTTACAAGTTTCAGTGACTTGTTTTGCTGTGTCACTAATGCTTATGTGGGCTCAGGAAGAGAATGATTTTGTCAACCACATAAAGTCTTACTCTTACAGATATCTTGTAAACCGTTATAATTTTGTGAATGACAGCTTGACTATTGTACGGGAGAAATCTGGTGCAAGAAACTACAAGTACTTGATCAGTAATAAAGACAAATGTGGTGAGGAAGATGTGCTGCTCCTACTCTTTGTAAAGACGTCGCCTGAGAACAGAGGACGCCGTGATACAATCAGGAAAACCTGGGGGAATGAAGATTATATACATGACAAGTATGGTGCCAATATGAAAGTTATGTTTGCCCTTGGGGTAGATAAAGATCCTGTGAAACGCCAAATGTTCCAGGAGCAACTCGAAATAGAAAACAAAATGTATAATGACTTGGTACAGCAAGACTTCCTGGACACATTCCATAACCTAACACTGAAGTTCCTCTTGCAGTTTGGATGGGTGAATACATACTGTCCCAATGCAAAATTTATTATGACTGCAGATGATGACATTTTTGTCCATACACCTAATTTGGTTTCATACTTAAAAAGTTTAGATCTGATAGATGTCCAAGACTTCTGGATTGGAAGAGTCCACCGTGGGTCACCTCCCATAAGAAAAAAAGATAGCAAGTATTATGTATCGCGTGAAATGTATCAGTGGTCGTCCTATCCTGATTACACTGCAGGGGCTGCATATGTTGTTTCACAGGATGTGGCTGCTAAAGTGTATGAAGCATCACAAACCTTAAATACCAGTCTATACATAGATGATGTTTTTATGGGAATTTGTGCCAATAAAATGGGAGTTGTGCCTCGGCATCATTTATTCTTTTCAGGGGAAGGAAAGGCCCCTTATCACCAGTGCATCTATAACAGAATGATGACTTCCCATGGACATTTAGATGATCTTCATTATCTATGGAAACAAGCTACAGACCCTAAAGTGAGAGCGTTAACGTCTGGCTTCTGGGGCAGTGCATACTGTAAACTGGTTAATATAATGCTTCTTTGCAGGATTCGATATGATGATACATACCCATGTTCTGCAGCATGGTTCTAGTACTTGAATTGTGTAAACAACTGGACTATCATTTTGTTTATTAAAATGCACAATCTTTGTATTGGGGTTGAAAGAATAGCAAAAATAAGTAGTAACTGAGAGAAGTGGCATTTTCTGTCTCTCGTGCCCCATTATGCGTTATAAAGTAAGTATTATTGTTGTGCTATTAAGCAGAGGAGGTGATGATCAGCTCAAAAAGAAGCAAGTAAAATCTATTAACAAATTTCTTAATATTTATGTCTCTCACCCTGCAGACGATTATGCACAATGCTGCTTGACAATCTGTTTGTGCCGTTGCCATGCTTTCTCTTAGCCGCTTCTAAAAAGTCACTGAATAATTTTGGAGAAATGAACCTATAGGAAGCCATGTTATTTTTAATAGGTTTTGTGCTGATAAAATTATAATTTTTAAAAATCCTTTACAGCTAGATGCAATAAAATATCAATTGATACTTCAGAAATGTAAAAGTTTTTATGGACCAATTAAACAAAATTACAAAAAACTTGGCATAGCAAACCTACTATAGCATTTCTCGAGTACACATGTAAATGGTGAAGGCTGTATTAGCATCTAATGGTGGCTTACACCCCGCCCACCACCCCTCCAGGGAGCCCCAGGGCCTACTGCATACAGTAAAATTTCCCATTTCTGTAACATAAAATTGGCAAATCATTTAAGTTCACTATTTTTAAATGGATGTGCAGGAGGAGTATGCCCAGGAGGACCATGATTGGGGCTTCTGATTTGATCTACTGGTCACCCCCTCTGCAGAATTGCACACCCCCAGGGAAAATGTCAGGATGGAGCAGTCCTTTGGGCTTCAAGTAGGGGGAAAAAGAGGTGACTAAAAGTTTGGTGATGAAGTGGTGACGCCGCTTTATTTCCTTTTGTTAAACAGAGATTCGTGGGATGTATTTCTGCTTTTTTTTTTCACTGCTAGAGCCTAAATATAGCAGCTAATACTGGAGAATATACTTACTAAAGCAAGAGAAGGCATGAGACATACATGGTAACATATATATATATATATATATATGTGTTTTTTTATATATTGCATTTGCTTATATTCTGGGTTTACTGGCCTTTTTAAAACTTATTGTGCCAAGATATTCTTATTAAAGTGTTACTTTATTTAAAGACTTTTTAGATATACAATGTTTGAATTGCGAAAAATGTTGAGTTTTTGTTCCTATTGCACTTAAGTTATTGTGTTCTGTTTTACAAATGAATGTGCAATGTTGAGCATCTAACAAGTCAAACCAGCACAGCTTTCTTTTGTGGTGCTATATAAACTTCTATGCACTATCTCATGACAGGAGTCTGCAGCTCGTAGCACTCTGGCAGCTGTTGGTGACTACACATTTCATGATCTTTAACAGACCTCTGACTCATTAAAAGATCATGGGACATGTGTCTGTAATATCTGACAAGCATCAGGCTGCAGATCCCTATAGGACAACGTGAAAATAAGATTGCAAAAAGACGCTGCACTGTAGTCTGTCTTCCACTATATAATTTCAGATAAAAGTCCCATATCCCTAATTACCACTTTTCTTGCCCTTGTGTGTGTCCAAATCAGAATTTATATTTTCTGTTTCATGAAATATGATCTACACTCTAGCATTATTACAGCATAGGAACATGGACCCACTGAAATGCACATTACCAAAGAGCTATTAAATTGTAGTCATTTTTAAAGCTAATTTCTTGTCATTTATGTCCTTGCATGAGTCTGTGCAGCTTGCACAGACCACCTCTCCAGCCTGTCTTTCTGTTTCTGGATAGGCGGGCACTGGCCGATATTGAGAATTATTAGACATCACAACATCTTTACATGATCATAAATATTACCTATTGTTTTGACAAAGCTTATGGTCATGGTTGAGAATTGCTCTTCAATGTGAAAGTAGTTTAATTACAGCGGGTCTGTTTTATAAATGCATATATTTTTATATATATATAAATGGAAATTAATATTTATTCTTAAAGATATATAAATGCATATAATGGTAAACTGGCCTGACGTTCTTTGAGATAATCCTTTTTGTGGAGTTGCCACCAAAGTTTTACTATTCATTAATCTTTAAGAGGGATTGCAGAGTGTTGTGAAATCTCTCCCAACTTCCAGGGCAGTCTTGAACACAGCTACTGTTATTGTTCACAATAATTTACATACCCCTAGCATATTGAGCAGGGCTTTATTGTTGGGAACAAACACGGTAATGAAATAAGACTAGGGGCTAGATTTACTAAGCTGCGGGTTTAAAAAAGTGGGGATGTTGTCTATAGCAACCAATCAGATTCTAGCTGTCATTTTGTAGAATGTACTAAATAAATGAAAGCTAGAATCTGATTGGTTGCTATAGGTAACATCCCCACTTTTTCAAACCCGCAGCTTAGTAAATCTAGCCCTAAGTATTATCAAAGAGATAAGAGGACTTTGCTCTCAAGCTTACAATCTGCTATTTAACAAAGATTTCCAGAATCCTCTCCTGCATGCTGACACGGAATGAATTTGAGTTGTAGTTTTACAGTTAGAAAACCTTTACAATGCATGGTGCTCAAATTCTGCTGCTCTTGTAAGAGTAGACTGTGGTTCTTATTTAATAACGTGATGCAAAGAGCAATGCTGTAACCCATATTAGATAACTGCTTTCATTATTCTTACTAGACTGCTAAAAGTGGATATCTGGCTGCTCTGTGATACAGCACATCATTGCTCTTTGCATCTTGTTATTAAATGAGCCTTAGTGTCCCAGCCAATGAGGCATGTTAAACATGGATGTAACTTAATGGGTTTGTTTGTTTGTTTACTTTTTTAACTTGTACATTTCTATGTGGTGTTTTATATCGACATTGCTTTAATGCAGCTGTTTTGTAATTCTTTGTAATGGTTTTCAATAAATAGTCTAACTAAAAAAAAACAAAAAACAAGTCTTCATACTGTGCAAATGTCAACACAAATAGAAATTGCTGCCCTTGGGTTCATCTGACTATAAAAATGTGTTTTGCTTCTATTCTGTATAGTGCTGTTTTTTTCTTTTTTTTTCTTGTAATAAACATAATTTGAAAGGTTTTCTGAAAAAAAAAGTCATTGCCATATGTTGTAATACTGTTTCTATACATTAGAGGGGAGGGAGTACATTTCTAATCTGCTGAACTGCAGTTATCTTTCAAAATGTGCACAGCTTAACAAACTGTATAGTACTTCTGATCCTGGTTAGTGAGACTGATATCCGGATTCCTTCTGTGACACATTGACTGGTGATTGAATGACATGGGGGGGGGGGTGACCTTTGTTAGAAATGTAGAAATTAGCTAAAACCAGCAGTGAAGTAAAAAGAACTTTTTAAGGTCATTGAAAACATCTAAATATTTTTGGTGACACAGGTTGAATGTGGCACAGGGTAGCATATAATATTGGCAAAAAACAACGCGCTCAACTTGGTGAGAAGAAGCCTCACTAGGAAACAAGGAACCAACCCTCCTTGTACAAATACTTAAAACATCTTAAAAACTTAGTGTTGGCGCTAACCACAAAATATCAGGAATGGAAGTATATCATGAGATCCTTAAAAGGTTCTCCGGAAAATACATCAAAGCACCATCAAAAAAAAAAAAACCATAAACATGAATTATGATCAACAGAAAGTGTCAATCAAATAGGGAATGTCATAACAGGAAGTCCATATTCATACGGATCCGGCTCCAGATGGCCCACATTGATAAAGGTCAAAACCTATTGGTCGGAGACTACCATATGGGAATGAGGATTTTTTTATTTTTTTTTATCTGGGAATTAACATCTTTTAAAGGACTTTGTTTCACCAATTCAATTCCTATATCTGAGATAAGCTGCAATTGTTATACTTCTCCACAGAGGACATTTTCATCAGACTGAGAATTCATCACTCAGACTTTGAAAGGCTCATTTTAGTACGTAAGTGCAACTTCAATCCCCAGGGTTTTTTTCCTTGCAGAACTTCACGTTGTGTGTATTTTTGGGGGGTTTTAAACACCTGTATTGATCTAGAGCTGTATCCAAATGAATATAGACTTCCGGTTATGACATTAACTATATGACACTTTATTTTTTTTTTATTTAAATGTAATATTTGTGGTGTATTTGTTGGTACGTGATCCTGCATGGATTGTTTAATATGATACTGGCAGTTTGGTAGACAGCACCTCAGCATAAGGTTATATACAGGTAAATGAGTAATTCTTGGGAATATATGATGCTATATATGGGCATAAGAAGCTACATACGGTTGTATAAAGTATCCATTTTAAATAAAATGATGATAGTGCAATAACTTCTATTAACTGCACAGCTTATTTATGAGAATCACACCATGGCCACAATTTCATAACTGGAAACTTCATTTTTTTTTTTTTTTTTGTTCTTCATAATTGAAAAGCAGAACAATCTTAACCAGAGGAAAAAGTTATTAGTATTCAAAAGGTAGATAAATGCCCTTCTTAACTAATATTAAAGCTAGTATATAAATGAGCTAAATAATGTTTCTGAGCAACCTAAGTGGTTTTTATACCAACTAATATAAAATGCAGCAAACAACTTCAGAGCTAAATTGTCTTCAAGTGATGGAAGTTGTTTTCCCACTTCAGCCTGTTACGACAACAATTGAACCTTATGATAGCTGTGATATGCTGACACATGTGATTAACCACCCTCAGTCCTGTGCAGGTTTTGCCTACTTTATCCAGAGCAAACAAACAAGAGAAAACTGCATAACCTCTTGATTGCCTAAGCTGCAAGCAAGAGATTAGGCTGTTGATTGCTCTCTGGAACACCCCATCTGTTGCCATTTGAAGATGGTGAGCTTTATTGATTTTTGTTGGTTCTTGAATAACTGACACAGCCCTGGGGAAAAAAAAAGGATGCATGTTGCAGCTCACGGGCCAAAGAGGAGAGGGCTCATTAGTAAAACATTTTCCTAGGTGGGTAAATATAACATGCTGGTGATCTTCACTGCTTCCTTAGTGGCAGCAGCTGTCGTCAAACATGAACAAGTGTCCTGGCTGTTTCCAGCAACAAGCATTATGCTAAAGAAAAACACAGCGCTATACACCACTACTCCAAGCTGGTGGATAACAGTTGACCTGATAGGGAGGGGGCAATTGACTTGTGTATATCTATGCTCGTATCTTGGGGTGCAGAAGGCACCTGGCCCGCACCTGAGTTGACACTGGTGAGCCACACGCAACAGTCCTATTAAAAGCAAGTGTAATTCTGCTTGGTGAGTCCCCCTGACATTCTAGTGGAAAAGTTCAAGGGTCCCTTTAGATTCATTCTTTGTAATCAAAAACACATCACATGCTGTACAGTGTCTGTGGAGCTTGGTGTGCTACAATCATCATAGATGGGGTCTTCATATTCTTATGTAAACAGTTATTTTAACAGTAGTCAATAACATATAGTTATAAACAATGAAGCTGGACACTAACTAATATATATATATATATATATATTATATATTACACACACACACACACACACACACACACACACACACACACACACAGTTCCAAGAACTTTAGTGTGTTTGTCCATTGCATGCCTTAAAGAAATACACCTTGGATGAGTCTTATATATTTATAAGTTCAACACCAGTTGAATTGAACTGAGCACAGACTGTGCCATTCGGCTGTTATCAGTATTTGGACAGAAGGCTGGGTGGAACAGGGCATCATTAATGCTTTTGGATATTATACAGCCAAATTTACCATCCGTCCCAATACGCTTATGATCAATTTTCTTTGGGCTCATATGTTGTCGTTTGTGGTCATTTTTAGGTCCTAAAACAAAGCAAAATCTTAGTGTGTGGGCACCTTGTGGGCCTTGCAGTACCAGTCTCACATAGTTTTCATAACCTTTATGGAATAATTTCCCACTTCTGATACAAGTGGCTAGTTTTTTTGTTTTTCTTTTCCCCAATTTGCTCTTCAGTCCAAGAAAATATAAATTAGCCACAAGAAATTCTGCTGTTTTTAACAGGGATCACAGTCCATCAAACATCCCTCTTGGGCAACATGAACGGAAAACAACAAATTATACTACATTGTGTGTGTTATATATATATATATATATTTAATTTTATTTAAAAAGCATGAGATATGACATGTTTAAGTGTAATTGAAATCTCTCTTTACATTATCTGTTGTGTGCAGTGTGTAGCAGGTCTTTCGTAATAATGATTGTGTAGTGTGTGTGTGTATATATATATATATATATATATATATATATATATATATAAAAAAAAATTAATATGGCAATTTCTATATATAAAGTCTGGTTAGTTACCATTACTATACCTTTTTCGTGTACAGAGGTTCTCCTCACTTTCACTCATGGCTAGTGATCGGCTTGTCCCACCTTGACTTGCTTCATGCATCACTTCGATCTGAAGTTAAAATAAATGATATATCTGCATATATAAACAATAAGTCCTCGGCAACATGCAACTTTTCTTTTCTGTTTAAGGAGGCATAATGTTGCTTACTTTATTCCATGTCTCTTATTGGATAAACACTGGTAAAAAGTATTTGTTTACTTTTTATGAGCAATAAGGTCTTTTGATGGTTAAATGCCTCATTGCCTGGTCTCATGTCACCAACAGCATAAATGCCATTTAGTAGCAGAAGTTCCTCAATGTCAGGGTTTATACAAGTAAATCTGATGTTACAGCCACACTGTTTTTTACCCTCTGTTGGCACAGATGAGTTGGTAGGGGCTTGAGAAGTTAGATTTGCACTATTTTTGTGCCCCTTTACCTCCTAGTATCAAACAGACTTTTTTTGTTTTTGAAATGCACATGTATGTAAATGGCTTCAAGTTTGCCCAATATATGCAGGAATTTGCAAATTCTATATAAAATTGGTCCTAACCCATGCAATTTTAATCAACATCTGATAGAAATAGGTCAGGTCTGCCCGACTCTGATCTTCAAATATGTACAGTCATCAGCTTACCACACTTACTGGACCACATGTTATCCAGAGTGCTTGGCCTGCATACAGAGTAACTAGATTAATACTGTTTGGTGGCCCACTTGTGTGGCTAATTTCCATACAGATGTGAACGCTTGCTTCAATGCTTGAGTGACCAGATCTGCCTGCTAACAGTTATATGTATAGAAAAGATCTAGGTTACACATGGTGTTGGGAGATTTGCAGGGCTCCTCTGAGATAGTTCGGCAACAGCTGAAGAACTATCATATTGCATACTTCTAAGAGACCAGGAATAAAACACATATCCTACTAATTCTGCTTTGACTACAGCATTATTTTTTCTGTTGGTCAATAAATTTAAGTATACAAGGAGCTACATTCTAGGTGCTTTTCAAAGTTTACAGTGAGAACAGGAAGTTAGTACTGTTTTCAGAATAAAATGGCATGACAAACAGAATAAAAACAAAACAACAATAATAGACTACTCCATCCTTGGTGTGGCTAAAGGTGAAAGTAACTAACTAAAAAGTTCCTGTGTATCGAACATCTACTTTATTAGACAAAGCCATATGCACTATTTTTAAATCTATTGAAGTGGTATATCCATCTCTGGGGAAGTAGCAATTAATGTAATATTTGTCGGAGTATATTTAGGTAATGTTTGGAAGGGTATTTGGAGGGAGGTATAAATGCTATGTACTGGGACTAGTTATATAATGTGGGGGCTGGTAGGGACTATTGTAATGTGTACGGTAGAGTTAAGATTAATGTAGTGGGACTATTAATGGGAGGAGTATTAATGTAATGAGGTAGTTGGTAGGGGCTTATTAATATAATGTGATGTATTTTATTGAATCCATTTATGTAATGTTGGATTAATTGAAGCAAAGATATTTGTATAGGCTAATAATGCAATCTGGGCCAATTAATAACATGGCTAGGAGAAAGGAAGCATATTTATTAAATGGGGTTATTGTTAATTTAATGTTAGGGGTGGGAGGCCGAGAGGGCTTGATTTTATCCTGACTGAGGGATAGTCAGGAGCTATGTCCGCCCATGCCAGTAGCTCTTGTCCTGCTGTGGTGTCCAATGGAGGAAGGGTCAGAGTGCTGCACTAGACAACTCACGTTGCTGGTCCATGATGGGAAAGTTTGTGAAAAGTGCCCAGTAAAACAATCACATTGAGCAGCAGCAATGGATGCTGCTGTGAACACCAGAGCCCTCCATCACCAGACATTGCAGCAGGTAGGATAATTTAGGGGGCTCTGTGTACTTGTTACATATACCCTCTGTACTCTCCTCTTGTCACATGTGAAAAGGAGCGAGAGGGGAAAAGCATTTATGTTCCTCTGCCATTCTCCATTTGTCACATATAAAGGTGCACACAGGTGTACTGAAGTCATAAAACTCCCCTGATCTACTGTAGAAATTTACACCATATGAACCAAGGGTGAGGAAACCACGTGTGTCTTGTTCTGTGAATTACTCTTTAGTAGGAAGTTTCTCAAGTTGTATTCACGTTAAACGAACATCCTCTCTAAATCACTATTTATCCAAATACGACAAGAACATGTCATCCTAATAAGTCCTCATGGAATATTTGAAACTAAGAAAAAAAAGATAATACTGTTTTGTTACAAATTAAACGTACCTTGGCTTAGTTTAACTAAACTCCAGATTGAAGACCTTAATGTCTCACTATTTTATTAATTTTCCTTTTCTAATTGTCCTTTTGCAATCTTAACAGAATAGATAATTCTGTCCCTAGTACAAGACTTTGTAAGCAGTGTTGGTAACACCTTTATAGGAGCTAAGTAGAGTTTAGCTGTCGTTGATTTTATTGTTTTTCATATCAGTGACCATAATGCCCGTATCGCCTACGAGGACCATTTAAAGGGTATCTACTATTTTTTTTTTTTTAATAAAGTGTATGGGAAGTTTAATAAACCTTTTCTTTACTGCAGTGAGCATATAGTAGCTGGCCTTCACTGTGGTTACTCTGTGGAAATGCATACCCAGCTCCCGCCACACAGTTTTTGTACTTGCATTAATGCCAGTACCACGCTTGAAGTCACTAAACTCTTCCGAACGACCTATTTTGCATCACAAATGTTTGCAAATGGAGACTGCATGGCTAGGTGCTTGATTTTATACACCTCTGGCAACGGGTCTGATTGATACACCTTAATTCAATAATTAACAGGTGTGGCCAAATACTTTTATCCATATAGTTTATACTGGGCTTAATTTATATTCACAAAATGGCTGAGACGCAGCAAAAAATGAGATGTGTGCTTAGATTGCTGCCTAAGTGTAGGTTTATGGAGGGAGTTCGTGTTCACAGAGAATCCGATACCTGCATAGCCAATGGGAGGCACTGGGCAAGGTAATGGAACACATTTTGTGTCTTCTATTTGGTCCCCTGCACCTAATGTAAAATTAAGTTTCAAACACACAATAGTTCTATATGTAATAATTGTTGTTCCAAGCCCTTCACAGTTGATTAAAGCCATAAATGAGGCAAAGTCAAGCAATGTTTTAGGAGAAAAACTGACCAGTTTTGTTTAATACAGAAATGGAAGTTGCTCAATCAATTTCTAGGTTCATAGCAATTGCTTGAAAGGGTGGGGTTATCCAGAACGGCACAAATACGGAGGAAAATACCCCAACAACACTTTTGTGACTCAGTAAAAGTACTGCTATACTTGTACGTAAAATGCAGTAATCTCCTTTCCACACACTTGCAGATATGATAAGCCACCTGCCCTGTCAAGGCGCTTCTGCTGCTAGGGTGGTCCTAACTATAAACAATGAGAGTCCCTATATTGGTTCATACATTTATGTACTCTTATAATGAGAGAGAACTTACCAAGGGGTACCCCAGGAGTATCCAAATGGCAATAGAGGATCAGCACTCCCCATCAGCTACTATTTGTACGTAAAAATGTATGTAGCTGAGATTTCTGCATTTTATGCACATTTTTTCCATGCTTACATTGCTTATGGCTTGCTTCCATGCTAAGCTTTATGGAAGAAAATAAATAAGTTGTAGTACCTTTATTCCTCCTTTAGTCTTCTTATTATTTCTTTTCCTCGACAGATCGGCTTCAGACAGTGATTTTGGAGGGATACAGGGAACATCAGGTGCTCTTCGAGTTGTGGCTAGAAAATAGTGTAGTTTACATATTACTGACTACAGTATTTACATGTATTGGCATTACCAGTGTGTGTGTGGGTGTAGTAATATATTTATATCACACACACACCAACACTGTGGTTATATATTACATCTCGGTATACTGGTCTTTTCATAGTTCAGGAACACTGATTAAAGTTATTTTTCCTTTAAGCTTAAGCAAATTCATTCAAAATGCATCTTATATCATTGACAAATATTTTGTATTTAAATTGTATGTAAAGTTGATTAAAGTGATTGTTTTGAAACAAAATAATTACTGTGAGAACAGCTGTCTGTTCTTCAAAGCCTTAAAGTTAGGAAATGGGATGTGCAGAGAAAATAATTAGTTTTAACTCAAAATATACTTATTTTTTTTTTATGTAGGGGTTGATAAAAATGTAATAAACAAGCCAACTTTAAAATGTAGGTTTATCTGACAATGATGTAGACCTGTGTTTCTCAATGCCAATCCTCCAAGTATCAAGAAGAAGTTATATTTTGATTTCTTTAATCATACACAGGTTATGTGTATATGTTCCTACATACAGACATCCTCAAAACATGAACTGTTGTGAGGACTAGAGCTGGCAAACACTGGTGTAGACAAATCTGCCATTTTTAAACTGCTATATAAGGAAGGTGGTGCTTCTCTATCTTGCCTCATTTTGTGACTGTTAAGAAACCAGAGTATTCATCTCCTAGGTAATAAAAAAAATATATATATATATACTCTGAGCAGACTGCAGATTAATTGGCCAACCACTGTACTATGTGTGATCCCAGAAAATCACAAAAATCTAGTCAGCTGGTGAACCGATCAGCGCATGTGTTAGGCCTTTGACCAACCCATAAATAAGTACACAGGAGGACACTTTGCAATGGTCAGAACAGATGGGTTTGTTCAATTGGCCCTTTGGTCAAACTGCATCAGTTTCTTGCATAAGAACTGAGGGGTAGCTATAGCTGTTTGTGTTACCATATGGAAGCTTAAAGCTTTCTCCTTAGCTGATCCTAAGGTATGGAATTCTATCCCTTGACCTTTTGTCAAAATCCATCCAAGATCTAGAATCTAACATTTAGCAGGATGAAGATCTGTAGCACAGGAAAATGGCCACTACTGTCCTGTGTATGTGACTGTCTGTGTCATAGTTGCCTATTCTCCCGGAATATTGGGGGACCTCCCAGGAAGATAGGTTAACCTCCTGCATCTTCACAGTGACTCCCGACCTGTCAGTGTGCGCACATGATGATGCAGGCAAGCACAGGTGCTCAAGCCAGTATGTGTATATATCAATAAGAACATTTTCTGTGTGTGTGTGTAATATATATATATATATATATATATATATATATATATATATATATAGATATTATATATATATATATATATATATATATATATATATATATATAGATATTATATATATATATATTATATAGATATTATATATATATATATATTATATATATATATATTATATATATATATATATATATATATATATATATATATATATAGAGAGAGAGATATAGATATTATATATATATATATTATATATATATATATATATATATATATATATATATATTATATATATTTATTTATTTAGATGGCCAAAGTGTATTTGTTAGAATTTGATAGAGATTTTAATAAGGAAATAATTTAGCGCCCATTTATCAGCCCTATGAACATGATAAAATGTTTATTGCAGCAATGGGGCTTTTTTTTTTTTTTGCTCTGTTTATTTACCCTGCTATCAGAAGGGATTGGCCCCCCATGTTTTTGCACCTTTATAATTTTTATTTGCATGATCTCCCTGAAATGGTTATTTAAAAGCAGGCAAGCATGTTCTATACTTCACATTTAAACAATCTCGCAGTGACAGGTTGGATTACAGCTTCATGTTACACTTAAATGTATGGGTTTAGTTGACCTGTAATAAATATTACATCTATTAACATACTCAAAACTACTAAATTAAAAGTTTTGAAAAAGATAATGAGTGTAGTTTCAACTTATTTGACTGCTATCAAAAACCTGCTGCTAAAGACAAGACTGCTGCCACAGTCTGCCTCATTGTTGCTATGAATCTACTGCTGTGGTAAAGTTGTATTACCACACGGAAAACTACTTAACACCCCCCTCCCCCCCTGTCCCTGGGGACTGTTACATGCAGCTGTACTGGAAAATCAATAAATCTCCATCTTTAAATGGCAGCAGAGTGTTGGAGGGACGAGTGGGAGGACCAATCACAGGACACAGCAGATTGTCGTGTCTGTCCACCCGCTTCAAAAACACCTGAAATGGAGCAGCCCCAGTTAGGTAAAACATTTTTGGGTGGTGGTGCGGCTTTAATTAAATAATCAGTGCAATAAGGCAAGTTCTGGAAGTAACTACTAAAGTATTGTTCATTTTAAATTTCCGTAATGTATAAAAAGCTGCATTCATAGATAATTGTGTGACCGTATTGTTTCAAAAATGCAACTGATTATATTCTGTATTTTAATCTATAATTGTCAATATCCTGAAAGTATAAGTATAACATCTATTTATTGAATAGTGCAGGGCTGGCCAATGTATGCCTTTTGCTGCTATTTTTTTCTTGTCTGAGACTTACTAAAGAGACACTAGACTGCTTAAAATATTTTGGAAACATGCTATGCAAGTTAAATGAGGACACTGTGTCTGAATCATGCTTTGCAAACACTGTATTATGTCCAATTAAAGCTTATCCATTGGGGATGTTGTCCTTTTATAGTATATGAATATTTAAAATGTATCTGTCACCTGCACACGAGAGGCAGACATTATGAGGTCTGGACAAATATTCAGGAGTCTGATATTACAGCCATCGCTTCACTAGTGACCTCAGTAAGGTAAAGGCACAAAGACATTTCTAATAACAAAAGTGCAGTAAAGCTGAAGACATTTGGGCAAGTCTCAGCCTTTTGTGATAGTGTGGAGCCAATTCACTCACTCAGATGTGTTTACTAGAAACAATCACATATTATTTTTCATTATGTAATGTGTGGTTGGTTTAATATTCAACAAATGTGAAAATGTTCAAAAATGTATTTGACTTCAACTGTTTATGATCATATGTTTATATTAATGTTCAGCCTTTCTTTCACTGATTTATTTTTTGCCACTTTCCATAATACTTCAAAATAGTTTTTATTGTACTTGAAATAGTGTCAGTTATCTAATACTTTACAAATGTACATATTAAGTCACATATTTTAAAGTTCAGTACTGGATTCCATTATAAGTTGCATATAACATTAAACGGAAGCTTTTATATTAACATGTGTTAATCAACAACAATTTTATCATAAAGGTCTGTAGTAAACTACAATGTAATGATCGAGTTATGTGATGCAATGACACTAATCTATCCAACTCAATACGGACGCAAATTATAGAACAAAGTTAATATTTTATTTGCAATTACACAAATTCAAGATCTCTAGCACACAATCTCCATTAACCTTTTGTATTCATGCTATTTCAAATCCCATTTCTAGGTTTGAAGAAACACCAGTCTTACTCACTGCAAGGCTATGATTCAGTACAAATTCATGTAAATGTGATAATGCCTACATGTTAATGTGTGCTGATGAGTGAGACTCAGAGGAACCATTACTGTTACTTGGGGGTTTGTCTGTGCTTTAAAGTGTACCCATCGCCTATACACAGTCAAAGCCGACACTGGCTGAACCAATGTTCGTAAAAATGCTGGCTAGCTATGCACTAGGAAGGTGAAAGGGCACAGTGTGATGATTTTTGTACATGTTGTTTTATTTTGTTTGATCTTATTCCTCTTAATATTCGCTGTAAATTATTCTTTGACAGAAATATAATTGAAAAAAATATATAAAAATATTCTTTTACTTTGGATTTATGTGTATTATTTTTGCAAACAACTTACTGTCCTGACCTAAATACTTATTACGTTATTTTGACTCAAATACTTAAAAAAGGGACTGCTCTGTAATTATTTTGGAGGGGTGCCTTGAAAAAATTATGGAGACTCTAAGGGTGCCGCGAACTGAAAAAGTTTGGGAACCACTGCAATAGGAACTAGAGACAAACTAAGGCATTATGCACAAAGTGCCCCAGTAGTGTCACTAGTTACTTGTGATTTCACAGGTTGCACTTTTATGAATACTGATGTCAGCTTCTACTGTTTGCAGACAATCAGTGTATTTTATTGTTATATTCTATGTAGAGAACTACACCAGATTGATCCAATGAGAGGCATATTATGCATTTGAGTTGTCATATTGTGATTGGTAGTTTTTAACGAGGCTGTGTTAGGCAATCAAATCTAGACTGTAGTTTGCTGTATCTTTGTCCTTTCTGTTGGAACCCCCCTCCCAGCTCTACCCACCTGCTGTTTCCTCAATTCCCTGTTGGCTAAACTGATATGGCTAGCAATAGTCTGGTGGGATTATCTGAAGCCTTCATCAGGAGGTGGTGGTGTCTGCCTCTGTGTACATCAGTGTTTGTATCCCAGCTCTGCTGATGTACTGACAGCTGCTACAGTGGCTATACAAAGCATGGATCATTTTTTCAACATTTCATTTTCTTATCTCAGGGTTTGAGAATGGATTTATTCAGGAATATCTACCACTGATTAACACAAAATACTCTAGTAAATAAAATAATTACAAATTGGACAATAATTGATTACATAAGAATTCATCCACTTTGTACCAAGGTTAGCTTTAGGTATAACTTAACAACAAGTTGACTTCAGTTACCTCATAATTGAGTCCATCTATGTGCAACTGGTCCCACATATAATATTGCACAGCTAACTGTGTCTGTGACCTTGTTTATGAGGCCTCGCAGTTGGTGGCTGCTGGAGATGTGCAGATGAAAAGAGCAGAACATTTTTCCTCTTTCATCTCACTATATAAATGAGTCAGGGAAGGACGCATTGTCAGCACCGATGGCTGTTAGTGTATCTCATAGCGCGTCAACTGTGCTGTGTAAACGAGTAGTGATTTTTTGTGGTCTAGCTGTGTAGGAGCAAGAATCTGATGAAATTACCAAAAAAAAAGTTTTGTACATTGCATGTACTCTGTTTTTCTGCCAATTCAGATATTTACCTTGATTGTATTATGCCTACTGACCAAATACCAACTTATTACTATCTCACAATTACACGCAGTGGTTTATCTTTACAAACAAAAAGGTTCTTCCCTCCATGATGCTCCTTTTCAATACATTCAATGCAAAAATCAGCAACTAGGACACGGTGGGCAACAGGCCGCCTCTCTAATCAGTCATTTCCCTCTCTTGTTCTCTCGCCGGTAATTCTCATAACAAGAGCATACACACTCTAAGTAAAAGGGTAATCCATATTAATGTGTGACCGAAGGGCTCTTGGGAAGTCCCTGAAATATATGGAGTTTTCCACCATTGAATGAGGGCAAGGGCAGACCATACACAATGGCCAGGAGGACCTTTCCTTCTATGGGGTGAGGGTCTCTGGCAGCACCTTACACCCCTTCCCTGCCCAGTCTACTCCTGTTTAATACATCCATAGGATCCACAGGTGTCTAGCTCTACTTGTAGTGATGACAGCTGTAGCTCTACATTGCAGAGTATCACTGTTTAGCAACTGTTAATGTTACTGCTTTTGATGCGATATGGGCCTGTGGAGTAACTATGTGCGGTGTGCCTGCTATAGGGCCAGGGGGTAAGGGGGTCCAGCAATTCCAGATCACACCCACCTTTGAATCCCTCCTGATGCTCTTGAAAGAGCACAGAAGAGGTCTCTTCTGAGCATGCACTGAACCACTCATACTCAAGTTTAAGAGCAGAGGGCCTGGGAAGCTACAACAGCATTGATGGGACCCTAGCCAAATTATGATAGGAGACCCTGTGGTGCACCTTTCACAGTCTGGAACAGCATGGGCAAAGGCTACACTTTTGTGATTAACCTGTATATTCCAAAACAGGCATATCTCATTAATAGCATGTACTATGAAAATAAACATGTGGAAACATAGCCAATAATTAACTTCAGGTTGTACTTTGGATCTACCGTAGAAATCAGACAATTTTATCAAACATATTCAGATGCCAAGAACAGGATAAAAAGGGCTTTATTCCCGTTAATGGTGCAGGAACTAGAAAAGTAATGCAATGTGTATCTATTTGTTCTGGCAACAATCAACTTGCTGATTGCCTTTTGTGCTTTTATTCTGCGTAATCAGTTATACATCTTGTAGTGCAGCTAAAGTACACCAATTTTTTTAGCTTCTGTTTTAGTAGTACACAGAATATACAACAAAATATTAATACCATTTAAAAAGAATGTGATAAGGGAAGCAGTGCCCATTTCTGTGTAAGGTATTTTCCACATTAGTATAGCCAAAACAAGACTTCTGAATTGCAATGTCAGCCTGCAAGTAAGTACAATAACAAGTTGCAATGCCAAAACTGCATGTAAAACAAGATAATGCAGATAAGAAGCATATATAGATGAATAATTAATAACCTTTTATAATATATTTAAGGTTCAGGAGCATATAAAAAGTGGTGATCGTGTGGGGCAGCCTCATATCAGTAAACCTGTTGAAGGACAGACATTTGTATGTGTATCCAGTATGGTGGTAGTGATTATTACTGGTAGTCATGAAAGCTGTGTGGGAGGTTCATACAGGGAGCACAGGTCTAGGGCCCAACTTGTCGTTTGCACTGGGGCCAAAGGAACTTTAGCTATGCCACTCAGCTGTAATATTACATTTGTATTGGAAAAAATATCATAAGAAAATTCTTAAACACACAGTATGGGATTCATGTAGAGTTGGACACATCTGCATCGAAAACATACATGGAAAATGAGTCATGCAAAAATTGTACATTTACATGTTTATTCTGAGTTGCACGTATCTTGAGTAAAAAGTGATTTTCTCTTACTTTAACAAACTATTACCCCAACACCCCTATCCTCTGTGGGATTTGGGTGGAGCTGGTCTCAGCGAGCCACTGCTTGGGGGTGCTGGGGCTTGTAGAACTACAAGTATCAGTATAACGATGGCTGCCAGAGCATGCCCTAGCCTTGAGGGCCCACTTGGACCTGTAGTGCCAAAAAGATAAAGTAAAAAAGACACTCAACCTATCTTGTTTAAATAGTCTCCTCCAATGCATCATTCACCAATATATTAAACACCTAATTTTAAAGGACCCTTTCATTATTCCTGTTTTTAATCCATATGGAATATAATACATTTGTCAGAGCATGAGAAAGCCGCTCTGATTGGTTAGCTGTAGCTAGACCTCAACAGGGGCGCACGCAGGATTGTTAGGGGGGAGGTTCCCCCCCACTGAAAAAAAAAAAGCGAGAGCTGCTGCGCATGCACAGCAGCTCCGTTTCGGCAGCACTGTATTATACAGCAGCCGCGGCGCTGTCAAAGAAGCATCCGCGGCGGTGCTGTATGCAATACAGCACCGCCGCTGACGCTTCTTTGACAGCGCCGCGGCTGCTGGATAGTACAGGGGCACTTCTTTAGCGGAGAGGTTGCTGGAGACCCAGAACCCCCCCCCCCCCCCCCCCCCCCGCGTGCGCCACTGCTCAAGTTGAGACGCAATGGGGAGTTCGTTGAGTTCCGACATGGAGTCTAACTCCAATTTTTGTGGCCCCAATTCCAATAGGTGATTCAACCTCATGCTGAACAGAGTGGGACTGTGTCCCACTATAACAGGGGGTCCACACGCTGTGCGTTTCCCTGTTTATAGTGTGAACAGCCCAGCCTGTCATAGCCTGGCGTTGGTTGCAGCTTTTGTGGGATAACCCCACACTGTTCATTCCCAACATTAGTGGCAATCGGCCCAGGCAATTAGAGCAGGTGCTCAGTTCACTTTTGGCAGGTGTCGCACAGTTATTTATTTATATTACTCTGCAAAGGTGATCGGTACGTATATTTGCACCAGTGCTCGAGCTCCCACATGAGCTACTCCTGCTGATAGGCGTATCTGCGGATGTGTCCACCTCTGGTTTAGTTGCAATTACATTAACAGGCCCTTACTGTACTTGGCCTATGCTTGCCCACCCTTTCCTCCCACGTTCTGCCTCGCTAAGCGTAAGGAGTCGTCGTAAGTGGAGGAACCCGAATACAGATATGAGTATGTATCTTTGGTGCATGTGCAGCACAGAAGTGAGTGTTTTACGCTAGGAAAAATGACTAAAGTCCAATCCTACATGAGGCGCTATAACAATATAAAAAAAAAAGAAGTTTACAGACTAGCACAAGAAAGCACAGTGTATAAAACATATCCATGTTTTATGGTATGAAGAATAAACGGAAAACAACAAAATAGAAAAAAGTAACCTAAGACAAGGTATATAGAAATAGTGTTGGGTATGATTATATATTCTCTTTATGTTGTATTGCTGTAAAAATCAAACATTATTGTCTCAAAAGATCTGACACGAAGACAAAACCAGCAAATTAACTGAATGTTTTTGGTTTTTACTGAATTATTGAAATAACTAAACTAACATTATTTTCAAAGTATTTACTTTATTAAAACCAGCAAGTACACATTTTATGTACCAAAATTTGTTTACACGTGAAGCAAACATTTGGGTCCAGCAAAGACTGTATTTGCTGATATGGTTTATATCAAACAATGATTAACATATTTCATTTTAAAAACCAAATGTTCTATCTACCTCATCAGAACTATTTACTTGTCATTAAGATTAGCAGGATAAAAATATCATTATAATTTTTGGAATTTGCAGTGTTTTCTCATTAAGGTATAGCTAGCAATCACTTTATTTCGGTTTGTCTGACTCCTAACTGAGAAATGTGAAAGATAGAACAAAGAGACAGGGCTGTCTTTTAGGGTTGGCATTGAGTATATGTCCTAAATAAGTAACTCTGCACTGTACAGGCAGTCTGTACACCAACCTTCTTCAGTACAGGAGCAAAGAAAGAGAAGAATGTTAAAGTAAACATAATTGCCGAAAAACCCATTTCTAAGCGGTACCCCTAGACAGTGGCCTATATAGTAAACACTGCCCTAGATAGACTTGTGTGACTTTCCCAATGATAGTCATTTGACGGGCAGCCACTGTGTCACTTTATAGTGTGTACAGATATCTGTGAAGGGTCGTGTTTGGAAATGTCCAAGTGTAGCTGGGTGTGACTGGTGTAGAAAACATAATCTGTGTAAAAATAAAGGCAGGGCAATAGTTGAAAAAGGTAAATACACATTGGCTGTGTGCAAGCAAACATTATTTCTACTGAACTATTTACCTAAAGTTTGCAGCTAATAGATGGGTTTAGAAGCATTAGTGAGATAATATTCCATGCCTGTTATTTTATCACAACATTTTACTTCCATTATAGTACACACATGTATTATTGGCTGAGCCAGGGCTGTTTGGTTGATCTGACTTATCTGATCTACCACTGTAGAGGTGTTATACAATCAGTGGGGTGAGAGAATCTAGAAAAGAGAAACTGTGTGTGACTGGAGCTAGTATCTAAATTCAACTGTAAGTGACATGACATGAGTGATAAAACGGAGCTATTCTAGTAATACAACTAATTTCGCACAAGCAATCTTGTAGCAGAAGGTATACAATGCATAAGAATTCAGTCTAACTCCAGCCAAATAGTGACACAGAAAGAATCTGCTGGATCATTCTGATGCCGGGAAGAATATTTTTCTATTTGCCGCTTGTTCCTAATTGCGAATGGATTCAATGGAGAGATTTCTTTGCATTTACCTAGATAAAAAGATTAGAGGCTGAACCAGAGAGGCATATATTTCAGCAATTATAGATTGTAAGTAAACATCCCCAGAAGGCTAAAAGTCGTATTGGTAACATGTTTTCTGGAACAGTTCAATCTGACAGATCCAGTGACCGCTTTTTTAATGAAGGTTTAGCTGGTAATGCTAGGCCTAATATTTAGGAATACATATATATATATATATATATATATATATATATATATATATATATATATATATATATATATATATATATATATATATAACTATGTTTTGGAAGCAGGCTTTCTGTATATTCCAATACAGTTGGTGAGATGTTTACTGTAAAATATTTGGATTATGAGACAAACCGTATATATTAAAGTCAACCTGTCACTTACACACAGGAGAAGCAGCAGTTTAGTGGGCTGAACCAATGTGTAGTCCAGTGGATTCCAAACTTTTTCAGTTCAAGGCACCCTTAGGGCCTCCATAATTTTTTCAAGGAACCCCTAAGCCAAAATAATTACCAAGTAGTCCCCCACCTTGGTTACCACTGGCCCTGGCCGAGGCACCCTTGTGAGATTGCTGAGGCACCCCAGGGAGCCCAGGCACACAGTTTGGGATTCACTGGTGTAGTCTAATAATGAGACACAAGGCACATGCTTCATTTGTTCCTAGTGAATTGATAGGCTGCATGCTGGTGATTGTAGGTTCAGTGCACACTCAACGGTGTGAAGGCAACAGGTACATTTAATACACGTGGGGTCTTGCTGTGTTGTTAAACATTTTTTAAACTGTAAGTGTCCTGAGGAGATATAAAAAATGAGTGCATCTGTGGGATAATTGGCTAGATTAAAATAAATAAATAAATAAAAGGGTTTGAGTTTGGTTTTATGGCATCAGCACTCCCAGCAATAATAATTTCAATCCACCACTGGATCAACTTCCAGTAGAAATGGTGAGGACTAAAGCCATACTTAATTCAAGACCTGAAACTCTGATGTTTTAATTATTATTAATTAGGTTACTATACAGTAGTGTGCTGTACATAATAAATCTAATTACATAGCAAATCAGTCAGTAAAATACTTTTCCAGAAGTACCTTATTACAGATATTTGAAGTTGACCTTGAAACCAAAAAAGTGCACGAGACAAAATTCCAGAAATGTCCCTCTTACCTAGAGATGTGGGCCTAGCTGCCTTTGGGGACGCTCTCTTTGGAGAGGACTCTGGATGTGGAGCCACGGGCTGTACAGGCCTTGTCTGTTTGGCTGCCAATTTCTTTAAGCTTGCTTGTCTTTTCTCAAACATTTCTTGAACATCAGCCAACTTCTGTAGCACCTTCTGAACGCATGTCTAGATTCATGAATACAGGTGAATTACTATTTGGAAACTGTATTCAAAATAAGATTTTTATCGATATGTATACTGCATCTTGCTACACAATATACATCATTATTGTTATAACTCCAAGAACAGGTAGTGAATACAAAAAGGATATGTCAGTACAGCCTGTATACACTGTGACAATGAGTCTAGCAGTGTCTGAGGTTGTGCGTGAGGGATGCAACACCATTCTTCCACTGAAAAGTCACTAAGTCATTCTCATGAAACCATTGACCCCCTGTGGATGGGGGTGTTGTCACACTGGAAAACCCCTCTGTCATGTGCAAGCTAATTTTTAGGCATAAATCTGCAAAAATATGTTTGTGAATTACTTCCTAGAAATAGTGGGACATGGTTCTCTTAGAAGCTGTTAGATCAAGGGGTTTTGTGTATGTTAAACCACCCAGGGGGGCTGGTAGATAAGGGTAGCACCTTATGTCATTTAGGGCAGGACGCAAATGGGAAAGCCTTTGGAGAAATCTCTTGCAAGACAATGAAATCTCACACATGTTTGGGAGGCCCCAGACATGCCGACTGCAGAGACTGGGTTGTATGTAAATGACAGATTCAAGCTGAATAAGGTCACAGGAAAGGGGGGGGGGGCTGTGGACCCTGTAGCTGGGTTTTAAAACTGTACTGAAAATGTAACTCCTGGTTCTTCTTCTTCTGAGGGAGTAATTGAAGAGGTTCCATTTTTTCCTGCTCCTCCCGGCACCACAAACTTGATTCTAAGTGAGGTATCAATTCTGTGTTTTATCCTTTTTATTTTATAAGAAACAATTGCACTATATTTGTATGTCATTTTATTATCTTTTTATCTTAAGCATTGTGGATGTATTTTCCATATTAAATTACACTTAATAAGTTCTAGTCTCTGTGTTCTTATGAATTCACGCGACAATTTGGTCCAGACGCTACCTAATTGAAACTGTGCAAACCTTGTGGTTTAAGTGAACTCTGATTAAAGTAAATTGTGTTGGATTAATGCTAGGGAGAACCGAAGGCTTCCTAAATAAGAGTGTCAGCTCTTATCCGAAACAACCTTGGTGGTGGTAATTAGTATCGCAAAGCTAGTGTGTGGCATAGATAGGGAAGGATTTAATCATTTTAGACAGACCAGGTGGTTGTCTTTGTGGTTGACCCTGTGTCACATATGCGTCACGCAGACTCAGGTGAGTGCTGTTCGTGACAAATTGGTGGCAAGCTTGTGGGATATATTTTTAATTTTTTTTTTTTTTTGAACGTAAGTGAATTAGGGTTGTGTGATCCCTGAGAGAGGAAATACAGACTAATTCACCAGAGACTAAACTCAATGCTTAAAACATTATAAGACATACAGCAATTGTTTCTTTCCCTCCCCTTCTCTTTTTTTTCTTATCTTTTTTTATTTGGCATTAAACTGAGGAAATGGCTGCTGCATATAAACGTTTGACAAAGGAGGCGCTGATTTCAGATTGTGAGGATGCAGGAATTCCCACCAGTGGCAAAAGTAAGGAGCAATTGATTGAAGCTCTTGTACAGAGGGATGAACATCAACTCACAGCTGTGTCCGAGGAAGAGCATAGCCAGGACTCAGGAGAGGACCTGACTGTGGATATTCCTCAAAACCAGGGACGGTTAATTTCGGATGATTCTAATGGTTCATGTGTGGACACTGCTATGGACGTTTATATGCAAACCGCCCTGAAATATTTGGGCCCAGCGGACATTACAACTAAAATGCAACTTATACAGCAGTTCCAGGAGAAGGAAGCTGCTGACCGTCAGGAGAGAGAGAGACACGCTGCTATGGAGGCAGCAGAGAGGCGCGCTGCTATGGAGGCAGCAGAGAGGCGCGCTGCTATGGAGGCAGCGGAGCGCCAAGCAGAGCGACAGGCAGAAAGAGAATCTGCTGAGCGAGAGGCGGATAGGAGATATGAGCTGGAGCTTGCCAAGCTCAAACGCCAGCTAGAAGCCAAAGACACTGGTATTAGCAGACCCCGTCCTGAGAATTTCCCTGTATTGGAAAAAGACGGGGATGTAGATGCTTTTTTGCGAGGGTTTGAAAAGACTTGCCGACAGTATGGACTGGCCAAAGATCAGTGGGCACAATATCTAACCCCTGGTTTGCGAGGTAAAGCATTAGAGGCCTTTGCAGATCTTCCACCTGAGATGGACGGAAATTATGAGGCAATCAAAAGTGCCCTGTTGCAACGTTTTAACATCACCCCAGAGGCGCATAGGCAGAAATTCAGAGATTTAAAACGCAGTGCCTCTGACACATATTCAGGACTAGTGGCCCAGCTGTGTGCTTCCTTCAAACAGTGGGTTGGAGGGCTACAGATCACCACCTTTGATGCTCTGCAAGATTTGATGATCCAGGAGCAGTTTCTGACTTTGTGCCCAGCTGATGTGAAGGAATGGGTAGTGGATCGGGACCCTGCATCATCTGCGGAAGCAGCTAGACTGGCTGACAAGTACACTGTCACCCGGGCCCCTGCAGCTAAAAGAGGAACTTTTGTGCCAGGACAGTCTGCCTGGAAAGGGGAGCGGCCCGGAGGAGCACCTTCACCTGCTGTTGTTTCTTCATCTTTTGGGAGGGTGGGGGCCAAGCCTGTTCAGGGAGATACCCGCCGTTGTTTTATTTGCAACAGGACAGGGCACCTCAGTGCCGCCTGTCCAGACCGAAAGACATCTACAGCCTCCACTGTGGGACCACCTCCTCCCCGGTCTGCTCCAGCTGTCCTGTGTGTTGCGGGATCCCAAGTGAGCCGGAATGACAATCTGCAAACGGTCACTGTCGGTGACAAGGTAACTGTGGGGTTAAGAGACACGGGTGCTGATGTTACCCTGGTGCGTTCAGAGTTGGTGGGGTCATCGGATATAATTCCAGGGAAAACTATTGCTGTGCGCGGGGTGGGAGGAATACACCCTGCTGTGCCTATGGCCTGGGTCTATCTGGACTGGGGTGCTGGAAGAGGTCTAAGGGAAGTCGGGGTATCGGACAATATTCCTACAAATGTTTTGCTTGGAACTGATTTAGGCAGGATGTTATCTCGTTATGTTGCTAGTAGTGATGTTGTGGACTCTGAACCTAACCATGTTTTTTCCCAGGTATCAGGATGTGACAGGGAAAATGTTTGTTCAGTTGTATCTGAAGTCTGTAAACTAGGATGTGAGAAGGAAAATGATTGCTCAATTGTATCCCACCTAGGTCAACTGTCTGTATCCAAGGAGGTAGGGGATGTAACTATTTCCTCAGTGTCAGTGGTCACACGTAGGCAAGCAGAGAAGGATAGGTCCTCACAATTAACTCCTGAGAGAGAGGTAGAAAGTCCCTCTGACCCAGAAACTCCCCCTCTAACCCCCCTCCCTCCAGCACATGCAGTTACAGATGCCTTACCTTTGTCACCAGACACTGAGCAGCAAGTGAGAAGCCAGGCTTTTCAACAAGCACAGCACACTGACACTACACTGGAAACCCTGAGGTGCCTAGCAGGCAGTCCTCCCACTGAGTCTGATAAAGAAAGAGTGTTTTGGGAACAGGGAAGGTTGTATAAGGAAAGTGTAGCCAGAGATGTACCTGAGGCGGGGGTGATGGAGAAACGGCTAGTGGTACCCCTTATGTATCGGGAAGGGTTACTCAGGGTAGCTCATGAGGTCCCGCTGGCAGGGCATTTAGGCATAAAGAAAACTAAGTCTCGCTTAAAGCAAAAGTTTTACTGGCCAGAAATGGGCAAAGATATTGCCAATTATTGTCGATCTTGTCATGCCTGTCAGATGGTGGGGAAGCCTGGTGATGTGGGACACGCCCCTCTAGTGCCCCTGCCAATAATAGCAGAACCCTTTGAGCGGGTAGCTGTGGACATTATAGGACCCCTTGCCATTCCCAGCAGCTCTGGAAAACAATTTATTCTCACTGTGGTGGACTATGCCACTCGGTACCCCGAAGCGGTGGCCCTCTCCTCCATACGGGCTGACAAGGTGGCCGATGCCCTCATATCCATTTTCTCCAGGGTAGGATTCCCCAAGGAAATGTTAACTGATCAGGGCACACAGTTTATGTCTAATTTAATGCAAAGCCTTTGCAAAAAGATGCACGTGGAACACCTCATAGCCAGCCCCTACCACCCACAGACTAATGGCCTGTGTGAGCGTTTTAATGGTACTCTCAAACAGATGCTCAGAACCTTTGTGGAGTCCCAGGGGAGAGACTGGGAGAGGTTTCTGCCGCACCTCCTGTTTGCGTACAGGGAGGTGCCGCAGGAATCCACTGGCTTCTCCCCCTTTGAACTCCTGTATGGGCGCAGGGTGCGCGGTCCCTTAGATCTGATCAAAGAGGATTGGGAAGGGAAATTAATCACCCCCGAAACCTCCGTGGTCCACTATGTGGTGCAGTTCAGGGAGAGGATGCAATCCCTAATGGGGATGGTGCATAGTAATCTGAAGGCTGCCCAGACTAAGCAGAAGCAATGGTATGACCGCAGTGCTAGGGAGCGTATCTTTGAAGTGGGTCAGAAAGTTCTGGTATTGGTTCCTATGCGGCAGAATAAGTTACAGGCTGCTTGGGAGGGCCCCTTCTTGATAGTTCAACGCATCAATGATGTCAATTATGTGGTAGCCAGGGATGAGGGACGGAAGAGGCACAAGGTATATCATGTGAACATGATCAAGGCCTACCACGAAAGGGGGGTCTCTGTATTAGCTGTATGTAGCTTACCTGAAGAGGACCAGGAGCCAGACCCCTTGTTAGACTTAGTAGCCTCTGCCAAGAGTGGGAGATCATTAGAGACCACCCAGCGTAGTGAGAGCTTAACAGAAGTACAGATAGATCAGCTGTTTGTGACATTGAAGCCCTATCAGAATCATTTTACAGGGAAGCCAGGACAAACACATCTAGTTGTTCATCATGTAAACACAGGCGATCAGCCTCCCCTCAGACAGACAGCTTATCGAGTTTCCCTGGAAGTGCAGACAGATATGAAAAGGGAGATTGAAGAAATGTTGGAGTTAGGGGTAATTAGAAAGTCCCACAGCTCCTGGGCTGCACCAGTAGTGCTGATCCCCAAAAAATGTGGTGGAACCCGGTTCTGTGTGGATTATAGAAGGTTAAATGAGGCTACTGTGTTTGATGCCTATCCCATGCCCAGGATAGATGAATTGCTAGAACGGTTAGCCCATGCTCGCTATATAACCATTATGGATCTGAGTAGGGGTTATTGGCAGATCCCTCTGACGCCTGAGGCTCAGGAGCGGTCCGCATTTATCACCCCGTTTGGTCTGTATGAGTTCCTGGTCATGCCCTTTGGGATGAAAAATGCCCCTGCCTCCTTCCAGCGACTCGTTGATAGCCTGCTAGAGGGCCAAGAGAGGCATGCGGTAGCCTACCTAGATGACATTGCTGTGTTTAGTCAGACCTGGGAAGAACATTTGATCCACTTGAGCAGTGTGCTAGCTAAAATAGCGGGGGTGGGTTTAACAATAAAACCTGAGAAATGTCAGATTGGTATGAATGAGGTGCAGTACTTGGGGCATCGAGTAGGAGGAGGTACCCTGCGTCCTGAGCCAACTAAGGTAGATGCTATTGCTGCATGGCCCACCCCTAAGACCAAGAAACAGGTTATGTCCTTTTTGGGGACCGCTGGATATTACCGAAAATTCGTGCCCCAATATAGCTCCTTAGCTAAGCCCCTAACTGACCTTACAAAAAAGAGGTTGCCCCAAGTGGTGACTTGGACCCCAGACTGTGAAGAGGCATTCACCGCATTGAAGTCTGCACTTACCCAATCCCCAGTATTGCAGGCTCCTGATTTTGACCGGAGGTTTACAGTGCAAACGGATGCCTCCAACTATGGGCTGGGAGCTGTACTCAGCCAAGTGAATCAACAAGGGGAAGAGCACCCCATCCTATACCTTAGTCGGAAGCTGCTTCCCAGGGAGGTGGCCTATGCAGTTGTGGAAAAAGAGTGTTTAGCTATAGTGTGGGCCTTGCAAAAGTTGCAGTCCTACCTGTATGGACGGGACTTTACGGTAATCACAGATCACAACCCTCTCAGCTGGTTGCACAGGGTGGCTGGGGACAATGGGAAGTTGCTCCGGTGGAGTTTGACCCTCCAGCAATACACTTTCACTGTTCAGCACCGAAAAGGGAGCCACCATGGTAATGCAGATGGATTATCCCGTCAGAACGAAAGCCTTGTGTCAGGTGAGCAGGGAAAATCGTCTTGTAGGTAACAATTTCCCTGCCACCCTCTAGAACGGGGAGGTGTCATGTGCAAGCTAATTTTTAGGCATAAATCTGCAAAAATATGTTTGTGAATTACTTCCTAGAAATAGTGGGACATGGTTCTCTTAGAAGCTGTTAGATCAAGGGGTTTTGTGTATGTTAAACCACCCAGGGGGGCTGGTAGATAAGGGTAGCACCTTATGTCATTTAGGGCAGGACGCAAATGGGAAAGCCTTTGGAGAAATCTCTTGCAAGACAATGAAATCTCACACATGTTTGGGAGGCCCCAGACATGCCGACTGCAGAGACTGGGTTGTATGTAAATGACAGATTCAAGCTGAATAAGGTCACAGGAAAGGGGGGGGGGCTGTGGACCCTGTAGCTGGGTTTTAAAACTGTACTGAAAATGTAACTCCTGGTTCTTCTTCTTCTGAGGGAGTAATTGAAGAGGTTCCATTTTTTCCTGCTCCTCCCGGCACCACAAACTTGATTCTAAGTGAGGTATCAATTCTGTGTTTTATCCTTTTTATTTTATAAGAAACAATTGCACTATATTTGTATGTCATTTTATTATCTTTTTATCTTAAGCATTGTGGATGTATTTTCCATATTAAATTACACTTAATAAGTTCTAGTCTCTGTGTTCTTATGAATTCACGCGACAGTTTGGTCCAGACGCTACCTAATTGAAACTGTGCAAACCTTGTGGTTTAAGTGAACTCTGATTAAAGTAAATTGTGTTGGATTAATGCTAGGGAGAACCGAAGGCTTCCTAAATAAGAGTGTCAGCTCTTATCCGAAACAAACTTGGTGGTGGTAATTAGTATCGCAAAGCTAGTGTGTGGCATAGATAGGGAAGGATTTAATCATTTTAGACAGACCAGGTGGTTGTCTTTGTGGTTGACCCTGTGTCACATATGCGTCACGCAGACTCAGGTGAGTGCTGTTCGTGACATCCATGTCAGGAAAGAAATACTGCAACAAAGAGTGAAAGTGATCACTCAAGTACACTTAAGCAGAGTTTAAGCACCACAGAACGCACAAACTTGCACTGCCGGATGTGACAAGTGGTTTGTACACTGCAGCCCAACTACACAATCAGTCTCTGTAGAGTTGTCGTTGATCTGTTTTGGGATTAAACTGGCTACTTGTGTTACAGGTTAATGTGTGCAATCCGTTGATCTGCAGCTGCTTGTCTGCTTTGCTTTTTGCACCTCAAATTAATGTAGGAATATCACAATCCTAGAATTTGCGCTTCTGCTCACTGTTGCCCTTTGCAGAGAAGTATGTTTTTCATTCTGAGTTTCATATTGAAACTATCTTAAGCTAGGTACACACTACACAGTTGTCATCCAATAATCGGCTAAATCAGCCGACATACAACCGCTCGTTCAAAAGTTGGATCAGTGTGTGCAGTGACACGATGGTCGAAAGTCTGCCTAAATTGACGATTGTCGCCTCATTTGGTTGGTCGTACCGTTCAATATTTTCGTTACAATCTCATTTCCGTTGTGTAGTGTGTATAAACTTCCGACCGATCCACAACAGTGAGTATGAAATTACAGTCATTGCTCACGACAACATGGCTGTAAAAAGTCGCTAAAGGGACGTCCGCTCTTCCCTTTCTCGTCCTAAACAAGGCTAGTGTGTATGCAGTCCATGGACCGAGCGATCGGAACATCGATCGCATGTAAAATCGCTCGGCATAAAAAGTTGGTTGAAATTTCTGTAGTGTGTACCCAGCTTTAGACACCATTATTTATAAAACATTAGCAAGTTGAGTTGCCTTCATATATAAAGCTTCTGCCAAATGCACCCAAACAATCGCTCCTCTTTATAACCATGTTGGCCCTAATTATAGGCACACAGGGCACTCCAGCATTATTGTATATGACCCCGACCATTCTAGAAGGTCATTTGTTTAATTAAGAGTCATAACTGTTTGGAAGTCTTGCATCAATATTGTTGGAGACCCTCATTCACCAAGGTGAATCAATATTGTACAGTACCTGAACACTGTTTATTTGATGCAAATCTCAATACTGGAAACCATTAACTATATTTAGATTTCAACTACTTCAGACTTCTGGGAACTGGTAGGCCTGTTGCACAATAGGGAAAGTTAAAGGTGCTGGAAAAATGTAATATGAGAGTTAATGTCAAAGGAGGTCAAATAACAATCTTGACTATGTAAACACATAAAATGTTGCTGGCTGCCTGTGGGTAAACCCACAGAGTCTATTGCCTTGCTCTGAAATGGAAACCAACACCTACACCATGGACACATTAAGGCTGTGATATGTAACAAAGTCACATAGCTGTAAATTGATTACAATTCTAGTAATAACAAATAGAGTCATGAGGGTTAAGACCACTGTTGAGCAGGGCTTGCTGGGGATAATATAAGGGAGACAACTGGCAAAGAAAATCTCTCAATAATTAATTAAAAACCAATCAACTTGCTGTATTCAGACAAGCAGTAACTACTTGTTTTTATGTAAACTACTGCAGGGTAAACTGCTAGTACTCTGTGTTTACATATATTAAGTCTTTGTTCTGCACATCCACCACTTGTTTATTATGGAAGATTGTTAAAGACACCATTTGTAACAACAGTCTCTAGGGTGGGTGTGTATGGGTATGTATTTATATAATAAAATAGTATTGACATCCCATCAACATTACTTCATCTTACCTTTATTTCAGGGGTGAGGATCATATCGTACTTGCGATAGAAGTCTGTTGAGTTAGACAGCTGGTGCTCTCTTGAACTTCCAATGAACTTGTCAATGTCTCGTAGAGCTGATTCTGCACCATCCTGTGATTGGCACTTATCCACAGCTTGAGAAGCCAGAAGATAGATTCCATTTTCACACCACTGGTTAGCCTATTAACACACAGAGCAATAGTATTAGCCTAAAACCATATGTCTTTGCGGAATCCTCAGGCACTGTGCTATTACTTTATATCACATTTATAAGACGTTAAATAGAAAACTGATTATCAGTGCACAGGAACTAGCAAAAAGATGCTACACAAAAATGGTATCCAAATATTGGCACTAATTTTAATGTTTTGTTTTCAAACAAATGGTTTTTGAAAAAGTTTTCATTGCTACAATGACATTGTAAGAAGATATGTAGACATTGCAGAGGAGTGGCTGGGGACAGGGAAGGGTCAGTGACATGAGGGAATATCTTCTAATTGATGTGAAATAGATCAAATATTAATGAATTACATGCTCAGTGAAGTCATTTCCTAACAGCCCTGAAAAGTTACAGGGCATTGCAGGAATACAAAGTGTAGTTTCTGTAAAAGTAGGCGAGTCAGAGAGAGAGTTTAGGTTGCAGCTTGTGTAATTTTACATTACAAGAGTACAGTCGGGTCATGGTGGCTGCTAATTAAAAGTGCATGGTGTCCTAGAGATCACATTAAAGGGTTCTCTTCTGCCACAGTTGTCTGTAGTGTGCTTTGTAGAGGGAATAGATTAGATGCACTGACATAAGGATCAATGACCTTCCAGCTTATAAAGTGAACCTTATGTATGAAATTATATATATATATATATATATATATATATATATATATATATATATATATATATATATAATTTTATTTATGTTTTTCAAAGTCAAAAAAGTGTGAAATTGTACGGTTAACTTTTTTTTAACTAAATGAACAAAGTTTTCATAAAAGGCTGAACATAATTTTTTCCTATGCAACCAAAAAAAAGGCATGGCTTGGCTATGTAAATGATAAACTGTATGGTAATATTTGTGAATGTGTTTAATGAGACAATATTTTCCTGCACTCGACTCTTGCGAAAACTCTCATGCCACAAAGATAAATTTTGTAATTTTAAATTGGAGCAATGCACTGCAAAGAATAGAATCCTAAAAGGAGAGCTAATGTGATGTTAAACTAACTGGAGAGTTTTTATATGGAGATTGGGGTAACACGGCGGATAAGTAGTTAGCACCTCTGCCTCACAGCACTGGAGTCATGAGTTTGATTCCCGACCAGGGCCTTATCTGTGTGGAGTTTGCGTGGGTTTCCTCTGGGTACTCCGTTTTCCTCCTACACTAAAAAAACATACTGATAGGTCAATTGGCTGCTAACAAAAATGAACACTAGTCTGTGTGTGTGTTAGGAAATTTAGACTGTAAGCTCCAATGGGGCAGGGACTGATGTGAATGACCAATATTCTCTGTACATCGCTGCGGAATTGGTGGCACTATATAAATGGTGATTATTAACTATGTGGAGATTATAGGACAGAGACAGTACACCAAGTAGTTGGCTATACCTATATAAATACCAAAGATGTTAGGATTAGCTCTAGTAGCTAGAAAGCCAATATATACTGGATACATTGGCATCTACATTTATAGCAATATAAATGAAATCAATGTTTACACTAATAAGCTTATTAGTTACTTTAGATCTCAAGAGGTACCAATTAATCACACAGACTTAAAGTTTACCTGTCGCCTACACATAGTAGAGGAACATTGATTCAGCCCACCAAATGGCTGGTTATAAGCATACCTCCGGATTTAGATGGGACAGTTCCAATTTGAGGGGCCTATATGGCCATCCCACAATAGTCAACACTGTTGTCCTGACTCCTGGGAAATTGGGAGGAATGCCTCCAATGTGAGGAGGACATCACAATAGTGAGAAAGTGAGCACATTGCATTGCTGTGCGTGGCAATTAAAGGTTATTTTTAGGGGATAGAGCAATAGGGGCATCCTAGCACTTATGAAGCACTAGGCAGACCCTGGAGAACATGTCACTCTTCCAGTGGTGTGACCATGCCCAAATCGGTGTGACTATTCCCCTGTGTTCCCAGGAAGCCAATATTGGAGCAACAGGCACACTGAAGGAAGCACTCACCATATCAATTTGCTGGTGTAACTCCAATGATTTTCCAAGGTTGTCATACTTTTTCTTGGTCTCGTTGGTGAAGTCATCACAGATGCGCCTCAGTTCTATACATTTTGGTCTTATAGAGTCCACAGCATAGTGGTTATTTTGTATCAGCTGATCTCCATGAAGTGCATGCAGCTGGGCTTTCTCCAGTAACTCCTGGTGAATAACCAAAATAACAGAACATTACATTAAAGGTAAACTATCAAGGAAAAAAATGTAGGTAAAAAACAATTTTCCCTTTGTTGTTTGAGAAGGAATCCCTATTTGTGCAGCTCTTCTGCATGCCACATCCATCTTACTTGGTTATATCCCTGACTTGAGATAAAAGGAATGGTAATGTTGGCCACATTTTCCAAAACAATCGGATTGGATCACTGGAATTTAATCAGATGTAACTTTTTAAAACACAGGTCTACTTTTCCACTCCCTAGAAAGAAGAGAAAACAATAATGCTCTGTATATACACCAATCGCTAGTTTTGTCTTCCCTTGCTGCTCACCATAGTTGTGTATTTCCACTGCTTCATCTATTTCATGCCTCACCTCTCCATAAAACTCAACCGTTAAGTACCCTTACTGGGCACACCATTTTAACGCTAACCTAGCAAATGCAATCTCTAGTCAACCATTTCCAAACACACTACCCCATATTTCTCTGCAAGTCAAACATTTACATTTTTCACTTCTCTGCACTTGATTTCCTCCCCTGGTTACAGTTTCTCCCCATTCCACTCAGAACCTCACAGCCCTTAGCTGTACAGGCTTATAATTTGCAGATAATTATTTTGTTAAGGTCTATAATAGATGACCTTGTTCCAGTTAGCCACTGACGGACTCATATAGATTTATTACACAGCACTTTACAGTTAGAAATGGCTACAAAACTTTTACCAATTTGACTGCTTCAATTTCTACAATTGTTAAAGTAACTTTGTTGTCATTTTCCAGTAAGTTGGTTAAACAATAAGATCCAGCAGGCCAAATTGGTTTGACATTATCATATGTACAGGACTCCGTATCACCCTCCTATTTCAGTGAAGCCCCACTAGTATGTATGAGGTTATTAATCAACAAGATGTACCTGACGATCCAACTTCCATTTCCACCAACAGTTTTAGTTTTAAATTGTTCCTGAAAGCTTGTCCAAATTTTTTTTTTTTTTTTAAAGAATGGTCAACTTCACTGGCTTTACCTTGTTCTGAATGCAATTAAAAAGTTTCATTGATTTAACTTGAGTATTTAAGATATTATACGTTTGCCTTACGACTATGGTGCATAGTTACATAATGTTAGAGATATATCTTCCAAAGTACAAAGCATGTGACCTGCTGAAATATCCTGCTGGTCTGTGTTAACAAATGTATATTTTCTAGCCACTCCTTTAGTCAATACAGGAAACCCAATTCCAGAGTTTAACTATTTGATTTTGGAAATATTGTTATTGCATTCTCTACTAAATGTCATATTCATTGAAAAGTAACTCTAGTGCCTGAAACTAAACTTTAAGATGCATCTGAATATATTTTACATTCTATACAGCAGACACTTTCAACAAGATAGAACAGTTGTTAAAAGA
Organism: Mixophyes fleayi; assembly: GCF_038048845.1. Classification (NCBI taxonomy): domain Eukaryota; kingdom Metazoa; phylum Chordata; class Amphibia; order Anura; family Limnodynastidae; genus Mixophyes; species Mixophyes fleayi. The sequence goes on from NC_134404.1 coordinate 116,173,074, forward strand.
ATATACAATGAAAACAATTCAAAATTGTCACAGGTAAATCAAACTAAATTGGCATGGTGTAAGTTACATAGAGCACCTATATTATTATTATTACTTATTTATATGGTAACACAAATGGTCCACATCGACATACAATGGGGGTTAGAGCAGGCAAAAGGACTACATAATTTGGGGTTGGTGGTACTCAAAGTGGAAGGAGACAATAACAGGGAGCATACCACTGAGCCTGTGCATGGGAGTGTGGGTGCGAGAAAAGTACTGGAGATGCTGAGGGCTTAGACTTATGCAGAAAGTGCTTGACAAGGGTGCAGAGATAAATAGGATAGTGTAGGCAGGGCAACATGAGGAAAGAGGGCCCTAGCTAATTGAATATTACATCTTGGAGGAGGTATATGTTTCTGCAGTGTGAAATGAATTTAGAATATGGGTCAAAATAATAGTAAACACTTGGATAGGATTGGCTTATAAAAAGGTGTACACTAATGATAAATTTTGTACCTTTAAATTTCCCTTGAGGCATCTTAAGTTGTTCATAGTCAAATAAAAAACAGTTTATGGATTATAAAAACTTCTGAAGGAGGTCACGGTAAGGCCATAAAACTACAGAGGGCTCTGAAGTTTATTCCATAAACATGGTTTATATGAGAAGGCAAGAAGCATGTCTCTTTTGAAGAATGGTCCTACAATTGCTACATGCAGTCACATTTGCCAATAATCACAAAAGGCATATGTGTGATGAACAGTTTGTGGTCTGATAAAAGACCAAAGTAGAACTTTTAAGTTTCAATGCTCAGGCAATAGTTAACATTACCAATCCAAATATGCTAAAAGGAATTAGGCATACATAACATTCACTATCACTCATCATGTCCTAATGAGCACACAAATAATATAAGCTCCTTGTTTAGGATACTTCTTTCTCATGAATGTCTCAATTAAGAGAATGAAACATTCATAAGAAAAAGGCATTCACAACCCTGAACAAGATCCACTGTAGCAGGATAAAGGATCTATGGCTTGAACAGAGCTTACAGATTCCTATTCCTATTGAAGTTGATGGCCTGACTGATTCAGTGCCAGATGATTAGGTCTCCTAGTCCTAGCGTTACTTGTCTCCTGCTTCCACAGCATACCGTCTCTCCTTACGTTCCTGATCCTGGCCTGATGGTCTCTTCTCTAGTGTTCTGATTTGGTTCCTCACAGACCAAGGCCTGTGTTGACTTCTCTTCTGACTTGGTACTTCACTGTTTCTTCCCTTCAATGTTTCTGTGTACCAGACTGGTGTCCCACCTCCAGTTTATGGATTCGCTACATTACCTTTGTTGGCCGCCAGCTTCTAACACTAAGGGGCCGATCAGAGGACCGTGATCTACGGATATCCCTGTAATGCAACCCAAACCCCCTTGTGGTGGACCCTGGTAAATTACTTCCTTATAGGGAGTGGTACTGTACAATTGAACTTCTGCCTGCTTTGCATGTATACTCACTATCCTTAACCCAGACACAAGCTGTATTCACTCTGGATAATGACTTTATTTGGAAATCATCAGCCAGCAGGGGCTGGCTTCTTTTTGTTGTCAAAAAAGAGGACAGAAGCCTTCATCCCTGTATTGATTACTGGGGCTTGAAAACAATGGTGAAGAAAAAGTATCCTCTAATTTTAGAGCTCTGTGACTGCATTAAAGGAGCATCAGTGTTCTCCAAATTAGACCTCCTGGCAACCTACCTCATATGAATCAGAGATGGGGGATGAGTGGAAGATGGCGTTTAACAGGGACATTCATTATTAATATCTTGTAATGCAATTTTATTTATGTAATGCTCCCACGGTATTACAGAGTTTTGTCAATTAAATTTTCTCTATGTGCTCTATTGGTTCATTGTTGTATACTTTAATGATATTCTGCTCTTCTCTCAAGACACTGAGATTCATAGAGGGCATGTCAAGGAGGTCCTAAGTCGCAATAAAAAAAACCCCACCTCTACTGCAAGCCAGAAAAGTATCTCTTTGAACAAGTTTGTTTACCTTTCCTGTTATATCTGGGTCTGGTCTCCATATGCATCAGAGCTATCAGGGATTGGCCTCAACCTACTAGACTCAAGGCAACTCAGTGCTTTTTGGGAATCTCCAACTCTTAATGCCAGTTTATTAACAGCTATTCTTCTTAGTTTTGCACATCACTACTTTAACTCAGAAGTCAACAAACCCCAAACACTGCCCTCCCGAAGCATCTCAAGCTTTGTCAGTTAAAGCTGACAAGAAGAGACGTGTAGTCCCTTTTTTCCCCTCTGTGTCCCTAGTATGAAACGTATCCTCATTTTATTGGGCCTTTTAAGATAACAGAAGTTATTAATCGGTGCCTTATTATTTATGCTTTCCATTTTTTAAAAAAATGCTTTTTTATATCTATCTTACAGTTCCTCATTGGCTGAAATGGTTACAGACCCACGGAGCTCTCCTCAGTCAAAGCTTCCAATATTCATGTCCCCCACATTACACAATACATTTTCCAACAAACCCTTTGTTGGGTGTTTGATGTCCACCTTTAAGAGGACCCGGTGCCCAGTTGTCACTTACCAATCTGGTTATGGTATGGTAACCAGATTGGTTGCTATGAGTAACACCACTTTCGCATGTGCAACATTTTTCACAAATATCCACATAGACTTACTATATATTGGCTTTTATAACATTTTAATACTGTCATTTTTTTAATTCCACTCTTGGGCTTTCTTGGCCTTTCTCTTAGCAATGACTATGGAGCTATGCAGGAGAGAACAATGATGTTTTGACAATAAAGGGAGTTCTCATCTCTCTCTCTCTCAATCTGCAACATCTGTCACTGCATGGGGTTTATGGTATAACCACTTCCAGAATTTACTTAATGGACTGTACAGACATTGAGGATAGTGCTGCAAGTTTTGTTTTTCAGTAAATTTCTTTTATGTTCTGTAAGATGTTTGAATAATGATTCTTTAGGCATAAAACCAAGCAACATGTGTAATTTACTTGTCCTTTCTCCTCCTGTTGCTTTAACTCCTTGAGAAGATGCTCCACTCGTGACATACTATCTCCTATATCTGTAAAAGCGGCTTGAGCATCCATCAATGTATCCAAAGTGAGCTTCAGCTGTGAAAAAGGAAATGGAGATCAAGTTAATCATATGACACTTGCCAAATGCAGTGAAGCAGTTACATGATCCTGTAACCTATTGTTTATTCAACAATACACAAAATTCAAGGGGGTAAATTTATCAAGCTGAGGGTTTAAAAAAGTGGAAATGTTGCCTATAGCAACCAATCAGATTCTAGCTGTCATTTTGTAGAATGTATTAAATAAATAACTAGAATCTGATTGGTTGCTATAGGCAACATCTCCACTTTTTAAAACCAGAAGTTTGATAAGTTTATCCCACGGAGGGCAAAGAAAAAGGCAAATGGATTAATTTCCTGGACCAATCAGCAATTATGCCATTTACTATTTAAAGCCACAAATAACATTTTGAAGATTGATTAGACTAGGGTCTAGGCATCCTGTGGTATTCACTCCGGTGGTAGTCAGCATATCGATGCTGATGCTGACTACCCCGACAACACTTACCCCGACATCTCCTTCCTGTCGCACTATTAATGACGACTGTTGTCAAATGCAACTTCACCCAATTGTGATGTACAATGTAGTTTACAAAGGCTTCTACATTGTACAACACCGCATACTTATATTACCCCTTTAACAGCAGCGATAATGATGTCATGTTTCTCAGTGACGTCATTAAGTGCCGCGTGCTTCTTCCTAGATCGCGATTGGTTGAAGTCGTATTTGACAACAGTCGTCATTGATAGTACGTCGGGAAGGAGATGTTCGTCGTGAAGATGTCGGGGTAAGTGTTGTCGGGATAGTCAGCATCGATATGCTGTACCCAACCCATTCACTCTTCATCTCCTGCTCAGGGATGTCACTGGTTGCACAGGAAGACAACGGTATAAAATGTATCGCTATATGAAACAAAGTTCATACATTCAACTTGTTTAAATAGGTTTTTTGTCTAAGAAAGGAATTGATCCAGTCTTTCCCTCGGAATCCCTTCCGCCTGATCACTATTACAGAAAAGATGCCATTTCTACACTGCCTTTCTTTTCAAGTTTGATTTTTTTGCAATATGTAAAAACCAGGCATATCCTGGGAAAACGGCAAGCAGAAGCCCAAAACTCAGACAGTACAGGCACAAACATTTTATATTTATATTATTTATGCTATTTTATTAATACACTTTTGAAACATATTAAATGAGTGTTACCCAATAATATTTATAAATATCAGCTAGATATTGGTATTACCTTTATTACTATACACTAATGTGCACAAACTTTGGCATGTAGTGCAAGAATGTGTAACCTTAAGGCAGAATTAAACCCTCCAAAGTATTTTATATACTTTAAGTTGGAGTTAAGCTGCATATCGTTGTTGTTTTAGGTTTAATACTACTGGCGTCTGTTTTGTTATAAAAAGCACAAAACAGTACAAATGCCGGTGAAAAAAATTTGTGGTGAAGTCATTGGAGACGATGGTTGCCATGCATTGTCCTACTATTAAAATGCTAGTACAATACACAAAATCAATGCCAGTGTGTATATGTGAAGAATTGTTAAGTTGTTTGATTTGGCTGTCACTATTATAATACTGTTAAAAGCATCCACCAATGGGAGAAAACTGCCAGAGAAATATACAGATCTCGAGGCTGTACTGCCATGATATACATGGCTCGAAGGCAGACATGAAAATCCAGAGCCCGAAAGGCTTTCTCTGACACCTTTTACAAGCAGTTGTACAAAGATCACTGTGTTCTGTCATCTGTTTAATATAGAAGTGAGTCATACAATAAATGAATAACTAGTAACATCTTAAATGCCAACATTATCTATCTGCAAGAAATTTCTTTGGTCCAATATTTCCTAGTAACATTTTACTGGATTGTCTTGATTAAGTAACTGGTGTAGATATGCATTTTACATCAGTTTTTTATGTAAATTCAAACAAAAAGCAGGAAATCCTGGTTTATGTCTTTCTGATTGGGTTATGTTAGCATGACCAATTTAATTATAAGGAATATCACAAACACTTTATAGCAATTTCTAACAATATAATATATACTGACAATATGATAATGACAGGATTACAACAGGTATTCAGGGCCACTTTAAGGGTCTTACAAATTAGGCGATTCCCTTACATTTCAAGGTGTTAAATGGTCCAATTAGTATGTTAATGAGATAATAAGATGATCTCACTTTGTGAGACATGAAACTGAGTTATTTATACCCTATTGGCAAGATGAGTAAGTATTTATTTCTGTGTGTTTAAGTTCCCATACTTTCTTGACATCAAGGTACATTAAGACAGCTATGATCAGGGGTTGAGTCAGGACTCCAGAGACTGGAATGCAGTTCACAAACAACTTTATTATATCCATGTGTAGGAGTACCAAGCACAGCAACAGATGAATAGGTATGGGGAGAGGGAAGGATGGGCGTGAAGGGACTATATACAATATAAACACTATTTACACTGACAGCAGGTAATGCAGAGATACCTTCCTTAGTAATCTGTTCCATAGTGGGTCTTATAAAGGGCATAAACCCACCGAGTGGGAGTAAGGGGCAGAGCAATCCTATGCTTCTGGAGAAGTTTTTCCTTTCCCACATGCGGCAGACTCCCACTGTGCCACAAAGACTCATAGCCTTCCACTATAGGGGTCTTATTAACTTTGTGATCAGAGTTAACTTGAATCACAAAGTTAAAAAGATTTTGCACTTAGACCGATTTAAACTTTTTTTTTTTTTTATAAAATGAAGTTAATCTGTTGATAACTTATTTATTTTGTAAAGAGTATCCACGTTAATTTTATATTTTTGTCCCACGTGTTCTTTTCAACTCAGGACCCGACAGTAATAACAAGGTAAAGATGAGAGGACATATGTAGGAGGACATCAGCATGTTATGAAATCTCCTGGTAACCCTCTAGTAATCACTAACAAACACTCTTGTCTGGTCACACAGTGCTAAGAAATATAGCAGCAAGTCATAGATTAAACAAGCTACTTAATGTGAGATATGAATTTGTTAACCACAGTGAGCACATTCTTACGAGGAAAGATGATATCCTCTCCCTATCTATGCAATGTCCTTGCTTCCATGCTTAACAGGAATATGGAGCCTTATCCCTATGGATAACAACATATAAATAGACGGCAATCATGTTCATTCAGTGGCCCAGACAAATAATATTTTTAATATTTTTATTCACTTAAAGATGACATGTCAATGACAGATAGAAAGTGAGAGCTACAAGTGCTCCCACTGGCTAATCCATTCTGCTAAAGCCCTGCATGAAGCCATGTGCCTACTCCAGACCATTCTGTCCAATTTAAATATTGCAGCACAGACATTCTCAGCAACTGCTTACATTTAGTAATCATGAGCTAAGTAAGGTCATTTTTTCCCCCCACTTGGCTGACTACATGGATAGTAGAAACTGTTGCGAGCCACGGCTCCCTGAAGGGCCGCCGCGACTCACATCCGTTAGCGCCAGGCGTCCCAGCCGTCTCCATGATGACCGGGACGTCACTTCCGCCTTCCACGTCCCGGTTGCCTGGGCAACACCCGGGATGCCGTAACACCACTGCTGCAGCGCCCGGCCAGCGATCGGGCACCCGGGCGCATGCAAGCAGACAAAGTTAATATCAACTGCATTATGTTTTGGTATTGACTCTGTATTAGAGTCCTTTAGTAGGAAGTTCTCTTGGCACCTTTTGAATAGGATTCTGTTGGTTTTAGGTAGTAGGGAGGAGTCTCTTAGCACGCAATTCTATTGGCTCTCCTTGCTATTTAAGGCAGTGAGGACAGAGCCTCATTACCAGTTATAGCTTCCTGTGTAGCTAGGCTCCTGTTCCTGTTTCCCTGCTCCTGTGCTGTATTCTAGTTGGATTTCCCGTGTATGACCCCTGGCTTGTTTCTGGACCTCGTTGTATTGCCTGTGACCCCTGACCTCGGCTCGTTATCTGATATCGCTGCCTGCTGCCGGCCCTTGACCTTTGCTTGGATCTCACACTGCCGTGTATTACTACGCTACCCCGGGGTTCTCCCCAGTCAGTGCACATTACATGACCCTCCGTTCGTCTGCAGACAAGTCTGTCCCCACCACTAGGGGCTTCAGCGAACACCAGACTTCAGAGCAGACTCCGGGTTTTGTCGTGCTGACTGGAGGGGTTCCTAACATTATAACTGGCCCAAAATAAAGACTATCCTATTCTCCACCGATGGAACCCAGTCCGGCTCAAGTCCTAGCAGGGCAGATCCAGGCCGTTTCGCAAGTGGTTCAGGACCTTTCGATTAGACTTTCTGCTCAGGAAGAAGCCACCAAGGCCTCACAAGCAACTCTGGCACCTGAGCAGAAGTTAAATCTTCCGGACCATTTCTCCGGGGATAGAACTTTGTTCCGGAATTTTAAAGAGGGCTGCAAGCTATATTTCCATCTCAGGCCCCGTTCCTCAGGCTCGGAGCAACAGAGGGTCGGTATTATCTCCTTACTTCAAGGCGATCCCCAATCCTGGGCGTTCAGTCTGACTCCTGTTAATCCAGCTCTGCAGTCCGTAGACGCCTTCTTCAACGCACTTGGTCTCTTATATGATGATCCAGAGAGGGTGGCCTCGGCCGAGTCACACCTAAGAGCGCTGAAACAAGGGCGGCGGACAGCGGAAGAGTATTGTGCCGAGTTTCGACATTGGTCGGTCAACAGTCAGTGGAATGCCCACGCACTACGGAGTCAGTTCCGGCTTGGGCTCTCGGAGCAAATAAAGCCTCCCTTAGTCCAGTATCCTTCATCAGCTTCCTTGGAGGCTTTAATGCAATTAATTATTAAGATTGACCGCAGGATCAAGGAAAGGAGGTCCGAGAGGGAGGCCGCCTCGCCACTCTGGTCCTATCCAGCCGTCTACCCGGTTCCTCAGGATTTACCAGAGCCCATGCAGTTAGGGGCTTATCGCCTGTCCCCTGAGGAAAAATCCAGGCGGCGGTCACAGGGGCTATGTCTCTACTGTGGCAATAAGGGTCACCTCCTGCGTAGCTGCCTTAACAAGGTGGGAAAAGACCAGGCCTAGGAGTAAAGGAAGAGGTACGCCTAGGTCTCCAAATGGTCTTTTCCAAGAATTCCGTCCTAATCCCTGCTCGGATCATGTATGGTAATAGATCCGTTTCCATCTCTGCTTTTCTAGACAGTGGTGCAGCTGGAAATTTTTTGGATGTGAACTTTGCCAAGACACTTGGTATTCCTTCCGTAAACTTGGACTCGGAAATCATGGTCTGCGGACTGGACGGTAGACCGTTAACTGACGGAAGGATCTCATATCAAACTCCTCCTCTGCATCTTACCGTGGGAGCTCTCCATTCTGAAGTCCTCTGTTCTTCTTGATTCCCTGTTCCTCTGTACCATTGATCCTAGGGCATCCCTGGCTCCAACTTCACAACCCTCATTTCGATTGGAGCACGGGGGAAATCATACGATGGAGTAAGGCTTGTTCCTCAACCTGTCTTGTTCTTCCTCTTCGGGTTGTTCAGCCTTGTCCTGAATCTCTTCCTTTGCCTTACCATGAGTTCCACGACATGTTCTCTAAGAAGGAAGCAGACTCTCTACCCCCCACATCGTAGCTACGATTGCTCCATTGATCTGGTTCCGGATGCCAAGCTTCCAAAGGGAAGATTATATGCCCTGTTCATTCCTGAGACTAAGGCTATGGATGACTATGTGGAGGAAAATCTACGTAAGGGATTCATTCGACCATCTAAATCACCGGTAGGAGCGGGTTTCTTCTTTGTGGCAAAGAAAGAAGGGAGCCTCCGCCCGTGCATAGACTATCGGGGTCTAAATGGGATTACCGTGAAGAATACCTACCCATTGCCACTCATCTCCGTGCTCTTTGATCAGCTCAAATTAGCCACGATCTTCTCCAAGATCGATCTGCGGGGAGCATATAATTTGGTCCGGATCAAGAAGAGAGATGAGTGTAAGACGGCCTTCAACACTCATTCAGTCCATTATGAATATCGGGTCATGCCCTTCGGCCTATGTAATGCCCCCGCTGTGTTCCAAGATTTTATTAACGATGTTCTACGAGAATTTCTGGGAAAATTCGTTGTGGTATATCTCGACGACATATTGATTTATTCCCAGTCACTGGAGCAGCACCGTACTCATGTCAGAAAGGTCCTTCACAAACTCCGCCAGCACTGCCTCTTTGCTAAACTCGAGAAATGTGAGTTTGAAGTCACTCAGGTCACGTTCCTCGGATATGTCATCTCTCCTTGTGGCTTCTCCATGGATCCCAGTAAAGTACAGGCAGTTCTAGATTGGATCCGGCCAAGCAATCTGAAAGCCATTCAGAGGTTATTAGGATTCACTAATTACTATAGGCGATTCATCCGGTCATTCTCTATATTAGTGGCTCCTATTACAGCTCTTACCCGAAAAGGGGCCGATACCGTTAATTGGTCCTCTGCTGCTTTGACGTCTTTTCAGGAGCTAAAAGAGGCCTTCATCTCCGCACCTGTCCTCCGACACCCCAATCCGGATTTACCTTTTATTATCGAAGTAGACGCCTCTGACGTCGGGCCGGTGCCATCCTTTCTCAGAAGGATCTCAATGATCACTGTCTGCACCCCTGTGCATTTTTCTCCAGGACATTTTCCTCTGCTGAGACCCACTACGATGTTGGTAATAGGGAGTTGCTGGCAATCAAGTGGGCATTTGAAGAGTGGCGCCACTGGCTAGAGGGAGCTAATCATGTTGTTACAGTATATACCGACCACAAAAATCTACTATATATTTAATCTGCCAAAATTGTGAACTCCAGACAAGCCCGGTGGGTCCTTTTCTTCTCCCGTTTCAACTTCACTATTACCTTCCGGCTCAGATCCAAGAACACTAAGGCGGACGCCTTGTTTCGCAGTTTTATCGCCTCGCATCCTTCCCTTGCAGAAACCACTTTTATTATTCCGGCATCCAAAGTAGTCCTTGGCCTAACTCAGGATCTTGGCACGACCCTCCGTGGTCTCCAACATTTGGCACCATCATCTACTCCCAGGGGTAAACTATTCGTACCTGATTATCTGAGGAGGACGGTCCTCACCGAAGGCCATGATAGTAAAAAACCTCGGGTCACCCTGGAGTATCCAAGACATTGGAACTTCTGTCTCGTTCCGTCTGGTGGCCTTCCTTGTCGGCAGATACCAAAGAGTTTGTTTTATCTTGTGAAACCTGTGCCAGGAATAAGTCTTCTCGCAAACTTCCTGCAGGTCCTCTTATGCCGCTGTCCGTTCCAGCGAGACCCTGGACTCACATATCGATGGACTTCATCGTGGAACTACCGCGCTCATCCAGCTTTAACACCATCTGGGTGATAGTTGACAGATTTAGCAAGATGGCCCACTTCATCCCTCTTGTAGGATTGCCATGTGCTAAAACGTTGGCATCTCTATTCATTCAGCACATTTTCAAGCTCCATGGACTTCCTGTTAACATTGTCTCTGGCCGCGGCTCCCAATTTGTAGCCACCTTCTGGAGAGCGTTCTGTGCCCAATTAGGATTCAAACTCTGTCTGTCGTCAGGGTATCACCCACAGTCCAACAGACAAACGGAAAGGGTTAATCAATCCCTTGAGCAATTTCTCTGTTTATATGTAACCAAATGCCATAGTGATTGGGCTGCTCTGCTTCCATGGGCAGAGTTTGCCTACAACAACTCGTGCCATTCTTCTACTCTCGTATCGCCATTCTTCTGTAACCTTGGATTCCATCCTCGGTCCAACTCACTGGAAGTTCCGAATCAAGCGAAACCTAGTTCTTCGATTTCTCATCTGTGCCGGATATGGAGAAAGGTTTACATTGCCCTCAAACAAGCTTCATTCAAGTCTAAGCATTATGCAGATCGGCATCGTGGACCATGTCCTTTCAAGGTCGGGGACAAGGTGTGGCTATCTACCCGCAACATTAAACTCAAGCAACCTTGTAGGAAGTTAGGTCCCAGGTTTATTGGACCCTTCTCCATTGTTAAACAGATTAATCCTGTGGCTTTCCAATTGAAACTTCCTCCTTCACTCAAGATTCCTAATACTTTCCATTGTTCCTTGCTGAAAGCAGTCACATGGTCGCATAAATTCAGGCCACATCAATTGCACAGACCTCGCCCTGTCTCAGTCAAAGGACACCAAGAGTTTATTGTTGAAAAGATCCTAGATTCCAAAAAGGTGCAAAGTCAAATCCACTTTTTGGTCCACTGGAAGGGCTACGGCCCGGAGTAACGGTCTTGGGTGCCGCAGAAGCACCTCCATGCTAAACAACTCATTAAAGACTTCTTCAAAAAGTATCCGGAGAATCAAGCGGGGGGTACTGTTACGAGCCGCGGCTCCATGAAGGGCCGCCGCGACTCACATCCGCTAGCGCCAGGCGTCCTGGCCGTCTCCATGACGACTGGGACGTCACTTCTGCCTTCCACGTCCCTTGTTGCCTGGGCAACAACCGGGACGCCGTAACACCACTGCTGCAGTGCCCGGCCAGCGATCGGGCACCCGGGCGCATGCAAGCAGACAAAGTTAATATCAACTGCATTATGTTTTGGTATTGACTCTGTATTAGAGTCCTTTAGTATGAAGTTCTCTTGGCACCTTTTGAATAGGATTCTGTTGGTTTTAGGTAGTAGGGAGGAGTCTCTTAGCACGCAATTCTATTGGCTCTCCTTGCTATTTAAGGCAGTGAGGACAGAGCCTCATTGCCAGTTATAGCTTCCTGTGTAGCTAGGCTCCTGTTCCTGTTTCCCTGCTCCTGTGCTGTATTCTAGTTGGATTTCCCGTGTATGACCCCTGGCTTGTTTCTGGACCTTGTTGTATTGCCTGTGACCCCTGACCTCGGCTCGTTATCTGATATCGCTGCCTGCTGCCGGCCCTTGACCTTTGCTTAGATCTCACACTGCCGTGTATTACTACGCTACCCCAGGGTTCTCCCCAGTCAGTGCACATTAAACGACCCTCCGTTCGTCTGCAGACAAGTCTGTCCCCACCACTAGGGGCTCCAGCGAACACCAGACTTCGGAGCAGACTCCGGGTTTCGTCGTGCTGACTGGAGGGGTTCCTAACAGAAACATCTGCTATTACTGCTTTGCTAGATTAATAAAACTGGGAAAGATTGTCTAAATTTAAAACTTACAGTCTGTGTTAGCACAAATACTATATACTCAATACATTTGCAATTCAATGAGTCACCGAACTTTCCCTTTTAAGACTAAGAAAAAACATCCTTAAAATACGAGTCAGAGTTAGAGTGGGAATAGAAAATGCCTTTTAATTTAGTTTCCTGCTATCTAAGTGATGAAAATCATATGTAAATGGTCCCAAGCATGGGCTGACAAGGAGGCAGATTGACACCACTTTGTGTCAGCAGAGTGAAATGTAGAGAGACTTTACTTATTTTGTGTCTGCAGTAGTCTCTATGGGGAAAAGTAAATGCACCTTAGGCAGCATTTAAAATAACTAATGCATACAAAGATGCAGATATGATCAGTTCAGGCTGTACTAAACTAACTGGCCTCTGGGCCCACGGTTACAATTTATCTAAATGTGAGAGAACGCTGTTCTGCCACTTATTTCAGGTCCAGGAACTAGGTTACACTACATCCTTGCCATCCCTTCATCATCAACATCATTATCATTTATTTATATAGCGCCACTAATTCCGCAGCGCTGTACAGAGAACTCATTCACACCAGTCCCTGCCCCATTGGAGCTTACAGTCTCAATTCTCTAATATAGACACACACTCACACACAGACAGACAGAGAGGGAGACAGACAGAGAGGGGGAGACTAGGGTCAATTTTTTGATAACAGTCAATTAACCTACCAGTATGTTTTTGGAGTGCGGGAGGAAACCAGAGCACCCGGAGGAAACCCACGCAAACACAGGGAGAACATACAAACTCCACACAGATAAAGCCATCCCTTGCTGTGAATCATTGTTATGGTAGCAGCCAGCTCTCCAGTGTCATGCCACTGAGATTGCAGGTGCGGTGGAGGGCATGTGGAACACATGTTGTTATGGAGTGGTATATGGGGTACAGACTAGTGAGGAGGGAGGCACGTGTGGCACAGGCTGGTTAGGAGAGAGTGCCTATGGGTTACAGGCTTATGGATAGGCAATATACATACAGCAGTATTGGTCTGTGTTAAGTTTTTGATACTCTTATTGAATAAGGGTGGAGTTGGGGAGGGTTTTGATGGTGAGCTGCGTGTCATCATGCCCCACCCACAACGTCATTTGCAAAAATAAAGCTTATGCAGTTTTTTTTTATGTTATCTGTTTTGATCTTGGTGTGCTAATGCTCTTTAGTTCTGTCTGGCAAAAATAAATTGCCCTCTCAGGAAACCAGAGACACTGGCAAAATATTTTTAGATATCAAAAGTGCACTTGATCACTTGTCTCTCTGATTTCAGTCGCCAGTACATTTTTTTTCTTATAAACGTGATTGACTAGTGCCAGCCCTAAGAATCAGGGTCAGGGTTAGTAGCTGAATGGGAAGTACAGAAGGTTCCTGAAATCCTCCAAATTTTTCAAGTAAGAGTATAGATATAGATACCTTCAGTGTTTTAAACTGGCATCCAACATAAAGTTGTCAATCTCGTTTCAAATCTCAAGCAATCACACACGCCAGCCAAAAGATAGTTCCAAAGATAGTTCCTTTATAAAAGAGTAAATCTCCTCCTGTCTGCAAACAATCAGCAAGTTCATTTATTTTTTTATGTGCAACAGGAATAAACAAGTTTAAAGTTGTATACTCATTCCCGATCTGCAGTTTCAGGAGTGCTGCCGTTACTCTCTCGCTGTAGAACATAGAGTCTTTTCCATGTATAAGTTCCTTTATAACATCCACTTATTACACATTTTGTGAGAAGCCGTTCACTTCGTCACTTTAAACTAGAGATGCTCAAGCTCGGTTCCCTGAGAACTGAACATACCCGAACTTAGCAGTTCTTTTGCGGGCTTTCAGAATTGAAAACGAGGCAAAACATCATTGTTACATCGTCGGATCTTGGATCTCGCGAGTTTTGGATCCTTAAAGTACCGCTCTCCACTGCGATCTAGCACCATTTCACAGAGGGACACAGAAGGGGTAGCAAAGTCTGTAGAGCAGTTGGGCAGCGTCATAGGTAGAATAGAAAGAGGAGGGTGTAGCAGTGTTCTTCAAAGTCTACAGTGACAGTGTCATTGCTGAAATACAAATACTAGGTCTGACAGGCTTTGTCTTCTAAATCTGCAGTCCCATAGTGTACAGTGTTATATAGGTATCACACACAAAGAGGAGAACTCCATTGTTCTGTTGCTAATTGTCATTGCTGAAATACAAATACTAGGGCTGGCAGGCTTGGTGTAATCTGCAGTCAAATTGTAGTGTGTTATATAGGTTACACACAAAGAGGAGAGCTCCATTGCTAATTGTCATTGCTGAAATAAAAATACTAGGGCTGGCAGGCTTGGTCTAGATCTGCAGTTACATTTTTACCATAGCTCACTCAGAAACAGGAGAGGTGCCAGGGTTCAGTGCTGAAACAGAAATTGTAATAATAGGTCTATCAGTGTTTTTAAAAGTCTCCAGTGACATTCTACTGTGCCATAGCTGATACAGAAACAGGAGTGGTGGCACTGTTCTTGTCACTCTAGTCTCAGTCATGATGATACTAATCCCTCTCTCATGTGCTAAAGCCTATGTTGAAGTGCATAGAGGTTTTTAAGACAGGGAAACAAAAATGTTAATAAAAAGGTTACCTTTTCAAAGAAAAAAAACCTCTCTAATAAAATTGAAAGTTTACTGTAGAAAAACATAAAATTGCCAAGATGCCATTCTACCCAAAATATTACCAAGCATACCAGCATCAGGTAGCTCCCTTTTCTCAGCTAGATTTCAGCACCTGCAATCTACACTGTCATAATAGTTACCCTCATCAGTGTGTACATCATCCTCAAACAATACTAATTCATCCCTGCTGGAATCCACCATCACAGAAGTCTGTGTACTTTGATGTAATTACCAGTAATGGCCTTCCTCATGGAATTTGTAGTTAATTTTATGGCAGAGCAGTCACGATTTTTAGACAATTCTTTTAGAACAGACCAAATGTTAAAATGTTGTGCTGATTCTTCTGCATCACCACTGGGTGTCTTGGGAAAGCTTAGTTTTTTCATAGAAGCAGTTGCCAGAGAAACTGAAGGAGGAGGCGTCGTTGTGTCATGTACCACTTGAGCTGTCAGCCTGCTGACCAGGAGCTCATTGCATCTCTTGAGATCTGGGTCAGTTGGAATGAAAGAAAAGACATAGCTCTTAAACCTAGGTTCAAACACAGTTGCCAGAATGTAGTGATCCGAATTCAAGATGTTGATAACTGTTGGATCCCAGCGACGCGAATTAAGTACTTAATCTACAATTCCAATATAGTTAGCGGACTTGCTTTGTTTCATTACCTCCTTCAATTTCTCTAGCTGCTTCTCAAAAAGTTTAATTAGGGGATTCACTTGACTCAAACTAACAGTGTCTGCACTCTCTTCACAGGTACATTCCCCCTCAAATTCTATTCTTCTTGCAGCTACTGCATTCTCCTAAATGCTGTTGCAGAATCCCGAAAATTACCCTAAATATTTCGGGACACAGAGAGCATCTCCTGCATGTCATTGTCACTTTTTAAAAAGTTCTGTACCACCAAGTTGATTGTGTGAGCAAAACAGGAAATGTAATGGAATTTCCTCCACTGTAATGCTCTAACAATATTGGTGGCATTATCAGAAATCACATATCCTCAGGAGAGTCCAAGCAGGATAAGCCATGTTGCATTGACATCCCTTAGTTTTTCAAACAGGTTGTCAGCGGTATTACCTTTGACCTATGCGTTGTCTCGTCTCTGATAACCACCTCTCACTCCCGCCTTCAACACCTCTAACATGCTGCTCCCCAGTTATGGAATTCCCTACCACGCTCAATCAGACTTTCCCACAGCCTTCAAATCTTTAGCTGCTCTTTGAAAACCCATCTCTTTTTTAGAGGTGACCTTATGTGGTTATTTGTCTTGCAAATTATGTGATTTTAGCATATTTTTCTAAAAAATACAGATCCAAAACCAAAACGCACAAGGGCGGTTTTGCTAAAAACAAAACCAAAACACGAAGTTAATCCAGATCCACAACCAAAACCAAAACCAGAACATGGGGGTCAGTGAACATCTCTACTTTAAATGTGGTTTTTACTGTTGGACATATACATAAATGAACTTGCTGACTGTTTAAAGACTGGAGGAGACTTTAGTCTTTTGTTTGGCATGTGTGAGACTTGAAACAAGTTTGTCAACTTTATGTTGGATGCCATTTGAAAGCGCTGAACAGGTCATTTTTATACTTTTTTTTACCTTTAACCTATTTTTGTGTTTTTACTATTCATCGTTTTATGGAAGTTGTTTGAGAACACGCATCAGACGCCATTTAGGATTAGGGCTCCAAGTTCACAAGTGACATGTATTTCTTGATTATTTCATAGGTGAAGAAACTCTTGTTCCAGTGCAAGTACTATAAAGTTCTCTGACAAGACTGCACTAACTATAGGCAGCATGTTAGCGTTTGTCTGACGCTGCCGCAAACACTCACTGTTGCTTACCTAAGCACTAAGTTACACCAGTGATAGTGTCTCAGACTGTGTCAAATGTGACCAAATAGCACTAGCAATATACAATTTGTTGCCACTTTTGTAATCAAAGGTCCCTTATGACACATTTTGTCTTGCAATCATAAATATATGACATAATCATACATTGCCTACATATATAGAGATGCTATACCTATTATGGTCTTCTTGTTCCACCAATGGATAACAATAAACATTTCAGCCCATCTAACCATCATGGGACCCTGCAGTATAGGTACCTAGAGCATGGAACTGGTGACTGGTTTAGGAGTGCAGGGTCAGTATGCGTCTCAGTAAAGTATATTTCTGTTTCTGAATTCTAGAAACACCACCCACAAGTCTGGAGATATTTTCAAAGAGGTCACCAGTGGGAGGAATTCAATTTACCTAGAACAAAGGTTTTTTTTAGCCTACAGGAAGCAATCAAAGAAAAGGTTTTTATGCTGTGAAAGATGAGCCATCACTATCCTCATTAATATCTCTGTTTTCTCCTAATATTTGTGCTTTTGCAAAACTATTGTATACTACTAACTAGAAGACTAAAACTAGGTAAATCAAACATAGGTGATGGTAAACTAATTTAAAGGAAACACATAATTGGTTTTGGACATGAAGCGGACTACCAGGTCTAATATGGGTTTGGGCTGAAAAAGATTTCCTCTAATGTAAGGAGGAAAAAATGGGTTAGGGAACATATGCTTTCCCATATATACTAGGGGTGGGCGGGTTCGGATTTTTGAAATACGAACACCCCTGAACAGTGGCGATCCGAGCACTGTTCGGGGATTCAGAACGAGGCAAAACGTCATCATCCCGCCGTCGGATCTCGCGAGATCCGTATTCATATTATTCCCCCTTCCTGCCACCATCTTCACTCAGGCATTGGAGAGGGAAGAGGGAGGGTGTGTGGTGGTGTCCTCTGTCCTGCTCAGTCCAGTGGTGCTGTCCGGTGCTCTGTCCTGCTCAGTCCAGTGGTGTTGTCCTGTGCTCTGTCCTGCTCAGTCCAGTGGTGCTGTCCTGCTCAGTCCAGTGGTGCTGTCCTGTGCTCTGTCCTGCTCAGTCCAGTGGTGGTGCTGCCATAATTCCAGTGGTGCTGTCCTGTGTTGTCCTATGCTGCTTAAGTCCAGTCCAGTGGCACTGCCATATAAGTCCAGTGGTGCTGTCCTGTGTCCAGTCCAGTGGTACAGCCATTTAAATCCAGTAGTGCTGTCCTGTGCTGCTTAAGTCCAGTCCAGTGGTACAGCCATATAAATCCAATGGTGCTGTCCTGTGCTGCAAAAGTCCAGTGGTGGTGTCCTGTACTGCATAAGTCCAGTGGTTCTGTCCTGTGCTGCTTAAGTCCAGTCAGTGGTACTGCCGTATAAGTCTAGTGGTACTGCCGTATAAGTCCAGTGGTACAGCCGTATAACTCCAGTCCAGTGGTACTCTCCTGTGCCGCATATAATTTTTAAAGGCTTTGCCGAGTGTGTGTGGTTTAGGGGTACGCTCTCTTGTGCTGCATATAATGGAGAACAAAAATTTGGAGGATAAAGTAGGGAAAGATCAAGAACCACTTCCTCCTAATGCTGAAGCTGCTGCCACTAGTCATGACATAGACGGGGAAATGCCATCAACGTCGTCTGCCAAGGCCGATGCCCAATGTCATAGTAGAGGGCATGTAAAATCCAAAAAGCCAAAGTTCACTAAAATGATCAAAAAAAGAAAATAAAATCATCTGAGGAGAACCGTAAACTTGCCAACATGCCATTTACGACACGGAGTGGCAAGGAACGGCTTAGGCCCTGGCCCATGTTCATGACTAGTGGTTCAGCTTCACACAACGATCTAAGCCCTCCTCCTCCCCCCCCTCTAGAAAATTTAAGAGCGTTAAGCTGTCATCAAAAACACAGCAAACAACTCTGCCTTCTAAAGACATGGCATCACAAATCCCCAAGGAGAATCCAAGGGTGTTGGTGGTTGCGATGCCTGACCTTCCCATCACTGTACGGGAAAAGGTGGCTCCTTCCACCATTTGCAGCACGCCCTCTGCATATGCTGGAAGGATCACCCACAGTGCAGTTCCAGATTTTGATAATGAAGGTGTCAATGTTGTACACCAGGAGGAGGATATTGATGTAGCTGGCACTGAGGAGGAAATTGACGAGGAGGATGCTGATGTGGTTTGCTTAAATGAGGCACCAGGGGGGGAAACAGTTGTTGTCCATGGGATGAAAAAGCCCATCGTCATGCCTGGGCAGAAGACCAATAAATCCACCTCTTCGGTCTGGAATTATTTCTATCCCAATCCGGACAACAAATGTATTGCCATATGTACCTTATGTAAAGCTGCAATAAGCAGGGGTAAGGCTCTTGGCCACCTAGGGACATCCTCCCTTATACGTCACCTGAAGACCCTTTATAATTCTGTGTTTAGTTCAGGAACTGTGGCTAGGACTGTCAGCAGTCCAGGGAGACCTAAATCCCTTGGTCCTGTTGTATCCACACCAGCAACACCCTCCTCGTCAATTTCCTCCTCGATCCGGATCGGAGGTAGTCCTGCAGGCCATGTCACCGGCATGACTG
The DNA here is from genome assembly GCF_038048845.1 of Mixophyes fleayi. Taxonomy (NCBI): domain Eukaryota; kingdom Metazoa; phylum Chordata; class Amphibia; order Anura; family Limnodynastidae; genus Mixophyes; species Mixophyes fleayi. The sequence goes on from NC_134404.1 coordinate 116,192,401, forward strand.
AGTCCTCTTCAATCCAGGATTCTTCCGGAGGATCCTGCAGCGCTACGCCTACTACTGCCGCTGCTGCTATTGCTGTTGCTGCTGGGAGTCGGTCATCTTCCCAGAGGGGAAGTCGCAAGACCGCTATGTCTTTCACTAAGCAATTGACCATACAACAGTCATTTGCCATTAGGACGAAGTACGACAGCAGTCATCCTATGGCAAAGCGGATAACTGCGGCCTTGACAGCTATGTTGGTGTTAGACGTGCGTCCGGTGTCCGCCATCAGTGGAGTGGGATTTAGACGGTTGATGGAGGTATTGTGTCCCCGGTACCAAATCCTGTCTAGATTCCACTTCACTAGGCAGGTGATACCCGGGATGTGTGAGGATAAGGAAGTACACACTGAAGGGGGCGAGGAATCAGAGGATGAGGATGAGGACGACATCTTGCCTCAGTAGAGCCAGTTTACCTTGTACAGGGAGAGATGAATTGCTTTTTTTGTGTGAGGGCCCAAACAAACCAATCATTTCAGCCACAGTAGTTTGGTAGGCCCTGTCGCTGAAATGATGATGTTATTGAGGTTAATAATAGCGTAGGAGTGAAAAAAAAAAAAAATCTGGACTTTAGCAGTTTTTATGCTTTTAAAAAAAAATCAGAACCCAAAACCCAAGAGGTGGGTGTTTTGGCAAAACCCATTAGAACCCAAAAGCTGAAGGTAATCAGAACCCAAAATCCAAAACGCGAAAAGTGGCCGGTGCACATCCCTAATATATATATATATATATATATATATATATATATATATATATATATATATATATATATATATAATCACTTTATGAAGCACAAGAGGGCACAGGCAGCAAAAGTTACAGAATAAGTTTGTGTAGGATAAGTGCTACGTGAGATTATTAAGAGCTACACCTAATGCCATATAACAAATGAAAAAGTCTGTTGTTAAGACACTAGACAACAAACCGCAGTTAGCAGCTTACTAACCTCACTGTACGAGCAGAAAAATTGCCTTAAAGCATGCAAGACAATGGTTGACTCTACATTTGTTTGATGTTACCTAGTAATTAATATCTGTATCCATAATAAAATTATCTTTGTTCTTCATAGTTTATGTTTGTTGAATGAAAAGATCATACCTATAATGTGGATCATAATAATGTCAAAATACCAGGCTACAGGTGACTGCTAAAAGCTAAAAGTTTGCCAGTGCACACACTCACAGTCTGCACCCAGTAAGGAGTGCCCCAAACGTTCAGCACCACCCACTATAGAAGATGCAGACATTGGAAAAACCCCTTCCCAGATGCTGCCATCTGAAACATAGGTATAGGCACATCCCATAAAAACAAGCTAATCAAAAACAGATGGATGGTGTCATGATATTGGGATATTATTATTAATTGTATTTTTCTTTGGAAAATAATGATGTATAAAGTAGTTCCCTGTTTACTATACAAAACCAACATAAACAAGTCTCATTATGTTTAATATACCTCTCTGAAATCTTGTTCAAAGTGTCGCAGCTGCAAGCATTGTTCTAACTTCAGATGATGTCGGCTCCAGAACTGATCAAATGCTTTTTCGGTCTCATCTAACTGAGCCAATAACCTGGAGAGAATAGATCAGAGATATGTCTGAGAGAAATTCATGCTGTGGTACACGAACCTAAAAACAGCAAAACTCACAATAGCACTGGAGATGGACATAATTATGTTGAGTTCAGGAATCAAACAGCCTTTTGTGGTTGTTAGTGAACAGTGTATCCACAAACATATTTATGGATTTAGCCAAAAGTGTTTTATATTTTAAACTTAGTCACATATAATCAATGCTTTTTCCCTACATGCTGCTAATTTTGAATCCCTGTGTGTCCAGGCCCTCTGCATCTATACAAAAGTCAACAGAATTCATTTTTTTTTAACCATAAAGCACTATGGACAGTGACAACATATTCTAGCAGGTCTCCCCCAGTGTAAGCAGTATTAGATCAATGTAAATTGGGGCTAAGATCTAGTGAAAATACACAAGCAAATTTAGCACAGGTGTCTAACCTAATCCTGACCAATTTCATCATGGAGATATTGGTCTACGCCTATGTTTGCCCTAGCTCTCTGAGGGAATTAACTGGGCTCAATTTATTAACCGATTTTAAACTTGTTTATTTTTAATGACAATTTAGATTTGATTTTACAGTGTAAAAAAATATAGATCGGGAAGGAGTCTGCACAAACATATACATGGATACATTAATAACGGTGTTCTTTGGTGAAATGACATATATTAACAGAGAACCACAGACGCAGGCACCCAAAAATGTTGTAAATCTGTCTCATCAGGCAATAATTGACTTCTGGTTCTTGAATTATCGCTCTTACAGCAGCCTCCCACTGCCATGAGCAGATGAACACGTTTCCCCCCATCTTAAAGTTACCACATTCCCCTGTACGCTGTGGATATGGTGTAACCAGGGCCGCCCCCCCCCCCCCTCATGAGCGCCCCCCCCCCATGAGCAACACATACTTTCATACTTACCTGGGGGCCCGCCGCTGGTCTCCGCTATTCTGTCTTCAGCCTGGCTGTCACCGTGACAGCCAGGCACCACGATCCGATCGCAGGGGTGGAGGAATTATTCCCCCTGCGATCATGTGATCTGTCACAGGCAGAGCACATGATCGCAGGGGGAATTAATCCTCCACCCCTGCGATCGGATCCTGGTGCCTGGCTGTCACGGTGACAGCCAGGCTGAAGACAGAATAGCGGAGACCAGCGGCGGGCCCCCAGATAAGTCTGTGTTGAGCTGTTGTACCGGGCCCCCTGGTGAGCCTGGGCCCGGTACAACAGTACCCCCTGTACCCCCCTGATGGCGGCCCTGGGTGTAACTGTCTTGCTACATGCCTCTGCACGTATCTCAAGTGTGCCATCAGAAGATAAAAAAATGTCTCAACAGTTGGGAAATATGGTGCAAATGAAAGTCAAAAACTTGAACAAATGTACACAACAGTGTCTAAAAGTCATTATTGTCCATTCATGGAATGATCGATCATGGCTGCAAACCATCTTACCCCTAATAACAGTGCCTGGAAATTTCATAACTGACCAACCATTTACACATACCTGTTATTTTGTGCATTTGCCACAATCCATTCTTAGGGGTATATTTACTAAACTGCAGGTTTGAAAAAGTGGAGGTGTTGCCTAGGGCAACCATTCAGATTCTAGCTTGATTGTAGTCATTTTGTAGAATGCACTTAATAAATGATAATTAGAATCTGATTGGTTGCTATTAGCAACATCTCCACTTTTTCAAACCCGCAGTTTGGTAAATATACTCCTTAGTCTCTGACCTTTATTACTTAATATTTAATGAATAGGAACATTGAAAGTGCAAATAAATTACATTATAACCAAGTTGGAAAAGCATATAACGATGGAGATTGTAGTCCTCAAATGTCTACCTAGATTGTGACATACATAATGTGCTCAGCACCAATGTCCCTGGAAATTATTTTAAAATGTTGGAAACTAAGACCCTGAGAAACCAGAAGCAGATTGGTACCAATGTAGACTCCGTGGGCCTGATTCAAAGGGGAACGTAAGCGTGACTTGAAAATGCCATATTGAGAGCTAAAGATGCATCCATGTCTGAATGAGTAGCAGACGTCTCCGCTTGGTAACAGACACACCTCTCAGATACTTATGTACAACTTGTCAATGTGTAAAAAGACCTTTTATTTTATACGTTATGAACGCAATTGCTATGAAATATAATTCCGTACATGCATACAAAAAAAATTAGAAGAAATGTATCTTTGCTTCAACACTTTCTGCAAATCCTAATCTATAGCTGAACGATTATTAAAGTCTCAATAAATATTAGGAACTCCAAAGTCAGTACAGTGAAACTCGGGAACTACTCAGATGGCCAGGTGTTCGCTGGAGCCCCTAGTGGTGGGGACAGACTGGGCTGCGGGCCGACCGAGGGTCGAGAAACGTATACTGACTTAAAGGAGTTCCCAGGAGTGGAGTGATTGGTGGACAGTAGTATAAGAAGAATCCTAGGTCAAAAGTTCACAGGCACAGATGCAATATCCAAGGGCAAGCGAAGGGTCAAACTCACAGGCAGAGAAGCAAAATCCGAATTCCAGGCAAAAGGTCAAGGTCAGAAGAGAAGGGTCACAGGTCCAATAACAGCGGCGGCTCGTAACAATAAGTGACTGCAAATCATTTGCAACCTCTAATTACAAGTGGTTGAGCTAGTTTGGGTGTTTGTCATCATCATCTGCTACCTACACCTGCCCCTGGCCCCCCACAAATAAAACAGCTATTTCAGCCTTATCTGCGACTATGTCCCAGTCTGAATCCATAAGCAATTGCTTGAATACGCCCTTACTGTACATTGCCGATGTTAGAACACCCCTTCCCTCCCCTGTCACGCTGCTTTTGGAATAAGGAGCCGTAAGTGCCAAAAAGTGGCAGGTCTGAATTACATATGTTCACTTTCTGTGTATGCGCAGTGTGAAAAAATGCAAAGATACACTGTGCAAATGGAAATGTCTCACTTTGTTCGTTCCATGGACAGAGGGCCTGATCCAGAGTTAAATAAGCACTTTACAACAATTTACTGTCACCATATTTATTCAGCCAAACCACCAGTTCTGATTATGAGAGCCGACAGATATAACAGATGAAATTGGTTAGAATTACCTATCCATTTTCACCAATGATAAATTACACCAAACCTATTGCATGATCTGCAAACAATGGAATCTGTAACACATGCTGCAGTATGTTGCAAAAAAGATGCAATTTGTTGTTGACACATGTAGTTACAAGATGCATGCAACAGAAACAGGCAGCTAATCAGATGTAGTCACTTGACTATCCCTAGTGGCAGAAGTGCAAAGTGCTTCCTCACTAATAGAGTTTACTTTGAACTAGAGATGGACGGGTCCGGTTGCCCGAGAACCGAACCCACCCGAACTTTGGGTATCCGAGTACCGAGCTGAGTAGCTCGGTACTCTCCCGCCCGCTCCGAATCCAAATCGAGGCCGAACGTCATCGTGACGTCGTCGGATCTCGTGGCTCGGTTCTCGCGATACTTCAAGATTATAAATACACGCCTCCACAGCAATCCATCGCCATTTGACAGAGGGAGAGAGCAGGGTGTAGTCACAGGCTGATTAGAGCAGGCACAGAGAATACAATATTCTTATTCCAATTGCTGTAACAAAAATCGCTAGAGAAGAGAGGAGGATAGAGGTTTATTTTATTTTTGTAATATTTGGCACTCCCCAGTGCTTTTGGGGTGTCCCCCATAATTGTGCATAAATATTTCTGCCTGTCAAAATTACTATCTGTCATCAGTATCTACCAACTAATTTTTAGCACTCCCCAGTGCTTTTGGGGTGTCCCCCATAATTGTGCATAAATATTTCTGGCAGTCAAAAATCATATCTGTCAGCAGTATCTACCAAATAATTTTTAGCACTCCCCAGTGCTTTTGGGGTGTCCCCCCTAATTGTGCATCAATATTTCTGGCTGTCAAAAGTCATATCTGTCAGCAGTATCTACCAAATAATTTTTAGCACTCCCCAGTGCTTTTGGGGTGTCCCCCATAATTGTGCATAAATATTTCTGTCTGTCAAAAGTCATATCTGTCAGCAGTGTCTACCAAATAATTTTTAGCACTCCTCAGTGCTTTTGGGGTGTCCCCCATAATTGTGCATAAATATTTCTGGCTGTCAAAAGTCATATCTATCAGCAGTATCTACCAAATAATTTTTAGCACTCCTCAGTGCTTTTGGGGTGTCCCCCATAATTGTGCATAAATATTTCTGGCTTCCAAAAGTCATATTTGTCAGAAGTATCTTACCAAATAATTTTTACCACTACAAGTGCTTTGCGCTCAGAATGGATTCAAAGCAGTCCACATATGATCAGAATGTGCAACCAGGTTCTGTCACCAGTCCTGATGTTAGTGTTCCCAGTACGTCATCTGGGCAAGGCGATGTCAAACTACAGAGTGTTTGGAAATCAGTCCAAAAAACAAAATAAAAAAAACATTTTACTGTGTTAAAGCGAAAAAGAAGTGTTACTGAGCAAAAGTTAAGTGCCGATAAAAAAAAAAATTGCCAACATGCCATTCTACACACGCAGTGGCAAAGAGAGAATGAGGCCTTCACCTTTGGCTATTAGTGGCAGATCCCAAAAAGTTACCGAGCCTACAATTGGTGCACAACTACTGTTACACGTCAAAGCTGAGCTGCAAGATAACAGTAAGGCATTAGAGGACAATGTTTGCTCTGATTCACAAATGACACCAATCCCTGTGGAGAGTCCATCCAACAGTGGTATGTCTAATCGTGAGCATTCTGTTAGTGTACCCATAAAGAAGGGCCCTTTCAGCAGTTCTGCTGATGTGTACCTGAACAGCTCGAGTGTAGCCGGTGATACACAAATTGAGGATGCCACTTTGGAAATAGAAGAGGATGAAGGGGAGATTTATGGAGGACACAAGGGCGCTAATGAGGATGTTGATGATTATGATGCTGACAGATACCAAATTGCCTTTCTCAATTTCTATTTATATTCTAGATTATATAACGGCTGAATAGTTTTCTATTTTACTCCTAGTGGAGAGGGGATCTGATGCAGACAGATACCAAACTGCCTTTGTCCATTTCTTTGTATATTCGAATTTCTAGTTCTACAGTCTATGCAGGCTGCTTTTTTTATATTCCACTACAAGTGGAGGGCGGGGTGGGGGGGGGCATAGGTAGCCACCAAAGTACCGTGGTCCATTTAATTTTACTTTCTAGCTCCCCAGTCTGTGCAGGCTGCTTTTTTTATATTCAACTACAAGTGGAGGGCGGGGGGGGGGGGGGGAATAGATAGCCACCAAAGTACCGTGGTCCATTTAATTTTATTTTCTAGCGCCACAGTCTATGCAGGCTGCTTTTTTTTTATATTCAACTACAAGTGGAGGGCGGGGGGGCATAGATAGCCACCAAAGTACCGTGGTCCATTTAATTTTACTTTCTAGCTCCACAGTCTGTGCAGGCTGCTTTTTTAATATTCAACTACAAGTGTAGGGTGTAATATACACCCAAAGACGATGGCTACATTGCCAATAATCAAAGATGGAGGAGGTAGACAACCAGGTTTGACTGTATAATTTGCAGACAAGTGTTCGCATTAAGGACGGCCTACCAGGGATTAAACTGTTTTTTTCATAATTTATTAGCTTTAGATTTACCTCACTTATCTAAGAAGCTCATAGAGCACTAAATTTAGGTTATTTTAGACCAAAAAAATTGTATTTTTTCAAAAATAGCAAAACAAAACCAAACAAAACCAAAACCAAAACCAAAACATGCAAGGGCGGTTTTGCAAAACCAAAACCAAAACACGAAGGTAATCCAGATCCAAAACCAAAAACAAAACCAAAACACGGGGGTCAGTGACGATCTCTATTTTGAACACTGTGCACAAGACTGACTATGGGGTATCTTTACTAAACTGCGGAGATGTTGCCTATAGCATCCAATCAGATTCTAGCTGTCATTTTGTAGAATGTACTGAATAAATGATAACTAGAATCTGATTGGTTGTTATAGGCAACATCTCCACTCAATAGAACAGAAATTTGGAATAAGGCGCAACTGGAAAGGTAATGAAATGAACAGGTTTTCTGAGTATCACAACATGAATGGATTTCATCAATGGTAGCATGTAAAATATAATAAATCGTCAATAGTCACAATATGAAATGTATAAAGTCCCAATATGCAATCTTTTCAGGTCATCTGAATGTAATTAAAAATAATCACTCAATATACTCCCATCCGTTTCTCCCAGGATCCACCATACAGTTCATATAAATACGTAAGACAAGAAGAAACAAGGATTCCCTTGTAGTCAGGGCCGGTTTTACCGCTAGGCAACCTAGGCACCAGCCTAGGGCCTAGCGGCTCTAGGGGGGCACAGCTGGGGGGGACGTGAGCAATTTAAAAAAATAAATAAATAAATTCGGCCCCTCCCCCGACTCGCGCCCCCCCGCCCCCCCCCCGCGACTTGTGCGGAGGGGGGGGTGCCGCGAGTCGGGGGAGGGGGGGTTCGGGTGCCGTGAATCGGGGGAGGGGGGGTCGGGTGCCACGAATCGGGTCACGGCAGTCTCTTCTCCTCTCAGTGTCTCAGTGATAGAAAGAGGAGGAGAGGCTGCCGGGACCCGACGAGCGATCACGTGACTCTTTTTTTTTTTAAAAATCTGGACTGACCGAGGAGGAGCAGCGCCGGAGAAGAAAGGCAATAGAAAGGTAAGTAAAACAATGGAGGGACAGAAGTGGTGATGGTGAAGGGGCACAGAAGTGGTGATGGTGAAGGGCACAGAGGTGGTGATGGTGAAGGGCACAGAGGTGGTGATGGTGAAGGGGCACAGAATTGGTGATGGTGATTGGCACAGAGGTGGTGATGGGCACAGAGGTGGTGATGGGCACAGAGGTGGTGATGGTGATTGGCACAGAAGTGGTGATGGTGAAGGGCACAGAGGTGGTGATGGTGAAGGGCACAGAGGTGGTGATGGTGAAGGGGCACAGAATTGGTGATGGTGATTGGCACAGAGGTGGTGATGGGCACAGAGGTGGTGATGGTGGTGGGCACAGAGGTGATGGTGAAAGGGCACATGTGATATTGTGAAGGGGCAAAAGTGACAATGAAGGGGCACAGTGTGATGATAGAGGGACAAAAGTCACAAGAGCACATACTTGGATTTATGCGTATTATTTTTACAAACAACTTAAGTAAGTATTTCTGCCCTGACTTCAATATTTATTAAGTTGTTTTGACCCAACTACTTAAAAAAACGGGACTGCTTGGTAATTATGTAGGGGTGCCTTTTTCTGCAGCAGGGTGGCCTTGCTCTTTTCACATGTTAGGTACGCCCCCAAAGATGCAAGCCACGCCCTCACCTCCTTTGGCGGCACATGCTTTCATATCTACTTAACTATAGGGGTATATCGTAGGCTTGCGGCGGCACATGCTTTCACTTCTACGTAACTATAGGGGTATATGGTAGGCATGCGGCGGCACATGCTTTCACTTCTACGTAACTATAGGAGTATATGGTAGGCTGCAAAAATATAGTGCTATGGTTTTTAATATGTTTAAATAAATACCTTTATAATTGTATACTTTGTGCATGAGTGTTTTTGAGGCAGACCCGGTTATACCATCGCATACCTTGGCTGTTATATTTATTTCTATTTTTGGGGTGCAGATCCCCAGCGTTGGTACCGTGTCTGAGCAGTCATCCTCAGTGCCGGAACAAGATATATATTGTTGATAGAATTACAAGTGCCAGTATACCCATGGCAGCAAGAGCATACTGGCACTACAGGGCCTGCTGGGACCTGCAATGCACCTGTAACGAATACAGTAAAATAAACACAATGTACTTTACTAATGATAAAAACTCTCCCAAACACTCTCGATTACCACTTTCAGCATGAGAAACAATCCAAATATAATCATTGCAATCATTGTAGAGACATCTCAATATCAATCCACAATATATAAGACAGACAATGCTTCCAAGACATTAACTTCAATAAGTGACTGTTCACTTGCTGCTTAATATATCCCACCTCTGGACAGGTGCCATTGTAACGTGAAAATCAATGTTATTCACTTCAGTTGCCAGAGGTTTTAATGTTGTGGCTGATTGGTGTAGGTAGAAACTTCAGGTCAGGTAATAAATTATTCAATGCATGTCATAATGAGTCACCCCCATAGCAGGTGCTGTTAATTACTATGATGTTAATCCCCACTTTTGTTCAGCAAGTGCTATACACTACCAAAATCATCACTTGAGAAGTTCCCACCTATGCACATTATTATAAACATTATATAAAAAAACAACGGAAGTCTGAGTCGAAAAATAGTTAGTGTTAAAAAGGCAAAATAAACCTTTTGGACATTTCCTCTCCACTAAGAGAAGACAACAGTTTCTTATTTGTAAGAACTGATACCACTTAATGAGAAATGATAAGTGATATGTGAAAACTGAGAATTAAGAATGAAGATTAAGATGTGAGGAGTGATATAGTGATCCTTTGTTTTGGATACCAGAAAGCATTAAAAAATAATGCTGCACTAAGCTGTACAGTAAATTCTGTATACACAGAACAGAATAAATAATAATTAGCTACGGATTAATAAATAGAGGCGTCTTCTATATGTGATAAAAGATGGCTTTCATATGGTCTGTGCTGAACTGCCCTACTGGTCTGTAAATAGCTCTTACAAAACAGAAAGATGACGGATGTGTATGCTGGTAACACGGGAACTGATGAAGCTAACACTCATGAGAACACCAAACATGATCTGTTTCTAATGTGTGTGGCCAAACTGGTCAGATAAAGTCATTCTGCACTCAGGATGAGACCACATGGGGCTTGTGAAAGCAGACGGCAGATGACCACATACACAGTCAGATAGCATGCAATCTGCCAAGTCCGTTCACCTGGAAAATAGCCTATCAAGTTTGATTAGATTTTTTTTTTAAAACATGATGATTGTTTGGGGGTGACGGGTACAGCAATATCTGGTCTACCTGAATTCTCAATCTCCATTATAAATAGTCAGCTTTCACATACTTCATTTTCTACTCTCTTATTTAAAAACAAAAATCAACTGAAACTTAACAAAAATAATGTAAAATTCTGATATTTGGCTCTGGAAAATAATGATTATAAATAAATAAAATAAATAAATGGATACTGCAATGCTAAAGAACTATAAGTAAAAGTTTTTTTTAGTATTTACACACTGGATTTGGCAAGAAGGATGGAAGAATGTCAAACAATTGAAGTATTAGAACCTCTGGATGTTGGTAGCTTTCATCGTGGGAGATTTGTGACAGATTAAAGTGTAGATGCGCTCCTTAGCTCTAAAAGGCCACTTTTACTAATACTTGGCTATGCACCAAGCATTAGTCGGCTCTGCAAATGTATATCTGTTATAAGTCTTCCTGGATCTCACACAGAGATTTGTCATGCTAGTATTAGAGTGTTAGGAATTAATAAGACCAGTGTGTACTGTACAAACCTTTCAACAGTAGCCATGTTCTCCAGCTCATCCGGTGTCAGTTTGCAGTTTGGGTCTTTTGACACTGGCTCCTTTATACATGTGAGCAGAGTCCCACCTTGTTGTACTGCTAGCTTTAGGTCATCCTGGAAGATAAATATCAGGCAGTTACAAGGAGGTTACTTATGTCATATTTGGCCTACACATTGTCTCTGAACCCCATGGAAAACTCTGTGAAAACTATAATATTTTCAATATTCATTGGGAGAAAATCACTAATAAAAGCCAAACTGGGCAGTTTCTCAGCTCGGCTGGAAAAAGTTTATCTTTTATTTAAACACACATGTGCATATACAACCACAAAAACTGAATGAAAGAATTATGTATTATGTCTTTTGTTATTTAACTACACAACACTACACAAACGGCAATCTGGAAGGAATTTGCTAATTTACTATGAAGGAAATCCATGTTTCTCAACAGCTAAAAATCTATTTATTTTCAGACGTTAACCAATTAGTATCTGCAAAGCTAGAAGTCTATTCTAAAAAGACAGAGAAGGTTATAAGAGGAGATTGAGACATCTTCTTGAAAGATACTCTGCTACGCCCGACTTTATCTTCTAAACCTCCTATTATATATAAATAAACTACAAACCCGAAATTTCTGACACCTAGTTTGTTAAATCTGTCACTTTGGAATTCTAACTCTGCGGAAAACTAATCTGTGAGTGAACATATGAAGATAAACAAAGTAGTTTCCCATTTCAGCATTGCAATATCTGCAGGTTGATGGACAAGAAAACACCCATATATGTTCAATGTCTTTATTTGAGATATTTGCTTACTTTTTTAAATCCATTTTTGGATTCTTCTTCTTTTTTTTTTCCAAGCATTATGAATACACATTTCTACTGAATATGCTGCTAATTGTAACACACTCTGGGCCTGATTCATTAGCATCGGATCTGCCGTTTTTTGTGGATCTTAGGAAAATCTTCTCTGCGCATGCCCAGAAAAGGGAGATACATAGGAAATTCCGTTGCGTATCCTAAGAATTTCTTAAGTTAAGATAAAAAAAATCCATGGTAACTGCACTTAAGAAGTTTTCAGACCACTTAAGAAAAAAGGGTTGGGAATGGGCAGAGATCCGAAAGCAGTTATTTGTACTGACTTAAGAAGAGTTGGCGTTACCTCCGGATCCGTCGGATAGTTAACAAAAAAACCTTTGAGTTTTATCTTAACTCGTTGCTGAAACTTAGGGAAGCTCAGGGTCATGTTTAAATCCAAAGCAACTACAGCAGCAGCGCTGAGTAACAACAATAAACTGTTCTAAAAGCATCGTTCGTTTAAAACACTCACAACTAAATATGTACAACATACATGTTAATACACCTCACCAGAAAAGTAATTTAAAAAAAAAATTATATTTACCTCAAACATATATACATTGTGTATATGTTTTTAAAAGCAACCTCTTTTTCATTACAACCACAATTGTAATAAATTGCAATGTAAAGTGGCTGATGTGTCAACAGTTCGTTGCTAGTGTTTGTAAAAAAAACAGCTAACAATACGCTAGTAATAATATAAAAAGTGTAACAGCTTAATTTAGGAAAATTGTACGGATAATTTGTGCGAACTTATATCAAGCGTATTCTTACATCAGGGACACTTTGGACATCAACACAAATATGGTAAGAAAGAATATTATTGATCCCACAGAGACAAGGGCGTTGGTGAGGATTCAAACTCGGGTTTTCACTGTAGAAAGGTGGATTGTCTAACCACTACGCCAATGTGCAAGTGGTGAAAGCAATATGTGAATGAAATAGACTAGAAGGAAAAGCTGAGCATCAACTTCTCTCATAACAAGCTTTTTTTCTATTTTAAATTTTATTAATGTTAATAATTATACTTTGCATGTACCAAGGATTTATGTCTGTAATATTTTACAGTTTAAATATTTGGATATGGAAATTCAGTCATGTATACTACTACTACTAATAATAAGACTTAATATTGATTGGTTTTTCTTTTAGGTTTTTTTAGCTTTCATCTGAGAATATTTCCTATGTCTTTGCAATCAAGTCATTTTGAATAGCTGCTTCTCTGTGTTGTAGCTGCACACAATTTTCAACATGTCATCTAGCCATAATCCACAAAATGTAGCAGGAATCAAACTCATGAACCCACTGATGAAAAGTGGATTGTCTAACTACTACACCAACGTGCAAGTGGAAACAGTATGTGCATGAAATAGACTAGAAGGAAAAGCTGAGCATCAACGTCTCTCATAACAAACAGTTTTACTTGAATAATTTGAATTAATGTAGTAAATCAGTTATATGAATATTATCAATTCTACAATTAAATATTGGAGCCCTCAATCCTTGGTAGATGCACAGTTTAAATTTTTGGATATGGAAGTTCCCAACACAACACATGCATTACTGCCAACATGAAGGTTTAAGGGTAAACACAAAAGAATTACACACACATTCTCTTGTTCTCCATCAGGAAAAATGTGTCATAGGAAATTTATAAATGTAAATAAACGTGGATGCGGATGTAACGGCTAACAATTAGCAATAATAAATATGCACAACAATAGCCATAGTAAACGGCGAAACATATATTAGCGTACTCTTCTATAAGTGACACATTGGAGTATATCCACAGAAACATGGGGATATAAAAAGTCAGCACAGATACAGGCATGATTCTGGTTTCGAACTAATGATCCTGCTGTTGCCAGCTCATTTCTCTAAGCAGTCAGGCATACTTCGGATTGAAACACTGATACAACACAACACAGGAACTATTGGCAACTATTGGCAAAATAAAGTGTTAATGACCATAATTAAATGAACAATTGCACACACCTTCTTAGTAACAGATATAAAGGATCATGTTTTGTTTTCTAAAAATTAAAATAAGAAAGTCTATGCTAATGCATATCAGATTAATTCGCAATCAGAAATAAACACAAACATGTTTTAATCAGTATAAAAGGAAACAAAATATTTTCATAAACAGCGTTGCATAGACCCAGCATCAGATCTCGTCATCTGATACCTCAGTGGGCCTATACACCTGCATATACTTGTCTCATTACAATCCACTATAAAAGACTGCTTCATGCACACTTGAAGTTGGTTAGGACTCAATAGTGTGTTTTTCCTGCTCTGGATTTGTATAGTGGTCTTCTGTTTGTAGAGAGTTATATTTTAGTTTACTCTTTTATAGACACTTTAAATGTTTGTGTTTGGAAGATATTTTATGTTACACAATAACAGTGCATCTCTATTTTCATATGTAATATGCATTTTAATGTGTGTGGTATTTGTCTTATAAATTGTAACTCTATTTTTATTTTTTGGGAGGGTGTTGTGAAACTTTTCAATATAATATCTATTATTTTAAATCTTATGTGGTTTTTGAAATTTTCCATAGTGCATGTTTATCCAACAGATCCCTAGGTCTCCAGAAACTGTGGAGACAGGACACTTCAGATTCAACATTGATTTGCAAGGTAAAAATGTTTTCCAATATGGTTTATATCATACTTTATAAAATCTGTCATCCAAAAAAAACAATTGTATTGTGATGAAAGTAAAAGCCTGTCTCATTTTTATCAACATATACAAATGCAGGCACCAGATGTTTTGGACTTAAACAAAGAGTGTAACTCTGAATTCTGAAAATTTAAATTGTGCTGTAAGGGCTGCCTCTGCCCTTGCTCAGATTATCAGATGTGACTTTTATAGCCATAGCACTTAGAAAAATAATGATGAAGCTTGATTGGTAGAGTTTTGTTTAAAATAGACCAAACTAATTCCAGCACTCCCTAAAATTATTAACAAGATCCAACATAGCTACAAAATGGAAACCATATGTTTTAATCTGTCTACAGGGGCTTCCTCCCTGCTTGTTAACTGGTTTATATGGTATGAGTACTTTACGAATCACAGCTCAATCTTTGATCCGTGAGTACTGTGGAATGGTTTTTGAGTTAAGTTGGGTACTTGGGCTAGACCCACTGGTACACTTTCTATAACCGGATAGTCTCTTGTCTTGTCTTGTCCCCCCCCCCTCCCCCCCTTTATCCATCTGTTTTTCTTGTTTGTTCTCTTTGCCGTCTTCGGCTTATGTATACTGGGTCATAAGATGTGTTGTTGTCTGTACCAATGTTTTTCCTTATTTTTATTTACTTGTTTGATTGTTTATCTAAGCAGTGTGGATTGTTCAATATAACTGATATGCTGTATGTACTCTGCAACCACTGCTATGTTTGCAATACGCTTTTCTAAAAAATTCAATAAAAACCTTTTGAGTTTAAAAAAAAAATTAGACCAAACTAAAGGCTTTCCTGTATGTACTACCAGTCCTTAGCTGGGAGATGTCTGGCTCACCTGAAAAATATTCATTAATCACGGAGGATTGACAAGTTTCATTTCATGCAGAAGGATCAAGACATGGAGGAGTTGCCTTTTGCAGCTTGTAAGTATCTAGTTATGTTATTCCTTTTAGGTTATTATTGGACCTGTGTTACAGTTAAGGCAACAAAATTGTAGATTTTACTGCTTGAGAGTACAGGTGTGTACAAAGAACACAGTCAACGAATTGTTGATTTCCAAATGGACTAAGGTTGATTGCTTTTTCTCTTATATTTTAAACAGAGAAATAAGATGGGCATGATGGGTTCCAGTATGAACTGCCTTGTAACACTTCTAACCAATGGGGTGAAACCAACATGCATGTGTTTATAATTTCTAGTTTACAAAGGAGTTGTTGTTTGCAGTTTGTTCTCATGTTGTTTAATTTGATAACTGTATTGTGTCTATAAATATTTTTTATTTCTGTGCGATACTCAGTCTCCTGTAACTCTCTGCTGTTTTGGACATTGATTAACACCCTCTTCTCCTACACATCATTCACTCCATTGTCCATCTAGACACAGTTCTCTCCTGGGTCACTTCCTACCTCTCTAACCGCTCCTCTAGTGTACCCAACTCTGGCACATTCTCCCTTTCACTCTCACTCTCTATTGAGGTGTCACAAGGCTCCTTTTTTTTGCAAAATGTTGTACTTTAATATTCTACATCTCTAGTGTTGGGGTACTAATTTGGTATTTTGGCCTCCAATACTATCTCTATGCCGAGGACACCCAAATGTACATTACTTTCCCTGACCCATTTCTTTCAGCGCTATCTGTTAAAACCACTGTCTTTCTGCATCCGCCATGGATGTCACAGCGATAGCTAAAGCAGATTATGTTCTATACAGAGCTCATTATTGTCCCTCATGCCAGAGTCACCAACTGGCCTCTAATCTCATTCACTGTCAATAACACCACTATACCCTCTGTGTTGCCTAAAATTTTATTCCCCAGTAAGTTTGTGAGGAAGATAGGAGCACCAGATTCATGAGGTATATTAGGGTCCAAAAAATGTATTACTTTGATTCTTGTCAAAACCTTATCACAAAGTTATGTTTTAAATTAGACACATATTTTAAGCCGTAAGCAAATTACTGTCTGCTTTTTGTGGTAGTTCCCACAAAAAGTTACACTTTATTTCTACACTTAGATTTACAACTCAGCTAGGACAAAAACTAACATACTTATAAATCTAGTGCCTGTTATTAGGTGCCTACAATTAAAGGTTCTTGTTATAAAGTGCCAATAATTGTGAATAGCAGAGTACATTTCCCATTGATCCGTCCCTCTCTTTGCTAGAATACGATGACTGAATGACAGGCAGACATTTTGCACACAGGTGTAGAAAACATCCGCGAGTGACGTGAGCTCGCCCACACATGCTCTGAGAACCAATCACAGAGCAGAGTACTGAATTGTGACTGAAAGAAGGCAAAGATAAGAGCAAGCATGTTTGCAAGACGGGAGCTCAGGGTGCTGACCGAGGGCATGTACAGCATGCCCTCCGGTCGGCACATTTCTAATGAGGTCAAGCTGCGGGCCTACCAAAGGGTCCGCAGGTACATCTAGCAGTGGTTTAACAGCCTCTGCTCGGTCGTTCAAAAGTTCTTGGCTGCACTTAGAGAAGAGATTAGGAGATGTGAGTTCTCTATTATTCGCATAAATTCGTGCTTAAACATACTTGGTTTAATTTTCTAAAATCTTTAACAAAAATCACATGACATGGCCTACCCCTACATATCAATCTACCTCCAGACTAGAAAGGTAACTCCCTTCCAATGCAACATGCTTTTGCCCCTGTCTCATAATTTTTGTGGGGGAACATTTACTTTCCTTAATGATTGAAGGCCAAACTCCAGACCATTAAGGCAGGTTTTGGATTTCAACTCTTGACCCCAGTGCTTTGAGGCAGAAGTGCTACCCAGTAAGGCAAATTGGTGACGTTACCTTACAAACATTTATAATATTACAGTGGCAGATGTGTTATATTGCAAAAAGAATTGAATGCCATCTTTGTAAACAATATCCATGATCACAGTTGCCCTTAGATGATTTTTTATTAGCACGCCAAACACTAATACCTACTGTTGTCTACTATATGTCCCTAATTAGTCAGTAATTATCTGGTTGTTTGAATTATAATGTGCCCCCAAAAAATGGCCGAGGGATGAATGTAAGTATGGAATTTAAACCCTTTTTTCAAAATGTATTCCTTTTGAGGCACATTGTAGTTCAGCAAAATCATTAATAACCACATGCCCTTTTCCAAATAGCTAGTTAGCCATTCTACAGTTTTCATCCATAATGGCCATAAGAATATTTTTGGAGGGTTCAAGTAAACACCAGCCACCACACAAATGTGTATCTATAAATACATTTGACACTCAAAAGTAGTAATCCTCTGCCTAGTACTGTGTTTAGCATACAATTAACTTTTGCAAACAATGTAAAGTTATGTAATACTTCATGCCTCTGCTAATCCTGGGAAATGAGACAAACAAAGTACACCCTTTTGAAGTAATATAAGTTTGACCAATTAGCTAAGCATGTTTTTTTTTCTTTTTAACCAACAGCTCAAGAAAACACCCAGGCTGTGGCTGAAAATCCTCAAAGCAACGAGGCGCTCATCCACGACATATTAAAATATAGGCGCAAAATTAAGAAATGTACAAAATTGCTTAAAAAAATAATATTTTGTCCAAAAATTTATAGTTAGTTAATAAATGTATACTGTTGTTTTTGTTCAAAATGACCGCTTATAAAATTGTTAGCAAAAAAAAAAAAATATTGCGTGTGTCTTTTGTAATTTAATTACAATAAATGTGTCAAGGTTATTTTAGTCAATAATGGGTGGACATTTAAAACATACCTTAATATTTATTTTACATTGTTCCCTTTGCACTACATCCTAATTTATTTCATCATTTATTTATTTATGATGTAACCAACAACTCTGAGGCGCTGTATAGAGAACACAGTCCCTGGGCCAATAGAGCTTACAGTCTAACAACACACACACTTTGATTGATGAAGTCAAATGGAGTTAAGGGAGGATTTTTACAAAAACATGGCGAGAACAGTAACTCCACACAGATAAGGCATACAAGCAGGAGAAAACAAGGTAAGGTGGGCAGATGCTAATTGCATTTCACAACAACCCCCCCATCCTCCAAAAGAGAGTCCATTCATAGTATTATCAAACACATTAGGTTGACCTTGAGCCCAGGATCATTAAGGAAAGTATATGCCAAATGACAAAGCAAATTAACCCCTTTACAAAACCATCTGGCATTGAAGGGGTATGTAAATGCTAAATATGAGTTCAGATTAAGATGTGACTAATACATCTACTTCAAATGTCAAAGTAAACCCACCCAAACATGGAAGAGAACATACAAAGTCCACACATATAAGGGAACAGTTATGAATTGAACTCATGATCCCAGTGCAGTAAGGCAGTAGTGTGAGCGACTAAACCACCGTGCTGATCCACTGTAGTCTGCATTGATGTTTTGTAAAGCTGAGTGCATAATATAACACATACAAGCCGTAGATGGAGGAAAAGCAAAGATCCCAGACAATGTTCCATTTCTGGCCAAGGTAGAGGCTTAAAAATGAAGCTACCCCCCTCTGAGTCTTAGACCATTCGTATGGATGCATATAATAATGTGAATGTGACCTGAGGGGCATCTTCCATTTTGAAAGTAAAACATTGTAATAAATTCAAAATGCACCTTGGGCTAACAAAGTTGCATTGGAGGGTGAGATACATCTAAAATACGATGACAGATTTATCATTATACAGCATGTAGTAGATCACATTTGAACGACAGAGTAAAAATCAAGCTAACAAGTGTTTATGTGTTACCTAAAAACAAACCATTACTTTATCTAAATAGTATCCGAATTTTACACCTTACAATTTTGAATAAAAATAAGCCTGGTTTGGCCAAAGCTCCTGTTGTGCTTGTTTCCTCACGCCTGAAAGCTGCACACAGACACTGTTTGGTATATGAACTCATGACGCCAGTGTTGTGAGACCAAAGTGCTAACCACTAAGGTACTTGTGTAGATGTTAACTGGTATTTATTTTTGAATAATAAGGAAGAATGTTGTGTTGATTTTTTTCTTGAAGTACTATTATGTATATCTTACATCTGTAGCACGCATGCTGTATTGTTGAGCTTCTCACTCTTTTTTCAAAATGAAAGTTGCCTTAGTGATTAGCCAATCCACCACCTTCCACCAATGGAGTCATGAGTTTGATTCCTGGCTCTGTGTGGAGGTTGTATGTACTCTACTATGTATGGATTATAAAAGACTACGGTATGCATTTTGTAACTATCGGGATACAATTTTAAAGCAATATTATTTTTAAAAATTAATATGCATATTTATTTATGATATTGAATTACATGCATTTGCATCTACATGCGCTCAGTTCAACGCAAACACAAACAAACCCATTACAGGATCTTTTTTTCATGTAGCAGAATAAGGCGGTGTGTGGATTTAGCTCATTAAAAACACTTCAAAGTCAATGTTCCAGGTTCACAAAACATGTAAGTGTGAAAACGAATAATGAGGTTACAACTGTCCTGCATAAATACACCACCGATTGCGATTTAACATTTGTAAACAAACTCGTTGTACCTCCCACATTTGGCGTTACCTAGCAAATTTCTTCTCTTAAAGAAGCGGAAGTTAAAATACGGAACTTTAAGATGGGCTAATTGCTTAAAATCAGTTGCATCTTATATTCCGCTGCGTAAAGGACTGAAGGTGGGTGCGTTTTTTGACTTTCCATTCCTTATTGAATTTGCGAATTTCTTATCTTCCCTGTTTCTTCTTAAAGTACTCATAGCAACTTAAGATGAGGAAAGATAAGATGCGATAGCTAATGAATCAGGCCCTCTGTCACCATGATGACTCATTCCCATTCTGTAGCTCCCATGTAAGCATTAAATTTGAGGTAAATATCAGAAAATGCCATTTCACTGCTTTAGTATGTTTTATTTACATGTGGATGTAAACATTTTGATTTTCATGAAAAAGAGATAATTAATTACCCTCACAGTTGTGATTTTCCCATGCAATATATGGCAATATAATATGAGCACGTATTGCACCTACTTTCAGCTTGGTTTGATGTTCTGTATGTGACAAAAGCAGTTCCTCTGTGCAAACCACATCGTTCGGAAGTTCAGTCTCTGCTAGGCTCGTCCCAAACGTCTGCAAACTCTGGGCTGTGGTTTTCACAACTTGTGCAAAGCTCTCGATCGCCTATTTTAAGGGGAATATAGCAGAACGTGTTTGTATATTACAAATATTGTTTGCTTCATGCAAATAGTAATTAACAGAATTTAATTTACTTCTGGGAGAAGTGAAGGGATTGTTCAATAAAAACACTTTTGAAGATTGTTACACAACACGTTGATATTTTAGAACAAGAAAATACTCATCGACGTGTTGTGCCAATATTGCTGGTCATTATACATGGCAAGAGCCAACATATAAGGGAAGCTGTTTGGTCATTAGCTGCTACTCTCTTCATCCAATCAGAGAAGTCATATCCACTACATTCTATGCCTATAAGAGCAGGACTGACTGCTATAGGTCATATGATAACTGTAGATGGAATGGGACTGGTAGCAATTGTACTGTATAGGCAGATTATAACCATGATTTAAACATTGTTACATAAGATCCAAATAATTGTCAGGGATACTTTGCAGATGAGTGAATCTGTATGCATTGTTTATGGAACATATGATATGAACACACTGTACCCAACATGATATGACCACTGAATACTTTCATAATGAAATTCCTATAAATACTCATATTTAATATATAAAAGAAAAATGCAACATTTTAAGTGTGGGCCAGCCATCCTAATTCCCCCATCTATGGCCATCCCCCTCCATCTTGACCATTAGAGATGCTCAAAATGGTTTAAGTGGTTTTGAAACCGGTTCATGGAACTTTTTTCTACAACACAAAAAAATTGTGCTACATTATCTAGCTTTAGTTGGAGTAAAAATTTTCAGGTAAATACGTGCAAGGTGAACAGGTTTGATCCTAACTGAGCTGCTCTGAAATAGTTTGAGCTTGTTAGAGATTAAGAGCCTGATTCATGTGTAGATGAAAGCCCATTTGTATAGCAAATCTTCTGTGATATAGCTCTGCGCATGCGCCAGAACAGGAGAAACACCAACGACGCATTTACATGCAATTCATGTCCAAACGTAAATGACATTACTACTGCCTACGATTTTAAGGGTGAAAAAGGGGAGAGAAGGGGCGGATGAACATAAGCAATGTACGGTAAGGGTGAGCTGAGGGCGTGCAAATGCAGATGTGGCTGATTCAAGTTCTGGGTTTTTCTTAAGTACTTGTTTTTTAGCCGTCTCATTAGCACCAGCTCGAGGGCAAGTGTAAGTGTCGACTGATAGTGACGGCATAGTCTTTGTATTAAAGACTGCATGTATGCGTGCCACTAGATAGCACAGAACACCTGTATGCAAGGAAAAGAAACTAAAAAAGCGTATTGTATGTAACGTACACACTAAGAACATCCCGATGTATGTATTTAATGTAAAAATAAATAAAAGTTCTAAAACAAATTTTTAATAATGTTTCTAGTATTAGAAGTTGTTAATTTAATTTATAAATAATTTTTTGGAATGAGTTCTGATGGGACTTCATATTGCACATATACATGTGCGTATCCTGCACTCTGTTGTCTGTCTGTTTACATACGGCAAGTAACGTATGTCTACAGTGTACTTCTACCCAGATTCAAATGGATATTTATATTGAGATCTGCTTGTATTTGATTATGGGTGTACACGTGCAAAAGTGTAAGTTGCGTTCAGGGTAGGTCCAAAGAGGAATCTTTGACCAGAATGGGAAGAGTTTGGCGTGAGTTGGTCAGCTTAACATATATATATATATATATATATATATATATATATATATATATAATTATTATTATTATATTTTTTTTTTTTTTAAAGTTTCCATGCTAACTGTGCATTTGAACTTCGAACTCTGTAATGTGTGTTGGGAGGGTTGTTTAAACATAGGACTGACTAAAGGCCAGTCCACCGAATATGGCGTCCACACAGATAGGTGCTGTGTACACTATAATAGAGAGTGTATATAGAAAATACTTATAGAAGACAGGTATAAGCATTACTTATATCTATTAATCATGTCAGCAAAATAGCTTCATCAATAATTGTGGGATATAGTAATGAGAGATTAGCGGCTGTAAACGTATAGAGAACAGGTATTGAATAATAACTACTTACAGTTCTATGCTGAATCCATTGACTATGGGTGTATTCTAAAGTGCCTCCCAGCTCAATGGTTAATTGACCTTTGTCAATGTATCCAAGAAGATCCGAAACAGAGTTAACCATAATAATCTGCAATTGTCAACCAACAAAAGCTGCATTATTAGCAATTATTAATATTCTAAATTAGTTGTACTGACTATAAACATGTATCCAGATTTATGTATACAATAGATAAATGAGAGACAGAGAGGAGTTGAAAGACGACAGTTTGGCATAAATCACTTTTCGTAGAATAGACTTGAAAATGAATTACACTGTTTATCTTTCTGCTTTTCAGTAGCTTTCTGAAAAAAAAACCTTTAAAGCTGTATAGAAATAATAAATATTGCTTGGGACGAGAAGCTGACTCCAGGTCACAAACATTTGATACACTGGCCACAGAAGGGGGCATCGTAGTAGATTTAGAAGGTTTATTAGTAGTTTATCTAGAAGGCGACACAGAGTCTGCAACGCCGTAACAGCAAAGGTACAGCAATACAAAATATTTACATGCAGTAATAATACATGAATAATACAAAAAAAATAAAAATAATACCTTGTAACAAATTAGTATAAAACAAATACAACAATTCACATAACAAACAGAGTTAATAGCACAATACGGCATACCATATGCAGAGTACAGTGTAAACAGACATACAGACAGGAGACATAGGGTAGAGAGGACCATGACGGAGAGAGCTTTGTTATCCCACATGGTGAACTAGACACTTATACCACTTTCATACTGCTGCCACAGGGCAGTATAGATGAGAAGATTCCTGGGTCGGGCGGATTCATTCTGCACCTGCCCGACCTGGGTTTTAGAAAAAAAAAAAGTGTAAAAAATTTTTTTTAATTAAAAAAAAATACATAACAAATGTTTATTTAACTTATTTTCAGCCAGCGGTGTCTCCAGTGCGTTGCAGGCTGTCAGGGGGACCTCTGGGTACTAAAATGACGTAATTTCTAGTCCATTAGAAATGACGTAATTTTAGTACCCAGAGGTCCCCCTGACAGCCAGCAACGCACCGGAGACACCGCTGGCTGAAAATAAGTCAAGTAAACATTTGTTATGTATTTTTTATTAATTAAAATCATTTTTTTACACTTTGCCATTTTTTTTTTTTTACAGTATGAATGGTGAGACCCGGGAATTACACGGGTTGCACCATTCATACTGCAGGCGAGCGGGGTCCAACCCGGGAATTACCCCTCGCAAAATCCCGGGTCTAAGTCCCGGGATTTTAGACCCGGGATTTTGGGGTTGGATTATTCATACTGGACCAAGACCCGGGTTTTTCAGCACGGCTCTGCAAAAACACGGGTTTTTGGTGCAGTATGAATGGGGTATTAGCTGCTAGGATCAAGAGTCTTGTCTGGGAGCCATATGACAGAGGGCTCAGGGAGCACTCTGCTGCTACCCTTGGCCCTGACAAAGGCACTGAGGTAAGTGGAAAGCATCTTTATTTCATTCACACTTATAGCACATAGTATAATACTATCCAGCGTTATCTCGGCTGTGTGCTCCCCATCCTGGCATTGCTGTCATATTCCTCTCTGTGGAGATGTAGAGTATTAAATAGACACAAATGAAATGAGTTCACCTATATGAATGAAAAAAGGTTAAATGGCAACAAGTGTGCCCCGTAGCTTTCAGAATCATGAGCCAGACACACAAGACACAGCTTGAAGTGGTTTTGTCTCCACATACAGTTCAGAGGGCAGACTGCAGTATCTGTAAAACGACAGTGTTGCCACATAGACAAGGAATCCTGACACTGACTGTTTCTTCTTCTTAGCACCCAACACCACCAGTAAATTTGTCAGCTGATCGCTCCTCTTCACCGCTTATCTGTCAGTTTGTTTACTAACCTAACCCTGCAACAGCCTTCAAAGAGGAGCGAACAATGGTGAGATTTGATAGTGGTAAAGCCTGCTGATTAGTGAGAGCACACCTAAGTCTGCCAAGCAAGCAGTATGCTAGCTATAACGCAAAGCCAAGTATCTGAGCACCAAAACAATGTACAATGTTGGATTTATAAGAATTAATAAGGGAAGTGTGCTTCGGCTGTTCCAGCCAAGCCAGCTGTATAATTACAGAACAAACAGCAGAACATACACTTTTAGGGTTCCCTCTGCATTCTCCCAGACATATAGTCACAAGCAGCAGAGTATACAGTAAGAACAAAGTTCCTAACCTCCCTAGACTATTCTACCCAGCAACCATCCCACTACACAGTTCACTTAAAACATATGTTTATTATCTTTCTATTATTATTACTGCTTATTTATATAGCGCCAAATCAAATTATGCAGTACTGTACAGGAATATGTAATCATTCACGAGCCCCTGCCCTATTAGCTTATGTAGCTGAGCTACTCCTAGTGGCTGTAGATAGAGATGCTCAGTGACGTTGTATATGTAATTTATATGACATTGTCACCAAGAAGCAGCAATTATTACTTTTTGCTTTCTTTCTGGTTTCCACAGCTTTGACGTGTTGAAATGGAAAATACAAATGGTTCAACTCCTTTACCGGCAGCACTAAGGGGCATAAAATAAAGCATTTATAAAGCAGCCAAGAGGAGCTGAATAGTGTAGGGAAAAGACCACCTGAACACAATGCTGTAAATTGAATTGAAACCACAAAAATACAAACATATGAGTACATGCAGGTGGATGAACACAAGATGAAAATACACGCTTACCGGTACCTTCATTTTAAAGTCATCCCTGTAGAGTTTAATGCCGATGTCAGCAATGGTCCTTTGAATGAACCGAGATGGGCGCAAAACAAAAACCAACTGCAAGTTCCCGGGAAAAGCTCCCTAAAGAGAATTAAAATATATATGAATAATACTGACAATGGTTTTGCTGAAAAGAGTCAACACTGTCAATACTACTTGCGGATTTCTGATAATGTTCTTAGTACACAGCGGAGAAATGTTTTGGAATGTTGGCACTTACAGCTATACGAGTCAGAGATGCTTTCACTGAGGTCCATTTATCCTTCCGTCTGTCTATGATGATGATGAACCCAATGCTGGCGGCTTCAAGGCTGTAAAATAAGACAGAAAGACATACCATGTGGGTAACAAAGATAACTGGAGTTTGTCATACAAATAGTGCAGTTTGGGCTTCATAACATTTCAAAAGAAAATTTAATAAAATATAATTTGACAGACTGAATATACATTCTAATTTTTTTACCCCTGAGAAGACTACGTAGACCAACAATTACTGCTGTTGTGCAGAGAACACTTCCAAATCTGTAGAAGAAAAAAAGTGAAGCACGTGCACAAGACCATACTATGTACCAATATTTGGAAACAGGTTTGAATAAATAAAATGCACTAATAGGATGTTCTGAATGCTGATGAATATGTTGCTACTTAGTAAATTATGATCAAGTTGTAGCACATTTATGGTAAAAAAATGTTTTTTTGGTGCTATTGATTAATAGATACACTGGGCATCTAGCATTTCTATATATGCACATACATGGTAACCCTCCTACAATATCTAGCACCACCATAAAACACCATCACATCACTAACAAATGGCTTAAGAGACAGAAAGTTGGCAGATTATTGCGGCATCGCCGGTGTTAAATATTCACTGGCTTACAGGTAGAGAAAAAAATATATGGAAAATGGCATAGATTTAAACAACTGCAAGCATCAACATTAAGGTAGCTTATGGCTGTATATGTGCACAAAATTGATGAAACACATACATAAAACTATACTGTGTGTCAGATACATGTAGGTTGTCAAAGAAGAGCATGTAAATAAAATAAAATAAAAAACAACAAAAAGACAAACCACATGAACGGATGTCACCACAATAAAATGAATTTGTTTCAGTTTAAAACTGTTTCTTTATGAAAAAGTACAATATATAGTGTAGGGTGGGCTGTACTATCCTGTACTAGAATAGGGTGGGGTGTACTATTTGTACTAGAGTAGGATGGACTGTACTATCTTGCACTAGAGTAGGGTGGGGTGTACTATTTTGTACTAGGGTAGGTTGTGTGTATTAGTTTGGCTTTTCTTTTTTTTTTTTTTAGTTTGGCTTTTCCTAAATGTCAGAAAAAGCACACCACCAAAAAGGTTATTAAGTTCTGATTTTAATCAAAAATATAAACTAAGACCTGAGCACATCAACACTTCTATCCCACTACAGCCCTTCTATTCTACTACAGCGCTTCTATCCTACTACAGCGCTTCTATCCTACTACAGCCCTTCTATTCTACTACAGCGCTTCTATCCTACTACAGCACTTCTACCCTACTACAGCGCTTCTATCCTACTACAGCACTTCTACCCTACTACAGCCCTTCTATTCTACTACAGCGCGTCTATCCTACTACAGCGCTTCTATCCTACTACAGCCCTTCTATCCTACTACAGCCCTTCTATTCTACTACAGCGCTTCTATCCTACTACAGCGCTTCTACCCTACTACAGCGCTTCTATCCTACTACAGCCCTTCTATCCTACTACAGCCCTTCTATCCTACTACAGCACTTCTATCCTACTACAGCGCTTCTATCCTACTACAGCGCTTCTATCCTACTACAGCCCTTCTATTCTACTACAGCCCTTCTATTCTACTACAGCACGTCTATCCTACTACAGCGCTTCTATCCTACTACAGCGCTTCTACCCTACTACAGCGCTTCTATTCTACTACAAACACAAAACTTCTATCCTACTACAAGCAATATGCCATGTAGTAGGATAATTTATTCCCAATTGGTGAAGAAAAGGATTCCCTTAGAAATGTAGTAAAGCGATGAAACAGGTATCAAGAACACAAGGTTATCTTACTCATGCGTTCATTTTACAGACTATCATATATGCCAACATTGAATACATTTTGTAATTTGTATGTCATTTATATAGAAAATAATTCTTGTCAGTCAGCAAATGTGGTAGATGGAGGCAATCCAAATAGCACTTGCATTACTACTTCCATTCTTTATTCCCTTTAAGTGTCAGATTTGTGGTGTACATCAAGAACAGACAATAGGAAGCTGATGCAACGAGCGACATCAAATTACTGTGAAACTATTACAATGAGGTAAGTAATAGAGCATAATGTTACAAAGTTCGTCAGGTAATTAATATAGATATTGGGGTTTTTTTGGTTGGTTTTTTTTTGGTTGGTTTTTAAATTGGAAGGACTCCACAGATAGTACTGAGAACTGTATCCAGGGCACAGAAAAAGAGAAGTGGGTAATATTAAAAACAGGAACATTTCTATGAATAAATCTGTAAAACCTGGAACTGCCCCTGAAAATTAAAGCCAGTTGTCAACAAGAAAATACGTTTGTGCAGCTTCTCACAACTATTTTGTTGGTGTGATCCTCGTGTGAGTTGTCCAGCTTCTACATTAGACATGGGTATTTTTTGGATATCATACTTTGTGTTTCCTTTATATCTCGCTCATGTCACCTCTATAGGATATGTGACATGAGCGATTTCAGTGTTCTTTGCTATAAAGCAGGTGTGCAAACGGTAAACACAATACAATGGAGGGATAAGGTGGACAGACAGGACCAACCACAAAATAGGTTTCCTTTTAAATTGACTTTGCTTTACTCACAGTGACTCTAGAAAAACTTGTAAAACTGGAAACAGGGAGGGAATAAGATCTAAACAAGGGATTACATAATACAGACTGGGCGCTATCACTAGTAAATACACTAATCTAACCAACAAGCAACACAACACAATTTAAAACACAGATCCATATTGCATGCTCTATATTACTTTTAGCAACTAATAGCAATTGCATTACTTTTTCTTTAATCCCTAGTACGGAGAGAAGACACCTGCATTGCTTACTTCATATAACTGTATGTAAACATTAGCTTGTTTCTGCATTACTTGTTCCAAATGCCCTATATACACTGCATATCCCTTCATATTCCCCAAAATAAACAATATCACCTGCTGCCATCGTCACCAACTGTCAGTAAATTTAGTGAGTCATAAAAATTAGTAAAAGTGTTTCCAGTCAGTAAAAAAATATATAGATCAGTAAATAGGATGTAGTAGAGCAATATACCACCATCTGACACTACTAAATGACATAGATTTTGCCACACAAATTATTTCCCCTGCATTTTCCTAGTTGCTACTATTGTCACTTTTTGCAGCAATTTAGAATTATATAAATATGTAAATAAAAATGTTAACAATTAGTATGTTCTAAATATATTTATTTATCAATAAAAATGATTATCAAGAGTATGCAACCATGCTTGCGTCATATCATCTATATAAAATTGTATTATGTACCAGCATTACTTGTTATATATTACCTACAGTATATAAATAGTATTATGCACTGTATTAATAGTTCCATGTTAGCATCTGTTTCCCATTATCCATTATCCCATATAGTATGACGAACCTGTATTAATTATTCCATATTACTTATATACAACTACTATTAAGTCAGGGCTGGAATATCTGCCTAGTATGGGATCATATGGCCCAGTAGGTATTGGAGTTACCCCCTGGTTAATATTACAGGTAGAGGCCGTTGAGCAGCACCAAAGTAAAAATTAATAGGAGAAGTAGATTCCCTTAGCTGAGATAGAAGCTGATAAGCTAACGCTGAATTCTGATAAGTCTTTCTTTTGTCACATATACTGTTTCTATGATACTATGGGGCACATTTATCAATATTCACATAAAGTGAAAAGTAGTTTTCAATCCTTATCGCAATGATAAGGATTGAACTACTTCTCACATTTATGTACAGCCCTGCACAGAAACAGCAGTTCCGAAAAACTGCTGTTTCAGTGATAAAAAAAATCATACTTACCCCCCTCTTCGGAAGCGCTGTCTTCGGGTCTTCTCTTCACTCTTCAATTGCGCATGTCCAGTTCCAAGAACTGGACATGCGCACACAGATCCCCTCTCTGTCTCTGCAACGATAGTTGCAGAGAGAGAGCGCTGAGTGACAGGGAGGGATCATGTGATCCCTCCACACATGCGCTGTCCAGCTCTGCTCTCCGGAGCAGAGCTGACAGCATTAGATTTCCTCAATTCGGATGATGTACGCCAGCTTCAGCTGGCGTACATTAACATGACAAGTTCCCGAAAAAAATGTTTTTTCGGGACTTGTTAGATTGCGGCCAGGAGCAGTCACCATTCTGTTGAATGGTGACTGCTCCCAAAAACGAAGAGGAATGCAAAGCAGCAGATATCCATGATATCTGCTGCGATGCCCCCTTAATAAATTTGCGGAGGACACTGTGGGACCTTAATGACCCGTTAAAAGCACTATCGTGCTTTATTAAATATGCCCCTAAGTCCTTTGTAGTGTCTATCTAAACTCCCTATAACTGTAGTTGCTGAGACAGCCTTAACTACCTCACTCAGCTGAGAGACAGGAAAAAGACCGGAAAAGAGGAGCCCAACTATATACCTTCTGGGTTGTTGATTTTTCCTATCTCTACTCAGCTGAGTAAGTTGTCCATCCATTCGTGGATGGCTGCCATGAAGTGAAAAGGAAACATGTTTCTGAAGATCAGTAGTTTGGGGGATTAATTGGTTTATTATACTTTTGTTGTTATGTATTTATAAATAAAATGTTGCTGGATCTATGTTATAAAGTATGTGTAAATTTTTAAAAAGTCAATACAAAGATTTGCACAAAGAAACAAAGAAAAATGTAGAATTGCAGAGTTAATGTGCTGATTAAAGGAAGGACTGCACCGGGGGCCGAAGGTGGTGTAGTGTAGTCCCAGCCAGTAAGAAAACAAAAACAACATTCACTGGCCTCTACACTATCTACAAAACAAGAAAATACGTTTGTGCAGCTTCTCACAACTATTTTGTTGGTGTGATCCTCATGTGAGTTGTCCAGCTTCTACATTAGACATGGGTATTTTTTGGATATCATACTTTGTGTTTCCTTTATATCTCGCTCATGTCACCTCTATAGGATATGTGACATGAGCGATTTCAGTGTTCTTTGCTATAAAGCAGGTGTGCAAACGGTAAACACAATACAATGGAAGGATTAGGTGGACAGACAGGACCAACCACAAAATAGGTTTCCTTTTAAATTGACTTTACTTTACTCACAGTGACTCTAGAATAACTTGTAAAACTGGAAACAGGGAGGGAATAAGATCTAAACAAGGGATTACATAATACAGACTGGGCGCTATCACTAGTAAATACACTAATCTAACCAACAAGCAACACAACACAATTTAAAACACAGATCCATATTGCATGCTCTATATTACTTTTAGCACCTAATAGCAATTGCATTACTTTTTCTTTAATCCCTAGTACGGAGAGAAGACACCTGCATTGCTTACTTCATATAACTGTATGTAAACATTAGCTTGTTTCTGCATTACTTGTTCCAAATGCCCTATATACACTGCATATCCCTTCATATTCCCCAAAATAAACAATATCACCTGCTGCCATCGTCACCAACTGTCAGTAAATTTAGTGAGTCACAAAAATTAGTAAAAGTGTTTCCAGTCAGTAAAAAAATATATAGATCAGTAAATAGTGTCGAAGTCAGCAAATTGGATAAAGTCATTTCAATTAAAGTCTAGCAAACTTGGTTGTCTTTGTCTGAAAAGATGCGCACGGTACGCTACGGAGTACAAGGGCACGCTACGGCGTGAAAGGGCGTACGCATCCACTACACGTGGCAACAACAGTAGTTGGTCTTTTACCATACATTCGCACAAACACGCATATTTATAAAATAGTACACATTAATGGTAGTTGCAACACATAGTCAGTTATGTCGAAATATAGTAGTATTTATATGTTATATCAGAGTTACATGCATATTAGTGAAATACACGGAACGGGTTGAAGGAATAACATCATGAGTGGTATCATAATGAACCTTGTTACATATCCTACTGTTTGGTTCACTCTGCGAGGGAATCGCAGAGTGCATACACAAGTTATGAATGATAGGGAATTATGAACTACTTAAGACTAAGGAATCTTGGCGGGAAGAGCAGAGCATACCCCCTGCAGAGATGACCCCCTCCTTTGGATTCCTTAGGATGAACCAGCCAATGATTGACAACCCCTTGGACATTCCTGAGACCTGGACCAATAGATGCAAGTTATACCATCTTCATTGTATTACTGTATTTGGATCACAAGCTGCTGTTTATATACACAATCAGAGTGCAGACATCTTGTCCCCAGACTTCAGGATTGAATGACTGCACTGGATCCAGAGCGCCTGCGATAAGTAACGGCTGTATTTACTATTACTTCGCTTGAGCATATTTATTCTACTTATTGCGAATAAATCTTTGTGCTTTGGAAACACAAATCGAGGTTCGACAATCGTTATTGGTTAGCGACAATACACACATAACAATTTGGGGGCTCGTGAGCTTTGGAGGTTTCGTTGCCGACGATACGCAAGACCAACGGATTTCGGTTCCTCAACAAAGGGTGGAGACGCGTCATAAACGGGTAAGAACGCATGGTGTTCAAAACCTGAATTTTACTCTGTGTTGCGAAACCGAATGTCCGTTTTGCATTATCTAGGGCACGCTAACTAGAACCTAGGGACAAAAGAGAAAACTGTTTCTTTTTTCTATCATTGTGCGTTTTAACTGTATTGCATTGCTTAGCGTATGTGTATTTCCTGCTGTGCGTACGCGAACTTCCGGTAGATTTTCCACGTGGTTAAACAATCGTTTTGATAGTTATTATACATGCATAGTATAATTACTTGTGAAAGACTCTGAGATATTATTACTGTTGTTGGGAACTTTTGATTTTCTGCGCAGAAAAGGTGTATAGTGTGTGATGTTGTAACGTAGATACACTGTTCATTATTCATTGTGCTCAGTTGCTGTCTGACGAGGCGGATTGCCCAACTGAAGGACGGTATACAGGGCAGGTATACCGAATGCGAAAACCGGGTTTTCGCAAAGCGCTACCAATAGATTGCAAGGTTTGCTAATAATTAGTATTGGTAGGCAGTGCGATCTAACCGCACCGTTAGTGCGAATTGATGAAGCAGCTAGGAGGAATTATATTGGAAAGGCTGGTTGATTGTATCGACTTTGTTCTCCCAGTTATAATAAACTCAACAGATTTTTGTGGTTGAGCCAGGGTATCGAGGAGCTGATAGCCCTTGGGGCCCACAGTGATATTTCTGTATTAGGGATCCTCGCCGGGTGCGAGAAAAGCGAGTGAACGTGGCTAAAGGAAATACGTTCACTGAGCATTAAAGATCTCTAGCTGTGATTGTAGCAACAGAGTTGGAATTGTTAGCCGGAAGGAACAGAGCACTGCGGTGTGTCTGTGTTCCGGGTAGAAGGTATATTGTTCAACATGGGTGCTAAGCATACGCTAGAGATGGTCAGTGTACTGCCTAAGGAAGGCCCTATTGGTTCAGCGAGGTTTCTCATGTGTAAGAAATATGGTGCATACGCAACTGTGTATTGTGACACGTGGGTCAAGATGACCAAAGCTTGTGATAGGCCTTTCCCAACAATAGGAAGTTTTAATGCAGAGGTACTAAATACTGTAAAATATAAAGTATGGTTGATTACCTTAACGAAAGTGAGGAATAAACATAATGATTGTTTAAAATTGTGGCAAATGGAAGGTAACACGTGGCAGAGCAGCGAATGCAAACCGGAAGTAGGCGTGGCGAAAAGCGCGCGCAAGGCGGATGTAACCGTTGAGAAGCGTGGCGAACTAAGCGCAAGCGCGCCCCCGCCACCTTATGTGGCGGGAGGGGTAAGTACAGCCGTTGTTAAAACTGAAAATAGAAAAATTGCTAAGTTGTATCCTGTTTTAAGCCAGTTTAAATCAAGTGTATCTGAAAATGAAGATGAACCCTCTGTGAGTTCGGCCATTGCCCATGCCGTTAGTGTACTAGAGGCTCAGCGCAAGTATGAGAAAATGGCTGAGATAGGTGAGAGTAGCGTGATCACTAGGAGTGAAAGCGTTCTAAATCTAGAACCAGCAAATCCTGTAGTGTCCCCTGAAGTCAGTGTACCAGAGGGTGCGTTCCCAGTCCGCACAATATCAGTTCCCAATGGGAAACCGGATAAGGATGGTGTAGTCCCTTTAAGAAATGTTACAATGCATTGTCCCTGGACTAGATCAGAATTACGTTCCATTATGACTGAATTCCCAGATCCTAGAAAAGAGTTGGCTAAGTGTCAGAAATTTGTTAAAGACTTAGGAAATGCCCACGAACCAACCAATAAGGATTGGCATGTAGTGTTGAGGGCGTGTCTTCCTCCCAATACTAACATACAAAAAATTCATTGAAGATTGTTTGTTGGAGGAAGATGACACCTTGACTGATGAGATTAACCAAAAGAATATAGGAAAAATTGTCAAACACTTAGCCATCTATTTTCCAGTAATAGTAAATTGGAGTAAGATTTTCACCATTAAACAAAAGGATAGTGAAACAGCAGCAGATTACTTCACTAGAGCTATAGCAGCGATAACACGGTTTACTGGGATATCCAACATAAGTGAGGACCCACATCACAGAGAGGTAGCTGTAGGAGTACTGATGGATGGCCTTAGAGAAAATTTAAAGACGAGAGTACAAACCACATTACCTAATTGGAGAGGTGTCACGGTAGACTCTCTTAGGGAGTCTGCTGTGGAGCATGACAAAAACATTTTTAGAAAAAGGGAAGAGAAAAGTGATAGGTTAATGACGGTAAGTATACAGGCTCTAGAAGGGGTGCATACACGACCACCAGCATACAACCCATATAACAAGAAACCTAAAGTGATCAGGTGTTTCAACTGAAGAATGGGGGGAGGGGCTATAGATTAGTCCAGGACTTAAGGGGAATTAATAAAGTTGTTGAGAGCCAATTCCCCGTAGTGCCGAATCCAGCTGTCATCCTCATGCAGATTCCACCGTCTGCCAGTCATTTTACTGTCATTGATCTATGTTCTGCTTTCTTCTCAGTCCCTCTTCACCCTGACTGCCAATACCTTTTTGCATTCTCCTACCGGGGAGTGCAATACACATGGACCAGACTACCCCAGGGGTTCATTGACAGCCCCAGTATTTTCTCCCAAGCCTTAAATGACTGTTTGCAATCCTTTCAACCCCACAATGGGTCTGTTCTAATTCAATATGTGGACGATTTGTTGTTGTGCTCTGATTCTTTTATGTCATGTTTACATGATACTAAATTGTTGTTGCTTCATCTTTCACAAACAGGACACAAGGTGGCAAAGGATAAATTACAGCCATGTCAGACTAAGGTCAAATACTTAGGACACTGCCTCACTAAGTGGCTAAGACACCTGACAACCGACAGAATTGAGGCCATACAACACATGACTCTGCCGCAGAGCCAGAAGCAGATTCGTACTTTCTTAGGGATGTGTGGATACTGTAGATCCTGGATCCCAGGTTTTTCTATTCTGGCATTACCATTGCAGGAGCTAGTCTCTTCCTCAAAACCAGAACGTGTTGTACACACAGAAGAGTCAGAGCAAGCATTCTTTAATCTTAAAGATAGCCTGACTAGAGCACCTGCATTGGCAATACCTGATTATGAAAAGCCTTTTGAGCTATTTTGTACAGAAGCTGATGGTTGTGCAGCAGGTGTCCTCGCACAGAAACATGGTGACGCTAGCAGACCGGTAGCATACTACAGTGCACAATTAGACAATGTGGCAAGATCACTCCCAACATGTCTCAGAAGTGTAGCAGCAACGGCTCTTCTGGTGAGTAAGAGCGAGGACGTAGTATTAGGACATAATTCAACTATCTATACACCCCATGCTGTATCAGCTATGTTAAATTCAGCCCAAACCAGACATGTTTCTTCAGCTAGATTCACAAAGTGGGAACTAGCCCTGATGGCACCCTCAAACATCACCATCAAACGATGTAGCACCTTAAATCCAGCTACATACCTTCCGTATGTGTCTCTAGAGACACAAAGGGTGGGAGGTGAGGAGACCCTGGTTGATGATGAGTTAGGCAAGAATACTGACACGCATGACTGTATGAAACACCTGAATCAGACCTTTACTGCAAGGCCCGACATACGTGACACCCCCTTAGAAAATGTAGATTTTACGTTTTATACAGACGGAAGTTACCATAGACAGACAGAGACAGGAGAGCTATGTACTGGTTACGCTGTTGTAGACGATCAGGATGTGGTAGAAGCTGAACCCCTTGGTCCACCTCACTCAGCCCAGGTGGCGGAACTAGTAGCACTAAGGAGAGTGTGTGAATTGGCAGAGGGTAAATCAGCCAATATATATACTGACTCTAGGTACGCCTTCGGGGTAGTGCACAATTTTGGGGCCCTTTGGCATCTTAGAAACTTTACGACAGCAGCAGGTACACCAGTGGCACACTTACAACACATAAAAGGACTTCTGACAGCGATACAGTTACCCAGAACAGTAGCCGTCATAAAGTGCAAAGCCCATACCTTTGAAGAAGACACAGTGTCATTGGGCAACAACAGGGCAGACGAAGCTGCTAAATGGGCAGCAGGGCAACCTATGACTGTATCGACCGAGACTATGATGGTTTTTCAGACATTAGACATGCAGAAATTAATTGAAATGCAAGATTTGTGTTCCCTGCAGGAAAAGGCGGTCTGGAAGGCGAAGGGATGTGGTCAAGAGTCCTCAGGACTCTGGAGGGATGGACAAGGTAAGCCTGTAGCTCTCCGAACATACTATCCAAGCCTGGCTGAAGCAGCACACGGCCTGACTCACCTGGGTAAAGAAGGTATGTGCAAACTGGTGAGAGCATACTGGTGTGCTCCCGGATTTTTCTCTCAGGCTGGTAAGAAAGCAATGTCATGTCTTACTTGTTTGAGGAAAAATGTTGGGAAAACTATTCCAACTGAGCCATCCCACATCCCTCCTACAGACGGACCTTTCCAGGTAATACAAATTGACTATATCCAATAACCACCGTGCAGGAATCTAAAGTATGTGTTAGTGTGTATTGATGTGTTTTCCGGTTGGGTAGAAGCATATCCGGCAGCAACAATACTAATACTGCTGTGTTCACTGCAAAGAAAATTGTACAAGACTTTGTGTGTAGGTTCAGTATCCCTAGAATCATTGAAAGTGATAGGGGTACCCATTTTACTGGTGATATCTTCCAAAATATGTGTAAACTCATGGGAATCAGTAGCAGACTTCACACCCCTTACCGACCACAAGCCAGTGGTAAGGTGGAGAGAGTAAACGGTACTATAAAGAACAAGCTGGGTAAGAAAATGGCTGAAACTGAGTTGGCATGGCCTGAGGCTTTGCCGTTGGTCCTCCATAGCATTCGAACCACTCCTAGACCTCCTCTTAATCTGTCCCCCTTTGAGATACTGTTCGGACGACAACCTCATTTGATCGTGAGTCCACAAGACGACTTGAAGTGTAATAATGAAGTGACTATACAATATCTTATAAGAATGAGTAGACAGCTAAAACAACAACAACAAAAACTAAAAATGCTGTCACCTGGTATGCCAGAGACGAACTGTCATGATGTTGAACCTGGAGACTATGTTATGATCCGCAATTTCTTACGTTCAGGTTGTTTAACAGACCGTTGGGAAGGCCCGTACCAAGTGCTGCTGACCAGTACTACATCACTGAAGGTTGCAGAGAGAGACACTTGGGTCCATTCCACCCACTGCAGGAGAGTCCATAATCCGGAGAAAGTGCAAGATAAAACTAAGACCGACGACATAGAGCTGTCACTTGTGAGCCTGTTCCGGGAGACCTAAAGCCTGCAGTCGAGACACCTGAACCAGAGACGTTGCCTCTGAACTATCTTTCCAGCGATGGAGTGGCGGTTTTTGTTTTTCTTTTGTATCAGGAATTTCCTTGTTTTTACTCTTTCTAGGACATTCTATTTTCTGTGAAGGAGGATGGAGGACGGAAGAGAGTTCTGGGAGTGATACGGATGTAATGGAGGCCAAAGAAAAGTTAATAGGATACTCAGAGCAGCCCATTATCAAACTTGGTCCAGGGGTTATGAAAAGGTCTGCTAGCTCAGGAACTCGGAGGCAGTGTGAGGGGCTATTGTCTGATGAGTATTGTAACTGCAAGTTCTGCGACTCCCTAGTTGAAGAGAGATGCATCCAACGATGCCAGTACCCCAGTACTCTGAATATAGGCGGGCATCCTTTGGAGGATTATCACTCCCTGGTGGGTAAGGTGCTAAACCAAACCGAGTGTTGGGTGTGCTCTCATGTGCCTCAAGGGCAGCATAATATAGGACTAGTGCCATTCCCTCTAAACATATCTGAAGTATTCGAATTGAGGGGTGGGAGGCCCATAGACGGGAGGTACAATAACACTAGGTCCCCTAGTCTGACGCTTCGACAATACTCCATAGGCAGATCTTTGCTGTGCTTAAACATATCTCATGCAAAGCGCCTGGAGAATTGGGAGGCTGACCTATCAGATCAGACAATGGCTCGCCACACTCATTTTAGAGGGAGACTAACAAGGTCACTACTAGGCAGGAATGTTGATGGAGGTCACAAATTAGGGCGTATAACCAAACATAAGAAGGTATCCATTGGAAAAGTCTCTATAGATAATTGTAAAAATGTCATCCATGCCGACACGTGTCTAGAGCAAATGGAGACACTAGGCATGGGTAGTTTTATCAAAACTCTGTGTGATATAATTCATGGGCATACGGTTCCTTATGTTCTCCCTGATGATGTATATTTTGTTTTGTGGAAGGAAAGCTTATTCCTGGGTGACTCTGAGTTCCAAGGGCTTGTGTTTCTTAGCTAAACTGGTTCCTGAAATCATGACTATTACTCATGAAGAAATGGTTGGTATTCACAAGACTACATCACTACCATACATACACACACAGTATGAACACCGTGGCAAGAGAAATATGATTCCTGGTGAGGAACCCATAGCTACAAAATTGATTAGTGAAACTGCTGGTTTCCAAGTTATGGCTGCTCTAGATCTCACCAGGACCGCTCGGGGAACATTAAACTTTAAATATATCCAAGACCTAGCCAAATTAATAGATAATATCACCGAGATGTATGATGACACTTTCAGGTATACTGGAAGGGAGCTACAAGCGTACAAGAAGGAGTTGGTGCAACATAGACTGGTACTAAATTATCTCACCTCTATTACTGGTGGGTACTGTGTGACACTGTCCACCCAGTTCGGTGTCAAATGTTGCACGTACATTACTAATAATACGGATGACCCTAAAGAGGTTATAGACCGGAAGATGGATGAAATTTTACAGCTGAAATGGGAATTTCGAAAGAGCCATAATTCTTCGTTATATGAGGTCGAGGAAAAGGTGGCGGGTTGGTTCTCGTGGTTGAACCCTGTGAAATGGTTCTCCGGTCTGGGGGAGTGGGTACAGGAAATGGTTGCTAGTGTAGGTAAGCTCCTTCTCCTTATACTGGGTGTCATCTTAGCAATTGGTTTAGTTGTCAAATGTGTTCCTACTGTGTTGAAGTGTGGAAAACGGTCTCATAGGAGTAACACTGAGAAAGAGACTGAAAGGGTGGTACCAGATACTGAGATCATGGTCTGTGAAGAAGTATCGTATAATCCTGAACTTGAAACGGTGATTGGGTGATAGTTTATTACACTATCAAAGGGTGGAGCTGTCGAAGTCAGCAAATTGGATAAAGTCATTTCAATTAAAGTCTAGCAAACTTGGTTGTCTTTGTCTGAAAAGATGCGCACGGTACGCTACGGAGTACAAGGGCACGCTACGGCGTGAAAGGGCGTACGCATCCACTACACGTGGCAGCAACAGTAATTGGTCTTTTACCATACATTCGCACAAACACGCATACTTATAAAATAGTACACATTAATGGTAGTTGCAACACATAGTCAGTTATGTCGAAATATAGTAGTATTTATATGTTATATCAGAGTTACATGCATATTAGTGAAATACACGGAACGGGTTGAAGGAATAACATCATGAGTGGTATCATAATGAACCTTGTTACATATCCTACTGTTTGGTTCACTCTGCGAGGGAATCGCAGAGTGCATACACAAGTTATGAATGATAGGGAATTATGAACTACTTAAGACTAAGGAATCTTGGCGGGAAGAGCAGAGCATACCCCCTGCAGAGATGACCCCCTCCTTTGGATTCCTTAGGATGAACCAGCCAATGATTGACAACCCCTTGGACATTCCTGAGACCTGGACCAATAGATGCAAGCTATACCATCTTCATTGTATTACTGTATTTGATTGTGTATATAAGCAGCAGCTTGTGATCCAGAGTGCAGACATCTTGTCCCCAGACATCAGGATTGAATGACTGCACTGGATCCAGAGCGCCTGCGATAAGTAACGGCTGTATTTACTATTACTTCGCTTGAGCATATTTATTCTACTTATTGCAAATAAATCTTTGTACTTTGGAAACACAAATCGAAGTTCGACAATCGTTATTGGTTAGCGACAATACGCACATAACAATAGGATGTAGTAGAGCAATATACCACCATCTGACACTACTAAATTACAGATTTTGCCACACCAATTATTTGCCCTGCATTTTCCTAGTTGCTACTATTGTCACTTTTTGCTGCAATTTAGAATTATATAAATATGTAAATAAAAATGTTAACAATTAGTATGTTCTAAATTTATATATTTATCAATAAAAATGATTATCAAGAGTATGCAACCATGCTTGCGTCATATCATCTATATAAAATTGTATTATGTACCAGCATTACTTGTTATATATTACCTACAGTATATAAATAGTATTATGCACTGTATTAATAGTTCCATGTTAGCATCTGTTTCCCATTATCCCATATATTATGATGAACCTGTATTAATTATTCCATATTACTTATATACAACTACTATTAAGTCAGGGCTGGAATATCTGCTATGTATGGGATCATATGGCCCAGTAGGTATTGGAGTTACCCCCTGGTTAATATTACAGGTAGAGGCCGTTGAGCAGCACCAAAGTAAAAATTAATAGGAGAAGTAGATTCCCTTAGCTGAAACAGAAGCTGATAAGCTAACGCTGAATTCTGATAAGTCTTTCTTTTGTCACATATACTGTTTCTATGATACTATGTCCTTTGTGGTGTCTATCTTAACTCCCTATAACTGTAGTTGCTGAGACAGCCTTAACTACCTCACTCAGCTGAGAGACAGGAAAAAGACCGGGAAAGAGGAGCCCAACTATATACCTTCTGGGTTGTTGAGTTTATTATACTTTTGTTGTTATGTATTTATAAATAAAATGTTGCTGGATCTATGTTATAAAGTATGTGTAAATTTTTAAAAAGTCAATACAAAGATTTGCACAAAGAAACAAAGAAAAATGTAGAATTTGTCACGAGCCGCGGCGGTACTCACAGCTGCCTCGGCTCGCTTCTGGCTCCCTCTGGCGTCCCGGCCGTCACCTTGACGACCGGGACGTCATTTCCTCCCTCTGCCCGTCCATCGCCAAGGCAACGGCCAGACGCTACCACACAAGCGCTGCGTCCCGGCGGTGCTGGTAGCTGGGCGCATGTGCATAACAGGCAGCCGGTGGGCTGATTTCATTAGCGTTAACAGGCATTAGCCTGCAACTGTGTAGGTCAGGGGCAAGCCTTGATTGGCTCTGCTGAATACGAGGAAATTAACCTGCAGGAGTGTGTTCAACTGCTGATTGGTCTGTGTCTGTATTTAAGGCAATGAGGTCTGCTGCCTCATTGCCGGTTATAGCTTCTGTGCTCCAGTCTGCTGACCTGCTTGTTCCAGTTCCTGTATCCTGTTATCTACGTTTTGACTACCCGTGTTTGACCCTTGGCTTTGTATTGGACTTCGCTTTTGTTTCCTGTGACCCTGATCCTTGGCTCGTTTACCCGTTCCGCTTCTCTGCCTGTGACCTCTGACCTCAGCTTGTTCATCGATACTGATACCTGCTGCCGGCCTTTGACCTCTGCGTGGACCTGACGCTTCTTGCCTGGGTTCTCCCCAGCCGGTACACACTTCACGACCCTCTGTCAGTCTGCGGCCCAGTCTGTCCCCACCATCAGGGGCTCCAGTGAACACCTGACTGGCAGAGTAGACTCCGGGTTGTGTTGTGCCGGCTGGAAGAGTTCCTAACAGAATTGCAGAGTTAATGTGCTGATTAAAAGAAGGACTGCTCCGGGGGCCGAAGGTGGTGTAGTGTAGTCCCAGCCAGTAAGAAAACAAAAACAACATTCACTGGCCTCTACACTATCTACAAAACAAAAGTGTCTATGTTTGTTTTTAGTTAAAATATCAAAAGAAGAAGCATAAGTGGATTTTAAATCTAAACACTGTGTCACCCAATGGTCTTTATATTGACCTGGAAATAAATACTTTCTTAGGTGTCTGATTTATACCCCTCTGAATCAAAATAATGTAACACAACAGAACAACAAAGCACTGAGATAGATCGGATTCATATAAGGACTAATTAGAAATGAGGGTATACATATGTCTATGCCTCAGAACATCACATATACACAGCATGACACCACTGTCATATCTTCAGCCAGCACAGCACTTAATCGCAGCCCCTGAAACGGTAACTGTCATCCTATTTCCGGGAGGACTCAGCAGGCACTGCCTCGAGCATAGGACAGCAAGGTGGCTAAGTGGTTAGCACTTCTGCCTCACAGCACTGGGGTCATGAGTTCAATTCCCGATCATGACCTTATCTGTGTGGAGTTTGTATGTTTTCCCTGTGTTTGTGTGGGTTTCCTCTGGGTGCTCTGGTTTCCTTCCACACTCCAAAAACACATACTGGTAAGTTGATTGGCTGCTATCAAAATTTACCCCTAGTCTCTCTCTGTCTGTGTGTATGTTAGGGAATTTAGACTGTAAGCTCCAATGGGGCAGGGACTGATGTGAGTGAGTTCTCTGTACAGCGCTGCGGAATCAGTGGCGCTATATAAATAAATGGTGATGATGATGATGATGATGATGATGGTGGTTGCCAAATAATGGCAACCAGCATCAGCTAATGTTGTGCAAATCAAGCTTGCTGCACTTGTGCAGCCAACTGGCTGGACTCCTCTCATTGACCTTTCTGTGCTTAAAAACCCCTGTGTGTATATTGACCTGATTTGTCTTCTTGTTGTGACCCGTATT
Source organism: Mixophyes fleayi (assembly GCF_038048845.1). Classification (NCBI taxonomy): domain Eukaryota; kingdom Metazoa; phylum Chordata; class Amphibia; order Anura; family Limnodynastidae; genus Mixophyes; species Mixophyes fleayi. The sequence continues at coordinate 116,235,421 of NC_134404.1, forward strand.
GTTTATTGGATTTCACTGCCTGCACTGACCTCATTTTCATATTTTGGACTAGCCTGATATACTTATGGTTGCTTACTACCTCCTTCCATGTTCTGTCCACAACCTTTCAGCAGTATTGTGTTCATAAACTACTACTACAAGTATAAGACCTGGAGGCAACCAAGTACTGTGGAACACATTACGTTCTTTGGAAAGGGGGCTTCTATAAGCAAAGACTTTCAATATCACCATTAACCAATACCTACATCTAGCTTTTTGTTGTGGATTAGCTACACAAGTGAGACATCTGCTGGTGAAACAGGACATTACATGCCACTCTTTAGACAAGGAAGAATATACTAGTATCCACCACATCTATATAGTCATGCTTTGTATAACAGAAGAATTTATACAAATATGGCAGTTTTACACATATTCACACATATGTATGCTACTGACAGTGCATCAAGCTACAAGATGTGTATGATATTCAGGCCAGGGCCATCTTCTGGTTAAGCAGAAAATATACACCCCATTCTGAATATTAAAAGGTGGGTACAATATCAGATTGAGGTTTCAATATATTAGTTTGTCCGCACTATGTTTTCCTACAAGGCTGGCGATTGAACTTTGTTATGTATGCTATGTGTAGAATGCTTTCCCAGTTATATATTGACATTTTAATATAATAGAGGTTTTTGGTGTTTAAATATTCAATGACACGTGTTTATATATATTGTTAATTCAGCAACATCTTACTCTACGATAGTATGTATTAGCAGTGTCGGACTGGGGCATGAAGGGTCCACCGGGGGATTGCAACGCTAGGGGCCCACCAGAGGGGGTGTGGCCAGCCATCATAGAGGCGAGACCAGGCACTAGAGGGGGAGTGGTCAGCCCACAAAGGACAGCTTGCACCATAGTGTAGTATATAAAGAATGCAGTGTGTATATAAAGAGTACACAGTCTTCACCTGCCCCTTAGATTAGGCAGAACAGTCACCAAAAATCAGGATTGTTCCACTAAACCAGGCTTGGCTAACCTGTGGCATTCAAGGTGTTGTGAAACTACAAGCCCAAGCATGCTTTGCCAATATATAGCAGCTTATTGATGGAATGGTATGCTGGGACTTGTAGTTTCACAACACCTGGAGTGTCACAGGTTAGCCAAGCCTGCACTAGACTCAGAACATTTGACAGACTGTCCTACCTGTTCTTGTCACTTTTACCACGTGTGGCTGCTGGTTTCTTTAGTTGTGTCTTGTCTGGATCCTGGAATGTTCAGGGCCCTATTTGGAAAAAATAATGGGTACATTTAGAAAATTCCAACCAGCCTCGGCATTAAATAAATAGGACCCACAATTAATACTTAGGCCTTCCTCCAGCCCCAACATTAAAGTAATAGTATTCCCATTTCATAAATAAACCTATTTCCCTCCCTCCAGAATGTACCTATTTCCCGCAACCATCACTGCCATTAAATAATTCATATTCGCATTTAATAAATAGACCTCATGCTCCTCAAACTCAGCCCCACATTCAATTAATAGCCCCCAAATCACTCCATCTTAAATTAATAGTCCCCACTATAAAATTAAATTGCCTCACCTTCACCCTACAAACAAAATAGCACCCATTAGTTAGCCACAACCTACCACACACACATTACATTGCCACAAGCCCGCTTTGCAATCACACACACATTACTGTGCCCCTTAATCACCATGCTGTGCCTCCTTATGATCACACTGCGCCCTCCATGCTGCTTTTGCCCCTCCCCTCCATGCCCCCCTTCATCACCCTGCGCCATACTGCTTTTGTCCCCCCCCCCCTTCTCCTGGCCCCCCTTCATCACCCTGTGCAATGCTGCTTTGGCCCCCCTTCTCCTGGCCCCCCTTCATCACCCTGTGCCATGCTGCTTTGGCCCCCCTTCATCACACTCTGCCATGCAGCTATAGACCACCTTCATCACACTCTGCCATGCTGTCTTTGCCCCTTTTCACTCTCTGCTATGCTGTCTGTGCACCCCTTTCACTCTCTGCCATGCTGTCTGTGCTCCCCCTTCACTCTCTGCCATACTGCCTTTACTCCCCCTTCACTCTGCCATGCTCCTTGCTTCCGTTCCTTCACTTAGCTTTTCTATCGGCTTCTTTCTTCTCTTCTCTCTTCTGTCTTCTTGCTGACTCCTCTCTGCGCCGCTCCTCACTGAACGTCGGGTGTGATGACGCCACGGTAACGTGAGTATTTTTTTTTTTATGTTTTCCACTCTCCCCACCAACAAAGAGGGGAGCGAGAATGGTCGGGGCCTACCGAGAGATAGCCGGTCCCCCGGTGGGCCAATCCGACCCTGTGTATTAGAGATGCGCGTTGACACTTGTGTTTCATAACCGGTGTCTGTTCTAAACTGGGTTCGTGTTTCGGCTTTGTTACCGGTTTTGCCCAAAAAAAATAAATTTGCAAAAGGTTTTGGTTTTGGATCTGAATTTAATTAAAAATTGTGAAAAATAGGTAAAAATAATGTTGTTTTGAGCTGTTTTTGCTCCTATAGTTCTAGCTATAGCATTAACATTTATTTCTAGTTATTTCCAGTCTATTTTCCAATGATCCATTCACAATTGTCCCAATTTTGACCACAGTCTGCAGCGATCTGACTGGCTAAAATTAGTGACAGAGCAGTGGCACAAATATATGGCACAAAGACATGGCAGGTTAATTAAATATACAATCCCTAGACTAGGGGACACAAGAGATGATCTGGCAGCCTTACAAAAAATTGCTAAGTGTTAAGTAATTTGATGGCGCTATATAAATAAATCTGGATGATGATGATGAAGGTGCAGTGCACCCATAATTAAAAACTTCAAAGGGTAGGTATACAATACATTTGGAATGTAACAGAGCATTCATCATATACACGTATGGCACAGAAACAGGCAGAGTTCACTGAATGGACAGCAGTAGAATTAATGCTGCTAGACATTGGTAAAACTAAATAGATCAAGGTGGTGTGCACCTTCATCTACTTATTTACTATGCACTTATCTTTGGATAAATTATTCACAGAGAGCCAAGAGTAGAGGTTCAAACACCTTGTTTAGTGTAAGTGTTCTTCATGCTACGAGTAAGGTAGGCTGAATAGAAATTAGTATGTGCCGTAATGCTGCCATTGTGAATCAAACAAGGGGGCTCGTCACTCATATATCTTTGCAAGTATATAAATATGTAATGAATAAAATATGATATGTATTTGTCATTTGTGGATGGGGTGCTTGGATCATTGAGATTCTCTGATAAAGCTTTGAGAGGTATTTTGGCTCTGTACAGCTCCCCAACTGCCACAATTTCGGAAATGGTCTGACTTCTGCACCCTTCTAGATTTCTAACAGTCCCCTCTCACCACTCATATTTGCTCTCATAATAGAAATTGAACCTTACTATGTGGTCACATCACTATATCTCCTGAATAGGCCATATCAATGCTGGCAAAATTAATATCCTCTTCAGACTTTTATATGCAGTTATCTTTGGGTAGAGTATTCACCGGGAGCCAAGTGCAGAGCTTTCAAACACCTTGTTTTACTATACGTGCTTGTTATGGTATGAGTAAGGTAGATCTGTCTGAAAAGAAGTTAGAATGTGCTGTAATGCTGCCTTTGTGAATCAAACAATATATATATTTGCAAGTATATATGTCATGTATAAAATATGTCATGTATATAAATATGGAATGTATATCAATATGGAATGTATATCAATATGGAATGTATAAGTAATACATATATGTTATATTAGTGAAGTTTAAACAATATGTAAACCAGACAGTTCAGATTGGGCAATAGTTGGCCTTCCCACACAAGTATGTATAACTCACATAGATGCAGATTTGGTTGCCAAATATCTCTCTTGACAAGGCAATGCAATTAAATTTGAAAGTCCACATTCTGAGAAATTCAGAGACAGAATTTGGCATATTGGTCACCCAACCAGCCAGGTGACAACACTAGTAACATGCTGAAAACAGTTAGGCATTGCAATGAGTTACAAAAACTCCCCACAAAAAAAGGCAATTTTGGTGCAAGAATGTACTACAACGAAGGCTTCAGAAGATTCTTGGGGAAAAGTGGAGGAGTCAAAATCGTGCAAGAAGGCATCGTACCTGGGGCCAAGTATGTTGAAAAGAACATGCACATAGGTTAACAAACCAAGCACTCTAGCGACAGGCAATGCCCTTTTTGTGGCTTAAGTGGTTAATTTGTTTGGGCTTCCACAAAAGCCAACATTTTGGTTGTTGGTTGTTCAACTGAAGATTAGATAGAGAGGTTACAAAATGAATCAAAGGCAGTGCTCATCTTCCTCAATAGTAATCAATTATCACCCTCATCATCATCCTCACTGAAGATGTCTATATCAATTACATTTTCCTTTGTTTATAGAAGATACACCAAGTAAGTAACCATTAGGCAGCATGTGTGACACATTGGAGAGGATCAGCAGCAAATACATTAAATGAATCACGAGGGGACATCAAGACTGTCTATTACATGTGGCTCTTTTGGGTGTGTGAAGTTTTTATTGCATCACTTGGATTGCGCCTAGTGCAGTGTTTCTCAACTCCAGTCCTCAGGACCCACTAACAGTGCAGGATTGCCAGGTGACCAGTATAATAATTATACCACCTGCTACACTGTCAGTCAGTAATGAATACACCTGTGCTCCAGCAAGGAGACATGGAAAACATGTACTGCTAGGGGGTCCTGAGGACTGGAGTTGAGAAACACTGGCTTAGAGCTTAGGAAAACTCGGTTTTTGAGTGGTCGTAAAACTATAAAATCATAACAGGCCCTGTGAGCGAACGTTTAAGCCATGGGTTGCCAAAATCTGATTGACTGTGACTTAACCTGTTTATTGCAGAAAATCAGTCAAGTCAGTGACTTATGCAGCAGTCACTCACCTGGGAATGCTTGTTAAATAGGTAACAACATTCAGAAAATCATCATCTGGAATCTCAGTAAAGTTGGGATATTCGGGAAAGGTTATTATAGGTGCTCCGTCTTTCCCTCTTCCTCCTGAAAACAAAATACATCAGTCATTAAACCATCTCTTATTTCAAATCACAAATAATTATGTCACCTCTTAGATATCATATATGGCATAATGTACTACTCCCCTGCTGTAAATTAGAAGGAGTCATCGAGGAGTTCTGTGACTATATAAAAGGCACAAGTGCTTCCATACAGGTCACAGAACGCCACAGTGATTTCTAATATCGATCATCATTTACTTTAGGAGGTGCTTCATATACAAGTTTTCCTAATAAATATTTATTACATCAGAGCCCATTGTTTATAATGTTATTATTTTCAGGTGTTTATATATATATATTTATTTATAAAGCATTTTTTGGTGTATATATGGGATATTACACTCCCTTGTATAATATATAGTGATTACAAAATCAACAAACGGTTCTGTGGTCATATGAATGCAAAAGTGCTTTATACAGGTCGCAGGCTCCAAGCTGACTTTTAGTTTCCATCATAATTTTAAGAAAGGGGTGCTTTATTCCTTATAATACAAATATTGTCCTAGTAAACATTATATCATCATCATCATCATCATTTATTTATATATCGCCAACATATTCCGTAGAGCTTTACAATTGGGGAGAAACATAATAAACTAATAAACAAACTGGGTAAAACAGACAAAGAGGTGAGAAGGCTGCTCGCAAGCTTACAATCTATGGGACAATGGGAGATTGACACATGAGGTTAAGTCTACATTTTGCATCTTGGCCCAGCCAGACTGCAAAGGTAATGAAGAATTCACAGATTATAAGCAATGACGACATCAGACTTCACTGTTTATACAGATATTATATGAAAATATACATTAATTAACATTTATGAACATATATAAAGTGGTTGAAGTGGGGGGGGGGTGTAAAAGAGTATGTGCTACCTGTGCTATTTCCCCAAAAGTCTGCTATTGTTCCCTGATAGATCCTAGGGCCCAATACGCTAATGATCATTTCACAACCAATCTCCTTAATTATGGATTATCCTATTAACAATATTTTAATCGAACAAATCATTACCCATGATGCTTCAGGTGTTCTTAAATAGCATCTAAAACATAAACAGAGGGATCCCAGCTATGACACAAATGTGTTACAACCAGAAATCCATGAGATCTATTCATGCGACTTCCCTATTTGACCGGGCTCTCACCTAAGTATCTCACATGCTTGACAATTCCGCCAAGGTAACCCACTTTCATGTGTGACAATGCATATTCCAACAACAGTCTTATCAACAACTCATCCACAACATATTATAGTATGGTGTTGTATAGATAGTATATTGCAGTATAGTACAGATAGGAGTAAGATATGGTATATTATTTATTTGCAGGATTACAGTTTATAGATAGAAGATGCAGAGTGCACAGGGAAGCGTGACCAGGAGCGAAGGACATTTTCTGTAGTGCAGTGTAAGGGTTTCGGAGAGGTGTTTGTATTGCACGGGCTTGGAAGCCCATGCTTTTCTGGCCCCCTGTAAACCTGCATTGCGCAGCTTAGACATGAGCCGACAGGAAGCTGGTTCATATCCTTTCCCCAGACGCGTGTCTTTAATATTGTGCATGCATCAATTGGCACATGCGCAGTCACATCTGAGGGTGCAACGGCCATTACTGCCCATGGAAATATTAAATGTGCTATTGCGCAAAAGACGCACCAGTCATTCAGGGATTTCCATGGCCATTCATGCCCCCCCCCCACGATGACATCATCACATGGGGGGGCAGTGGGCCTGGTCAGGAGTGATCACACCTTCATAGGGTGTATACGGTGATATGCTATACCTCCACTTCTCCTACTGCTTTAATTGTAAAATTATCAAATTCCATTCACTTACATTCCCATTATGTTTTCCATACCACCACTTCTAACTTTCCACTTCGACCACTGCATATATAGTTATAAAGTATTACGCATGACAACATGACAGTTTGAGAGTGTGTAAATGATTGTGGGTGGGAACCAGAAGCAAACATGAAGAGTGAAATTAAAGATGGATGAAAGGAGATACAATTTGACTAAAAAGTGATGAGCGAGATAAAAGGTGATGAAGGGGACAATACATTTAAGCATGTGACATGACATACAGACTACCGTCTTATTGCAGAGGTGACATCCTATCACAGTACCATGATTGAAGTCACTGAGCTCTTCAGAACGACCTATTCTGTATCACAAATGTTTGCAAATGGAGACTGCATGGCTAGGTGATTGATTTTATACACCACTGGCAGCGGGTCTGATTGAAGCACCTCAATTCAATAATTCACAGGTGTGGCCAAATACTTTTGTCCATATACTGTATATTGGTTCACTGATCAGTACTGAAACTTTGTTTCTGGTCTTGTGCAGTTAGGATGCCAGAAAGGGAACACGTATGGCATAGGTATGTCATACTTCTGAACATCTTTTCAATGATAACGGAGCCTCATTATGGTCAGCAATACAGTGACACTGTAAGACTACATGAAGGTACTAAACAACAAGCCAAGACTGACATGTGGTGCCCGCCTAGGCTACTTTGTCAGACCTGCCCCATACACCTCCTAGCTGGCATTACAAAACATTGCTCCAACCACCACGGCATCCCTTTTGTAAAAAGAGGAATATACAGAGATCCTTTACAGGTTAATCCTTTACTCAGCAAATGGTTAAATATAAATACATGAAAATGACATGCAAAGTGAGCCCCTGCTCCTTGCATCCTTAGGCCTGGGCTTATATGATGGTCTTTTTGTAAATCCAAGCCTGACAATACATCTATATTTTTTTAATGTCATAACTGCACAGTGGTCAGCATTGCTATGGCGTTTGTATGATCTCCTCGTATTTGCAGACCCCCACAACCCCCTGCTATCCCCATTTGGATTGCTATGATGGATCAATAAAAGGTTATTTGAAAATTGTGCTTGCGTGTTTATTTTTGTTTTTTTACTATTTTGGTATAATGGGCAGAGGACATTGGAACTTGAAGATTGTAATACTGAAACTTCACATCTCTGTCAAACATCCTGTTCCACCGTGAAACACGTTTTGCATTGCAGTTTGTTCATCTCTACCTGTTTGAATGCACTCTAATGTTATTTCTTCCCCGTAAGTAGTAATTTACACAAGTCAATAAGAGTCATTTACAAAAGCGCTATTTTGGATTGGTCATAAAGTGTTAGTAGGCTGAAAGTGATGTTTCACCTTTTTTCACCATGCGCATTTCCAGTAATGAACGTGATCTTTTATATATTTGTGGTGGATAAACAGACTCAAGATGAAGTACTCTATAACCAATTTAATTGCTTTGTATACATGTGTAAAGGCCTTCATTAATCACATATAAGGAATACATAGTAGTCATATGTGCGGTTTCCATTTTACCTTCTAGCAGACTATAAACACATAAAATACCAGGAAAATAGTACCAATAATAATACGTATGTACACATTGAATAATCTAAATGTGGTTTTATGCACTGCGTGAAGTTACGTAATTTATAGTACATTCTGCAGTGTTCTCATGGGTTTATTGCATTGTAATTGCATCCATTAATGGTGCTACAAACACGTCTTTACAATCAGCAAACAAATGTATGTCAATGAGTTTCATAAATGCATGTAAAGTCAAACATGTGTACAATCCATCCCTTTAACTACACACTATGCTGTTAACCATTTTTATTTTCCTTTGTCTCCTGACTTGCCTCCTCTCCTGTGTTCCGTCCCACTCATAACTAGAGATGGGCCGGGTCTGGTTCCCCTAGAACCGAACCAACCCGAACTTTGCCTATCCGAGTACCGAGCTGAGTAGCCCGGTACTCTCCCGCCCGCTCCAAATCCAAATCGAGGCCGAACGTCATTGTGACGTCGTCAGATCTCGGGGCTCGGTTCTCGCGATACTTCAAGATTATAAATTCACACCTCCACAGCAATCCATCGCCATTTGACAGAGGGAGAGAGCAGGGTGTAGTCACAGGCTGATTAGAGCAGGGACAGAGAATCCAATATTCTTCTTGCAATTGCTCTAACAAAAATCGCTAGAGAAGAGAGGAGGATAGAGGTTCAATATTATTTTTTAATATTTGGCACTCCTCAGTGCTTTTGGGGTGTCCCCCATAATTGTGCATAAATATTTCTGGCTTTCAAAAGTCATATCTGTCAGCAGTATCTACCAAATAATTTTTAGCACTCCTCAGTGCTTTTGGGGTGTCCCCCATAATTGTGCATAAATATTTCTGGCTTTCAAAAGTCATATCTGTCAGCAGTATCTACCAAATAATTTTTAGCACTCCTCAGTGCTTTTGGGGTGTCCCCCATAATTGTGCATAAATATTTCTGGCTTTCAAAAGTCATATCTGTCAGCAGTATCTACCAAATAATTTTTAGCACTCCTCAGTGCTTTTGGGGTGTCCCCCATAATTGTGCATAAATATTTCTGGCTTTCAAAAGTCATATCTGTCAGCAGTATCTACCAAATAATTTTTAGCACTCCTCAGTGCTTTTGGGGTGTCCTCCCTAATTGTGCATAAATATTTCTGGCTGTCAAAAGTCATATCTGTCAGCAGTATCTACCAACTAATTGTTAGCACTCCCCAGTGCTTTTGGGGTGTCCTCCCTAATTGTGCATAAATATTTCTGGCTGTCAAAAGTCATATCTGTCAGCAGAGTGTTTCTAAATCAGTGCAAAAAACAAAAACCCAAAAAAAATTTACTGTGTTGAAGCGAAAAAGAAGTGTTACTGAGCAAAAGTTAAGTGCCGATAAATTTTTTTTTGCAAACATGCCATTCTACACACGCAGTGGCAAAGAGAGAATGAGGCCTTCACCTTTGGCTATTAGTGGCAGATCCCAAAAAGTTACCCAGCCTACAATTGGTGCACAACTACTGTTACGCATTAAAGCCGAGCTGCAAGATAACAGAAAGGCATTACAGGAGAATGTTTGCTCTGATTTACAAATGACAACAATCCCTGTGGAGAGTCCATCCAACAGTGGGATGTCTAATCGTGAGCATTCTGCTGATGTGTGCCTTAATAGCCCGAGTGTAGCCGGTGATACACAAATTGAGGATGCCACTTTGGAATTAGAAGAGGATGAGGGGGAGATTTATGTAGGCGACGAGGGCGCTAATGAGGATGTTGATGAGGATGAGGTTGTTTGTGTAAGTCCTGCACCATTTGGCAGCAGTTCTGGCACGTGACAAGAAAAAGGCCATTGTCATGCCTGGGCATAAAACAAAAAAATCCACTTCTTATGTGTGGAATTATTTCTACCCAAATCCAGAAAACAATTGTATAGCCATTTGTAGTGTATGTCTGTTAGGAACCCCTCCAGCGGCACAACACAACTCGGAATCTACTCTGCCAATCAGGTGTTCACTGGAGCCCCTGATGGTGGGGACAGACTGGGCCGCAGACTGACAGAGGGTTGTGAAGTGTGTACCGGCTGGGGAGAACCCAGGCAAGAAGAGTCAGGTCCACGCAGAGGTCAAGGGCCGGCAGCAGACAACAGTATCGGTAAACAAGCTGAGGTCAGGGGTCACAGGCGAATAGCAGAACCGGTAAACAGGCCAGAGATCAGGGTCACAGGAAACACGAGCGAAGTCCAATTCAAAGCCAAGGGTCATACACGGGGAGTCAGTAGTGGTATCAGAATACAGGAACAGGAACTAGCAGGTCAGCAGACTGAAGCACAAAAGCTATAACCGGCAATGAGGTAGCAGACCAGCAGAGCCTGGCTCTGATAATACCCAGCCCCCTGCACCTAAATTCATTAGCCCGCAGGCTTGTAATATAGATGGGCACATGCGCCCGGCTTCTCATTGCCGGGACGCAGCGCTGAAGCGTCCCTCCGTTGCCCCGGCAACGGCCGGGTCATAGGCGGAAGTGATGTCCCAGTCGCCATAGCGACGGCCGGGACGCAGGTAGGAGAGTCGCGGTGGCTGGGCACCGCCGCGGCTCGTAACAATGTCAAGCCACAGTCAGTCGAGGGAGGGACCTTAACCATCTTGGAACCTCGTCTAGGTTACGCCATTTAACGAGAGTTCATGGGAAAGTGTTGGGAAAAGCTGAACGTTCTTCCCAAAAAAATACAAGCACTCCATCATCAGCTAAGACTCTCCGCTCACCGACATCCCGACGGCTACATAATACACCCACCACACCATCCTCATCAATATCCTCAGTAGCGCTTAAGGCTGGATGACTCCTGCACTATTATTGATTCCTCTGAAGAAAGCGTTAGTCCCACTGCTGCTGCTGTTGCTGCTGCTGGGGGTGAATCGTCATCCCAGAGACAGATCAAGAAAATGAGCAGTCCAACATTTCAGCAATTAACTGTGAAACAATCATTTGCGAGGGGAAGCAAATATGACAGCAGTCATCCAGTCGCCAAGCGAATCACAGACGCCATGGCTGCAATGTTAGTGTTAGATCTGCGTCCAATCTCCACAATAAACGCAGCTGGTTTTTCCCAGTTAATTGAGGTTTTGTGTCCGCGTTACAGAATTCCATCGCGACACCATTTCTCCGGTAAAGCAATTCCACAACTATACCAAAAAGTGTTTAAAAATGTAGAGATTGCGCTGAAAAATGCCATTCTGCCCACTGTCCACTTAACCACAGATATGTGGTTAAGTGGAAGTGGCCAAACCAAAGACTATATGACTGTGACAGCCCACTGGGTTGGTCCTTCACCTTCACCAGCAGGAACAGCCGCAGCATGTACACCACTACGTAACATTTGTCACAGGCAGGCCACTCTTTGTATTACCGGCTTCACTAACAGGCATACGGCTGACAATTTGTTACGCAAGCTGAGAGATGTGATGCATGGCTTATACCACTCGGACTCTCCCCAGGGTATGTCATTTCTGATAACGCCAACAATATAGTGCGAGCATTACAGCTGGGTGATTTCCAACATATTCCCTATTTTGCTCACACCATCAACTTGGTGGTGCAGAGCTTCCTACGAAATAACCGTGAGGTGCAGGAGATGCTTTCGGTGGCCCGTAAAATGTCAGGCCATTTCAGGCATTCAGCCACAGCATGTAGGAGATTACAGCAGCTCCAAGAGCAGTTTAACTTGCCCTGTCACCAACTTAAGCAAGAGGTGGTAACTAGGTGGAATTCCACCCTGTACATGGTTCAGAGGATGGAGGAACAGCGCAAAGCCATCCAAGCATATTGCACAAGCCATGACATTGGGAAAGGAGGGGGGATGTATTTCACTCTTGCACAGTGGGGAATCCTTTCAGTCCTGTGAAGGTGCTGAAACCATTTGAAGTTGTGACGTGTGAGGTGAGTGCAGACTCTGCTAGTTTGAGCCAAGTCATTCCTTTAATTAGACTATTGGAAAAGCAGCTTGAGAAAATGAAGGAGGAGCTGAAAGCAAGCAATTCAGCAAAGTATGTTGGCCTTGTTGATCAAGTATTTCATTCGCTTCACACTGATCCTCGAGTTATTAAGATCTTGAACTCGGATCAGTACGTTTCGGCCACTGTGCTTGATCCAAGTTTTAAAACCTACATAGAGTCTTTACTTGTAAATGAGCGAGATATGAACTTTTGCAAGGAGCTATTGCTCAGCAAGTTGGCCGCTGAACTGGGCCCCGGCTTGACAACGTGTCCTCCTTCACTTTTTCAAGCTGCTGCTGCTCGTAAAAAATTAAATTTCCCAAAAAGAAGCAGGGAAGACGCAGGGGGCAGACCAGAACAATTTAACATCTGGGCTGGTTTGAAGGATTTTTCAAAAAAATGTGTTACTTTGCCCATAACTCCATCCAATACGAGTATAAACATGCAAAGTATGGTGGAGGATTACTTTCAAGAGGTAGTAGATATGGAAAAGTCAGAAAGTCCCTTTGCTTACTGGGAAGAAAAGCAGGCCATTTGGAAACCAATGTACAAACTTGCTTTGCAATACCTAAGCTGCCCACCCTCCAGTGTGTACTCTGAACGAGTGTTCAGCACAGGAGGGAACTTAGTCAGTGATCGCCGTAGAAGGTTACTTCCCAAAAATGTGAAGAAAATGATGTTTATAAAAATGAACTACATCTTCCACGAGGAAGGCCTTCACCATCCAAGACATCCAAGCACTGACTGTTCTCTAATGGCGGATTCAAGCGGCGATGAATTGATAGTCTGTGATGATGACGTACACACTGATGAGGCTGAGGATGAAGCTGAAGATGATGATGATAACATCTTTTTAAAACTTTCTATGTAAGTGTAGAGTGCAATCTACCCCCAAATAGGAAAGGGACTTGTGGCATTTCCATATCACGTACCGTCTTGAAAGGCTGCTGTTTGGGCAATTTCTCATTAAGGGTAGGGTGTCATAGACAGAGTGACCCCAAACTGCCTTTGTCCATTTCTCTTAATATTGTACAGTCTATAATGGCTGAATTTTTTGGTATTTTATACAAGTGGAGGGGAGCCTAGAGAGACAGAAACCAAACTGGCTTTCTCCATGTCAATTAATATTGTACAGTCTATAACGGCTGAATTTTTTTGTATTTTATACAAGTGGAGGGGAGCCTAGAGAGACAGAAACCAAACTGGCTTTCTCCATGTCAATTAATATTGTACAGTCTATATTGGCTGAATTTTTTTGTATTTTATACAAGTGGAGGGGAGCCTAGAGAGACAGAAACCAAACTGGCTTTGTCCATTTCAATTAATATTGTACAGTCTATAACGGCTGAATTTTTTTGTATTTTCGACAAGTGATAGGGGGCCTATAGAACCAGAAACCAAACTGGCTTTGTCCATTTCAATTAATATTGTACAGTCTATAACGGCTGAATTTTTTGGTTTTTTAAACAAGTGGAGGGGGTCCTATAGAGACAGAAAGCAAACTGGCTTTTTCCATTTCTTTACATACTTAACTACAAGTGTAGGGTGTAATATACATCCAAAGACGATGTCTGCATTGCCAATATGCATAGATGGAGAGAAAGACAATCTGTTTTGTGTTTATAATAAGTGAAGGCCTACCAACGAAGAATTAAACTGTTTTTTTGGATTATTTATTACCTCTACAATTAGATTACTTATCTCTAAAACAGTTGGAGCACTAAATTGGGTTATTTTAGGCCCAAAAACATTGATTTTCCAACAAAATAGCAAAACAAAACCAAACAAAACCAAAACCAAAACACGATATGGCGGTTTTGCAAAACCAAAACCAAAACCAAAACCAAAACACAACGGTAATCCAGATCCAAAACCGAATCCAAATCCAAAACACGGGGGTCAGTGACCATCTCTACTCATAACAGCTTACTGGATGTGGTGGAACTTTTAAATGAAGATGAAAAAGCCTTATCGCTTTTCTAATCAAACAATAATGATAGTGTTTCAACATCCTTGCGAGACCCGCTGTCTTTCTACATGGTTTCAAAAGAAATGGAACACTGTGCAGTATGAACATTATAAGATATATATTTATTCATAGAGCTATGGGGAACAGCTTGTTGCCTTAAAAGTGGTACTAAAACCCAAACTGCATACACCTTTATTCCTCAACGTGAAAGCTATAAGTGAGCATTTTATATTAACTATATCAGTTCACGAGTAAGTTCCACAACTTTCCTAACAAGGAGGAAAAAAGTGTCCTGTTGCCAACATCAAAATAAACACAGCAGTTTAAGTCATCAAAGTCAGTGTCTCTGAACGGTGGGTGGATTTTCACATAAATATGTTACATATAAATGAGTTACTTCTGAATAACTTCAACAAATGTAAAAGTTCTGTTACTCAGAGAAAGGGAAGACAGCACAGTACCCTAAAGATTACACTACACCTCCAACGTTGAGGAGCCACGGGCAGCCACACTTCCTGTGACCAATTACCTGGCTGGGACAGTGGTGTCACGTTGGAGCTGTTCCTAGCGTACAACCGCATGACAGAATCTCTGTTGCAATTTGCACACATAATGACAGGATAATTGCCGGCTTCCTTGGGTAGTTATACCCTGGGTATTAAAAGGCATTATTTTTAGCTATTAAATGCTTTTATAAGCAACACATGTTTTGACCACACTAAGGAAACCACTACCATGCATTATATCTACAACCCCTCCTGTCAATGTTCAGAGATTTGGTTGCATTAAGCACAGCTTACCTGGCAAGGTAGCAAACTGCCTGTGAAGTTGCTCCATAATATCGACAGCAAGCAGTGGCCTGATCTCCTGCTGCATGATTTCATCTGTGGATTTAAAGACAGATCCTGGTTAAGTCAAGATTCCCAACAGCACAAAATATCCACAAAACAGGATTAAGCAAACTGTTCTGAAGTTTTCATATGATTGCTGTCATTTTAATAAGAAACAATTTTCTGCTTGGAAAATGACTTTCCAAATGTCTATCGCCTTAACTGACTCTCAGTTATTTAGCTTGTAAAATATATAATCCGAGCTGAAAGTTATGTTCTTTCCTTGTTCTTCATTGAGAAATGAGCCTGGATAACCTCAATACTACTGTGACCAGCCCTTGCCCCTGAGCACTCTATGGAAACCAGGCTTAGCTCAGCACTGAATGGCTCGGCTGTGGTAGACAGGACCTCACTCCTGCGTGAGACACTGACAGTTACACTGGAGCCTCTTTGTTACATACTGTGCTCAGTGAACTTTCTTCCCCTTTTTTTGCTTCAGAGTTTTATTTTTCCACAATTGTGTTAACTGAATAGTTCCGCAATGGAAAGGGCATCTGAGAGTGAAATAAATTCTAAAGAAAGGATAAAGCACTTTAACTAGAAAACTGATGCTAGTTTCTTGTAGCGGTGCATACTGTACGGGAAATTGGCAGCAACTTTCCCATTTGTAAAAACGAAACATTTACAAGAATGTTTAGACCATGATCGCATAACAGTGGAAAAATTCAACACTGCCCAAGCAGCTGAACAAGACAAAATATGAGGTGGAGTTTTCCCTACACTGGTATCCGATTCTCTTTTTCCTTTTTTCCATCAAACTTTTTAAAGAGTTTTTGCAAGCAAAGGTCTGTTTGGTCTGTTTCCAACAGCGCGCATGATACTAAAGTAAGACACCAGGCTACTCACAGCTACTCCAACTTGCCACTTAATCACAATAGTCTCCGTGCAGCACAAAAGCATCAGACACAATCAGAATTAGATGGAGGTTCTGTTATTATGGGGTATGCATCAATAACTTGCGGTACAGCTAAATATGCATCGCTGCACATCGCAGTGATGCATATTTAGGTACCGCTAAGATGTACCATACTGGGGCTACTCTGGGAGCCCTGACGAAGTGACCCCTCTCCTGCCCTCTCCTGCTGGGGACAAGAGGAAGCGCTGTGCACTTCCACTGTACTAGATTCTGCAAAGCCAGAGAGGCTTCAACAGAATCCCATTGAAAATGACAGGTAGCTCCTCTGTTAGGTAGTTAATACATAGCAAATTTACTACAGCCGTTTTCGCATCTTTTAAGTGGATTTTAGCTTGATGCATAGACCCCTATAAATGGTAAAGGCCAGTTATGTTTGACAGCAGCTGACTATGTTAAGGTTTCTACAGTGACTGGTTCTTGTTCTCTGTCTCCACCTTCAGCTGTGTCGTTTCACCCATGATGTACCACAGTAGCTGGGCCCAGGGGCATAGGGTTTAAAAATCGGGGGCGGGGGGTAGGGGGACAAAAGGCCAAGGCCATAGGGCTTGGAGCTCCTTTTCTTGCGTTTGGTATCTAGTTTTACAACAGTTGTAACAGGGACTGTAGATATACAAAGACTTTCAAAAGACCAATCCTATGTTAATCTATGTTTATCCCATGTATCCATGGTATTTTTTGCCAGTATTTCAGGGGTTGGACAAAAATGTATTTATGCATTATTAAATACATAATATTATTAATATTAATTACCAATTAGTACAATAGCTGATAGAAAGATAGATAAATTCAATTGTTCATTTTAAAAATGTACATTTTTCATACTCATTAACCTAGTTTTTATTCAGATTTCGTTGATTGTGAGCATTTTTAAATCTATAGTCACTGCCTCACTGGCTATGGTAATTGCTATAAAGTTTAATTGCTATATCTCATGTTTGTTACTGGATGCACTGCACGAATTTCAGGGTAAAAATAAAGTGAATAGTTGTTCATCATCAATACAGATTATTTATTAAATGTTAATGAATGCAACACAAAATTAGAATTTTTAAAATAAACAAAGCAATCAATCTGTATTAAATCTATACTAAGGCAATCTATATTAAAGTTATACTAAGATATTATGTTATTTTAAAAAAGTTTCACAAGAACAGATCACATGACTTCAGAAAGTAGCATGAAGGCTTTTATGTAGAAGTTCATGGGGGGGGGGGGCAAAACACAGTCTTTGCCTACCCAACAGAAACCATGGGGGTGCAACTGTCCCCTTGGTTAATACACCCCTGGCCAGAGCCGGATTTACCACTAGGCAACCTAGGCAATTGCCTAGGGCCCAGCGGTCCCCAGAGTGCCCTCCCAGGGCCGGCGGTGAGACCAACCTTTAAAAATGTGCCACTACTTATGGGCCAGTGCTATGTGCTTGCCCCCCTGGGCTAAAGTCTGCCAGCCAGCCCCTGAATAGGGGTATATGTTATGCTAAAAACTATAATGCTATGGATTTTATCAGGGAGGGGGCCCCAAACCAGTATCTTGCCTAGGGCCCCATGAGGTCTAAATCTGGCTCTGCCCCTGGCTGCGCCCATATATCAACCACCAAGGGCTGCTCTACTATTGGCATCTGATAATGCTGCCGCCTTACAATAACAACACACTTTCCAGGCTAGCTGCTACAACTGTTATTCTGCTTCCTTATGAATCAGGTGTTCCCCAAACCTCTTATGTTGTAAGTTTATTTGGGCAGGGTCATCTTTACCTGTTTCAGGTCACTGCATGGAATTTGTTTATAACATTATCCCTTCAGTGTACAGTACTGCATAGTATGTTGACCCTTTCTAAATAAAACAATAATAATAATAATAATAATAATAATTACAAATAGTGGGAGTGGGATACAACTAGGTGAGAATACCAGATGGAAGGCGATAAAAAGCCTCAACTGTTTTTTTTGTTGTTTGGTTTTTTTTACATCCATTTGGCCAAACAGTTACATAACCTGATTAAAAAAAGGACTCTGGCCAAATAGCTGCCCACTGGAGGAACCCCGTTCCTCCAACGCTCCAAATGGTCTGTGGTCGGGTCTGGCACACCTATCAGATGGAATATATCACCAGCGTGCTTAGGAGCTCCTCCGTGTCCTACAACAAAACTTGGTCTCCATGGGCTTCATATTGCAATCAACCCCTACTTCAATTCTAATCATGTTCGGTTTGTTACTGGAAATCCCAGATTTAATTATCACCTTCTGCTAAATACTTAAAAGCATGAATTCCCTCTCCCCTCCCTTAACCTTCCCAATCTGCTCTTTCCCTTCCCCCATTTTGCCCTATACCATCCCCTTACTCCCCCTTCTTTACCT
Organism: Mixophyes fleayi; assembly: GCF_038048845.1. Classification (NCBI taxonomy): domain Eukaryota; kingdom Metazoa; phylum Chordata; class Amphibia; order Anura; family Limnodynastidae; genus Mixophyes; species Mixophyes fleayi. The sequence continues at coordinate 116,253,954 of NC_134404.1, forward strand.
TTTTCCTTTTATTTGTATAATTTAAAACAAAATAACATCTCTATGGTACCATGCTCATATGAAGCTGAATTCGCTTTGTAAAAGCACTGTGAGTGTGTTACACACACTGCTAAATTTGTTAAACTTGTTAAGTTTATATGTGCATTTGTCATCTCACTAATGTACCTTTCAAGAGTTTTATATTCTGTAATGCTGTTCAAGATTAGATGTTATTAATAAAACGTATTTTTTTTTTTTTAAAAAAAGGACTCTGGTCTCAATCAACATAAAATAATGTAGACTAAAAAAACCGAAAACTATAACTCTAAAGCAATGAAACAAAGTTGCCCCCTTTGCTAAAAATACACCTAAACAAAACACCATGGAGCAATCTTCAGCTTTCTCATATTTACTTGTACAAGTGTACTACAATCAAAGTGATTCAATTGATTTTCAAATAAATACACAACTCTGCGAAAGGCCCCACAGCAGTTTATTGCATTTTAAAACAAAATCTTCTTCATTGTGAATATCAAAGAACATTTAAAACAAATCTGATAAAATGTTATTTAATACCAGCAGTCAGGGGAAAATTTCAAATACTTTTAATATTTCCTAAGAGCACGGTCAAGTCCATTATAAAGAAATGGTGTGAATATAGCACAACTAGAACAGGCCGTCCTCTAAACCGGAGCACCTGTGCAAGAAGGGGACTTGTTATAGAGCCACGAGAGGCCTTTGACAACTCTGACAGAGTTACAGTCTTACATTGTGGATTTGTAGGAAACGGACCATTGTACAGTAATAGCCCGAGCACTTCACAAATCTGTGCTTTATGGGAGTGTGACAAAAAGAAAAACATTGTGAAGAAAACTCACATAAAATCTCACCCACAGAGTGTGCCAAACAGCATGTGGGAAACCCTCCTACCAAGTGGAGAAATATTTCATAGAGGAGATCAAAGAGCAAATGGATTAAATTACGGTTTTGTCAAATCAACGGTTTTTGGCTATTTTGCTGTCAATTTTTAAAATTGCAATTTAATTGCACGCCAAACCGTTTGGTGGATGCAGAAGGATACAGATAAATCTGTGAGAAAAAAATGCTGCAGTTTGCAGGGGACCCTAGGACTAGGGGGAAGATTTATGTTCTAGTAGGACCATGACCCAAATAACACAGCAAAAGTCACATTAGAGTGGCTTAAATAATAATAATAATAATAATAATAATAATAATACTAATAATAATAATAATTGCCCTGTAGTGACCCAGTCAAACACCTGGGGGTAAATGTATTATGGTCCGATTTTTTTCAACTCGCCGGAAATCGGCGACTTTGCAGCTAAAATTTAAAGTGGCGATGGCTTGTAAAGGCAAACTTGCCTTTACAAGCCATTGCCGCTTTAAATTTTAGCTGCAAAGACACCGATTTCTGGCGAGTTGAAAAAATCAGACCATAATACATTTACCCCCAGACCTTAATCCCACTGAGAATGTATGGAATTATTGAAAATTGATGTTCACAAATGTAATTTAATTACAATGCACTTTTCTTTAATACATAAAAATGTATAAAGCCTGGAGGGCAAGAATAGCTGGGAAAAATTGCACATAATATAATATCATAAAAGGCATCAAGTGCAGACCTTATTAAATGCTGAAAAACAAATCTATATTTGATGTTCATACATTGTACCAGTCGGTTTTTTAATTTGTTGTTGTGTTACACCCTTGAATTTTTGTATAACCTGTACAATATCTTCAGAATTAAATGGGAATTATCAACTTTCTATCATCAGAATATTTTAATAAGATGAGTTATGAAGTTATGAACCCAAAAAAGCTTTCCTTTTCAAATTACATATAGTTATGTCAAAGACAAAATATAAAAATATGAACTGCACAGTATTATTTGGTTGCACACCAACAGTGATTGCCTCCAAACTTATTGCTACCTGCTGGTAGTTTCTCCCACTCTTCCATTGCAATTTGATGAGAAAGTCCTAATTGTGGATGAAACGCATTGGATCGATTTTTGCACCTCACCAGCCACCGTACTTTGCGGATCAGACCAACACTTCAGCGTTCCACACGCGGCTACACGAGAAATAGACAGCACAGATTATCTTCCTATGCTGCTATTACATCTGCATTTATCTCATTTACCATTTGTGGGACACCACCATTTCCGCGTTCTACACGCGGCTATATGAAGAATAGGCAGCATGGAGAATTTCATTTAACAGATTCAGGCTGGATTCATCTTTAAACCCGGTCTGCATATCGTTATATCCTGAAGATCCAGATATAGGGATTTCTAGGGTAAGATCCTTTCTATCTCTTTTCCTCACGGAGTTCTGATTTTATTCCTCTCCTACTTTTTCCTAAAGAGCTATAAACATTTATTTTGTCTGTCTGGTTGTTACCATAACCTTTGCGCCCTTTCATTATTACAGCAAATCTGATGTGCTGTTAGCTGCCAGCTGCTGTTAGTGCAGGCGCGGTGTGCAGTGAAGCTGTTTAGTGAGGAGGTCCCGCGGGACTATGATCTCATGTGACCTGACCACACTAAGCAGTGCACAGAGACTGCTCCCCCACTGACAGGGCAAGAGGAAAGAAGAGCCTCCCGGAGCCTGCAGCGAAGACAAGAGAACCAGAGACAAGAACCAGTAGACAGCAATAGGCAAGAGATTTTTTTGCTATGTATCAAAGGGAAGGAAGAGGAGCGGAGGTGATACATTGTGGCTGGGGGGGGGGATGAATTATAGAAACACAGAAACATAGAATTTGACGGCAGATAAGAACCACTTGGCCCATCTAGTCTGCCCATTTTTTATTAACCTATGGTACCGTAAACCCTATATGATCATATATTCTTTATAAGGATATTCTTATGTCTATCACAAGCATGTTTAAACTGCTATATTAGCCTCTACCACCTCTGATGGGAGGTATTCCACTTATCCACTACTCTTTCTGTGAAGTAGTTTTTCATCAAATTTCCTCTGAACCTACTTCCCTCCAGTGTTCTAGTACTTCTCTTCCTTTGAAGAATGTTTCCCTCCTGTACCTTGTTCAAACCCTTGATATATTTGAAAGTTTCTATCATATCCCCCTTTCCCTCCTCTGCTCCAAACTATACATTTTAAGTTCTTTAAATCTTCCCAGGTAAGTTTTGTGCTGTAGGCCATGCCCTTCTTTGTACAATCTGTAATGTATTTATATCCTTCTGGAGATATGGCCTTCAGAATTGAACACAGTATTCTAGAGGAGGCCGTACCAATGACCTATACAGTGGCATTATTACTTCTTTCTTTCTCCTACTGATTCCTCTCCCTATGCAAACAAGCATCTGACTTGATTAGCCTTCCTCATTGTTTTATTACATTGCTTATCTGACTTTAAGTCACCTGAAATAGTGACTCCTAGATCCCTTTCCTCTTCAGTAGTTTCCATTATTATGCCCTTAATACTATATTTAGCCTATGCATTTTTTGGGCATTAAACTGTAATTGTCACTCTCTTGACCATTCCTCTAGTCTACCTAGATCATCAATTATTTGTTTTACCCCCTCCTGGTGTGTCTACCCTGTTGCACATCTTTGTGTCATCTGCATAAAGGCATACTTTCCCTTGAATGCCATTTGCAATGCCTCCAATAAAGATATTAAAAATCCCTGGTCCAAGTACAGATCCTTGGGGTACTCCACTGGTAACCTTTCTCTCCTGTGAATGCTCTCCATTTACTATAACGCTTTGTTTTCTATCCTGCAACCAAGATCTTATCCATTCAACCATCTTAGAATCCAATCCCAAGCTTTCAAGTTGGCTGCCGGGGGGTGAGGGCCTCACAGAACACTTAGCCCATGGGCCTACATTGGCTTAATCTGGCCCTTCCTCCAGTACTAGAGGCAGCAAAGCAGCCCCACAGCATTATGGATCCTCCACCATGTTTAACCATAGGTAGTGTGTGCATTTTGTCACTTATTTTGTCTAGGTAGTTTTGGCAAAGATCAGTGGTTCCTTTTCATGTCTTTTTCAGTGGGGTCCTCTTTGGCCTTTGCCCATAAGGCCCATCTTGGTTTAGTGTGCGGCATATGGTACAGGTTGAAACCATCATACCAAATTGTTCCAGGTCAGCATTCAGTTATTTGGAGGTTGTATGTGGTGTTTTTTTTCCACAGTTCGTACCAACTTTCGAAGACTTCTCTCATCGATTTTCCCCTTTCCCCCATGTTCAGGGAGGGTCTTCACAGTTCCATGAATAGCAAACTTCTTAATAACATTGCATACTGTTGAAACTAGAATGCCAAGGTCTTTGGAGATGGTCTTTTACCCTTTAGAGGTCTTGTGTTTGGTGATAACAGCACTTCTGATGCTCTCTGATAGCTTTTATGTCTTATCGATTGTGACAAAGTAATAGGGAAAAGTGGCCTTTTAAACATTAAAGCTATTATTCATGGGTTAATTCAAGTCATATGAGCACTGACAATGTATTACAGGTGACTAATATCTAATTTATCACACTTGAGTTTAATCTAGATTTCTTTTTCAAATTCATTTGAATTGCTCAAAGGATTGGCAATAATTGTGTCAAGACAATCTTTCAATTATTCAATTATACTGTTTCCTATTATTACTTTTTAAAATTGTTATTGTTATCCTTAGCTGTTCTGTGCCAGAACAAGTGTCTGTAAACCAAAGCGGTTTAACTACATTCCTCTTTTTCAGGAGCTATTGTACATGATGTACTTAAAATTCAGCGGTGCCAATAATGTGGACCACAACTGTATATATAGAATTATGATTATGTTCATTTGGAGTTTCTTTTTTTTTTCAAATTTATTGTAATATTGCAATAATAAATAAAAGGCATCATAAAAAAATTATAAAGAAAAGGGTGTAAGATGAAATTAAGATCTATAAAAATGGAATAATTACATATCCTTCAGTCCATACTGACCATACGGAGACCAGAGCCGGATTAACAATAGGGCTAAAGGGGCTACAGCCCAGGGGCCTCGGGCAGCTGGGGGGCCCACTGGCATTCATTGGGTCGGGGGCGTCTTCTGTTCAAGGAGCATGGCAGGCAGCTAACAGCAAATGTTATGCTGTTAGCAGCCTGCTGTCATTGTAGTATTTACGTGGCGTGCAGTAATTTCCTTACCGAGGAGATCTCGTGAGAATGAGACTGAGTCATAGTTCACTCTCACAAGATCTCCTCAGTAAGGAGATTACAGTGCGCTGCGGAAGCACTACAGGGAGTGTGTGGGGGGGGGGGGGGGGTCATGGGGGGGGTCCTCACAGTACCCTTAGCCCGGGGGCCTCCCTTCCCTTAATCCAGCCCTGACAGAGACAGAGTATTGAGCTGGAAGATCCAATACATCTCATGCTGGGATAATAAAATAATGTCTCCTTTTCTTTCACTCCAGAGTCACATGGTCTAGGGCCTTAATAGATAAGGAATCAGGGTCAGAATTTATTTTTCTTTTTTTTAAGTTTAGAGACTAATGATTTTCTACTATGCTCTTAATGTTTCTTATGTGTTTCTGTATCCTTAACTTAAGCACTATCAATGATAGTAAGATGTTAATTGTATATGTTAATAAACTGACAAAAATGTACATTTCACAGTTATTGATGTTGGCTAAGGTCTGTATAGCGAGGCTGTGGTTGGCCCCGACGAGTCCCACGGTTAAAAATTGGAAGGCACTGGTCAATACCACCATAAGGCACGAGAGATTTGTTTATACTAGCAGACAGGCTCTGAAGGAATTTGAGAATATATGGTACAGATGGTTAGAGTCTCCATTCTATCCTATGTCATCTAGTACAGATGCTCTATCTACTTAAATGTATGGCTACCGCAGTTCTTATAATAAGTATCTGAGTCCATGTAATAAACCCTGCATGTGTAACATACTTATGTATAAGCATTTACGATGTATGATCCTGAATGAATATAGCACATTTATTATTATTATGCTTTAATGTAATCTTGTAAATTCCGTCATTTAATTCCGATATGTATGCGATAGTTTTTCTTTTCTTTTTGTTGTTTAGTATGTTTATATCTTAAAAAATTTCAATAAAAATACTGGATTTAAAAAAAAAAAAGATGTTAATTGTAAGAGATCACAGTAGTAGAGACGTTTCACTCTGCCCCAATTGAAACAGGTGATTTGAACACTGTTAGCACTTAAGTAAGGTATAACAAACCATAGCAGAACCAGTATTTAATTAAGCAGGGGGAGGTAGGGTTAAAACAAGGAAAGAAGTGAAAGTGTGAAAGTATAGGTAAGGAAAAAGGATGTTGTTTTTTTAATTTATTTTCATTTGAACACCTACTGTTAAGGATGATAATGGACCCTTCATTAACCCTTGAGAAGCATAATACTCACCGTAATGAGGCTCAACTTATTCACATTATCAAGTATGTTATTGTTTTTTTTACCTCTTTGATATCATATTTTGAAGAAATCACATCAGTTATTCCCATATCATGCTTTGGATGGAGACAATGTATTTATTGAAGGCTATTTTAAACACTCTACTTGCCACTTTTATTATTCTGGAGGGGAGGACAGTAGCAAGTGCGTGAGGGTGGCGCGACCGTGTTACTGTGCCACCGCCCCCAGCTATATAATACAAAGAATCATCACACGGCATCGCACAGCGCGTGGGGGGGGAGCCTGAGTACATGAATCACGTCATTTAACTCCACCTCCACTGGGATCAGGGAGGGTGCCATCTCCTCTTGTGGCTAATCAGAAAAACATATAATGACAAAGGGAGTTATTTGTACATGTTTTTAAGTGGCTTAAAAGTATCTGTTTCCACAACTAACAGCAGACTGACAGGGTGTGTCTGCAGCGAACAGTGATTAAACAGAACACCTGCAGAGAACTCATTTTTAAAGGCAAGGCGGGAGTGTCACCTGCCAATCAAGGTAGGACTGTAAAGTTGTTTAGTGAGACCAATGCAAGATAGAGGCCACTCTCTAGACAGAAGGACTGTGTCACAAATTCAGTCAGGCGGAGCCTCGAGGTCTGCTCAGGTGGGCACTGCCACCAGGGAGGCAAGGAGTCTAACAGAAAGAAAGGTGTTCAGCAGTGATCCCCGCAAGAGAATATGGACTTCTTGGCTCTCTAACTGCAGGTCGCAGTTCTCTAGAAGGCGATGAGACCTGATGGAGAACCAAGATACCAAGATACGAGAGAGCATATGACTAAGCTCCAACAGAGTGCACAGCAGGTTGGAGAGGGACTGACTGCCAGGAGTACAAACAAGGAGGCCAGGCGGTACACGAAGAGGAGGAGTCTGCAGAGTGGGGATTATCTGGGATCCTGGGGAGCAGGATCAGAGAGGAGGCACAATAGTCTGCGGAGTCCTGAATAAGGAGGAGATGAGTCAGGTATACACTGGAGAGCAGAGGTCTGCAGACTAGTGATGCGCTGAGGTCCTGATGAGCTGGATAGCCATGGAGCAGGATCAGAGAAGAGGCGCTACAGTCTGCAGCGTGTCAGCAGAGAAGGTAAGGTAACAAACAGGAGCCAGAGGAGGAAACGTCCAAACAGGTAGGGAGACCTGAAGATCTGGCACCTTTGACTGGTTCCTTCTGTATAAAGCACCTCCTTCAAGTCTGAGGACAGCCAATGTGAATCCAGCAAGAAGTTATAAAAGCCAAGTTTATGCATGTGCTGAACCGCCGGCAAGATGGCGCCCACCAGCGGAGAAACACTGTGTCTAGTCAGTGTTAGGTTGCCTAGAGCCATCCTGATGGAAAGCATTTGTGAAGTGAACAATAAAAGCACCGTTTATTCAGCAAGATGTTGTTTATGTATGCATCACCAAAAGTGCGACAGTGTCCCTATATATATATTTGTATTTCCAACTACATAAAACTAACAAGTCCTACAGAGGGTCCCTTCTTAACATGGGGGCGGTGAATCGCCTTCTCAAGGGCTACAATATAGGCTTCCCATTAGATAGTGAGACATACATGAACTGTAGATCATTTCAGGTAGGTGGCTAGGAAAATAAGTTTTTAGATGTTTACAATCTCTTCCTTAAGACTTTATTCTCCACTGTGAACATCATTCTTGGCAGTCATACAACAGTCTAGTCCTTCTTCGGACTGACAATACTTAGACAAACAAAAACACTAATGGATAAACACATTTCCTTGATAAGTTGTTGTTTTGTTTTATTTATGCTGACTGTGGCAAGGAGACCAAAAGAGCCTGAAATTTATTATTTAAAAAAAAACCTAACAAATAACCAAAACATATCAAGAAAATCAAATTGAAAATGAACTCACAGCTGACTAATATTCTGCACCAGTTTTCCTCTTAGGTTTCAGCTGCCAACTCATTGTGTGTAAGCTACACAGAAGAACAAGGAAGGTGGGTCACTCCAGCCTTACATAGATCATCATGACCTAAACAACAGCACAATTAAAAAAAAAAAAAGCTTTCCACTGCCACTAATATCACACCTTGTTCAACAAATCACTAAAACTTCATCTGAGGAAGACTATAATTTTGATCACATGCAGGGATAAATGGAAGGCCAACTACAGCACTAGATAGCCACTATGACTACCTGGTGATATCTTTCTCCTTGTGCAACACACAAGCAGTGTAGTGAACTAAAATCTTACAATTTGTAGCTGTGCATTTAAACAATATCTTGATCTTATACAGTATTTCACAAGTTTGTGAGGTTCTTTGACAACTTATTGGAGTTATGACAAGCTCCAAAGCCAAATACCTCGCCTTCTGCTGTCTATTCAGTTGATATGGACGACTCCAACCAACCGGCCAGGTAGTTGCAGTGGGATCATGTGATTGTGTTCAGGGCTTGGCTCCTAAAGAGCATTTTGATTGGACCCACAACTTTATAGCAGCTCCATTTCTCATATTCTATTGATTATCCAGTGTACCAGAGTTATCTATTTTATTGTCATTGTTCTATTGCAATTGCTGTTATTCTACTTTACTTTTCAGATGCCATCTCCTAATTGCACTGTTTACAATTTATATACTGTGAAGCCTCTATTTAATATTCACTACCACCCGTTATCTTTATCACCCCTTATCGTGAACCTAGAGAGCTTGCAGATATTTATAAGGGATAAAATCAGAACTCCAGTGTAAATATGTGATGTCAAAGGAATCCATTGATAAGTTGAGTTAAAGTGTAAGATTTGAAGTCAGAGAGTCTGATATAAATTTATTGGATGGCTTTGCACATTCCAGTGTGAGAAGATAGAAGTGTCACCTGTAGGGGGCAGGTTCAAAGAACTCCCGGGGTGAGATCTAGACTATTTGTGACACTTGAATAGACTTTTAGGTACCGCTCAGCATGTGGTATGGCTCAAAGAGGCCATGTGCTGACATAGGCTATACGTAATATAGACCAAAAGAATTCAGTAAAATACGCCCCTTAAAATCAATAAAAGTAGTGAGTAACCACATATTCCTCAATAGCATGATGAAGGGCAGCTCATATGTTGAATTAAGAATTCTGCCCCACAGAGACATAAAGGAAAGGAGTGTAAGCTCTGTGAATGCACTGTATTTAGGTGTGTTTGATATCAAAAGATGGACAAAGTCATAGGGGATTTATTAATGATAAAATTGGATAGATGTAATACTCTACATAAAAAATATATCACATATTAGAATTGGTTAGTAAATCAGGCAACATGTAAATGGTGATTGAAAAAATGTCCCAGGCCACAACCCCCGATTAGCATTAAACGATGCCCCTGTGAAGACCATCCCATTTCATGTTGCTTAAAAACCTGTGTTCTGAAGGAACAAACTGTCAGACTTTTTGGGGAAATCAAGCCACATTGATAAGCTGTCCATCTTCCTAGCCAATTCCCCATGGTACAGATTATGCAACTCATGTAAGTGCTATTCTGAATGTAACCCTTTTTATTTTAAACTGTTTGCTTGTTTTGTCAATTAATTGTTATTCATTTTTTTTTTTTATCTGTATGCCCTGTATTTTTGTATTTTAAATCTATATTTAATAAGTTGTGTCCTTGATACTCTAACGAATCCATTAGCCTATTAGAAGAGATTGCTCGACAAAGTTAACCCTTGAAAAGCCAGTGTGTGATTTGTTGATACATTTTATTAACAAGCTGGGTGTGCTTGCCTTTACATTTGTGTAACAGTTTGGAGGTGTGAAGAATTAACCCTGTGTGTGCTGGTGTGGGTCTTGCTAGTCTGTGAATAGCTAGAAGCCTGTGTGCCAGTGTGGGACAGTATATTAGGGTCCTATTGCCTGTACTCAATAGGTGGTGGCAAAACCTGAAGTGTCTGGGGGTGTGAGAGCGCTGTGTTTGGGGGTAGGTCTATAACCTGTGTGATAGGTAGCGAGAGATTGCGGGCTGAAATCGTGTGTAACCTCATACAGCGAACACCCCAAAGTCACGGCAGCTGGGAGCGTGTTTATGACACCCGTCATTACCCTGTCTCTGCTCTCCAGCTACTTAGCCCTCCTCCTCAAAGGTCCTCCACCCCACGTCCACTTTCGCTCCCTCCTCCCCCCTGGGGGTCTCCCTGTCTTCCGCGCCCCCCTTCTTGGGCCCCATCGTTTTCGGATCCTCCCTCCCCTTTCCCCGCCCTCTCTAGCTGTGCATTGAGCGTACTGAGTTGCTGTGTTTACTGTACTGTGCTGTCTCCCATTGTATTGTGATTTTGTTTGTCTCTGTACGGCGCTGCGGATGCCTTGTAGCGCCTTATAAATAAATATTAATAATAATAATAATAATAATTACCCAATTTGCCCTATAATGAATATACAGTAGTGTTTTTTATATAAATCATAGAGTCTGTTTGTGTGTGCCCTACATGTCGCCCTACATGTCTCCCGAGTGTCCCCTGGTGGAAGAGCATGCTGTTCACATTCCCAAAAGCTGCAAAGAAGACTTGGGTTGAGGCACTGCACTGTGTTGAGGAAAGAAGAAATCTATACATGACACCTTCTGCAACACCCCTCAGAGTGCTGGAGTCAGGGGGGTATCACATGGATATGAGAAGTCAGGAACAAGCTGGGTCAATAATCAGGAATCAAGCAGTAAACACGATAACACGCTCAGGAGCTCAAAAAAGCAAAGCTGATACTCTGACAGGGAATGACAGGCAAGGCAGGTTTATATACTGTTTAGAAGATCAACTCCCCATCTCTGTGATATCAGCAATCACCTGACTGCAACTTAGTAAACTTGCCTCAGCCATGCTGTGCACTGACAGTTGAATACCGAGTCCTGCATCTAAATACATGGCTCCAGACACATTCTATGTGCCAGAAAATACATAAGCATCCCCCCCCAACTATTCTCTCCTTAGAGGTTATATGAGAAACTGGCATTTATAGTATTTGCTCAGATCAGCAAACAACAGGCAAATGTATTGTCGAAGTCAGCAAATTGGATAAAGTAATTTCAATTAATATCGAGCAAACTTGATTGTCTTTGTTTGAAATTATGCGTAGAGCACGCTACGGCGTGGAAAGGCGTATCCAGCCGCAACACGTGGCAATAACAGTTTTTACACTTTTGTATACATGTATAAATAGTAAATAGTACACATTAATCATAGTTGCAACACATAGTTATTTATGTTGAAATATAGTAGTGTTTATGTGTAATATTATAAGTTATATGCATATTAGTGATACATATGGTTCAGGTTTAAGGAAACGTGTCATGTCTGATATCATATTAATCCCCTTTACATCAGCAGCTGTCCGGTGCATTCGGCGAAGAGATCGCACATTGCATACTCTAGTTATTGATGTTAGGGAATAAACCTTTAATATGATGCTGACTGTAAAATGCTAATGGCCTGGTTGTAATTGGAGTTTTGGCGGGAAGAACAGAGCACATACCCTGGAGAGATGACCCCCGCCTTTGGATTCCTTAGATTGAACCAGCCTATGATCTACAACCCCCTGGACCTTCCTTAAACCTGGACCAATAGGAGCAAGCCACACCATCTGCAATGTTTCACTGTATTTCTGTTTGCATATAAGCAGGAGCTTTTCATCCAGTGATCAGACATCTTGTCCACAGACTTCAGGACTGAATGACTGTTCACTGGATCCAGAGCGCCTGCGATAAGTAACGGCTGTACTTACTATTATTTCGCTTGAATTATTCTGCTACTTTCTGAGAATAAATATTTGTGCGTTGAAAACACAAATCGAGATTCGACAATCGTTACTTGATAGCGACAAAACGTTCATAACAGTATATAGATAGGTCAAATAGTCTCTTTGACACAGACCAACACCACACACATACCAGTAAAAATGTGATTTACTATTACTACTAGTGTAAAACAGTGTTGGTATGAGTCGGTTTATTTTCATTGACTTTTCACACTTGCAAGTGTGTTTTGGATGCAAGTTTGTTACCATGTGAGGGTCACATTTAATCCACAATTGTGACCCAATTTTTGATCTATATATAAGTTGTGAGAAAAATACTTTCCCTCTTGACAGACCAGAATGAAACATACAAAAAAATAATTTTACTTCATGGCACATACTCCAGCACTTAGGAGCAGACCACATATTTTACCCATGACTGTTGATATGTTATTCCTATGGCCAACTCTGTTCACCATGCAGATTACATGGCTTGTGTTGAGTTCTAAGTGCATCTATTTTTTTTTGTGCAAGATAAGCTTTTCGTACTGCTCATATGTACAAAAAAAAAATAGTAAGCATACTTCCTAATGTAGATTTTGTCGCATTTCCACCGTGAGAGGCAGAACAGGGGAGGGAAAGAGCAGGATGGGGTAGGTCGAGTAAAGTAAGGATGTGTTCATGTAATTGTGACTCTAGTAGGCCTGGACACAGACACAAATACACCTGTCAGGAGGCTGGTGCAATGATGTGCAATCACGATGACCAGCAGCAGCACTATCTGGGCCATTGAGGGACAACATGATATACTTCGGGGGTGCATGGTGCAGCCTTCTAACCTTCAAAATGGCCACACATTACAATTAAACTCACGTGACATCACCCCTGAGGAAACCCGCTCGAATCGCGGGTGAAACGCGTTGATATATTCATCTATTTTACCACCATTTTATTGTAAAGACTCCTTTATATAAGAGGACCTGTTCGCTATATCCATACGAAAGAATCACTGCCTGCCAGCTTGTCGGGACGAAGCAGGCTGACAGCTGCTGGCATATACTGCAGCTCTATGGAGTATGTGCAGACCCTTTAACCAATACCGAGAGGCTCCATTACAAGCCCTCTCCTACAGGGGAGGAAAGAAAACAATCTGGCAAGAAAGAGAAACGAATAGAGGAACCTTGAATACACAGAACATTGAAACATAAAACTTAAGTTGGTACTGTTTACACCATCACTATGTACTCCGACAGGATCTAGGTCCAAACACCAGCCCAAACGGGCTCAAACTGTGCAGTCATTTGCACAGGATCTAATCTACAGGATAATCACAAACATTCCCATCCAACAATTCATCTATACAGCGTGCATGTTACCCTCTTCACCATCTATTCAAGGAATTGATTCATCGGATAAATAATCTCCTTCTCCCCCTTTTTTTCTGAATTTTTTCACATATATATTTCTTCTGGACTTTATTGATTATTTATCTTTTCTATTGGTCCTAGTTGACATTTTTACTAATGGTCACATTGTCAGATACTTGTACGTTGTTTATCATACATTTGATTTAACCACTTTCATCACACTTATTGCAAACCTTGCTTTATTTATTTACTTTCTGCATGCTATTGATCAACATAATATTACTGAAATGTATTGTATTGTTCTGGCCAGAACATTTGTTTGTAAGGACTACAGTGATTCTGAAAACAGAAATCATTATCACATTACTAAAATTGGCAACGTTGCATAAGCTTGTTGTACACATACACACTAGGTACTGAACACATAATACTCACCCTACATCCCCCTTTTCCCTAGCGCCTTGGAGTTTACTCTATTATTTATTGGTTCCCTCTAGAGGAACCGGGATCCCCTGTCCACAACTCCAGTTGGCAACTCATTCTGCATACCACCCAAAGGGAGCGCAGACAAACATACCTATTACAATTATACTAATGTAGCCATAACAAAGACTATTTCTCACATATCCTCAGAAATGAAATCGGAGACATTTGTACGATCATTTTGGTTATCTAACAGTACAGTGCAAAATCATAGTTTGTTTCATATGAGTGTAAAAATAAAAGACATCTCTGCAAAATCAATGGAAGTTTTATACCTGTATAAAAAAAACAGTAAACATTAAAAGAACAACATATCCTGTTGTTGTATTCCTATATCTAAGAGGAGACTATTTGTTTAAAACATAAACATATGTTTCTAAACAATATAATCTGTAGCTGAAAATATAGAACTAGGAGTGACACCTTTCTGCTAGGTGTCACATGTATGTGTGTAGCATGCGGGGGGCAGTCTGATAAACACTGCGGTGCCAAATATGTACAAATGTGAGTTAGGTATGGTCCTAATACACTACTACCATATTTAAAATACTAACCTTCAATAAAGCTATAGACACAAAGACATTATGGTCATTTTTGTGTGTATAAGTATAGATGTATGAGGACTGTAAGATGTTTTAAAAATGGCCTAGACCTGAATCATCTAGCAGAATTTAAACACACACACAAACGAGTAAGAATGTGTACATACATTTCCTCGCTGCATATTCTAGGTTAAGGCACCTTCCAAGGAAATAATGATATGATGCCATCTCCCCTTCTGTTATTCGCACCAGTGTGAATAGCTTTACATTCTTCGGCATTTGTTGACCACATCTTGAACACCAATATGCCATCAACAGCGAAGGAAGGGGCTGTGCTACATAGCCTGCCCTGTACACACAGTCTTATTCCAAAGACAGACACTTATCTCTCTTAAGACTACAGGAGGATGTATTCCTTACAGACAACTCTCTGATGTTGCTGGTTAATACCTTGAAGGCTTAACAGCTGTCATGTTCTCCTTAGATGCCGTTAGTGATTTTCTCAAGGAACATATGATAGCACATGTTTTGCTATGAAAGTCTTTAGAGGCCATAAACAATATTAAATAAATTTGACATACTGAATAGAAAAACAAATGTTTTATTATTTTGACATCTTTCTGGCTATAAGAAGGTAGCACACATGGATGCAGAGTATATTGAATGCATACTTTACATCTTAGAGAAGAGGTTAAAGGGCTCATCCTTTCAGTGTCAGCTCCAGACTGTGAACATTAAGGGCTAGATTTACTAAGCTGCAGGTTTGAAAAAGTGGGGATGTTGCCTATAGCAACCAATCAGATTCTAGCTTTCATTTATTTAGTACTTTCTACAAAATGACAGCTGGAATCTGATTGGTTGCTATAGGCAACATCCCCACTTTTTCAAACCTGCAGCTTAGTAAATCTAGCCCCAAGACTTGTCTCTGGTATTTTGCATGTCTGTATTTAGAGTAGAGATGGGCGGGTCCGGTTCTCCGAGAACCGAACCCACCCGAACTTTGGGTATCCGAGTACCGAGCTGAGCAGCTCGGTACTCTCCCGCCCATTCCGAATCCAAATCGAGGCCGAACGTCATTGTGACGTCGTCGGATCTCGGGACTCGGTTCTCGCGATACTTCAACTTTATAAATACACGCCTCCACAGCAATCCATCGCCATTTGACAGAGGGAGAGAGCAGGGTGTAGTCATAGGCTAATTAGAGCAGGGACAGAGAATACCATATTGTTCTTGCAATTGCTCTAACCAAAATCGCTAGTGCAGAGAGGAGGATAGAGGTTTATTATTTTTTCTTCATATTTGGCACTCCCCAGCGCTTTTGGGGTGTCCCCCATAATTGTGCATTAATATTTCTGGCTGTCAAAAGTCATATCTGTCAGCAGTATCTACTAAATAATTTGTAGCACACCTCAGTGTTTTTGGGGTGTCCTCCCTAATTGTGCATTAATATTTCTGGCTGTCAAAAGTCATATCTGTCAGCAGTATCTACTCAATAATTTTTAGCACTCCTCAGTGTTTTTGGGGTGTCCTCCCTAATTGTGCATTAATATTTCTGGCTGTCAAAAGTCATATCTGTCAGCAGTATCTACTCAATAATTTTTAGCACTCCTCAGTGTTTTTGGGGTGTCCTCCCTAATTGTGCATTAATATTTCTGGCTGTCAAAAGTCATATCTGTCAGCAGTATCTACTCAATAATTTTTAGCACTCCTCAGTGTTTTTGGGGTGTCCTCCCTAATTGTTCATTAATATTTCTGGCTGTCAAAAGTCATATCTGTCAGCAGTATCTACTCAATAATTTTTAGCACTCCCCAGTGGTTTGCGCTCAGAATGGATTCAAAGCAGTCCACATATGATCTAAATGAGCAACCAGGTTCTGTCACCAGTCCTGATGTTAGTGTTCCCAGTACGTCATCTGGCCAAGGCGATGTCAAACAACAGAGTGTTTTCAAATTAGTGCAAAAAACAAAAACCAAAAAAAAATTTACTGTATTGAAGCGAAAAAGAAGTGTAACTGAGCAAAAGTTAAGTGACGATAAAAAAAAAATTGCAAGCATGCCATTCTACACACGCAGTGGCAAAGAGAGAATGAGGCCTTCACCTTTGGCTATTAGTGGCAGATCCCAAAAAGTTACCCAGGCTACAATTGGTGCACAACTACTGTTACGCGTCAAAGCTGAGCTGCAAGATACCAGTGAGGCATTACAGGAGAATATTTGCTCTGATTCACAAATGACAACAATCCCTGTGGAGAGTCCATCCAACAGTGGGATGTCTAATCGTGAGCATTCTGCTGATGTGTGCCTTAATAGCCCGAGTGTAGCCGGTGATACCTAAATTGAGGATGCCACTTTGGAATTAGAAGAGGATGAGGGGGAGATTTGTGTAGGCGACGAGGGCGCTAATGAGGATGTTGATGAGGATGAGGTTGTTTGTGTAAGTCCTGCACCAGTGGCAGCAGTTCTGGCACGTGACAAGAAAAAGGCCATTGTCATGCCTGGGCATAAAACAAAAAAATCCACTTCTTATGTGTGGAATTATTTCTACCCAAATCCAGACAACAATTGTATAGCCATTTGTAGTGTATGTGAAGCCACAGTCAGTCGAGGGAGGGACCTTAACCATCTTGGAACCTCGTCTATGTTACGCCATTTAACGAGAGTTCATGGCAAAGTGTTGGGAAAAGCTGAAAGTTCTTCCCAAAAGAATACAAGCACTCCCTCATCAGCTAAGACCCTCCGCTCACCGACATACCGACGGCTACAAAATACACCCACCACACCATCCTCATCAATATCCTCAGTAGCGCTCGGAGTTAGCCCGGCATCCCACTTAAGGCTGGATGACTCCGGCACTATTATTGATTCCTCTGAAGAAAGCGTTAGTCCTGCTGCTGCTGTTGCTGCTGCTGGGGGTGAATCGTCATCCCAGAGGCAGGTGAATAAAATGAGCAGTCCTACATTTCAGCAATTAACTGTGAAACAATCATTTGCGAGGGGAAGCAAATATGACAGCAGTCACCCAGTCGCCAAGCGAATCACAGACGCCATGGCTGCAATGTTAGTGTTAGATCTGCGTCCAATCTCCACAATAAACGCAGCTGGTTTTTCACAGTTAATTGAGGTTTTGTGTCCGCGTTACAGAATTCCATCGCGACACCATTTCTCCCGTAAAGCTATTCCACAACTATACCAAAAAGTGTGTAAAAATGTAGAGATTGCGCTGAAAAATGCCATTCTGCCCACTGTTCACTTAACCACAGATATGTGGACAAGTGGAAGTGGCCAAACCAAAGACTATATGACTGTGACAGCCCACTGGGTTGGTCATTCACCTTCACCAGCAGGAACAGCAGCAGCATGTACACCACTACGTAACATTTGTCACAGGCAGGCCACTCTTTGTATCACCGGCTTCACTAACAGGCATACGGCTGACAATTTGTTACGCAAACTGAGAGATGTGATTGATGCATGGCTTATACCACTCGGACTCTCCCCAGGGTATGTCATTTCAGATAACGCCAACAATATAGTGCGAGCATTACAGCTGGGTGATTTCCAACATATTCCCTGTTTTGCTCACACCATCAACTTGGTGGTGCAGAGCTTCCTACGAAATAACCGTGAGGTGCAGGAGATGCTTTCGGTGGCCCGTAAAATTTCAGGCCATTTCAGGCATTCAGCCACAGCATGTAGGAGATTACAGCAGCTCCAAGAGCAGTTTAACTTGCCCTGCCACCAACTTAAGCAAGAGGTGGTAACTCGGTGGAATTCCACCCTGTACATGCTTCAGAGGATGGAGGAACAGCGCAAAGCCATCCAAGCATATTGCACAAGTCATGACATTGGGAAAGGAGGGGGGATGTATTTCACTCTTGCACAGTGGGGAATCCTTTCAGTGCTGTGCAAGGTGCTGAAACCATTTGAAGTTGTGACATGTGAGGTCAGTGCAGACTCTGCTAGTTTGAGCCAAGTCATTCCTTTAATTAGACTATTGGAAAAGCAGCTTGAGAAAATGAAGGAGGAGCTGAAAGCAAGCAATTCAGCAAAGTATGTTGGCCTTGTCGATCAAGTACTTAATTCGCTTCACAATGATCCTCGAGTTATTAAGATCTTGAACTCGGATCAGTACGTTTTGGCCACTGTGCTTGATCCAAGGTTTAAAACCTACATTGAGTCTTTACTTGTAAATGAGCGAGATGTGAACTTTTGCAAGGAGCTATTGCTCAGCAAGTTGGCCGCTGAACTGGGCCTCGGCTTGACGACGTGTCCTCCTTCACTTTCTCAAGCTGTTGCTCGTAAAAAATTAAATTTCCAAAAAAGAAGCAGGGAAGACACAGGGGGCAGACGAGAACAATTTAACATCTGGGCTGGTTTGAAGGATTTTTCAAAAAAATGTGTCACTTTGCCCATAACTCCATCCAATATGAGTATAAACATGCAAAGGATGGTGGAGGATTACTTTCAAGAGGTAGTTGATATGGAAATGTCAGACAGTCCCTTTCCTTACTGGGAAGAAAAGCAGGCCATTTGGAAACCCATGTACAAACTTGCTTTGCAATACCTAAGCTGCCCACCCTCCAGTGTGTACTCTGAACGAGTGTTCAGCACAGCAGGGAACTTAGTCAGTGATCGCCGTAGAAGGTTACTTCCCAAAAATGTGGAGAAAATGATGTTTATAAAAATGAACTACATCTTCCACGAGGAAGGCCTTCACCATCCAAGACATCCAAGCACTGACTGTTCTCTAATGGCGGATTCAAGCGGCGATGAATTGATAGTCTGTGATGATGACGTACACACTGATGAGGGTGAGGATGAAGCTGAAGATGATGCCGATAACATCTTTTTAAAACTTTCTATGTAAGTGTAGGGTGCAATCTACCCCCAAAGAGGAAAGGGACTTGTGGCATTTCCATATCACATACCATCTTGAAAGGCTGCTGTTAGGGCAATTTATCCTTAAGGGTAGGGTGTCATAGACAGAGTGACCCTAAACTGGCTTTGTCCATTTTTCATAATATTGTACAGTCTATAATGGCTGAATTTTTTAGTATTTTATACAAGTGGAGGGGGGCCTAGAGAGACAGAAACCAAACTGGCTTTCTCCATGTCAATTAATATTGTACAGTCTATAATGGCTGAATTTTTTGGTATTTTATACAAGTGGAGGGGGGCCTAGAGAGACAGAGTGACCCCAAACTGTCTTTCTCCATGTCAATTAATATTGTACAGTCTATAATGGCTGAATTTTTTAGTATTTTATACAAGTGGAGGGGGGCCTAGAGAGACAGAAACCAAACTGGCTTTCTCCATGTCAATTAATATTGTACAGTCTATAATGGCTGAATTTTTTGGTATTTTATACAAGTGGAGGGGGGCCTAGAGAGACAGAGTGACCCCAAACTGTCTTTCTCCATGTCAATTAATATTGTACAGTCTATAATGGCTGAATTTTTTAGTATTTTATACAAGTGGAGGGGGGCCTAGAGAGACAGAAACCAAACTGGCTTTCTCCATGTCAATTAATATTGTACAGTCTATAATGGCTGAATATTTTGGTATTTTATACAAGTGGAGGGGGGCCTTGAGAGACAGAAACCAAACTGGCTTTTTCCATTTCTTTACATATTTAACTATAAGTGTAGGGTGTAATATACATTCAAAGACGATGGCTGCATTGCCAATATGCATAGATGGAGAGGAAGACAATCTGTTTTGTGTGTAGAATAGGCCTACCAACGAAGAATTAAACTGTTTTTTTGGATGATTTATTACCTCAACAATTAGATTACTTGTCTCTAAAACAGTTGGAGCACTAAATTGGGTTAATTTAGGCCCAAAAACATGGATTTTCCCAAAAAATAGCAAAACAAAACCAAAACCAAAACCAAAACACGCAATGGCGGTTTTGCAAAACCAAAACCAAAACCAAAACACGACGGTAATCCAGATCCAAAACCGAATCCAAAACCAAAACACGGGGGTCAGTGACCATCTCTAATTTAGAGGCACATTTCAGACATATGCAGATTAATCTACCACCCCTATCCTCCATGTCCTTCTGTCTCTTCTCCCATTATTTCCCCTCTCACCACCAACATGCTTCCCTCTTCCCATTCTCCATTCAGACAAGATGATCTATAATTTATAAGGCCAAAAAACTATACAATGTAGGAACATGTCTAGAAATCTGGGAGCCCACAGCAAAATGCTAGCATATCATCACCATTTATTTATATAGCGCCACTGATTCCGCAGCGCTGTACAGAGAACTCATTCACATCAGTCTCTGCCTCATTGGAGCTTACAGTCTAAATTCCCTAACATACAGACAGACAGAGAGAGAGAAATACTAGTGTCAATTTTGATAGCAGCCAATTAACCTACCAGTATGTTTTTGGAGTGTGGTAGGAAACCAGAGCACCCGGAGGAAACCCACGCAAACACGGGGGGGGGGGGGGGACCATACAAACTCCACACAGATAAGGCCATGGTTGGGAATTGAACTCATGACCCCAGCGCTGTGAGGCAGAAGTGCTAACCACTTAGCCACCATGCTGCCCCTGCCCCTCCCCAGTTTTAAGCATGTCCATGCTGCTGATAAGTGGCAAATCAACTAAGGAGCATGGTCCCAATTGTAAAGCGCCAACAAATTTACTGGTGCTATATAAATAAATGATGCTTACCTAAAAACAGGAGCTTGCTTCTCTCATCATTCCATTTTATTCAGTGCCCTTGTCCTAGCTGGGCAACGGGCTCCCCCCGTATGCACCCATGCCAGAGTCCAGCTCTGTGTTGGCAGATAACTCACAATAACTTTACTATAAATTTATAAGCTGACCATTTCTAATATTATTGGGGAATGTGTATTGTTGATACAAATTAAAAGCTATAAGTGTGTTATATAAAAGATTAATGCTGCACTATATAAATAGGAGCTAGAACTGTCTATGTGCCTCAGTGTGCTGTGCCTGAAGAATGTATTACACACAGAGCAGCCCTTGCTTACATGTATACAAATTATAAAATGAAATGTGAGTGAAGACAGTTTGATGAAGGTCATACATACATACATACATACATACATACATACATACATAGTGATATAGGGGTCATTAATGACAGTAACCAACCACCATAAATATTTGTTCCTGTCCAACAAAGCAGTTCATATATAATGGCAGCCCACTTGTATGCAGCGACATCTGGGCTGTTGATATGAAAGCAGCTAAGCACCAGTGGGGTGAATATGGCTGTGGTGCTGCTGCTGAAGTGCTTGTTACTGTAACCAAGAGATACAGGGTTTCCTTTCTGTTGTTTTCTTTCTGTAATAAATGCTATTTTCATCATATGTAATTGAGGTAGCTGTGACAAAGGTTACCTAACATCCTTATAGAGCAGGGCAGCAGACTGTATTGTCACTCTCTTGGGGCTCCAAGGATTTTATAAAAATACCTCAATTATTCATAATGAGCATACTAGAGAGAGAGATGCACAAAGTCCTGCGAGAAGCTTAGGTTGTACATATTTATGGCCGTATCTAGATTCAAAGCTTAAAAGACCACTAAACCCTAATATTTAAATATTCAGACATGAACCATGAAGGTAAAATACATTGGTAAGTGGTAACCTGGTTTTCCACTACAGCTATTAAAAATTAAAGTATTATCTCCCCAGTCTCTGTTACAGACAGCTGCATCTCCTCATAAGATTATGACAGTGCCCTGATGGGGTCTCCTACAGAGGGAACATCTCATTTAGCAGGCATTTCTTTTACTTTGACATCGCTGGCCTTCCCTCTGTCTATGAATCAACCAAATACAAAGTGTATTTATGCACAGCAAGTCTGAAAAGCTGACATTCACATCCTGCTTTCTTACAGAAGCCCCTCCCTGCTCAGATGGCTGCTTGCTTACAGAAGCTCCTCCCTGCTCAGATGACTGCTTGCTTACAGAAGCCCCTCCCTGCTCAGATGGCTGCTTGCTTACAGAAGCTCCTCCCTTCTCAGATGACTGCTTGCTTACAGAAGCCCCTCCCTGCTCAGATGGCTGCTTGCTTACAGAAGCTCCTCCCTTCTCAGATGACTGCTTGCTTACAGAAGCCCCTCCCTGCTCAGATGGCTGCTTGCTTACAGAAGCTCCTCCATGCTCAGATGACTGCTTGCTTACAGAAGCCCCTCCCTGCTCAGATGGCTGCTTGCTTACAGAAGCTCCTCCATGCTCAGATGACTGCTTGCTTACAGAAGCCCCTCCCTGCTCAGATGGCTGCTTGCTTACAGAAGCTCCTCCCTGCTCAGATGGCTGGTTGCTTACAGAAGCCCCTCCCTGCTCAGATGGCTGCTTGCTTACAGAAGCTCCTCCCTTCTCAGATGACTGCTTGCGCACAGAAGCCCCTCCCTGCTCAGATGGCTGCTTGCTTACAGAAGCTCCTCCCTTCTCAGATGACTGCTTGCTTAGAGAAGCCCCTCCCTGCTCAGATGGCTGCTTGCTTACAGAAGCTCCTCCATGCTCAGATGACTGCTTGCTTACAGAAGCCCCTCCCTGCTCAGATGGCTGCTTGCTTACAGAAGCTCCTCCCTGCTCAGATGGCTGGTTGCTTACAGAAGCCCCTCCCTGCTCAAATGGCTGCTTGCTTACAGAAGCCCCTCCCTGCTCAGATGGCTGCTTGCTTACAGAAGCCCCTCCCTGCTCAGATGGCTGCTTGCTTACAGAAGCCCCTCCCTGCTCAGATGGCTACCTGCTGCAGAGGAGTGGAAGAGAGCATTGTGAACATGAGTATTATTCAGCTCAATAATACACAGCCTTTGACACATATTAATGTCTGTGGTTCCCTTCCCCTTTAAAATAAGAAATAACAATGAAACTATCATCATTTGTTCTTTATTTTTCACAAGGGCAAAGTTAAGATCCTAAGAGATTTTTGGACTAAGTGGAGCAAAATAATTCTACAGTCCTTGTTATGCAAGCAATAGATTGCCCACTGAACCAATTACCCTCTGTCATCTGGGAAAGCCCTCCCATTAGTCATTGTTTATATATTCTTGGAATTATGTTACATGACTTAAATCTATATTGTTTCTTTGTACGACCTGTAAATGAATGTACATTACAGCAAGCCAGCAGACCTAGAGAGCAGGTGCTCACTGCTGTATAAATAGTTTGGATCAAGGCAAATCCTCAGCAGCTTTATCTGAGAATCACAGGGGGATTAACACAGAGGAAAATGGTATTGCACTTTGATGTGGATCACGTGGCCAAATACTGGAGGTGGATGGAAGGGAAGATCTTTTCCCTGAACTTTACAACCAGTGTCATGCAGCTGTTGCTCTGGAGAGGAGTGAACACTCATCAGACTTCCGCAGTATTAATCAACTTTTTCTAAAACTCTTCTTAACCTAGCAAATGCAACATATTTGGGTTGATTTATAATGGATAAGGGCTGTGCAAATAACCATGTTTCCTTTCCACTCTTGTACTCTGCAAATATACCTATGTGTAAACCAACATGCCCAAATATTTGTGGGTCCGACCGGTGTGCAACCCAGGATTGTCAAGATGCAAATGTGCAATCAGGACCATATTTAGCATTTCTCAGATGTTTCAGCTGTAATACTGCCAAGCTTCAATCTAAACCATTCCCCATGTTGAATATGATTTTTTGTTAAGGCCTCATAAGGCATTTGTTTAGCCATTTATTGTAACTTGCATAGAAATATTATTTGCTAAAAGAGATTATTCATTTCTCTGCTGATTTGCAGTTTTACAAAATGTAAGCCCATGGCCTTGAGGTTAAGCTGACATAGAGAACTCCTGAAGTTATGTATCAAGATATGAGAACAATAAGTAGCTTCATGTTCAGCTCGTAGTGTGGGAGCTGTGCCCTTGATGTTGGACATGGCATACAGGAGATGAACCTCCAGCTCCCCTTGAGATAAAAATAAAGGCTCATCTGTCCTTAGAAGGGGGAGAAAGTAAACACCTTAAGATTACGTGAGAAAGTTAATTAGCAGCGCTTCCCATAGACTTAGTATGCTTATGACGTAGGATTCATTTATTCAGTAGGCTATAAAAACTTGTATATTTGTATCAATAAATCAGAGAATATTCCTGGTATACAGAACTTGGTCTGTGTCAATTCTCTCCAGCTGATTGAAGTGCTTCCAGATATACTTGACACCACAGGCAAACTTGGATCAGAATTTTAGATCTAACACCCATATGCATTAAAAGTTAATATATTCTACCATTAATTAGAAAAATTCATTATTTTTATGCGTAACAACATGTGATAAGCTGATGAATGGCAGGTTGCTCCCTGTTTCAAGACTCATCTATATGGTCTTTCCCCAAATCTGGGTCTGTGTGCAAAGTCATGTTGAAGTACTGGACAAATGTTTCTATGGCCGCACACACCTTATTGGAGTTTGCGACAATAGAAATTAATGTTGTTTAACTTCTCATTACACCATAAGTTATTATTAAAGAGGACAAGAACATAAGGTTAAAAAGCTTTGGCAACACAGTAAATGGCCTCCATTCTATCTTCCTTGTTATGATGCCAAAAATTGTTTTCAATTTGCTACCTTCCAGTGGAAACACACGCACATTACACCAACAAGGACTGTAATAACATTGTATTCAAATATATACATATACTTTAATATGAAGTTGGTCCCCCTTTTGCAGCGATAACAGCTTCCACTCTTCTTGGAAGGCTTCCACAAGATGTTGGAGTGTAGGAGTTCTTTAGGAAATTTTCAAGAAAAACTGGATGTCGGGGTGACTTGACCCCTCCTCAAGGGGGGGGTACTGTTAGCAGTCGCGGCGGCCGCGGGCACCGGCGCGACTCTCACCTTCTGTCTGCAGGCGTCCCGGCCATCGCTATGACGACCGGGACGTCACTTCCGGGATTTACCCTAACTGCAGCATCGCCGCGTCCCGGCGGCTGGGGACAGCCGGGTGCAGGCGCAGGAATAGGCAAGCATGTGGGCTAATTAAGTAGGTAATTTGTATCAGGACCTCTGTCCATGTGATCCCACTGCCAGGCTTTGATTGGCTGGTACTGATATTTAAGGCAATGAGGTCTGCTACCTCATTGCCGGTTATAGCTTCTGCACTCCAGTCTGCTGACCTGCTTGTTCCCGTTCCTGTCTTCTGAACCTCTACTGATTTCCCGTGTATGACCCTTGGCTTTGAATTGGACTTCGCTTGTGTATCCTGTGACCCTGATCTTTGGCCTGTTTACCGTTTCTGCTATCCGCTTGTGACCCCTGACCTCGGCTTGTTTACTGGTACTGTTGTCTGCTGCCGGCCCTTGACCTCTGCGTGGACCCCACTCCGCTTGCCTGGGTTCTCCCCAGCCGGTACACACTTCACGACCCTCTGTCAGTCTGCGGCCCAGTCTGTCCCCACCATCAGGGGCTCCAGTGAACACCTGATTGGCAGAGTAGATTCCGGGTTGTGTTGTGCCGGCTGGAGGGGTTCCTAACAGTTTCTGTGGGAATTTGTGCCCAATCATTTTGTAGAGCATCTATGAGGTCAGGCACTGATGTTGGACGAGAGAGCCTGGCTTGCAATCTCCATTCCAGTTCATCCCAAAGTTGTTCGATGGGGTTGAGGTCAGGGATCTGTGCGGGCCAGTCAAGTTCTTCCACACCAAACTCATCAATGTCTTTGTAGTCATTGCTTTGTGCACTGGGGCACAGTCATGTTGGAATAGAAAAGAGCCTTCCCTAAACTGTTGCCACAAAGTTGGAAGCGTAGCATTGTCCAAAATGACTTTGTATGCTGAAGCATTAAGATTGCCCTTCACTGGAGATAAGGGGCCTAACCCAAACCCTGAAAAACAGCCCCATACCATTATCCCTCCTCCACCAAATTTTACAGTTGGCATAATGCAGTCAGGCAGGTAACGTTCTCCCGGCATCTGCTAAACCCAAACTCGCCAATCTGACTGTTAAACAGAGAAGCTCAATTGGTCACTCCACAGAACACATTTCCACTGCTCTACAGTCCAGTGTCTGTGTGCTTTACACCACTCCATCCGACAGGGGGCATTGATCTTGGTGATGTGAGGCTGCATGCAGCTGCTCGGCCATGGAAACCCATTCCATTACGCTCCTGCCGCATAGTTTTTGTACATTAATGCCAGTGGAAGTTCGGAGCTCCTCATTTATGGAATCAGTAGAGAGTTGGCGACATTTACGCACTATGCGCCTTAGCAGTCATTGACCCCGTTCTATGAATTTACGTGGTCTTTCGCTTCGTGGCTGAGTTTCTGTTATTCCTAAACACCTCCACTTTTTAATAATCACTTACAGTTGACCGTGGAATATCCAGCAGGGATGAAATTGCACGAACAGTGTTATTGCAAAGGTGGCATCCTATCACAGTACCACGCTTGAAATCACTGAGCTCTTCAGAACGACCCCTTGACTATTCTTACGGACTAGATTTTCCTAATTTCTTATTTTGTTTAGTTTATTTAGTTTTTTTGTGTGGCAATTACCATTTATAACAACCTTTGCTATTCCAAATTGACTCATTTTTCTATCTATTTGTTTATTTTGCACTTAGTGTTAAAGTAATAGGAATATACAAATTAATTTAAGCAACAAAGTGTAACTGTGATGCCACCTAAAAGGCAAATGTCTGCTGTGGGAGTAACTGCACTGCAGGAAGCAGCAAAAAGACAAGGGCAGAGCCGGAAAATGCCCGCCAACAAGCTATGACTGATGAAGAGAATGCAAAGGTTATCTCCATGCAAATATGCATGGCGATATCCTCAGCAAATTGCCCTTCGCAGAGAAAACAATCGAAGAGCGAACAATACAAAGGTAACATCACGTCAACACCTACAAATTGAGCAAACAAGATGCGGTATATAAAGAACTATTTGTGAAATAGAAATTGTGTTAAGCTCTTTATTTTTCCTTTTTCTTTTTTATTGAGCCGGTAACCGATTCCACATTTGTGGGATAAATGATGTGCAGAATTTAACCTTTACCAAAAAAGGGTCCAACATGATCATACCATCATTTTTCTGTCATTTCCACAGGCTTTTAACTACCGGTAGTAAGGATATATTAAACTTCTACTTGTGAGCCAGAGATTTTAGCCTACAAGTAGCAAGTTTGAACAGATGGTATTCTGTGCAGCTCAAAATATATATATATATATATATATATATATATATATATATATATACACACACCATAATCCTCAGTTGTACCAAAGCAGAGCACTTTGGTACCATGGATGAGACAGGTACTAAGTGAACACAAATGCCAGTAATTTCAAACAACAAATCATAAAAGCCATTCAACAATAAATAATGCAGTAATGTGCAACATATCAGAGTAAAAGAAAAGCCGTTTGTAAGCACAATAACTATTTTTTTTTTTGTTTTATTTTAAAATAACCATTAACCTATAGTCAGTTCCTTATGTACTACAGTAACATTAAAGTTGATGATTTTTTGTCAACTAAAATAAAAGTATTATTGTGAGATTTCTCATTGAAAACGTTCAATGGTGCAAAAAGACTATTTTTAGAAATTAATGTGTTGGTCTTTCTTTTACTAAACACTCTCCTGCATCAACTGGTCTATATACTGTGATCACATGACAGAGAGCATTGTCCAAAGTCAGAAGCAGTTTCTAGATTCCCTGAGTTAGCCACTAGGAGCTGATATGTAAATTTCCACCTTATTTTAGCATTTTTTTATGTGATGCATCAAATACAATGTGATCTTAGTGTCTTCTTTGCGCTGGGAACCAAGTCCATCATTTGTCAGACTGGCAACTATGAACTGTAGTTTGTAATAATCCAACTATTATTATTCTTACTAAAATTTTGCAAAAAAGTAAAAAAAAAAAAGAATAGCCAAAAAATTATGAAAAATGAATAGCATGGGTTTGAATACCTAAGTGTCATAATTAGGGTATTGCTGTTGTGAATATGAGATGGAGCAGAGACGTAAAGAACCTTTTCATGAATTACATCACTAAAATTTACCATTTGCAAGAAGGAAAATTGACATTTTGAAACTTTTTGAAAGACAATGAAAAAGTGGATTATCATTTTCACAGGTTAACAGATGCAAATATGCATACGGTTATGGTTCTCTGTGCAGAATGATTTAGTCCCTGTCAATTACAGAACATCTACAGAAAACATAGACAGAAATTGCAACAACAGTTTAATTTTCTGTGTACCATTGGCATAGTAAGTGGCATGTCAAGAATTTGCAGCCAATCTATTTTTTTGCATGCATAGCAAATACTGCATGTTCATGTATGCTGTACACACATACTGCTCAGCTCTATTTTTAATTCTTTTATTGATTGTCAAACATTACTATTGTGGCAGAGCGACTGACTTATCACGTGTGTTTAGCAGAGAGGCTTTTCTAGCAGCTGGCAGGCCCTGGGGATTGGCTGTAATGAACTCTTGCAGACAGGCCAAGTAGAGCACCGCTACTAATCACCTTTATATAGGGGAGGTGGGTGGAGTCAATCTCAGTTGGAGGAAGACATGGGTTTGTATACCTCCCAACATGTCTGTCTCCGGGTCAGGGGGTGTGGCCATGTCACAATGGGGTGTGGCCACATTGCCCCCAGAGGGCTGCCTAGTGCTATAAAGGTCTAGGCTGCCCATTGGATACCTCCCTTCACCCAACATTCCCACCCACAGGATAAACAGAGCCATAAAAACTGAGACTGTCCTGCTGAAATCTGAACATTTGGCGGTATGGGTTTGACTCTTGTCAATCGCGCTAGAACTGAGGAGGAGCTTAGGGTTTAAAAGACTGGTGTTCCGTGGGGGTGGGATGATTGATGCTGGACAAACTGGCTGGTCTATTAGAGAGGTAACCTATGTTAGATTAGTGTTAGGGATCGCCGAAGGAAAATGGTTTGTTCTCGTGAAAGTTGCCTGTCATTCTCTGTCCAGTGCTGCGTAATATAGTGCTATATATAAATAATAATATTAGCAATAACAGGAATAGACTTATAGCATTATGAGGTTCATTTAATAAGGTGCGATTAGCCATAAAAATCACCATCACATAATTTATGAAGGATTCAATGCAGGAGAAATCATACAATTCTGCCATTACTCATTTAACTTTTCTTCACGTATACCTCATATATCAATATGGCGACTGCAAAGTTTTCCATTTTATTAAGCTGCAGAAAGTATGGCGTTACTTGCCTCTCCGGCTTTGTTGGATCTCTCACCTCTGTAAGTGCTATGCACATGCACATAGCACTTCCTCCAATCACTGACAGTGTTAGGCTGTCGCTAAATAATAGAAAAAGCTTGTGGAGGAGGCCCTGGCATGGTAAATTACAGTGATGTTTTCTTTATGCATAGCTGTGATTTGCAGCATAATGACTCATAATTATTAAATAGATCCCTATATAAACAAAAAATAATGGTATTATTTGCAAAGATCATGCTTACCAACCTATTGCGTTAATGAATATGAAAGTATCATGTGTATACTTTACGTCCATGTACAGTGATGGAACTTCTGCCAGTACAGGGGCTGCAGTTGCTACCGCGTTGGGAGGTGAGGGGGCTATGGGAATGCCGGTCCACCCTTCCCAGACACCCACTCTGCTCTTTGGGGTATGCGCGGAGGCCAGCACATG
Source organism: Mixophyes fleayi (assembly GCF_038048845.1). Taxonomy (NCBI): domain Eukaryota; kingdom Metazoa; phylum Chordata; class Amphibia; order Anura; family Limnodynastidae; genus Mixophyes; species Mixophyes fleayi. The sequence continues at coordinate 116,284,151 of NC_134404.1, forward strand.
CACAATGAAGCCCCCTCCTATGTCCAGAGGTGCAGAGTGGAGATCCGGGAAGGGTGGACTAGCATCTCTGGGCCTTCCCCCAAATTTTGCTATGGAGCCTAGCGGTGCAGTGTTCCATATATCCCTTGTCCATAGATCCCATAATTTGTAACATTTAGATGGATAACACCAATCTGTTTATTATGTTTGAGAGGCATGCTATGGTATCAGTCATTTAAAAACACATATATGTATGGCCCAAATATAGTGACTTTCATTGTTTAGAGTTAGGACCACCCTGTTAGCAGAAGTGCCGTGCAATGGCAGGTGGCTTTCCATACATTTGCAAATGTGTGCAACTGAGATTTCAGCATTTTTATGTTCAAATAGAAATATCAGCTTCTTTGCTGGTTGTATGAGTGTGCTGGGGGATTTGTCTCTGTATTTGTTCCTTGCTGGATAACCCCACCCTTTCAAGCACCTGCTATGAACCTATAAATTGATAGAGCAACTTCCACTCTTGTTTTACCAATGTAAATATATCACTTTGTGGAGGACTCACATTTATTGATTTACACTGTGAGGTGGTGACTTAGCTGGGTGTTTCCATTGCTTAGGCACATTAAGTCTTGCATAGAGTAGAACATACACCAACAATAACTGTACAGTGCTTGGTATTTCAGATCATCAATTAAGCCAAGAATACACAAGTTAAACGTTAAAGGAAAATTAGTCTATAATGAGATGTGGTGTATGTACTCCTTCCCTCTAATACATCTATATACCTGGATACACTCCTACACATGATGTATAAAAGGTATCTATTTGAGTGTCTTTAACGCGTTGGTATCGCTACCCGTTTCATCTTCAGAGGTCTTTCTGGATAATAAACGCATACTTGCCAACTTTCTATAGTGTCAGTCTGGGAGGTCCCAGAGGGGTATGAGCAGAGGGGGCGTGGCTTAGAAAAACTGCATCATTTTTAGCCCTGTGACGTAATGCCGCGAACGCGTCATTTGACAGCGAGAGCAGGGCCAAAATGGTGCGATTCCCTAAGAACTTTGCGGCATTGCGGCACTAATTCTGTCCACTTCACTAGGAAGTGTACAGATGCGGGAGGTTATCCTACTCTCCCGGGAGTCCGGGAGACCTACCCGGAATTCGTGAAGCTCCCAGACATTCCCAGATAGTTGGCAAGTATGCAAAAAATGCTTATTAATATATTTAAGTGGTATTAATTGATTTCTTGCATGTATTGCTAGTTTCTTGGGGCTTTCTAAATCCTCCTCCCATTTGTCACTTTCCCGTTGGTTTCTAATTCTAGGGAAGTTAGATGGTAGAGCATCAATAGGCCAGTTATAAGCAACTGAGAGGAATTTAATTATTCAACATCTATAATATAAATGTCTAGTGGCGTGTGTTAGTCTGTCTGTGTGTGTGTGGAAAATATAAAACCAAGCTGCAGCGCCACCTGCTGGGTGGAGTTATACACTGACCTACTAAATTCTTAGTGTGTGTGGGAAAAAAAATTCAGAAAGGGCTGAAATTTGGTATACTAAGATGTTTTTAATTTGTTAATTTAATTTGTTAATTGTTAAAAGTGTTTATAAAGATTTAAAAAAAATATATATATATTTCTTGAAGGAGAAGTGACAGTTGGGAGTGGTTGGTGGTTGCCGGGGGTGACAGTGGGGAGTGGTTGGTGGTTGAGGCCTGGGCTATGGCCCAAATGCATGACAAGAACCTTTTTAACACCTTAAGTAGCTTGATTTGACTAGAATGCATGAGTATCATGCACGGGTTAACTTGCACATGATAAGTATCTTCTAATTCTGATGTTTGAATGGAAGGGGTTCAATTTACAAATTGTGCTTTCAGTGCAAGACTGTAGTAAAGCTAATAGAACCCCAAAGTCATCTACTACACCAGCAAGTGTATAAATGTTACCCTCTCAGAAAAAAACATGGCCTAGGGAGCTTGGGTTATTTGTACACTGCATTAGAGTTGAGTTATGCTGCACCTTCCTCACAAATCTACATCAGGATGTGCATTTTAGATTTTTCTCAATGCAACTGAAAATGTTTTTTTTAGGTGCAAATTTTATACCCACAGCTGGATTTGTTCCTAACACTAAATCAGTGCCCACGTTTCATTGTATTCAGTAATAACACATACTGAAGGTGTAGTCATTTAACAGCAAGGTTTATTTGTGAGGTTCTCATTTAATTACATATCCTTTCAAAGTACATTGTCAAGAAATGCTTCAGTTTCCATGATAAACAGACCAACGTCACATTTCTTTCAATATGTATAATGTAACCATGACAACTGATGTAAAATGTCAATGTGCGGAGAGGACATGCACGAAGAAACAATCTATATTCTCTAAAAACACATGCACACACATACACACACACACACACTATTACACTGTGTCTAAATATATAAATATATATATATATATATATATATATATATATATATGTATTAATTATATATACACACACATAGATACATACAGACACAGTATATATACACACACACTTATGCAGTATTCATAAATATGCACAATTACACCTATTTTCACAGGTCTGCCACACAGGTGTAGGTCCACAATGAGAAAGTTCATGATCCATAAAAGGCCAATGGCCACTATCATTGCTATTTTGAAGTGGGATTTAACAGCAAGTCTTGTACAAGTAAAACGTCACTATAAAGAGACATACTGTACTACTATCAAATTTTCTCAAACATACAAAGTTTCCATCTGTAAGATTATTTAAACATCTCGTCCTACAAAATTAAAAAAAAAAACGTTTTTTGCCTGGTGGATACATAGTCCAGTGTACTGTAGATCATACTTACCAACTTTACAATGTTGGTATCCGGGAGCCTGCGAGGGAGGTGGGCGTCATGGGGGCGGGCCTCCAAAATCTGCGTCATTTTGGACCTGCCCCCGTGACAGCATGACGCAAAATGCGTCATTTGACAGCGGGGGCGGGGCCAAATGCTGCGATTCACCAGGAATCGCGGCGTTTGTGACCTAATTCTGCCCACTTCACTAGGAAGTGGGCAGATCCGGGATTTTGCCACACTCGCCCGGGAGTCCGGGAGACTCTCTCAAAATGCGGGAGTCTCCCGGACATTCCGGGAGAGTTGGCAAGTATGCTGTAGATGTGCCAATCTAACAGTGGTAAAGTACACATCTGTTCAGGTCGACAAACCACCCTGAAAAAGACTAATTTAGTCTACAATTAGCAAGTGCAAATTCATAGACTATCTATGGATTTGCAATACAAATACAATGCAATACAAATCAGCATCACTGGTAATTACGGACCTCTTACACTATCCCACTGGATCATATCCAATTAATTTCAAACTGGCTCTGGGAGCTTGAGGCGTAGCTGCCTTCCACACACTCCTGCTGCCCTAGATCTAGTACAATGTAACCACTGCTGGAGCATATGTCGCCTAAAAATGTTGTAGGACACAGACAACCTTGTTTGCTTCAGATTTATTAACTTTTATTTCTAAAACGCCCCAAGGCTTCCTCTGTCCCGCACATAGGTGGTTAGGACATACAGATGAGGACAATGGCTACAGATAAGCAGAATAATAAATGCATGGAAGAAATTAACACAACAACAAAAACTGCATGCCATACAAATACAATTCAGCAAAAGACAAAACAACGAGGAGGACGGAGAGTGGGCAGATATTAGACATAGGGTGCAGGACCCTGCCTGTGAGAGTTTACAATCTAAAGAACTGCATTTAATGCAATGGATCAGCAATACAGCATGCACGCTTTAGGAGTCCTGTGAGGTCTAGCCACCAGATATGGAGTGAAGTTACAAATATTAATCAGGTAGAAAGGGAAAATAAGACATAGGGCTAGACTTACTAAGCTGCGGGTTTGAAAAAGTGGGGATGTTGCCTATAGCAACCAATCAGATTCTAGCTGTCATTCTGTAGAATGTACTAAATAAATAAAAGCTAGAATCTGATTGGTTGCTATAGGCAACATCCCCACTTTTTCAAACCCGCAGCTTAGTAAATCTAGCCCATAGTGTAATCAATAAGGAATCCATATATAGCTATAAAAATTAATTTTTATTGCCTCAATTTATCAAGAAAATACCACCAGAGCAGCTGAGCATTGTCAGTTACCTACAACTTTACCAGCCAGTAATTTGCACATGCGTGATCCAGCAAGCCATCTCAATAATGCTCAGTGGAAAAAGTCCAGGGGGGTATATTTACTAAACTGCGGGTTTGAAAAAGTGGAGATGTTGCCTGTAGCAACCAATCAGATCTAGCTATCATTTATTTAGTACATTCTACAAAATGACAGCTAGAATCTGATGGGATGCTATAGGCAACATCTCCACTTTTTCAAACCATCAGTTTAGTAAATATACCCCCAGGTCTGGGCTTGCAGTTCCACTAATAAATAAAAAGAATTAAGTGTGTAATGATTTGTAAATATTATTTTATCTAATAAACCGATTTATTCACTAATAAAGCATTTTTTCAATCATTTTCTTCTGTTATATTGGACAAATAATATTTTCCTAGGTGTTAGTGCAGCTTTAAATGGAGTCATAATTTTACCCTATCATGATATTTCCTCTGACATTCATTTAATTTCTGGTCTGCCAGCGACATCTATCTTCCAATTCTCTTGCATAAGTGAAGTTACTTGAGTAGAACTGAGGATACTCACTGACCTTAACACTCAGAAACAGCACATCAAATACAGAACAACTGGTAATTCTGACACTAGATATATGGAAGCAGTTTTTTTTAAGATAAAAGTCTTTCATTAGTGAGTAAGGTGATACAGGCAAGTGAAAGATAAATCAAAGAGTACAGGGGAGGTAAGAGTTCCACAAGTCTGAATTCAATGAAAGTCCTTATTGTCACAGCTCACACTGCGCATAAAGGTTACACCCCACTGTACACGATAATAAGCAGATTCCGAGAGGTGAGCTGTGTTGGAGTGCATACAATGTACTGTGACTGTGCTGTGGGTTACAGATATTAGCTTGTTCTACACCTCTGGTGCTTGCTTCATCACTCCATCTTCCCTCTCAATTTCTCCTGATCTACTCAAATACTGCTCCCTTTCTAAAACAAACCTATTGAGTAGATTACAGCACATTTCATAATGTTTCCTGATTGGCTGAATTTCTTGGATACAGTTTCTATCTACATGTATCTCAATTATCTTTATATTATTATTCAGGATGGATGCTAATCATCAGTTCAATACAGCATTTAAGACAGGGGGGGTCAATGTATTAAGCATTGGTTTCTGCAAGTCACCAGATATCGGTGACTTTGCTGGGGAAATTTAAAGCGGCAATGGCTTCCAAGGCAAAACTTGCCTTGAAAAGTGATTGTCCTTTTAAATTTCCTCTGCAAAGTCGCTGATATCTAGGCGACTTGCAGAAACCGATGCTTTAATACATTTACCCCAAGGTGTAATGAGCTGGGAAGAATTACAGTTATAAGGATTAACAAATAACATAACTGTGAGGAATAAAGCATAATCGTAACTTTGTTATAAATATTGTATATGAAATGAATCCATTCATAAGTTGAGCTTCTTTGTAAGCTAAAGTGTAAAATGTGTTATTATGTGGTTTTGCACACCCCTGTGTTACAAGATACAAAGCAAAGTTCCCCTGGGGTGAGCTACATCCTGGCATAGGAGTTTTTTTTGACACCTAGAGAGATGCTAGAGAGCCACTCCTAGCAGGAGAGCACATGAGGGCTTGCTATATTTTATATAGGCAAAAATAATTCCATTTCCAAAATACCACATACAATCAATATAATTAGTGATCAATCACACATTCATAAATAGTATGATGAAGGGCAGCCCCAAACGTCAAATAAAGCTGCCTGTCAGACAGAGAACGAGAGGAAATAGTATCAGATCAACTAATACACTGGACCTATGCCTGTTTAGTATCAATAAATTGGTAAATTTGTATAGGATTTATTAATAATAGAATTGCGTCTGTGGCTGTCACAGGCAGATCACATGATCACAGGGGAATGATTCCTCCACCCCTGCGATCGCATTCTGGTGCCAGCAGATCATATGATCACAGGGGAATGATTCCTCCACCCCTGCGATCGCATTCTGGTGCCTGGCTGTCACGGTGAAGACAGGCTGAAGACATCAGCGCAGAGTAGCGGAGACCAGCGGACTGCAAGACAGCGGGCCCCCAGGTAAGTTTGTGTTGCGCTGTTGCTCATGGGGGGGGGGGGCGTACTGGGCCCCATGATTTCTGATGGCGGCCCTGACCACATCCCCTGGAGGAGGGGAATGGTGACGAAGTGTCTTTAAAAAGATGAAGCCACTTGCAAGAAATTGTCATACTTTTGGGAGATCAATGAACATTGATAAGCTGTCCATCTTCCAAGCCAATTTTCCTTGGCACAGATTATACAACTCATATGTAAGTTTATATTCTGAAACTTTGTCCTTTTATTTTTAAATCTGTTTTGCCGTATATTTTGTCACCTATCCTTAATTGTTTTTATAACCTGTAAGCATTGTACCTTTTGTATATTAAACCTGAAAATGTAATAACTGCTGTCCTTATTGCTCTAAATTAAATCACTGCCTGTTTAGAAGAGGTTGATTGCTTGGCTGTGTTAACCCTTTAAATACCAGTGTGGGAAGTGCTAACTATTTTTGCTTTCAGAGCACAGAGTGTGCGCAATTGGGTAATTCAGTCATAGGTTTACCACGGGCTTTATACGTAGATGGTGGCAGCTGCGTAGATCTGTGGAAGTGGAAGATTGTGTAGGGAAAGGGATCAGTTAAATCTGTAACATTAGAGAGAGGTGAGTGCGACATTTAGGCTGGAATCCTGTGTGTCCCCTGACATTAAGCTTCCAAGTCACAAGGGTGCAGAGTGCGGTTTGTGACAAGTTAAGATGGTCAGGAGCGGGTTCCTGACAAAATAGAGGTGATATATTGTGAGACTGTTTGAATATATGATAAGATATTAAATTAAGGAGCAGATAAATGTGGTTGTCCCTGACACAAGGTATGACAGCTTATTTGCTCTAATATTGCATTCAGCACCACTTCACCACTTATCTACTTAGTTGACTAATTGCACCCATGTCAACCTATTATGAATGTCTGGTTCCAACCAATAGGACAGCCGTTGGCTGGATGTTATTTCAGTACTTGCCCATCCTCAATACACACTGGACATAGTAATTTGTGAATATCCCAGCAATATTACTAATCCCAGTCTAATTCAATCAAACTGGTGTCGCGTCTAACACCATGTGAACCTGGGCAGTTGCCTAGGGTGCCATTGGTTAGGGTGCACCATAATGTTACTCATCCAGTGATTTTAATGCCCCCACAGTGCAGGGAAAAGCAGCCTGCAGCTTTTTACATGAGAAGCCACTGGCTGCAGCTCCTCCATGTCAGGGATACGCTGGGAGCATGCCTGAATATACACTTGCATAATTCTACATATTATTTTGATGGATTCAAGTACATATAGAAATGATTCCTCTTTCCCTGGTGGACAATCAGGAAGCAACTAAGGAGGGAACAATTAAAATGTACTGCTCTTTTCCCTATATTTGCCTTTATAAATAGGACACTTAGGGGCAGATTTACTAAAATTTGTGTTTGGTGGCGGTTTTAAACCTCCATACATCGCCAGCAACTTAGTGCTCCAAACCACCACATTTACTATAGAACGATTTAAGGCTGGGATGTTAAATACTGGCGGTTTAGTCAAAACCACGGATACCTGCTTCTGATTGGCTAGATAACTCAAACATACTGGAGGCATCATTGACTTATAAATTATTGGGACAATCATTAAGAATTGATTAAGGAGCAATATGTATTTAGAATTAACTTATGGTGCAAATGTTACTTTTCATTATATTAAGGGGCAACATTACTGTATTTTATATATATAATATATATATTGAAGTTCATGCTGAATTGTACTCAAACTTCAAATAAATACATGAGAGGTACAACAGGAGGGGAGAAAACAAGAAAATGGTACCCACCAGTGACATCCTATTATACTAAATTCACTTGGGAAAAGGAATCACAATAAGGGATGTATAGTTATGAATTGGTGAACAGCAGCTATCTTATTGCATAATCTGTAAAACAAAAATACCAGTTAAAAAAAAACTAGTAGTGGTTAAGCCGGCCCTTTATTATTCCACAGCACATTAAGGCACCAGGACTGTATTTACAGGTGATGCTGTCCTAGACATTGTGAGATAAAATTCCCTAAATTAGTAATAATGCACCTGTGTACTCGTGCCATTCTGTCCAATGCCAGCTCCTCCATTTTTTATTTGGAAAATAGGTGGTTGGTAAAACAAAAACTTGGGGAAGAAAATGACCGTTAAGAAATTTCTACACTGCTTCCTGAGCAATGCTAACCCACACCGGTGGCTAATATGCCTATATAACAAATACTATAGGCACTTTATAGGCACCATTCCAGTTTATGGTTATCATCAGCTGACAATTTGTATAGAGATTCTGGTGCCTCACTGGGCATTAGCAATGTGTGATTAAACACCCAAGTTTCTTAATTATTTGCCATCACCTGTGGTAGTTTATGCACCTGTCAACTTTGATTGACAAAGAAACATTGATAAAACATTGTCACTTTTTTTTCACAATTCAATTAAACAATAGAAAAGCCAGATTCAGACCACAGGAAAAAGAAATCTAGATTTTAAAGAATCCTCTTGTATTCCAATGTCCCCACAGCATGTTCTCTGACCTCTGACCCCATTAAAGCTATCAGTAAGCACCTTTCTGTTCACTATTACTGACATCCACATGAGGTCCCAAATATATGAACACTGGTAATATAAGACAGGCAGCGGCTCACCAAAGCTGAAATAGGTATGGTGAGTCAGCGAATAGGAAGAGAGGTGCAATAGCCAATGTGCAACAAACCATATTACTACATAACACAATGCAGATGCATTCCAGAATTTTTGTACAGAAAATAAACCACACCAGCATTTCAACAGACACAATAAATTGTTGTCTTATTACTCTATAGCTCCAACACATAGATTCAGTCATTTTAACATGTTGGTTTTGAGCCCTGGAAAAATGTAATGAATCACACACACAGGAAGCATTAGAAGTCACATTTCCACTGAGGTTATTGGTGCAGCAAATTTGAAAAACCCACGTATTGGTCACAGAGCTAATCCACTGCAATACAATATAATGCAATACAATAGTATACTCCCCAAATCACTAATATGCAGTGTCAACTTGCAAAAATATATCTGAACTGAAATATCTGTATTGCAATAGATTAATAGACAGTATATTTTAATATTTTAATTGTAGTCAGTTGTATAGACAATAACAATAAGACTAATGCTAAATTGTTATCTCTGAGCATATCTGTACTCCAGATCCCTTACCAACGTGGGTGATGACAGTGGAAAGTCTCTGCGTTAACTCCTGATGTGACATCTCTTCTTCCTTAAGCCAAAAAAGCATTTCACAGTGAAAGATGCTCTCCCTTCCCTTCCAGACTGCAATCTGCCGGGGTGTGCAAGATACAAAGCAAGGCAGTGCCACTCCCAGTTCACCAGCCTGACATCCACCTGTCACTAAGCAACGTATGCCGGCAGTAGTCAGCGCAGACCCTCTCCTAGTGCCCAAATGCGAATAAAATGCTGGATTACAACAGTAGCCCGGCTGAGGGGGTTCTGCTTGTCAATTATTTCTGCTGGTGCTGATGCGGCATTCCCCATTCGCTCACACCGAGCCTGTGGATGAGGCAATGCAACGATGTAAGCTCAATACCTGCCTCCGGGGGCTATAAGGAAGGAGCTGGTGAAAATCCCGGATGGATGGAGCCAGAGGACTGGAGCTTGCGAAGCCAGGGGCATAAGGAAACCCTGATCCAAATCACACCATTACGTCCTTAGCTCACGTACACATTCAAGGATCTATGAAAGGGCGATCTATTAAACCATTGTCATTTAAGGTGACCTTATAACAAGCCGTTCACAATGGCGGAATGTTAATGCTGCTTTTATCAGCAAATCTATCCAATGCATACCATTCCAGAAATGGAGTCAGAGAGAGCATACATGTTAAAGTCTAGATAAAAATAGAGGGTGTCATTTTATTATGTATATATAGATGGATATAGATATATATCTATATATCTATATCTATATCTATATATATATATATATATATATATATATATATATATATATATATATATATGTTAGTATTATACATATGCTGTTCTAACTGGGTATTTTATTACTAGGTTGATATTAGGCATGTAATGAAATCCAGATTAACAGATGTGTCCATATTTGCTCAGCTTGGTGATTCCCCACCATGGTAAAGAAAGAGTATGTGCAGGATGGAGAGCAGCTGCTGCTGATTGCGGTTATACATCCACCAGACCCTGCACCCTTGGGACCTGTCCATCTATGTGAGCTACAAGATGACTGTTAATAATGGCACCTTCCTACTACATTAAGCATGTCCCCAGCTGGAAAACAAGTCAAGTGGAAACTGAAAAACACCCCCTAAGCATTATTTGTTAATCAGTTCTTATTGCACTGGATTTATTCTTAACCACCCGGTAGAATGGTATATAATACTATCAAATATGTCTGGATTTGACACAGCTCTTGCATGGGCATAAGTAGGAACGTTAATATAAATGCTTTCAGTATGTCCACAAAGGCATACATTTATATAGTTGTAGTTTTTGTATTTTTCATAAAAGTGTTCTATTTATTATTATCTTTCATAATATTTATCAACACTCAGCATTTTCTGTTCTCTGATCCTACCAGGGGTGGACTGGCCATCTGGCAAATGCCAGAAGAGCCGATGGTTAGATGGGCTGGTGCGGGCTGTCATTACATAATTCCGGGACCTGAGATCTAATGGGGCCGGTCCCGAAATTGACAGGCTTCCTGGTGGCTGTCTCCTCCCCAGGAACTAGCCACTTTACTACATGTGCCGCGGCCATGCGGATCTGGGCTGTTCCATCCCCTACCTCCCCTCTTCCTTATCTTCACCTCCTTCTTTCCTCTGTGTCTGCTCCCGACTGCCTGTCTGAGCTGATAGCTGCGGATCCCTCTTCGTTGGCGCTCCCAGTAGGAAAACAGAACACAGGATGCCATAATCAGGTATGTTAAAATATTTGCAATGTGTTTTTGATTACTTCTTGAACTGGGAGCACTACTGTGTGGCATGATATTATATGGGGGCACTACTGTGAAGAATAACATTATTTGGGGGCTTATTATTTGAGGGCACTACTGTGTGGCATATTATTTGATGGCACTACTGTGTGGCATATTATTTGATGGCACTACTGTATGGCATATTATTTGATGGCACTACTGTACGGCATATTATTATTTGATGGCACTACTGTACGGCATATTATTATATGAGGGCACTACTGTATGGCATATTATTATTTGAGGGCACTACTGTGCGGCATATTATTATTTGAGGGCACTAGTCTGTAGCATATTATTATTTGAGGGCACTACTGGTGGCAAATTACCATTTGGGGCACTACTATGTGGCATAATATTATTTGGGGGCACTACTGTATGGCACAATATTATTTGGGGACACTACTGTGTGGCACAATATTTTTAGGGGGCACTATTCTGTGGTAAAATGTGATTTGGGGGCACTACTCTGTGGTATAATGTGATTTGGGGGCACTACTTTATTTTGCAAAAAATGATTTGGGGGCGCTACTGTATGGCATAATATGATTTTGGGGTTCTATAGTGGCTTAATATCAATTGGGGGCACGCATTCAGGCGTGAGGAAAAGGGGGGGTCTTAATATAATTTGGGAGGTAGGCTGTTAATTTAATGGTGGAGTGTAAGTGGGGGCTAATTAGTGAATGGGTGCTATTTTATTTGTGGGGTGATGGTGGAGCAATTTAATTTATTGGTGGGACTGTTTAACGGGAGGATATAGGTTTATTTATTAAATAGGAATACTATTGATTTAATGTCCGGGCTGGTGGGAGGGAAATGGATCTTTTTATCAAAAGTGAATACTATTATTTTAATTCTGGGGCTGGATCGAGGCCTAATTATTAAATGTGGATGCTATATTGATTTGATGCCGGAGGTGGATGGAGTTTTCTGAATTTCATGTACCTTTCTTGTTTTTCAAACGGGGCCTCCAAAATTTCAGGATCCAAACAAGCAGCAGCTAAAGAAACCAGCAGCCACAAATGGTTAATGTGACAAGAACAGGTAGGAGAGAACAGGACAGTCTGTCAACTGTCCTGACTCTGGTGGGGCAGTCCCGAATTTGGGTGACTATATCGCTTAGTCAGGATTTGGTCTGACAGGAAGGACAGTTGGGAGGTATGTCCCGCTTCACACTGTACTGCTTGTGAAGGCAGAGCTATGTGCATCTAAAGGTACTGCACACAGTATTGCCTGTGAATTTGTCTTAAATGATAACCATGTTACATAATAGGGGCCCTGCTGTCTTAATTACTCAACCCCCCCTCCTTAATCCAGTTCTGGTTAGGGGAAGAGAGCTGATAGCTGTTTCCGGTCCCTGAACAGGACACTGCCTGCAGAGCAAGCCGAGGAGCTCTAAGTCTCACAAGATTTGTTAATCTTATGAGACAAAGAGCTTCCTTGCTCACTCTACAGGAAGATCCCACCCTGATTAATGTCAGCAGAGCAAGAACCATAGATAAGTACAGTGGGCTGGGGGTGTCATAATGTGGCTGGGAGGATGTGGTAAAGGTAATGTCTTATTACAATGTATGTATCAACGCCCCATGTGGACCACACCCCCAGCATAATGTGGTCACAATTTATTTGCTACTCATCTATGGAGGGGTGCCCCAAAAGTTCATTGTACCTGGGCCCCAAATTTCTCTTGCCTGTCTTGTACATACCACTGCCTGATGCTGGTGTGCCTATGCTGCAAATAGACAATCAAGCTGCGCGTAATACATTTGTATCGCACAGGATACCATATAACAATGATCTTTGCATCAAGTACTGTAATTGTTATTATTATTATTATTATTAATATTATTATTACCTGGAACAGAGGTGGGCCTGTGTGCTTTAAATGCCAGGGCAGATTTTTAGTCCCAGTCCAGCCCTGGATCCTACCACATGTGTTGAAATGTGTGTGCAGCAAAGTTGTTGACATGTTTTCTTTTTACTTTGGAGTACAACTATTCTCTTATATTTTAAAAATGAACGTCAGTTTATACCTGCCCGGTCATAATTGTCCACCCCAAAGATGTTTGTGCCCCCCTGCCAGTCCCATAAAAGGCTTGCATCTTAGACTGCAGCCTAGTCAGCCTATTGGATAATCAGGTTATGGCTGGTTGTATTTATCAGTTCTGATGCACACATTTTTCAAGACTTCTGGCACTTACCTTTGGCGCTGCTTTGCTCTTTTTGTAGCACAAGAGAGCAGATGCAACAATTATTGTCATTTCAATAGCAGGCAATAAAGTGTACTCGTCATACAAAACTGAAAAATCTAACAAGTCCTATAGTCATCTCCTCCTTCAGTCACCGACAAGAAATAGCTGTGATGGACAGGTAAGTATCATTTTAACCTCTTTGAACCTGCTGTGTGCTAAGGACAAATATTGCAGTCCAAAAGCAAAAGCTTCCACAACCAGAAGAGGTAGGAAGTTCACATAATATAACTGTTAAAGGGCAGTTATGCTTGACAGCAACTATGTTAAGATTTCTACAGTGACTGGCAGGGGCTGGCTGGACTGGGGGGCATGGGGGCATATGTCCCCCGGGCTGGTCCTATAGTGGGCTACCTTGGGCTGACTTGAGTCTTGCCCTCTGGGCTAAAGTTTGCCAGCCCTCCCCTGGTGACTGGTTCCTGATTTGTGTTGTCGAAGTCAGCAAATTGGATAAAGTAATTTCAATTAAAGTCGAGCAAACTTGGTTGTCTTTGTCTGAAAAGATGCGTACGGTACGCTACGACGTACAAGGTCACGCTACGGCGTGAAAGGGCGTACGCATCCACTACACGTGGCAGCAACAGTAATTGGTCTTTTACCATACATTCGCACAAACACGCATACTTATAAAATAGTACACATTAATGGTAGTTGCAACACATAGTCAGTTATGTCGAAATATAGTAGTATTTATATGTTATATGAAAGTTACATGCATATTAATGAAATATACGGAACAGGTTGAAGGAATCATAACACGAGTGGTATCATAATAAACCTCTTTACATTTCCTACTGTTTGGTTCACTCTGCGAAGGAATCGCAGAGTGCATACACAAGTTATGAATGATAGGGAATTATGAATTACTTAAGACTAAGGAATCTTGGCGGGAAGAGCCGAGCATACCCCTTGGAGAGGTGACCCCCTCCTTTGGATTCCTTAGGATGAACTAGCCAATGATTGACAACCCCTTGGACCTTCCTGAGACCTGGACCAATAGATGCAAGCTATACCACCTTCATTGTATTACTGTATTTCTGTGTGTATATAAGCAGCAGCTTCACATCTAGTGTTCAGACATCTTGTCCCCAGACTTCAGGATTGAATGACTGCACACTGGATCCAGAGTGCCTGCGATAAGTAACGGCTGTATTTATTATCACTTCGCTTGAGCATATTATTCTACTATTTGCGAATAAATCTTTGTGCGTTGGAAACACAAATCGAGGTTCGACAATCGTTATTGGTTAGCGACAATACGCACATAACAATTTGGGGGCTCGTGAGCTTTGGAGGTTTCGTTGCCGATGATACGCAAGACCAACGGATTTCAGTTCCGCAACAAAGGGTGGAGACGCGTCATATACGGGTAATAACGCAATGTGTTCAAAACCTGAATTTTACTCTGTGTTGTGAAACCGAATGTCCATTTCGCATTGTCTAGGGCACGCTAACTAGAACCTAGGGACAAAAGAGAAAACTGTTTCTTTTTACTGTCATTGTGCGTTTTAACTGTATTACATTGCTTATGTGTATTTCCTGCTGTGCGTACGCGAACTTCCGGTAGATTTTCCACGTGGTTAAACAATCGATTTGATAGTTATACATGCATAGTAGAAATCACTTGTGAAAGTCTCTGAAACATTATCACTATTGTTGGGAACATTGTTGATTTTCTGCGCAGAAAACTAAGGTGTATGTGTTTGGTGATTGTATGATTTTGAAGTGAAAGTTGATTTACTGTCAAAAAGACAGGGATATCGGTTGCCGTTTGACGAGGCGGGCTTGCAACCGAGGTAGTATACAAGGCAGGTATACTGGCAGCAAAAGCCCTGTTTGAATAGAGAACAGTTAAAAAGCTTTTGGAAACTTTCTCCCCAAGGGCAATCGCAAGGTTTAGCGATAGTTAGTATTGCTAAGCGGTCCGATCGGACCGCATGGTTTTGCAACCGTGCTTGTGACTTGGGTTGAACGGCTGGAGGAATTACGCTGGTACAAACGGGTAAACTCCGCTACTACCAGTTCAGTAATACTCAACAGAATTTTGTGGAGAGCCAGGATATCGAGGAGCTGATGTTTCTGTTGTCCATACTGATATTTCTGTGTTAGGAGGTGTGTGGGCGTAGCCTGTGAAACCGTCCACGGATAAAAAAATCTCTAGTAAGTTCTGTTTGAAAGGAGAACAGGTAAAAAGTCTTTTTGCGTAACGTTGAGAAATAAGTTGTTTTCACAATGGGTGCGAAGCAAACGCTAGAGATGGATGATGTTGTGCTGCTTAAGGAAGGACCGCTGGGGTCAGCTAGGTACCTTATGTTTAAGAAATATGGTGCATACGCAACTGCGTATTGCGACACGTGGGTCAAGATGACCAAAGATTGTGATAGGCCTTTCCCAACAATAGGAAGTTTTTATTCAGAGGTACTAAATAATGTAAAAGATAAGGTGTGGTTGATTAAATCAACAAAAGTGAGAAATAGACATAATGATTGTTTAAAATTGTGGCAAATGGAAGGTAACACGTGGCACAGCAGTGAATGCACAGCGGAAGTAGGCGTGGCGAAAAGCGCGCGCATGGCGGAAGTAGCCGTTGAGAAGCGTGGCGAACTCAGCGCAAGCGCGCCCCCGCCACCTTATGTGGCGGGAGCGGTAAGTACAGCTGTTATTAAAACTGAAAAAAGGAAAATTGCTAAGTTGTATCCTGTTTTAAGCCAGTTTAAAACAAGTGTATCAGAAGATGAAGATGAACCCACTGTGATTTCGGTCCTTGCCCATGCTGTTAGTGTACTAGAAGCTCAGCGCAAGTATGAGAAAATGGCTGAGATAGGTGAGAGTAGCGTGATCACTAGGAGCGAAAGCGTTCTAAATCTTGAACCAGCAAATCCTGTAGTGTCCCCTGAAGTCAGTGAACCAGAGGGTGCGTACCCAGTCCGCACAATATCAGTTCCCAATGGGAAACTGGATAAGGATGGTGTAGTTCCTTTAAGAAATGTTACAATGCATTGTCCCTGGACTAGATCAGAATTACGTTCCATTATGACTGAATTCCCAGATCCTAGAAAAGAGTTGGCAAAGTGTCAGAAATTTGTTAAAGACTTAGGAAATGCCCACGAACCAACCAATAAGGATTGGCATGTAGTGTTGAGGGCGTGTCTTCCTCCCAATACTGACATACAAAAATTTATTAAAGATTGTTTGTTGGAGGAAGATGACACCTTGACTGATGAAATTAACCCAAAAAATATAGCACAAATTGTCAAACACTTAGCCATCTATTTTCCAGTAGTGGTAAATTGGAGTAAGATTTTCACCATTAAGCAAAAGGATAGTGAAACAGCAGCAGACTATTTTTCTAGGGCACTAGCATCAATGACACACTTTACCGGAGTAACTGACATAAGAGTGGATCCACATCACAGGGAATTAGCTGTAGGAGTGTTAATGGATGGTCTTAGGGTCAAATTTAAAAACCAGAGTACAAACCTCATTACCTAATTGGAGAGGTATCACAGTAGACTCTCTTAGGGAATCTGCTGTGGAACATGACAAAAATATCTTTAGAAAGAAAGAAGAGAAAGGTGATAGGTTGATGACGGTGAGTATTCAGGCTTTAGAAGGAATACACACACAACCACAAACATACCAAGCATACAACTCAAGTAAAAAGGTAATGGTATGTTTTCGCTGTAAGAAAGAGGGACACGTAAGGAGATTCTGTCCAGAAGCAAGGAAAGAAACATCAAGGGGGGAATCATATAGGTATCCTCCACGGAGAAACACACATAGGCAAGAGAACACACAGCTACCCGCGCATATTATAACAGCAAATGCTGCGCGGGAAAATGATAGTCAGCGCTAGGGGTCAGGTCATACCTGTAGTCTACAGCCAGTGAGGTTAACTGAGAGTCAGAGTGAAGAACCAACAATGATAGTTGACATAGCTGGTAGTAAACAAACCTTTCTTGTAGATACAGGGGCGGCCCGATCTGTGATAACCTCTCCTTTCAATCTACAGGTGACCAGTAAAACTATTCCAGCTATGGGGGTAACGGGAAAAGTGTTACATTATCCTCTAACTAAACCCGCTGAAGTTACTATCGGGCCTCTGCATACTAAGCATTCGTTTCTCTTGGCTGCAGCGGCTCCTACTAACTTGCTAGGGAGAGACTTGCTATGTAAAATGGGATGTGTCATATACTGTACTTCAGATGGTGTGTTCCTAGATATACCCGAGAAGGTCGCTCATGAGGTACAGGACATATTGGACACCCCTCAAAGGTTAATGTTACACTCTACTTTTATAGAACACAGTCCATCTCAAGTAAAGGGGATGTTGCTGGAAATACCAGGTTCACTATGGACAGGACACTGGACTGATGGCAAACGTAGCCCCTGTCATGGTCAATCTAAAAAGTGGTAGGATAGCTCCAAAAATCCCACAGTATCCATTAAAAACGGAGGTGGAACTAGGGGTATATCCTGTTATTGAGAGGCTGTTACAACAAGGGATTTTAATCCGTACAGCCAGTACAGCAAATAGTCCCATTTTCCCTGTGAAGAAGAGTGGGGGAGGGGCTATAGATTAGTCCAGGACTTAAGGGGAATTAACAAAGTTGTTGAGAGCCAATTTCCCGTAGTGCCGAATCCAGCTGTCATCCTCATGCAGATTCCACCGTCTGCCAGTCATTTTACTGTCATTGATCTATGTTCTGCTTTCTTCTCAGTCCCTCTTCACCCTGACTGCCAATACCTTTTTGCATTCTCCTACCGGGGAGTGCAATACACATGGACCAGACTACCCCAGGGGTTCATTGACAGCCCCAGTATTTTCTCCCAAGCCTTACATGACTGTTTGCAATCCTTTCAACCCCACAATGGGTCTGTTCTAATTCAATATGTGGACGATTTGTTGCTGTGCTGATTCTTTTATGTCATGTTTACATGATACTAAATTGTTGTTGCTTCATCTTTCACAAACAGGGCACAAGGTGGCAAAGGATAAATTACAGCCATGTCAGACTAAGGTCAAATACCTAGGACACTGCCTCACTAAGGGGCTAAGACACCTGACAACCGACAGGATTGAGGCCCTACAACACATGACTCTGCCGCAGAGCCAGAAGCAGATTCGTACATTCCTGGGGATGTGTGGATACTGTAGATCCTGGATCCCAGGTTTTTCTATTCTGGCATTACCATTGCAGGAGCTAGTCTCTTCCTCAAAACCAGAACGTGTTGTACACACAGAAGAGTCAGAGCAAGCGTTCTTTAATCTTAATGATAGTCTGACTAGAGCACCTGCATTGGGAATACCTGATTATGAAAAGCCTTTTGAGCTATTTTGTACAGAAGCTGATGGTTGTGCAGCAGGTGTCCTCGCACAGAAACATGGTGACGCTAGCAGTCCGGTAGCATACTACAGTGCACAATTAGACAATGTGGCAAGATCACTCCCAACATGTCTCAGAAGTGTAGCAGCAACAGCTCTTCTGGTAAGTAAGAGCGAGGACGTAGTATTAGGACATAATTCAACTATCTATACACCCCATGCTGTATCAGCTCTGTTAAATTCAGCCCAAACCAGACATGTTTCTTCAGCTAGATTCACAAAGTGGGAACTAGCCCTGATGGCACCCTCAAACATCACCATCAAACGATGTAGCACCTTAAATCCAGCTACATACCTTCCGTATGTGTCTCTAGAGACACAAAGGGTGGGAGGTGAGGAGACCCTGGTTGATGATGAGTTAGGCAAGAATACTGACACGCATGACTGTATGGAACACCTGAATCAGACCTTTACTGCAAGGCCCGACATACGTGACACCCCCTTAGAAAATGTAGATTTTACGTTTTATACAGACGGAAGTTGCCATAGACAAACAGAGACAGGAGAGCTATGTACTGGTTACGCTGTTGTAGACGATCAGGATGTGGTAGAAGCTGAACCCCTTGGTCCACCTCACTCAGCCCAGGTGGCGGAACTAGTAGCACTAAGGAGAGCGTGTGAATTGGCAGAGGGTAAATCAGCCAATATATATACTGACTCTAGGTACGCCTTTAGGGCAGTGCACGATTTTGGGGCCCTTTGGCGACTTAGAAACTTTACGACAGCAGCAGGTACGCCAGTGGCACACTCACAACACATAAAAGGACTTCTGACAGCGATACAGTTACCCAGAACAGTAGCCGTCATAAAGTGCAAAGCCCATACCTTTGAAGAAGACCCAGTATCATTTGGCAACAACAGGGCAGACAAAGCTGCTAAATGGGCAGCAGGGCAACCTATGACTGTATCGACCGAGACTATGATGGTTTTTTCAGACATTAGACATGCAGAAATTAATTGAAATGCAAGATTTGTGTTCCCTGCAGGAAAAGGCGGTCTGGAAGGCGAAGGGATGTGGTCAAGAGTCCTCAGAACTCTGGAGGGATGGACAAGGTAAGCCTGTAGCTCCCCGAACATACTATCCAAGCCTGGCTGAAGCAGCACACGGTCTGACTCACCTGGGTAAAGAAGGTATGTGCAAACTGGTGAGAGCATACTGGTGTGCTCCCGGATTTTCCTCTCAGGCTGGTAAGAAAGCAATGTCATGTCTTACTTGTTTAAGGAAAAATGTTGGGAAAACTATTCCAACTGAGCCATTCCACATCCCTCCTACAGACGGACCTTTTCAGGTAATACAAATTGACTATATCCAATTACCACCGTGCAGGAATCTAAAGTATGTGTTAGTGTGTATTGATGTGTTTTCCGGTTGGGTAGAAGCATATCCGGCAGCCACTAATACTGCCGTGTTCACTGCAAAGAAAATTGTACAAGACTTTGTGTGTAGGTTCGGTATCCCTAGAATCATTGAAAGTGATAGGGATACCCATTTTACTGGTGATATCTTCCAAAATATGTGTAAACTCATGGGAATCGGTAGCAGACTTCACACCCCTTACCGACCACAAGCCAGTGGTAAGGTGGAGAAAGTAAACGGTACTATAAAGAACAAGCTTGGTAAGATAATGGCTGAAACTGGGTTGGCATGGCCTGAGGCTTTGCCATTGGTCCTCCATAGCATTCGGACCACTCCTAGACCTCCTCTTAATCTGTCCCCCTTTGAGATACTGTTCGAACGACAGCCTCATTTGATCGTGAGTCCACAAGACGACTTGAAGTGTAATAATGAAGTGACTGTACAATATCTTATAAGAATGAGTAGACAGCTAAAGCAACAACAACAAAAACTAAAAATGCTGTCACCTGGTATGCCAGAAACGAACTGTCATGATGTTGAACCTGGAGACTATGTTATGATCCGCAATTTCTTACGTTCAGGTTGTTTAACAGACCGTTGGGAAGGCCCGTACCAAGTGCTGCTGACCAGTACTACATCACTGAAGGTTGCAGAGAGAGACACTTGGGTCCATTCCACCCACTGCAGGAGAGTCCATAATCCGGAGAAAGTGCAATAAAAAACTAAGACCGACGACATAGATCTGTCACTTGTGAGTCTGTTCCGGGAGACCTAAAGCCTGCAGTCGAGACACCTGAACCAGAGACGTTGCCCCAGAACTATATTTCCAGCGATGGAGTGGCGGTTTTTGTTTTTCTTTTGTTCCAGGATTTTCCTTGTTTTTACTCTTTCTAGGACATTCTATTTTTGTGAAGGAGGATGGAGGACGGAGGAAGGTTCTGGGAGTGATACAGATGAGATGGAGGCAGAAGAAAAGTTGTTAGGATACTCAGAGCAGCCCATTATCAAACTTGGTCCGGGGGTTATGAAAAGGTCTGCTAGCTCAGGAACTCGGAGGCAGTGTGAAGGGCTATTGTCTGATGAGTATTGTATCTGCAAGTTCTGCGACTCCCTAGTTGAAGAGAGATGCATCCAACGATGTCAGTCCCCCAGTACTCTGAATATAGGCGGGCATCCTTTGGAGGATTATCACTCCCTGGTGGGTAAGGTACTAAACCAAACCGAGTGTTGGGTGTGCTCTCACGTGCCGCAAGGGCAGCATAATATAGGACTAATGCCATTCCCTCTAAACATATCTGAAGTACTCGAATTGAGGGGTGGGAGGCTCATAGACGGGAGGTACAATAACACTAGGTCCCCTAGTCTGACGCTTCGACAATACTCCATAGGCAGATATTTGCTGTGCCTAAATATATCTCATGCAAAGCGCCTGGAGAATTGGGAGGCTGACCTATCAGATCAGACAATGGCTCGCCACACTCATTTTAGAGGGAGACTCACAAGGTCACTACTAGGCAGGAATGTTGATGGAAGTCACAAATTAGGGCGTATAACCAAACATAAGAAGGTATCCATTGGAAAAGTCTCTACAGATAAATGTAAAAATGTCATTAATGCCGACACGTGTCTAGAGCAAATGGAGACACTAGGCATAGGTAGTTTTATCAAAACTCTGTGTGATATAATTCATGGGCATACTGTTCCTTATGTTCTCCCTGATGATGTGTATTTTGCTTGTGGAAGGAAAGCTTATTCCTGGGTAACTCCGAGTTCCAAGGGCTTGTGTTTCTTAGCTAAACTGGTTCCTGAAATCATGACTATTACTCATGAAGAAATGGTTGGTATTCTCAAAACTACATCACCACTATACATACACACACAGTATGAACACCGTGGCAAGAGAAATATGATTCCTGGTGAGGAACCCATAGCTACAAAATTGATTAGTGAAACTGCTGGTTTTCAAGTTATGGTTGCTCTAGACCTCACCAGGACCGCTCGGGGAACATTAAACTTTAAATATATCCAAGACCTAGCTAAATTAATAGATAATATCCCCGAGATGTATGATGACAATTTAAGGTATACTGGAAGGGAGCTACAAGCGTACAAGAAGGAGTTGGTGCAACATAGACTGGTACTAAATTATCTCACCTCTATTACTGGTGGGTACTGTGTGACACTGGCCACCCAGTTCGGTGTCAAATGTTGCACGTACATCACTAATAATACGGATGACCCTAAAGAGGTTGTAGACCGGAAGATGGATGAAATTTTGCAGCTGAAATGGGAATTTCGAAAAGAGCCATAATTCTTATTTATTTGAGGTCGGGGAAAAGGTGGCGGGTTGGTTCTCGTGGTTGAACCCTGTGAAATGGTTCTCCGGTCTGGGGGAGTGGGTACAGGAAATGGTTGCTAGTGTAGGTAAGCTCCTTCTCCTTATACTGGGTGTCATCTTAGCAATTGGTTTAGTTGTCAAATGTGTTCCTACTGTGTTGAAGTATGGAAAATGGTCTCATAGGAGTAACACTGAGAAAGAGACTGAAAGGGTGGTACCAGATACCGAGATCATGGTCTGTGAAGAAGTATTGTATAATCCTGAACTTGAAACGGTGATTGGGTGATAGTTTATTACACTATCAAAGGGTGGAGCTGTCGAAGTCAGCAAATTGGATAAAGTCATTTCAATTAAAGTCGAGCAAACTTGGTTGTCTTTGTCTGAAAAGATGCGTACGGTACGCTACGACGTACAAGGTCACGCTACGGCGTGAAAGGGCGTACGCATCCACTACACGTGGCAGCAACAGTAATTGGTCTTTTACCATACATTCGCACAAACACGCATACTTATAAAATAGTACACATTAATGGTAGTTGCAACACATAGTCAGTTATGTCGAAATATAGTAGTATTTATATGTTATATGAAAGTTACATGCATATTAATGAAATATACGGAACAGGTTGAAGGAATCATAACATGAGTGGTATTATAATAAACCTCTTTACATTTCCTACTGTTTGGTTCACTCTGCGAAGGAATCGCAGATTGCATACACAAGTTATGAATGATAGGGAATTATGAACTACTTAAGACTAAGGAATCTTGGCGGGAAGAGCCGAGCATACCCCCTGGAGAGGTGACCCCCTCCCTTGGATTCCTTAGGATGAACTAGCCAATGATTGACAACCCCTTGGACCTTCCTGAGACCTGGACCAATAGATGCAAGCTATACCACCTTCATTGTATTACTGTATTTCTGTGTGTATATAAGCTGCAGCTTCACATCTAGTGTTCAGACATCTTGTCCCCAGACTTCAGGATTGAATGACTGCACACTGGATCCAGAGCGCCTGCGATAAGTAACGGCTGTATTTATTATCCCTTCGCTTGAGCATATTATTCTACTATTTGCGAATAAATCTTTGTGTGTTGGAAACACAAATCGAGGTTCGACAATCGTTATTGGTTAGCGACAATACGCACATAACAGTGTTTTCACCTTCCGCGCTCTCTCCTTGTTTTACCCATGATGCACCACCAGTAGCTGCACGTAAATGCCCTCCACCAAGGACTGCTTTATTTATTGGCTGCAGATAATGCTGGTGTCTACAACTATTATTCCGCTTCCTTATAGAGCAGGTGTTTCCCAATCCACTTAGATTGTAATCATATTTGGGCAGTGCCATCTTTATCTTTTGTTTCATGTCATTGTATGTAATTTTTTTTATATCATGATGCCTTCAGTGTACAGTGCTGTATAATATGTCGGCACTTTATAAATAAAAGATATTAATAATCTTACTGCAGTTGGGTGCGCAATAAAAAATACTAGGATCATTAAAAGTCAATTGTATGCATTTTGCAGACTAATGTTATCAATTTTATTGGTTAATGAAGCTATAAATTGCATTAAATAGGAACGACTGGAAAGTCCTTGGATATTATTAAACTGTTATGAAAGACACCATGACCAGCTGATGTACTGATCACACAAACATATCCACACTGTAGTGCCCTTTTATATTTAATGCTGATGTTGGACATAAACATTACGTAGAGGGTTTGTCAGCACACCTGTGTTTCAGATAGGCATCTAATCAGTTATCTCAGTTCTACACTGACAACATGGCAGTTTTCATGCATTTCCGTGCCAGGATCTCTGTATTTTGCATCTGGTCTAGAAATGTGTGGAAAAATAGTTGCGTTTCTCAGCAGTTTTGGTACATTTGCAAAAAGACTGAAACATGAATACTTGTGGCAGACACTACAAACAAAATACACAGACAAAGGAGCAAGAATATGATTCTATAAACACCATGGTTTGTAATGCAAAGTACAACTTAATGCTATTAGTTTTATAAAGGAACTATATTGAATTCCCAATCAGTCAAACGTCTGCAAAGGGGTGTCCCTGTCACTAGGTCTCCAGTTCCCAGGAGGGTCCTTTCTAATACAGATGGCTGCTGTTGACTAGTTCTTTTCTCAGTTCATTGTAAACCTTTATAACGTATATATAATTCTACTCCCAGTCATGAAGCTAGATGGGATCCTGCAGAATAAAGGAAGAGAGCAGTGTAAAAAATAATGTAGTCTGAGCCACCTGACAAAGCGTTAGACTGCCACTGTGGCCAGTTCTACAAATAAGGTGTACTATCTGGGCCTGCTACTACCACGGAGGATAGCTACTGCCTTATTTCTATGTATACAATACAGCACCGCCGTGGACGCTTCTTTGACAGCACTGTGGCTGCTGGATAGTACAGGGGCACTTCTTTAGCGGAGGGGAGGGTTTTCTGGAGACCCAGAAACCCCCCCCCTGCGGGCGCCCCTGGAAGTATGAGTATTAGTACAGCCTGCACAAAAGTGGACGCTTTTTCAGTTTGCACCGCTGTCTTGGGTAGTGAGTTAACCCCAAATTAATCAATGGCTTGCCATTAAATGAAACTCTGGTGCCCAGCACTGGCCTATAGGATACCATTCATTGTAGATAAAAAAAAGAAATCAACAGTGTTGTGCAGTTGAGGATATTGCACTATCCCTATGTTGTGCTTGTAGAGATGAGTTTTGTACTGTGTCATCTCCAAGCAGATATATTGACCTGCTCTACCTAGCAAATAAAGTTGTTATGGAACAGACTTGACTATGAACATTCCTTTTTCCTCTATGCTGCCTTAACCTACTAAATCCACTAGTATAAATTGATACCCAGAATCCTACTAAGCCCACAAATGTCAACAGGTGTCTCAACCATGTAATGCCTAGCAACTGCAATCCCATTCGACACAAAAAAGTGGAGATGTTGCCTACAGCAACCAATCACATTCTAGTTATCATTTATTTAGTACATTCTACAAAATGACAGCTATAATCTGGTTGCTATAGGCAACATCTCCACTTTTTATAACCCACAGTTTAGAAAATATATACGGCTGCTATGTTAATGCTAAGGACCTGTAGCATCACAAGCGGGTGCTTTAGTCTAAGAAGGGAGAGGTGTGCACGGCTAGAACGTCACCAACGTTTTTTAAACCACCTCTCCCCAGGAACTCCACACCTCCAAGAAAAATAATCTTTAGCTGTTTGTCTGTGGGGTACATCTGAATGTAATGAAGTTCATTAATAGACACAATAACTGGGTACAGTCAACTTTGGGGAACCTAATGAGAAAAGTTGTTATTGCATATCCCATTATTGTGAGACTGTTGTTATATATCCCAGTATTCCTATTCACCATAAAGGTGCATTCTTAAGTGTCCAAAGAAAGTAATAATGTAACCGTATGGATATGGACTAAAAAAATTGTTGACAAGTGTTCACTTTGAATCAATTTCAAAGTTGGCCCTCAATACTTTGTTCACCATGCTTTATACAAGCTTTGAATTCCCTGTTAAAAGTAATTTAACGCCCTCTGCGACATTGTAGTAGGCCACGCCTCCAGTGACTGCTGGCGTGGGTCACCAGGGTTAGTTGCCGAGGTGCGGGGCTTGCAAAGGGTGGCATAGTCACAGAGCTAGTCAGTGTGGCACAAAAGCTGACAGAGGAAGTTCACGTGGGGAGAACAGGTGATTGTTCATTTTCTGAAGAAAACAAAATCAAGCTTGTGGCCATCAATATGAGAAAAAGAATTGGTCCACTGGGAGAGGTCAAGAGAGGAGGTTAGGGAGAGTAGTTTGGTAGCACAAGGCAATGGGGATAATTACCTGGGATGTAGAAATCACCCTGGATGATTGTGGGGATGTTAGAGGAGGTAGCCAGGCAGATAATTGTTATTGCTGTCCAGGGTATCTCCAAACCACAGAGACACAGAGAAAGAGTTGAAAATCTGGAAATTCAAAAGCTGGGAACGTGTAGAATGCAACAGTTGGTAAAACTGTGAATGTGCAACATGAGGAAAGGAGTCCAACACTGTCGCCTTAGAATACGGCTGGTTGACAAAATGGGACTTGCTACTTTTACCACTAAGATTTAAGAGAATTAAAATCTTATATTCACCCCTCAACACCACAAATCTAATGATGAGAAACATTGTCATGGCATATTTCTATATATTGGCAAGGGACATAGCATGGCCAGTGAGTGTAGAGCAGGTGCACCATGAACTGGTAATGGAGTGGGGGGTAAAGGAGGGTGGGCCCCCCTCGACAGGGGCAGACTAACAAATGGTCTACAGATGACGCATTTGTGTAATTTGCATGTAGGAGACGGCAGCGGGACCACCCCCACTGCTGTGAACAAATGGCCAAACAGTTTATTCAAGGGGTGGAGTCTCCTCCTGTGCACAGCAGCACAGTGCACATGCTCACATCCTGACCACTGCTACTCCTCCATCTCACTTCTGAGGACCTCTGCGCCTACCCTGCTTCCCTGATTGTGCAACTATCTGCTTTCCCCCTGTGTGCAGAGGCGCCGATAGGGTGGGAAAGAGGCTCCACCTGAAGCAGCTAAGTCGTTTTTTTTCAGTCCCCGACCATTGTCCAACAGCCTGCAGAGCAAGCTAAGGGGCTCTAAATTACGCGAGATTTAATAATCTCACATAGACTTAGAGCTCCCCTGCTCACCATGCAGGACATTTCCACTGAGATGTCAACAGTAACGGCACAGCTAAGGTAAGTATGCTGGGGTGGGGAGTGCCATACTGTGTCTGTGGGGGTTATGATGTGGTTGGGAGGGGGGGGGGGGTGGCCTGATGTGGCTGGGCGGTGTGTGATAAATGTAATATTTTATTATAATGTAAATGTCTGTGTTATGTACTGTGTTCACTTATTGCTTGGTTTTCAATATTTCATGTACCTATACATTTTCCAAACAGGTCACAACATTCCAGGATACATACAAGAATCCAGTACCAGGATGTGAAAGCTGCAACAACAGGTAGGAGAGAGCAACAATGTTTTAATATATAATATGTCATGTTTAAAGCGGCACAGCCACACCCCATGTTGACCATGACCCTGTCGTGCAGCAGGGACACACAGCTGTTTACCTTCTCATCCATGAAGTGGGTCCCCCAAAAAGTTGCTGTACCGGTGCCCCAAATTCCTCTTGACGGCCCTGTCTGTATGTGCCTATCTCCCCCCATGAGTGCCTCTGTCCCTCCTTGTGTATGCACATCTGTGTCTCTTTATGTGTCTGTCTATAATTTTGTATCTGTACCTTTGTCCACCCACCTGTCTATCTTTGCTGTCCCACCTTGTGTTTGTGTGTTTCTGTATGTGGTTGTCTGTCCTTTTCATTTCCCCTTTTTGTGTCTATCACACTTTATCCCTCCTATTGTATCAAATCAATACCCAACCACTTTCTTCTACCATAGAAACATAGAATTTGACCGCAGATAAGAACCACTTGGTGCATCTAGTCTGCTCATCTTTTCACCTTAAAACCCTATTTAATCCTTACTTCTTTTTAAGGATATCCCTATGTCTATCTCAAGCATGTTTAAATTGCTCTACTGTATTAGCATCTACCACCTCTAATGGGAGGCTATTCCACTCTTCAACTACCCTTCATCCTCTTCTTCTACTGGTGGAGTCCTGCTGGCTGTCTATCAGAAGCGACGTGCTGGGGGTGGCCGGTAAGCACAAATCTTTTGATTTTAATAATTTTACCCTATTACCATGTTATCTCTGGTGTTAAAATAGGAATATATTCAGGAGCATTCCCCAGGAATCAAATTATCTTACTTTTACCTTTCTTTCAGCTTGGGTTACCTGTTGTTCTCTCTTGCTTGTACTTGCAGCTTTGTTGTCATCTAGCTGGCTTCTGGAAAGTTGGGGTCCTGTTATGCAGAAATTATATTATAATGCAAACTGTTAACAAACCTGTGTCACGGTTGGCTTATAGGAAATTGATCCCTAGGCTCTGCTGGACATTGCTTAGCCCACCCACAGGCGCGGAGTCTAACAGGCCCGTGGTTTTCGCCAGGAACCCCCGCAAGGAGGTATGGACTTTGCAGCACCAAACCTGCAGGTCGCGGCCCTGTGAGTGGGTGTACAGCAGAACGGTGTGGAGGAGCCAGGTATAGATGAGGCACAAGGAGAGTAGATGTCCTGTGGTGCAACCAGGAGAAACAGAAGCTGTCACCAGGGTGATAGGTAGAAGAACTGGTACAGCTGGAGTACAGCACTGGAATTGTGCAGACCACACGAGGAAGTGGAGATAACTGGGGAATCAGGCGATGAGTCACAGAAACAGTTGCGGTCCACAGTGGTAGCGGTCAGAGAACTGGGGCTGTCACAATGAAGTACATGAGAGATGGTATAATAGTACTGGAGGAGCAATAGTTCAATACAGCAGGAGACTGAGAGCAACTGAAGTGGCCGAGGTAACTCATAGCAACAATAGATGATATGCAGTAGTAGCAGCTCTGAGTGATAGCGGTGAGAGAACGGAAGCTGTCGCTATGTAGTACAGTTGAGATGGTAAATAGCAGTACTGGAACAGCAGGAGTTCAATACAGCCAGAGACTGAGAGCAGACTGCAGCAGCAGGGATGACTCGTGGTAACAGCTGATGAGTTACAATAGTAGTAGCAGCGCTGAGTGATAGCGATGAGAGAACTGGAGCTGTCACGATGAAGTACACTGGAGATGGTTAGAAGAGTACTGGAGCAGAGCGATGGTTCAACACAGGCCACGAACTGAGAGCAAGTTGGAACAGCGGAAGATCCACAATGAGCACAGGAACCAGAACCACAGGCTACAGAAAGTGAGCTTGAAGAACAGGCATCAGACAGGTGAATCCAAGAGGTTTAAATAGTGCTCTAGGAATGCTCAGCGAATGAGAAAAGGAGGGAGGTCCAGAAGTGCAATGGATTTGCACCTGTGCTGAACTGAGTATAGTTGAATGAAATGAATGAAGTTTGTCTGACGCTGGAACATGGCAGTTTCCAAACCAATGACATGCGGGTAACGGAAGAGGTACTACTTGCGGGACCAAAGCGTTACAGTACCCCCCCTTTAAAAGTGGCCACTGGACGCTTAGACAAAGTCTTCCATGGGAACTGCGCATGGAACTTTCGTAGCAGAGCTGGAGCATGGATATCGAAAGCATTGACCCAAGAGCATTCTTCGGGACCAAAGCCCTTCCAATCTACCAAGTATTTGGTGGTACCTCTGGAAACCTTGGAATCCATTATCTGCATAATTTCAAATTCTTGCTGCTGAGAGAATTTGGGAACAGTAGAAGTGGAAACTGGAACGGAGAACCTGTTGAGGATGAGTGGTTTGAGAAGAGAAACATGGAATGAGTCAGAGATATGGAGGGAAGCGGGAAGCTGAAGTTTATATGATACTGGATTGATGACCCGAAGTATCTTGTAGGGTCCAATGAAACAAGGGGCAAACTTCATAGATGGTACTTTAAGATGGATATTTTGTGTAGATAGCCAGACCTTGTCCCCCACCTTGAGTGCTGGAACAGCTCGGCGCCTCTTATCTGCAAAGGTTTTATAGCGTGAGGAGGTCTTTTTAAGATTAGAAACTACTTTATTCCATATGGTGGAAAAGTCGTGGATGGTATCTTCAACAGCTGGGACATGGGTGGGTGGGAGAGGAGAAAACCTGGGAAGCAGCGGATGACGTCCAGTAACAATAAAGAATGGAGTAGCAGCAGTAGACTCATAGAAGAGATTGTTATATGCAAATTCGGCCCATGGCAGGAGATCAACCCAATTGTCTTGATAGGTGGAAGAGAATTATCTGATGAATGTCTCCAGATCTTGATTTACCATTTCAGTTTGGCCATTAGACTGTGGGTGATAAGCCGAGGAAAAATTGAGTTGTATACCCAGGGTTTTACAAAGGGCACGCCAGAATTTTCGAGATAAATTGAACCTCTCTGTCAGATACAATTTCCATGGGACAACCGTGCAGTCGAAAAAAATCTTTTATGAAATGTTAAGCAAGAACTGATGAGGATGGCAGACCAGTGAGAGGAACAAAATGAGCCATCTTCGAGAAGCGGTCCACAATGACCCAAATGGTATTACATCCTTTACTGCATGGAAGATCATTAACAAAATCCATACTGATGTGAGTCCAGGGCTTAGTGGGTATGGACAATGGTTGTAATGAACCCATAGGACTTGCACGAGGACTCTTGTGTTGGACGCATACCTGTCACGGGCACTAGGAGTCTTTACCCAGGGATCACCAGGTGATAAGCTTACCAGAGGAGTATAGATGGTAATATGGCACTCTGGTAGCGGGGTGATCACGGAACAGGAGACAGCAGATGATAGAGATGCTCGGGAAAGTCTATGACTAGCAGCACTGGTAATATATATGTAATAATACACGAGGAACTGAATGGACAAAGGACACGTGAGGGTAGTCAGTGGTCTGCGGTAGCAAGTTGTACCACTGCTATAGTGAGGAGGAATGTCCAACAGAAACGAGGAGATGATGAGAGTCAGCGGTCTGCGTTTAGCAAGTTGTACCGCTGTCAGGGTGAAGGAATGGGATCCAGGTGAAGGTATCCGGGGAGTCAGTGGTCTGCGTTAGCAAGTTGTACCACTGCTATGTGAGAGGACACTGGAACAGGTGACACTGGAAACAGGAATCAGTGGTCTGCCTCTAGCAAGTTGTACCACTGAATATATATGTGAGGAGGAGCACGGGGAGAGACTGCAATACAGAGGATACACGGGCACCTTGAACTTGATCCACAATGACATGCACAATATAGTAATGACTGAACAGCACTGCAATAATACAAAGTCATAGAAACTATCCGGGCAAAAGATAACACAGTCAATGATGGCAAAAGTCTCAGCGGATAGTAAGCTCCAGAGGAGAACAACTCAGTCCAGCAAGATATGCAATACACCAGCACAGTCAATGAGAAGTATGCATACCGTGGTTCAGGAGCAGGCTGTCAGACAGGAGTGCAGAGATACCTGTACGGCTGGAGGCCGGCAGGATGCGAAGTCCCTGGAGGGTGAAGCGGTAATCAAGTAGGTGCAGCGCACAGGTAGGTAGACCAGCAGGGGAACAAATACTCAGGAAGCAGTAGTATGTAGAACTGGACTCCTGGAGGACCCTGAAGAGTAGCGATGGTCTAGACGAGATGAAAGCAGTGAGGCGCAGATCCGATGCAGACTGGCGAGTAGACACCAGCAGGAACACTGAGAAGCACAGAGAGCGGATCAGCTGCTGCAGACACGAGTAGAACTGAGGAGTAGCAGCCAGCAGGACTCTGCAGGTACACGGGGGTAGCGGATAGCAACCAGCAGGTGCAGCCACGATGAAACACGGGAGAGTAGAGCTGAGCTGGAACTGTTGAGCACAAAGAGCAGCGGATAGGAATCAGTTGTAGCAGTCTCGAGGAAACACGGGAGAGTAGAGATGAGCTGAAGACTGTAGCGCACGGAGGCAGCAGATAGGAATCAGCCAAACAGTCACGATGAAACACAGGAGAGTTGAAGTAGTCTGAGGACTGTAGTGCACGGAGGCAGCGGATAGGAATCAGCTAACAGACACGATGAAACACAGGTGAGTTGAAGTGGTCTGAAGACTGTAGTGCACGGAGGCAGCGGATAGGAATTAGCTAACAGTCACGATGAAACACAGGAGAGTTGAAGTGGTTTGGAAACCACAGGAGTAGAAGTGGTCTGGAAACCACAGGAATCAGCAGTGCTGAATACACGAGGAAACACAGGAACACCTTCAGAGGCTCATGGGGAATGAGACTCCAAGATCAGGCAACGAGGTATGGACAGCAGGTGCTTTAAATAGGGAGTGTTGCCTGATCAGCCAATTAAGTTAAAGGAACAGGTACTGAAGGTTTTGAAAGGGCTGCGCATGCGCAGACCCTCAGGATGGTGGACGGCCACGGTTCCTAAACACACGGGAAGAAGCACTCACAGTCTGGTGAGTGACAATACCTTACAAGCAGCTACAAAATCTTTGACGTCTGATCGAATAGAGGGCCACCAATAGGAGCGGGAGACTAGCTCATAGGTTTTGAGGAACCCCGCGTGTCTGGAGAATCTGGAGGCATGAGACCAGCGGAGCAATTTTTTCCGAAGAGAGACAGGAACAAATGTTTTCCCAGGAGGAGGAGAATTAGTCGTAGTGAGTCCTATCAAACATTTAGGATCCAGGATGGGACGACTGAGAGGAATATCAGAATTCAGATCGGAGCTGAATGCCCTGGAGAGTGCATCTGCCTTTTTATTAAGATGACCAGGTTTGAAGGTTACATGGAGGTTGAAATGGGAGAAAAACAGAGACCAATGAGCCTGGCGAGGGTTGAGGCACTGAGCAGACTGTAGATACAACAAATTTTTATGGTCTGTAAAAATGGTAACCACATGCTGAGCCCCCTCCAAAAGGTACCGCCATTCTGACAGAGCCAATTTCATGGCCAACAGCTCTCTATCTTCAATCGTATAATTCTTCTCTGCGGGTAGAAAATTGCGGGAGAAAAAGGCATATGGAAGAAGTCTGTTAGGAGGATACTTCTGGGTGAGTACCGCTCCAACTCCAATGGCAGAAGCATCACCCTCTAGAAAGAAGGGTTGCGAAAGATTGGGTTGTCTGAGGATGGGTGCAGAAGAGAAGGCTTGCTTCAGGAATGTGAATGCCTCTACGGCCTCCTCCGTCCAGTTCTTGGTATTGGCCCCTTTTTTCGTGAGAGCCGTAATGGGAGCAACAATGGTGGAATACCCCTGGATAAATTGCCTGTAATAGTTAGAGAAGCCCAAAAAGCGTTGTACTGCTTTAAGAGTGGCTGGACGTGGCCAATCCAAGATTGCCCGAACCTTCTCAGGGTCCATTTGTAACCCAGATCCGGAGATGATGTACCCTAGGAATGGCATGGATGTAGCTTCAAATGAGCACTTCTCTAGCTTACAATATAGTTGGTCCTTCCGAAGCCTAGACAAAACCTCAATGACATGTTGGTGATGAGAATGAATATCCTGGGAAAATATGAGGATGTCATCAAGGTAAACAACTACATATGAATAGAGCAGGTCTATGAAGATCTCGTTAATGAAGCT
Organism: Mixophyes fleayi; assembly: GCF_038048845.1. Lineage (NCBI taxonomy): Eukaryota > Metazoa > Chordata > Amphibia > Anura > Limnodynastidae > Mixophyes > Mixophyes fleayi. Next base: position 116,317,903 of record NC_134404.1, read on the forward strand.
TTGGAAGACAGCTGGGGCATTACAAAGTCCGAAGGGCATTACTAAGTATTCGTAATGACCATCACGAGTATTAAAAGCTGTCTTCCATTCATCTCCGGAGTGTATGCGGATTAGGTTGTAGGCCCATCGCAGGTCTAGTTTAGAGAAGATTTTGGCCCCTTTGATACGGTCAAACAATTCGGTAATGAGAGGGATAGGATACCGATTTTTTACCGTAACAGCATTGAGACCCCGATAATCAATACAGGGGCGGAGAGATCCATCCTTCTTTTTAACAAAAAAGAAACCCGCTCCAGCAGGAGAGACAGATGGCCTGATGAATATCCTCTGAAGGTTTTCTTTGATGTATACAGACATGGCTGAGGTTTCTGGCTGGGAAAGTGGAAAAACTCTTCCTCTAGGAGGAGTTTTCCCCGGGAGCAATTCAGTTGGACAATCCCAAGGGCGGAGGGGGGGCAAAAGTTCAGCTTGGAACTTGTCAAACACATCCGCAAAGTCTTGATATTGAGGAGGAAGTCCTGGAAGAAATGTTTTTGTGGAAGAAGAAAGAATCTTAATCGGCTTTACTTTAGTTAGACAATTGGACCGACATTGAGATCCCCAGGCCAAAACTTCAGAGGTATTCCAATCCAGGCTAGGAGAATGTACACAAAGCCAGGGTAGACCTAGGATAATGGGAGAAGTCGAGTGTGGTAGAACAAAGAATGAGATGACTTCAGAATGCAGAACCCCAATACTGAGAGTGAGAGGCTTGGTTTGATAGCGAACCATACTTCCCGGGGGTTCAGAGCCGTCAATGGCAGTGATGGTCACAGGTGTCTCCAAGGAAACAACAGGAATAGAACGTTGGGATACAAGAGACTAGGAAATAAAATTCCCTGCAGCACCTGAGTCCACCAGAGCTTGGGAGAATTCTTCAGAGGAATCCCATAATATGGAGACTGTGAGAAGACAAGCAGATGATGAGGAGGCTTCATATGTCCCCTGTCTGACCTCCCCAGAGCAGATTAGGGCCTGGCATTTCCCGACCTCCAGGGACAGGAATTCAGAAAGTGGCCAGACTCGCCACAATAAGTACATAACTTGTTTAAACGTCTCCTTTCTCTTTCCTTGGATGTTAACCGCATAGGCAAACCGAGGGGGAGTTGCCTAGTGCCTGGAAACCCCTCTCCAAGCCTGGGGCACTGTATAATTGAGGTGGCTGGACCCTGCCACCCCTTCACATGGCTCTGCTTGAAAAGGGAGAGCTGTGTGCACCTACCAGTAGTGCACGCAGCATTACCCATATATATTATAGGGATAGGAAGAGTTGGAGAGTAGCCAAGCACTGTCGAATATTATAGCCACACCCTCATGCATGCTTGTCTCACCCACTGGTGGCGTGGTGTGGAAACCCTCCTCTACAAATCCTGCGTTTGCCCCTGAACCGGGCTCTCCCAATTTGCATAGGCTCTTCAAGAGTAGGGGAGGTTGAGAGGGGACAAAGAGCAGTTTTGACGGATGAACGGTTAGGATGTTCCTTCTCAGCCGACCTTTCGCGGAAACGAAGATCCACTTTGTTACATAGTGAGATTATAGCATCCAATGTGGTAGGAAGTTCTTGAGATGCCAGTACATCTTTGATTTTGTCCGATAGACCTTGCCAGAATGCGGCTACCAAAGCTTCATTATTCCAAGATAGCTTTGAGGAGAGGGTACGAAATTCTATAACGTACTGAGCAACTGTGTTGGTACCTTGGCGAAGTCTGAGAATGCTGACAGAGGCTGAGGAAACACGTCTAGGCTCATCAAAGATCCGCCGGAATGTGGCCAAGAACACGAGGTAATTATTGAGCAAAGGATTCTCTCGCTCCCATAAGGGAGAGACCCAAGCCAGAGCTTGGCCAGACAATAGAGAGATAATTTTGCCGGTGTATGCAGTCTTAACGAGGAGGATACAGTCAGAGGAGCGGAGCGCTGGTCCTGAGGAGAACTAACCACCGTTGGGCGAGCAGCTTGTAGAATATCCAGACGACCGGTCAGAGTCTGGAAACACTGCAAGAGTTGGCGTTGGATACTATCCTGTTGTTCTATGCGTGAAACCAGATGTTGTAAAAGGTCTTTAGCAGAAGGCTCCACTGGGGGAATCAGACATTTGGCCTGTTCTTACTGTCACAGTTGGCTTATAGGAAATTGATCCCTAGGCTCTGCTGGACATTGCTTAGCCCACCCACAGGCGCGGAGTCTAACAGGCCGGTGGTTTTCGCCAGGAACCCCGGCAAGGAGGTATGGACTTTGCTGCACCAAACCTGCAGGTCGCGGCCCTGTGAGTGGGTGTACAGCAGAACGGTGTGGAGGAGCCAGGTGACACGGGCAGCTACAGATGAGGCACAAGGAGAGTAGATGTCCTGTGGTGCAACCAGGAGAAACAGAAGCTGTCACCAGGGTGATAGGTAGAGGAACTGGTACAGCTGGAGTACAGCACTGGTGTTGTGCAGACCACACGAGGAAGTGGAGATAACTGGGGAATCAGGCGATGAGTCACCGAGGCAGTTGCGGTCCACAGTGGTAGCGGTCAGAGAACTGGGGCTGTCACAATGAAGTACATGAGAGGTGGTATAATAGTACTGGAGCAACAATAGTTCAATACAGCAGGAGACTGAGAGCAACTGAAGTGGCCGAGGTAACTCATAGCAACAATAGATGAGATGCAGTAGTAGCGGCTCTGAGTGATAGCGGTGAGAGAACGGAACCTGTCGCTATGTAGTACAGTTGAGATGGTAAATAGCAGTACTGGAACAGCAGGAGTTCAATACAGCCAGAGACTGAGAGCAGACTGCAGCAGCAGGGATGACTCGTGGTAACAGCTGATGAGTTACAATAGTAGTAGCAGCGCTGAGTGATAGCGATGAGAGAACTGGAGCTGTCACGATAAAGTGCACTGGAGATGGTTAGAAGAGTACTGGAGCAGCGATGGTTCAACACAGGCCACGAACTGAGAGCAGGCTGGAACAGCGGAAGATCCACAAGGAGCACAGGAACCAGAACCACAGGCTACAGGAAGTGAGCTTGAAGAACAGGCATCAGACAGATGAATCCAGGAAGTTTAAATAGTGCTCTAGGAATGCTCAGCCAATGAGAAAAGGAGGGAGGTCCAGAAGTGCAATGGATTTGCACCTGTGCTGAACTGAGTATAGTTGAATGAAATGAATGAAATTTGTCTGACACTGGAACATGGCAGTTTCCAAACCAATGACATGCGGGTAACGGAAGAGGTACTACTTGCGGGATCGAAGCGTTACACCCTGAATGACTAGGCTTTTTATTTCAAACACAACATTCCATTATGGCCAAATAAAACTACCCCATTGCACAGGCATATATAGACAATAAAATATATGAAATTGTGTTGTCAAAGAACTATAATCAAATACTAATATCTACCAGCCCCATCTGACTAGTATTAGCATTGTAGTGACCACTGAGAACAGAGAGAGCATCCATGTAACCACCACACAATACAGAGAACATCCCTTATATTTGCCACACAATACAGACATAATCCATGTAACCACCACACAATACAATCATTCCTATAACTGCCACACAATACAGAGATCATCCCTGTAACTGCCACACAATAGAGATCATCCCTGTAACTGCCACACAATACAGAGATCATCCCTATAACTGCCACAGAATGCAGAGATGACCCCTGTAACCGCCACACAATACAGAGATCATCCCTGTGATTGGCAAATGATAGAGATCATCCCTGTAACTGCCACACAATACAGAGATCATCCCTGTAACTGCCACACAATAGAGATCATCCCTGTAACTGCCACACAATACAGAGATCATCCCTATAACTGCCACAGAATGCAGAGATGACCCCTGTAACCGCCACACAATACAGAGATCATCCCTGTGATTGCCAAATGATAGAGATCATCCCTGTAACTGCCACACAATACAGAGATCATCCCTGTAACTGCTACACAATACAGAGATCATCACTGTAACTGCCACACAATACAGAGATCATCCCTGTAACTGCCACACAATACAGAGATCATCCCTGTAACTGCTACACAATACAGAGATTATCCCTGTAACCGCCACAAAATACAGAGATCATCCTTGTGATCGCCAAACAATACAGAGATCATAAAAGCAAAAAATGTATAACAGGCACTGATAATAAGATAAACACGTTGTCATCACATAATCAAAAACCAGATGAGAAAACATGTACAATGTTCACTTTAGAGTTACTTCTTTTTATAACTCATATCGTCAATTATAATATGAATAATGCCCACCACAAAGTTATTGTCTTCTATGAATCATATGAAGGGTTTTCCTAAAGTTCTTTTATATTGCACAATAATCTTTCATGATGTCTCCAAGCGATGGTAACGAAACAACCAAAAATAAATAGACAGAAGACAATAACTTTGTGGTGGACATTATTCATATTGTATTTGACTATATGAGTTATAAAAAGAAGTATACAGTCCCTTTCTGCCACTCATACATCCCCCATCTGCCATTCATAGTCCCCATTTGTCATTTATACAGTCCCTTTCTGCCATTCATACAGCCCCCTTCTGCCATTTTTATAACCCCCTTCAGACATTTTTATAGCCCCCTTCTGTCATTTTTTACAGCCCCCTTAAGTCCTTAAGTAATTTTTTTAACCATAGCCCCCTTCATTTTTACAGCCCCCTTCAGACATTTTTATAGCCCCCTTCAGACATTTTTACAACCCTCTTCTGCTATTTTCATAGCCCTCTCATGCCATTTTATCACCTCCCCCCTACTGCCATTTAATGTGACTCAGCACCTGTCACTGCTCCTCTCTCTTCTTCTCCATATTGATCGGGACAAGACAGGTAGCCTGACAGCAAATGCAACTGCTGTCAGCTGCCTGTCAGAGTGGCTGCAGACCGTTCTTGCTCTGGTCTTATGAGCTGTGGTAATCTCGCGAGGCCAGAACTGGGGCTGCACTGACAGGCAGCTGACAGCAATTGCATTTGCTGCCAGGCTGCCTGTCTCCAATAGAGACTGTTGGGGCCACCCCCTTTAGACCAGCCAGCCTCACCACCAATATAAAAAAAATAAAAAATAAAAATGTTTGTGTGTGTGTGTTCCGCACCATAAAGACCTTGCCCCTCCCATGCCACCATACTGGAGATGCCCCCTATCTTGCAGAGGGGGGGCAGGAGCATGCTCTTACTCCAGGTGCCATGGCTCCACGCTACAGCTCTAATATTGGTGATTGTAGCAATACTACAGTTACAAATTGTTGCAGCATTAGATAACCCGGCATTGGACATTTTTAGTCAGTTTGGATGGCCATAACTTATTGATTGTGGTGAAATATGGCAAATGTTTATTTTACAACATTCTTTTAATATATTAATACTTTCATCCCTAATGGCAAAAGGCACATAACCATTTGCATAGAACATTAAGGCAAAAGAATGAAGAAAACCTGAAGAAAGATATTAATACAATCTTGGAAGTTTAGCAATCAGTCCTGATATAAAAATGAACTATGTTATAAAACTAAACTTTTTAAAGTAAATAAAAAATTATTTTGGAATACTTGTACAGGTATAATATAAATAACACAAACATGTTTTGCAACATGGTTGCCCTGATTACCATGGAAACCAGTACTTAGAACGCTGTAATTGTCTTCCTGATAGCCATTGCTTGTGATCACTGTAAAATGACTCTCTACAGGCTCTCTTGAATATTAAGAGAATTAAGCTAAAATAAAGCTGAAGAAATCTTGCCAACTCTCATTTAGATGCAAATTTAAGCACATTCCTATAGCCTTAAAATTGCATCTTTTTTTCAGTGCCGACACGTAAATTAATCCATTATTAAGTCAATTACTATAATGTAGAGATAATTATATAGTACAACATGTAACAAGAAAACCTGTTCTAGAATTCTAAATCTGGGAATTTTAAACCAAAACGCTTCTAGTTTTATTGTTTTTCTCACTTATAAATTTTAAATTAAAAAGGTATTGTATAGTGATTATTTGTTGATTAAAGAGTTGAAAAGCTATTTATGGGGAATAGCTAAATAGAACATAGATCTTACAATCCACAAATGCAAGGTTTCTAATATCCATTATTAAAATAGCATCTATTTACATGAGTAAATAATTATTTTTATTACGGATTATAGGTTATGCTTGTGTTGAATACAGTTTGATGTAGCACTATACACACTTTATTAGATACACCTTTCTAGTACTGGGTAGAATCCCAGAACAGAAAAGGGGGAGTAATCCATACAGGGTAGGGATATGCCTCATCTAGATATCAAACATCATTGTCATGATGAGGGGGTGCTCTTTCCCTTGTACAATATATATAAGGCAAAAAGAGGAGAGAAAAAGAAATGGATTGTGAGAGCACTCCTAATCCGGTCTGAATAGTTGAGAATATCTCTCATATTCCAGGAAAATATGAGAGATATTCTCAACTATTCAGACCGGATTAGGAGTGCTAATTACTACATTTTTATTAAGGGACCTAATGTGTGACAGGAAAACTTTTTCCACACCATTACACCACCACTAGCCTGCACAGTTGACAGAAGACAGGATGGATTCATGTCAATTACTCCAAAGTATTATCTACATGTTTCAGCAGAAATCAAGATTTGTTAGACACCTTAGCGATTTTCCAATCTTCAACGGTCTAATTTTGGTAATGCCAGTTTCCTGTTCTTTAGCTGATAGTACTACAACCCGGTGTGAACTTTCGCTGCTGTAGCCCGTTAGTTCATCCACTTCAAGGTTTGATGTGCTCTGCATTCAGAAATGCTTTTCTGTATTCCACTGTAATGCATAGTTATTTGATTAACGGTCACCTTTCTGTAAGCTTGGACCAGGCTGGCCATTCTCCTCTGACCTCTCATTAATAAACATATTTCGCCCACAGAACTGCCGCTCACTGGAGGTTTTTGTTTTGCACACCATTCTCTGTAACCTCTAGAGACTGTTGTGCATGAAAATTCAATGGCAACTGAGTGTATATTACAAATCTAAGTAAGTAAAGGGTGTGGCTTAGCGACTACAAGAGTTCTAATATTATATGTGCTTAAATAACAATCCCAACAAAGTTGGTTCTTCAATAAGATATGCTATCATTATACACAGACAGCCATTTTGTCTCTCAGAAATATCTAAATATATTTTCTCTCAATTGACACAATATAACATCTAACCAAATGAAACTCTAGCGATAGGTCCAGGCCAAGGAGCCAAACAGTGCCTAATCCATCATAGAACATACTCAACAACTATCTAAACTAACTCTCTGCAGTGTGTCCATATTCTTAACTAACATGTCTAAAATGGAAAAAGTCTAGCTCCCAAGAGCTCACCCAATCAAAGCAAAGCAAATCACCGCAAAATAAGGCAAGCCAATTCCATCTTAACTTACTGAGATTAAATCCGAATGTGATTCAGAAGATGAAAGTCCGGTAGCTCCAGCTACTCATCCCATCTATGCTTTTGGGAAGTGTGAGGAAAGTCCTCCAAGAAGAGGTCCAAAATGCAGTTGTGGGAATAAAAAACTGAAACTAAAAGATTGATAAATCATACCAAAATGAGCATGGGTCTCATACTTTAGAGGTGTTGTGAAGACTGCTAGACATATATTTAATTTTATGTGTGCCAGCGTCTACCAACAATCAGAGTGTTAGTTTGCTTTTAGTCAGTGGCAATTTGGAACAAGGCAGTCAAAACTAAACTATGGGGTATATTTACTAAAGCTTCTAAAAAGGAAAAGTGGAGGTGTTGCCAATAGCAACCAATCAAATTCTAGCTATCATTTATCTAGTACACTCTACAAAATGATAGCCAGAATCTGATTGGTTGCTATGGGCAATACCTCCACTTTTCCTTTTAGAAGCTTTAGTAAATCTATCCCTGTATGTCTAAACAGTTTGTGCTGGTGAACAGTGGCTGACGGTTCCCAAAAGGGAGGAGGAAGAACCTGGGGGAGAGGGGGACATTGAGCTGTAATAAGAGAGATGCAAAGTTTCTAAGGTCTAACCAGAACGGCGTTAGTTTGGGGCATTGCCTCCAAATGTGGCGGAAGAAGCAGTCGATTGGGCAACCCCTCCAGCATCTGCTGGATGAGTCAGGGAAAATTTTGCTCAGTTTAGTAGGGACTTATTACCACTGATGAATGCATTCTCCTTTGTGTTCATGCAAATAGAGCTAGAGTCAGTGTTTGCTCTTATTTCCTCCCAATCATCATCATCCACAGTCTCCCCCAGGTCCCTCACGTTCACGCCTGGAGTTTTAAGTTCCCAATATAGAAAGGAAATGAGAACTTAGTTGAAGAACTATTGGTTGGATACTTTGAAATTAGATCTTAAGTCACCAAATGAGGGGAAAGAGATCCTTAGTGATATCATTTAGATAGCGAACCCCATTCCACATCCATGGTTCAAATGGAGACAAGATACAGCCAGGTGGAAATTTGGGATTATCAAAAAGGTGGAATAATCGGACGAGGAGTTAGAGCCAATTTAAATGTTGTATTTGCTCTATCACATAGTGCCAGTGTGTGTGCAATGACCTGGTGGTGATAAGATGAGGGAGCTACAGGAGACAAGATACCGAGATGATGTCCACGCTCTCTGGTTCAATCACGGTTCAGATTCTAGTAATGTCTGGAATGTTCCGTGAATACACATTGGGCTGCCAAATATCAGCATTTGAAATTAGGGACTGGCAAGCCCCCACCCCCTACCGAGGATACAAAGTTTAACTCTAGGGCGTCTCTTGTCCCATATAAATTGTGATGTATAATGTTACAAAAACTTGAATACGTAAAGGAGGATTTGAATTGGTAGAGCTGGGAGAGGTAAAGAAACCTAGGTAAATCGTTTATACGCTCTGTCCATGAGATGAGGGGGTAAATGTATCAAGCTGAGAGTTTTCCAGCGGGTTTGAAAAGTGGAGATGTTGCCTATCAGATTCTAGCTGTCATTTTGTAGAATGTACTAAATAAACGATAGCTAGAACCTGACTGGTTTTTCAAACCCGCCGGAAAACTCAGCTTGATAAATTTAAATGTTGGTTCTAGTTCTGCAAATTGGACTTGACCTGGGACAGCAGAGAGGGATAATTAGCTTGAAAGAGCTGGCTGTATTGCTTAGTAATGTAGATGCCTAAGTATTTAAACTTCTTTTGGTGCCATTTGAAGGGGAAGTGTTGGGCTAGATTTGTTCTAATGGGGTTCATGAGATGGATGTTGAGTCTGTTTTGGGGGATCAATTTTGTAACAGGAAAGATGACTATACACGTCAAGGTTTGTAAGAAGCTGCGGTAACGAGGTGGACGGGTCAGATAGAGAGTCAAAAGGATGTCATCTGCATACAAAGATTTTGTGGTCTGTTTTCCCTATTTTAACACCTGTAGAACTATTGGAGCGTATTTTTACAGATAAGAGCTCAATTAACAATGGAAACATTAAGTTTGAAAGAGCATAGCCTCGCTATGTGACATTGGAAATAAGAAAAAGGGTGGAGGTTACTTTGTTGGCCAAAACAGTTGCCCTAGGGGATTCATACAAGGCTAACAATCTGTTCATATGGAACCAACAGAAATACATGGGGCGTGACTAACATCACTTAGGTGATTCTGATTGGCTGTCATGAATTTCAACCACAGACAAACCTGGTAGAATTCCAACTTATTGGGAACAATGACGTAATGAGGGGGCCTAGCCAATATTTAAGGCCAGTATGACAGACTCTTTTTTTGCCTTGACAAAAAAGCATGCGTTAGTGTTCGCCTTGTTGACCTAATAAATAACATTATGGTGCTGTAGAGCTTCTTATAATTTGATAGATTTGATCACTGCTTTAAGTCATGAATGAGGGCTAAGCACCATTTTCTAACCCCTTTACAATGATCTATTATACTTGTTAGTAACCAGTAAAAGGTGGATCCCTGCACATTAGATACAGGGTTCTAGTACAATCTCAGTGTGACAACATGTTCTATAGTTGCCACAAGTGAATTTAATAGTGAGGATTTTGAACAATATCCATGGAATCGTACTGTAAAATATTCAGCTGTATTATTAAATATCTGGTTATAATGATAACATTGAACCTGCAGTGACCAAGATTACTCATAGAGGTCAGTCTATCTGTGCCTTTAGGTATACAGCAATGAATTAAGTGCTGCTGCAGAAACATCTTACAATTTGAAAGATGATTTCACCTTGTGACAACATATCTTATAGTTTTTTTTATTTTCATTGAAAGCTTGGAATGTGCTTTATATACCAAAGTGTGGAAACTCAAAACGTGCACAAGGGTATGGTTTCAGTCCATCTTCAAAAGAGGAAGAGTGCCTTTATCCCCGGAGTCAAAAGGCCCCTTATATGTGTCTATCACATCACATTTCACAATGTGTTTATTTATTTCGCTAGCTTTTAGTCATCAGGAGAAATATTTTAATATATCAATAATATTTATTTTATTATTTGCAGTTAACATCCCAGAGTGCCACTACATGTACACTTCTTTTGTCCTTTTGTTTCTCAGGTATATATTTGTGTGCATGGGTACACCACTCAGAGGAATAATTTATATTCTAAGCATACAGACAAATCTTTGGGGAATGTACAATAATATAAATACCTGGTGTGGCTGTTCTTTTGTTGTTACGTGAATTTAAATTTCAGTAACCCAAAATGCTTAAATATGTGATATTTTTTTTTAAAGTAAAGTGTTTTTAACCCAATAGGTATTTAATCTTACAGATTATTTTAATTTCAGCTCTAGATTTAGATTTTTCAATGCATATATATAGGTTGCATTCCATAAGACATACCATACAATGTCCAAGAATTCTGAACAGTACTTATAGTTCTAAATATAAATGTGAAGTGTCCAAAGTGTAAGCTGTGTCCAACCTTTAGCATTGAAAAAGCAGCTTTGTTCTATATATCAGGTTTATTGAATCAATTGTATTGTTTTTAAAACTACTAAAAAAAATATTTTTTTTTAAACATTTTTATTATATCCTGCAGGTCAAAGAGTCATTCCTAAATATACACTGAGAGAGTTCATCTGAAGGCTCTTATATTTTTATTTTAAAAATAAACTTGAATCTGTCATCATGAGCATATGTCCATTGTGACCATCCTGTGAGGTCCATTATTTTATGACTGTATACTGATTTACTGCACCATGATATGCATCTTGTTGTTTTATATTGTTTCATGTTCCTGCTGATTAGCGAGAGGAGGTTGCTGATTTTTATCCACTGTGTGAGTGTAACATTATAAGTAAATCTCCTGGGTAAGCATTAAAGGGAGACCCACTGTTATGTGCTTGTCACAACTATATAGCGTACCTGCTATTGTTTCCGCAACTCAGAGGAAGGTGCGGAATCTAATGTGCCCTTGGTATTCACCAGGAACCCCCGCAAGGAAGTATGGACTCCGCTGCAGGGAGTGGTCAAACGGTCCGGGTCAAAAAGTCACAGGCAGAACAAGGATAGTCAGGAACAAATGCAGAAGACTGGTAACACACACTATACCACTGGAGGCAGAAAGACCTGATACTCTGGCACTGGTGAGGTAACAGGAAGTGCCTTATAAAGTATCAGGGGCCAATAGGATCCTTTGTGGACGGCAGCGCTATTCCTTCCCTATTCCGAGACTTATGAGTAGCGTCCCATTGTCTAGCAACAGGATGCGCATGCGCAGAAGGCCGCGCAGAGCGGCCGGAACTTCCGCGTCTGGTTGCTAGGCAACCAGGCGCGCTGGGCAGATACAGGCGGCCGTCCTGGGGAGACAGTGGGACGGCGCCTGACAGTATACCCTCCTCTTTTTCCTCCTCCTCCTGTTTGAAGGAATTTCTTAAGAATCCTGGGGGCGTGAAGGTCTTGCTTGTCCACCCATGATATCTCCTCCGGACCATATCCTTTCCAATGGACAAGAAACTGCTATTTGCCATGAAGAATGCGAGAGGCCAAGATCCGATTAATTTTGAATTCTGTTCCAGTAGAAGTTTGCACTGGTGGAGGTCGGCAGGGAGACCGAAAGAATTCATTGAGTACCAATGGCCGCAGTAGTGATACGTGGAAAGTATTATGACATTTCAGAGAAGGAGGTAGTTTCAACTTATAGCACACAGGATTGATGACTTGTAGGATGGTGTGAGGACCAATAAAACGTGCAGCGCTATTCCTGGCTGCCGCCGAGACTTATGAGTAGCGTCCCGTTGCTAGGCATGCGCAGAAGGCTGCGCCGAGCGGCCGGAACTTCTGCGTCTGGTTGCTAGACAACCAGGAGCGCTGGACAGATACAGGCGGCCGTCCCGATACAGACAGCGGGACGGCGCCCGACAGTGCTATTGTCCCACAGGCATGTGGTTTGTGCTTGCTTTTTCCAGTGTATTCCAAAAAACAAACAAAAATACACCAATTTAAATCCATAATTGTACTTTATTAAATAACATTTAAAGCAGGTATTAAAAGGTCATATTTTACTTGAAACATCTGAAAAATAAAAACAGGTTAAGTCATTATACACAAATTATGGTTTGTTCCCAATCACATACATTCATTTTCTTCTAAAACAGGTTGTCTGTTTTGAATTCTGATTGCAGTATTCAAAGAGTAAGTGAATCCCCATAAACGTTCAGATGTCACAAGGTTTTCTGATTTTCTACTACAGGGAATTTTCTCCAACAGGTACAGGGGCCTATTTATTAAGTCATAAACCATGTGGAAATAATTTTCAATGGGGACTGCGGTCTGGTTTATTTAAAAAGCTTCAAAAGCCTAGCTTTTCTGAGCTTGAGCTCATTAACAACATCTGAAAAGGACATTAACCCTTCTACCCTATGGGTAAAGCATTGCGATAGAGGGATCTTCAGATCCCTCACTGCTCACCCCTTCGGTTACTATCGCAAAATGGCTTTGCGCATACGTGATCTAAGGTCATGCACATAGCTACTTTGAGATAGTAATCGGAGAGGAGAGACAGACTACCGCAGCTTTAAAGTAAAGTCATCAGTGGGACAGCCTACTATTAGATGCGCTGTCCCAAGATGATTTTTTAATAAATGCTTAATAAAAAACGATGATAATAAATGGGGCAAAGCCCAGTTAATTAATAAGTAAGTCATAGTCATGACTGGTGGACAAACATTCTCCTACTTCAATTCTCCATTTGTAAGAATTACCCTTTTGTCATGAGGTGGAAACCAGAACCAGAGAGCAAGCATTGTAGGTGGAGTGAATATACAGGTGGAGGAAAACCCCAAAATAAAACAAAAAACATACAGCCTAAGTGGGAGAATATTTCAGTTTGACACATTAACATTGCTGCAGAGGGGGCAGGTTGCGCGAGTAGGAGAACCTCAGAAGCTGTAATCTTTAAGAACGTTACTTCCAATAAGTCCCTAAGCCTATTAATACAATGGGGCAGGGAGAACAACACTGGAAGAGACTACCTACAGATTAACACAAATGAAAGAAAGGGAGTTTAAAATAATAAAAAAAAAATTGAAGAACATTATTATTACCATTTATTTATATAGTGCCACTAATTCCGCAGAACTGTACAGAGAACTCACCCACTTCAGTCCCTGCCCCATTGGGGCTTAGTCTAAATTCCCTATCACAGACAGACACACAGACTAGGGTCAATTTGTTAGCAGCCAATTAAACTACCAGTATGTTTTTGGAGTGTGGTAGGAAACCGGAGCACCCGGAGGAAACCCATGCAAACACGGGGAGAACATACACAGATAAGGACATGGTTGAGAATTGAACTCATGACCCCAGTGCTATAAGGCAGAAGAACCACTTAGCCACTGTGACTATTTCTTAGTATTTACATACTAACATGTTTAAAGTGAATTTTTAAATATGAATTTTCTTTACAGGCAAAAACAACTACACTAGGGTAGGGTTTTTCCATTCAAAAGCATGTGGGTAACAGAAATTTGTAGGAAATGAAACTTTATTCTAAAATTATTAACTGAAGAACATGAGGAAAAACAGTGACTAATAGGTAATCTATTCTGCTGCTCAAAATAGTAATCATAATATAGTAAAATAAATAGCAAGAAACTATTTCATAGTAAACTAGCAATTTACTGCCTGGGTTGCAAAAAGAAAAAGCACATTGCACACAAGTAAGGACTTTAATAATGAGGGGATGTACTAAACGGATGATCATGGGCAGCACAGTGGCCTAGTGGTTAGCACTTCTGCCTCACAGCACTGGGGTCATGAGTTCAATTCTGACCATGGCCTTATCTGTGTGGAGTTTGTATGTTCTCCCCGTGTTTGCGTGGGTTTCCTTTGGGTGCTCCAGTTTCCTCCCACACGCCAAAAACATACTAGTAGGTTAGTTGGCTGCTATCAAAATTGACTCTAGTCTCTCTCTCTCTCTCTCTGTGTATATGTTAGGAAATTTAGACTGTAAGCTCCAATGGGGCAGAGACTGATGTGAATGCGTTATCTGTACAGCGCTGCGGAATCAGTGGCGCTATATAAATAAATGGTGATGATGATCACAGAAAAGGATAATTGGGATGACTGCCTGCAATTAGTTGGTACTAATTTTTTCTTTCACCCAATGCTTTCAGAGAAACAAAAATTATATTACACTTTAATAAATTGTAAATTGAAAATAATTATAAATAATTTTAATAAAGTATAAATTCCACTTTAATATACATTCATTGATCCCTGAAGAAGCATAGTGCGAAACGCGTTGGTTTAACCTACTCTTGCCCATTTAGGGCTACACAAACTGACTCTTACCACCGCTGCGGATAGCAAACGGACCCGGTCACGCATGCGCATGTGCAACTTCGCCAACCACAAGATTGTCAGCAACTTCCGGGTTGCCACATCGCTCTCCAGCACATTGGAAATTCAGTTATCGGTCTTTCCCGGTAACAAGTAAGGACCTGAGAGGACATTATTGGTCCTATATGATCAAGGGTAAGTCCCCTATTATAAGGTCCGTTTTAAGTTTTCTCCGCTGGAACCTACTGTCGGCTGACAGACGATAAGGAGATTTGTGCACTTTCCGTTTTTGGCACAGTACTGGCTGCAATCGTTTCTTTGGCATGAAAGTGGACTATTACTAGCCCTATCAAAGACTTGTGTTATTTATGGTCCATGTTGATCTATCTGGGATTGACACGGATATTGCTAGCTTATTTGGATGGTACATAAAATGTTTATGTGCTGGTTTTATATTACTGTGTCAGTGTAAATACACTGTAGGGCTGTTATTTGTTTCACTGCCCTTAATAAATCTGTTTTTTGCTATCATTTACTGTACCCTCTGTTTTAAGCACCCAGGGAGTCACTGTTGGAATACCTATTATTAATTTAGGGTTGAGCTATCCCTATCATCCCCCTACTCCCAGGTGGCTGCTCGTCCACTGATAATACACAATAGGGAGCGCTGAACACCATTTCTAATATACATTCATGTTGACAAAAAAATAACGTAATAAAATGTGATAATTACAAATAAATTTACATAAATATTTATTCTAGCAAAACAACTCTATCATTTTTGTTTATGGAATGAAGGCCTTTTAAGCAAAGATATGTACACTATGGAGTGTTTTCTATGTGTTTCCAGTGGGAAGGTGGCTATATCTTTTTTATTTATATGGGATGGTCACGTTTTAAGCATAGATATGTACACTGTAGAGTGTTTTCTATGGGCCTGATTCATTAGGCCAAGCATTCTGAGCGCAACCCGTGCTCTGAGTTTGACGCCCGTATTTAGACTTTGCGCGAACCCGAATTCATCAAGCCCCAGATCTCAAGAATCGTGGCCTGCTGAATTAGGGCGCAGGTCTTCTGTAGTACACAAGCACTGCAGGTACATATATATATATATACCCGTCAGTGCCTGCTGAGCTGGCGGATCAGATGGCATAACAGGCGCCTGATCCACCAGCTCCTATGTAAAAAAAATTGATTTAAAAAAAAAAAAAAGATGGGAGGACCCATCTTCCGAATGCAGCCTAGTGTTAGTTTCCTCAAAATTGTGTGTGTGGGGAACGTGGGTTTCCCACAATTTCCCCGAAAACCAGCACTAGACCAACCACCCGGGGTTGTTGCACTATAGCAGGGGGACACACGGCAGGGGTCCTTCTACCATGATGTCGAACCAGCTCCAGTGTTGTGGTAACAGGTGATCATCCCTTTAATACATCCCAATAATGAGGTATGTACAGCCATCTGAATCTGGCAGCACATCCCCTTCAGTCACCATACACGTTGTAACACATAGAAGTTGCACAAGTGTCGGTTTTCCAGCAAAAATATTTATCCCACCAGGGGCGCACGGAGAATTTTTCAAGGGGGGGGGGGTTTCCTCCTCCCCCCCAAAAAAATAAATCCTAGAGACCTGCCGCGCCAGCTCCGTTTCAGCTGCACTGTAGTATACAGCAGCCGCGGCGCTGTCAAAGAAGCGTTGGTGCTGTATACAATACAGCGCCGCGGGTGCTGTATACTACAGTGCCGATATGTAGGGCACTTTTCTAGCGGGGGAGGGGGGTGTTTCTGGAGATCCACTGCCCACTACGCCCATCTTCCCCTAATTCGGACTCACAAAATGCAGATTACGTGAAGCTAGGCTTCTACAACTCCTGAAAACGCCCAAAAATTATTGCATTAATTTTCTGGCTTGAGTAACTGCCACAGGGTGCAGCGATCACGGTGTCTCATCCCTCCCAGGAGTACATCATATCAAATCCCCCCTGCAGTAAACGACGCATCCTCCCCGATGTACACGCAGTGATTCATACAGCCCCCATACAAAACAACCACTTCCTATGCAGCACAACAAAAACCCCACGTCCACATCCACGCGCCATGCAGCACATGACCCTCTCTGGAAACTTCCTATTCACAATAACAGATTTGCGATAACCCTGCCTCCTCCGGGCACGTGACGCGATGATGACACGTCCTGGGACCTCCCTATCCCATACAGAGCTGCGACCCGGAAGTGACTGAGCCCATTTTTGGCGCGTTATATGGTGCGTTAGAAATCTGACAGCGACTTGTAATCAGCGGAGGAACAGGTGAGAGCCGCGGCTGCGGGTGTTTATCCTTTCTGAGCATTGATTGACAATCTCAGAATAAATGTGCGCTCAGCTCCTGGCTGTTACATTAAGTTACCCGTCTACATCTTTTTTAACGTTATTTTTCCCTGTAGATTGTAAAGTTGCGATGGACGTTTTTCTCGAATTTAGGACTTCTCTCTATTTAAGAACTTCTCCCTGGGTTGATAGTTTTCACCAGTGATTGCTATCACTGTCTGGTGGCTTTGGGAAGCCAACCTAACATGGATAGTGGTGGTACAAGAACTACTACAGTTCTATTATTGCTATCACCATCTCAGAGTGGTGATAGCCAGTGGACTGAACAAGAGAAATCGTTTAATTATTAAAATGATAAAACATTTTAAAAATAAAGTGTATTTTTCTTGGGGTTTTTTTTTTTGCATTATATTTTTATCAACTTTATGTTTGTTTATTAAGTGAGACTGGAAGCCCAAGTCATTGCTTCCAGTTCCAATGCACATCTTTAAGCTCATGAGCTAGCTCACACATGTGCAGATTGAACCCAGAATGGACTGGTTAGCTTTGAGACACCTCTTATGCCAGTTTAAATCACAAGGGAGCTGCGCATCTCGGGCAACCTTTTCTTGTGAAATTTGGTGATCGGTTTTTAATGGGTGCAATAGGAAATCTTCAATGTTACCCTATTTTGATAAATAGAGGTCTATGTATGTTGCCAAAGCTCTATGGAGTATGCTGGCACTACAGAAATGTTAATCATTTTTAAAAATATCAAACATTAGGAAGTTTATATATAACTTTCAGTTGGTATAAAGCCCACCTGCATCATGTATGAATGTGTCTGATATTATTTCATTGAAAGCTGTAAATACATTACAATGATTATATGAATGTATCTTGACAGTTGCAAAAGAATGCAGGCCTTTCTGAAAGGGGGAACATCCATCAGCACCAAGCCCTTGAAAGAGAAGACCTCAGCAGCCAGTTCTGGTAGTAGCAGTGACAAGAAGCAGAAACCAGTCCCATGGGTGGAAAAATAGTAATAATTATTTTTTTTTCTTATTTTATTTAATACTTTTTAAGTTTGTAGAGTGAGATTTTCTTAGTATAACTTTTTTAGTTTAATGTAAGTCTAGCTATGTGGTAATGCAAGTAATTTCTTTGGAAACCTGTTCCCTATAGTTTATGGAAAACAGAATTTCATACACTAAATCAATGTATTAACTTTTATTTAATCAGACAGGTATGGATTACTTTATAGCTGTTCTTTCCATGCATTTTGTGATTTTGGTAACCTATGTCGTTTTCATTGCTGGTTTTTTTTTCTTCAGTGTTCACATTCATTTGTCATGGGTTACTTCAATTGCAAAACATGTATGTTAATATGTAGGGTGGGTGCAAAGAGTTTAGCTGGAATGGATATGAATGTGGTGGCCTTGCCTACATACAGTAACACTACACCTAGCAAACCACCTAATCCAGTGTTTCCAAAGTTTTGAGACATTGATCTCAGTGATAATTGTGTCCACAGCGCATATTAAAACACAGGATTTGCCAAAAACAGAACATGCTGGGAGAGATTAGTGAACACTGGTGAATTTATAATTGCAAAATGATAGTGTAGCCCATAGCAACCTGGTTCCCTTTTATTTTAATTTTGTGAACATTTACCTGTTCATTAGTTTTCTTAAACATGTCTACTTACAGGAAGCCTACAGGTTTATCTTTGGTTGTTTTGGATAATTTTTTGAAATATGTGTTTGTGTATCCATAACCAAAAAACCCAGTTGAGGGCTTTATTGACATTCTCTGTTAAAGACCAAAAGTCTGAAATGTCATTGCTGGACAGGGTATCCATGCTGTACTTAGGACCTGCCACACTGTACACTGACTCTAGCAAACCCTCTCCCTTTTTACCATTATGGATCTACTCTTACATAGAAGCCAGATGCACATGAGCATCTTGTTTCATCATCACACTTTGTCACTTGCCTACGCTTGTAATATGTTCTTAGGATCACTATCGTTTGGCTTACTATGCTGAAGCATCACTGCAACCCCATTGGTGTCTGCTTGGTATGATGTGCCAGCACAGCAACGCTGGAAGCTATTAATCATGAGGATCGCAGGAAAATTGTGCAAGTGGCAGCAGCTGTGCGCACAAGATGTTGCACAAACAAAAATAAGCATCAATTCACTACACATTAGAATAATCAAAAAGAAATATGTGGTGGTAACTGTTAAAAACATTTTTTTTAATAGATTCTGGTTATCACTAGAGCTAAATATCATAAAAAGTCCGTAGATATGGCCAAAGAGCCCCTAGCTATACAGTAATAATATTTTCTGACTTTTAAACCCATAATCCTTTTACTGAAAGAAGAGTTTCTCACAACGGAAATTTAATTGTAGCTGCTAAACATTTTCTACTTTGATAGGGTATCCAAATAAATTAAATGTGTCCCTTAACAACTGCAAACTACAATAGCCCTATGATGAACACTTTGGGTTTGGCAATTGTATTACTGCTGCTTGTGAATATCGCTGTAAATGTAACCTGTACTGGCAGACATAGGTGGTGAAAGGGTACAGGTGTAATTACTAATGGCGGTAGCCCTATATTTTTATTTGTGCATGGAACATTAATCATGTTTGTTTTTAATTCACCAGTGTCTGTTATGGACTCACTGCTCTAGCTGTAAAGAAGAATATTAGCTGTTGAACATCCTTATTTTTTTTATAATTTTTTTCCCACCAATCATGATCTTGTTTGTTCCAAAGAAAACCTAGTAAAAAATCAATGATTTGGCATAGGCTATAAATATAGACATTAGTGAGCTTCCACCTTAAATGTCTTTTTTTAATCTATTTTAAATCTAACTTGGAAAGTTTTTTATTATGGCGATCTTTCATACCCCCCATTAATTTAGTTGCTTCAGCTGCAGGGCATCCTTTTTATGATTTGGAGCACAACATTGAATGCCTATTCAAAATGTGATTTACCTGGGACAGACTGACCAATTATTTTAAACAATAATTGATTGAGCAACAAAAACATTTATTGAAGTGTTTATTTATTGTACATATTGTAATTTTGTCTGCTATTGTCATATGCATTGTTATAGTTTGAAAATCAATAAGGAAAATTGAAAGAAAAACTAAGCTCTTTCAGTGCTTTAGAGAGGAGTATCATTATACATTTCCTCTATATATGCCCCTTTTACAATAACACTGTTGTATTTATGATGTTGCCAAGTCAACAGTCTAAAGATATGCTTCATTCATAATCCATAATTGTTGTGTAAAGCAATGTGACATCTTATGTCATTTATTCTGTCAACTTATTTTTAGCCTGCCTGTAGAGTGCAGGGTGCCACATGCTGGTGCAATATGCAAATCATTTAAGCTGTATTGTGTCAAATGTGCTGGGTAATTGTAGGCTAGCACTTACTAAGTTTGAAGCTGTTTCCATTCAGTATGCTCACTGTAAACAAAAACTGTGACTGGCTTGCTAATTCATTCCAAACATTTTGGCTCCCTACTTTGGGATACATTTGTCCATTCAGAAGGAGATATACCGACGCACCAGATAATCATATACCCAGTCTATTATTGTAATATTTATTATTATATGGCTGGGTTGGTGCACCCTACACACGTTAAGCTAATATTCACAAAGAAGAGGTAGAGAGTAGAAGACGTGTATATTAGGGGCACTCTATGATTGTTTATTTATATAAAACATACATTTTAATGGTTCATTTAAAACGATAATGAAGTCCCAAATTAGTACCTTAGTACCACTAGTAGCGAAATAAAACCAAAATAATAATCAAAATAAATTTGTTAAAAAGGCAGAACCAACTGCCTAGCCTCGCTGTGTGATGTATTTTACAATTCCCTTAATTATATTATATCTGGGTAATATCGATCGTCATGCTGTCCAGGTGTCTGGCATAATAAGCAGTTTAACCAAATCAGTATAGGCACTATTCAAAGTGCAAGAAAGATAAGCTATATCGTTACAAACAAATCCTATTTGCATATATAGTGTTATAAATCTAGTTCAAATGAATTATTTCCTTTCAATACTTTATTGATAGAGGGAGAGACAATTTGATAAAGTTGAATATATAACATTTAGGATCGAATCAAGACCATTATGTTTTCTTTTATAAAGTGAATAAGTCTAGATGTCCCTATATAGTAAGAGTTGGTAGCGCGATTATATTATATCCCGTTTTACACCACTGTGATCTTGTTTATCACAGAGAACACCAAATTAGCTACCTTCCAATATCACTCCCTAATAAGATTGATATGGTATCCCTCTTTGAACTGCAAACACTTCCTAACAGATTGGTTGTAATCACGTTCCCCTCTATACAGAGTTGTGGGGTAAGGTGAACATATACTGCAGACCACCTCTGTTATATTGTAGCCCCTTAGTATATTGTAGCGTATCTCCCTAGTTTATACACAAAACGGCAGCATGAGTCACACATGTAAGCAGCACAGCGAGGCGGACGCGCGTTTCGCTTACTCGCTTTTTTTTTTTTGCCTTGTTAAAGCGAGTAAGCGAAACGCGCGTCGGCGTCCGCCTCGCTGTGCTGCTTACATGTGTGACTCATGCTGCCGTTTTGTGTATAAACTAGGGAGATACGCTACAATATACTAAGGGGCTACAATATAACAGAGGTGGTCTGCAGTATATGTTCACCTTACCCCACAACTCTGTATAGAGGGGAACGTGATTACAACCAATCTGTTAGGAAGTGTTTGCAGTTCAAAGAGGGATACCATATCAATCTTATTAGGGAGTGATATTGGAAGGTAGCTAATTTGGTGTTCTCTGTGATAAACAAGATCACAGTGGTGTAAAACGGGATATAATATAATCGCGCTACCAACTCTTACTATATAGGGACATCTAGACCTATTCACTTTATAAAAGAAAACATAATGGTCTTGATTCGATCCTAAATGTTATATATTCAACTTTATCAAATTGTCTCTCCCTCTATCAATAAAGTATTGAAAGGAAATAATTCATTTGAACTAGATTTATAACACTATATATGCAAATAGGATTTGTTTGTAATGATATAGCTTATCTCTCTTGCACTTTGAATAGTGCCTATACTGATTTGGTTAAACTGCTTATTATGCCAGACACCTGGACAGCATGACGATCGATATTACCCAGATATAATATAATTAAGGGAATTGTAAAATACATCACACAGCGAGGCTAGGCAGTTGGTTCTGCCTTTTTAACAAATTTATTTTGATTATTATTTTGGTTTTATTTCGCTACTAGTGGTACTAAGGTACTAATTTGGGACTTCATTATCGTTTTAAATGAACCATTAAAATGTATGTTTTATATAAATAAACAATCATAGAGTGCCCCTAATATACACGTCTTCTACTCTCTACCTCTTCTTTGTGAATACATTTGTCCATGCCTGGTGTGAGCTCATTTATATGCCCGAAATGTGCAACTTTAAATCTTCTACTTTGAACCTCATCTTCCCAATGTACCATTGAAAGAAGATATTTGTGCAGAATATTACACTACAAAAATTTGTGTCCTTGTCAAACATACAAAAGTGCTAAAGGCAAACTCTCTTTCCAGGAACACATTTTTTAACCAAACCCTGAAGACCCATTAAAGAGAGCCAGAGAGTTCAGGAGATCTCTCCCATACCAGTGTTGTGACTACTTTGCCCCCTTGTAAACAGTAATGTTCCTTTCTAAAATGGATGCAGGCAAAGCTGTGGCTCTGTACAACCAGTCCCTTTGTTAGAAATGTACCCTGCTCTCTTTGGATTTAAATTCCCCCAGTGTCAGAAGCTGTTACACGCTTTTATTTTTGTTTTGTTTTAATTTCCCCTGAAGAAATTTTAGTCCTAAAAAGGTCATGAAAAATCTGCTTATCTATTTGTGTTAAAAGGTCATTAGTAGCCAGCTGGTCAATGCACAGCCGCAACATGGAGGAATGTAAAACCACTTATAAATATGTACCTACATGTACGTGCCAAGCCATCCAAGTAAATAGATCCCCACAGTCCCACAGAGTCACACTCCGTCCTCGGTGCTGGACTGAGGACCTCATGTACCTTGTGCTCACCATGATCTAATCTTTGTACAGTTGCCAACATATGAATACATTTTCCATGGACACTACATAGATTTCTTTAGGAGCAAACATAAAGCAGTTCTCCCATCCAGCATGACATGACTGCTGTTCATAATAATCGTCAAGCCATTCTTTTACTGTGTGTAATGGCATTTCACCTCAAGAATATGTTCATATAGCATATTAAAAAATAACATTACACAAGATTGTGTCTAACCACAATGTGATTGGGTGTCTAAGTGGTAAATACATAAATATTTAACTAAAAAAAAAATGCTTCCCTAAAAATGGTAAAATCTACCTAATGGCAATGTAAGATGTTGTACTACAAATACAATATTTTGAGTTACTTAGTGTATAAGCAGATAGTTATTTAGTATCATTAGATTATGGTAACCTGCTTTTTGGTTTCTTTTATTTGTAATACTGACTAATATTCAAATATATGTACAGTTTTCATGTAACATTCAGCAGTTGGTTTTATTTATAATATAGCATATTGGTACTTTTATTTCGGTAGACTGAGAACAAATCTATTCCAACTATAGCAGATTATTGCCCTGTTGCTTCAATAACCAACACTATACTTTCTAAGGCTAGGTACACACTCCAGGCTTTTTATCCAATCATCGGGCCCAAAATCCGTAAACTGACTGTTCGGCCCGATATCGCAGTAGTGTGTACACTTACACAATGACCGATAGTCGTTCATTTGGTTAGTCGGTAAAACTAATAATTTCTTTCCAATCGCCTTCCGATCCTGCAGTGTGTATGCACTCACAATCACGATTTCTATAGAGTTTACAGAGTCCTCCTCTCAGCCGATGCCGGCAATGAACATCACCTGGTGTCCCGGTGAATAAATGTAGAGAGAGCTGTAGATGGACTAATACGTCCATTCATTCTGAGACTGAACATTTTGTTTTGTTTCAGGGTCACTGACGATAGCAAAATTTGTAATGATCGTGTATACTGTGTACACATGTATTGGCAGTCTGATTGGAACTTCAGTCGTTTGTAAAATCGTTAGTGATAACAAATTGGTTGAAAGTTTTTGTAGTGTGTACCCAGCCTAAGGGTAATAGTCATTGAGATGCTTTGTTTTAAAGGAGGTAACCAGTTACGATATAATACTTTTACTATTTTCGAAAAAAGGCGCTAGAAAAAGGACATCTGGTTGGCATGGGCTACAGCTGCTTTTTCCTGTTCACCAGGTTTCATAAATGTTCCATCCTGGTAGTAATAAGATCTGGACTGTTGATTGTAGGGGTAAAATAGAATTAGAGGATGATAGGGGGGCAGGCAAGTAACTAGCAGGTGCGACTGACAGGTGGCATATTACGGTGGGGATCTTGGGAGAGGGATCATCTCCCTACCTGATATCTGGAGGGAATAGAACATAGGAGGCTGACCAAAAGAGGGCAACTCCTTTAAAAAGTGTGCATATTTTTAAGAGTTATACTTTGTTAGTTCTTCAATCATCTTATTTTCAATATGTAGCTTTTTATTTTAATAAACTTTGTGATGAGACTTGTTATTAAAGGACCACTAATAGAGAAACATACACTATAAGAGAATAGTTTGTCTTTGTTTTTATCAAAGTGTTAAAGAATCACTGATTGTCTGTGACAGGGCTGTCCGGTACAGGGCAACATTGTGTAATGTTCCTATTGTATTTGGTAGAAGACGTTCTTCCAGAAGGATCCGACTGAAGATGATTTGAAGTAGTGTATTGTTGTCCTACATTTAAAGTCTGAGAATCCTATAACCTTCCTACAGCGTGCATACATTGAGAATGTCTTTCTACTCTGCCAGTTTTCAGTTATTGTATGGAAAACAAGTTTTTCTATTCTGACCAATGATATGATAAAACAATATGGGAGTTAAAGTAATCTGATTGTATCATGTGTTCCTCAGTTGTAAATTAATGTGATTGTACAGCTTTGTGTATGCTGCTGCTATTTTATTTTTGTTAGTGTTTATGCTTGGCCTTTAAACAAATGATGGTATCTGTATCTATTGAAACTAGGGATGAGCGCGCTCGGATTTCTGAAATCCGAGCCCACCCGAACGTTGCGGATCCGAGTCGGATCCGAGACAGATCCGGGTATTGGCGCCAAATTCAAAAGTGAAACTGAGGCTCTGACTCATAATCCCGTTGTCGGATTTCGCGATACTCGGATCCTATAAATTCCCCGCTAGTCGCCGCCATCTTCACTCGGGCATTGATCAGGGTAGAGGGAGGGTGTGTTAGGTGGTCCTCTGTGCTGTTTAGTTCTGTGCTGTTTAGTTCTGTGCTGTTTAGTTCTGTGCTGTTTAGTTCTGTGCTGTTTAGTTCTGTGCTGTTTAGTTCTGTGCTGTGCTGTGCTGTGCTGTGCTGTGCTGTGCTGTGCTGTGCTGTGCTGTGCTGTGCTGTGCTGTGCTGTGCTGTGTTCTGCAGTATCAGTCCAGTGGTGCTGTGTGCTGTGCTCTGTCCTTCTGAGGTCAGTGGTGCTGCTGGGTCCTGTGCTGTGTCCTGTTCAGTCCAGTGGTGCTGTGTCCTGTGCTCTGTGCTTCTAAGGGCATAGTTATTTCCCCAATATTCCCCTGTGTTTAAAAAAATAAAAAAAAGTTTTTTTATAAAATACCAAAAACTACTTTAATATTTTTTAATTACCACAAAATTTTCACAACCAATCCTGCAGTATAAGCCCATTGGTACTGCAATATTACCATGTTCACACATTCAGCAGTAAAAGTCCAGTGGTACTGCAATATTACAAAGTTTACACATTCTGCAGTATCAGTCCAGTGGTGCTCTGTCCTGTGCTCTGTCCTGCTGAGTTCCGTAGTGCTGCTGGGTCCTGTGCCGTGTCCTGTTCAGTCCAGTGGTGCTGTGTCCTGTGCTCTGTGCTCTGTGCTTCTAAGGGCATAGTTATTTCCCCATTATTCCCAAGTTTGTAAAAAATAAAAAAAAAGTAAAAAAAAATAAAAAATTAAAAAAAATAAAAAATATATAATAATTATAACCAAATTTGCAAAACCAATCCAGCATTATAAGTCCATTGGTACTGCAATATTACCAAGTTCACACATTCAGCAGTAAAAGTCCAGTGGTACTGCAATATTACAAAGTTTACACATTCTGCAGTATCAGTCCAGTGGTGCTGTGTCCTGTGCTCTGTCCTGCTGAGTTCCGTAGTGCTGCTGGGTCCTGTGCCGTGTCCTGTTCAGTCCAGTGGTGCTGTGTCCTGTGCTCTGTGCTTCTAAGGGCATAGTTATTTCCCCATTATTCCCAAGTTTGTAAAAAATAAAAAAAAAGTAAAAAAAAATAAAAAATTAAAAAAAAAAAAATATATATAATAATTATAACCAAATTTGCAAAACCAATCCAGCATTATAAGTCCATTGGTACTGCAATATTACCAAGTTCACACATTCAGCAGTAAAAGTCCAGTGGTACTGCAATATTACAAAGTTTACACATTCTGCAGTATCAGTCCAGTGGTGCTGTGTCCTGTGCTCTGTCCTGCTGAGTTCCGTAGTGCTGCTGGGTCCTGTGCCGTGTCCTGTTCAGTCCAGTGGTGCTGTGTCCTGTGCTCTGTGCTTCTAAGGGCATAGTTATTTCCCCATTATTCCCAAGTTTGTAAAAAATAAAAAAAAAGTAAAAAAAAATAAAAAATTAAAAAAAAAAAAAAAAAATATAATAATTATAACCAAATTTGCAAAACCAATCCAGCATTATAAGTCCATTGGTACTGCAATATTACCAAGTTCACACATTCTGCAGTATCTTGTGCTACATATAATGGAGACCAAAAATTTGGAGGATAAAGTAGGGAAAGATCAAGACCCACTTCCTCCTAATGCTGAAGCTGCTGCCACTAGTCATGACATAGACGATGAAATGCCATCAACGTCGTCTTCCAAGCCCGATGCCCAATCTCGTAGTACCGGGCATGTAAAATCCAAAAAGCCCAAGTTAAGAAAAAGTAGCAAAAAGAGAAACTTAAAATCATCTGAGGAGAAACGTAAAGTTGCCAATATGCCATTTGCGACACGGAGTGGCAAGGAACGGCTTAGGCCCTGGCCCGTGTTCATGACTAGTGGTTCAGCTTCACCCACGGATCTTAGCCCTCCTCCTCCTCCCCCCCCCTACAAAAAATTGAAGAGAGTTATGCTGTCAGCAACAAAACAGCAAACAACTTTGCCTTCTAAAGAGAAATTATCACAAATCCCCAAGGCGAGTCCAAGGGTGTTGGTGGTTGTCAAGCCTGACCTTCCCATCACTGTACGGGAAGAGGTGGCTCGGGAGGAGGCTATTGATGATGTAGCTGGCGCTGTGGAGGAACTTGATGATGAGGATGGTGATGTGGTTATTGTAAATGAGGCACCAGGGGGGGAAACAGCTGATGTCCATGGGATGAAAAAGCCCATCGTCATGCCTGGTCAGAAGACCAAAAAATGCACCTCTTCGGTCTGGAGTTATTTTTATCCAAATCCAGACAACCAATGTATGGCAATATGTAGCTTATGTAAAGCTCAAATAAGCAGGGGTAAGGATCTTGCCCACCTAGGAACATCCTCCCTTATACGTCACCTGAATAACCTTCATAGTTCAGTGGTTAGTTCAGGAACTGGGGCTAGGACCCTCATCGGTACAGGGACACCTAAATCCCGTGGTCCAGTTGGATACACACCAGCAACACCCTCCTCGTCAACTTCCTCCACAATCTCCATCAGATTCAGTCCTGCAGCCCAAGTCACCAGCCAGACTGAGTCCTCCTCAATACGGGATTCATCCGAGGAATCCTGCAGCGGTACGCCTACTACTGCCACTGCTGCTGTTGCTGCTGTTAGTCGGTCATCTTCCCAGAGGGGAAGTCGTAAGACCGCTAAGTCTTTCACCAAACAATTGACCGTCCAACAGTCGTTTGCCATGACCACCAAATACGATAGTAGTCACCCTATTGCAAAGCGTATAACTGCGGCTGTAACTGCAATGTTGGTGTTAGAAGTGCGCCCGGTGTCCGCCATCAGTGGAGTGGGATTTAGAGGGTTGATGGAGGTATTGTGTCCCCGGTACCAAATCCCCTCGAGATTCCACTTCACTAGGCAGGCGATACCAAAAATGTACAGAGAAGTACGATCAAGTGTCCTCAGTGCTCTTAAAAATGCGGTTGTACCCACTGTCCACTTAACCACGGACATGTGGACAAGTGGTTCTGGGCAAACGAAGGACTATATGACTGTGACAGCCCACTGGGTAGATGCATCCCCTTCCGCAGCAACAGCAACAGCTGCATCAGTAGCAGCATCTACAAAATGGCTGCTCATGCAAAGGCAGGCAACATTGTGCATTACAGGCTTTAATAAGAGGCACAACGCTGACAACATATTAGAGAAAATGAGGGAAATTATCTCCCAGTGGCTTACCCCACTTAGACTCTCATGGGGATTTGTGGTGTCAGACAATGCCAGTAACATTGTGCGGGCATTAAATATGGGCAATTTCCAGCACGTCCCATGTTTTGCCCACACCATTAATTTGGTGGTGCAGCATTACCTCAAGAGTGACAGGGGTGTGCAGGAGATGCTTGCGGTGGCCCGCAAAATTGCTGGACACTTTCGGCATTCAGCCAGTGCCTACCGCAGACTAGAGGCACATCAAAAAAGCTTGAACCTGCCCTGCCATCACCTCAAACAAGAGGTTGTGACGCGCTGGATCTCCACCCTCTATATGCTGCAGAGGATGGAGGAGCAGCAAAAGGCCATTCAGGCCTACACAGCCACCTACGACATAGGCAAAGGAGTGGGGATGCGCCTGAGTCAAGCGCAGTGGAGACTGATTTCCGTGTTGTGCAAGGTTCTGCAGCCATTTGAACTTGCCACACGAGAAGTCAGTTCCGACACTGCCAGCTTGAGTCAGGTCATTCCCCTGATCAGGCTGTTGCAGAAGCAGCTGGAGAAAGTGAGGGAGGAGCTGGTAAGCCATTGCGATTACAGCAAGCATGTAGCTCTTGTGGATGTAGCCCTTCGTACGCTTTGCCAGGATCCGAGGGTGGTCACTCTTTTAAAGTCAGAGGAATACATTCTGGCCACCGTGCTCGATCCTCGGTTTAAAGCGTATGTTGTGTCTCTGTTTCCGGCGGACACAAATCTACAGCGGTGCAAAGACCTGCTGGTCAGGAGATTGTCCTCTGAAGAGGACCGTGACATGCCAACAGCTCCACCCTCATTTTCTTCCACATCTATGGCTGCGAGGAAAAAGCTCACTGGCGGGGATGCTGATAACATCTGGTCCGGACTGAAGGACCTGCCAACCATTGCAGACATGTCTACTCTCGCTGCATTGGATGCTGTCACAATAGAAAAAATTGTGGATGATTACTTTGCTGACACCATCCAAGTAGACATGTCAGACAGTCCATATTGTTACTGGCAGGAAAAAAAGGCAGTTTGGAAGCCCCTGTACAAACTGGCTCTATTTTACCTGAGTTGTCCCCCCTCCAGTGTGTACTCGGAAAGAGTTTTTAGTGCAGCGGGGAACCTGGTCAGTGAGCGGCGAAGGAGGTTGCTTCCTCACAACGTTGAAAAAATGATGTTTATAAAAATGAATAATCAATTCCTCAATGAAGTACAGCACTGCCCTCCAGATACTACAGAGGGACCTGTGGTTGTGGAGTCCAGCGGGGACGAATTGATAATGTGTGATGAGGAGGAAGTACACACTGTAGGGGGAGAGGAATCAGAGGTTGAGGATGAGGACGACATCTTGCCTCAGTAGAGCCTGTTTAGTCTGTACAGGGAGAGATGAATAGCTTTTTTGGTGTGGGGGCCCAAACAAACCAATCATTTCAGTCAAAGTTGTTTGGTAGGCCCTGTCGCTGAAATGATTGGTTTGTTAAAGTGTGCATGTCCTATTTCAACAACAGACCTCTCAACTGCAGCTCATCCCTCCTCTGCGGGGATAATGTCTCCTGTGCTCTGACACGTCACTCTGTGTACTCTCAGCCTCAGGATCTGACACTACAGCTACCATGCCTCTTGTAGCAGCCCTCACTCCAGGGCCTCTTCCATGTGCAGTGTCCCCCTCTCTCTTGGGTTCACTATAGTGGCATGGAGTTCTCCCCCTCATCCAGGGCACACATTCCTTGCCCTGGCTCAGTCACCACGCTCAGACTTCCAGGCAATGCTGGGGGAGCCTGGGAGCTTCCACCCCAGGTCCCCAGCTACAACTCTCCTCTCCTGTGTCTTCTCTCTCTTTCTGACACTTTAAAGATCGTGCCTTTAAATGAAAAAGTCAGTCTTCATTGCACGACTATGTGCAAGTGCAACAGGGACATTTTTTTGGGTTTACAAAGTCAAACAATAACACTACGACCCTGTCTGTCTGGGGTCTGTCAATGACGAATTGTCTGGAGCATGTTTTGAGGAGGTATTGTGGCCCCGGTATCAAATTGGGTACCGGGGCCACCCCACTATGCAGTCCAGATACTTGTTTGGTGGAATTCCGACACGTGGAGGGTTTTTTAATTATATTGTGGCCTCGGTACCAAATTGTGTACCGGGGCCACCACACTACGCAGTCAAGATACTTGTTTGGTGGAATTCAGACCAGTTGAGGGTTTTATTATTATATTGTGTGGACCACTCTATCTATACCACACTACAACTCTATACCACTCTATTTCCTACTTTAATTCTATTTAATTCTATTTCCTACTTTAATTCTATTACTAATTAATTACCATAAAGAGGAACAAAAAAAACCAATTTTACCAAAAGTATAATATGACTTAGACTTACAAACACTACACTTGAAAGATCGTGCCTTTAAATGAAAAAGTCAGTCTTCATTGCACGACTATGTGCAAGTGCAACAGGGACATTTTTTTGGGTTTACAAAGTCAAACAATAACACTACGACCCTGTCTGTCTGGGGTCTGTCAATGACGAATTGTCTGGAGCATGTTTTGAGGAGGTATTGTGGCCCCGGTATCAAATTGGGTACCGGGGCCACCCCACTATGCAGTCCAGATACTTGTTTGGTGGAATTCCGACACGTGGAGGGTTTTTTAATTATATTGTGGCCTCGGTACCAAATTGTGTACCGGGGCCACCACACTACGCAGTCAAGATACTTGTTTGGTGGAATTCAGACCAGTTGAGGGTTTTATTATTATATTGTGTGGACCACTCTATCTATACCACACTACAACTCTATACCACTCTATTTCCTACTTTAATTCTATTTAATTCTATTTCCTACTTTAATTCTATTACTAATTAATTACCATAAAGAGGAACAAAAAAAACCAATTTTACCAAAAGTATAATATGACTTAGACTTACAAACACTACACTTGAAAGATCGTGCCTTTAAATGAAAAAGTAAGTCTTCATTGCACGACTATGTGCAACAGGGACAGTTTTTTTCTTTACAAAGTCAACTAATAACACTTGGACCCTGTCTGTCTTTAACATACTTAATGGGATCTCAATGACGAATTGTCTGTAGCATGTTTGGAGGAGGTATTGTGGCCCCGGTATCAAGTTGGGTACCGGGGCCACCCCACTACGCAGTCCAGATACTTGTTTGGTGGAATTCTGACACGTGGAGGGTGTATTTATTTTATTGTGGCCCCGGTATCAAGTTGGGTACCGGGGCCACCCCACTACGCAGTCCAGATACTTGTTTGGTGGAATTCTGACACGTGGAGGGTTTTTTAATTATATTGTGGCCTCGGTACCAAATTGTGTACCGGGGCCACCACACTACGCAGTCAAGATAGATAGATGCGTATCATAGATAAAGTACATTCAGTGGTGTGGGGCAAATTGAAAAATATTCAAAATGCACTGACATTATCAAAAACAAGAGGTTGTCACACGCTAAAACTCCAACATGTATATGATGGAGAGGATGGAGGAGCAGCCGTATGTGTAGTGTAATGCAGACCTGTTGAAGGTTTTTTATATATTTTATTGTGGTGCCCAGTGCCCACTCCTCTACGCAGTCCAGGTACATTTATTGGTGCGATTCATAAAAGTTCAGGGTTTTTAATATATTGTGGTGACCCACTCCTCTACGCAGTCCAGGTACATTTATTGGTGCGAATCAAACAAGTTGATGGTTTTCTTATTATATATATTGTGGTGACCCACTCCTCTACGCAGTCCAGGTACATTTATTGGTGCGATTCATAAAAGTTCAGGGTTTTTAAGATATTGTGGTGACCCACTCCTCTACGCAGTCCAGGTACATTTATTGGTGCGATTCATAAAAGTTCAGGGTTTTTAATATATTGTGGTGACCCACTCCTCTACGCAGTCCAGGTACATTTATTGGTGCGATTCATAAAAGTTCAGGGTTTTTAATATATTGTGGTGACCCACTCCTCTACGCAGTCCAGGTACATTTATTGGTGCGATTCATAAAAGTTCAGGGTTTTTAAGATATTGTGGTGACCCACTCCTCTACGCAGTCCAGGTACATTTATTGGTGCGATTCATAAAAGTTCAGGGTTTTTAATATATTGTGGTGACCCACTCCTCTACGCAGTCCAGGTACATTTATTGGTGCGAATCAAACAAGTTGATGGTTTTCTTATTATATATATTGTGGTGACCCACTCCTCTACGCAGTCCAGGTACATTTATTGGTGCGATTCATAAAAGTTCAGGGTTTTTAATATATTGTGGTGACCCACTCCTCTACGCAGTCCAGGTACATTTATTGGTGCGATTCATAAAAGTTCAGGGTTTTTAATATATTGTGGTGACCCACTCCTCTACGCAGTCCAGGTACAATTATTGGTGCGAATCATAAAAGTTCAGGGTTTTTAAGATATTGTGGTGACCCACTCCTCTACGCAGTCCAGAAAGATACCTTTTTGCAACGTTTTGGACTAATAACTATATTGTGAGGTGTTCAGAATACACTGTAAATTAGTGGAAATGCTTGTTATTGAATGTTATTGAGGTTAATAATAGCCTAGGAGTGAAAATAAGCCCAAAAACTTGATTTTTAAACTTTTTATGTTTTTTTCAAAAAAAATCCGAATCCAATACCTTAAATCCGAACCGAGACCTTTCGTCAAGTGTTTTGCGAGACAAATCCGAACCTCAAAAATAACGAAAATTCGGATCCAAAACACAAAACACGAGACCTCAAAAGTCGCCGGTGCACATTCCTAATTGAAACTCAATATAACCCATTCAAGTAAGAGCTTAGATAAGAAGGCTGGAGCCTGTAAGGAAAGTAAGAGATTCGGTCCATTTTGGAAGAATAAGACATTTTAATGGAAGAACCACAGGGTGTATATATAGCTTATTTACCAAACCTCAGGAAAATTGTTGGATGGAATTACAATTCCATAGATGCTTACACATATGTGAAACACCTATGTATACATGCCTGAAAATAGCATCTGTTCTAACAATTAACTAGAGTGAAAGTATTATGTAATGCAGTGTAATATATGCAGATGTCCATATGAGGGCACCCTGAGGTCACCCTCTAGATAACAGATTCATAGTACCGTTATGGCATTAAAAAGTACCAATGTCTTCTTATTATTATGCTAGAAAGATACCATTACAGTTCTACTGGAATTAAAGTTTTGGGTGCAAGCAGAATTAATTATTATGGATTGAGGAGCTCATAGCAATAATGAAAGGGGGAATATGAACTGTTTATTACTACCATTAACTTTGTACTGGACTGTTTTCCAAATGTTTATTGTGGATGTGTACACACATCCGAAATGATTCTGTAAATATATACCCACAATACTTCTGATGGTTTTTTAGTCATTTATGAATTAAACTAGTATGTATAGGGTATTCATAGAAACTATAATATTACCTTTGTTATATGGTGCCTTTTCCACAATAGGAATGAAAACCCCTTACATTGTTTCAGAGGTTGAGGCAGCCTCTAAGGAACCATTCACATCATTGGAGCTTACAGTCTAAATTTCCTACCACAAACAGACTAGGGTCTATTTTTGTCAGATACTAAAAACAATATGGCTATAGTGCTACAACCATGTATATGATCCTATAGAAATAAATGTTATTGTAACTAGTCCTCTTGTCGCATCTCCAGTTTGAGGTTGCCAATCTCATATCAATATTAAATAAACTAACAAAGGTGCAGGGTGCGTCCAATGAGGAAAAATAAATTTATTAAAACTCAATAAAAAATAATGGTGGGTCTCACATGTATACCAGATGCAATACAATGATAAAATACATATAACAACAATACATGGCATTAATGACACTAAAAATAACTATGTACCGTATATACTCGAGTATAAGTCGACCCGAATATAAGCCGAGGCACCTAATTTTACTACATAAAACTGGGAAAACTTATTGACTCGAGTATAAGTCTAGGGTGGAAAAGAGCGCTAATTTAGAAACCTAAATAAAAATGATAGGTTCAATCTATGAAATCATTTTTAGCTAAACCATAAATAACAGTAGATGACAAGGAACATTCATAAATGATTATAAAATCATTGGCATTGGGTACAACCTAACCTAAATAAAGGGGTAGGGATATAAATGTATGAACATGGTGGCTGTATTGTTTGTTCATTATGTAATTGCACACACAGAGAGAGAGAGAGAGAGAGAGAACCCTGTACAGTACTATAATCCTAAAACAGTTCTAGAACAGAATTCTACAGAAGTATTATGGACCAATTGAATTCCTCAGCCCTGTGAGCCACCATGGCAGATTGAGGTGGGAGGTCACAAAGGGCACGTTTGCTTTTGTGTAAATATAGTAACACCTTACAATTTTCCTATATGTGTAATGTTTACCCAGGAATATGTCAAAAATGTAAAGCTACAACTTAACATTGGATGACTTACCATGTTAACCTAATATAAATGTTATATTCAGACAGATTATTTCCACATAAACTGCCTAAAAGCATGGGGACAATTGGCTAAAACGCCATCTTACCATGAAAGTTAACTATGCTGCAAATCCCTCCCAGGTATCAGGTTCTCACCTTGTTCATTTTGTTTTCGTCTACAACTTCCTTAGAAATGTCCTGGATAATTTCTGGGCACAGAACGAGTAAAATTATCTGCAAAGGCCACACTGCTACTTTTCGTTTGTTGCTTTTAGCAAAACTATCCACCAGGTCAAACAATTTCTCCGCACAGTCTTGAGAGAGAGTTTCACTTACCCGGCAGTGGAACGCATATGCGTTCCAACAACAAGAAGTTCGGCATTTGGAACGCAAGTTTGCGTTCCAAATGCCGAACTTCCTGTGTTGGAACGCATATGCAGAAGTTGAAGCCGAGGGACCGGACACCAGGTAAGTTCACCCGTGTATAAGCCGAGTGCCCTTTTTCAGCATACAAAAGTATGCTGAAACACTCGGCTTATACACGAGTATATACGGTATATGTGTGGCTTTAAGGTGTACTAGCCAGACACCTATTCCTGCTATACTACACAGAGAAATTTTATTATCTACAACATATACCTGTACCTTTGTTTGTTTATTTTCTATTTTTGTCAGTTTGTTAACCTACCAGTATGTCTTTTGAGTGTGTGGGGAAACCAGAGTACCTTGAGGAAAACCCATGCAGACGTACTAACAACACGCAGATGGGGCCCTAGAGGGAATTGAACCCATGAGACAGCAATGCTAACCACTGTGCCGCCACGCCGCCTGAAACTATTTCTTTTAAACAGATACTGCCTCTTGTGATTAATAAACACATTATATAAATTATATATATTGATGGGTTACCCCCTACCTATTTACAAATGCGACATTTGGTTGGTCACCGAGTCCTTCGTCGTCCTACAGAGCAGCAGTCTGGGAGTTTTTTTTGCTCTGTTCAGGTAAAGTTGCACTCTCTAGTAGAGTATCTATCTACCCAAGAATTGTAAACAGTCTTACATTTAACAATGTAAGGAAAAAATTTCAAAAACCATTGGTTGATGTCTCATGTTTTATGGCATATATTTCTCCATCCTGTTTCCATCGATCACTAACTAGCTGTAATTTCCATCTAGCCGACCCAAATGTGTCGATGAAGTTGCTTTCCAAGAGGAGGTGGTGGCTGTGCTGAAGAAGTCACTGCAAGGAGCAGATGTGAGTAAGAATAGAATGTTTAAGCATGTTTTCCTATGTAAACTTGCACACCACATTTGAATTTTGGAAGAGCCTTTGTTTCCTGCTGGACTGTACGAACAACCAAATATCTGTCTTGACACACTGGCTTAGAGACTTTGTACCCTTATAAGTGTTAAAGCTAGTTAAGATCAGTGAGGGCCCAGAGCAAGAATTGCAAATGTAAGTGTTAAGACCTGAAGAACACATAATGGATGTTTCGTGATCTCTGAGCAATGACGACTTTTGGAAGTACAAAGATCCAAAAATGAAATCCCTTATGTTAATAGTTGGTGTAGCATATATTAATTTATACCTGTGAAAGTAATAAATGTGTTTTTATTGCCATCTTTAAGTCACTTGATTGGTATTATTACTGTTAAGCTGTCTCAACGGGGCTGGTGCTGTTACTTTTATACTGACAACAAATGTATATTCATCAAAATGCTTTGCTCTAATGGTCGTTTTATAAAGTGAGATGTAAATCAGGGCTTGATAAATCCCCTTTGCCTTGTTGTCATGGTGCAAATAATAAAATGTACCCTTGTGTTTTACAAGCTCCATCTATTATCCTGCTCTGCATGGCAGCTTGATGGAAACAATTTGGAATTTGTTCCTGTCATTTAGCTTTTCACTATGGCTGCTAATGGGAACTGTTCAAGTTGGAAACTATGGGATGTCGCAACTGGAGTTTACTAATGGAAGGCTCAGCTTTGGCCACAGAAACAGTAATAGATTGGGATAGTATTAGTGGGAGCACATGCTGATTTGTAATACTATAGATTCTATTTTGGGTGTGGTCACAGGCTGGGGTGTAATGTGCCTGGTTATGTGTTAGGCATAAGCTGTGTATAATATAATTATAATGTGTATAAAATAATAATCATTCCAGCAATTATTATTATTTGTTTATTGTTGGGTCTGATAGTACCTGCCAATGCACATAGCTCACCCCTATGGTTTTTTTTTTGTTTGTTTTTTTGCATGGTTCACAAACATGTAATGGTAAAATTACCGATGAAATTTGTCCTTTATTTGCAGTTGGTGACTAGGGATGTGTAATAGATGACCGTAAGCACTTTTACAACTTGACATGAAGAGACAGAATGTGTCTGTACATATAATGTACATTAATATTTTCAGATCAACATAATATTTTTATATTACTCTTTGAACATTCCAACATTCAGAAATACATTTCTATATAGCTGATTAATTCTAAAACCCAAACTGTAACCTCAAGTCTACTACTGGGCAGCCCTTTCAATGACCTTTTGTCTGAGGGAGTATCTATGTGCTTGATGTAGTAGCAGTAAAAACATTGCAGTCTGCTGCATGTTAATCTGGACTGACTTTCTATAAATATAGTGTGTAGTTATCCAAGATATTTGGGCAAGCTTTGTAGGCTGGTGTGTAAATGCCAGTTGTAATTTTAGTATTGAGACTTCTTTTCATAGCACAGAGTATGACCTGCCATACAACCCACACACTTTTCAATGAAGTTTGTGTTGGAAGGCCCATAGAACCAATGCTGCCACTAGTGTAACACATAATTGAAACTTTTTACAGCTCTGTAAACTATATTTCATGCACTGTAGTGGCTTCTTGTCACCTGCACATGTCACTCTGGAATAACATGGGAACTTTTACATCTGTTTCTGAATGTCATACTATCTTCACAATAGATCAACTTTATCTTTTGGCTTAATCTTTTTGTACAATACCTTGCTAGTTGGGCAAACCTAGATCTTTTCTGTATACACAACATGCCCACATTCTTAATTTTTTTTAGAAGGAAGACAATGGGTAGCTACAATTTTTTTTTTAATCATTGTAGCTAATCTAGAGCCTGCATAATCCCGTTTAATGCCATTCTAATTAGAGGAGGTATTCCCAGAACAGTGAATTTTTCTTACAATCTCTTAAAGTTGTTGCTATGTAGCAGGAGCCTGACATATTTATTAAATCACTGGGTTAACTGAACAGTTTTCCTTGGAGTCTAAAGGTACTTCATAATATACAGATCATAGTTTAACTAAAGGGACTCTGGGCGAGAAAATGAGGGATTCTTCATTGCAATATAACAATCAACCTTAATAGGCCGTCCATAACCTTACAGACCCGTTTTTTCGGACTAAAATGTCCTTTCTGAATGTGAAGGAAAAATCCAGGCGGCACAAATTATGATTCTTTTTAGAAAGGAATGGTGTAACTGAAACTGATGGTAGGCCTTGTGCTTTCAGCTCATCATAATAGTTGCCATTTATTTATATAGTGCCACCAATTCCGGAGTGCAGAACAGAGTAATCCCTAAGTATGACCTGCAAGGATTCCCCAAGCACAATACTTCTTATGTGTGAAATACTTACTATAGATCCATTATGAGAGAAGTTTAAAACAGCGATTGCTCAACCCCATTACTGAAAGGTGCACAGCGAGTGTTCCCACTTATTGATGCAGCAGTTGTTTATGGTAATGGGTTTAATTTTTCAGGGGAAATTTCACCAACTCGGGCTATTGAGATTCCATCTGCTGCTTATTAACAGATGGGGGGGAGGGGCATAATTATCAATATTTCACTAAAAAGGATGGGAGACTCCACAAAGTCCTTTACTTCTAGGCTTTGTTTTGACATTCACTAAATGATTCCCCTTATCATTCAAACTGATGGAGATATTTTAAATGCACTCCTGACAATGGTTTTTATTGAGATTTGATTATACAATGCTGGAAGTATTTAAGTGTATATGCTTCTTTCCTTTGATTTAATGTGCCTCTCAATCAATAAGTTTTGCCTCGTGTTGCAAATGGAGACGTGTCATGCTGACAAGATGGCATAACTTTTGTGTATTCTTTGGATCTCTTATCTGATTAGGCACCAGAGCATATTCTATAACACAACCTCAGAGGAGTGATTGTGTATAGGATGGACAGTACTTATGTTGTCAATAAGTACTGTCTCTGTGAAGGGTAAAAGTTACTTACTATGCATTTGCCAAATTAAAACATTGTTTTGTTAATGGTCCTACTCATCTTGGCGTTGCTCCCGATGTCGATATGTGTTCTTGTGGAAACTGGAAATGCTAGTATCCTTGTCTAGTGTTAATCTGTTGCAGGAAGTCCAAGTAATCTGCTAAATGTGACACATTTGATGTTCCATATCTGGTAACTATCATCTTCATCTGCAGCATGCAAGGTATATCACCGATTGGCAATAGCAAATAAAGAATGCACTCAGATATAACATTTATTGGAACATGAAAGTACAATTGAATAGAGGTTGCTTGGCTTCCAAAGACAGGTGAGCCAGATGCATACCATACCTCTAAACCAGTATGGCTGCAAGTGGTTCTACTTATGAGTAGCTTCCCTTAATAGTGACTTTGGTATTGGAGAGTGCATTGCACTAGAATGGTCTAGGTAACCTTTGATTGGACAGTGATGTCTTCTCACTAGCTTGACATATTTTAACCTACTGTTCATGTTGTGTATCCACAAAGGTATGACTCCTGTGAAATTAAGGCCATCATTTGAGGCCCCCAATGTTATTTTATTTATTGAGTCATATTTTGTTCACCTTGCCCCTCAAGGTGACTAGGTGTTTGTATTGCATATGATGTAATCACCAACAAACCACAACCTACTGTTTTTGTTGTGTTTTTTGTTTTTTTTTTAAAAAGGTTCAATTTCAAACATGTAAATATACTGTAAGTACGTGTGTGTGTGTGTGTATATATGTCTGTGTGTGTGTGTGTGTACATATATATATATATATATATATATTTCCACATTAAATAGAAAAATGATAGATACTTCTGTTTCTGTATATGGAAATATATAACCCTTCTATGGTTTAACAGAACTTGCATATTTGTGTATTCTAATTTTGTGTCTGTATAGCTAATTTAGTATTTTTGCTTACTCTGTTTTTTTTTCTTTGTTCTTTGCTAGCTCCCTAATCTTTTATTCTATGGGCCACCCGGAACTGGAAAAACATCTACAATTTTGGCAGCCGCCAGAGAGCTCTATGGGTATGTTACAATAGGAAACAAAAGACAAAGATCCGTTACTTGCTGACGCAGCCACATTCTGAACCACTCATTGTCTAATTCTCTCTGTTGGCTATCTGGTCCTGTGCTTGATCTCTCCGTTTTAAATGGGGAGAGGTATTTGTGCATTTGTTTAGATGTAGCATACACGTCCTAATTAGAGATTATAATATATATAACCTGCATATAATGTTTTACATTTGTTTGCCTGATAAATGCCTTTCCCAGTGCTAACCAAAGCAACACTGCAGGTATGGCTACGTTTGTTACTTTTTATATTAACTGTCTGAACTGGGAGTGTCTGTTAAGTTATATAGATCCAAAGGAACATCTGTAAAGTATATTTCTCGATTTTATTGGATTGGTTGCTGTGATTTAGCAATCGTTAAGCAGCATCCAGTTTAAAGCTAGGAAAGCCAATTTAACATTAATATATGTCAGAGGCTGTATAACTGAGGGGAATAATATGCATGACATCATTGGCGGTTTTGTACTTCACTAAATATGTCTACTCTGTAACTCCTTTGCAGCATGTCTTCATGATAGAGGGGGGTACTTCTTTAATACAGCCGACAGTAACTGACAGGTTTGCAAAAATGCACCATGCTGATTGGTTGGTTTACAAGGGGCAGACTCAAAAGTTTGCATTCTCATAAGATATGCTTCATCCATGTAGTGACTGCTGTTTAGTAAATTGACAAATTAAATATGGGAGCTCTGACCAATTTCTTTTCAGTATTTAAATTCAAGGATAGTACTTTAAATTTGATGACAGCAGATGTTTCTCTGAAGGGAATATGTAAATATGAATTGTAGGGTATTGTGCAAAATTGTTTCTTGTTGGTTACATTTTTACTTATTTTCTTTTTTTTCTCCCAGGTGCTTAGTTGTTTTTATTTATCTTACTTGCTGTCTCTCTTTGTTTATTTTCAGGCCAGAATTGTTTCGTCAGCGCGTATTAGAATTAAATGCATCTGATGAAAGAGGAATACAAGTAGTTCGGGAGAAAGTGAAAAATTTCTCTCAGTTAACAGTTGGTGGCACCCGGACAGAGTAAGCCACATACTTTTTGGGTTTTCCACTCGTATGTTGCACTTAGTCATGTCAAGTTCTATATTTAAAAAGTCTTCAAAGAATATTTTCAGATCTGCTAAATATTTTTCACCAAAACTGGAAAATATGGCACCAAAATTGGTGTATATTTTAATAAATACCTCACTAGTAAAATGTAAATTTGGTAACAATGTCCAACACCCCCACACTCTTTCTGTATGGCCTTATCACGGTGCATTTACATGTCCTTTTTTTTTTTTCTTTTCTTTTTTTTTTTATTGCATAAAATGCCTTTCTCTTCCTAGCAAATACCTATTTGTTTTGCAGTGGCAAACCATGCCCCCCATTTAAAATAGTTATTCTGGATGAAGCAGACTCTATGACATCAGCTGCACAGGCTGCTCTGCGACGCACTATGGAGAAAGAGTCTAAAACAACACGATTCTGTCTCATTTGCAATTATGTCAGCAGGTGAGTGCATCTCCATTTCAGAAGGAAATTTATTTTAATGATGGAACAGACTGTGTGTGTGTGGGGTGTGATATAAGCTATAAATTGACTGAAATAGTGCTATTAATCTTAATTTGTATAATATTTGATAAGAAAGTTATAATTGTGTGTAGATATCTGCTCATACCCTTATAGTATTTATATCAGGTGGGCGTGTAGGAGCGTCGTGACCACATACAGTTAATAAACTCTAAGCACTCTTTCAAAGCAAGAAACATGTTTGCTGTAACATCCTATGAGGAACACTGAGAATAAGTTTTAAACTCCTCCCCCTTCTATATCCTCTGCCTGCAGGGAGCTCTGTTATTTTTCTAGTCAAGTCCCACAGGGCAAATAATAGGAAAGGAACAAAGATGGCGAGAAACAACATTCCCTAAAAACATAACTTTTTACGTGAGAACAAGAGCATAAAGGGTGGGTGTGCAGTATCCACCAACTGGTTCAGAGAAAGGTTTTTAACATAAGTACAGATCTAGTTTTAAGTTACATTTATGGGGGTTCTGATGATGGGGACTTTTCAAAGTTGCCCTTTATGGGAGGATGGGGATGGGGGAGCTGCGGTGCACAGCACCTTCCGTCCAAAACAAACATGGAACATATAAAACTTAATGAAAGTAAGAACCGAGGACTAGGTGGCTGCCCGACACAGCTGCCTAGCTGAGGCTCCATGCTGTACTGCCCAAAGGGCACTCAAAGATTCCAGTAGAATGAGTTTAAGCTGTGAGGTTCCACCGCCTCAATGTAAACCTGTCAGATCACCTAATTAATCCATCTAGCAATTGTTTGGCCATCCTCTTGTATCATCCGTTCGAAGCAATGTCTTTTCCTCTGACAATTGATCTTTGAGCAATGCCAGGATCACAATGTCCAGATTTCATTAAAACCTAATGACCACCTTGAAAGGATGTGCTATATCCTCTTGAAAAATGCCATATGGAGATTTGTAATCCTAAGACTAAGTAGAATCTTGGTTATTTATCTTTATAGAGGTTCATTATAAAGATACATAGTTGAGATTCTACCCTTTAGGTCATTTAAAAGGGGAAGGGTTTCTGAGTGCATATCTGATTGTCTTGTTTTGAGGACATTCATATTTCACCAAACTATAGATACTTAAGATTTAATTATCTGAAATATGCACTCAGCGTTACGTTTTTTAATTCACCCTCATTTCACACAATTTTATCTTTGTTTTGCTAGTTTTATCAATAAATTAGTGAATGAACAAACTTTTTTTTTTTTTTTTTTCCTTTTTTTCTTCTTCTTTGAAATAAAGGTTTTGTTTATATAACCAATATATCCATTACTATTGTCCAAAAGTGCAATGCCAGAATTCACTTCTTGGCTCTAGGCGTTAATATTATGTTTGTCTCT
Organism: Mixophyes fleayi; assembly: GCF_038048845.1. Lineage (NCBI taxonomy): Eukaryota > Metazoa > Chordata > Amphibia > Anura > Limnodynastidae > Mixophyes > Mixophyes fleayi. The sequence goes on from NC_134404.1 coordinate 116,361,279, forward strand.
TGGCAGCGAAGTGCTGCTACACAGCCTGAAATATTCAGCTTTTATTTTTGTGGTTGAATTTGCTGCCTGGGGTCCACGTCATAATGCTCTGTGTGTCATTGCTGTCAAGGAAATGGCGTTGGCGGAAAAGCTAATAGCATCCAATTATACCTCCTGAAAGAAAATCTATTGCTGCATTTTTCCCCCACTGCCTTTAATAACATTATGCGACTTTCATGTTTTCTCAGAACTCTAGTGACTGAGACTATAGAAACTGCTCCGTGTAGTGTTGTTCCTGCAGTGATATGTAGTTTCTTCAGGCAGCTCTCCATTTTTGCCATCCCTGAAATGCTCACCATCATACAATCGGATAGTAGTTCTGTAAGAGCCTGAAAATTGCAGCAGCTATCCTTGGAACTATGCTTCAAGAAATTGAATCGTCCTGCTTGAAGGAGTGCATTTTCCTGGAGATACTTAGTTTGATTGTTTCTTGTATAGGGACTCCCAGTCCTCCAACACTGGCTCCCTCCCATGGCAGATGGCTGTCCCCAATAACTGTCCCCTAATTAAAGATGATTGAATTGTTTAGACCTATTAAAAATGTGGTCTCCATTGATGTTTTTCATTTTTTTTGAAATTTAGAATGGAATAATTAAAGGGGAACAACCTTTCTTTAGGGAGACTGGTTAATTTGGCTAATAGAAGTATTTAATTACACTATGCCATGTTGCCCACTCCACATCTCTACATTGTATATAGTATACATGTACTCAATAATGTCTGTTCAGATGTAGCAAATGTTAAAAATACTACAAAATGCAGACCTTTATGATCGAACATGGTGAAGCTTATACTTATCATTTATTTTTACAAATTTCAGTCAACCGCTTAGCAGTTGTGAACTAACATGGTGGTCGGGGGAAAAAGAATGTTTTTTAGTATTTGAGATTAAAGTTCAGATGAACCAAAGTGACTTAATAATTTGAGCATCTCTAGTAGTAACAAAATTTTAAACGCTTAAATTCTGTAATGTTCAGACTAAAAAAACTGCATTGGTTTCTGGACAACCAAATCATTATCACTCAAATGAGCTTGCATCCAGTAACAAAATTAAAATGGATGGTTTTATGACAGTGATCAGTAAGCTTAGAACTTAGAAGCTTAGAAACTTTATTCAACAGGTATGGTACCTAGGAATTTTATTTGGAAGTCTGCAAAAAACAGCCTAAATTATGAGGCTGTCTAGTTAAGTGATATAGGAGACTAGTAACGTATATAAATAACCAAGGATGGAAACAGTCTTATAAAATCAGTGACATAATGGGGGAATTCAAATTTGGCACGAGTAACACGGCGATAAATCTATTACCGTTAATATGGTAATTTTAAACCTGATTTCTGCTTGCGGCTCTCTGAGCTGCAAGCAAAAAAAAACAGCGTTAAAGATTACCATATTAACAGTAATAATGCGCACTATTACCTTAATATTGGATAATAGTGCGCGTGCCACGTTACTTTCGACAGTAACACGGCCAATTGAATTCCCCCCAATATGTAGATAGATTTTCGTACTATTGAAGTATTAAATGTTACTTTGTGGTAATTGGGCCACTTTAAAGAGATACTGCTATTGTGTGTAATTGCAAACCTGGCTTTAATAAGAGCACTGTGATTATGGTGTGGTGTTTTTTTTGGGTTTTTTTTGTTTTGTTTTTACCACCGATGTAGTCTGGAAATACGTTGCTGCATTTGTTATACTTAACAGAATATGCCTATTTCTTCTAGAATAATTGAACCTTTAACATCTCGATGTTCTAAATTTCGTTTTAAACCATTGGACGACAAGATACAAACACAAAGGCTTCTGGATATCTGCCACAAGGAAAGCGTGAACATTACAAATGAGGTAACTGTAGTTTCCTTGAGGTGAATATTTTGTCTTAAGGTGTAACCTTCTTTTCTCTTTGGTTTTTTTTTTAAAAAACTTTTTTTATTTATAACAGCAGATGTACAAAAAGCACAGCAGTACATGTCATATCTAGTAGCCAAGTACCAGGATTACAAAATGTAAAAGTTTCAGATAAGAAAAAAAAATACAAACCGCGTCAGAACAACAAAGAACATACAAATATATTTTTCACATCCAAGTACATTCCAGGAGGGAATTAAAGAACTTCACAGTGAATATTGAAATAGAAAGTTTTTCCCCCTTTCAAAGGTGCATCTTGTACCATTGTACATATCCCCAAACTGCCAGAATTTTTTATTTTTGTTGGGGGTACAGGGGGACAAAGGGAGCATTTCATAAGTTTGTGTGTTTTATTGTAAGTTGGAGAACAGTTTTTTTTGGGGGTTAAAGGGTCCTTGTAAGTTCAGGCTTTTAGATGTCACAAACTGAGGTTTATCCTTTGAAATTGAAGGCAGAATATAATGATGTACCCAACAATAAGCTTCTCTGAAAGAGTTTGGTGTCTGCAATGAACCTTGTTGATGGAAGTGGCCAATCTATGGTGGGGATTGCTGAAAAAGTGTCTAATATATACATTTTAAAATATATTTTAGGAAAGGGCCCAATGCTAGAAATACCTGATGATGATGATGATGATGATGTAGACCCAAAGTCGATGGTGTAACACTATGCCATATCTTGATTTTCTTGCAGGCAATAACTTGTCTGGTTGAAGTATCTGAAGGAGATTTGAGAAAAGCTATCACCTTTCTACAGAGTGCCACCAGGCTTACTGCAGGAAAAGAGGTTACAGAAAAAGTGATAACAGAAATAGCTGGGGTAAGGTGGTGGGAGAAAATGCTTGTTTTTCCAGGTTTTCAACAACACACCACTATTTAGTCTTTCCTCTTCAGGACTGTCATGATTTTATATATTGCCTGGAACCTTTCTCGCTCAGGACCTGATTTAGAGTTGTCTGTAAGACCAGCTTCAGGCTGCATATGTGCAGAGAAACCTAATGGAATTTAGAGTTTAGCGTAACTTGAGCTTGCCACCTCTTACGTCTGGAGGGGTGGATGACTCGTAAGTTCAAGCCTATTTAGAGTGGCCTGTATATACCTCCTCCTGGCTCCTGAAGGGCTGCACAAGATATGTGCTCATGTGTATCCTCCCAAAATTAACCAGCACCAAGCTATGTGATGCTGTGCAGGTCGCACTATAAGATGAAGACCTGCAGTATTGTCCCCCTGCTCTAATGTGATACCAGCTCCAGCCTTGTCAGCTTGGAATAATTTCCTTGGGCAATCAGGTCTGCAATAAAACTTTGCGTATTGACTCCTCGTGGTCAGCTAATGAACATGAAGGGTCAGTATGCAGACGGATAATTAGAACTGTTTAACCGTGCTCTTTTTGCATACTGGCCCGGCATATTTTACATGCACAAAAAAAATCTACATTGCAATGTTGCTGAAATAAATATACCATTAAAAATTACATTACTTGCATTTTTATTATTTTAAACAAGCCAGGAGAGATTGCCATGGGGTCAAATATTTAGTTATACTATTGTAATTTTCCATCTTCTGTGCAATGTTTTCCTTTTATTTCCTCTACCTCTCCCCCTGGCAGAATAGCTCAGGAAATTCACTAGACTGCTTCCCATGCCCTATAAATAAGATGTATTTTTGTGGGAAGTTCCTGAGCTAAGCTACAAAAGGCTTTTTCAAACTTAATTGAGGAATCAGATTTTGTCTTTTCTGGGCTTTAAGCAAAAATGCCAGAAAAGTGTTATGCACGTTTTGTCGCTATCCAATAACGATTGTCGAATCTCGATTAGTGTTTCCAACGCACAAATATTTATTCTCAAAAAGTAGCAGAATATATTCAAGCGAAATAATAATAAGTACAGCCGTTACTTATCGCAGGCGCTCTGGATCCAGTGAACAGTCATTCAGGTCTGAAGTCTGTGGTCAAAGATGACTGCTCACTAGATGAAAAGCTCCTGCTTATATGCAGACAGAAATACAGTAAAACAATGCAGATGATGTGGCTTGCTCCTATTGGTCCAGGTTTCAGGAAGGTCCAGGAGGTTGCAGATCATAGGCTAGTTCAAACCAAAATATCCAAAGGTTGGGGGTCATCTCTCCAAGGGATGTGCTCCGACTTCCCCGCCAAGAATCCAGTTTCAACTAGTCTATTTAGCATTTTATAGTCAGTAATACTTTAACATTTGTTCCCTAACATCGCTAACTAGAGTATGCAATGTGCGATCTCTTCGGCGAAGGAACTAGACAACTGCTGATGAATAGGGGATTAAAATGATACCTGACATGACACATTGCCTTTAACCTGAACCATATGTTTTGCTAATATGCATATAACTTATAATATTAAACATACTACTATATTTTGACATAAATAACTGTGTTGCAACTACAATTAATGTGTACTAATTACAAATGTGTGTTTGTGCGAATGTATATAAAAGTGTAAAACCTGTTATTGCCACGTGTTACGGCTGCATACGCCCTTCCACGCCGTAGCGTGCTTAACGCATCTTTTCAGACAAAGACAACCAAGTTTGCTCAATATTAATCTAAATGACTTTATCCAATTTGCTGACTTCGACAAAAGCCTTCAATGTTTTTTTTCTAACTTTTTCAGTTAAAAACGGAATCCCCATATAAGTAATGTCAAGTTTGGCTTTTTGGCTTATGTAAAAATAAAGCTTGTAGGAATGATTTGAGGAAGGTCTATGTATTTCCCCCCCCCTAACACTTGCATCAGAATTATAGGTTGAAGCCTGCCTTCTGATGCATTTTTTTTACATTAACAAATACACCTAACATTATTAATGTTTAGCCTAGCTTTAATAAAGCTTCAACATTAAATTTGTATTAACCTTTTTATTGCTTATTTTTTTTATTTTTTTTTCTGAAGATATTTATTTTTTTGTCTCTAGGTGATCTCTAAGGAAACACTTGATGAAGTACTGACTGCTTGTAAAAGTGGATCATTTGAGAAACTAGAAACCGTGGTTAAGGTAAGAGTGGATGACCATTGTGTCAGAACGGTTATTATTTCATCATCATAATCATTTATTTATATAGTGCCAACATATTCCGTAGCGCTTTACAATTGGGGACAAACACAGTAAAATAATAAACAAACTGGGTAAGACAGACAGAGGTGAGAAGGCCCTGCTTGCAAGCTTACAATCTATGGGATCACTTATTAACCAGAACAGTTATTTATATATGTATCTTTAGGGTGTTATGCAACAGTCTCTGTAGAATCAATGCTGTACACATTCCACTAGAATTGTTGGCCATAGATGGTAGAAGGAAATTCCTCTAGTTGACACTAGAACGCTTAAAACAAGACTTTTTTGTTTTAAAGACAGTTTTAGAATATGCCACCAAAGAATGTAAGTCATGTTAACATGATTTTAATATTGCTTTCTCACATCAGAATTTGATAAATAATGGTCATGCAGCAACACAGCTTGTAAACCAGCTCCATGATGTAATACTTGAACGAGAGGCTCTGACTGATAAACAGAAGGCAATTATTGCAGAGAAACTTGCAGTAAGTTTGATTCAACAAAATACTTTCTTTTTATTTGATTGAGAAATCAATGCTGAAAATGCACTTCTAAGAAACTTACACAAGAAAATGATAGCCAACCTATCGCCATGCACCTTTCATCCAGATGAAAAATGTTCTCTGAGTGTTGAACTTAAAGAAATAACGTCACTAAATTATCCCAGAGATCCCCTATTTGGGGATATAGGGGTATATTTACTAAACTGTGGGTTTGAAAAAGTGGAGATGTTGTCTATAGCAACCAATCAGATTCTAGTTATAATTTATTTAGTACATTCTACAAAATGACAGCTAGAATCTTATTGGTTGTTTATAGCAACAGCTTCACTTTTTCAAACCCGTAATATAGTAAATATGCCCCCTAGACTTTTGTGTGCTTACTTCCAATGGCCCTTAATTCTTTATATAATAGGAATCATAGAAATGGACTCTGTCAAAACCCAAAACAGAGCATCGAACATAAATTGGATGTGAAACGGACCTTGTTTTTATTATGTTTTTTATTTTTATTTTTGTATAGGAAGTCGACAAGTGTTTGGTTGATGGAGCAGATGAATATCTACAAATGCTCAGTCTTTTTGCAGTTGTTGCGCAACAGATGACTCAGAATAGCTAATATAGCTTCTGTCTTCTTGGATGAGTCACTAATTTTGAAAACCTGTATAAATGCATTCATTTTGATTAAAAAAAAAAAAAGTATATTTGTGGAGAATGTGTATAGACTACTGCTGTGACAGTAAGGGACAGTTTTTTTGTGTGTTTTTTTTTTTTTTTGTAACACTGCCTAAAATGATTACTGGTTTATAGGTTATTGCCGGCTTATACCATCGTACATTAGTTTTTAATGTAAACATTGCTGGCCAGTTACTAACACATTATCCAAGCTCCCCTAAGTGCTAAACACAAGGTCAAGTGACAGATCATATTTTCAGAGCTACTCATTCTGAATGGGATTCATCAGAGATGCAGAACTATTAATTCATGTGTGCACAGCCCCTTAGTTTCCCTATTTTCCTTTTAGAGGATTTATGGAAGTGGTCCTCAGTTGCCACTTAATGGCTAGCTGTTGCGATCATGTATTGATAGATCTATTCAATATTTTTTTTTCTACAAGGCACTAAATTTGTCATCGTATCCAAATCATTAAGAGTGATAAAGGCAGTTCCTAGAGGAAGATTTCATAAAGTAACTAAAGAAAATAGAACTTAAACCTTTCCAAATACAATTGAAAACCTAAGCTATTACGGGCTCTGATATTTTAAAGCAAAGCACATTTCTTTTTTTGTTTTTAAATAAAATATACTTTTTAGTAGATTCTCCTGCCACTTTTTTTAGACAATTGTCAAGCACTAAACTACCCAAAGCAGATTACCGGAGTGTCTGGGCTTAAGGACATAAAATCACTAAAAAATTTTTGGGGAGTTTCGCTATTATAAGGGGATGGACTCAGAAGAGCCGGCAGGGTAGAATGAAATGCATCTCTGACAAATACGCACTGGCTCAGTGGATCTGATTGGACTATATCAAACACAAAACTGACTCCTTTCTGAATGAGCAGGAATACACCCTGGGAATTAGAAGCATGGACTGCATGATATGCCCAACCCACCCAGGGCTGTTAAAGAGCTAAAAGTTTACCGAATGGGTTTCTGTAAGACCGATAACATCTGCTTCGTATTTCTTGAGCTGGGACGTGACAAAGGTACTCTTAATCTTGTCATTAAGGCCCCGGAGTGTACCAGTTAACCTAACTGCCATGGAATGAAAAACGATACAAGGGCAGAGCAGCAGCCGCAGCAAAGCACCACCAAAGTAAGGCCGGGCAGCCAGAAAAAAACAGTACACATATGCAGCATGAGTAAACATAATAAGGCATTATATGACAGTACAGTGGATCCTACATACAAACCTAGGCATAAACACCCCCAAACTAGTCCACCCTCCACCCTGTACACCAGATCTCAACTATGGCATCTCTGGATCCAAACATACCAAGTAAAGAAAACTTCCACATACACACTTACAGAGGGCCAGAGTCGGACAGAAAAGAGGCAGGCTGAAGAAAAGAGACAAGAAGGGAAAGCGAGAAACCAGACATCATGGACCCCTCCAGTGAAGTGTGTAATATAGCATAATATCAAGAGCATCGCATCGCATCGCATCATCCCCATCACACAAAGTAACCGGTAGCAGATAAACAGCAGCATATGAATATGGAATGAGAGTCCAGGAAGAACCATAATAGAAAGGCAGCCTCTGGAATCATAGAGAAGTCCAGAATACTCAGTCCCAGTAGGAATCAACAATGAACATAACTATCAAGTCAGTCAACCGCAGCATGTAGGGATTCAAAGAAATAATTAGTACCTTCCACTATTAGTTGTGTCAGAAAGAGCATAGCATACAGCAATTGTTGGTCTTGTAGTCTCTTGAGCAATAGAAATTGTGCCCTATTTTTCTGCACGTTGATGGAGATGTCTGGGAGAACAGCCATTCACTGCGTCTGACGCATGAACGGACACTTGGTACGGCCAAGACAGATAATGGTATCTCTCCAGGCGGAGACCTCACATTGGAAATATATGTCCGTTTGATCATTAACTGGGGAGTAAACCTATCCTTTCCAAACAATTGCGTAAACTAGTCCTCCAGGAAAGTTTAGCCGTCTATCTCTGGAAGGTCGACAAAGCGAATATTATGCTGACGGAATCGTCCTTCAGTGTCGGATATCTTGTTTACAGATTGTCATCTGTACATTCAAGTTGCAATCTGCCTCTGTAGGTGCAGTAACATCTTCCAGGGTAGAGATGCAAGCCTCCTTCACCCACTCTCTTTGATAGTTTTTGCATATCTTGTCGCAGTAGAGATCCACCTGTACCTCCCCTATTTTATCTGTGACCCTCTTTTCAGAGGAATTACGGGCAAGCAACACCTCCTGTAAGGTAATCTCCAGCTTGTCTGAAGGGGAAGACCCAGACCCAGCATGAGGTCCTGGGGAGAGGGCTGCTGTACCTGGCAAAATGGTCAAGCCTCCTAAAGGAACAAAAAGAAAGGAAAATGTGTGTATATATAGGGCACTCAGTGACTCATTTTATTTATATTATATTGGATAAAATGTGCATTACGCTTTATTCATATACATTAAAAATGGAGAATGTTCATATCTCATCCCCCCCCCATATTAGACCAGTGAAATGTTTAAAAAGGGGATTTGAAAATATTATTGGATAACTCAATTGATATTCTGTTAAAATGGTAGCTTAGCTATCTAGCCACCTTACTGCTCACTTAATATGAACATTCATATTTATATTGATCATCATTACAATTTACAATAAAATTCATATGCTGTGTGTGTTTATTCAACAAGGAATTTTGGACTTTGACATCCACATTATTGTTATTTGCCTCAGGGCTTGGGTAATATAGAACCCTTATTAATATGGATCTAATATTAATATTCTAAATAATAGTAGATGTTAATATTCATATATTATTTATATTCTGCAGTATATATTCAATTCGGCACCAGATTCATGTTGGCCCAATGATATACAATTCAAATACAAGGAGTCCTCATATGCTATAGAGCCAAGTGCTTGGCTTCTTTATTGATAATAAATGTTATACAGTCTTTATAGATCAAGGTTTAGTGATCTAACCCTACAGATTGTATAATGATAGTAAAAGTATTTCTCAATATTATTATTAGGGATTAAATCACAACCATTAGTTATATTATATAAATAGTTGTTTGACTGGGCCTGTCCCAATAATTACAATCTGCAGCTGTTAAGCATTCACTAGTCCGTTTTTGAGGATCATAATCATGCTGGGTGGATGTCTATATAAAACTAAACCTACAAAAATACACACACACGCTATTATAATCATTCATCCTGTAATTTGATACATCCCCCGAGAACACGGATATAGTAGCCGGCTTAATGAGAGGGTAAATATATTAGATATGTTATTGTATGAGCTAGTGAGTCAGCGAGCTTGGCGTCTCGCTTGGTGCTTTTTCAAGGCAAGCAGATGAGAAGGATTAGCAAGCTTCTTATAGACTAAGCCCGCCCCCTTCTTTGAATATTCGTTCCTCCTTAGCAACGTTTATTGGTAACTATCTCCTTAGTGGTTCTATCACGAAACTAGTAATACAGTTTGACAAGCTTCACTCTCAGCCTATCCAATGTATTGTCCCGCCCTACACTTGATTTCATTGGTGTAAAGTCCATGTTTACATTTAGGATCAGCATGTGTTATTACTGATGATTTAGGAACCGTCCAGAGTCTTACTGTATTGGATTATTATCGGGACTCATTTTAATAAGGTTGCTAAGAGATATATATTATGTGTTCCCTGTCATTATTGCAATAATAATGCCAATAACATAGTACATTTCCTAATGGGGGAAGGTCTCCTAACTAGGTTGAGTATAAGTCATATATTCTAATTGGTAATTAAATTAGTATATCGTATAATAATAAAATGTAGACAATTAATAATTATTCTGATATAATATATGGTTTCATTATCAAAACTACTACAATAGATTATACAAACATACTGCATTGAAAGAGTGAGTGTGTATTGATATTTTTTTTATAAGGGCATGATGAATGAAAGGTGAGTATACTATTACAGAATATAATACTGTAAATAAAGTGAAAAGTTGGTGTTTGTTATTTTTTATTTTGTAATTTAGTTAATAGTATAAGAGACCTGATTTCAGGGCATTTGTAAATGACTAGTGTGTTTAGGAGCCCAACAAATGGTCAAGCCTACCAGAGGCAGTGGCATGAGAGTTTTTTCCATTGCAAGTCTGGTACAGAGAGCAGAGGGGGTCAGGATGAACAGGTGCTCAGTATCAGTAAGGTAAAGCACAGTCAGTGTATCAAAATTATATCTTCTGGGAACACACAACAGGAGCTGCAATACTAGGTGTAGAGCAGGCAGGTATTTAGCCCTGTAGCAGGAGGAAAGTATAAGTGAGCTACACTAATGCGGCCAGCAGGAATATCTTCACCCCCAAAAACAGCCACCAGATATATACAAAGTCTCGTCTAGGAGGTCCCTAAGGGAATTCATTCACCTAGATTATGAAGGAGATATTAGTAGTATCACCACCGCAGGCACCAAGATGGCAGTCGGAACCCCCAGGGGTGGAAAAGAAGCAGCCACCACAAAAACTTGCATTGCAGTTAGTCATCGGTCACACCCTGAGACACTGCAACTGTCTCTCCACTGAGGTTAAGTCCGCGCCTGCAGGTCACCGAAAGTAGCCGAGCGGGCCTGCCAACACACAGCACAGGACACAAGATGGTGGGTAGGTCCAGCAGCAGCCGACAGGAGATGGCGACATTGGACCATACAGGCTAGACCAGTACTTCAATAGTTCCAAACATAGCTTGCACATTGGAGCTGGAGGAGAATAGGTAGAGACTGGAGCAAAGAAGGCGCTGCTCGAAAGAGCTTACATCCTAAAGGGAGGGGAACAGACAGGAGGCACAATGGGGAGTCAGGTGATCAATCGCAAGAGAAGCGAGAGAGGGGAAGAGAGGTGAGGAGAACAAGCATGGAGAGGTTAGGTGGATGGGTGGTAGGCATTGAGGAAAAAAATAGTTGCAAGTGTACTGATTAGGGGACAGTCAAATGGAAAGTGGGAGGTATTTTCAGTGGGGGGGGGAGCCTGGGAGAAATCTTGAAGTCTGGAGTGGGAATAGGTGATCAGAGTGGAGGAGAGGCGACAGTCAATGGCCGATCACAGGGATCGGGATGGAGTGTGAATGACGAGGAGGTTGGAGATGTATGAGAGCACGGAGACTTTGTGGTTAGCACTTCTGCCTCAACACACGGGTCATGAGTTTGATTTCTGACCATGGCCTTATCTGTGTGGGTTTGTATGTTCTCCCCGTGTTTGCGTGGGTTTTCTTTGGGTGCTCCGGTTTCCTCCTACATTCCAAAAACATACTGGTAGGTTAATTGGTTGCTTTCAAATTTACTCTAGTCTCTCTGTGGGTGTGTGTATGTTAGGGAATTTAGACTGTAAGCGCCAATGGGGCAGGGATTGATGTGAATGAATTCTCTGCACAGCACTGTGGAATTAGTAGCGCTATAAAAAATAACTGATGACGATGATAATGAGCAGTTTAAAAAGGATTCTGTAGGGGAAGGAGAGGCAGAAGAAGAGCAGTGGGAGAAGGTTGCAGTAATCAAGATGGGAAATAATGAGTCCATGGATAATGGTTTTCATAGCATCCTGAGATAGGAAGGACCAGATGTGGGTGAAGCAACAGGATTGGATGAGAGATTGAATGTAGGGGGCAAAGGAGAGGGAAGAGGCGAGGGTGATGCCCAGGCAGCAGTTGGGAAATGGAAGAGATGGTGGTGTTAACAGTGATGAGAGATCAAGATGGATGAACATCTAGGGGCATATTTAATTAGGTTTGATGATTGCAATTATGCGCGTGAAGTGAAAATATGGTACTGCAACATCACACGTTTTCCTTCGCAACCCTATGGTGCGCGCACAGAAATCCATGATTATGGTAACAGGACTTGTGCAGCTGCACATAATTGCGGTTGCCGAACCTGATTTAATATGCCCCCTAGGAGGGAAAACCATGCTATGCTCTGTTGCAACATAACTAACCAAAAGGGTAAGAAAGAAGCAAATAGCCTTGTGCTGGTTAAAAATATATATAACAAACTTCATAGTGCTTTGTTCAAGTATGTTATTGATCCGTAGGTTTTTCTAATAAAGGTTTGTTGACTGCATCAATAAAAAATTCTAATGTGGCAGTATAGCCATGTTCACTTTTGGTGTATGCAACGTTTAAATTATTAAAAGGTAAGTGGCACCTGAACACAAAACCTACTAACCATCTGAAACTACAAATCCCCAATCACATGTCTGTTGCAGAAATGAGTGACCCACTAGTCTTGTTTCGTTTGTGCATCTCTGATGAGTACTCTGATATACACAAATGAATGTTTTGTTTGCAGGACAAAGTAGATTTTTCAACTTTGATTATCAGGTTTTTTGCTCCTCTAAGGGAAGGTTAAATATCCTACTGCAAACACATGAAGTGATTTAGCCATTTCCAATAGCGTTGTAAGTGCCAAGATAAACAACGCTGGTTCATGTGAAGTCAGCACAGTGAAGTAAATAGTGCATTAGTTCTGCTGTTTGAAATCACAGTCAAGTGTCTTGCACTAATAAAATAGTTGATATTTTAGTGTATTTACATAAATTAATTACTGATTGATGTTTCACTGCAGCCCAACTTTGTGATCTTCAGATCTGCACTATTCCCTATTATGGATTTACAGCATAAGAACATTTGTTAACTGACATTGCTTTACTGTAAATAGGTCCCATTTTCTTTGTACTCCTGGACCAGTTATAATCTATATATTGTGGGTTTGTCATATGGAGTGTGGTGTTCTAGGGATCTAAAGTAAAATTAGACTTCAACTTCCTACTGCACTACAAGTGTTATGCTTACACCAATGTATAATTGTTCACTACATGGTAGTAATGAAGTATTCTTAGATCAAAGATGTTAAACACCCTCCATTATCAATGCAGCCTTTGATGGCTATCCCTACAGGATTGAAAATGAGTTCTCAATGCAGCATTGGTGGGTAATAGTTCAATCCTTTTACATTAGGAAAGGAGCCCCGTGACATACTGAAATATGCAGTATTTAGCCACACATTGAAGGTATGGCAAGTTTGAAAGTGAGCCCTTAGGGTTGGTTACAAGAGAAAGCCATGTGGAAACACTTCCACTTATGGATATGCACTTCTAGTGATACTACATGAACACATGTTAAATAGCAATAATTCACACTGATGAACATTATACGCAATGGCATAGAAATACCATTCTAGCCTTCCCTTATTCAAGGCAGGATGCTTGTCATCATACAATAAGCAATGGCAGCCAAACTCTGGTCAGTACAGGGATATACTTAATCAGTAGGGAAACCTATGTACTCTCACCAACAGCAATGTTTGTTGTTTTTAATGTAATTTTTAGAGAGGATGCATGGTATACACACAGAAGAGTTGAGTTTATGTATTTTTACAACGCAGACAGGTCCTTTTAAATTGCAAGAGCAAGGTCAGGATTAGGAAGGCATTACATTGGTGGATTAAAGTTCCAAAAACCAAAACCCCTGAAAAAAAAATAAAAAAAAAATTTCCATTTCTGAAGTCTACAAGTGTTTAATAGCCGGCATAACCAAGTGTTATGGCAAATACAAATACACACTTTTCCAAAAACAGACATTCAATATAGAGATTAAATATACTATTTATTAAACACTTAAATTCATGTGCAATTTAGCAACTTCACAATTAAGCTGAAGACAGTTTGTTGGGGTTTCAGGGTCTAGCACAAATGCACTCATTACGTTATTGAATAAATACACATTAAAAAGCAAAAATGTATAGGACTCTAATTTAGCAAACTCTACATCTGTACAATAAAAGTGTATATGCTAATTTAACATAATTGGCTGATTTTATACAGCACTTATATCTTTTAGTCCACAAGTAAATTATTAAATGATAAAGCACATCAAACACAACCACTTCTCTATAACTAGGGAATAAATGTCTAAAACAAAAATGTAAAGACCCCATCGCTTTACAACCCACCCCAACAGTCTAAACTCTGGAAAGAGGATAAAGCCCACAGCTTTCCCGCCAGAGAAGGAGACTACTTTTGCTTTGCTTAACAAAATCTGTATATCTGATCCGTTATGAGCATCGAGACAAGATTCAATATATTTCCAAAGAAAAGCACAATGCGCGTTGTGATTCGCCTATTCAGCAACAGCGAGTACGGCAGTCAAACAAAATCTCATCCCAGGATCAAATAAGATCAGCCACATTCATTGGCATCTCCTCCACTGTAGTATTGTAGAAAGTCTCAATATCTCGAAGAATTCTTTTATCCTCCTCTGTAACAAAGTTTATGGCAACGCCTTTCCTACCGAAGCGACCTCCACGCCCAATCCTGTAAAGTTAAAATGTTTCATTAGGTGTTTGTACAATTTATTTGTTAAGAGCCAGTGTTCTTTGCTGTACATTTGTTGCATCTTGAATCCTTGCAGTTTCAAATCAGTTATGGGTCCTTCTAGGCACTCCATATTCGTTTTACTAGGATGTGTGGTCATACAGCTGTTTCCTCACACTAGTGTTCCAATATTAGGATTAGCCAAGAACCACTAAATTTAGTATTTAACATGGACTTACAACTTTACCAAGTTGTATGGAGCAGATAAATGGCCATGTCCCAGCAATTAATGAATTGATTATAGTAGATGCCAATGACTGAAGAGGCCTCCTCAAAGTACACGGGACTGAATTTCTATATTATCTATTCTTGAAAGTATAGAGATTTACACCTGCAACACATTTTACCACATCTAGGGGAAATAAAGCACCAAAAGTGCACAACTTGTGGGATAATGTACGATTGAAGTCCCTCCTATATGTAGTGCATCTTTCAAGCTGCCCCATAGCCCCTCCTATATATAGTACATCTTTCAAGCTGCCCCCTAGCCCAATGTAGTAACTCCAATACTGCCATCTCCATGATCAGCAGGGTAACTTTAGTGCCCATTGCCCAGCCCTGCTCTAGTATATAGCAAGGACTAGGACCATCCGCAATGCAGGACTGCTTATGGTCTAGTACAGAAAACTTAGCTGTGTAAGTTAGCACACAAACCAGAACAGCTGAAGGTTACTGCTATGTGGAGACATTTACAGGACTTCAATTACACCCTACACAGAAGTGCAGGAATCAGTGGGGGAGGTGCACTTAACATTTTAATTCTATTGGTGAAACTGTAGCTTTGTGCAGAGTACCATAAGCTGCTTATAGCAAACATTTTTTTTTCTGGTTTTAAGAAATCTGGCAATAAAATGGTTGTTCATGAGCAAGTAGAAAGTCAAACATTTTCCCCAAGCAAGTTGGCATATAAAAAGTCCATGTGAAATTGAATTTGATTATGGATAAGCTTTCAATAAAGTTGGCAAAGCACAAATTTGTCAAATACCAATTTGCATAATCTGAAAACAAGCCTGTATAAGCAGGATATTAGAGTCCAGGCAAGTCAGTCAACCTTAGTTGGCCATTTGCTTAGGAACCCCATAAGGTGCTCTAGTATACTAGGCCAGATATCTCAGATGGGTGTTTTCAAAACCTCATGACTCCCACTCTTTACTTTTACAGTACTTTTTTTTTTTTTTTAACAGTATGCAATTACATGTAAAAGGGAAAATGTTTTATTTTCTAGTGGACAGACAATATCTAAAGGCTCAAAGCTGCCAGTTCGGCTCATGGCATAAAAGTTTAGCATGCCTGTAGTAGATTATGCACACTTTAGGGTACAATTTTCTGCATAAAAACAGCAAAGGCCAATGCATTAATACCAAGACCCTGCTAATCCCATGCTGTTGTCACTGCACAACAGAAAACCCATATTCAACATTGAGAGGTTTACCTTTACAAGAATTAGTCCATGTTCCACTGGCCGCCATCAGATCACGACCAGAAGTGTGTATTCTCTGCTCAAGAGACACACCACTTCCACAAGCCATTCTCAGCAGTGTCCGGGAGCAACTGTATTCTGCTCCTTAACTATTTGAATATAAAAGCTTTATAAAAAAAATTGCCAGAGGATTCAGTAAAATGCCATTTCTATGGCAATAAAGGATGTTAGAGACCAAGCGTCCCTGTCTGAAGGTGTAACAAAACAGACAGGGATAGTAGGAAACCTTTTATTATTTGCAGGGGGAACGACAGAACAGCACTAAACAGCTATACTGTAACTTATCCTGCATAAGACTGCTCATTCATAAAAAATTGCAGTCATCCCTTACTGAAAGGTATTTAATGCTTTGGCATGAGAACCTTGCTGTATTAGTTTTACAGCCATCAGGCAAATTCTATACAAGATTTAGTCTACTAATGCATTTATGAATTCTGCTCACTTGCTGCCTCCAAGTAGAGACAGAAGCAGGTTAAGCTACAAGGTTCAAAAAGCAGTCTTTACAAGTTTAGTTTCTAATACAGACCTGTGAATGTAGTTTTCACGGTTGGTTGGTAGGTCATAATTAATAACCAGGGAAACCTGCTGTACATCTATACCACGTGCCTAGGAAGAACAGCCAAAGTTAGCAAAGTACATAAACTCAACCAAAATACAAGAAACAAAAACCACTGCTCAGAAGTAAAACATTAAAGCTTTGTCAGCCACAGTATAGTGGTGGAGTACAACGGTGTAATCCACTGTGGAATGTGGCTCTTGCTTTTCCAAAGAACTTTACTGCTAGGTACAAGAAACCTTCACAGAAAACAAGAGTCTTTGGGAGGGGTGTGGGGTTTGTGCATAACCTACCAGCAAATCAGTAGTAATTAATACACGGCTGGATCCAGACCTAAACTCCCTCATAATGACATCCCGTTCCTTCTGATCCATGTCACCATGCTGTAGAGAGATGAGAATTAACTTTACAGCAAACCTTCTAGCCAACACTATACTACAGCTGTATGAGACCAAGCGTCCCTGCCTGCCACAGTGACCAGTCAGGGATAGTAGGAAACAAGTTAATTTCAGCAGGGGGAACGACAACATGGCACCACACTGCCATATTGTAACTTATCCTGCTCAAACCCCCCCCCCCCCCCCTTAAACTATAAAACAAAGTTCCTTACCAAAGCAGACACTGTAAAGTCTCTTGCATGCATTTTTTCTGTCAGCCAGTCAACTTTTCTTCTAGTATTAAGAAAAATTACAGCCTGTGTAATGGTCAGTGTCTCATACAGATCACAGAGAGTATCCAGCTTCCATTCCTTGAGGGTAAACAAAACACAAGACATCCAATTTATAGTTTACAAATACAGGTTTAGTATACTCCACTAAGAGCAACTGAATTGTAATATGTAGTATGCAGTTAATTTGTCCAAATCAGAAAACAAGAGCCCATCTTACCTCTCGCTCCACATTAATGTAAAATTGCTTAATCCCCTCCAAGGTCAATTCCTCCTTTTTCACAAGTATACGAATTGGATCCCTCATAAACTTTTTGGTCACTTCCAACACATCAGTTGGCATAGTGGCAGACAGGAGGACAACCTAATGAGAATTTCAGTTTGTTAAGTCATACAAGATAACTGTTCCATTGAAAATTTAATTAGATGGCAAATTGCTTCATTCTCTGCTACAGATCTGTTAAAGCAAGTTTCCTTCCACCACACGGGACACAGTTTAACCATGATTTTTAAGTAAAATAATGTCCAGTTGGATGTTTGAAGCTCCTGCTAAACATTGCAGTCTGCCTATAACTTTAGCCAATATTTGTTGGTTATAAGTTAATATACAGCTAGATCATGACATAAATGATAATTCCTTTTGGTCCATGTCACCATGGTGACAGATGAGATTTACAGTAAACCTTTAGATACTGCAACAGCTGTATGAAACCAAGCGTCCCTGCCTGCCACAGTGACCAGTCAGGGATAGTAGGAAACAAGTTCATTTCAGCAGGGGGAACGACAACATGGCACCACACTGTCATATTGTAACTTATCCTGCTTTATTTTTTAATATATTTATAATATAAAAATATAAAAAAAAGAGTTCTTTACCAAAGCAGGCTGTAAACTTCTACAAGCATTTAAGTTACAGCCAAGAGTGTGATTAGAATGTACAATCACCATTACCTGAATGTTCGTGCTCAGTTTTTGAAAGATCTCATATATTTGATCCTTAAACCCCCGACTCAACATTTCATCTGCTTCATCTAAAACAAACATCTTTATCCATTTGGGAGCTGAAAAGAAACAATTTATTTTAACAAAAGGACCAGTTTATTACAATATGTAAACAGAAATTTTGAGAAAGCAAATAGAAAGCTAGTGTTAAACCAATTACCCAGTTCCAATTAGATTCAAGAGTCAAGAAGTTAAATTATGGTACACGCTGCAAACACTAGTAACTTTTTAAGACCCAACTTACACAGGTAACGTCGATTCAACATATCAAACACACGACCTGGTGTTCCAACCACAATGTGTGGTGCTTCTGCCTGCAGCTTCTGCATTTCGTTGCGGACATTTGTTCCTCCAATGCAAGCATGGCATGTTGCACCCATATAATCACCCAGGGCCAAGATTACCTTTTGAATCTAGGAGTTAAAAAATAAGCGGCAACACCAGGATTAACATTTTTACAAACTCACTACATACAAACTAAACACAGCAAGACATCATT
Source organism: Mixophyes fleayi (assembly GCF_038048845.1). Lineage (NCBI taxonomy): Eukaryota > Metazoa > Chordata > Amphibia > Anura > Limnodynastidae > Mixophyes > Mixophyes fleayi. Next base: position 116,380,108 of record NC_134404.1, read on the forward strand.
AAAAGGATGTTTCATTGCTCATTTATATTCAAGAAGTATCTTTGCTATTAAGCTACAAAGTAGCATTTAAATTATATATGACATCCTCAAAGATCAGTTATTTCAGCCAGTGCTTACATGCAGTACTTGCTTGCACATAGGCAGCGTACAAAATGAAACGGCTTTGGTTTGCATTCAGTGTATAAACGCCTCTTGTACCGACTGTCCAGTGCAGGCAAATGCTGCCAGCAAGTGCCAGGTTCTCAAAGCCAACAGTTTCAGCATGTGCCACTAGCCTACATAATGTCTCATAAAAGGCTGAATATAGCTCTAAGTAAAATAAAAAAATATGGAAAGGCATACAAGGCCATTTAATTGTAAAAGGCTCCTGTATAAAGCAAGTTTAAACATTTCATCAATTTTCAGGAAAATATTGTAGGCAATACTGAATATTTAGGCTTTGCTCACAACCATTTTAGTACAAATGCAGTCTGAATGAACACTGCAACCTATTGAGAGCATTATTCACACAAATCATGTGGCCAACTTAAATGCATTACTAAATGTCAGAACAGTAAAATTCAGTGTGAATGAGTGTACTATAAGGATTAAAGTTCCATGTGGCTGCTCTATACGGCCTCTAGTTTAAATGTAGTTCAAACATTTGAACATCAGCACTGGAAGGGTAAGTAAACAGTTCTCACTGTAGTCCTTTAACAGAAAAAAAACTGATAAAGTCAAATCATTTTACATGACTCAAGTTAAAAACTACAGAACCAAGACCTTATTAATCCCATTGGTCTGGACATGTTGAATCAACTCCATACACTATTAGATTATAGGTTAAGTACTTTTTCAAATACAACTTTAATTATACTACAAAGTTCTAGCTACAAAACAGGTATCCCCAAATTAAATTGGTTGTTCCCCAATTTCATGGGTAACATTTAGCTGCAGAGAGCTGTACATTCCCCATTCCATTCACTAGAAGACTCAGAATTCAGAGACTTGGATAATTATTGGTGGACTCCCCAGTTCTTTAATGAAATTTGTAGGACACTAGCAATGGACTGGGTGGTAGTCCATAAATATAGTAGGCTATACAAAGTAATTTCTCCCACAGAAACAAATGAGAAGCATTTAAGAGTCTGCACATCTTAATCTAAGAAGGGGGGGGGGTTGTATTTGCAAAATATTTAAACCACAAATAAATACAATATGAATTACATTTTGGGACAGTGACTAGTGGTCTGAGTACATAATTCAAGCACATGCTTTAAGTGCAAGCACAGATGTCAGCTCAGGTTATAAACTTCTGAACATTAAGTGCAACACAAGAACAAGTATTACAAAAGGGACATGCAAGGCACCATTAGTCGCAGAGTTCAGCTTAATCACTTTGTGCACTGCAGTTTTCATAATACACAACTGCATACAACTAACCACGCTATAGATCCTTAATTAGGTTAAGCCATGTTTAATTGAAAGAACTATTCTATAATGGAAAACTCAGAAACAGGTGTTGGGCAGTATGATAGCCAGATGGCTAAATTGGCCTAATTTGTGTTTACAGTTGTGGAAACTGAAACATGTGCAGCGCACAATTTTAAACTACCCTGTCAATACCTGTTGAGCCAGTTCTCTTGTGGGAGCCAATACTAAAGCTTGGGTCTCCTTGAGATCAATCTCCAGTTGCTGCAGGATGGAAATAGCAAATGTGGCTGTCTTGCCAGTACCTGACTGAGCTTGAGCAATCACATCATACCCTAAAAAAAGTAGGGTACACATTTAATGTTCCCACATTTTACTCGGGTATGTTAACTAAAGACAAATTTAAACAAGCGATCAGAAAAAGAAGTTCTCTCCATTTCAGGTCAGTCCCGAAAGATGGTAACCATCATTTCACTTGTTATGTTTTATGCTGGGAGATTTTAGAAAGTCTAGTCATGCACAGTTTGGGGAGATATTCTAGTAAAAGGAGTTATACCAACCTTTAATACAGGGGATGATTGCTCTTTGTTGAATAGCAGAAGGCTTTTCAAAACCATAAGCATAAATGCCTCTCAGAAGAGATTCTTTTAGATTCATGTCATCAAAATTGTCAACAATTTCATTCCAGTTGCTCTGCAGGAAGAAGAGACTTTTGTATTCTTAGCAATCAACACAATGGGAAGATAAAAAAAAACACCTACTTTATACTAACCTCGATGACACCATCGGGGTCCATTCCTTCTGGGCCGCCATGGTCTCTATATTAACAAAACACCAGTTACACATTCAGATTTGTTATAGTGAATATTCAAAATTTAATTGAAGTTAAAGGAAACTGCCCTTATGAAAAAACGAGTTGCATGTTCTGTATTTGTGTGCCTTATCTCCAGTTTATCATATTAGTTAATTTAACTCCAGTCTGTGCTTACAATATCTTGAGAACAAAGTTTAGCATGTAATAAAGAAAATGTCAACAAGTGATCAGAAAAAAGAAGTTCTCTCCATTTCAGGTCAGTCCCGAAAGATGGTAACCATCATTTCACTTGTTAATCATTGATATAGTCATACACCCTGTAGAAGGAACCTTAATGTACATTTATTAAAAGCAGGATTAACTAGTCAAAATGTGTATTAATACCTAGAGAAACTAACACATTTACAAGGACATGACATTCCTTTAGATACCAATCTAAACAGACTAGGTATAAAAAGCCACAATAGCACATGTCCACCTACATATCTATGCATTCAAAGTTATATTCTGCCACCACAAAGGACTCCTGGCACTACGTACTTCAGTACAGTCCACATGACAGTGCAGACACAGTAGCTCACCATTAGTGTGCCCCTAGTTACAGCTACACACTGAGATATAAGGTGTCGCACTAAGTGTGCCGACAGATTTAATGTTAAGAGGACACACCAGTTGGACTGTAAACTGCAGCGTACACACAAGGCTGCCCAGGTGCTTACTGTGTGCAAATGCTGCCAATATTTCCCCTGCATGCCAGTAAATGAGGCTCAGTATACCATAAACACGCTGCCCCCTCCACGCCGCCATCTTGTTCCCTCCCTGCGGCGCTTACCGCCTCCTCCAGGCCTGCAAAGCTCTTGCTCTCTCTCTGGTACTAAGATCGGGTGGTAACTATATCACACAGACGTGCTAAAAGCCACCACAATCCTCCACTATACTGTTTAATGCGAAGCCTACTCACACCGTACACGGATAGTTTCATAATGCATACAAGACGTGTTGTGCGTCACGATCTGCACATTTAAATGCACGATGCACCATCCACATCTCTAATCACCAGAGGCCTGCCCGCCTCTGCTAGTAAGACCCGGCTTGTACAGCCTCGTAAACACGTCTATTTACCCATAGTAGTTCCACCTAGTAAAGTTCACTATTCCACAGCACAAGGTGGGTGGACAAGCAACGAGCCTGCAGGTACCTGGTATAATCTGCGGAGCCACCAGACATGATCCGCACCACGATTCAAAGCTCAACTTGAAAAGGAATTGATGTAGTTGCGCCCGTCATTTATAGCGCCGGGGCTATATTTGTGAACGGCGGAAGAATACAGAAGTGATGCCAAAAAAAACTCTCATGGATTTTTTTTCCACTCCTGGTGTCGAGGTTACTATATGTAGGATGTTCAGAATTATGAAAAATTACCTCATCGGTTTCTTTGTGCGTGGTGTTCTTTGTGGGGGAGTGGCACTCTTTTTTCAATACACACTTGTCGTACTCGCGGAAAGATATTGCAGCAAACGGTGAGTAGGTTATAGGTCTCTGGTCTATACGGGGTTCCCCTCTCCGGCCCGTGCACAGTAAGGAAGCTACGCCTCCTTTGCGGTCGCGTGGTTGAGTAAAATTACTTACTTGACGTCATGCATAACTTGGCTGGATGTGAGTTCAGTGCAGTAACTGCAGAAGTTGTAATGTGTGCTTTTTTTACAGGTTGTATGCATCACTCCCTTACATATATATATATATATATATATATATTAGGGATGTGCACGGGCGACTTTTGAGGTCTCGTGTTTTGTGTTTTGGATCCGGATTTTCTCGATGTTTTGGGTTCGGATTTGTTTCGCAAAACACCTGCCGAAAGGTTTTGGTTTGGATTTAAGGTTTTGGATTCGGATTTTTTTTGAAAAAAGCATAAAAAGTAAAAAAATCATTTTTTGGGGCTTATTTTCACTCCTACGCTATTATTGACCTCAATAATAATGACCTCTCTCCCCTGCGTCTCTCTGTCTGTCCACCCCTCCCCTTAGATTGTACGCTCCTCTGAGCAGGGCCATCTCTCCTCCTGTTTCCACCACTTCTAACTCTGCTCTCCAGCTACTTAGCCCTCCTCCTCAAAGGTCCTCCACCCCACATCCACTTTCGCTCCCTCCTCCCCCCTGGGGGTCTCCCTGTCTTCCACGCCCCCCTTCTTGGGCCCCGTCATTTTCGGATCCTCCCTCCCCCTTCCCCGCCCTCTCTAGCTGTGCATTGAGCGTACTGAGTTGCTGTGTTTACTGTACTGTGCTGTCTCCCATTGTATTGTGATTTTGTTTGTCTCTGTACGGCGCTGCGGATGCCTTGTAGCGCCTTATAAATAAATATTAATAATAAATAATAATAATAACATTCAATAACAAGCATTTCCACTAATTTACCGTGTATTCTGAACACCTCACAATATAGTTCTTAGTCCAAAACGTTGCAACGAGCTATCTTTCTGGACTGCGTAGTGGAGTGGTCCCCACAATATAAATTAAAAACCCTGAACTTGTATGATTCGCTCCAATAATGTACCTGGACTGCGTAGAGGAGTGGGTCACCACAATATATATAATAAGAAAACCATCAACTGGTATGAATCGCACCGAATAATGTACCTGGACTGCGTAGAGGAGTGGGTCACCACAATATAAATTAAAAACCCTGAACTTGTATGATTCACACCAATAATGTACCTAGACTGCGTAGAGGAGTGGGTCACCACAATATATATAATAAGAAAACCATCAACTTGTATGATTCGCACCAATAATGTACCTGGACTGCGTAGAGGAGTGGGTCACCATAATATAAATTAAAAACCCTGAACTTGTATGATTCGCACCAATAATGTACCTGGACTGCGTAGAGGAGTGGGTCACCACAATATAAATTAAAAACCCTGAACTTGTATGATTCGCTCCAATAATGTACCTGGACTGCGTAGAGGAGTGGGTCACCACAATATATATAATAAGAAAACCATCAACTTGTATGATTCGCACCAATAATGTACCTGGACTGCGTAGAGGAGTGGGTCACCACAATATAAATTAAAAACCCTGAACTTCTATGATTCGCACCAATAATGTACCTGGACTGTGTAGAGGAGTGGGTCACCACAATATAAATTAAAAACCCTGAACTTGTATGATTCACACCAATAATGTACCTAGACTGCGTAGAGGAGTGGGTCACCACAATATATATAATAAAACCATCAACTTGTATGATTCGCACCAATAATGTACCTGGACTGCGTAGAGGAGTGGGTCATCACAATATAAATTAAAAACCCTGAACTTGTATGATTCGCACCAATAATGTACCTGGACTGCGTAGAGGAGTGGGTCACCACAATATAAATTAAAAACCCTGAACTTGTATGATTCGCTCCAATAATGTACCTGGACTGCGTAGAGGAGTGGGTCACCACAATATAAATTAAAAACCCTGAACTTGTATGATTCGCTCCAATAATGTACCTGGACTGCGTAGAGGAGTGGGTCACCACAATATTATTAAAAAACCCTACACAGGTCTGAATTCCACCCAAAAAGTTTATGGACTGCGTAGTGTAGTGTTCCCCACAATATTATTTTAAATTTTTGCAGCAACAGTCAACGTTGTTTAATATCTGATACACCTCTATCTGGACTGCATAGTGGAGTGGCTCCGGTACCCAATTTGGTACCGGGGCCACAATACCTCCAAACATGGTACAGACCATTCGTCATTGAGATCCCATCAAGTATGTTAAAGACAGACAGGGTCGAAGTGTTATTGGTTGACTTTGTAAACCAAAAAACTGTCCCTGTTGCACATAGTCGTGCAATGAAGACTGACTTTTTCATTTAAAGGCACCATCTTTCAAGTGTAGTGTTTGTAAGTCATATTATACTTTTGGTAAAATTGGTTTATTTTGTTCCTCTTTATGGTAACTACTAATAGAATTAAAGTATTAAATAGAGGCGGCAGTTCCTCTTTATGGGAATTAGTAATAGAATTAAAGTATTAAATAGAATTAAAGTATTAAATAGAGTGGTATAGAGTGGTAGTGTGGTATAGAGTGGTCCCCACAATATAATAATAAAACCCTCAACTGGTCTGAATTCCACCAAAAAAGTATCTGGACTGCGTAGTGGGGTGGCCCCGGTACACAATTTGGTACCGAGGCCACAATATAATTAAAAAACCCTCCACGGGTCAGAATTCCACCAAAAAAGGGTATGGACTGCGTAGTGTGGTGTGCCCGGAACACAATTTTTTACAGCGCCAACAATATAATAAAAAAATTGGGCATCAACTGTCACCGTTGTTTAATATCTGATCCACCTAAATATGGACTGCACAGTGGAGTGGCCCCGGTAGTAAATTTGGTGCCGGGGCCACAATACCTCCAACTTCCAAGTGTAGTGTTTATAAAGACAGACAGCGTCGAAGTGTTATTTGTTGATTTTCTTAACCCTAAAATTGTCCCTGTTGCAAATATTCGTGTAATGGACAGTTACTTTTTCATTGAAAGACACAAAGCTTTCAAGTGTAGTGTTTATAAAATATAAACAACAATACAGTAGTTTTAGAGCACGTCAATACCTCTTGTTTTAAATTATGACAGGGCATTTTACTTTTGGTTTAATTTCTTGAATTTGTTTAAATTTGGTTTTACTTTTTGAACATGGCAAACGACTGTTGATTGGTCATATAATGCAAAAAAAAAAGTTCCAAGATAGAATTGTCCTTGGGCCCTCACACCCACCCTTATGTTGTTGAAATAGGACATGCACACTTTAACAAATCAATCATTTCAGCGACAGGGCCTACCAAACAACTTTGGCTGAATTGATTGGTTTGTTTGGGCCCCCACACCAAACAAGCTATTCATCTCTCCCTGTACAGACTAAACAGGCTCTACTGAGGCAAGATGTCGTCCTCATCCTCAACCTCTGATTCCTCTCCCCCTACAGTGTGTACTTCCTCCTCATCACACATTATCAATTCGTCCCCGCTGGACTCCACAACCACAGGTCCCTCTGTACTATCTGGAGGGCAGTGCTGTACTTCATTGAGGAATTGATTATTCATTTTTATAAACATCATTTTTTCAACGTTATGAGGAAGCAACCTCCTTCGCCGCTCACTGACCAGGTTCCCTGCTGCACTAAAAACTCTTTCCGAGTACACACTGGAGGGGGGACAACTCAGGTAAAATAGAGCCAGTTTGTACAGGGGCTTCCAAACTGCCTTTTTTTCCTGCCAGTAACAATATGGACTGTCTGATATGTCTACTTGGATGGTGTCAGCAAAGGAATCATCCACAATTTTTTCTATTGTGACAGCATCCAATGCAGCGAGAGTAGACATGTCTGCAATGGTTGGCAGGTCCTTCAGTCCGGACCAGATGTTATCAGCATCCCCGCCAGCGCCTCTTTTGGGAGAACTGAGCATTTTCCTTGCAGCCATAGATGTGGAAGAAAATGAGGGTGGAGCTGTTGGCATGTCACGGTCCTCTTCAGAGGACAATCTCCTGACCAGCAGATCTTTGCACCGCTGTAGACTTGTGTGCGCCGGAAACAGAGACACAACATACGCTTTAAACCGAGGATCGAGCACGGTGGCCAGAATGTATTCCTCTGACTTTAAAAGAGTGACCACCCTCGGATCCTGGCAAAGCGTACGAAGGGCTACATCCACAAGAGCTACATGCTTGGTGTAATCGCAATGGCTTACCAGCTCCTCCCTCACTTTCTCCAGCTGCTTCTGCAACAGCCTGATCAGGGGAATGACCTGACTCAAGCTGGCAGTGTCGGACCTGACTTCTCGTGTGGCAAGTTCAAATCGCTGCAGAACCTTGCACAACACGGAAATCAGTCTCCACTGCGCTTGACTGAGGCGCATCCCCACTCCTTTGCCTATGTCGTAGGTGGCTGTGTAGGCCTGAATGACCTTTTGCTGCTCCTCCATCCTCTGCAGCATATAGAGGGTGGAGTTCCAGCGCGTCACAACCTCTTATTTGAGGTGATGGCAGGGCAGGTTCATGCTTTTTTGATGTGCCTCTAGTCTGCGGTAGGTACTGGCTGAATGCCGAAAGTGTCCAGCAATTTTGCGCGCCACCGCAAACATCTCCTGCACACCCCTATCACTCTTGAGGTAATGCTGCACCACCAAATTAATGGTGTGGGCAAAACATGGGACGTGCTGGATATTGCCCATATTTAATGCCCGCACAATGTTACTGGCATTGTCTGACACCACAAATCCCCATGAGAGTCTAAGTGGGGTAAGCCACTGGGAGATAATTTCCCTCAGTTTCTCTAATATGTTGTCAGCGTTGTGCCTCTTATTAAAGCCTGTAATACACAATGTTGCCTGCCTTTGCACGAGCAGCCATTTTGTAGATGCTGCTACTGATGTTGCTGTTGCTGCGGAAGGGGATGCATCTACCCAGTGGGCTGTCACAGTCATATAGTCCTTCGTTTGCCCAGAACCACTTGTCCACATGTCCGTGGTTAAGTGGACAGTGGGTACAACCGCATTTTTTAGAGCACTGAGGACACTTGATCGTACTTCTCTGTACATTTTTGGTATCGCCTGCCTAGTGAAGTGGAATCTCGACGGGATTTGGTACCGGGGACACAATACCTCCATCAACCCTCTAAATCCCACTCCACTGATGGCGGACACCGGGCACACGTCTAACACCAACATTGCAGTTACAGCCGCAGTTATAAGCTTTGCAATAGGGTGACTACTATCGTATTTTGTGGTCATGGCAAACGACTGTTGGACGGTCAATTGTTTTGTGAAAGACTTAGCGGTCTTACGACTTCCCCTCTGGGAAGATGACCGACTAACAGCAGCAACAGCAGCAGTGGCAGTAGTAGGCGTACCGCTGCAGGATTCCTCGGATGAATCCCGTATTGAGGAGGACTCAGTCTGGCTGCTGACTTTGGCTGCAGGACTGAATCTGATGGAGATTGTGGAGGAAGTTGACGAGGAGGGTGTTGCTGGTGTGTATCCAACTGGACCACAGGATTTAGGTGTCCCTGTACCGATGAGGGTCCTAGCCCCAGTTCCTGAACTAACCACTGAACTATAAAGGTTATTCAGGTGACGTATAAGGGAGGATGTTCCTAGGTGGGCAAGATCCTTACCCCTGCTTATTTGAGCTTTACATAAGCTACATATGGCCATACATTGGTTGTCCGGATTTGGATAAAAATAACTCCAGACCAAAGAGGTGCATTTTTTGGTCTTCTGACCAGGCATGACGATGGGCTTTTTCATCCCATGGACATCAGCTGTTTCCCCCCCTGGTGCCTCATTTACAATAACCACATCACCATCCTCATCATCAAGTTCCTCCACAGCGCCAGCTACATCATCAATAGGCTCCTCCCGAGCCACCTCTTCCCGTACAGTGATGGGAAGGTCAGGCTTGACAACCACCAACACCCTTGGACTCGCCTTGAGGATTTGTGATAATTTCTCTTTAGAAGGCAGAGTTGTTTGCTGTTTTGTTGCTGACAGCATAACTCACTTCAATTTTTTGTAGGGGGGGGGAGGAGGAGGAGGGATAAGATCCGTGGGTGAAGCTGAACCACTAGTCATGAACACGGGCCAGGGCCTAAGCCGTTCCTTGCCACTCCGTGTCGTAAATGGCATATTGGCAACTTTACGTTTCTCCTCAGATGATTTTAAGTTTCTCTTTTTGCTACTTTTTCTTAACTTGGGCTTTTTGGATTTTACATGCCCGGTACTACGAGATTGGGCATCGGGCTTGGAAGACGACGTTGATGGCATTTCATCGTCTATGTCATGACTAGTGGCAGCAGCTTCAGCATTAGGAGGAAGTGGGTCTTGATCTTTCCCTACTTTATCCTCCAAATTTTTGGTCTCCATTATATGTAGCACAAGATACTGCAGAATGTGTGAACTTGGTAATATTGCAGTACCAATGGACTTATACTGCTGGATTGGTTTTGCATATTTGGTTATAATTACTTTTTTTTTTTAATTTTTTTATTTTAATATTTTTTTTAACTTTTTTTTTTTTTTTTAAAAACTTGGGAATAATGGGGAAATAACTATGCCCTTAGAAGCACAGAGCACAGGACACAGCACCACTGGACTGAACAGGACACAGCACAGGACCCAGCAGCACTACGGAACTCAGCAGGACAGAGCACAGGACACAGCACCACTGGACTGATACTGCAGAATGTGTGAACTTTGTAATATTGCAGTACCACTGGACTTTTACTGCTGAATGTGTGAACTTGGTAATATTGCAGTACCAATGGGCTTATACTGCAGGATTGGTTGTGCAAATTTTGTGGTAATTAAAAAAAAATTAAATTAGTTTTTGGTATTTTTTTAAATAACTTTTTTTTTATTTTTTTAAACACAGGGGAATATTGGGGAAATAACTATGCCCTTAGAAGCACAGAGCACAGGACACAGCACCACTGGACTGAACAGGACACAGCACAGGACCCAGCTGCACTACGGAACTCAGCAGGACAGAGCACAGGACACAGCACCACTGGACTGATACTGCAGAATGTGTGAACTTTGTAATATTGCAGTACCACTGGACTTTTACTGCTGAATGTGTGAACTTGGTAATATTGCAGTACCAATGGGCTTAAACTGCAGGATTGGTTGTGCAAATTTTGTGGTAATTAAAAAAAAATTAAATTAGTTTTTGGTATTTTTTTAAATAACTTTTTTTTATTTTTTTAAACACAGGGGAATATTGGGGAAATAACTATGCCCTTAGAAGCACAGAGCACAGGACACAGCACCACTGGACTGAACAGGACACAGCACAGGACCCAGCAGCACCACTGACCTCAGAAGGACAGAGCACAGGACACAGCACCACTGGACTGAGCACAGCACAGCACAGCACAGCACTGAACTGAACAGCACGAGATATAGCAGGACAGAGGACCACCTAACACACCCTCCCTCTACCCTGATCAATGCCCGAGTGAAGATGGCGGCGACTAGCGGGGAATTTATAGGATCCGAGTATCGCGAGATTCGACAACGGGATTATGAGTCAGAGCCTCAGTTTCAGATTTGAATTTGGCACCAATACCCGGGTCTGTCTCGGATCCGACTCGGATCGGCAACGTTCGGGTGGGCTCGGATTTCATAACAAACAAACAGATATATAAAATGGCGCTCAAAACCACAACGTAGTCACAATATTGTAGTATAATAAGCAGCAGAAAAGTTCCAGATGTATAAATAGCTCAAGTATGAGCGGCAGCCACGATATCCTGTAGCCAGATGGTTAATCCGGAAATGAAGACACTGTAACAGAAGACAGGCAGGGCGCCTCAATGTGTATTACCACTTGTATAGTATAAATGGATGTAATATCATGCGTACCATTAGGTATTGGTAGGTCGTCTAATCAGAGAAGGAGGATCCTCTTCATAAATTGTTCCTCCCAGTTGGTAAAATAATGGACAATGCAGAAAACAGAATACAACATGTATTCTCCAAATTAATTATTTTGATGTTCTAGAACAGAGGTGTTCAAACTCAGTCATCAAAGACTACCAACATTTCATGTTTTCAGGATTTCTTTATTCATGCACAGGTGAGTTAATCTATTTGACTGGTTCAGTAATTATCACATCTCCATCTCCTGCACTCCATCTCCATCGGTGCTTCTGTTCTCTATCTACTTGCAGACCATTGCCCTTCCTCATGATCCTGACCCTAGGGACCTCCTAGCTCCACAGGACCTCTGTGCCTCATCTGCCTGCAGAATATACTCCTCATTATTACGCCTATGAGCAACCATGTGACCCTCCTTGAGAACCGCGACCTGCGGTTAGGGAGCCGCTAGGTCCAAACTCCCTTCTGGGGAGCCCAATTGAATACCTCCCTCTCCGTTAAACTTTGCGCCTCTTGGTGGGTAGCATCAACTCAAACAGACCTTACAGGTTCTTCCAGGCTCTAGAGTGTGACACAATCTCTACAGAGTCTACTCTCCTTTATCCTGCCGGATCTCTTATCTACCGTCTATCACCTATCACGTCAGTGGGCTAACCTAAGTGCCGCGACCTGCGAACCTCCGGCAGCAAAATCCATTCCGCCTTGCAGCGGTTCTTGGTGAAGACCGGTGGGTTCATTAGACTACGTGCCTTGGGAAGGCCTGCGTTAACACTGACTGATAGGAATCTCCCGTGAGACATGACACTATTATGTTGAGACTTTTTTTTTTTATAATAGCATTTGTACTTTGTTCATCTAGGGTACTATGTACCTAGAAAGTGCCCTTTAATTTATTCTGTTATGTATTTTTGCAGAGATCTTTTAAGAATTTTTCTGCCTTCTGGTGGTAGCTTATACACGCTCTTTTGGGAGATTATTGAATTGTAGCCTTGTGTTTTTAGTGTATCACTTGTTCCATTAATTAGTCTGAAACTTACTGATATGACACACATATTTGAAAGGTCTACTGGCTATACACTATTTAAATATGAATACAATCAATGTATAGAAATCCTCTGCTAAAACTGTTGTGGAGTGCCAGAAAAAAATGTCATGACTATATTAATTTATTTTGTTACTTTCGAACTTTGATCTTTAAACATCAACTATAAACATCTCTCAGATTCATTTTATTGGATGCCAGTTGGGAGTGTTATTTAGCCTGAAAAGCAGTGCATTTTCATCACAGGGATTCCTCACAAGTAATTATATTTTTCGAAGTCCTGGTTTTCTATCTCCTAAAATCAGCTATTCACTCTGAATAATATTAGTATATATTTGATGGCTTTTATATACTCTACACTGCGCCATGGTATCAACTCAAAAGCATTGCTGCAATTTATCTGAAAACTTTATGCCTGCTGGCTACTTTTTATTAGGGAACTTACTATAAATATTAAGTTGCATTTCAGTGCCTGCCCTTTAAGGAATTGATTTTTCATATTCCAACTTATATATAATATACAGAAGAATATCATTAGTAGAGGTGAGCGGTTTGGATTGCTTGAAATCCGACGTTAGGGATCTAAGTGAAACCGAGTCATGACTCGGTGTCTCCCACTAAACTCTGATCTCAAAATGAGGCGAAAAGTCATTTCCAGCAAAATTTTATTTCAAAACGTGCGCTGTGTGTGTATATGTATATATATATATATATATATATATATATATATATATATATATATATATATAATCCTCCCTCGTTTTCTTCAGTGCCATTTTACGGTACGGTGGTTTAATGGTTAGCACTTCTGCCTCACAGCACTGGTGTCATGATTTCGACTCCCAACCATGACCTTATCTGTGTGGGTTTATATGTTCTCCCTGTGTTTCTTTCAGGTGCTCCGGTTTCCTCCCACACTTCAAAAAACATACTAGTAGGTTAATTGGCTGCTATCAAATTGACATTAGTCTTTCTGTGTGTGTGTGTGTTTTTAGGGAATTTAGACTGTAAGCTCCAATGACTGATGTGAGTTCTCTGTACAGCGTTGCAGAATTAGTAGCGCTATATAAATAGCTGATGATGATGATTTTAGAAGACAGCGTGTAGGAAGAAGGTTAGCTGCGGTGCTCTGCTCATAAAATAGTGTTACAGGTGAACCAGGGACATAGGAAAGCAGTAGAATCCTGTCGTTATTGTAAAGCAGTTCTGTAGAGAATAGTCAGCTACAATAAGTTGCTAATCATTTGTTTTTAATTTCAATCTTAAATACACTTTAAATAGACTAGTGGCTACTGGTTGTTGTTAATGCATTGCATTGCATATATACAATAGTACTAGACAGTATATACAGACTGAGTTAGATATCAGTCTGAACTAACAAGTATATTTATTTCTTTGAGAAAAACAGTGTGATTTTGCTGTCAGACTATTAGCAGCAGAATCCAATAAACAAACAGATTTCTTTCTTTTAAACTTGAAAGTTTTTCTAGTGAAAGAAATCGTGTGTGGGGCAGCAGTGGAGGGCTGGCAAATTTTAGCCCGGGGGCATGACCTGACTGAGCAGTCTATTTTAATGGAAAAACATGCAGGTGGCCCAGTGACCCAGCCCAAGGTAGCCAACTATGGGACTGGTATGGGGGGGGTGATGCCCCTCAGCCCAGCCTGCCCCTGTGGGACAGTGACAACTGAGATAAGTTAGAAAAAACTGGGTGTTTGCATGTGAGATTCAGCAGTTGCACAAACAAAAAAAAGCTATATATTATTATCTTTTGTATTTTTCAATACTTGTCTATTTTAGAAGGGTCATTCAGTGAAATGCATATTTAAAGAAGGCTGTTTGTGAGGGTCAGCACACAGCAGCGCACCACAAAAAAATGCTATATTTTCCAATATATTCCATTCTGTCTAATTTGCTGTTAAAATAAAAATAAATGAGGATGCCGAGAGACGAGGTGTACTGCACCGTTTCTACAAAAATTCAAAGATTAGCCACACAATATATTGCCAGAGTATTCATCGGTTGCCAAGAGCATGGCTTTCAATACCTTGTTTTACTTATATGCCCTGTGCCATAATGCTGCTCTTCTAAATCAAACGAGGGGACTCGTATATATTTATTAGGAGGGAGGAAAAACCATACGCCCGGGGTAAGCTTCGTTCAACCTCACGGTAAAGGAGACTGCCTGAGACTTGCAGCAGAGGTGGTCCCCAAGACCCATGTCTATATATATGGAATGTATATAAATTATATTTATATGTTCTATTAGTGACGCGTAACAAATATGTACCTGAGATAGTTTAAATAGGCCACTAGTCACCCTTCCCACACATTTAAGTATGTATAATACTTACATTCATACATATTTGGTTGCCCAATATATGTCATGACAATGCTATTGAAAGTCCACATTCGGAGAAATTAACAGGACAGATTTTGGACCTGGCAAAGAATACATGTATAGATGGAGATATGATGGATGATGATTTATGCTATCTGATGGAGTTAGAGAACCGTAAAGTATAGTTAACTACTTTCATAATTGAATTGGAGAAAGCAAATGCACTGGTGGCAGAGTTACAAAATCTTTCATTAAGACACCAGTGGACAACTACAGACAGCGACATTGGTAGACATTTAAAAGAGGTTGGCACAATGTTAAATGGTGCAAGTAAAGGTGGCATTGTCCTTAGAGTGAGGTACATCTGTGCCATAATGCTGCCCATCTGCATCAAACTAGGGGACTTGTAAACATTTATGTGGGAGGGAGGGTGTAAAAATCATTGCCCTGGTGTATGCTTCGTTTAACCCTGAGGTAACGGGGACTGCGCTAGAGCTGCAGCAGAGGCGGTCCCCAAGAAGGTGTGTTGTCACGCTGACACCAGGGCAACTGGGACGCCTCACACTGCCACTGCATCCCAGCTAGTGACAGGCAGCCGGGACGTGTGACTGCAATTAAATTAAATTTTTGCTGCCACTTAAGTGGATGTTGGGGGGGGGGGGGGTGCTTTTGGACCCATTTCTCTAATCTCTGTGCTACCAATTCCTGCTCATAAGCTTTTACTATATTTAGTTAAGTCCTGGGGGCATAGAATACTTGTAAGAGCATCCAACTCTATGGGAAAGGTGGCTGCTATAGGTGAAGACAGGCCCTGATGCCCGATGGCTCCCCTCTTCGTTGGTGGGGGGAGTTGGTACTTTAAAAAAAATAAATACGTGATCGCGGTGCCTGCGCCTCTCTGCTCCATTCGCACATTCAGTGAGGAGCAGCACAGAGAGGAGCAAGCAAAAAAGTAGACAGAAGAGAAGAGAAGAAAATAAAGAAGCCGATGCAAAAGGTAAGTGAAGGAACGGAAGCAAGGGTGAGCAAAGGCCGCATGGCAGAGAGTGAAAGGGGAGCAAAGGCAGCATGGCAGAGGGAAAATGGGCAAAAGCAGCATGGCACAGTGTGAAGAGGGGCAAAAGCAGCATGGCAGTGTGAAGGGGGGGCAAAAGCAGCATGGCAGAGTGTGAAGGGGGATAAAAGCAGCATGGCAGAGTGTGAAGAGGGTCAAAAGCAACATGGCACAGGGTGACAAAGGGGGGCCAGGAGAAGGGCGGAGTAAAAGCAGCTTGGCATTGTGTGATAAGGATGGCCAGGAAAAGGGGGGGCGCAAAAGCAGCATGGCAGAGTGTGAAGGGGGCAAAAGCAGCATGGGAGAGTGTGAAGAGGGGCAAAAGCAGCATGGCACAGGGTGAAGAGGGGCAAAAGAAACATGGCAGAGGGTGATGAAGGGGGGCCAGAAGAAGGGGGAGCAAAGCAGCATGGCACAAGGTGATGAAGGGGGGCCACAAGAAGGGGCAGCAAAAGCAGCATGGAGGGCGCAGTGTGATCATAGGGGGGCACAGCATGGTGATGATGCAGCACAGTAATGTGTGTGTGATGGCACAGCGGGCTTGGGGAAATATAATGTGTGTGTGGTGGGTGGGGGCTAACTAATGGCTTTTTTGTTTGTGGGGTGATGGTGAGGCAATTTAATTTTATAGTGGGGACTATTAATTTAAGATGGGGTGGTATGGAGGCTATTAATTGAATGTGGGGCTGAGTTTGAGAAGCATGAGGTCTATTTATTAAATATGAATATGAATTATTTAATGGCAGTGGGAACTAGGTATATTTATTATACGTAAATGCTATTAATTTATTGCTGGGGCTGTTTGAAGGGAGGGAAATAGGTTAATTTTTAAAATGGGAATACTATTACCTTAATGTTGGGGCTAAAGCAAGGCCTAAGTATTAATCGTGGGTCCTATTGATGTAACTCTGGGGCTGGTTGGAATTTTCTAAATGTACCCATTTTTTTTTACAAATAGGGACCCATCATTCCAGGATCCAGACAAGCTGCAACTAAAGAAACCAGCAGCCACAGGTGGTGAAAGTTACAAGAACAGGTAGGAGAGAGCAGGACAGTGTGTCGAATGTTCTGATTCTAGTGGGATAATCGAGATTTTTGGTTACTGTTCTGCCCAATCTAAGGGGCAGGCCAAGTCTGTGTGCTCTTTATATACACACTGCATTCTTTATATACTACACTATGGTGCTAGCTGTCTTTCGTGCGCTTACCACACCCCCTCTAGTGGTTTGGTTATGCCTCTCTAGTGGCAGGCCTCACCCCCTTTGGTGGGTCCCTACCATTGTATTCTCCCTGTGGGCCCTTCATGCCCCAGTCTGACACTGGGTGAAGACCTCTCCTGCTAGTTCTATAAGCTTATGACAGTTACTAGGAAGACAAAACATTGTAAAGGATTATATCATGGGAGCAGTGGTATAATGGTAATCTGACCTTCCACTGTTTGGTTTTGCTATTAGTTAGCTGACTTGCATTGCTCTCTCTACCACCATTGTTGTTTAAATAAAAACAGTAGCCTTTTGCCAATTTTACATTGGAGTCCCTGTGGTTATTTATTTATTCAATTGCAGTAATAGTAAGTCTGAACATGCGAAGGAGGTTTGAATGCAATGAAAGGGAGATATCAACACTCTTCAGTTTATTATCTTTTTAATTCAATCAGAGAAAGCAAATGCAATGATGGCAAAGTTACAAAATCCTTCATTAAGACTGCTCACTGCAGACTTTGGCCAACATTGGTGAAAATTAGGACCGTTGTGAGGAGATCATTAGAAAATTTTACTGGAAATGAATGTTAATGCTATAAATAGTAATATAGGAGCAAAGACAGCACAAAATGACATTATTTTACCTATTTTTCACAATTTTTAATTAAATCCTGATCCAAAACCTTTCACATTTGTTTGACAAAACTGGTAGAAAAGCCGACACATGAAGTTGGGTGTCACTCACCGGACTGTGAGTGCCATTTCTCCTGTGTTCAGGAACCGTGGCCGTCCACCATCCTGAGGGTCTGCGCATGTGCAGCCCTTATGAAACCTTCAGTACCTGTTGCTTTTAATTGATTGGATGATCAGGCAACCCTCCCTATTTAAACCACCTGTGATCATTACCTGGTTGCCTGATCTTGGAGTCTCATTCCCCAGAGCCTCTGAAGGTGTTCCTGTGTTTCCTCATGTATTCAGCTCCAGCTGATTCCTGTCTACTACGATTGTGGTTTCCAGACCACTTCAACTCTCCTGTGTTCATCGTGTCTGCACTCAGCTGATTCCTATCTGCTACTGCTGCCGGATTCCAGACCGTCTCTACTCTCCTGTGTTCAGCGTGTCTCCCCTCCGCTGCCTTCACTACTACTGCCGGATTCCAGACCGCCTCTACTCTCCTGTGTTCAGCGTACCTTCCCTCCGCTGCCTCCGCTACTCTGCCGGATTCCAGACAGCCTCAACTCTCCCGTGTTCATCATGTTTCCAGTTTTACTTACTACTGCTTCCTGAGTATTGCTCCGTTGATTACCGGTTACCTTCCGTGCGCTGCACCAACCTGATTACCGCTTCCATCCTCCAGTGGTCTCTCCTCCTGCCGGCGTTCATCATCATCATCATCATCATCATTTATTTATATAGCGCCAACATATTCCGTAGCGCTTTACAATTGGGGACAAACGTAATAAACTAATAAACAAACTGGGTAAAACAGACAAAGAGGTGAGAAGGCCCTGCTCGCAAGCTTACAATCTATGGGACAATGGGAGATTGACACATGAGGTTAAGTATACATTTTGCATCTTGGCCCAGCCAGACTGCAAAGGTAGGGTGACTCATAAGCTAAATGATCCTGTCACACAACAATGTTATTCCTGGACTGCGTAGAGGAGTGGGTCACCATAATATAAATTAAAAACCCTGAACTTGTATGATTCGCACCAATAATGTACCTGGACTGCGTAGAGGAGTGGGTCACCACAATATAAATTAAAAACCCTGAACTTGTATGATTCGCTCCAATAATGTACCTGGACTGCGTAGAGGAGTGGGTCACCACAATATATATAATAAGAAAACCATCAACTTGTATGATTCGCACCAATAATGTACCTGGACTGCGTAGAGGAGTGGGTCACCACAATATAAATTAAAAACCCTGAACTTCTATGATTCGCACCAATAATGTACCTGGACTGTGTAGAGGAGTGGGTCACCACAATATAAATTAAAAACCCTGAACTTGTATGATTCACACCAATAATGTACCTAGACTGCGTAGAGGAGTGGGTCACCACAATATATATAATAAAACCATCAACTTGTATGATTCGCAACAATAATGTACCTGGACTGCGTAGAGGAGTGGGTCATCACAATATAAATTAAAAACCCTGAACTTGTATGATTCGCACCAATAATGTACCTGGACTGCGTAGAGGAGTGGGTCACCACAATATAAATTAAAAACCCTGAACTTGTATGATTCGCTCCAATAATGTACCTGGACTGCGTAGAGGAGTGGGTCACCACAATATAAATTAAAAACCCTGAACTTGTATGATTCGCTCCAATAATGTACCTGGACTGCGTAGAGGAGTGGGTCACCACAATATTATTAAAAAACTCTACACAGGTCTGAATTCCACCCAAAAAGTTTATGGACTGCGTAGTGTAGTGTTCCCCACAATATTATTTTAAATTTTTGCAGCAACAGTCAACGTTGTTTAATATCTGATACACCTCTATCTGGACTGCATAGTGGAGTGGCTCCGGTACCCAATTTGGTACCGGGGCCACAATACCTCCAAACATGGTACAGACCATTCGTCATTGAGATCCCATCAAGTATGTTAAAGACAGACAGGGTCGAAGTGTTATTGGTTGACTTTGTAAACCAAAAAACTGTCCCTGTTGCACATAGTCGTGCAATGAAGACTGACTTTTTCATTTAAAGGCACCATCTTTCAAGTGTAGTGTTTGTAAGTCATATTATACTTTTGGTAAAATTGGTTTATTTTGTTCCTCTTTATGGTAACTACTAATAGAATTAAAGTATTAAATAGAGGCGGCAGTTCCTCTTTATGGGAATTAGTAATAGAATTAAAGTATTAAATAGAATTAAAGTATTAAATAGAGTGGTATAGAGTGGTAGTGTGGTATAGAGTGGTCCCCACAATATAATAATAAAACCCTCAACTGGTCTGAATTCCACCAAAAAAGTATCTGGACTGCGTAGTGGGGTGGCCCCGGTACACAATTTGGTACCGAGGCCACAATATAATTAAAAAACCCTCCACGGGTCAGAATTCCACCAAAAAAGGGTATGGACTGCGTAGTGTGGTGTGCCCGGAACACAATTTTTTACAGCGCCAACAATATAATAAAAAAATTGGGCATCAACTGTCACCGTTGTTTAATATCTGATCCACCTAAATATGGACTGCACAGTGGAGTGGCCCCGGTAGTAAATTTGGTGCCGGGGCCACAATACCTCCAACTTCCAAGTGTAGTGTTTATAAAGACAGACAGCGTCGAAGTGTTATTTGTTGATTTTCTTAACCCTAAAATTGTCCCTGTTGCAAATATTCGTGTAATGGACAGTTACTTTTTCATTGAAAGACACAAAGCTTTCAAGTGTAGTGTTTATAAAATATAAACAACAATACAGTAGTTTTAGAGCACGTCAATACCTCTTGTTTTAAATTATGACAGGGCATTTTACTTTTGGTTTAATTTCTTGAATTTGTTTAAATTTGGTTTTACTTTTTGAACATGGCAAACGACTGTTGATTGGTCATATAATGCAAAAAAAAAAGTTCCAAGATAGAATTGTCCTTGGGCCCTCACACCCACCCTTATGTTGTTGAAATAGGACATGCACACTTTAACAAATCAATCATTTCAGCGACAGGGCCTACCAAACAACTTTGACTGAAATGATTGGTTTGTTTGGGCCCCCACACCAAACAAGCTATTCATCTCTCCCTGTACAGACTAAACAAGCTCTACTGAGGCAAGATGTCGTCCTCATCCTCAACCTCTGATTCCTCTCCCCCTACAGTGTGTACTTCCTCCTCATCACACATTATCAATTCGTCCCCGCTGGACTCCACAACCACAGGTCCCTCTGTACTATCTGGAGGGCAGTGCTGTACTTCATTGAGGAATTGATTATTCATTTTTATAAACATCATTTTTTCAACGTTATGAGGAAGCAACCTCCTTCGCCGCTCACTGACCAGGTTCCCTGCTGCACTAAAAACTCTTTCCGAGTACACACTGGAGGGGGGACAACTCAGGTAAAATAGAGCCAGTTTGTACAGGGGCTTCCAAACTGCCTTTTTTTCCTGCCAGTAACAATATGGACTGTCTGATATGTCTACTTGGATGGTGTCAGCAAAGGAATCATCCACAATTTTTTCTATTGTGACAGCATCCAATGCAGCGAGAGTAGACATGTCTGCAATGGTTGGCAGGTCCTTCAGTCCGGACCAGATGTTATCAGCATCCCCGCCAGCGCCTCTTTTGGGAGAACTGAGCATTTTCCTTGCAGCCATAGATGTGGAAGAAAATGAGGGTGGAGCTGTTGGCATGTCACGGTCCTCTTCAGAGGACAATCTCCTGACCAGCAGATCTTTGCACCGCTGTAGACTTGTGTGCGCCGGAAACAGAGACACAACATACGCTTTAAACCGAGGATCGAGCACGGTGGCCAGAATGTATTCCTCTGACTTTAAAAGAGTGACCACCCTCGGATCCTGGCAAAGCGTACGAAGGGCTACATCCACAAGAGCTACATGCTTGGTGTAATCGCAATGGCTTACCAGCTCCTCCCTCACTTTCTCCAGCTGCTTCTGCAACAGCCTGATCAGGGGAATGACCTGACTCAAGCTGGCAGTGTCGGACCTGACTTCTCGTGTGGCAAGTTCAAATCGCTGCAGAACCTTGCACAACACGGAAATCAGTCTCCACTGCGCTTGACTGAGGCGCATCCCCACTCCTTTGCCTATGTCGTAGGTGGCTGTGTAGGCCTGAATGACCTTTTGCTGCTCCTCCATCCTCTGCAGCATATAGAGGGTGGAGTTCCAGCGCGTCACAACCTCTTATTTGAGGTGATGGCAGGGCAGGTTCATGCTTTTTTGATGTGCCTCTAGTCTGCGGTAGGTACTGGCTGAATGCCGAAAGTGTCCAGCAATTTTGCGCGCCACCGCAAACATCTCCTGCACACCCCTATCACTCTTGAGGTAATGCTGCACCACCAAATTAATGGTGTGGGCAAAACATGGGACGTGCTGGATATTGCCCATATTTAATGCCCGCACAATGTTACTGGCATTGTCTGACACCACAAATCCCCATGAGAGTCTAAGTGGGGTAAGCCACTGGGAGATAATTTCCCTCAGTTTCTCTAATATGTTGTCAGCGTTGTGCCTCTTATTAAAGCCTGTAATACACAATGTTGCCTGCCTTTGCACGAGCAGCCATTTTGTAGATGCTGCTACTGATGTTGCTGTTGCTGCGGAAGGGGATGCATCTACCCAGTGGGCTGTCACAGTCATATAGTCCTTCGTTTGCCCAGAACCACTTGTCCACATGTCCGTGGTTAAGTGGACAGTGGGTACAACCGCATTTTTTAGAGCACTGAGGACACTTGATCGTACTTCTCTGTACATTTTTGGTATCGCCTGCCTAGTGAAGTGGAATCTCGACGGGATTTGGTACCGGGGACACAATACCTCCATCAACCCTCTAAATCCCACTCC
Organism: Mixophyes fleayi; assembly: GCF_038048845.1. NCBI lineage: Eukaryota > Metazoa > Chordata > Amphibia > Anura > Limnodynastidae > Mixophyes > Mixophyes fleayi. The sequence goes on from NC_134404.1 coordinate 116,402,944, forward strand.
ACTGATGGCGGACACCGGGCACACGTCTAACACCAACATTGCAGTTACAGCCGCAGTTATAAGCTTTGCAATAGGGTGACTACTATCGTATTTTGTGGTCATGGCAAACGACTGTTGGACGGTCAATTGTTTTGTGAAAGACTTAGCGGTCTTACGACTTCCCCTCTGGGAAGATGACCGACTAACAGCAGCAACAGCAGCAGTGGCAGTAGTAGGCGTACCGCTGCAGGATTCCTCGGATGAATCCCGTATTGAGGAGGACTCAGTCTGGCTGCTGACTTTGGCTGCAGGACTGAATCTGATGGAGATTGTGGAGGAAGTTGACGAGGAGGGTGTTGCTGGTGTGTATCCAACTGGACCACAGGATTTAGGTGTCCCTGTACCGATGAGGGTCCTAGCCCCAGTTCCTGAACTAACCACTGAACTATAAAGGTTATTCAGGTGACGTATAAGGGAGGATGTTCCTAGGTGGGCAAGATCCTTACCCCTGCTTATTTGAGCTTTACATAAGCTACATATGGCCATACATTGGTTGTCCGGATTTGGATAAAAATAACTCCAGACCAAAGAGGTGCATTTTTTGGTCTTCTGACCAGGCATGACGATGGGCTTTTTCATCCCATGGACATCAGCTGTTTCCCCCCCTGGTGCCTCATTTACAATAACCACATCACCATCCTCATCATCAAGTTCCTCCACAGCGCCAGCTACATCATCAATAGGCTCCTCCCGAGCCACCTCTTCCCGTACAGTGATGGGAAGGTCAGGCTTGACAACCACCAACACCCTTGGACTCGCCTTGAGGATTTGTGATAATTTCTCTTTAGAAGGCAGAGTTGTTTGCTGTTTTGTTGCTGACAGCATAACTCACTTCAATTTTTTGTAGGGGGGGGGAGGAGGAGGAGGGATAAGATCCGTGGGTGAAGCTGAACCACTAGTCATGAACACGGGCCAGGGCCTAAGCCGTTCCTTGCCACTCCGTGTCGTAAATGGCATATTGGCAACTTTACGTTTCTCCTCAGATGATTTTAAGTTTCTCTTTTTGCTACTTTTTCTTAACTTGGGCTTTTTGGATTTTACATGCCCGGTACTACGAGATTGGGCATCGGGCTTGGAAGACGACGTTGATGGCATTTCATCGTCTATGTCATGACTAGTGGCAGCAGCTTCAGCATTAGGAGGAAGTGGGTCTTGATCTTTCCCTACTTTATCCTCCAAATTTTTGGTCTCCATTATATGTAGCACAAGATACTGCAGAATGTGTGAACTTGGTAATATTGCAGTACCAATGGACTTATACTGCTGGATTGGTTTTGCATATTTGGTTATAATTACTTTTTTTTTTTAATTTTTTTATTTTAATATTTTTTTTAACTTTTTTTTTTTTTTTAAAAAACTTGGGAATAATGGGGAAATAACTATGCCCTTAGAAGCACAGAGCACAGGACACAGCACCACTGGACTGAACAGGACACAGCACAGGACCCAGCAGCACTACGGAACTCAGCAGGACAGAGCACAGGACACAGCACCACTGGACTGATACTGCAGAATGTGTGAACTTTGTAATATTGCAGTACCACTGGACTTTTACTGCTGAATGTGTGAACTTGGTAATATTGCAGTACCAATGGGCTTATACTGCAGGATTGGTTGTGCAAATTTTGTGGTAATTAAAAAAAAATTAAATTAGTTTTTGGTATTTTTTTAAATAACTTTTTTTTTATTTTTTTAAACACAGGGGAATATTGGGGAAATAACTATGCCCTTAGAAGCACAGAGCACAGGACACAGCACCACTGGACTGAACAGGACACAGCACAGGACCCAGCTGCACTACGGAACTCAGCAGGACAGAGCACAGGACACAGCACCACTGGACTGATACTGCAGAATGTGTGAACTTTGTAATATTGCAGTACCACTGGACTTTTACTGCTGAATGTGTGAACTTGGTAATATTGCAGTACCAATGGGCTTAAACTGCAGGATTGGTTGTGCAAATTTTGTGGTAATTAAAAAAAAATTAAATTAGTTTTTGGTATTTTTTTAAATAACTTTTTTTTATTTTTTTAAACACAGGGGAATATTGGGGAAATAACTATGCCCTTAGAAGCACAGAGCACAGGACACAGCACCACTGGACTGAACAGGACACAGCACAGGACCCAGCAGCACCACTGACCTCAGAAGGACAGAGCACAGGACACAGCACCACTGGACTGAGCACAGCACAGCACAGCACAGCACTGAACTGAACAGCACGAGATATAGCAGGACAGAGGACCACCTAACACACCCTCCCTCTACCCTGATCAATGCCCGAGTGAAGATGGCGGCGACTAGCGGGGAATTTATAGGATCCGAGTATCGCGAGATTCGACAACGGGATTATGAGTCAGAGCCTCAGTTTCAGATTTGAATTTGGCACCAATACCCGGGTCTGTCTCGGATCCGACTCGGATCGGCAACGTTCGGGTGGGCTCGGATTTCATAACAAACAAACAGATATATAAAATGGCGCTCAAAACCACAACGTAGTCACAATATTGTAGTATAATAAGCAGCAGAAAAGTTCCAGATGTATAAATAGCTCAAGTATGAGCGGCAGCCACGATATCCTGTAGCCAGATGGTTAATCCGGAAATGAAGACACTGTAACAGAAGACAGGCAGGGCGCCTCAATGTGTATTACCACTTGTATAGTATAAATGGATGTAATATCATGCGTACCATTAGGTATTGGTAGGTCGTCTAATCAGAGAAGGAGGATCCTCTTCATAAATTGTTCCTCCCAGTTGGTAAAATAATGGACAATGCAGAAAACAGAATACAACATAGAGTAGTATTGTCAGGATGTGCAATCACACCACCTGTGGAATATATACCACCTATGGGACTTCCTTATCGTGCAGAAACACATATGCCCAGAAATCAACAATTATGATATATAGGACACCCGTGTGTACCAGCCCAAAAAAGGGTATAAAAATATATATAAACTGCGTACCAGATGATCTCTTCAAATTGGCACAAAATAAATCCTTTGGAGGATCAGTTGTATAGTCCCTCTCTTCAAATCTCAGTCATTGGCAGCAATAATGACAAGAAAGGAGGTGTAAAAAGTACAATAGCGCTTTATTAAAAAAAAAAATATATGCACTTACATCAAGGAGTGCAGATAGATGTTAAAGGTAGTAGGCTCAACGCGTTTCGTCCCGGTAAAAACGGGACTTCATCTCCTGCTCCTGACAATACTACTCTATGTTGTATTCTGTTTTCTGCATTGTCCATTATTTTACCAACTGGGAGGAACAATTTATGAAGAGGATCCTCCTTCTCTGATTAGACGACCTACCAATACCTAATGGTACGCATGATATTACATCCATTTATACTATACAAGTGGTAATACACATTGAGGCGCCCTGCCTGTCTTCTGTTACAATATATATATATATATATATATATATATATATATATTATTGATCAGGGGCGATTTTCAGTTTCTGTGAATGGTACTTATCAGATTCATTTTCAAGGGAGCACAATGGGCCTTGATTAGTTTTGAGCAAGTTTAACTAAGGGGTATTTTGCATGCTGCCATGTTGTGTAAAAATAAAGCAGCCCAGTATTTGTGTGTTGCTTTTATTGCCTTTAAACCCCTCTAAATGGGTTGAGACCCAATGTGACTGGTTTTGTGATTAATCTCAGGAGATTAATCATCTATAATCCAAAAATCAACCTTCCTGCTCACAATTGCCAAAGATCTAACTGACTGTCCGATTGTTCATCGCCTGAAGTTCCTGCAAGATGATTAAATTGCTGCTTTTGCGCGAATAAAGGAAATCATTCCATTATAAAGTAAATTACCGGTACTTGTTTAACAAAACACATGAAACTAACAATCACTGTTATAATATTAATCCCCTGAGATTTCCTGTCTATCTTGGCCCTATACTTTACTTGAGACAATCTAGGGTAGAGGTTGCCAAACTTCAAAGACAATCATTGTTCACTAATTACATTAATTATAGTAAACATTTTAATAAAAGAAAATAAGTACTTTGCAGTTTAATGACAAGGCCAAAAGTATGTTTTTGCGTGAGCAAATGCATGGATATTTTCACACAATTCCCTAAAATTTCTTTCACCTATTTAGATAATTTAAGGTAAATTATAGGGGATATAAGTAATGGGTTGGGTACGTGACCCCGACTACCACAACACCGACAATGGCTTACCCGACTTGAACAGTGCGAAGCTCTCAATGACGAAACACTGGTAAGCCGAAGGTTTGAAATGACTAGCTGCCACAATCGCGAGGAATGAAGAAGTTGGCACACAGAAAGTCACGTGACTTTCTGGGACCATACTATTATTAGGGGTGTTAAGGCAGTAATGCAAGGATGCGGCAGATGTAGAAAGTAAAAGCCTTGCAATAAAATATTTACATTCGCCAGCTTCATTCCTCGCGATTGTGGCAGCTAGTGTTTCGTCATTGAGAGCTTCGCACTTCTCAAGTCGGGTAATCCGTTGTCGGTGTTGTGGTTGCCTCATTAATGACTACCACCGATAAGTAATGTTGTGCTTTTATGGTATTACGTCTGAGGCTTGTGCAGAAGTCAAACAAAACTTCAGACTGCCCATAAGTTATGGTTGTGGGGCCATATTCCAGGACTATCATTGACAGTTCAACTCCACATGTACAGCTGCACTGCAGCGTGTGGTCTCCATAAAATTTTAGAAAAAGTTTTAGTATAAGAAGCCCATTACCATAAATTTGAGTCACTTAGCCCCAGCTCTACCAAGACCCAGGAGGATGCCTGCTCTTCCAGGAGTCTGAAAGAACTCCCCGAAATTCGGGAACCTCGTGGAAATTCAGGGAGAGTAAGCAAGCATGACATAAATTGACCCTCTCTTTCCCCTTCTCCAAATTAATTATTTTGATGTTCTAGAACAGAGGTGTTCAAACTCAGTCATCAAAGACTACCAACATTTCATGTTTTCAGGATTTCTTTATTCATGCACAGGTGAGTTAATCTATTTGACTGGTTCAGTAATTATCACATCTCCATCTCCTGCACTCCATCTCCATCGGTGCTTCTGTTCTCTATCTACTTGCAGACCATTGCCCTTCCTCATGATCCTGACCCTAGGGACCTCCTAGCTCCACAGGACCTCTGTGCCTCATCTGCCTGCAGAATATACTCCTCATTATTACGCCTATGAGCAACCATGTGACCCTCCTTGAGAACCGCGACCTGCGGTTAGGGAGCCGCTAGGTCCAAACTCCCTTCTGGGGAGCCCAATTGAATACCTCCCTCTCCGTTAAACTTTGCGCCTCTTGGTGGGTAGCATCAACTCAAACAGACCTTACAGGTTCTTCCAGGCTCTAGAGTGTGACACAATCTCTACAGAGTCTACTCTCCTTTATCCTGCCGGATCTCTTATCTACCGTCTATCACCTATCACGTCAGTGGGCTAACCTAAGTGCCGCGACCTGCGAACCTCCGGTAGCAAAATCCATTCCGCCTTGCAGCGGTTCTTGGTGAAGACCGGTGGGTTCATTAGACTACGTGCCTTGGGAAGGCCTGCGTTAACACTGACTGATAGGAATCTCCCGTGAGACATGACACTATTATGTTGAGACTTTTTTTTTTTATAATAGCATTTGTACTTTGTTCATCTAGGGTACTATGTACCTAGAAAGTGCCCTTTAATTTATTCTGTTATGTATTTTTGCAGAGATCTTTTAAGAATTTTTCTGCCTTCTGGTGGTAGCTTATACACGCTCTTTTGGGAGATTATTGAATTGTAGCCTTGTGTTTTTAGTGTATCACTTGTTCCATTAATTAGTCTGAAACTTACTGATATGACACACATATTTGAAAGGTCTACTGGCTATACACTATTTAAATATGAATACAATCAATGTATAGAAATCCTCTGCTAAAACTGTTGTGGAGTGCCAGAAAAAAATGTCATGACTATATTAATTTATTTTGTTACTTTCGAACTTTGATCTTTAAACATCAACTATAAACATCTCTCAGATTCATTTTATTGGATGCCAGTTGGGAGTGTTATTTAGCCTGAAAAGCAGTGCATTTTCATCACAGGGATTCCTCACAAGTAATTATATTTTTCGAAGTCCTGGTTTTCTATCTCCTAAAATCAGCTATTCACTCTGAATAATATTAGTATATATTTGATGGCTTTTATATACTCTACACTGCGCCATGGTATCAACTCAAAAGCATTGCTGCAATTTATCTGAAAACTTTATGCCTGCTGGCTACTTTTTATTAGGGAACTTACTATAAATATTAAGTTGCATTTCAGTGCCTGCCCTTTAAGGAATTGATTTTTCATATTCCAACTTATATATAATATACAGAAGAATATCATTAGTAGAGGTGAGCGGTTTGGATTGCTTGAAATCCGACGTTAGGGATCTAAGTGAAACCGAGTCATGACTCGGTGTCTCCCACTAAACTCTGATCTCAAAATGAGGCGAAAAGTCATTTCCAGCAAAATTTTATTTCAAAACGTGCGCTGTGTGTGTATATGTATATATATATATATATATATATATATATATATATATATATATATATATATATAATCCTCCCTCGTTTTCTTCAGTGCCATTTTACGGTACGGTGGTTTAATGGTTAGCACTTCTGCCTCACAGCACTGGTGTCATGATTTCGACTCCCAACCATGACCTTATCTGTGTGGGTTTATATGTTCTCCCTGTGTTTCTTTCAGGTGCTCCGGTTTCCTCCCACACTTCAAAAAACATACTAGTAGGTTAATTGGCTGCTATCAAATTGACATTGGTCTTTCTGTGTGTGTGTGTGTTTTTAGGGAATTTAGACTGTAAGCTCCAATGTGGCAGGGACTGATGTGAGTTCTCTGTACAGCGTTGCAGAATTAGTAGCGCTATATAAATAGCTGATGATGATGATTTTAGAAGACAGCGTGTAGGAAGAAGGTTAGCTGCGGTGCTCTGCTCATAAAATAGTGTTACAGGTGAACCAGGGACATAGGAAAGCAGTAGAATCCTGTCGTTATTGTAAAGCAGTTCTGTAGAGAATAGTCAGCTACAATAAGTTGCTAATCATTTGTTTTTAATTTCAATCTTAAATACACTTTAAATAGACTAGTGGCTACTGGTTGTTGTTAATGCATTGCATTGCATATATACAATAGTACTAGACAGTATATACAGACTGAGTTAGATATCAGTCTGAACTAACAAGTATATTTATTTCTTTGAGAAAAACAGTGTGATTTTGCTGTCAGACTATTAGCAGCAGAATCCAATAAACAAACAGATTTCTTTCTTTTAAACTTGAAAGTTTTTCTAGTGAAAGAAATCGTGTGTGGGGCAGCAGTGGAGGGCTGGCAAATTTTAGCCCGGGGGCATGACCTGACTGAGCAGTCTATTTTAATGGAAAAACATGCAGGTGGCCCAGTGACCCAGCCCAAGGTAGCCAACTATGGGACTGGTATGGGGGGGTGATGCCCCTCAGCCCAGCCTGCCCCTGTGGGACAGTGACAACTGAGATAAGTTAGAAAAAACTGGGTGTTTGCATGTGAGATTCAGCAGTTGCACAAACAAAAAAAAGCTATATATTATTATCTTTTGTATTTTTCAATACTTGTCTATTTTAGAAGGGTCATTCAGTGAAATGCATATTCAAAGAAGGCTGTTTGTGAGGGTCAGCACACAGCAGCGCACCACAAAAAAATGCTATATTTTCCAATATATTCCATTCTGTCTAATTTGCTGTTAAAATAAAAATAAATGAGGATGCCGAGAGACGAGGTGTACTGCACCGTTTCTACAAAAATTCAAAGATTAGCCACACAATATATTGCCAGAGTATTCATCGGTTGCCAAGAGCATGGCTTTCAATACCTTGTTTTACTTATATGCCCTGTGCCATAATGCTGCTCTTCTAAATCAAACGAGGGGACTCGTATATATTTATTAGGAGGGAGGAAAAACCATACGCCCGGGGTAAGCTTCGTTCAACCTCACGGTAAAGGAGACTGCCTGAGACTTGCAGCAGAGGTGGTCCCCAAGACCCATGTCTATATATATGGAATGTATATAAATTATATTTATATGTTCTATTAGTGACGCGTAACAAATATGTACCTGAGATAGTTTAAATAGGCCACTAGTCACCCTTCCCACACATTTAAGTATGTATAATACTTACATTCATACATATTTGGTTGCCCAATATATGTCATGACAATGCTATTGAAAGTCCACATTCGGAGAAATTAACAGGACAGATTTTGGACCTGGCAAAGAATACATGTATAGATGGAGATATGATGGATGATGATTTATGCTATCTGATGGAGTTAGAGAACCGTAAAGTATAGTTAACTACTTTCATAATTGAATTGGAGAAAGCAAATGCACTGGTGGCAGAGTTACAAAATCTTTCATTAAGACACCAGTGGACAACTACGGACAGCGACATTGGTAGACATTTAAAAGAGGTTGGCACAATGTTAAATGGTGCAAGTAAAGGTGGCATTGTCCTTAGAGTGAGGTACATCTGTGCCATAATGCTGCCCATCTGCATCAAACTAGGGGACTTGTAAACATTTATGTGGGAGGGAGGGTGTAAAAATCATTGCCCTGGTGTATGCTTCGTTTAACCCTGAGGTAACGGGGACTGCGCTAGAGCTGCAGCAGAGGCGGTCCCCAAGAAGGTGTGTTGTCACGCTGACACCAGGGCAACTGGGACGCCTCACACTGCCACTGCATCCCAGCTAGTGACAGGCAGCCGGGACGTGTGACTGCAATTAAATTAAATTTTTGCTGCCACTTAAGTGGATGTTGGGGGGGGGGGGTGCTTTTGGACCCATTTCTCTAATCTCTGTGCTACCAATTCCTGCTCATAAGCTTTTACTATATTTAGTTAAGTCCTGGGGGCATAGAATACTTGTAAGAGCATCCAACTCTATGGGAAAGGTGGCTGCTATAGGTGAAGACAGGCCCTGATGCCCGATGGCTCCCCTCTTCGTTGGTGGGGGGAGTTGGTACTTTAAAAAAAATAAATACGTGATCGCGGTGCCTGCGCCTCTCTGCTCCATTCGCACATTCAGTGAGGAGCAGCACAGAGAGGAGCAAGCAAAAAAGTAGACAGAAGAGAAGAGAAGAAAATAAAGAAGCCGATGCAAAAGGTAAGTGAAGGAACGGAAGCAAGGGTGAGCAAAGGCCGCATGGCAGAGAGTGAAAGGGGAGCAAAGGCAGCATGGCAGAGGGAAAATGGGCAAAAGCAGCATGGCACAGTGTGAAGAGGGGCAAAAGCAGCATGGCAGTGTGAAGGGGGGGCAAAAGCAGCATGGCAGAGTGTGAAGGGGGATAAAAGCAGCATGGCAGAGTGTGAAGAGGGTCAAAAGCAACATGGCACAGGGTGACAAAGGGGGGCCAGGAGAAGGGCGGAGTAAAAGCAGCTTGGCATTGTGTGATAAGGATGGCCAGGAAAAGGGGGGGCGCAAAAGCAGCATGGCAGAGTGTGAAGGGGGCAAAAGCAGCATGGGAGAGTGTGAAGAGGGGCAAAAGCAGCATGGCACAGGGTGAAGAGGGGCAAAAGAAACATGGCAGAGGGTGATGAAGGGGGGCCAGAAGAAGGGGGAGCAAAGCAGCATGGCACAAGGTGATGAAGGGGGGCCACAAGAAGGGGCAGCAAAAGCAGCATGGAGGGCGCAGTGTGATCATAGGGGGGCACAGCATGGTGATGATGCAGCACAGTAATGTGTGTGTGATGGCACAGCGGGCTTGGGGAAATATAATGTGTGTGTGGTGGGTGGGGGCTAACTAATGGCTTTTTTGTTTGTGGGGTGATGGTGAGGCAATTTAATTTTATAGTGGGGACTATTAATTTAAGATGGGGTGGTATGGAGGCTATTAATTGAATGTGGGGCTGAGTTTGAGAAGCATGAGGTCTATTTATTAAATATGAATATGAATTATTTAATGGCAGTGGGAACTAGGTATATTTATTATACGTAAATGCTATTAATTTATTGCTGGGGCTGTTTGAAGGGAGGGAAATAGGTTAATTTTTAAAATGGGAATACTATTACCTTAATGTTGGGGCTAAAGCAAGGCCTAAGTATTAATCGTGGGTCCTATTGATGTAACTCTGGGGCTGGTTGGAATTTTCTAAATGTACCCATTTTTTTTTACAAATAGGGACCCATCATTCCAGGATCCAGACAAGCTGCAACTAAAGAAACCAGCAGCCACAGGTGGTGAAAGTTACAAGAACAGGTAGGAGAGAGCAGGACAGTGTGTCGAATGTTCTGATTCTAGTGGGATAATCGAGATTTTTGGTTACTGTTCTGCCCAATCTAAGGGGCAGGCCAAGTCTGTGTGCTCTTTATATACACACTGCATTCTTTATATACTACACTATGGTGCTAGCTGTCTTTCGTGCGCTTACCACACCCCCTCTAGTGGTTTGGTTATGCCTCTCTAGTGGCAGGCCTCACCCCCTTTGGTGGGTCCCTACCATTGTATTCTCCCTGTGGGCCCTTCATGCCCCAGTCTGACACTGGGTGAAGACCTCTCCTGCTAGTTCTATAAGCTTATGACAGTTACTAGGAAGACAAAACATTGTAAAGGATTATATCATGGGAGCAGTGGTATAATGGTAATCTGACCTTCCACTGTTTGGTTTTGCTATTAGTTAGCTGACTTGCATTGCTCTCTCTACCACCATTGTTGTTTAAATAAAAACAGTAGCCTTTTGCCAATTTTACATTGGAGTCCCTGTGGTTATTTATTTATTCAATTGCAGTAATAGTAAGTCTGAACATGCGAAGGAGGTTTGAATGCAATGAAAGGGAGATATCAACACTCTTCAGTTTATTATCTTTTTAATTCAATCAGAGAAAGCAAATGCAATGATGGCAAAGTTACAAAATCCTTCATTAAGACTGCTCACTGCAGACTTTGGCCAACATTGGTGAAAATTAGGACCGTTGTGAGGAGATCATTAGAAAATTTTACTGGAAATGAATGTTAATGCTATAAATAGTAATATAGGAGCAAAGACAGCACAAAATGACATTATTTTACCTATTTTTCACAATTTTTAATTAAATCCTGATCCAAAACCTTTCACATTTGTTTGACAAAACTGGTAGAAAAGCCGACACATGAAGTTGGGTGTCACTCACCGGACTGTGAGTGCCATTTCTCCTGTGTTCAGGAACCGTGGCCGTCCACCATCCTGAGGGTCTGCGCATGTGCAGCCCTTATGAAACCTTCAGTACCTGTTGCTTTTAATTGATTGGATGATCAGGCAACCCTCCCTATTTAAACCACCTGTGATCATTACCTGGTTGCCTGATCTTGGAGTCTCATTCCCCAGAGCCTCTGAAGGTGTTCCTGTGTTTCCTCATGTATTCAGCTCCAGCTGATTCCTGTCTACTACGATTGTGGTTTCCAGACCACTTCAACTCTCCTGTGTTCATCGTGTCTGCACTCAGCTGATTCCTATCTGCTACTGCTGCCGGATTCCAGACCGTCTCTACTCTCCTGTGTTCAGCGTGTCTCCCCTCCGCTGCCTTCACTACTACTGCCGGATTCCAGACCGCCTCTACTCTCCTGTGTTCAGCGTACCTTCCCTCCGCTGCCTCCGCTACTCTGCCGGATTCCAGACAGCCTCAACTCTCCCGTGTTCATCATGTTTCCAGTTTTACTTACTACTGCTTCCTGAGTATTGCTCCGTTGATTACCGGTTACCTTCCGTGCGCTGCACCAACCTGATTACCGCTTCCATCCTCCAGTGGTCTCTCCTCCTGCCGGCGTTCATCATCATCATCATCATCATCATTTATTTATATAGCGCCAACATATTCCGTAGCGCTTTACAATTGGGGACAAACGTAATAAACTAATAAACAAACTGGGTAAAACAGACAAAGAGGTGAGAAGGCCCTGCTCGCAAGCTTACAATCTATGGGACAATGGGAGATTGACACATGAGGTTAAGTATACATTTTGCATCTTGGCCCAGCCAGACTGCAAAGGTAGGGTGACTCATAAGCTAAATGATCCTGTCACACAACAATGTTATTCCGGGGGTAGTTGTCTTGTGTGAAATTGTGTAACAGGCTAAAGGTAGTGAGGTTAAGATGGTGGTTGAGGAATATTATAAGCTTGTCTGAATAGGTAGGTTTTCAGAGAACGCTTGAAAGTTTGTAGAACAGAGGAGAGTCTTATTGTGCGAGGGAGAGAGTTCCATAAAGTGGGTGCAGCCCGAAAAAAGTCCTGTAACCGGGAATGGGAGGATGTAATGAGGGTGGATGAGAGACGCAGATCTTTTGCAGAACGGAGTTGCCGAGTTGGGAGATATTTTGAGACAAGAGAGGAGATGTATGTTGGTGCAGCTTTGTTGATGGCCTTGTAGGTTAGTAAAAGTATTTTATATTGGATTCGGTAGAAGACAGGCAGCCAGTGTAGAGACATACAGAGTGATTCAACAGAGGAATAGCTATTTGCAAGGAAAATTAGTCTTGCCGAAGCATGTAAAATAGATTTTAGGGGTTTGAGTCTGTTTTTGGGAAGACCAGTAAGGAGGGAATTGCAATAGTCAATGCGGGAGATGATTAGTGCATGAATTAAGGTTTTAGCAGTGTCTTGTGTGAGATATGTGCGGATTCTGGAAATGTTCTTTAGATGTATGTAACATGATTTAGATATAGAGTCAATGTGGGGAACAAAGGATAGGCGTGAATCAAGGATTACACCTAGGCAGCGAGCTTGTGGGGTGGGATTTATGGTCATGTTATCAACAGAGATAGAAATGTCAGGTATGCTCTTGTTGGCGGGTGGGAATATTATTAACTCTGTTTTAGAAAGATTAAGTTTGAGTTGACGAGAGGCCATCCAAGATGAAATGGCAGAAAGACAGTCAGTTACACGGGACAACACAGATGTCGAGATATCAGGAGAGGATAGATAGATTTGGGTATCATCCGCATAGAGATGATACTGAAAGCCAAAGGAACTTATTAGATTTCCAAGAGAAGCGGTATAGATAGAGAACAGCAGAGGACCTAGCACCGAGCCTTGTGGTACTCCAACTGATAGGGGAAGCGGAGCAGAGGTGGCTCCAGAGAAATTAACAGTGAAAGAGCGATTAGAGAGGTAAGATGAGAACCAGGATAGAACTGTGTCTTGAAGACCTAGGGATTGCAGTGTTTGTATGAGAAGAGAGTGGTCAACGGTGTCAAATGCAGCCGAGAGATCAAGGAGAATTAGCCGTTCAGGTATCCTTGCATGTCTCCTTGATAGCCTGCTCTCCTGAACCGCGGTATGCATACTTTCCATTGACTTTGCTATTGTATTGCATATCCATCTGGACTGTGTTGTGTTCATCTCCGGAGTCTTCTATCTACTGAAGCTATTGTTACTATTGACTTTGTTTCCTATTACCTGGATCGCTATAGTGACTTTGTATACTTCAAGCAGCGCTTGTCAGTTATTATTGTATTGTGGATATCATCGTGGGATCAAGTTCCGTGTGTCCCGTGTATCTTCTGCATTACATTCATCTCCTCGTGCCCATCCTCACATATATATAGCAGTGGTACAACTTGCTGATGCAGACCACTGACTCCTGTTTCCCATTGGCACCAGTTTCAAGTATCCTCTCACATAAGCAGTGGTACAACTTGCTGTACGCAGACCACTGACTTCCCCGTTACCTACTTGCACCTGGAATCCATTCCTTCACTATAGACAGTGGTACAACTTGCTATACGCAGACCACTGACTTTCACTACCTCCTCTCTACTCCTGGACATTCCTCCTCACTATAGCAGTGGTACAACTTGCTGTACGCAGACCACTGACTCTCCTCACGTTTCCTTGTCCATCTGGTTCCTCGTGTACATACATCTAAGTCATTACCAGTTGCTGCTAGTCATAGACTTTCCTTGAGCATTCTCTCACCATCTGCTGATTCTCCTGTTCCGTTGTCACCCTGCTACCAGAGGACCACAGTACCAGCTATATTACTCTGGTAAGAACATCATCTGGTGATATCCTGGGCAAAGACTCCTAGTGCCCGTGACATTGGGTTAGAACTGGTATATTTATATTTATATTGATGGTCAGCACAGTGGCCTAGTGGTTAGCACTTGTGCTTCGCAGCACTGGGGTCTTGAGTTCAATTCCCGACCATGGCCTTATCTGTGTGGAGTTTGTATGTTCTCCCTGTGTTTGCGTGGGTTTCCTCCGGGTTCTCCGGTTTCCTCCCACACTCCAAAAACATACTGGTAGGTTAATTGGCTGCTATCAAAAATTGACCCTAGTTCTCTACCTCTCTGTCTGTATGTATATGTCTATGTGTGTGAGTGTGTGTCTATATTAGGGAATTTAGACTGTAAGCTCCAATGTCGCAGGGACTGATGTGAATGAGTTCTCTGTACAGCGCTGCGGAATTAGTGGTGCTATATAAATAAATGATGATGATGATGGTCATCTCTTCTCTATCCTCTCACTGTCTGAGGGAGGATCATCTTGTTTAAAAGCCCAACCATGTTATTTTTGAATGTCAGTACCACATGCACACCAGCCTGGGTAATTCTACAGAGACTAACTGACTTATTTTGAACCTTATGATGCTGGCGTTAGGAACGGAGGAAAACAAGCTGGGCTCTGAATAGTCTGCTTCAGTAAGATGTATCTTAAAATGTAAACCCAATCTGTGTGTGAGTGTTCAAGTATTGTATGCAGAATTCCAGAATAAAAAGCATGTGCTTATCAGGTTTGTTAGTGATATTTAGCATCAGATGTTGGTGAAGTGCAAAATAATCCAGGGCCATTTTGTTGTAGCAAAGGTAGCCCTGCTTGACTTAATTTGCAGTTGCCAGAGTAAAAATACAATATGGAGAAGTTCACACATGTTTTAAAAAATAAAGACTTTATTACCTAGCAAGACAATGAGCCCTCTCTACACCCACACTTACCTTTTTTCATTCAGTGCTGAACGTTTCAGATGCATACTCTTCTGCCTGCCTCTCCCGCTGCCTGTACACATGGTTGTTGTGCTCCCACATATTTTTTTCTCTCATCATGAACAAGAGAGAGTGGTGAGGAATTGATCAGGATGATCCACTACTACATGCTGTCACATGGCACAGGGGAGGAACCAGTCTGTTAATCAATCCAACACACCATTACTGGGGGGAGTTTCTGGGCAACTTTAAACCACACCCCCTCCCAGTTAACTTTTTGTAAATCATTATATCCTATGTGGAGGGACAGAAGACGCTGGAGCCGGTGCCCGTGAAGAGGGCGAAGATATCCGGCAGCGCTGTGCCCCTGGAGGGGCTGAAGAGGTCCCCGATGGTGCCCAGCTACAAGAAAGAAGAGGAGAAGTACTCACCCGTCCATCGATCCAGCGGCGGTGAGTATAACTTCTTTTTTGCAGGTCCCGTGCGCGGGGGAAGGATGAGCCAATCAGGGCTCATCTTTCCCCGCTGGCCAATCAGCGGCCGGATGCGCGAGCCAATCGCGGCTCGCGCCCGGCCATTCAAAAGATTGGCGCCGACGCGAGCCAATCAGCGCTCGCGCCGGCGGATGACGTCACGCCGGCGACTATATAAGTCGCCGGGTGGCGCCATTTTGGCAGAAGTCCGTCGGCGGAGAAGAGAGAGGACGTCTCTTCAAGACGTCCATCAACAGAGCCAGCAGCAGCGGCGGCAGGGGGCCCTTGTAAGGGCCGTGAGCTACCCTGCCGCCAGAAGACTCCAAGCAAGCCGCCGGAGCGGAGATCGCCGGCGGGGAGCCCTTGTCAGGGCTGAGAGCGCCCCCGCCCCAGCTGCAACTGGAGACACAGCGCCGAAGAGGAGAAGAGGCGCCGCCGGCTGGAGGGTCTGGAAGACCCGGAGAAGAAAGGAAGAAGACGGCGTGTCAAGTTGAGTATCCTGCGCAGAGCAGGTAAGTATACTCAACGTTAAGTTCGGGCACTAGGCCCGTGGGCACATTCGGGCACAAGGCCCGTGGCACTGTAAATTAGGGGCACAAGGCCCAGGGACCTGGGCACTAGGCCCCAACGTGTTAGTGGGCCAGTAGGCCATTAGTATATCTATATAAAGGGGACAAGCCCCTGTTAGTTAGAGAGGGGGACTCAGAGCCCCAAGTGTACAAGGGCACAAGGCCCTTAGGTAGTTAGTGGCCTAGAGGCCATAGGAAGGCCAGAGGGCCTGGTTAGGGGCTGGTAGCCCATCTGCTATTAAGGGCACAAGGCCCTCAGTTAGTTAGGAAGGCCACAGGCCTTAGGCAGGGGCTAGGACCCCTAGGTAGTAGGGCACAAGGCCCTAGTGAGTGGGCTCAGAGCCCTGAGTTAGAGAGGGGGCTGAGGCCCATTAGTCAGAGCAGAAGGCTCTGTGTGTAGCTGGGCAGAGACCCATGGTGTGTAGGGCATAAGGCCCTGGTGGTGTGAGGTAGAGGCGTGGGAGCCTCGTGAGAGTAGGCGCGGTCCTGTGTGAGGTGAGCACACGTGGTTAGGAGGTACGGTCGAGCGTAGGCTCCTGTGGTGCTGTAGCAACCTGCTGGTTGGCTAGCAGCGGTGTGTTCGGGTAAGTAGCGGCAAAGTACTGTAGACTGTATTTATTCTGTCTGTGTGGCGAGTGTAGTTTACATTACAGTATTTTGGTGTGCTTTCTAGCTGTGTCCAGGGGCAAGACGTCAGGCCCCCATTAAAGGTAGGCTCTTGTTTCCTGTGGTTTTCCTGTGCTAACCCGTGCTGTGGGGGACAAGTGTAAGTACCAGCATACACATAGTCAGGGGAGAACACATGTAGTTTCCCTGTCCCTTAGGTCCCCGGGGTCACACTGGTACCCAGAGGGGGTGGCTGAGTGAGTTGGTGGCAGTACAGCACACCTTGAGGCAGTTCCAGGGGCGGCCGTGGTTCTGATCAAGGGTCCTCAAGGCCGGTTCCGTGCAGGTGGACCTGTGGTTCCGGACGTAGGGACACGTGTGAGATACCCGAGTACAGGCAGTCGGGCGGTTCAGTTCGATCGGCTGTTCCGTGCGGCAGTCGGCCCGCGGGTTAGTGTGCTGTTTTACTGAGCCTCAGCCGGGCTTAAAGAACCCGTACTTAGGGCCTGTGTGTGACTCCATAGCAAGAAGGCAGCTTCTTGGTACGACCTGGGTGAGGGGGTTAGGAACCGCCCTCCGGTTTAGGCTGTGAACACCGGCTGGTGTTCCCCGTAGCGTGTAACTAGTAGTTCCGTTAGTGCACCACATTTAGTTAGTCCAGTTTGTGGGTGCCATCTTAGTTCACGGAGAGCGTAGAGGGAGGCTGTGTGTCTTGTCATCCGCAGGAGTCGGGAAGGTGCAGGAGAACCGGATCGGAAGTGGGAGTGTCCCGGTGAGTATCACGCTCGATTCCCCCTTTCGGTTAGGCCCTCACCGGCAGGTGTGTGAGGCACTTGAGGCGGGATTAGTCCTCGGATTAGTCTTGGCCTTCAGTGCCTGTAGTCCCCCGCGTCTTGGCAAGAACAAAGTGAGGAGGCGGCAAGGAGCTTGGACTGACCGTGTCCTTGTCCTTTGCCGTAGTCTCGGACAGCCCTTACCTGGTAGGCACGGCCGTAATCTCTGCCTCTATCTTAGAGGGACGTGATTGGAGGTGGCTGCGGATCTGCTGGGATCGGATCGCAGCTGGGAAATCAGAAGCGGACTGGAGGTGACCATCGTTTACAAGGTGAGTTATTTTCTGTTGCGTCTGTCCCTGTCTTTCCCCGCAGGGGGCGTTACATTTTGGCGTAGTCGGCAGGATCAACGATGGCTCATCGGGGGATCATTCCGCTGTACGAGGGATACAGCTGTGTCATCTCTCGTGACGAAGTGGCAGCGTTCACGAAGCAAATCCTGGAACGTTGTGAGACAAGGAAGAAGAAGAACAAAGGTACTAAACGGCAACCGGTGGAAGAAATGCTGTGCTGGAAGTGTGGGTTGCCTGGACACTTCGCATACCAGTGCCCAGTTGCCGAGGAGCTCTTTGATGAATGGGAGGACGAAGAAGTCTCCGATGAATGGGAAGACGTAGAAGTCTTCGAGTGGAAGGACGAGGAAGCCTTCCATCCATGGTCTCAAGAGAAGTCGGAATCTGGAGGGAAGGATCGGCAGAGCCTGCTGACTGTCGGATCGCAGGTGATCGTCCCGTCTAAGCAAGATTCGCGACAGGAATACCCACGACAGCCGGATGCTGGAGCTGGGGTATTGGAGACGTCGGATACGTCAGACGACTTGTCCGTGGCTGTGGAAGAGTTGGTCCCTGAAGACGAAGGGAGAACTGAGCAGACCCTCCACGGGGCAATGCTGTGTCCGGAGACATGTGAAGATGTCTGCCCGGTGGTACCTGAGAGGATGGAAGCCATCAGTACCCCGGAAGAGAGAGCTGCTGAAGAAGTACTGCCTGAAGAAGACTGTACTTTAGAGAGCGCAGCTGGAGAGTGGTGGATGTTGTCACCTTCTGAAGAAGCTTCCCGCACAACCGAGGAGGTATCGGACGGATGGGAGGTCCCGGCATGCGCCGAGGAAGAGACTCCCTGGATACCGACTTCGGGCGAGGAAGTTGCCAGGATGGTGTGGATCCTGCGCGAGAGGGCTTTACCGCGAAGGACCCGGTGGACGCAAGTCAGGGATGCCGGTAAGCGACCCTTGGAGGTGGACGTAGAGGAGAAGACGTTGATTGTGGGGACCACAATGGAAAAAGGCGGCGGAAATGTGGAGGGACAGAAGACGCTGGAGCCGGTGCCCGTGAAGAGGGCGAAGATATCCGGCAGCGCTGTGCCCCTGGAGGGGCTGAAGAGGTCCCCGATGGTGCCCAGCTACAAGAAAGAAGAGGAGAAGTACTCACCCGTCCATCGATCCAGCGGCGGTGAGTATAACTTCTTTTTTGCAGGTCCCGTGCGCGGGGGAAGGATGAGCCAATCAGGGCTCATCTTTCCCCGCTGGCCAATCAGCGGCCGGATGCGCGAGCCAATCGCGGCTCGCGCCCGGCCATTCAAAAGATTGGCGCCGACGCGAGCCAATCAGCGCTCGCGCCGGCGGATGACGTCACGCCGGCGACTATATAAGTCGCCGGGTGGCGCCATTTTGGCAGAAGTCCGTCGGCGGAGAAGAGAGAGGACGTCTCTTCAAGACGTCCATCAACAGAGCCAGCAGCAGCGGCGGCAGGGGGCCCTTGTAAGGGCCGTGAGCTACCCTGCCGCCAGAAGACTCCAAGCAAGCCGCCGGAGCGGAGATCGCCGGCGGGGAGCCCTTGTCAGGGCTGAGAGCGCCCCCGCCCCAGCTGCAACTGGAGACACAGCGCCGAAGAGGAGAAGAGGCGCCGCCGGCTGGAGGGTCTGGAAGACCCGGAGAAGAAAGGAAGAAGACGGCGTGTCAAGTTGAGTATCCTGCGCAGAGCAGGTAAGTATACTCAACGTTAAGTTCGGGCACTAGGCCCGTGGGCACATTCGGGCACAAGGCCCGTGGCACTGTAAATTAGGGGCACAAGGCCCAGGGACCTGGGCACTAGGCCCCAACGTGTTAGTGGGCCAGTAGGCCATTAGTATATCTATATAAAGGGGACAAGCCCCTGTTAGTTAGAGAGGGGGACTCAGAGCCCCAGGTGTACAAGGGCACAAGGCCCTTAGGTAGTTAGTGGCCTAGAGGCCATAGGAAGGCCAGAGGGCCTGGTTAGGGGCTGGTAGCCCATCTGCTATTAAGGGCACAAGGCCCTCAGTTAGTTAGGAAGGCCACAGGCCTTAGGCAGGGGCTAGGACCCCTAGGTAGTAGGGCACAAGGCCCTAGTGAGTGGGCTCAGAGCCCTGAGTTAGAGAGGGGGCTGAGGCCCATTAGTCAGAGCAGAAGGCTCTGTGTGTAGCTGGGCAGAGACCCATGGTGTGTAGGGCATAAGGCCCTGGTGGTGTGAGGTAGAGGCGTGTCACGGGCACTAGGAGTCTTTACCCAGGGATCACCAGGTGATAGGCTTACCAGAGCAGTATAGGTGGTAATATGGTACTCTGGTAGCAGGGTGATCACGGAACAGGAAATAGCAGATGATGAGATGCTCAGGAAAGTCTATGACTAGCAGCACTGGCAATATGGAGGTAGTAATACACGAGGAACTGTATGGACAAAGGACACGTGAAGGTAGTCAGTGGTCTGCGGTAGCAAGTTGTACCACTGCTATAGTGAGGAGGAATGTCCAACAGAAACGAGGAGGTGATGAGAGTCAGCGGTCTGCGGATAGCAAGTTGTACCGCTGTCTGAGTGAAGGAATGGAATCCAAGTGGAGGTATCCGGGGAGTCAGTGGTCTGCGTTAGCAAGTTGTACCACTGCTATGTGAGAGGATACTGGAACAGGTGAAACTGTAAACAGGAGTCAGTGGTCTGCCACTAGCAAGTTGTACTACTGAATATATATGTGAGGAGGTGCACGGGGAGAGACTGCAACACAATATATACACGGGCACCTTGACTTTGATCCACAGTAATATGCACAATATAAATGTATAAATGACTGAACAACACTGCCAATATAGAAAGTCTCTTGAAGTAATCCGGCATAAGATAACACAGTCAATGATGGCAATAGACTCAGCGGATAGTACACTCCAGAGGAGAACCAACACAGTCCAGCAAGGTATGCAATACACAGCACAGTCAATGGGAAGTATGCATACCGTGGTTCAGGAGAAGCAGTCAGACAGGAGTGCAGAGATACCTGAAGGGCAGGAGGCCAGCAGGATACAAGTCCCTGGATGGGTGAAGCAAGGGTCTAGCAGGTGCAGCGCACAGGTAGGTAGACCAGCAGGGAACACAGGAAGGCGTGGAGAGCGGATCAGCAGTAGATGGATGAGTAGCGCTGAGAAGTAACAGCAGCGGGTCTCTGCGGGAACACGGAGGTAACCAATAGCAACCAGCAGGTGCAGTAACGATGGGACACCGGAGCAGAGTTGAACTGGAACAGATGATCACGGAGAGTAGCGGGTAGCAATAGTGGCAGCAGACTCAAGGAAACACGGTAGAGTAGACAAGGACTGAAGACTGAAGTGCACGGAGGCAGCGGATAGGAATCAGCTAGCAGTCACGATGATGAAACACAGACGAGTTGCAGGTTGAAGACTGTAGTGCACGGAAGCAGCGGATAGGAATCAGCCAAACAGTCACGATGATGAAACACAGACGAGTTGCAGGTTGAAGCCTGTAGTGCACGGAGGCAGCGGATAGGAATCAGCTGGCAGTCACAATCATGAACAGGTGAGTGGATGTGGTTGAAGCCTGTAATGCACGGAGGCAGCGGATAGGCATCAGCTAACAGTCCCAATGATACATGGTAGAGTTGAAGTGATTAGAAGGCTGTAGTGCACGGAGGCAGCGGATAGGAATCAGCTCACAGTCACGATGATACAGTAGATGGTAGAAGTGGTATGGGAACCACAGTAGCAGAAGTGGTTTGGAAACCACAGAGGTAGAAGTGGTTTGGAAACCACAGGAATCAGCAGGGCTGAATAAACAAGGAAACACAGGAACACCTTCAGAGACTCATGGGGAATGAGACTCCAAGATCAGGCAACGTGGTGTTGACCACAGGTGCTTAATATAGGGAGTGTTGCCTGATCTGCCAATTGAGTTTAAAGGAACATACACTGGAGGTATAGAAAGGGCTGCGCATGCGCAGTCCCTCATGATGGAGGACGGCCACGGTTCCTAAATGTCCGGGAAGAAGCACTCACAGTCCGGTGAGTGACAGTACCCCCCCTTTTAAAGGTGGGCACAGAACGCCTGGAACCGGGCTTGTCCGGATTTTTGGAATAAAACTTCTTCAGAAGGGCAGGAGCATTAAGATCTTCAGCTTTGATCCATGAACGCTCTTCAGGACCAAAGCCCTTCCAATGAACGAGGAAACGGAGGGCTCCTCGCGAAATTTTTGCATCCAATACCTCAGTAATCTCGAAATCCTCCTCCTGATGAACTTGAACTGGCTGCGGTGCTGAGGAAGGAGTCGAGAAACGGTTGATAATGAGAGGTTTGAGCAAGGACACATGGAAGGCATTGGAGATCCGAAGATTCTTAGGAAGAAGAAGTTTAACACATACTGGATTGATAACTTGAATGATCCTATATGGACCAATAAAACGAGGGGCGAATTTCATAGATGGAACCTTCAAACGAATATTTTTGGTAGATAACCAGACACGATCTCCAATTTTTAGTGGTGGAATAGCCCGCCTCTTCTTATCTGCGAAAGACTTATATTTGTTAGATGTCTTCTTTAAACAGGTTTTGACCTGAGACCAGATATTTTTGAAGGTCTGACAAGCAGTCTCCACAGCAGGAACTTGGGTGGGCGGGAGGGCAGGAAATTCCGGAAAGGACGGATGGTGACCGTAGACCACAAAGAATGGAGTTTTAGATGATGACTCATGGTACATGTTGTTATGGGCGAATTCAGCCCAAGGGAGCAATTCTACCCAGTTGTCTTGGTTGGCTGAAGAGAACATCCTAATAAAAGTCTCAAGATCTTGATTGACTCGTTCCGTTTGTCCGTTAGATTGCGGATGGTAAGACGATGAGAGTGCTAATCGTATGCCCAAGGTTTTACAAAGGGCCCGCCAGAATCTGGAAACGAATTGTACTCCTCTATCTGACACAATCTCAGACGGACATCCATGGATGCGGAAGATTTCTTTAATGAAATGTTCAGCCAGAGTAGACGAGGAAGGTAAACCGGACAGAGGGACGAAATGAGCCATCTTCGAAAATCTGTCTACCACTACCCAAATAGTATTGTGATTCTTACTTGGTGGCAAATCAGTAACGAAATCCATACTAATATGGGTCCAAGGTTTGGACGGAATGGGTAGTGGTCGCAGCAACCCTGCTGGAGTTCTGCGGGAGGATTTGAACTGAGAACATAAATCACAGGAAGCAATAAACTCTTTGACGTCTCTCCTCATTGAAGGCCACCAGTAACTACGAGAGAGAATCTCAAAGGTCTTATGTTCACCGGCGTGTCCAGAAAAACGAGAGGCATGGAACCACGAAAGGATTTTCCTCCTCAGAGTAGGAGGCACGAGGGTCTTCCCAAATGGTAGCATTTTGGTGGATGAAGCAGCCAGAGAAATACATTTGGGGTCTAGAATAGCATGGTTGGGAACCTCTTCTACATCAGAGGACGTCACAAAAGCTCGAGATAGAGCGTCAGCTTTCTTGTTCTTAGCAGCTGGTTTGAAGGTTATAATTAATTCAAAACGGGAAAAGAAAAGAGACCATCTTGCTTGACGAGGGTTCAAGCATTGAGCAGATTGCAAATATGACAAGTTCTTATGATCCGTGAAGATCGTCACCGGATGGCGAGCTCCTTCCAACAAGTATCTCCATTCCTCTAATGCAGCTTTGATGGCCAGCAACTCCTTGTCCCCGATAGTATAGTTTTTCTCTGCGGGCAGAAGACCCCGAGAGTAGAAGGCACAAGGATGTAATTTTTGTTGCTCCGAGCGTTGGGAGAGAATAGCTCCTAAGCCCACATTAGAGGCATCTACTTCTAGGAAGAAGGGGAGTGTCACATCAGGCTGTCGCAGAATGGGAGCAGACGAGAAGGACTCTTTGAGGATTTGAAAGGCTTGGAGAGCCTCAGATGACCATTGCTTAGTATTAGCCCCTTTCCGAGTTAAGGCCACAATGGGAGATGCAATGGATGAGAAGTCTTGAATGAAGCGTCTATAGTAATTGGCAAAACCTAAAAAACGCTGGATGGCACGAAGAGTAGTTGGCTGAGGCCAATGTAGTACAGCATTTACTTTGTCTGGATCCATCTTCAGGCCAACTCCGGAAACTATATACCCCAAGAATGGAATCTGGGGTAACTCGAATGAACATTTTTCCAATTTACAGAACAATGAGTTTTTCCGTAGTCTGGAGAGGACCTCTGCCACATGTTGGTGATGAGAAGGCAGGTCCTGTGAGAAGATCAATATGTCGTCCAGGTAGACAACGACACATACATATAATAAGTCCCGAAAGATCTCATTGATGAAACCCTGGAAAACCGCGGGGGCATTACACAGCCCGAAGGGCATTACTAAATATTCGTAATGCCCGTCTCTGGTGTTAAACGCGGTCTTCCATTCGTCACCGGAACGGATTCTAATTAAATTGTAGGCACCACGAAGATCCAACTTAGTAAATATCCGAGCTCCCTTGATGCGATCAAATAGCTCAGTGATCAGCGGAATGGGATACCGATTCTTGATAGTAATGGCGTTGAGTCCACGAAAATCTATACAAGGGCGTAATGATCCATCCTTCTTTTTGACGAAGAAGAACCCAGCTCCAGCGGGAGAGGTGGAAGGTCGAATGAACCCACG
Organism: Mixophyes fleayi; assembly: GCF_038048845.1. Taxonomy (NCBI): domain Eukaryota; kingdom Metazoa; phylum Chordata; class Amphibia; order Anura; family Limnodynastidae; genus Mixophyes; species Mixophyes fleayi. The sequence continues at coordinate 116,427,367 of NC_134404.1, forward strand.
CTGGAGATTCTCCTGTATGTACTCAGATGTGGCTTGAGTTTCAGGTAACGAGAGAGGATAGACCCGACCCCTGGGAGGAGTCTTGCCAGGTAGAAGGTCGATCGGACAATCCCAAGAACGATGAGGAGGAAGACGTTCAGACTGAGCTTTATCAAACACATCGGCAAATGAAGCATACTGAGGAGGGAGTCCCGGGGAGGAAGATGAGATGGAAGATTGCTGTACTTTAAGAGGAATAACTTGAGAGAGACAACGATGGTGACATTCAGGCCCCCAAGACGTAACTTGAGGGGTGCGCCAGTCAATCTGGGGAGAATGACATTGAAGCCATGGAAGGCCTAAGACAATCGGACTTGTCGTAACAGGAAGAATTAAAAACGAAATTTCTTCATGGTGTAGTACACCAATCTGAAGGGTTACTGGAGACGTACTCTGGGTGATGAGACCATTGATGAGACGTGATCCATCTATAGCCGTCACAGTAATGGGTGTTTTTAAAGTGATCACTGGTAGGGACCATTGATTCACTAGTGATTTAGAAATGAAATTTCCTGCTGCTCCGGAATCAATCAATGCCTGTGACTCAAAGGATTTGGTAGCAAAGGAAATCGTAACATCGAAAGCGCAGACTTTAGATTTCATAGACAATGGAGAGGACTCCAGGGACCCTAACTTCACCTCTCCAGAACTAGTTAGGGCCTGGCATTTCCCGATTTCTTAGGGCAAGAACTGAGCATATGTGTGGAATCAGCACAATAGATACAGAGTCTATTCTTTACTCTTCGTTTCCTCTCTTCTAAAGATAATTTGGAACGTCCTATCTCCATGGGAATCACAGAAGGTGAAACTGGACGAAATTGAGGGTTTAAACGAAGAGGTGCTTTAGCAGAAGTTGTTTTCTCAGATTCTCTTTCACGAAATCTCATGTCTACACGATGGCAAAGAGAGATCAAATCTTCTAGTGACGAAGGAAGCTCTTGGGTAGTCAGTGTATCTTTAATTTTATCGGCGAGCCCCTGCCAGAAGGCGGCAACTAATGCTTCAGTGTTCCACTGAAGTTCAGAGGCTAAGATCCTAAATTGAATGACATACTGTCCTACTGTATGGGAGCCTTGTCGCAAACGAAGAATGCTGGAAGCAGCGGAGGTCACACGACCTGGTTCATCGAACACACTTCGGAACGTGGAAATGAATTTGGCACTATCTTGTAGAATTGGATCGTTTCTTTCCCACAGAGGGGAGGCCCAAGCCAGGGCTTGTCCAGAAAACAATGAGATAAGATAGGCCACTCTGGAACGATGGGTAGAAAAATTTTGAGGTTGGAGTTCAAAATGGACTGAACATTGGTTAAGGAAACCTCTACAAGTTTTGGGGTCCCCGTCATATTTTGACGGAGTAGGCAGGTGAAGCGTAGGAGCTGTAGACACCTGGGATGGCACTGGGGAAACGGAGGAAAGCACAGGAGCTTCAATACTAGCTGTAACAGTCTGTCCAGATGTTCCTTGGGAGGTTAACGATTGGTAACATTGAAGTAACAGCTGTTGGCGAGCATCCTGTTGCTCCACACGGCTGACCAGATGCTGCAGCATCTCCTTAGCGGTAGGTTCCGTATCTGGGTCTGTCATGGCCTGATCTTACTGTCACGGGCACTAGGAGTCTTTACCCAGGGATCACCAGGTGATAGGCTTACCAGAGCAGTATAGGTGGTAATATGGTACTCTGGTAGCAGGGTGATCACGGAACAGGAAATAGCAGATGATGAGATGCTCAGGAAAGTCTATGACTAGCAGCACTGGCAATATGGAGGTAGTAATACACGAGGAACTGTATGGACAAAGGACACGTGAAGGTAGTCAGTGGTCTGCGGTAGCAAGTTGTACCACTGCTATAGTGAGGAGGAATGTCCAACAGAAACGAGGAGGTGATGAGAGTCAGCGGTCTGCGGATAGCAAGTTGTACCGCTGTCTGAGTGAAGGAATGGAATCCAAGTGGAGGTATCCGGGAAGTCAGTGGTCTGCGTTAGCAAGTTGTACCACTGCTATGTGAGAGGATACTGGAACAGGTGAAACTGTAAACAGGAGTCAGTGGTCTGCCACTAGCAAGTTGTACTACTGAATATATATGTGAGGAGGTGCACGGGGAGAGACTGCAACACAATATATACACGGGCACCTTGACTTTGATCCACAGTAATATGCACAATATAAATGTATAAATGACTGAACAACACTGCCAATATAGAAAGTCTCTTGAAGTAATCCGGCATAAGATAACACAGTCAATGATGGCAATAGACTCAGCGGATAGTACACTCCAGAGGAGAACCAACACAGTCCAGCAAGGTATGCAATACACAGCACAGTCAATGGGAAGTATGCATACCGTGGTTCAGGAGAAGCAGTCAGACAGGAGTGCAGAGATACCTGAAGGGCAGGAGGCCAGCAGGATACAAGTCCCTGGATGGGTGAAGCAAGGGTCTAGCAGGTGCAGCGCACAGGTAGGTAGACCAGCAGGGAACACAGGAAGGCGTGGAGAGCGGATCAGCAGTAGATGGATGAGTAGCGCTGAGAAGTAACAGCAGCGGGTCTCTGCGGGAACACGGAGGTAACCAATAGCAACCAGCAGGTGCAGTAACGATGGGACACCGGAGCAGAGTTGAACTGGAACAGATGATCACGGAGAGTAGCGGGTAGCAATAGTGGCAGCAGACTCAAGGAAACACGGTAGAGTAGACAAGGACTGAAGACTGAAGTGCACGGAGGCAGCGGATAGGAATCAGCTAGCAGTCACGATGATGAAACACAGACGAGTTGCAGGTTGAAGACTGTAGTGCACGGAAGCAGCGGATAGGAATCAGCCAAACAGTCACGATGATGAAACACAGACGAGTTGCAGGTTGAAGCCTGTAGTGCACGGAGGCAGCGGATAGGAATCAGCTGGCAGTCACAATCATGAACAGGTGAGTGGATGTGGTTGAAGCCTGTAATGCACGGAGGCAGCGGATAGGCATCAGCTAACAGTCCCAATGATACATGGTAGAGTTGAAGTGATTAGAAGGCTGTAGTGCACGGAGGCAGCGGATAGGAATCAGCTCACAGTCACGATGATACAGTAGATGGTAGAAGTGGTATGGGAACCACAGTAGCAGAAGTGGTTTGGAAACCACAGAGGTAGAAGTGGTTTGGAAACCACAGGAATCAGCAGGGCTGAATAAACAAGGAAACACAGGAACACCTTCAGAGACTCATGGGGAATGAGACTCCAAGATCAGGCAACGTGGTGTTGACCACAGGTGCTTAATATAGGGAGTGTTGCCTGATCTGCCAATTGAGTTTAAAGGAACATACACTGGAGGTATAGAAAGGGCTGCGCATGCGCAGTCCCTCATGATGGAGGACGGCCACGGTTCCTAAATGTCCGGGAAGAAGCACTCACAGTCCGGTGAGTGACAAGGCGTGGGAGCCTCGTGAGAGTAGGCGCGGTCCTGTGTGAGGTGAGCACACGTGGTTAGGAGGTACGGTCGAGCGTAGGCTCCTGTGGTGCTGTAGCAACCTGCTGGTTGGCTAGCAGCGGTGTGTTCGGGTAAGTAGCGGCAAAGTACTGTAGACTGTATTTATTCTGTCTGTGTGGCGAGTGTAGTTTACATTACAGTATTTTGGTGTGCTTTCTAGCTGTGTCCAGGGGCAAGACGTCAGGCCCCCATTAAAGGTAGGCTCTTGTTTCCTGTGGTTTTCCTGTGCTAACCCGTGCTGTGGGGGACAAGTGTAAGTACCAGCATACACATAGTCAGGGGAGAACACATGTAGTTTCCCTGTCCCTTAGGTCCCCGGGGTCACACTGGTACCCAGAGGGGGTGGCTGAGTGAGTTGGTGGCAGTACAGCACACCTTGAGGCAGTTCCAGGGGCGGCCGTGGTTCTGATCAAGGGTCCTCAAGGCCGGTTCCGTGCAGGTGGACCTGTGGTTCCGGACGTAGGGACACGTGTGAGATACCCGAGTACAGGCAGTCGGGCGGTTCAGTTCGATCGGCTGTTCCGTGCGGCAGTCGGCCCGCGGGTTAGTGTGCTGTTTTACTGAGCCTCAGCCGGGCTTAAAGAACCCGTACTTAGGGCCTGTGTGTGACTCCATAGCAAGAAGGCAGCTTCTTGGTACGACCTGGGTGAGGGGGTTAGGAACCGCCCTCCGGTTTAGGCTGTGAACACCGGCTGGTGTTCCCCGTAGCGTGTAACTAGTAGTTCCGTTAGTGCACCACATTTAGTTAGTCCAGTTTGTGGGTGCCATCTTAGTTCACGGAGAGCGTAGAGGGAGGCTGTGTGTCTTGTCATCCGCAGGAGTCGGGAAGGTGCAGGAGAACCGGATCGGAAGTGGGAGTGTCCCGGTGAGTATCACGCTCGATTCCCCCTTTCGGTTAGGCCCTCACCGGCAGGTGTGTGAGGCACTTGAGGCGGGATTAGTCCTCGGATTAGTCTTGGCCTTCAGTGCCTGTAGTCCCCCGCGTCTTGGCAAGAACAAAGTGAGGAGGCGGCAAGGAGCTTGGACTGACCGTGTCCTTGTCCTTTGCCGTAGTCTCGGACAGCCCTTACCTGGTAGGCACGGCCGTAATCTCTGCCTCTATCTTAGAGGGACGTGATTGGAGGTGGCTGCGGATCTGCTGGGATCGGATCGCAGCTGGGAAATCAGAAGCGGACTGGAGGTGACCATCGTTTACAAGGTGAGTTATTTTCTGTTGCGTCTGTCCCTGTCTTTCCCCGCAGGGGGCGTTACACCTATACCATTTTCTGATGGAATACGTGGGAATGTTTTGACCCTACTGCCCTGTAGCTCTACCAAATTATCAGATTATTTCTACCCTTAAGGTGTTTATTCTTTCAGAACAGCCCAGGCTGGGTAGAGTATTCATTACTTGTGTTCCTACTGATATCCTTTTTTTTTCTGTTACCAACAAAATACAACTTTACTTATGTAAATTGGTATCCTTTTCTCATCCATACACATGTGTAAAACTGAAATATGAACAGTGTTTATGCTGTAATGTACCCTTTCTTCCATCTTTTCCTTTTTTTTCCTTTAGCCCTCCCTTTGAAATTCAATAAAAAACCAAAGATTAAAAAATAATTTGCTTTAAAAAGCATCTCTTGGACAAGGGATTACTCTTGTTTTTACTCAGCAAGAACTTCTATTGATCTCATGTAACTGGTGACTTCTGAATGGCAGAGTTAGCAGCACATTAGTTCACCTCTATGTCGTACCTCCCACGCTGTCTTGAAAATTGAGCATTGAAAATATGAGGACACTGTTGGTAAATAATAAAGTAACACTGAGGAGTATAATCACACCAAAAAGGCTGTTTTAAGGATCTACTGGACTACCATCTACAGCCGCTGGACCCACTTAACTCGACTTTCATTGCTGTTGCCATCTCTGTTCTGCAGCTGGACCTGCTGTTACTGCTGTTGCTATCTCTTTTTGGCTGCTGGAATCAACTGTCATTGTTGTTGCCATATTTGCACAAATTTAATCAATTGTTCATTCCCATTTTCTCAATACCTAACCCAACTAATCCACATCCCAATCCCCTTCACTAGTTTGCTTTCTGCTAGTGTGTGACCATGAGCTGTTTTGTTTCCTACACCCACATTACACACCAACCTACAAAAGCAGAAACATACCTCACACCCACAAATCATCCTTACAAACATAGTTCACTTCTCTAATATCCACCCAGCCTTCTAGGTCCCAACTTCTCTTTGCCATCTTCAACACACCTCTCTGCCCACTTTCACCATGTCACACATCTTAGCCACACTTACCATTTCCACCACTGTCATATCACGGCTCTCCGAGCCCCTCCTGGTCACCTGCAGCATTCCTGCCCATTACATCTTTGTTTGTAAATAAATGCATACTGTTTGTTCTGCTGCAGGGGCGTGGCCATCTTGGATACAGTCAGGTGATTATTCCAGACCAACCAGATTCAGCAGCTATGACCACATGTATTGTTCAACCAATAGTTATTTGGAACAACCTATTTATACCTGCTGAGATCTTTTCATTGCCAGAAAACACACTTTTGTCCTGAGGATAGTGCTTGGCTCCAGGTTCTAGTTGGTCCTGCACTGTTCCTGATTACCCTGCATTTGCAAAGTGATCATATTTCTGTGAGCATCCTGCATTACCAGATAATCATCACTTTGAAAGTATACTGCATTTTCAAGTGCACATCTTTCTTCAAATGCCTACAATTCCAAAGTGCACATCTTACTACAAAGTATCCTGCATTACCTGGCGTTTGTCACTCTGCAAGTACTCTGCACTTCCAAGCTGCTCATCTTCTTGCAAATATTTCACATTCATCAAGAGTGCTTGCCTCAGCAAGAACTATGCATTTATCCAGTGTTTATTCTGTAGTACCTGTGCTAGTATCACTAAGTCTGTTGCTGCAGCTGATTCTGAGTCACTAGAGCTTATTTCCAGTTCTGTCTATCTGTGGGTTCCAGATCTGTGGCTGTCTCACAGTCTTGAGTTCGCCATTCTGAATCATAGCTCTGAGTTCCTGTCTCCAGTTTCAGCAGGTTCTGTTCTGAGTTTCCGTGTGTTTACATTCTGAGTTCTTTATAGGGGATTCCAGACCTATGTGCCTGATTACACATGCCAGTATTGAGTTCTCACAAACAGTTCCAGAGTGTTATTACGGCGGATTCGAGTTCCGTACTCTGGCGTAGACTCCAGACTTAGACTTCTATACTGCTAATACTACTCAGAGTGCTCTAGAAGAGCAGAGAGTTCATCAAGGCTTCCATGTTCCGGTTCACTCCTGCTTCAGCCAGACCTAAGGGTACTGAATCAGATCGAGAAATACAAATGACCGTGATACACCACTTCCACCTCTCTCTGTCTTAGCCCACGATTTTGCAGCCTACTGCAAAGATAAAATCGACACCATTCAGCAAAACATTTCCTCACACCAGATCTTGCACACTGTTCTTCCCGATATCAGGGACAAAGCACTCATATCATACTCTGATGTTAAAATCTGCCCCCTCCACCCTATTCTCTCCTAAGTGCCCCTCTTCATGTCCACCACTTCTTCAGTTCTTCAATCTGGCTCTCTACACTGACATATTCCTATTGTCTACCACTCCTATCGAAATGCTCTGGACACTGCAAAACAAACATACTTTCAATCTCTTATCTATGCTCAGGCTTCTAACCCCAAACGCCTTTTCAATACATTTAATCATCTTCTCAATCCTCCCACCCCGAACCCTCCATCTACTATCAGTGCTCAGGATCTTGCTACCTACTTCAAGGACAAGATTGATAAGATCAGACTAGAAATGGTATCCTCCTCCTCAACAAGCCATCAGCTCATTTCCTTCCCACTACCCTCTGACACCCTTTCTTCATTTGACCTCACAAATGAAGAGGAAATTTCTACGCTCTTCTTATCTTCCTACTCTACCTCCTGTCCTCTTGATCCTATTCCCTCGCAAATTGGTAGATCCCTGTCTTCTGTGCTCATTTCACCTCTAACTCAAATCTGTAATCTCTCACTCTCTACTGGCATCTTTCCATCACTATACAAGCATGCAGTGATTACTCCTATTCTAAAAAAACAAAACTCCGACCCAAACTCTCTCTCAAATTACCGTCCCATCTCTCAGCTCCCTTGCCCCTCCAAGCTTCTAGAGAGACTTGCCTACACTCGCCTCACACGCTTTCTTTCCGCAAACAACCTGTTGGATCCTCTTCAGTCTGGCTTTCGTTCTCAACACTCCACAGAGACTGCGCTGACCAAGGTTGTTAATGATCTGATCACTGCTAAGACTGAACGCCATTACTCTCTCCTAATTCTCCTGGATCTCTCGGCTGCATTTGACACCGTTGACCACTCTCTTCTCATACAAACGCTGCAATCCCTAGGTCTTCAAGACACAGTTCTATCCTGGTTCTCATCTTACCTCTCTAATCGCTCTTTCACTGTTAATTTCTCTGGAGCCACATCTGCTCCGCTTCCCCTATCAGTTGGAGTACCACAAGGCTCGGTGCTAGGTCCTCTGCTGTTCTCTATCTATACCGCTTCTCTTGGAAATCTAATAAGTTCCTTTGGCTTTCAGTATCATCTCTATGCGGATGATACCCAAATCTATCTATCCTCTCCTGATATCTCGACATCTGTGTTGTCCCGTGTAACTGACTGTCTTTCTGCCATTTCATCTTGGATGTCCTCTCGTCAACTCAAACTTAATCTTTCTAAAACAGAGTTAATAATATTCCCACCCGCCAACAAGAGCATACCTGACATTTCTATCTCTGTTGATAACATGACCATAAATCCCACCCCACAAGCTCGCTGCCTAGGTGTAATCCTTGATTCACGCCTATCCTTTGTTCCCCACATTGACTCTATATCTAAATCATGTTACATACATCTAAAGAACATTTCCAGAATCCGCACATATCTCACACAAGACACTGCTAAAACCTTAATTCATGCACTAATCATCTCCCGCATTGACTATTGCAATTCCCTCCTTACTGGTCTTCCCAAAAACAGACTCAAACCCCTAAAATCTATTTTGCATGCTTCGGCAAGACTGATTTTCCTTGCAAATAGCTATTCCTCTGTTGAATCACTCTGTATGTCTCTACACTGGCTGCCTGTCTTCTACCGAATCCAATATAAAATACTTTTACTAACCTACAAGGCCATCAACAAAGCTGCACCAACATACATCTCCTCTCTTGTCTCAAAATATCTCCCAACTCGGCAACTCCGTTCTGCAAAAGATCTGCGTCTCTCATCCACCCTCATTACATCCTCCCATTCCCGGTTACAGGACTTTTTTCGGGCTGCACCCACTCTATGGAACTCTCTCCCTCGCACAATAAGACTCTCCTCTGTTCTACAAACTTTCAAGCGTTCTCTGAAAACCTACCTATTCAGACAAGCTTATAATATTCCTCAACCACCATCTTAACCTCACTACCTTTAGCCTGTTACACAATTTCACACAAGACAACTACCCCCGGACCAACATTGTTGTGTGACAGGATCATTTAGCTTATGAGTCACCCTACCTTTGCAGTCTGGCTGGGCCAAGATGCAAAATGTATACTTAACCTCATGTGTCAATCTCCCATTGTCCCATAGATTGTAAGCTTGCGAGCAGGGCCTTCTCACCTCTTTGTCTGTTTTACCCAGTTTGTTTATTAGTTTATTACGTTTGTCCCCAATTGTAAAGCGCTACGGAATATGTTGGCGCTATATAAATAAATGATGATGATGATGATGAAATGTGTTCAACTCACAAATAATAAAATGTCTATCAACCCTGCCTCTCTACAGCTACCAACCTCATCATCATCAGCATTCATTTCACCTTATTTCTCTCATGCCTTTTCCTCAGAACTACTTGAGTGACTTGTGTAGAACTGCCTACCTCACTTTCTCCCCTCTAGCTCCCTTATCGATTCTTGGCAATTGGGCTTTGCCCTCAACACTCCATTGAGATTGCACTCACAAAGTGATCAATGATCTATTTATAGAAAGTCTACAGGTCACTGTCCCATACTCATCCTCCTGGACCTCTCCACTGCTTTTAACACTGTTCATCACCTTCTGCCCACCCTTCACTCCATTGGCATTCATGACACATTTATTTCACGGATTGTTTCCTTTATATCTATCCTTCAGTGTCTCTACCTCTGGCACATCCTCCTCTCTACTACCACCACCCATAAGTCTATGTTCTCAGCCCTCTACTTTTCTCTTCGCACACATCTTCTCTTGGTGGACTAATTTACTCCTTCCAGTAGCACCTCCGCTATTATGACACCAAAGTCCACCTCTGCTCCCATTCTGTACTATTTTGTGTAGCAGTGGTTCCTCCACATGGATGGTCTCATTTCTACCTAAAGCTCATCATTTCTAAAACAGGGTCTAATGCTCCACTCAACTCTCCCTCACCATCAGCAACACCACAATTTCCTCAATCCTAAGCCCATTGACTTGCTGTCACAACTCCTCACTCTGCTTTATTTATCACATTCAGCTTCCATCCTGTTATTGTCCAAGATGCAACCAAAACTCTTATCCAGACTATCACCTCGACTACTGCAACCTACTCCTATCTGGAATTCCTTCACCATCTATCCTCTCTTCAATTCATTTTAAATGTGGTGGTAAGACTGAACTTCCTCTCTTGCTGCTTCACATTGATGCACCAGTCTACAAATCCCTACTCTCCAGAATCCAATCCCTCAACATCACACTTTCATACATCTCAAATCTCATTTCCAAATACTTTCCCTCACAAACTCTTAGATTTACCTGTAAACTGTGTCTCACCTTGTCTCTGATAACCATTTCTCATGTGCCGCTACCCTCATGTAATTCCCTATGACTTCAGCATAACTATACATTTTGGTGTCCTGGGTGAGAGAGAACACTGGCACCCCCACCCATCTTTGTGAGACCAATTGTAGCTGGTGTCTACTGTGGGACCTCCCTCCCTGGACCCCATGTTTTGGCTTCTTATTAATCTTTGTGTGGCTTTCTCTGTGCTAGATCATTCTCAACCCCTTGCCTTCCACTTCGAATACACAGGACATGCAGCGCGCACCACTGTTAGGTACATGTGGCTACCACTTCCCAAACAGAGCAGTGTGAAGCAGGACAGTCAGGGCAAAGTCTTGACAGCATGGGACAGTCCAGCACATCTGTGCACTTGGCAGACTCTGCTGCTCTCTCTGACCTGGTTTGTAGCTTTGACTACCTGATGCTGCTGGTATCTTAAGCTCAGTTGCTGCTTGGCCAGATCCTGGAATGTTGGGGCTATGTTAGAAAAGAGATAGGTGCTATTCACCTCATCAAAGCAGAGCAATGAGTGAAACTCTAGGACTGTCACTCCCAAACAATCTCAAGATTAAATCGATATCACAAATATTTAATAATTAGGCCTCTTCCTCCCAACAACCCTGACTTTATATTAATACTGTTTATGTCTAATAAATAGGCTCACTTACCACAGTAAGTGAGCCCATTTAATGTAAATTGAATAAAGTAAATTGGATTCACATTTAATAAATATGCCTATTTCCTCCCAAATAGCCCCAACATTAAATCAGTAGCACCGAAATTCATAAATTCAATAATTTCTCCCCCAAACCAGTCATACATTAGTGTTTACATTTATAAGGTTTCAACGTACAAGGCCTCCTTTCCCCCAAGCAGCCCCAAAATTTAATTAATAGCAGTACCATTTAAAAAAATGATATATATAGATATTTATTTCCCCCGAACCAACTCCAATATAATACCAAGCTTAATTCTCACAGTTCTTGCTTGCTATGCAAATTGGTATAAACAGATTATGACATTTTTTAACTTGATTAATTTTTAATTGCATGTTAAATAATTTAGTATGAGTTTTATAGGTGTTTTGCTTTTATGAACATTTATGCGGTTTCTTTGTATAAACATTTTCTTCCCAGGTGGTGTATTACATATGTTGATACATCTTAAATCGGAACATGAAGTTTCACATGCATTTGTTCAAAAGCAAGTGTCAAATCTGACATCCATGAACATACTGCTTGGGGTATAATGTAGAAAGAAAATTCTCAGTCAATGCATGTTTTTATATTATGCATGTGATATAAATGTCTAGTACTATGAGTCATAACACCCTCTGCCCAAATACTAACACTTCTATTTGTCAATTGCAATAAGGCGCTGAATTATTATACCTAGAAAGATATTGACCATCGACTCCCTCAATGAATGGCTCTTTCTTACATTTGATAAAGCAGTTCTTATTTAAGACTGCTCCAGTAATTCAATCACGGTGCACCTTTAACAGGCAAGTTCTCCTAAAACCTTGAGACTGGAAATGAGGAGAGGGAGGTGAGAGGGCAGGAAGGGAAAGAGAGAGAGAGGATGGGAGAAATGGATCTCGTATAGTAAGGTTGCCGGTCCTGGGGAGGGGCCAGACATCATTAGCATAACAATGAATGAAAAGAAAAAAATAACAGGTTACTGCCTAACAGTGTGATCATCTGAGCTCAGAGCTGCGCTCACTTTCATCATAGTCAATACTTACTGTGAAATTCAGAGTGGCCCTGAATCACAGATGTCTGAGCCAACACCCATCCTCAGCCTTGTGCCTTGGACAGTGCCACACTGCCCCAATTACAGCCCTGCACTGCAGATCACAGCCTTCAAATGTATAAATGATCTCTGAAAACCCATCGCTTTATTAGTACTCACCCTATGGCGCCTTACAAATCAACAATAATAATGATATAATGTGTGTAATTATTCCCAGCATATCTCTTGTATATCAGTCTTATTATTTTAAAAGATGACAGATACACTTGCTTGTATTTATTATATTATCCATTTTAATTTGTTGTAATGGCTTTAAAAATATAACTGAAGAGACTTTGCAGCATAAACACTTGTATTTTCATTCATTCACTAGCTTAATTTCATTTGCTACCCTGGCTTGATTATTCCAACAGCAACAGGTCTTCATCATTAAAAAGTGATATTTGTTTTGGGCTGGCAGGTTCATTTTCCTCTATATCTTGCTTGACAGCTGTTAAATCGGCAATGGCAGATGCAAGATCATCAATAGTAAATGTTCTAGCTGTAGGAATCTTAGGGATCAAACGTATTGGTTGCCACACTGTGCCAGGGCATCTTGAGTCAACAACAGAAGGTTTTGCTGGTAGATCTAACACAGTTGTTTTAGTAGTGTCTGGGGAAACCTCCTGTATAAGTATGGTAATGGGCATATTACTGGGTATTGGTTTTGTTTGCTGCACAGGAATGTCATTTGAAGATGCTAAGTTCTGAGAAATCTCTATAACACTGGCTTCATTACCATTATCTGCTAATTCCTCTGAAGAGTCGTCATATTTATGACCATGGTTGGGTTTGCGTCTGTTTTGTTTCTCTCTTCTTCCATGTTTTTGTCCTTTATTATTGTGTTCATGTCTCTTTGGTTGCTGCAGTTTTTGGATAGGTTGGAAGGGTTTCACATTGCTATTTTGAACGGTCGTGCGGGCCCGGCGAAATGGGCTCAGTCCTATACGTGCAACAACCTGGAATACAAATATGAAATGATGATTCTAAAGTTATCATGCCATCAACAAAAATCTCTGAATTATTTTCGATATTCCTTTTTTTTCCTTTAGCACTAAATCTGACTGACCCTCCCCTTTTCTGGTTAAGCAAATACTTTAAGTCTACACATCTTACAAAAGCATTAACCAGGGAAAAAGTAGGGAAACTGTTTTAGGAAGTATATATGCTTTTACTGGTTATAAATGATGCCTTATAAGGGATTGTGTTTTATTGAAAGTGCCACTGCAGCATTTGGCAATCTTTTTTTTTTTCTTCTCCCTTTACCATAGTTGCAAAAGTTGAACATACTTTTTCATTATTGTTAAAGACCCTCTCACCAGTCCCAGTTTTAAATGACATTGGCTATTTACAATTATGTTGGCTGTGAAAATTTGACTCTGATTTGACATCTATGGCCTGATACGTTAAAGAACATAAGTCCATCTACATGGCTTATTTTGCGTATTTTCATTCTGCGCATGTGAAAAAAGGAGACTTACACCAAAGTATGCAATTCATGTTTGCACATATATAACACTTCCAACTGCCTACGTTTTGAAAGGCGGAACAGGGTGAGGAAAAGGAGGACTACCGTAGGCAAGGCTAGGCACATGCACAAGCGGCCTTTCCAAGTTTTAGGTAGCTCTAAAGTACGTGTTTTTTAGCTGCATCATTTGCACCAGCTACAGGGCTGGTGTAAGTGCCAAATGATGATGGGAGTGTATGCATGCCACAACGTGTGTGTGCAATTAGGTGCAACTGTAAAAATGTATTTTATATACAGTACACTTTGAGAATGTCATGATAAATGTATTTCATGTAAAAAAAAGTTTTTTTTTCTTTCCAATGTATCATTAACAGGTGGCAATAATTGAATATTTTTTTGTTCTGTGTGGTCTACTGGAACTTGATATTGCACATATGCTTTGTTCTTATCCTGCAGTGGGTTGTAACTGTCTGTATACGGCAAGTGCCATACAGGCAGAGCATACTTAGAACTGTATTCAACAGAAGCTGTTTCTTCAGATCTCCTTGTAGTTGAATACGGGTGTACAGGCGGTCAAATTGCATGCATTTGTTTTTAAATCTGCATTCCTTAATGAATGTCTAACAATCTACAATACAGTATACATTAATCTTTATAATGTTATCCTACACTATTTACCATGTCATGAGATTTTTAGTTCCATAACAGAGGGTGAGCCAAAGTTTGACCGATACTGCACTACACTATACATTGCACACTACACTGCATTGCAGAGCCGCTACTCAGTCGCACTGACATGTCTTTGCATCCGGCGACCCTCTCTCCACTGTTTAAATCCGCTGACCACATGTAACACTTGGTAATAGGAACTAAACAGTGAATGAGAGCCACATGCAAGAATATCTCATGTCTGTCAGCATGACTCTGAGCAGAGGTTTGAAATCTTCACACCTGGCCAACACATAGCACACATGTGGATGCTAAGCATGCTGGGAGGTCAGGTGGACTTTTATAAGGCCAGGCTGTACTTCACAGCCCTCTCTCTCCTCATGTTCCAGACGCAGCAAGTATTTCCTATTTCCCTTCCCACCATACTAATAGGCGCTCATGGCTGCATTGTGTTTAATGGACCATCGGGGGTTTTTGTGATGTATAAGACAATGTGGTATAGGACTACGTGGTATGTATAGTTGCATATATGCATTAATGATAGTGATATTGTATGTTAGTACTTGGAGCATATAGTCAATGGCATTTGAGACAATGTGAGAGCATATGGTTTGTGTTATGAGTGATCACTAGTAATGATTAGAATTATAGTATTTATAAGTAATGAGCATTATAATGGAATCAGGGATACATATACACACATACTTGTCTTTAATACATAGTTAGGACCCATGTTTGGATCATGCATACCTAATACCTTATAAATAGACACTCAAATAGGTATGTGTAGGAGCTGGTTGTACCCACAATTGTCACTTGAGATTTTCAATTTGACCGGAACTGCCTTGTGGGGACAGTTTCATGTATTCTGGTCATCTGAGGACATCCGTAAACTTACACCAACACCTAGCCATGGCTAGTCAAACAGGTTATAACCATTGATTTAAGGTGAATAGTCAGCAACTGTGTATTCATTCAATCATTTTTATTTATCTTTATAGTTGCTATCCAGTACTTTAGGTAAAATGTCACAGCTAACCAGTTTCGATATTCTAGTGCAGATGATTCAGATATGATGCATTGCATATAACACCACCATGCTTTCTGGCCACCCTGCATGTCTGAAGAAACTGCTTCATATGCTTCTCTGCAGCTTTGTCTTCCTCTCTGTCCCGGTTTTGTTTCCTTCACTTATTTATGACCTTAGAGAAAACAGAATTGTCCATTACAGATAATTGAGAAAGCAAAATCCTTTAAGTAGCAAAGTATTGTACTACACCAACCTTTGGAAACCTTAGTTGTACTTTTGTGTCTTACACCGTCTCCATTGTGAAAGAAAAGTGTTGACAGAACACATGGCTGCTTATCACTCTGGTTCTGGGGATTGCTCATACTTAGACTCGTCACTTTGTAGCTGAACTGGTTCTAAAGAAAAATATATCAAAGACTGATTTTAAAAGGTAAAACCAAATCCATATCATATCAATCAAATATGATATTTCAAACCTACCATTTGGATCAATGTTAATCTTTTCTTGTATTTGGATTCAGCTGGTCTTCTCCTTTCAAGATCCATTAAAAATTTGCTGATCTTGGCAAGTTCTTACCTTCTGGGAGGCGGTAATATTGTTATTGCACAATAATGTTGTGTTAAAGGAAGTCTGCCACTTGATCCAAAGCAGCTGTTCTTGCAAATATGTAGACATTTTCAGTGGTCATTTCCAGGGCTCTCTTAAGACCATCTTGGGCCCCTGGGCACAGCAGTGCACCGGGGCCCCTATATATAAAAAAAAAATAAAATGATTATATATATGGGCCCGTCGGAGGAAGCCCAAAAAAAAAAAACCTGGAAAAAGAAAAGAAAATACTTACCGTGCTGTCAGCTGGCGATCCGGCTCCCTCCATGGTCTCCTCCTCCGTCGCGCTCCGCAATGGATATCGGGCGGGCGTGATGACGTCATGCCCGACATGCACTGCGAGCGCGACGGAGGAGGAGACCAGGGAGGGAGCCGGATCGCCAGCTGACAGCACGGTAAGTATTTTCTTTTTCCAGGTTTTTTTTTGGCTTCCTCCGACGGGCCCCCCTGGGCTGCAGTGCCCCTTGGCACCTGCCCATTGTGCCCTATGGGAAAGACGGCCCTGGTCATTTCACATTCTCTACGCTTCTCTGCAAGAAGTTCCATTGCACTTTGCTTTGTTGGTGTTACCAGGACTGAAACTTACCTACCTAGTATTCCTCGGATTTCAATCCTTGTGAAGTGCCAGCAGAGTTTCTTCTCAAGCTTAAAGTGCTGAGGTAACATCTTCAGGAAGTATCTTTGGAATAAAAGATAGTTAACGGCATCTTGGAAACTTCTCCTTGCCTTCTTAGATTGAATAAGATCACCTCTGTCATTGAAAGCAATACCCAGTTTTTAAGTGAAGGCTCATCATCATCATCATCAACATTTATTTATATAGCGCCAGAAGATTCCAAAGCGCTTAACAATTGGGAACAAACAGTAATAAAACAATACTGGGTAATACATACATACGTAAAGGTAAGAAGGCCCTGCTCGCAAGCTTACAATCTATAGACTTAGTGGATAAAATAACAAGTGCAATTTTTTTCACATATTCAGTGAAAGGTAAGACCTGATGCATGTTCCATTTTGACTCCTTTAGAGTTTTTAAGGCAGCAGATGATATCTGCTCATTTCATCTTGTCTCATAGATCTTCCTGAAGTTTAGTGTATATTCCGCTATAGCAGTGCAGCCCTCCATCATTGCTCAGCATTCTGAAATGTTCAAAATCTTTTGCAAGCCATAGACAACCTTCAGTGCCAGTGAGTAAGTCTTGAATGTACTGGTTTCATTGTCGTACGCAGCCACAATTTTCATTTACTACATGCAAAAAGCTATAGAAATGCTGTCACATATGTATGATGCATCTGTCGTTTTTAATGGTGAATAAACTTTCATCTTGTGTTATGTCATTTATAAAGCTCCAAAAAAACCACTGTTAATGCCAGGCGTGACAGGTTCATTAAAGGCACACAGAGACTGCACTCTGTTTATTCCAGGTTTCGGTTAGTTGCACTTTTGACTTAATTTTTGGGATTGCTGATTTATGTGTGATTCTGGTTTGACAAAATATTTTATTTTAATAAAACATTTTTCAATGAATATACTTTCCTATTGCCATTCTGGGATGTTGATAGGGAAAGGAGGATTTTATCCAAACACATTCTGCGGTCCTTGTTAAACTGACTTTCTGATGGGTAAGCTTTGGTCGTTGAAACCTGGCAAAGCTCTTCACCAGTGTTGGCTAACGCCGACGATGTTACAGTGATAGATAAGATGAAGATAGATAAGATGAAGCCCTATTTTTTTCAGAGATGGGACTTTTCTCTACACAATCAACCCCAGTGTCTCAATGGGATCTGATACTGCATTTTATTATTGCATGTTACGCATCCTTTGATGCATATCAATTATTGGCTTTCCTTTCACTTTAGGGGCATATGCAAATACTGTAAGCAATGTTTTGAATATGGCCTGAGAAATGGAGAGGAGGGAGAGTTATCGGCTGAAATAACACAGGCCTGGATGCAGAGTTGAATTCAACCTGGGCTTAATTTATAGCCCAAAAATGTGCACACATAAATAGCATATTTCACCCCATATGCCAAGTCTTTATATGTAGCATTTGCGCCCGGTTTACCGCAGGCGTACCTATGGCCACATACACCTACACAGAACTAGGTCGGAAGTGCAATAAAAATTTGCAAACATTTTTGTTTTCCTAAGGAAAAATACATTTGCTAGTCATTATACAGCATATATAACCTTCATTCTTGTGTACAAATGTTAATAAGTTTTTTTTTAAATACACACAAAAATCCTACAATATACTCATGATCATTGAAGAAAGCACCCAGCAGCTGTACATGTGAAACAGCAATCAGTCAATCAGAAGCGGTTAGCGAGTGCTAACAATCAGGGCCATCTTAACAACATTATGGCCCCCAGGGCAAAGCAGTGCACTGGGGCCCCTACCTACACAGCCACTCACATAACAGAAAACAGACTGCAGAAGAGAATAACATAACAGAATGTATAGCTGACTAAATGACAGGAAACAGACTGCAGAATCTATCTATCTATCTATTTATCTATCTATCCATCTATTCTCTTTTTTTTTTTTTTAAATGTTCTTGTTCAGTGACCCTTGAAGTATTTGAGATACAGCAACTAAAGAATCAAATCCCCCCTTCACTTACCTTTCAATCGCCTTGTTCTCCGATTGCACCCCCTTCTTCTCTTCTTTTTTCTTATTCTGTGTCTTCCCTTCTTTGAATCCTCACTGTCACTTGCTTCTCCGTTGCTTCTCGCATTGCTTCTTGCGTCGTGGCTCCTCTGTGCTGGGCTCTTCAATGAAAATGTTGGGCCCGCTGGGCTCCCGGGCACCCGCCTATCGTTCCCAGTGGAAAAGACGGCCTGTCACAAATCAGGATCTTAGCCGCACTTACCTCATCCGCCGCTGTCATATCACGGCTACCTGGGTCCCTTCTGGTCATCTGCAGCATTCCCGTTCTCCACACCTTCATTTGTAAACAAACACATACTGTCTGTCCTGCTGCATGGGCGCGGCCATCTTGGATGCAGTCAGGTGATCAGTCCAAACCAAGCAGATTCAGAAGCTGTGATCACATGAACTGATCAGCCAATAGTTGTTTGGGACATCCTATTTAAACCTGCTGCTGTGATCTGTTCATTGCCAGAACAACACACTTCTCTCCAGAGGATAGTTCTTGGCTCCAGTGTTCCTGACTGCATTACAAGTGCAGTAATCCTGTCTGCACTCCTAAGTGCAGTGTTCCTGACTGCATTACAATGGCAGTGTTCCTGACTGCATTACAAGTGCAGTAATCCTGTCTGCACTCCTAAGTGCAGTGTTCCTGACTGCATTACAAGTGCAGTGTTCCTGACTGCATTACAAGTGCAGTGTTCCTGACTGCATTACAAGTGCAGTGTTCCTGTCTACATTTCCAGACTGCTAATTCCCCTGCTATATTCTACAATCAGCACGAACATGAGCAAGAAGTTCATCCAGGCTGCTAAGTTCTGTTTCACTCCTGCTCCAGCTAGTCCCAAGGGTCCCGAATCGGATCAAGAAATTCAGACGACCGTGACACGGCCCTGCTAGCAATCTGACATCATCAGCTGATACTATAATAACATAACTGTAACAGGTGTATCTGTGTTCAGGTCTGCATCAGTGTGCAATTCTGCAAAAATGTCTTTAATGTACTCAGCCTACATTAGAATACCCCTTCTCTCTCTGTCATGCCTCTTCAGACTCAAGCAGGTGCAAGAGTGAATGCGTGCAACTCTGTGTAGGTACTTGCAGGGAATTTACACTATGCAAATGGACGTATGGTCAACTCTGCATCATGCCCACAGTGTTTAGGTGACAACACACTAGCACAAGAGAAGGTTGATCAGCAAGTTTGTATAACCATGTGTTACTAATTTAAGCATTATGCATGCAAACAGTGGAAGTGTTGTTCCCCTAAAGAGGGCTGGTGTTTTTACGTAATCTGTTCTTCACTCTCCTTGTGCAGACCCATCAAAATCTTTTACCAGACACAACCAAAGTTTGTGCCCTAGTGTTGACTAATAATTATTGTGTCACCTTTATCTGCATGTTTTGAGTATTTAGTTTATATTTGTAGGTTCGTGTTTAGGGTTGGCAGTGCCCTCTTGCTGTGGTTAAAAGGGCACCCCATCTGCGCTGAAGAAAATATTTATTTTCTGCATGGGTAAATTTGTAAAGTGCTACAGAATTTTCTGGTGCTATATAAATAAATGTTGATGATGATGGGTAATGTGCCTCCTTAGTTTCTAAGTCCCTGTTATGAACAGAGCAGGTATCGGAAAAAGCGGTAGCATGGAAGAGTGAAGTGCCAGAGGGGTGTCATGGCACATACCCCCCTCCATCTCCGGGCAGGAATGCGATGGATATACCAGCACCGGCTTGTTTGTGTTAATGGAATCTGCTACTCAGCCCTATGAAGTGATACTCGTTTTTGCTGGAATGGATGTCACTCAGTGCTGTGGTATTTTTTTTTTTTAACTACACTCATCAATACTGCTTTGAAGATGAGCCAACATATATTGTCACAGATTGCTTTCACAAAATTGATTTCCGCATCCCTTGAAATGACAAGCAAAGAAGTAAAAATATATTCATAGTAATCTAAACAGTGTATTTTTATATTTAGATTTCAGTTAATAAAAATGAATGATGCTAAGGTTATTAGCAGCTGGATATGTACATTTACGTCTCCTTATTCATGCTCCAATGAGCTGTACATTTTGCCATTTGCTGTAATAGTTTTACACATCCATTGTACCTTGTGGACAGTGGTCAATGTGGCTGGGGTTTAAATGGTGAGGAAATCAAGGAAAGCTATGCCTACATTTGGACCTCCTTCTCATTAAATTGAACTTTTCTCTTAATATACTGCTTATACAACCCTCATTAAGGGGTCTATTTGCTATAATTCGGTGATAAAGCTATTGCCATATTTTATCATTAAAATATCTTTGAGGCAACAGAACGATACTTGGCTACCTTGGCGATACTGACCCAGAGTGGTAAGAGTTATTTTACCAATTGGGTGGGCCAGTCTCAGATCTGCTCAATTCCATATTTTAAAAAGAATAGTAAAAAATACAATACATTTTAAAAAATAATCCCCAATATTAAGATGCTTTATTCAAAGTATAAAGTATTTGCTTTCATTTTCTTCTGTTATCTCCATCCTGAGATGATGAACAGAAGAGACAGTGCTTTGCATGGGGAAACTATTGCCAGCAAGACCTGATGAATCTTACTGCTGGCAGGAGCTGAAAGTAAAAATACCTAATCGCACTAGAAAGTGAAGAATAGGTTAGTACCTTCATCTTGTATTGCACTTAGTGGGTAATATCCAGGTAGAAAAGAGCCAAAAAAAGACTACCATCCAGATTTGCCCATTACAAGCAAACAGATTCCAGCCATAATTTTCTAGAATGCACTAGATAAAGGATAGAATCTGACTTGTTGCCATGGGCAATACCTTCACTTTTCTGTTTTTAGAAGGTTGATAAATCTACCCCTAGGGGTTAATCAAGGTTTACAATTGATATTGGAAAAAGTAAGTAGAGGAATTGACCATACTGCTCCAATGAGAACACTGAAGACTCAGGGTATGCATGAGTTAATCAAGATAATATCAAAAGGAAAAAAAACCTTACCTAAAATATCTCTCTTTATTGTTTTTAATTGAAATGTATTTATAAAATGCGAAATATTACAATGAAGTTGACAAATCAGTGTTTGGTTCTACTTTTAATTCAATATTTAGTGCGGATATATTCCGTCATATATGGTATTTATTAAGACTTAGGGAATAGGCATTTGTCCAATAAGCAATTTAATTCATATAGCTATTTCCCAGAAGAAATGGAGCGTGTTAAGGTGATATAAAGTCAAGCACAGTTACCAAAAAGTGTTCAAATCTATAATACAACCATTTATTTACATTTTCTGATTATTTATCAGAGATGTTGATATTTCACTCATGTTTTTTCGTGTCTCTCTATAGTAAAGTATGGTCATTTGTATAATCTCCACTAGAGGGCACATGTTATACTAAGTAGTCAATTCACATGGGTTGGAGTGCTTTTGTGATACTATGTGACTGGATCTAGCATAAACAATAGATCTATGCTTCAATGCATATAAGTCCCTGATACTTTTATGACCTTAGTGTAGCTGATAGGACATATTCAATTAAGTCTAAATATCGCGGATACGTTCTCCCACTGACAACCCCCATAACATAGAGTTGTGAAGGAAAATCCGCAATGCTGCGGTACCGTATTGTCACCTTACACGCTCAGCCGCACCTATCCGCAAGGTCTAGACTTAATTGAATATGCCCCATGTCATCCTATGAAGTACAGAGTTAATAAACTGTATTCCCTAGAGTCTAGGTTAACATTTATATAGACACTCATGAGAGAAGTATTTCCCAAAGGACTTGCAAAATACTAGATTCCAAAATTATCAGGTACAGCATAAAATAATGTCTCCCAAATATACTCCAGATTTAGGTATATACTAATGTCTGTGTGGGAAAATCATACCGTTCTGCATCTCACACTTATTAGTAGTATAAGTTGATATATTTATATCCATAAACTACCGCCAGCCACACCACTGTTATCACCCACGATGATGACCAATTGATTTATAGGGCATAGCTGTATGAATTTAGACTGTAAGCTCCAGTGGTGCAGGGACTGATGTGAATGACACACACATCTCAGCCGCCTATTAGTATCATTTTAAAGGATAAGCAGGTAGCTGCATTACCCATAACTAAGTAGCCCACTACCCCCTCAGCCCAGCCAGCCCATGACAACTGCATGTACACTAAATGGATAAAAGTGTTTGACCACACCTGTTATTTATTGAATTGAGGTATTTCAATCAGACCCGTTGCCAGAGATGTATAAAATAAAGCACCTAGCCATGTAGTCTACATTTGCAAACATTTGTGATACAAAATGCGCCAATCTGAAGAGCTCAGTGACTTCAAGCGTGGTATTGTGATAGGATGCCAACTTTGCAATAAGACTATTCGTGAAATTTCATCCCTGCTGGATATTCCACAGTCAACTGCAAGTAATATTATTAGAAAGTGGAAGCATTTAGGAGCAACAGCAACTCAGCCACAAAGTGAAATACCATGTAAAATCACACAGCGGGGTCAACGACTGCTAAGGCACATGGTGCATAAAAGTCGCCAACTCTCTGCTGATTCCATAGCTAAAAAATTCTGAACTTCCACTGGCATTAATGTAAGCACAAAAACTGTGTGGCAGGAGCTTAATGGAATGGGTTTCCATGGCCTAATAGCTGCATGCAGCCTCACATCACCAAGACCAATGCTAAGCGTTGGATGGAGTGGTGTAAAGCACACCGACACTGGACTGTGGAGCAGTGGAAACGTGTTCTGTGGAGTGACGAATCACGCATCTCTGGCAGTCAGATGGGCGAGTCTGGGTTTGGCGGATGTCGGGAGAATGTTACCTGCCTGACTGCATTATGTCAGCTGTGAAGTCTGAAGTTTGGTGGTGGAGGGATAATGGTATGGGGCTGGTTTTCAGGGTTTGGTCTAGGCCCCTTATCTCTAGTGAAGGGCAATCTTAATGCTTCAGTATACCAAGTCATTTTAGACAATGTTATGCTTCAAACTTTGTGGCAACAGTTTAGGGAAGGCCCTTTTCTATTCCAAAATGACTGT
The DNA here is from genome assembly GCF_038048845.1 of Mixophyes fleayi. NCBI lineage: Eukaryota > Metazoa > Chordata > Amphibia > Anura > Limnodynastidae > Mixophyes > Mixophyes fleayi. Next base: position 116,450,994 of record NC_134404.1, read on the forward strand.
GCCCTAGTGCACAAAGCAAGGACTACAAAAACATGGTTTGATGAGTTCTGTGTGGAAGAACTTTACTGGTCCGCACAAAGCCCTGACCTCAACCCCATCGAACACCTTTGGGATGAACTGGAACGGAGATTGCCAGCCAGGCCTTCTCGTCCAACATCAGTGCCTGACGTCATAAATGCTCTACAGAATGAATGGGCACAAATTCCCACAGAAACACTCCACCATCTTGTGGAAAGCCTTCCAAGAAGAGTGGAAGCTGTTATCGCTGCAAAAGGAGGACCAACTCCATATTAAACTATATGTATTTGAATACAATGTTATTACAGTCCCTGTTGGTGTAATTGTCAAGCGTCTGAATACTTTTGTCTATATAGTGTATATTTTCAACAAATAAATGTATTATTTCTTTGTTTTGTTTCCTTCATGCGACACATATTTCCTCTTCAATTAAAAATCCCAGAACATGCAATCACAAATGTGCAAATGTCTGTGCAGGGCAGACTGGGTGAGATGATTGAGATATGGGTTTTCTAATTTCATGTTCTTGTGGTTGCTACCCCATGACATTGCATTGCAGGAATTATTCTAAATAAGGTCCCTGTTTATTTTTTCTTTCATTTTCTGAAGTAAATACAATAATCACAGAAATATGGTACCATAATCCATTATTGTGCGCTTACAAAGGAAGAGGAGACACACTTACATATTGTACCGTATTACAACTAGGAGCTGAAAGAACATTCATAGTCTGGTCTGTAACATTCATTTCCGTATTGCAAGACAGCTGATTCTAAAATAAAATGGAAAAAGAAAATAAGAGGTAAAGTTACTAATGTTACTTTTTATTTGGTTTTCAATTTATTTAAACTTCTCTTTAAACACTTCTTAAATGTAATTTGTATATGTTAGCTTATGATATATGTTATTTTTTTCTGAAAGGATTTACTGGGTTTTACTGCTTGAAATATTGTATCTTTCCGAAGGCTCCAATAATATTTAAATGAAAAACTGGAACACAAATTTGGAAGTTTATTGACGTCTTAACATCTAGCCCTAATTCGCGGCTGCCATATACAGTAAATAGGGAACTATTACCACTTATTTTTATGGAATCTAGTACATGTGAAATAAACATTTTTGGTTGTAAGATTTTTTCGTTTTTGACTGTAAAGTGGTTCTTCGTGGCTGTGTAACTTTGTACATGCAGATTTTAAAGTCCAAAGGGTATATTTACTAAACTGCAGGTTTGAAAAAGTGGAGATGTTGCCTAAAGCAACCAGAATCTTGTTATCATTTAGTACATTCTACAAAATGACAGCTAGAATCTAGTTGCTATCGGCTACAGCTCCAGTTTTTCAAACCCGTAGCTTGATACATTTGCCCCAAGGATCTTCTCAATTTGTCTAGATGGATCTATTTGAGATACAATCAAAGTCCTATCAGAATCTACATGTCTACAATACAGAAGATAGATGATCAGTCTCCTGTCCCCTCCAGTAATGCACACAATTGTTCTAGAACTGGCTACTAGGGATATCATACTAGTAGTAGAAAGACAAAAATCCACATAAAACAGACCAGCTGAAAACTCCAATTAGATATATTGTCTGGTTACAGGGTGCACAGTGTCACACATAAGACTAAGGGCTAGATTTACTAAGCTGCGGGTTTGAAAAAGTGGGGATGTTGCCTATAGCAACCAATCAGATTCTAGTTGTCATTTTTTTAGAAGGTACTAAATAAATGAAAGCTAAAATCTGATTGGTTGCTATAGGCAACATCCCCACTTTTTCAAACCCGCAGCTTAGTAAATCTAGCCCTAAGGGTCATTGCTTTACACCATCCTGTACCCAACAGGATTTTAAACTGTTTTCAATAAATGATATCCTACTGGAGGTGTGAACTGGTCTGAGTGCACATATTGCTTTTTGTCTGCCTAAAATGATAAGGATAGTGCACTCACATATAATCTGATTATAGCTGTCATCTTGCTAATGAACGTAAGAAAATGTATACGTAGCACATCTGAGCACAGTCCACAATATTCTTTATTCAGAACTTACATGTTTGACAGATTTCCAGGGATTTCTACCCTCTGATCAATACCATGCAAAACATGAAAGATTATGTGTCTGATAAGTTTGAAAATATATTAAAATGTTAGAGGAGCAGATAATATATCTGCAGTAAGGAGAAGCGGCATATATCAAGGTCCTTTTGTTTTCTTTTTATAAGCCCTGCTGGAGCTGCATTTGTCAAGGAGGCATAAATAAATGTCCATAAAGTGATTTCTGACGAGCACTGTGTGGTGGTATATGGTCTGGTAAATGTTGATAAATCTTGCTGTGGAAGTGGCATACAGCGGTCTTATAAATGTTAATATCAAATGTGTTACACTCCTATTGTAGGTTTCTTCTGTGATAAAAGTGCAATGTGTTGCATGTAATAAGAGAAGACTTTTTGGTGCATAAAATAGAAAGTGCTGTGCTTACTTAATAACATGTGATATTAAGGATATCTAGATACAGGGTGCAGGGCATTTTATCATCTTTCATTAAATGTTAATATTTTTCTATGCTTGTGCTGGTCAGTTCAATTTATTGAACATTGTGGATTTATTGCAATTTTTTATGGACACTATACAGTAATTCTTATTGTGTATACTTCTACTGAGCGCATCCTTTCCTTGGATTTATATATATTTATAGAATATTATTTGTCAAATTGGGAGTGCTGGCTCCTTTAATAGTAAAACTGTCAAATTCCGCTCATTTTCGATAGCACCACTGCCAAGTTATTATTTCGACCACTGTGTGTGTGCGTGTGTATATATACTATATATTTTTATTTTCTAAAATAGGAAAGGCATGTATTTCAATTATGTTTAAAATTTTGTATACATATATCACAGGTGAAATGGGCAGGAGAGTGAAATTGCCTTAACTACTGGGTATGAGAATTTCAAAGTTATCAACTGGTAAAAATCACAATTATGGCTGCCTTTAATTAATGTAGATGTAGACTGACATCTCAAATAAGCTCCTGTTTATGTGGATAAAGGTAAGTGAGTGAAAAACAATAGAGCCAGGAATGTAGAAGGAGAGGTCAAAACATCTGTTGTAGAGCACAGCCCTGATGAATACACAGCTGCGATGAAGGAGGGGGCATGCTATGGGGTTTAGACTCGTATATTAAACACTGCCAAAAGTAAGGATCAAATATGTACAGGATACAGGTTTATAAAAATGCCAAAATCAAAACTTATGTTAAGCCCTTCTGGCGATAATGTGTCCAGTTGGTATATCCCTCCAGGCTTCCTCTTTCAAGAGCATGACAATGAGATCACTATGGTCTTTGGACTTTTTTGATGCCATCGAAACTGCTGTGGAGTCATGTGTCATCATGAAGTGATCATTTTGTTTTTTATATCTCTCAGATGTAATTAGATTATGACTCTTAGGCTTCTGATTGTTTTTCTGATATATAGAAGTCCATAAAGACACATTAACACATATGACCCGCTGGTTTTGCACATGATTTTATTTTCTTTATTGGTAAAACCTTTGTGATTGACATTTGAATGGAAGGTGGCGAGGGGTCTGGTGGTCTTGCATATCCAAAGCCTAACAGGCTACACACTTTTTGCAGTATAAGAAACCGGTTATCTTTTCTTTTAACAAGGTCTCCTTTGAAGTTTCTTTCTTAAGTGGGATGGCACCTTTGACAAGCTTGTTCTTTAGGTTTACCAGAATTATTTATATACTACCTGAGGTCTGCTATAGGTCAATTTTCTCCTGGAAGCCATCTTTTTTGTACTCTAGCATAACCATTTCTGATTTGAGAGAAATGCTAAAATTGGATCACACAACCCAGAATTGTACCCCAGTGGGAGAACTAATCTGGAATAACAATCCCCATTTCAAAAACATCTTTATATGGAGAAGATACATAGTTGACATGATATGTATTTTAAGAAGGAACCAGTCAGAACTGGAATAATGTATAGCCCACATCAATTCCAATAACCTTAATCTACAATTTAAAGACAACACCAGTAATACAAAGGTATTCTGTATTGTATTTTATTAAGATGCTTTCTGTACTGTATGTGTATCTGTAGAATATCATTAATTACAAGTCAGATGGTAGTCCAGGATTTTAACAGGTTATAATAACATTTATATGGCTGTTTAATTGTGTTACAAATTTATTTATACCAGCCCTTTGTTTATTATAATCTGGTCCATGCAATGATACAGATAAATATTTGCCAGCTATAATTCACTTTCTATTGGCAACAGTAGTCAAAGTGGGCCAGTATATGTTGGTATGCCATACTGGTACTTCTAACCACTGCCTGACTGATTAGTACCTCAGAGTCCGTGCTGAATTGCTCTGGTCTCACTGTGGGGGTGGTTTTTGAGGTCCCTAATACATCTTTTAAGTAGCCAAAGCTAACTTAGGATGTCTGCTGTGTCTCTTGTCAGGCTGTCTAAACAGTAATTCTCTTCTGCATGATATCATAAGTCCGGCAGCCTTAGTATGGCTCCTCCCCTGGGCCCCCACATCTTTGATCTCTCCCAGGGCCAATGTGATCGGCAGCTAGGTTAGGGAATTGTACCAGATGAGACACACACGGTCAGGCATAATGAAAGACCTCATCACCAGTCCTTCCAATATGTGAGAGTGACGTGTCTTTGTCATGATACCGGGGAAGGTCTGGAGTTGGGGATGGTATAGTATGTTAACATATATTAAATAAATATTTTTTTAAATCTAGATCCCAGCCTAGTGTCAGAAGCCCAGTTATCCTGTGGGGATTGCAGGCAAAATACCAAGCTTTTACCACCACCTTGTGCTGTGTGTGGAGGGAAAAATAAAATAAATAGACTCAAATCCCAGTGCCCCCTGGTGGATGTGGGACCCAGGAGGCATGCTTTGCCATTCCCACCACTGTTGTAGGTGCAGAGTAAGTGAAATGACCACCAGCTTAGTGCTTGGGGGCCTAGCCCATCCCCAGCTGATGTAGTTTGGCAGTGAGATGGACAGAAGGAAATGTGCACTAGTCCTCAGTCTGGTGCTGGGGCTGTAGCCTGTCCCCTGGAGTCAGTGGGGTAGGATAAAAGTATATACTAAAGCCCAAACCGCCGTTAAAAGGTGACATTTTTCAAAACCACCACTTTACAAATCGCCATCCCGATTTTAACAATGATGAACATACAAACCACCAGATTTACTAAGCTGGGTTTTTCAAAACTGCCGCAAAACAGCCATCCAAGCAGCCAAAATGAAGAGGTGGCTGTGAGTGGCGAGATTGCTCAAACAACATGCTGTTTGAACTATTTTGTCATTCAGAACATAAGAGAAAGCACCATTGACATTTAAATTATTTAGGCAATCATTATTTATTGATTAAGGGGCAAAATGTAATATTAACTTATGAGGGAAGTTTTTAAAATATTAGAGGACACTATTATAGCATTATATTATGTGGGAAATGTGAATATATAATACTATTAACTGATTGTTAATAGTGGATATAATTATTTATGTTGCACAATTTGGCATTACATAGTGTCTGAATAATATAATTATTAAATAATTTTGTCACTTAATATAATTAATTTCCCCCCCCCATAAGTTATTAAATTAATTTTGCCCCTTAATCAATAAATAATGATTATCCAAATAATTTAAATGTCAATTGTGCATTCTGTTATATTCTGAATGGCAAAATAGTTCAAACAGCAGGTATTAAAACTGTCCTGTCCTGTCTTTTGGATGGCAGTTTAGCTTTTTCAATCCGCCATTCATCACCATACATTTTAAATTGAAGCCTGAAACCGCCCTATTGTAAAAGCTGCGGTTTGGACCACTAAACCACCGGCGATGGATGGCGGTTTCAAACCGCCATCAGACTCGGCTCTTAGTAAATCCAACCCATGGTCTTTTATGGTCCTTAATAAATACCAGCCAATATATTGTTGGGTAGTCCATTTCTTTCCGTATAAAACGAATCACAGTAAATTTGTATGTAAGTAACATTTTGGGGCTGATTCGATTGCGTCCATTTTTTGTAATGCTGCGGTAAAAGTAAAAAGTATATTAACACAAGGTTTAATAAGAAGCCACAGCCGTTTTTCTTTCTGTGGTGTTAAAAATCGCGGTATTCAATTTGAAATCAATAAACGCTTCCCCTGCGCGTTAATCCTAGGTCAATGCACATTGCAGGGGAGGGGAGGGTTTAACATGACCATCATGAACCTATAAATAAAATCGCAGCCAACGGCAAACTGTCATTTGCTGTTGTCTCCTGGCTCCCTGGTGACTTCATCGGATCTGTTGGCAATTTTTGGCTGTGAAAAGTTCTATTACATTACATTAAATTACACTACACATTTTTTATACTATTGTCATTTCACTACACTAATTTTAATTTATATCCATACAAAAGTACCACAAAAACACATTTATACATACATACATACATACATACATACATACATACATATACACACACATTTTAATTTGTATTGTGTAATTTACACAGCTACACTATTTTTTTTTGCATAATGTAGTTGATACATACTCATTCTGATATTACTTTTTGATTTCATTACTTTTCTTGTGCTTTTTTTTACCTGGCCAGTAGAGGAATGAGATAAAACTGCTGCTTGGACAGTTTACCTCACTACGTTAAAATAGAATTGAATAGCCCCTTAACGCTTTTGCCTATACTTTAATACGAGGCTCAAACCCGCCACAATGAACTGGTTTGGGAAACAAAAATGGAGCGTTACATTCTGAATTAAATTGTTATTGGGTTAAATAATTGCTCTCCGAAAATAATATAACGACAATAGCGTTATAATTGGTTAACACTACGTTAAAAAAATTCACACTGTCAATTAAATCAGCCCCTTTGTATATTTTTTGCCAGATCAGTGTTTTTCCTTCTTTCCAATAAAACATTGTTCAAACTAGAAAATATATAGCAGTTTATAAACATTCCTATATTTGAATATACAAATGGTAAGGATAAATTGGTTCAAATAATGCAAATATAGATATCAAGAAAATCACAGCTTAGACTCAAATAAAGAAGTGTGGTTGAAATTAATGTAATACTTAATATATGCTATTTTGTTCCTCTTGTTTAATCACTTTAATCATACAGAACAGATATGCATGAACATTTTATATAGGAACTTACAGCATTTGGTAGGAAGCCACATTCATCTCCCAGTATGGTATAGGCAGGCTTAGAACAGTTGGTCGGCTTAATAGTAAAAGCCACGTTATATAATACTTCGTGAAAACCCTACAAAGTAAAGATTCAGTGTTAAAAATAGTTGATATAAAACATTTTTAAATAAGAGATAATACTAGATGAATGTAATACTGTCAAATAGTTTTACCCATCTTAAGTTATATGGATATTCAAGATAAAATTGTCATGAATGCTGAAAATCATGCTCCACCTTGTGTGTTTACATCATGACTGAATACCCTTTTCTGTTTACCTCTCTAAATTGTGAGATTGGACCTAAAAGGGAGAGTTTGGTATTAATATGCAGCAGTTGAGTCCCTATTTGGGGACTGTTGTACTATAGGTAGCTAATGTATCTGCTAATGTTCTTCTCTGCTAAACCGGTCATATTAAAAGTATTTTCCTTCTGCTGAGAAGTGGTTTTCTAGGCGTACTCTATTAAATATCTTATGTCTGTCTTAATTCATGAGATTAAGGGGTATTAGCCATAGAGAAGGCTAAATCGAGCGGTATTTTAAGAGAAAAGTCTTGTGTTTTTTTTTCTTAATTTGGTACTAAAAGGGAGGTTGGATTTTGATGTGATATACACTTTGCACAGTACACATCCTTAAGCACACTTTTAGTTTGTTGAGTTTGCTCACAAGTGCAAAGAGGCGGTGTTCATCTTGATGTGCGCTGGGCAGACCATTGACATACTCTAGTGCAAAGTATAGGGGTAATTTTATCAAGCAGCAGTTCCCGAAAAACTTCAGATTCTTGGTGGTTTGCCTTCATATTTTTAAAGGGCAATTTTATTAGAGATAAAACCCATTGCACCAATCTAAGACGCTGTTCTGCCCAGCATACATCAAGGAGAACGCCGCCTATTTGCCCTCATGAGCTGAATCGGCAAACAATTTTTTTTTCGGAAACCCTGCTTGATAAATATAAAGTTTTGTAGCATTAGGTATGCTTCGTAAATGGTCTCCATAGAATTATGCTCAGACCGCACCTGTAGAAGGATTTTATAAAATCTATACTTAGCTCTTGTATAAATTTTCTAAAAGAACTAAAATGACAAATGTTAAGTAAAACATTTGCCAAAAAATACCCAGGAAACTTAATATGTACAGCTTAGAGGAAAGAGAAGAAAAGAGGATACGGCTGAAACATTCATGTACTTAAAGGGTATATGGTAAACAAGGTACAGTAGGGAAGTTTTTTCCAAATTAAATCCAGGGTCTTGGTCTAGCACCAGAGTTGAGTGTGAGAACCACTCATCATCACTTGATGTGAGAGATATTTTTGAAGATATCTCTTATATTGGGGTACCACACCAAATCAAAATACTTGTCAGAGGTCAGCTAAAATTAGAGAGCATCCAGGGGACTAATTTCCATAGCACAAGGATTGGTCCCAGATACCTTGCCCAGATGTCATGTATTTCCACCGTGCACTCCAGACATGTTGAACCCGTGTTCTGCCTGTGATGTATGTTTTATCCTCAGAGGAACCTTTCCCCGAACCTGTACACACCCCTTGCTCTCCAAGCAACCAGCCATTACCAGCTGTACAACTTCCGGATCAATATACATGGTAAGTCCCTTCGGGGGCATTCTCTCACAACAACACAGAGGGTCCCAATTCATCTGAAAACCCCTCTGGACCCACATGCCCCCTTATCGATGGAATTGCAGGGCTGTAGCCCATACCCCCCGCCAAGCGCAACATCTACAAAACACCATATACTTTTGCTCCTGAGGTATGAAGAATTGCCCAGCAATTGCTAAGATGCAATACCCTTTGAGGCATATGACACATATGAACACTCAGGGCCTGATTTATTAGCGATCGCATCTGCCGTTTTTTGGCGGATCTTACAAAAAACTTCTCTGTGCATGCCCAGAAAATGGAGATAAAAAGGAAATTCCATTGCGTATGATAAGAATTTCTTAAATTAAGATGAAAATCCATGTAACTGCAGTTAAGAAGTTTTCTGACCACTTAAGAATAAAGGGTTGGGAATGGGCGGAGATCCAAAAGAAGTTAAGAAGAGTAGGTGTTATTTGTACTGACTTAAGAAGAGTAGGCGTTACCTCCGGTCCCGTCGTATAGTTAACAAAAACACCTATGAGTTTTATCTTAACTCCTTGCTGAAACTTAGGGAAGCTCTGGGTCATGTTTAAATCCAAACCAGCTATAGCAGCAGCGCTGAATAACAACAATAAACTGTTCTAAAAGCATTGTTCATTTAAAACACTCACAACTAAATATGCACAACACACATCTTAACACACTTCACCTAAAAAAAATTTTTTATCTTTAAAAATGTATTTTATATTTATATCAAACATTAAACATTGTGTATATTTTTATTAAAAGCAACCTCTTTTTAATTACAACCACCATTGTAATACATCGCACTGTAAAGTGGCTGATGTGTCAACAGTTAGTTGCTGATATTTGTTAAAAACAGCTAACAATACACTAGTAATATTATAAAAGCATAACAGCTTACTTTAAGAAAATTGCACGGATAATGTGTGCAGACTTAAACCAAGCATACACTTACATAAGGGACACATATGAAATCCACACAAACATGGGAAGGATATATAAACTCCAGAGAGATAAGGGCATTCGTGAGGATTCGAACTCAGGTTTCCACTGTTTAAAGGTGGATTGTCTAACCACTACGCCAATGTACAAGTGGTGAAAACAGTATGTGCATGAAATAGATTAGAAGTAAAAGCCGAGCATCAACGTCTCTCATAACAAGCAGTTTTACTTTAATAATGTTAATGTAACAATCAATCAATTCTCCAATGAAATATTGGAGCCCTCAATCCTTGGTACATGCAGTTTAAATTTTTGAATATGCAAATTCCCAACTCAACACATGCATTACTGCCAACATGAAGGTTTAAGGATAAACACTAAAGAATTACACACACACATTCTCTTGTTCTCCGTCACGAAAAATGTGTCATAGGAAATTTATAAATGTAAATAAATGTGGATGCGGATGTAATGGCTAACAATTCGCAATCATAAATATGCACAACACTAGCCATAGTAAATGGCAAAACATATACTAGCATACTCTTCTAAAAGTGACACATTGGAGTACATCCACAGAAACATGGGGATATACAAAGTCAGCACAGATGCAGGCATGATTCTGGTTTTAAATGCATGACCCTGCTATTGCCAGCTCATTTCTCTAACCAGTAAGGCATAATTCAGATTGAAACAAACATACAACACAACACAGGCACTATTGGCATCCTAAAGTGTTAATGACCATAATTAAATTAACAATTGCACACACCTTCTTAGTAACAGGCATAAAGGATCATGTATGTATGTAATCAGAAATAAGCCCCAACATTTTTAAATCAGTATAAAAGGAAACAACAGATTTTCGTAAACAACGTTGCATAGTTCCAGCGTCAGATCTTGTCATCTGATACCTCAGTGGACCTATACACCTGCATATACGTGTCTCATTACAATCCACTATAAAAGACTGCTTCATGCACATTTGAAGTTGGTTAGGACTCTATAGTGTGTTTTTCTGCTGTGGATTTGTATAGTGATCTTTTATTTGTATTGAGAGTTATATTTTAGTTTACTCTTTTATAGACACCTAAATATTTGTATTTGTAAGATATTTTTTGTTACACAATAACAGTGCATCTCTATTTTCGTATGCAATGTGCATTTTAATGTGTGTGTTGTTTGTCTTATCAATTGTAACCCACTTTTTTGCTTGTTTTTTTTTGTGTTGTGAAGCTTTTCAATCTAATATCTATTAATATACTTCTTATGTGGTTGTGGAAATTTTCCATGTTGCATGTTTATCCAACAGATCCCCAGACCTCCAGAAACTGTGGAGGCAGGACACTTCAGGTTCAACATTGATTTTCAAGGTAAAATGTTTTTCTAATATGGTTTAAATCATACTTTTTGAAATCTCTGACATCCTAAAAAAACAATTGTATTGTGATGAAAATAGAGGCCTGTTTAATTTTTATAAACATATACAAATGCAGGCACCAGATAGTTTGGACTTAAAAGTGTACCTTTGAATTCTACAAAATTTAAATTTTGCTATAAAGGCAGATGGGACTTTTAGAGCCATAGCATTTTGAAAAATAATGATGAAGCTTGATTGGTAGAGTTTTCTTTAAAATAGACCAAACAAAAGGCTTTCCTTTACTACCAGGCGTTAGCTGGGACATGTCAAACCTCATCTAAAAAATATTCATTAATCAAGGAGGATTGACAAGTTTCATTTCATGCAGAAGGATCAAGACATGGAGGAGTTGCCTTTTGCAGCTTGTAAGCAGGGCCGGATTAACCATAGGGCTAACTGGGCTACAGCCCAGGGGCCTATGGCATCCAGGGGGCCCTTGAAAGTGCTCAGCAGCAGTATTGATCGGTCGGGGGCGGGGGTGCCCCCGGCGCGATCAGTGCTGCTGAGCACTTACCCTGCAGTCCTTCTCCGGCGCGCTGTAGTCTCCTTACTGAGGCGATCTCGTGAGTCTCACTCTCACGAGATCTCCTCAGTAAAGAGAGCACAGCGCGCCGGAGAAGGAGGTAAGTGCTGGGGGGGGGGGGGGGCACGGGCAGCTTGGGCAGCTCCGATCACGGGGGGGGGGGGAGCAATCAGCTCCGATCACGGGGGGGCCCTCGCGGGGGAATAGAGGCCCCCTAAGCCCAGGGGCCTCCATTCCCTTAATCCGGCCCTGCTTGTAAGTATATAGTTATGTTATTCCTTTTAGGTTATTGGGGGACCCGTGTTACAGTTAAGGTAACAAATTGTAGATTTTACTGTTTGAAAGTACAAGTGTGTACAAAGTACAGTCAACTCATTTTTAAATTAAAAATGGCCTAAGGTTGATTGCTTTTTCTCTTATATTTTAAACAAAGAAAAGACAGGCATTATAGGTTCCTGCATGACCTGCCTTGCAACACTTCTAACCAATGAGATGAAACCAACATGCATGTGTTTATAATTTTTAGTTTACAAAGGAGCTGGTATTTTCAGTTTGTTTTCATGTTTCATTTCATTACTGTATTTGTGTCTATAAATAAATATTAATAATTTATTTTTGCAATACTCATTCACCTGTAACTCTCTGCTGCTCTGGACACTGTTTAACACCCTCTTCTCCTACACATCCTTCACTCCATTGTCCATCTAGACACAGGTCCTGGGTCGCTTGCTACCTCTCTAACCGCTCCTGTAGTGTACCCACTCTCTATTGAGGTCTAACAAGGCTAATTTTTTGGCAAAATGTTGTACTTTAATATTCTACATCTCTAGTGTTGGGGTACTAATTTGATTATTTGACCTCCAATACCATCTCTACGCCAAGGACACCCAAATGTACATAGCTTTTTCTCACCTATTTCTTACAGCACTATCGTTTGAAAACCACTGTCTTTCTGCATTTGCCTCATAGATGTTACAACGTTGGCTAAAGCAAATCATGTTCTATACAGAGTTCATTCTTGTCCCACATGCCAGTGTCACCAACTGGCCTCCAATCTCACTCACTGTCAATAACACCACTTTACCCTCTCTATTGCATTAAATTTAATTTGTCTGTAAGTTTGTGATGAGGCTAGGAGGAGCAGAGCCCTGAGGCAAATTAGGGCCCAAAAAATATGTAACTTTGAACCTTACCAAAACCATGTCACCCAAGTTATGATTTAAATTACAGACACATATTTTAAACCATAAGTAAATTACTGTATGCTTCTTCTGGTAGTTACATCAAAATGTTACACTTTATTTCTACACTTACATTTACAACTCAGCTTTGACAAAAACTATCACACTTATAAATCTAGTGCCTGTTATCATTTGCCTGCAATTAAAGTTTCCTGTTAAAAAGTGCAAAAAATTTTGAATAGCGGAGTACATTTCCCATCGCTCCACCCCTCTGTGCTAGGATACGATGAATGAATGACAGGCAGACATTTTGCATAAAGGTGTAGAAAAGATCCGCGAGTGAAGAGTACAATCTTGCATTCTAAAATGAGGTCTGCAACATTTGCACAGAGGGAGTTGCGGCTCCTGACCGAAGGCATGGACAGGCCAATATATTTCTAATGTACTGAAGCTGCGGGCCTATCAAAGGGTCCGCAGATACATTTGGAGACAGTTCCATAGACACAGATCAGTCGACCAGCTCCAGTGTCTGCGCTGGGGCTGGCGGCAGCGATCTTCGCTGCCGCAAGCCCCAGCTCTTAGCTGAGCGCTGAGAAGAGATCAGGAGACCTGACTTCTCTATAATTCGCATTAATTTTTGTAAAACACATACTTGGTTTACTTCTTGAAAATCTTTCATCAATTTCAAATAACATGGCCTACCCAAACATATTAATTTTCCTCCTGATTATACATGGATTTCCCCCTCCAATGCAACATGCTTTGGGCTCTGTCTCTTAATTTTTGTGGTGGAACATTTAGCGACCTTAATGATTGAGGGCCAAATTCAAGACCAATAACACATGTTTGGGATTCCAACTCAAGACCCCAGTGCTGTGAGGCAGAAGTGCTACCCACTAAGGCAACTTGCTGACATTACCTTACCAACATTTATAATATTACAGTGCCAGATGTGTTATATTGGCTATAGAGTGGTACGCCATCTTTGAGGTCAATGTTCACAGTTGTGCAAAGCTGATTTTCACGTGCTCCAAGGCCTTACCCAAATACCTCCTGTAAATATTCTGCATAACCTGACACTATTTAGATGGTTTGAAATATGTTTGGGAAATAAAGGCAAACTTTAGCACTCATTTAAACAGTAATAATGACATTTACACATCCATCATCCCAAAACCAACCTTGTTACAGGCCATATGAAAGTGGGGTGTGTCTGTCAATTTGTATTCCTTCTATTACATCTTTTCATTAAAACGGTATTAAAAAGCATGTTTCACAATGTCAGTTGCCATTATTATCAGGCTAGATGTTTCTAATTGAGAAGCAGGTTGTTTTTTAGCAATAAACGTAGGTGTAATATTTATTGAAACAGACCATAGACATCGTGCCCGCCAACAACAGACGTTGGAGGAGACTAAGGAGTCTGAAGAGGAGGTGGTGGAAGCAGCCAAGCAGGGGGAGGAGGCCCCACAGGAGGAGGTTGAGGAGGCAGCAGAGTAGGTGGATGAGGGCTCACAGGAGGTGGGGGAGGAGGAGGCCTCAGAGGAGGACGTGGAGGAGGAGGCCCCACAGGAAGAGGTTGAGGAAGTGGCCTTGGAGGAGGAGGAGGTGCCTGCCACACAGACAATGTTGGAGGTGGCAATGGGTGAATCTAAGTATTGAACTAAAACACTTTTCCGATTTGTATTCCTTTTGAGTCGCATAGTATTTGAGACCAACACTTGATGACCCACATGCCTTTAGACAATTAGCTATTTATCCATTCCACATTTTGAAACCATGATGGGCCTAATGCAATGTGTTGGGGTTTGAAGTAAACCCCAGCCACCACACAAATGTGTATATATAAATACATCTGTCACCCACAAGTATTAATCCTCTGCCTAGTACTGTGTTTAGCATACCATTCACCATTTCTATCAAAATTATGTTAGGTAACACTTCATATTTCTGATGATCCTGTCAAATGGGTTAAACAAAGTACACCCTTTTGAAGAAATACATGTTTTAACAATTAGGTAAGCATTGTGTTTTTTTTCTTTTTTCTTTTCTACAGCTCAAAAAGACACCCAGGCTGTGTGGTGAAGTCCCACCCTCCAAGGCAGAACTTTTGCTTTTGATTGCAAAATATAGAAAGAAATGTAAAAATACAGTCACTTACTTAAAAAAAATATTGCTGTTGCAAGCATATGACTAGTTTATCTTTAGTTTTTGACATTTATGTTTTGTTGTAGTATTTTTTGCGTTTGAAGTTGTGATTAAAAACAAAAAATAAAATAAAAGTGGAGTGTGTGTCTGTTTACATTTAATGTCAACAAATGTGTTGCGGTCATTAAAGGCAATAATGGATGGACATTTCGAACCTAACTTAAAACGTATTTTACATTGGGTCCTTTGCTCTATATATTACTTTATTTCAACATTTTCACAATTATGAGGGTACCACCAACTGAGACGCTGTACAGAGTACACAGTCCCTGGGCCAATAGAGCTTACAGTCTAACAACACACACACTTTGATTGATGAAGTCAAATGTAGTTGAGGGCGGAAATGTTTACAAAAAAGGGGGAGAACATACAGAGCTAGATTCGTTCAGAAAAGTGAGTCAATAAAAGGAGTAACTTGGTCAAAGCAGGTTTGATAGCAGGTATATTGAAAAAGTTTAGTTATATTTGAAATTAGAGTAAGCCATGTCCTAGAGAAACTTTCACATGTATCAGTGTAATACCTGACAAAAGAGGCATTAGTTTAATTTGGTGCACAAACAACAATTTTGAGTTTTACAAGGTTAAAAGTTCCTCTAATTTAGACTTTACTTATGTTATTGGGCCATAAAGTACACACAGCTAAGGCCATGTTGGGGAAACAAACTCATGAAGTCAGGCCTCCCAGACAGAAGGGCTAAGCACTAACCTACTGTGCTGCTGAGGTGTTGTCTGCATTAATTTGTAGGGAAGCTGAGTAAATAACATACAAGCCGTAGATGATTTTTTAAAAAAAATGTTTGCAGATAATCTTTGCATTAACCTCAAAGGAGCATATCCCTTCAAGATGAACCACCTCCACCTCAAAAGTCTACGGACATTCATAGTAATATTCAAGAGAATTGAATTCCCAACGCACTAGGGAATCAAACACTCAGACTATCTTCATTCATATAATATGATTATTTTTTGACTGAGTTGGTGCACCCTATACATGTATTTTTAGTTCATAAATCAACAAGTGCAAAGAAGAGAATCATGTAACATAGGGGCACTCTATGATAATGGAGTATTTAAAACTTACATTTTATTAGTTTTATTAAAATAATAATGAGTCCCAGAATAGTGCCTGTGACACCAGTTGCGAAATAAAAAACAAAAAATGTGAAATAAACAAACATATAAATTTTAAAATGGCAGAGAACACCGCCAAGCCTTGCAGTGTAATGAGACAGCCAGAAAGTCTTCAATAAGATTTTATAATAAATGACAAAATATTATTAGTAGCTGTCTATAAATCCAAAAATATAGAGGACCATTTAAATTTTTTGGTCCTAAATGGGAGATGTCATTTATATATAATAAGACATCATTAACGGAGTAATGATAGTGTAGACAAAGTTATTCCCTTATTATAGTGGAGTAGTTATTCCAGGGATATATATCAAAAATGGTAAACCCTTAATATTCCATAATCACGTAACCTCCGTTTAGTGGGACATGAACTCTGGCAGTGACAGTCTTATCACTATAAATAAGACTTAAGAGTGCTGTATGAGTAGATATATTCTCTCTTAATTATTGGTAACATGATATGTATACGCCACAAATTACCATACTATAAGATGTTGTTTTCAACATCAAAGATTGTATATTTCATTATAATTGTTAATGTAGCATTAGTCAGGCTAAATCCTGCCCTAACCATAAGCTGTAATTAGGTTAGAAAAGGACTGATCTGCGTATCCCTCTATAATGGAGGCTCACATCTGAGCATTCAGTCACAGCAGTCTGTCAAGCTAATAAAGCCCTAACTGTTTGCTGAGATTTTCATTAGACTAATCTAAGAGTCCCTCTTATATCTGGTTATGGGCTCTCATTCAAATCATTCACACACACGCCAGAGATTGGTCCCCTCCCGTAAAAATTAGTTTTGATAATTAATTAGTATGCATAACACTGCGAGGCGAACGCCGACGCGCGTTTCGCTCACTCGCTTTTAACCAAAAAATTTAAATGGTCCTCTATATTTTTGGATTTATAGACAGCTACTAATAATATTTTGTCATTTATTATAAAATCTTATTGAAGACTTTTTGGCTGTCTCATTACACTGCAAGGCTTGGCGGTGTTCTCTGCCATTTTAAAATTTATATGTTTGTTTATTTCACATTTTTTGTTTTTTATTTCGCAACTGGTGTCACAGGCACTATTCTGGGACTCATTATTATTTTAATAAAACTAATAAAATGTAAGTTTTAAATACTCCATTATCATAGAGTGCCCCTATGTTACATGATTCTCTTCTTTGCACTTGTTGATTTATGGACATTCATAGTAATAGATGGCAGCATGCAGATAATGTAAATTAATGTTTCCTGTAGGGAAAATAATAAAGAAGGGGGATACTCCGGTGGAGTCATGTTGGTGGTTGTTATGTGAAAATTCCACCCAGGGAATATGATCACTCCAGGTAGTTTGATGATCGAAGCAGTAACAATGGAGGAAGGTCTCCAAATCCTGGTTGACCCGCTCAGTTTGACTATTGGTCTGGGGAGGGTGTCCCTTAGAAAATTTTAACTTGATTCCAAGATTATTACAGAAAAATCTCCAAAACTTAGAAATAAATTGTACCCCCCGATCAGAGATGATTTTCAGGGGGCAACCATGAATGTGAAAAATGTTTCCCATAAAAAGAATGGCATGTTTAGCTGCAGATGGTAACTTCTCAAGAGGAAGAAAGTATGCCCATTTGGAGAAACGGTCGACCACGACCCAAACACGATTGAAACCACGGCTAATGGGGAGATCAGTGATGAAATACATTCTAGTGCTGGTCCAAGGGGAATCTGGAACAGAGAGAGGAAGAAGAAGACCAGCAGGAGTCCATCTAGGCGTCTTGTGATGAGCACATACACCACAGCCTGCAACATATTTGGAGACATCAGAGGTCAAAGAAGACCACCAATAATTACGAGATAATAAAGTCATGGTTTTCTTGACACCGGCATGGCCAGCGACTCTAGAATCATGAGCCCAAGCTAACAGTTTAGAACGAAGATGAGTTTCCATACAATAGAGTCCAACCGGGGGTGTTTTGACGGAAGACTTAGGGCTAGATTTACTAAGCTGTGGGTTTGAAAAAAATGGGGATGTTGCCTATAGCAACCAATCAGATTCTAGCGGTCATTTTGTAGAAAGTACTAAATAAATGAAAGCTAGAATCTAATTGATTGCTATAGGCAACATCCCCACTTTTTCAAATCCGCAGCTTAGTAAATCTAGCCCTTAGTCAGAGCTAGTATCTTCAGTGGGCTAATAATAGGTTTAGGATCCCAAGGACAGGAATCTGAAGGACCAAAAAATCTGGACAACGTGTCAGCCTTGAAATTCTGGATCCAGCACGAAAGGTTAAGAACAGCTGGAATATGGAAAAAAAAGTGACCAACGGGCCTGCCGGGAATTTAAACATTGGGCTGACTCTAGGTGAGATTCTTTTGATCCATGAATATGGTAATAGGATGGAGAGCCCGATTCCAGCAAGTACCTCCATTCCTCTAAGGCTACTTTGATGGCCAGAAGTTCTTTATGCCCGATACTATAGTTGACCTCACAAGGAGAGAACTTCCTGGAAAAAAACAGATCTCTTCTGAGAGAGAACCGTTCCCACACCAATAGAAGAAGCATCGAGTTCAAGAAAAACCGGCAGGTTCTGGTTGGTTTGTCTCAGTACGGGAGCTGCCCAAAAAGCCTCTTTTAAAGTCTTAAAGGCCAGAATAGCATCTCAAGGCCAGTGTTTTACTTGACCACCTTTATGGGTAAGAGAAGTAATGAGTGCAATTAAAGAAGAATTTTTTTGAAGAAACTGATGGTAGTAATTGCAGAAACCGATGAATCATTGAGTGGCTTTGAGCCCCGAAAGTTGAGGCCAATTGATGATGGACTCCACTTTCTTGGGGTCCATCTGAAGACCCACACTTGTAGACTAGCTATCCAAGGAAAGGTACCAGAGGCTATTCAAATAAACACTTTTTCAAGTTGCAATATAGATGGTTGTCACGGAGCCGAGAGAAAACTACCTTGACATGTTTCCAGTGAGAGGCAAGGTCTTGAGAAAAAGTCAGGATGTCATCAAGTTAGATGACTACAGACTGGTGCAGGAGGTCTCTGAAGATTTCCTCAATAAATTCTTGGAAAACCGCTGGGGCATTGCAAAGACCGAATAGCAACACAAGATACTGGTAGTGCCCGTCTCTGGTATTAAAGGTGGTTTATCATTCGTCGCCTTGACGAATCTGAATCAAGTTATAGGCTGCTCTGAGGTCTAGTTTAGTGAAGATCTGGGCTCCATGAATCCGGTCGAAGAGTTCAGATATGAGAGGAAGCGGGTAACGATTCTTGACCATTATAGCACTCAACCTACAGATAATCAATACAGGGTCTATGTGTGTCATCTTCCTTTTTAACAAAAAAGAACCCTGCTAATGGGGGAGAGGTAGATTTGTAGATAAATCCTCGTTCAAGATTTTCAGAGACATAATTGGACATGGCCTGAGTTTCAGGGAGAGTTAGAGGATACACCCTGCCTATAGGGATGCTCTTGCCGGGTATAAGGTCAATAGGGTAGTCCCAGGGTCGATGTGGAGGCAAAGATTCAGCAGCAACTTTGCTAAATATGTCCAGAAATTAGTAATAGGCTTCCAGAAGAACCGACTGAGGAGAGGAGGCCATGCAACAAATCGAGATCTTAGAAGGTTGCACTGAGGCCAAACAATGTTGCTTACAGGTAGGTCCCCAGGAGATAACATGTGCTCGACGACAATCGAACTGTGGTGAATCAGCCTTGAGCCAGGGTAGGTCTAAAATAACAGGATTAACAGACTGCGGAACAATTAGGAAACTTATCATTTCTGAGTGGAGAACTTCTACTGACAGCCGTAAGGGACTGATAATGTGGTTGATGGAACCGTTGGCAACATCTATCGCAGTACCAGAGGCTGTGGCAAAGGAAGTAAGGAGAGATGGAGCTTAGAGGACAACTCAATGGAGCTGAAGTTCCCAGCGGATCCAGTGTCCACGAAGACTGTTAACTGTTGGGGGCCATCCGGAGAGAAAAGAGTAACTGGCATAAGAATTTCGGAATCTCTCAGAGAGTAGGGGGTAAGGGACTTGGATCCTGGAAAGACCCCCGCAACATCGCCTTGGATGGAGCATTTTCCAGACACTTGGTGCATGCATGTTCACAGGGACTGGCTGATGAGAGAATTTAGCAGTGCAAGGAATATGGAATTTTTACTATAGCAAAAGTGATAACACGCTTAATTGTCCATTTATAGAGAGGGACCAAGAAATGAGGGTGAGGGTGAATAGGGACTTTTTGTTTTCTTAAAATGTATTAATTTTTACCTTTAGTAATGAAGCTGATTGAAGTTCCTTTAGGTTAAAAAGTATGAGTTTACAGGTGAAGACCCATTTTTTGAACCTAAACACTGTGTCACTGACCAAAGGCTGCTACCTTTTAGCTATTTCCATCACAATAAATATACAATATATAAACACTAACCTGTTACATACAATCTCACCTGTTTGCTGGCAGACATAACATTGGAAACACTATAAAGTTCTGTGTGGTTGCTGTTGGAATTGTATTCATCAATTATTTGTCTTAATAAAGACAGAAGCTCAGGATCCTGAGGATCAACTTCCACAGGACAAGTAAGGCAAAGTCCTAGAAAAATAGTAAAATATCAAGTAAATATTCAAAAATGTAGTTTTTGGTGAAGTTCAATGACCTGAAGTTAAAAACAAATGTTGACTGAATAATGATCTAATAGTGTTCAAGTGAGTCAGGTGTTGATGTCGCTCCCTGTGATCTTCAATTCACCATGCAGGTTCAGCGTTTTTTTTTTCCATCTCGCAAAGCTCTAACAAAATCTAAATTTGTAGTTTTGAGTAAATAGTTATTACTTAACGCATATTGCACAATTGTATATTCTTGTATGCTCTTTGGCTTTTTTTGTAAGTCCTTGTAGGTAGCCATTACAATGGAGATCGGTTTAAATATATAACATGAACTATACTGTTAGTATAATATATGCATACAAAAAATCTTTTTTATTTTACTTTTTATTTTTATTTCTTAATTTTTTCTATATATATATTTTTTTATTGTTGTATTTTTTATTGTATATTTTTATTGCATTTCTTTATTGTATTTTCTAATATTGCTTTGTATTATTTTGACATAATTTTCTTTAGGTCACTTTTGGATTGGCTCCTGATAAGGTCCATTGTATTTTATGTGTATTTTGGAATTGTTTGGCACTTGTATTCTCTCTAGTGGAGATACTATGAGCATTGCTACAAAGTATAGTACAATGTCACAGCGGAGCTTTTTGTGTGAAAAATGTTATATATAAAGTTTCGTTGTTGATGTTTGTATTTCAAGCCTCGCTTCAGTATGCGAGTTTGAGAAGGATTACTCATTACGATATTGGGAAGTGGACGTGATTACCCAATATGAATAGTATAAAAAGGGGAACTTTGTAAAGCGTATAACATTCAGCCTTGACAAAGACCTGAGATGTACTAGGTTGAAACGCGTTGGCGCCTATATGTGACGGGACGGTACCTACGCAGTTACCAGTGTTTGAACACTCTACACGGGAGGAGACAGCTTTTCTTGGCATGCTACACGCTGATGAATTCCTTGACTCTGGTAGGCGGCCCCGCCACTAGTTTATACGCTGTATTTGTGGATCAATGTGCTTTTATGCTTGTTTTTATGATTCTATATCCCTTTGGGGTATAAGATGGAAGTTTTGGTATATTAAAGATAATGCACTATGTTATCCCCTTTTCATTTTTTATAATCTTGCTACATTGGAGCTATATTCGGGGATTTTCACACACTGGAGGCTGCACTTGTGATATGTCATACATTGGTGCTATTCAGACACAGAAATAGCGGAGGTGTGGAGTGCCTAATGAGCCCCTTATTTTTTTGTGTAAGTGCTTATATAGAATTCTGCTAGTTATTATTGTTAAGAAAAATATTTTTTTACCACCTTACTTATTCTCTGATTACCCTCTTGTGGGTTTTAAGGTCTATTTCGTGCCATCACCGTTTTTTACATACTTTGTGTGTGGTAATGGTATAGCCACGAGGTGTATGTATATATTTGAATTTAATACATTTTATTCATCAATGTTTATTTTCATCTGAGGATATACGTGATTATTCGGGACTTCTATCTACAATTATTACATGAATCATTCTCAGACACTTTGAGAAAACAGATGTCACAAGTTCAAAAGACTGTATGAAAAAACTTTATAATACACATTACTAAGGAGGATGACCTTTTTCTTATAAAAAATTTCATTCTGTTTATCTTTGAGTACAGATTAGCGCCACTTGTAATACCTTTGGTTATTTGTGTGCTTTATGAAGAGGATTTTTTGTGGATTCCTCATAGGTATTAACAAGGGCTGCCTTTCTGTTGTGCACAGCTAGTTTGTTTTGTTGTATTATCTATCTTATCTGTGTGGAGTTTATATGTTCTCCCTGTGTTTGCGTGGGTTTCCTCCGGACGCTCTGGTTTCCTCCCACACTCCAAAAACATACTGGTAGGTTAATTAGCTGCTATTAAATTGCCCTTAGTTTCTCTCGGTCTGTGTGTGTATGTTTGGGGATTTAGATTGTAAGCTCCAATGGGGCAGGGACTGATGTGAATGAGTTCTCTGTACAGTGCTGCAGAATTAGTGGCACTATATAAATAAATAAATGATGATGATGATGATGTGTTCTGACCTGAGACCCATCCTATTTCATCAGCTCAGCTATATAAACCTGCACTGTGCACAGACTATTAGGCTCCAAGCCTTTACTTCAGCATTCTTGTACATTGTGTGGCTAATTTCTGTGAACTCTGGCCTGGACTATTCCTGACTTCTCTTCTGCCTGTCATTTGTTACTGTTTATGCTCCTGATTGTTGCAAACCCGACTTGTTTTGACAATCCATCCATTTTCTGACTTGGCGCTCTGCAGTCTGTTTGTGTATCAGTGCCGGCCATGTTGACCAGACTTTTCTTGCTGTTGATACCAGCTCATCACGACTGGAGGTAGAATTAAAAAGCTGTGACCTGTGAAACCACCAGCAGCAAAGCTCCTTGCAGGGGGAGGGGAGCTCTGCACCTCGAGTACTGCCAGCATTAATTCAAGTTGTCAAAAGAGAATCCACTGTATCCGCTAGAATAGCAACACAAGTACATTTGTTCTGAAGGGGTGTTATGCACTTCACATTCATACACTAATTGAATATAGGGGAAAATGGGCATTTGCTGGTTGCCATTCAATTTATGGAATGAACAAAAGTATGCATTTTGAATATGTTTTTGATGCACTTTTCATTACGGTTACTAGTTTCAAAAAAATCTATTGACATATCTGTATTGTGGGAGCATCACATTTTTATGGCATATCTATTTTGACAGGCACAGTAGATATAAAAAAATCACAAAAACAGATATAAAACTAATAAATGTGTGTCTAATGAGCTTCCCTCATTGCCGGCGATGCAAGTTCACTTCCCATAAATGTCATCAATATAACGTGCCCAGGTTTCCATCTTTAATTTTTACAGTGATTACATAGAAGTAGAGAACAGGGTTTATTCTGCATTGTGCACTAACAGCTAGATTATTAGTGTAGGAAAAATAGGATCAATTATTTCCCTTTATATTAAAAATCAAAATTGTATTAATAATTCATTAAAATATTCTAGTTAATTGAGAAATATGTTAAAATACAATAGTGTTTTAAGTGACAACTTGTGTGCAAGTTGCTTCCCAACTTGAATTGTGCCCAATATTTTCATACTCAACACATAAAAAAATTGTGTTACTGCAAACAACAAGAAAACAAGCTTTCCAAAGGCAAATCTTTGCACAGCCCTAGGTGTACTGTGACATATGGGATACCTAAGATAAAGTCTTTGTGGATACCACTGAGGAAACATTTCTTTACAGCACAATCTCTTACCCGTCTTTGATTTGCATTCCAAGATAAGGTCATTAATGTTGCCATCGGGAGTCAAAGACACGTTGACAGTGCATTCACCAGATTCCTGAAGAAAAATGAAACAGTAAACATTAGTTGGCTTACTTTTAGCTTCTGCTACTTTCCTCATTTTACCACAAATTCATGTTGCCCCCTGCATCTGCAGCCCACTAGCTGCAGATCTGTGTGAAGGTCTCTCTCATTGTCGTTCCAGGTGCATGCTTTGTTGAAGGTACTGTATAGGACTTTTGTTATGTAAAGGGTTTACATGGTAAATATTATAAATAGTGAATATAGAATATTATAAATAGTGTTTATTTCATCTTTACTTCCACATGGACATTGAAACTTATGAGCATAAATTATTCTCCACAGAGTGCCTCATTTATTTACTGACATCACACGTGTGTATGTGTGTATTTGTAAGTTATTTTAATATATTTCACCTTGTTTTCCGGGAGGATGTCATTATTAAACAATAATCATTAAAAGTTATATTTTAATTAACATAAGGAGTGCTAATTTGTCCTTCTAACATGAACCTCTGTTCATTATTCGTTCTGTCCAAATATAACAGGACCAGCGCCCCCACAAGCTATACGCTATAGATTTATATCTTGACATACATTGCATGTGGATGTTTTCTTCTAATCCCTGTGCAGAGCATCTTCCCCTTTAGTCACTCTCCGTATACTTCCAAGGGATACCAATAGCAGTGCCTGCGCATGCCTATTTAACAGGTATCACTTGTACCACCACAATACTTGTTCTGTTAGACAGGAACACCATTGAGAAAAAAGACTATTCTTCGAGTACAAAATTTTTTCAATGTTTAAATATTTTTTAATTTTATACATTTTTTTTTCTTTTTTCCCTATAATTTCTTTAAATGTTGCTATTTTTTATTTGTTGAGCTGAAAGACCAAATCTAAGTTTTAATTTTCAGTGTGCATGTGCAAATATACAGAGACTGGACCAGCAAAGCAATAAACTAACTTTTACAAAACTTGGCCAAGTATCACTGAGCTGTCCAAGTGATATTGTCTTCATAAATTGTGGCAATAAGTGATTTTTTTTATCACCACAGATTGACATATAGGCCCCTGGAGTTTTTCAAGACCCCAAAATGATTTAATCTGAAATGCCAGTGCTGTAAGTAAGGCTTGGTGAAAAAGATGATTTTGAAAGTGTCCTAAGTCGGTGAGTTTATCTTTAAATCTTTTTATATTAATCTGCATGATCATATATGTTACCTTAAGCTATTTTGAACAATGTTCAGGTATTCCTTAAACCAGAGCAGAATATCGTAGGAAATGCAAAATAGTTGTCTGTTGGCTAAAGTTCATTAAAAAAAGGTTATACTGCAGATGTTCTGAAGGTTTGTCACAAAATCCTTACAGGGGGCCTGATTGATTAAGGAAAGTTAAGCAAAAAATTGAGTAAGTTTTCTTACTTAAGTTTTCTGGACAAAAACATGTTACAATGCAAGGGGTTGAAATCAGTTTACCATTTTAAACATAAGGAAAATACTGTGTTTTTTCATGTAGCACACAAATACTTGATAGCTTATTTGTACACTGAAATTTAAAGTTGATCTAGGACATGTCCTACCCCAAATATAAATCTACCATCACTTTTTAAATTTACCTCTCCCTCCAATACAACATGATTTTGCCTTACTTACTCTTGCTTAACTTTCCTTAATGAATCAGGACCATTGAGTTTTGTCCTTTATCTATATATTTTTTAAGGAATCTACAATTTCAAATTGTCATTTACCATGATTACGTCCTTCTCAGAACCTTAGTTGCTGATAGGTAATAATTTTATTTGATGAGAAATTCTTTAGTTTTTTTTTCTAACAACTCAGTTATGTAAATTTTACAATTGTTACAGCAGATAGAGACACTTACTCCTTTTTTGTCGATTTTGCATTCTGTTAAATTTTTGCTGGTAACATTGCTTTTCAAGCAGTTTGTTTGTCTGACAAGGTAATTTATATTGTAGTCCCATCCTTTCACAACCTGAAACACAAGTAGAGCAGATTATTTTGCAGAAATGTACATGCAGTTTTTCATGGATTAAAAATACAGTTTATTATAGGAAGTGCCTAAGTTATAGGTCGAAGATTTGCATCATTTACATGTTTTTTCCCCACAATATTCTCATTTTATTTACGAGAATTTCTGACTTTCTTTAGAAGCTGATATCAGATCTGGCATGATTCCTCAAATAAACAGCCCTGCTGGGATTAATGTTTTGAGGTGTTGTATAAAATGCTCAATAGCTAATTCACAGATTTATACAAGTTGATCAGGTCACTGCAGAAAACTGAGATCAAAATGGCATTATGGCAGCGTATCACAGACATCTCTTAGACTATGCAGCTCTATGATTAAGACCCCACACAACATACACACTGACATCAGCATGTATAGATTTTACACAATAATTTGTGCTTATTGTATTCTATTTTACATATGTAAATAAACTGTAATGCCTGCAGAGTTATGTCCTTAGGTCCTGCCACCGATGTTGGCAGACGAGGTCATTAGGGAGATGTTCAGCATAGTGCGGCTAGTTCCTCACACGCATAGGAGGGTGCCAATGAAGCAGACAGCTGTGTCACTTGATAGGTGGAACTTAGCCTGGCGGCGTGAAAGCACCAGCAACGTCTATTGCTGGCACACACGGAAGACTAGAGTCTATAAAACACTCTGGTTATTCTGCAAAGAAGGGAGAGCAGCCATATTGCAGTCAGGACCTTGGAGGAAGGTGGAGATCCCAGGTGCCCGGCGAAGGGATTGTTTGGTTAATGCAGTGAGGCACCAGTTTGAATAGCACATGGAAGGGTAAAAAAAAGGGAGAGAACCCCCTCAGTTTAAGCCCCAAGATCCATTAAAAAAAGGGGGTGAATGGCAGGTTCTGCAGGAGACACATTTTTGACCACATTAGAGGATGTTCAGACCTTTAATATTAATAAGGAGGCCCCTGGGGTTCCCCAACATATTGAGGGCAGTGCATGACGGCTGCCATGAGGGCCAGTGCTATTAAAGAGGGGGGGGAGCCCCATTAGTGGAAGGCCCACAGTAAGGAACCAGCAAGGGGAATCCCCACCTTCTGGGGTACCCAAGAAGTGAGATCTTCCATAGCAGACAGATAGTGTAAATGGCAGTGTTTAAGTTTGGAGACCCCCATCCTGCAGCTATTCCCATGGAGAAGCCCGTATGGAAAGTGTCCCCATACCGAGAGAGGGATTCACTGAATGGTGCAGCATGGTTCAAACGTAAATGGCTACATATCCATATATGCATATGCAGATATACAGTATTTTTAATGGTTTTCCATGTGAATTGCAAACTCTGGAATCAAGCTGTTTACTGGTCGAACTGTCTGATATTCAAGATTTTTATTTTTTTTAAAAAACTATAAACTGTAGTCATTTATGCTCAAACAGGTAACATTTTAAGGTGTTTCAGAGCGACAAATGTAAACTTGAGGTTTGTCAATTGAGGGCAGGATGGCCATCGAACCAGACAAGATTGGCTAAAATAAGTTGTTGCTCTCCCCATAACTTCCTAACCTCCTCTCCCCCCAGAAAAAACTTTAAAACTACAGTAGTTTTTCACTCTTTAGTCAGCAACGCTACTAGGGCTTATTTTCTAGATTCATGTTACCGTTTTACTTTTTCATTTGTCCATATACTTTTCTCAAGCTCTGGACTTTCAGTGTTCTCTCCTCAATATTTATAATGTCTATTTCGTGTAATCTGCCTAACTCTGTTTTCCACCTATTTACTGTACTTAACGGTTTACTTGTGACCTGTATTAGCTCTCTGCTGCCACAAATAAAATTTTTTTTTTTTTTAAAACAAAGAAGCTGTTGCTCAAATAGTGTTATGAACTAAGCAAAATTCTTAACATGGCCCCTGCTGTGATGAACATCAGGGGTTAAATGTATCAAGCTGCGATTTGCCTTTTTCAGCAATTTTCTCGGGCGAGGTTAAACCCACCAATGTATGATAGAGCGAGTTTATAATAAGTCATCAGTAAAGTGATGTAATCAAAATTGATACACTACAAATCACCATGTCTACTTTTGGCCATTCTAAGAATACAAGTCGGCATATGTATGAAGCAGCGAATTTTGGCCAAGGTTAACATAACAGAAGGCATAATGCAGGTTTCAGTTATGAGGGTAATCATGATTTCTTGTTTAGAGGGGGAAAAAGTATTATTAATTATGTTACAGGGGCTAAATTATTTTATGAATAAATTAGTGGGCCAAATTTCATTAATGATTACATGTAAAAGAATTTGTTTTTATTTTATTATATTATAGTGACATACTATTTCACATTATAACAGTCCCCCCTTTTCCCCACACTATTGTGTGGGGGAAATGGGAGGGGGGGGCTGTTATAATGTGTGAAGGAAAGGAGGGGGGCTGCTATAATGTGCAGAAATGGGAGAGGGCTGCTATAATGTGTGAGGGAAAGGGGGTAGTCTGCTAATGTGTGAGTAAAGGGTGGGATTGCTGCTATAATGTGTGAAGAAAGGGGGTTATGCTGCTATAATGTCTGAGGGAATTAATTGTATGGTGGTGTTTAGGTGGGAGCTAATTATTTAAAGAGTGCTCTTTTATGTGTGGGATGATGGTAGGGCAATGTAAGGTATTATTAGGGCTATTTAATTTAATATTGGGGCCTATTAAATTAAGATGGGGTGACCGGACCTTTAATTTAATGCTTGGGTAGTTTGGGGCTATTAATTGAATGCGGGGCTGAGTTTGGGGAGGAGGGCTATTTATTAAATGTGAATATTAATTATTTAATGCCAAGGATGGTTGTGGGAAATGGTTATATTAAACGTCAATGCTATTAATTTATTGCTGGGGCTGTTTAGAGGAAGGGAGATAGGCTTATTTATTAAATGGGAATAGTATTACTTTAAAATTGGGGTTGGTTGGAGGGAAATAGGTCAATTTATTAAATGTGTATTACTACTAATTTAATGTCAGGGCTGGTTGGAAATCTGATCTGTGAGCAGATCTGTGAATACTATTGTTTGAATAATGGGGCAAGAGGGAGGCCTAATTATTAAACGTGGGTGCTATTGATTTATTGCTGATGCTTGTTGGAGTGTTCTAAATTTCATTTACTCATTTATTTTCCAAATAGGGCCCCCAAAAGTCTAGGATCCAGACAAACAGCAACTAGAGACACCAGCAGCCACAGGTAGTGAAATTGACAAGAACAGTTAGGAGAGAGCAGGACAGTCTGCCAACTGTTCTGAATCTGGTGGGGCAGTTCTGAATTTAGGTGAATGTCTCGCTTAGTCAGGATTTGGTCCGACTGCAAGGGCAGTTAGGAGGTATGCCATGTTTCACACTGTACTGCTCATGAAGGCAGAGCTGTGTCCACCTAACAGAAGTGCACACAGTATTGTCTGTTTATTTGTCCAAAATTTGTCTAAAATGATAACTTCATTACATCATAGGGGCCCCCCTGTTTTAAGTGCCCTGGAACCCCCAGAACCTTAATCCAGCTCTGGCAAGAGGATCATGGACATATAATCTGCACCACATGATCTTTCTCTGCAGGAAAGAGCTGCGTGATTCCTGCTTACTTCATTAAAGCAAAGTATAGAAATATTAAGCAAGCCATGTTATGCAACAGTGTGCTGCAAAGTTATCTGTTTGGTTCCACAGATTCTCTAGCAAAGGGCATAGTAAAAACAAAAAGAGCAACAGGTTGACAGATAGAATTCTCCCTGCAAAATTGCTTTGTGCCACTTCCAGCATTATACTTACTTTTGGTTGAATATCTAGACACACAGATGTCACATTGAATAACACACATTTATTATACGGACAGAGAGCTGTTTTAACCCCTACTGATATGTTGAATTAAAAGGGCATTGAAGCTCTTGTAAAGTATGCACAATAGCCCTACCTTCAAATGATGTTCTGTGTATAACAGCTCTTATAGAGGCTTCTGTACAATAAATAACTTCACTGTTAAAATCTCGCTTTGTCCCTGTGAAAAACACAAACACTCTAATCTACCTCCTGGCTAGCCTGCTCTGAGCTCATCATCCTGCTTCAGCACTCTGCCTGTCCATTGCTAGAGCAACTAGCAAAGAGGAGTTGCAGCAGCTCTAAAGACTACTGAGAGGCAGACAGTTCTAGGTGCTGATGAAGGAGCCGGGGGGTGGCAGCAATCCTCTCCTACAACTGGGAGCACCATGTCGGTGTGCATTTGACACTTGAAGTCGGTGAGTGGCTGGTTTAGATAAGATGTGGCAGTAAGTATTAGTGATGGGAGATCTAGTTCATACTTGCCAACATTTCATTATTTTTTTCCGGGAGCCGCTAGTAGGAGGTAGGCGTGTAGGGGGCGGGGCCCCGAAAATCGCGGCGTTTGAACCGTATTCTGCCCACTTCTGGGCAGATCAGGGAGATTGCCACACTCTCTCTGGAGTCCGGGAGACTCACGCAAAATGCGGGAGTCTCCCGGACGTTTTGGGAGAGTTGGCAAGTATGATCTAGTTCACACAAAAGATTAGTTCAAAAGATTAGTTAATTTCACTCATTTGACTCAGTAGTTCATTTAGCTCATTTCACTCATTTGACTCAGTAGTTCATTTGACTCATTTAGTTCAGTTAGATCACTAGCTCTGGAACACTGCTGAGAGAAGTGATTAGAGACATAGATCTAGTCTATTACACATACTGCAGGCATATCTACTACCTCATTAGATGAGTTATAGTCCTATTAAAATGATCCTATAATTGTAATATGTCAGATCATTTTTAATATTTTAAAAAGGGCAATCACTTATACAAAAACTAGTAGTGACATGTTGAGCTCTGCAAAGTTAATTGCATTTTCATTATTATTTATTGCTTCCATAATATGCAAATGAAAAAGACCCAAAACAGGCATCACACCACTGGGGGCGGGGCCAAAATGGCGCAATTCATGAAACACCGCCCCCTACGCCCATACCCCACTCCAGGAACTCCCAGACGTAACGAACATATGGTTTGCAATTATGACTAATCAGCTTCTGTCATTTATCTATCAGAGTCTATAAAATGGCAGGAAATTATTAGTTGCTATGGGCAACATTTTCACTTTATCTCTCTTGAAGGTTTAATACATCTCTCCTGTATATATGATGCAGTAAACAGAACTACAGTATATAGCATGCAGCACTCAGCAGTGCAGTGTGTCTTGAGCTGACAGGGAAGGGAATGTATCCTGTGACTCATGAGCTAAATGATTCAAAAGATTCAGACGAGTGAAAAGATTCAGACGAGTGCAAAGATTCAGATGAGTGAAAAGATTCACGAGTGAAATGAGTCAGAGAGTCAAATGAACTAGATGAACTATTGAGCTCCTGAGCCAGGAGAACTCATGACTCATAGTTCTGTGATCAGCTCCAGAGTCTCACACAATGTCTGAGCACAGCAGTGCCACCTTTGGCAGTTTAGAGGAACTGACTCTTGAGTATTAAATGAGAGAGCTGAATAGAAACAAAAGAGCCAATGTGAATGAGACAGTGAGTGAGGCTGCTGGAGCTGCTCAGCTTTATCTCTAACTCCTCCCACTTGTTTTAGTTCCTGGTGAACTAATCTTTGCCAGAGTTGTGAACTAAATCAATTAGTTCACTTTGAAGATTAGTTCATTTGAACTAATCATTCGTGAACTACCCATCACTAGTAAGTGTGGTCACTGATGGCAAGTTGCGATGGACAGAGTACTGAGAGAGTAAGCACATTATGTCACAAACTCATTGGACTTGTCACGGGCACTAGGAGTCTTTACCCAGGTATCACCAGATGATGGACTTACCAGAGCAGTATAGGTGGTAATATGGTACTCTGGTAGCGGGGTGATCACGGAACAGGAGACAGCAGATGGTAAGAGAATGCTCGTGGAAAGTCTATGACTAGCAGCACTGGTAATATATAGATAACTGTACACAAGGAACTGGATGGACAAGGAAACGTGAGGGTAGTCAGTGGTCTGCGGGTAGCAAGTTGCACCACTGCTACAGTGAGGAGGAATGTCCAGAAGTAACGAGGAGGTGATGAGAGTCAGCGGTCTGCGTATAGCAAGTTGTACCGATGTCTAGGTGAGGGAATGGAATCCAGGTGAAGGTATCCGGGAAGTCAGTGGTCTGCGTTAGCAAGCTGTACCACTGCTATGTGAAAGGACAGTGGAACTGGTGACTCAGGAAACAGGTAACAGTGGTTTGCCTCTAGCAAGTTGTACCACTGAAATATATATGTGAGGAGGAGCACGGGGAGATAAATGCAATGCAGATTATACACGGGCACACTGAACTTGATCCCACGATGATATGCACAAAATAGTAATAACTGAGCAGCACTGCACAAATATACAAAGTCACAAGAACTATCCAGGCTAAAAGGTAACACAGTCAAATGATGGCAATAGTCTCAGTGGATAGGAAACTCCAGAGGAGAACAACTCAGTCCAGCTAGATATGCAATACACCAGCACAGTCAATGAGAAGTATGCATACCGTGGTTCAGGAGAGCAGGCTGTCAGAAGAAGTGCAGGGATACCTGAACGGCTGGAGGCCGGCAGGATACGAAGTCCCAGGAGGGTGGAAGCGGTAACCAAGTAGGTGCAGCGCACAGTAGGTAGACCAGCAAGGATATAAACAATACTCAGGAAGCAGTAGTATATAGAACTGGACACCCGGAGATCACAGGAGAGTTGAGGCGGTCTAGCCGAGATGAAAGCAGCGGAGCGTTGATCCGATGCAGACAGGCGAGTTGACACAAGCAGGAACACTGTAGAAGCACAGGGACAGCGGATCGGCTGGCTGCAGACACGAGGAGTACTGGAGGGTTGCGATGAGCAGGACACTGCAGATACACGGAGGCAATGGATAGGAATCAACTGGTGCAGTCACGATGTAACACGGGAGAGTTGAGGTGAGCAGGATACTGTAGATACACGGAGGCAGCGGATAGGAATCAGCTGGTGCAGTCACGATGAAACACGGAAGAGTTGAGGTGAGCAGGATACTGTAGATACACGGAGGCAGCGGATAGGAATCAGCTGGTGCAGTCACGATGAAACACGGGAGAGTTGAGATAAGCAGGATACTGTAGATACACGGAGGCAGCGGATAGGAATCAGCTGGTGCAGTCACAATGAAACACAGGAGAGTTGGAGTGGACTGGAACCTGTAGAAGCACAGAGGCAGCGGATAGGAATCAGCTGGTGCAGTCACGATGAAACACAGGAGAGTTGAAGTGGTCTGGAAACCACAAACGAACAACAGGAATCAGCAGGAGCTGAATACACGAGGAAACACAGGAACACCTTCAGAGGCTCATGGGGAATGAGACTCCAAGATCAGGCAACGAGGTATTGACCACAGGTGCTTTAAATAGGGAGTGTTGCCTGATCAGCCAATTAACTAAAAGGAACATGTACTGAAGGTTTGAAAGGGCTGCACATGCGCAGACCCTCAGGATGGTGGACGGCCACGGTTCCTAAACACACGAGAAGTAGCACTCACAGTCCGGTGAGTGACAGGACTGAAAAAAGTAGTCTGCAGAAATTTTGGTGAGCCTTTTGCTTTTTTATGTTCTGGTCTTCTTGCTATTGTTGATTTGTTTGGAGTGGGGTTTTGGGGTTGGGAATACCTTTATTGGTAAACTAATATTTTTTGAGAAAAAGGATGAATGCGCAAATCCACTTCTTATTAACTGTATAATCAAAATTTAATGATACCAAGTTATTAAACCATCACAATCCCACATATGTATAAAAAATGGAGAACATGCCTATACATAAATCTCTTAGTATATCCCCTTAATAATTGCATATACACAGCATCCAATCAATACTCTTTAAAATCTGGAGAAAACTGACTCTAGCGTCTTAACTCAATATTATAATGAGTGAAACACATTTTCATTTTCATGAGACAAAATAAAATAAAATAAAATCTTATATCAGTATGTACACATACGGCAACAAAATGTATCTCCTTGATGAATAAGAAATCCAAATGACTCCACAGTTATTATGCACGTTATATCCGGCAGTATGAAACTTGATACAAATCAGTATACGCAAAACAATCTTCCTCCGTATAAGAGGTATGTAGATTTCCATCAATTTGTAATCCTACATGTAGTAGTCCACAATGTATTTAGGGCATAAATGTCCTACCCACTTTCTGGGAGAAGAGAATAATATCTAGAGGTAGTAGTCCGCGATGTATTTGTGTAAAAATATCTTCCCCGTTTTAGGAGGAAAGAGTAGTCTCTAGCGGTAATAGCCCACGTTGTATTATAGGCAAAAAAATCGCTTACCCGCTTTTAGGAGACGGAAAGTAAATCACTCGCCTCTATACCGCTCCGGCGGCTGCTAGATTCAGCTGTTTCTGTGGTGCGCACCAAAAGCTGTCCGGACAGGAAATCACCTCCAATAGTAAGGTTCCTCTTGAAAACAAGGTTGG
Source organism: Mixophyes fleayi (assembly GCF_038048845.1). NCBI lineage: Eukaryota > Metazoa > Chordata > Amphibia > Anura > Limnodynastidae > Mixophyes > Mixophyes fleayi. The sequence goes on from NC_134404.1 coordinate 116,485,707, forward strand.
AAAATAACTTTGTGCACAGAAGTTATAATAATCCTCACGATCTCCTCACTGAATAAGAATACAAGCACTGAGCAACAAGAAAGTCTCTGCAACGCGTTTCGTCTGCCTCTGCAGACTTTTTCAAGCAATGTAAATGAGACTTCCTCTAGCTCGTCTTTATATAGGCAAAACTCTCAATTAAAATCAATTAATGGCACCTGTTCAATTTATTGAGTCACGATATCTCCAACTCTGTTTGGTTTATAAGTAAGAACAATACATATTGACAATGTTATATAAAAAAACATAATAATAAATATAAACTATATAATAATATGATCATTCTAAAAATATATAAAAAAATGTGTAAAAAATATATATATATATATAATAATAATGAACAAAAATAATAAAATGATAAATGCATTGTGCATCCAAAAACTCATAATAAGATTACATACATATATACACATTTAAATATCTACATATCTATAATGGATATAATCCTTAATATAATAATTCTGCACATTTATACATAGAAACTCACAACAGATGAAGTGTATATCATGATACCAAAAAACATACCTGTATGTATATATGATCCCAACATAGGGTCATACTCTCTAAACAAAACACACACACAAGTGTAAAAAAACACATATATGCGTGTGTATTCAGCTATATTACTCCAATAAAAGATATAATACATTAAGCCATTCAAATCTACATGGTAAATTTTAACCAAAAAGATACTAAGATACCTCCCTAGTATAGAAAGCAGATAAAAACTGCGTAAATATATACAAACACACCCATATACATACATATAGATGTGTAGATCCTCTAAAAATGACAAAACTTGTCCTCATAAAAAGTAAGCAATGGATACACCTATAAGAGAACTAGAAGCTGAAAAAGGGAAGAACCACTAAGATTGCATATACAGAAAGAATATAGTTGCAATTTCTAATCCAATCTTCAAACATACCAATCGTTAAATTCCATGATTTCATTGAAACCCTCTGGATGCATAGTTTGGAGTTTGAATATCCAGGAGACTTCACCCCTACATAGTCTCTTGTATCTATCTCCTCCTCTTAAGGTAGGATCGAATTTTTCAAGTCCGATCACTACCAGACCTTTTGGGTTGCAGTTATGTTTATCTGCAAAGTGTCTTGACACACTATGTTTCTGATAACCATTTTTAATGTTTAATTTATGTTCTCTAAAGCGACTTTTTAATGATCTAGTAGTCCTACCTACGTACTGGATCCACAAGGGCACTCCAGGACGTAGACCACATATGTACTCTCACAATGAATAAACTGCAGTATAGGATATTCCAGTCCACTGGTCTTGGATTTGATTTTAGAGATACCTTTCCCAATATGTTCACAAGTTAAACACACCTGTTTATTACAACCAAAGCAACCCAACGGTTTAGGGGGTAGCCAAAAGTGGCTTACGTTCTGTTTCGGATATGTTTTTAAGGCACTAGGTGCTAGTATATTTTTAAGATTACTATTTTTCTTTTATATAATCCTAGGTTCCTTTTCTAATACGTTACTTAAAATTATATCTTGATGTTATATCTTGTAATTATTCCTCACAATTTTCTTAATCAGACTAGATTTATTGTTCAATTTTGAGATAAATAGAAGAGAATTATTGGAATTAATAGATTTCTGAGGTCTTTGTTTAGGGATCAACATATTTTTTGCCTCAACCTCGTTGTTGTTTGCTAATAACTGAACCCTTGATTCCTAAGTGTCTACCCTGAGCAGGGGCAACCATGAATGTGTCCATTCTTCTGTTATTCTATGCCTTCACAGTTGAACTCATGACCTGCAGTCAGTGCAATGATCCCTCAGTATTTGGCCTCTAAAAAAAGCCCCACACATTAGAGGATCCTTTTCCATATGGACCTTAGTCCTTTCTCTTTGGTGATAAGCATATTACATGTTTAAGATTATTTTGCAAAGTATATTGATTCACCATTTCATATGACATGCTTTTTTAATGTGTTTCTGAAGAGAGAACATGTCAAACAAATCTTATTGACTTGTTGACTGGGTGATTAAAGTAATAGATCAAGGGGGTGGGGGGAGTAGATGTATCGTATCTAGGCTTTAATAAAGCTTTTGACACTGTCCCACATCTCAGACTGTTAAATACACTCAAAAGCTTGGGATTGGATTCTAAGTAGCTGAATGGATAAGATCTTGATTGCAGGATAGAAAACAGACAGTTGTAGTTAATGGAGTGCATTCACAGGAGGGAAAGGTTACCAATGGAGTACCCCAAGGATCTGTACTTGGACCAGTGCTTTTTAATATCTTTATTGGTGACTTTGCAAATTTTATGGAAAGGAAAGTGTGCCTTTTTGCAGATGGTGCGAATATATGCAACAGGGTAGTCACACCAGGAAGGGTAAAACAAATGATTGATGATCTTGGTAGACTAGAGGAAAGGTCAAGCGAGTGGCAACTACAGTTTAATGGCCAAAAAATTGCTAAATCATGCACTTGGGTCTTAATAACCCAAAGGCTAAATATAGTATTAACGGTACTATAATGGAAACTACTAAGGAGGAAAGCGATCTATGAGTTACTATTTCAGATGCCTTAAAGACTGGTAAGCACTGTAACAAAGCAATGAGAAGGCAAGTCAGATGCTTGGTTGCATAGGGAGAGGAATCTCAGAAGCAGGAAGATAGAAGTAATAATACCACTGTATAGGTAATTGATACAGCCTCATCTAGAATATTTTGTTCAGTTTTGGAGGCCATATCAGAAAGATAAGAATACATTAGAGACTGTACAAAGAAGGGCAACTAAAATGGTGCATGGCCTACAGCACAAAACTTACCCGGAAAGACTAAAACATCAATAGAAACTTCAAATATATCAAGGGTTTTAACAAGGTACAGGAGGGAAATATTCTTCAAAGTAGGAGAAGTATTAGAACATGAGGACATGCGCTGAAACTGGAGGGAAGTAGGTTCAGAGGAAATTTGAAGAAAAATGATTTCACAGAAAGGCTAGTGGATAAGTGGAATATCTCCCATTAGAGGTGGTAAGGCTAATACAGTAGAGCAATTTAAACCTGCTTGAGATAGACATGGGATATCTTTACAAAGAGCTAAGGATAAAATAGGGTATGAGTTACCGTAGGTTAAAAAATGGGCCAAGCAGTTCTTATGTGCCCTCAAATTCCATGTTGAAGAAAGTAGAACTTTTTTGCAAGTGATTTTTTTTAAATAGAGTGCAGGAGTTTCACTCATTGCTTTACATTACAATATACAAGCCAAATTCTATTATTACCTCAAATCTTTGTTTCACATTCATAATGCTGGCTTTTCATTGGTCAGTGTGATTGACAAATGGAGATGATTCTCAGAAGGCTTAACTTACATATACATAAAAAATAATAATTAATTTTTCCATTCCAGAATATGGATTATTGGCTTGCGCGGATCTGTTTCACAACTATATATTTAGGTGTGCTATACAGACCTGGCTGCTGGCATTCACTATACTCTCCAAACCAAAGTAGAATGGATGGCTCCCCTCTGTGTTCATTTGTTCTATAGTAGAATGAACATAGTACAACAACTCCTCATTGTTTAAGTCTATTGGCCGAGGACACCCAAGGCACTGGTGATGAACAGCAGTTATTGGAGGCTCCACTGGACCTGAACATGAGAAACAACAAATTACTTCATCAGTACTGATCAAAACTTGCACCTGTAATATAAACCATTGTTTTCTTTTAAATAATGTCCTATTCAAACTATATATGTAAATATAGGTATATGGTGTTTTTGTCTTTATAGTATCGCTGTTTGCTATTTAGATCTGTGTGTTAGCTGTCATTGTAACAAACACTGTTGTTGAAATTGCTTATGTATACCTGTAGTCTTTAATTTATTCAGCGGCTATAGCAACTGCTCTTAGCATGTCCATGTGTGCATGGTAACAGTTGTAATAATAACTGACATGTACAACATGTGACCCAGCAAGACAGAGTTTCACGAAGCAGCAAGTTAAAGCAACTTTTTGTCTGCTCAGTGCTCACAATTACATTGTATCTTGGCAAACACCATTATCATAATTATCCTTGTAAAGCACAAACGTTTAAACAGAGGGATTAAGTGATTAAATTGACCACATAAGATTATGTTAAATCAGAAGGTAAAGGTAACCTTAAACAAAAATGTGTATAACCTAAGAACTGTTGGAATACTTGATACTGGATGTACAGTGGAAAGAACAAGGATAGTAACTAGTGGGGAAATCAGAAGTTGCTAATCTCAGAATGAGTGGGTGTAAACAATGGTCAAAATGGGCCGGTATAAAATAGCATGGCATACCATCGCTTCTCCTACGACCTTTATTGTTAAAGTATCAAATTCCATTTACCTACATTTTGCATACCACCACTTATAAATTTCCATTTCAACCACTGTTTATGGAGGAGAGGTAAAAGATTATTTGTAAAAAATTAGCCTTTAGGGACCATTTAATGATGTTAAAGGTTAATAAAGTCTAATAGGCCATGGTTCCAGAATTCTATATATATGGGGAGTAGCATGGGAAAGTATTTCAGGCATACATGAGATAAGGTTAAAAGAGAGGATCAGATTGGGCCTCTGTAGGGGTGCTGGGATTAAAGATAACGGAGGATGTGAGAGCCTACTTTTGATTTTGTTTCTGCCCATGTCAACCCATAATCCCTATCACTCTGGAAAGGACACAATTTCTCCAAGTAAATTCATTCACAATGTCATACCGTTTGCTAAATCTGAAAGCCTGTCCTATCTACCACTTCATTCTAGATAAGTAAGTTTAATACTAATTTACCTTTAGTGCTGCTGCAGTTCTGAGTCACAACACTCTTGAGCTTCAGTTCTTTGTTGACTACAACATGTGCTGAGCACTTGGCCCGGTCCTACACAGATGAAGAAAGACAAAATAAATGCATTATTCCATTATTAGTGTACCCACCCCCTATACTTCAGACATATCCCCATCTACAGTACTTGAGTGTTGCTGTGAATATGATAAAAGTATATATTGGGTGGGCACTTTGATTCCATATTTTCACATTTGTTAATGCTTAATGCGCAAAACACAAGGAATTTTTAGTCCTGCCTGTATTAAAATGTTCACATTTTGGTGGTCTTGCACAAGATTAGGAAGATTTCTTTTGTTCACATGCTAAGAATTGTTATGACTGAAACTGCTTGACACACCTTGGGTGATAAAAAGATTCAGGATCAGTGGGGACTCAAGCACAATTTTGCTAACATTCCATTGGCCCACCTTTCTTCCCCAAGGTGTGGCCCACCATCCTCCCCACAAGACTACCTATTTTGCAACATTAGTGGTCCCAGTATAACAGTCCTGGGTCTCTGAGACGCCTGCCCATCACACCAAAATTGTATAAATAAATAAAAAACACATATATATTCTATAATAAAGTTTACTTGAACAAAACACTCCCCAAATTCTTGTCCATCACTTTATAAAGTATTTCTTTGTTTGCCGAGCTGACCTAATCCAATTGGAAATTCTTTTTTCTATGTAATTGAATTGGAAAGTCTTATCTATGGTAACTTAGGAAAAAGAAGGAAAAAATACATAAAACCTGCTAGCTGCGAGTGGCCAAGTGACTGAGAGAATTATTTGCTGCTCAATCACAAGCAGTTTTCCACACTGGCTACTTGTGAAGTCCTGGTCAATTCATATCAGCATCATTCAACGGTCAATGCTTAAATCAACTAATTGCATTGTTTTTTTATGCGGGTTGTATCCTTATTTTCACTTGAATGAAAAGTTCCACTTATTGCTCAGAATTGAATTGACCACAAAGTAGGCCACATTTTCACATACTGTTTTCATAATTATTCTCATAATTTATCTGATGTTCAGGGGAGGATTGGCCATAGGAGTTTTCCTGGTAGCCCCTCCAGTTATGAGGGCGCTTAAGGTTTGGGTTTTTTTTGCCTCTCAACTCAACTCTATTTCAAAAAGTGCCTACCACTTTCTATGACCACAATAGTATTTAGAATGGGATGTAGTCATTCTGGCAATGGTGACTCGACACTTATATTGTTAACACCAAAATGGTGACAGTGTAAATGTCGACATGTTTAAAATTATGACATTGTAGTAATGTTTAGAGTCATAATCTCGACATTCAACGGGCAATGCCATCACCAGCCGGCTTACTCTCTGGCACTATAGCCGGCGGAATCGCCACAAAATAGTTAATATTAACAAAAAAGCCCCACAAGCATTCAGCCCAAACCTTCCTCCTCCCCCTTCCCCAAACACATTAAAGCTAGTGCTGCCAGCGGATCCGCCGGCACAATACAGCAAATAAATAAATGCATTTAAAAAAACAGCGTGCCCCCTCCCAAACAGATTAACTCTAGTGCTGCCAGACTAGGCTGCTACTAGCACACTCGGGGGACAAACAGTGTGGGTCCCCCCCCCCCCCCCCCGATTTAACTAGAACCAGCAATAGGCTTTACCTGCCAGGACTTGTGGCATTATAGCAGGTCCCCCTGCAATAATGACAACCAGGTTCCAGCAAGCCCAAGATGCCATTTACAGTTTGGACATGCTGGTCCTTGTAATAGTACAAGCACCAACATACTCATGGCTGCCATGTTGTCACGATAATGACTCTTGTGGCTGCCACTGACTGATATTGGCGCAGCTAAACAGGAAGGCGCTGAGTCCAATGCAGCCCCGCTATTCCCCAGGGACCCCCACAAGAAGGTATGAACTTGGCTGCATGAGGTTCGCAGGTCGCAGTTCTCCAAGTTATTTATCAGTGCAGCGGAAGAGAACAGGAATGGTCGTGCAGTCTGGGTCAGATGCTAAACGATAGTGCGGTACACAAGGGTGATCCAGAGGGTATGTCAAAAGCGAGCTAGAGGTCAGAATCCAGATAACAAACATAACCAAATCGCAGAACGAGAGAGTGGTTGGGAAGAAGCCAGGAACCAATGCAGCAAATAACAGGAACAAGGGAACAGGAGGCAGAACACTGGAGCTGGTGAAACTAATACTCTGGTACCAGACTAGTGGAAGGAGGTGCCTTACGAAACTTAATGTGGCCCCTGATAGGACAGTAGTGATTTTGGCGGTCAGATGCACCTGACCGCTGACATTCAGGGGAGAGAAGCGTCCCGTTGCCTAGCAATGGAACGCGGACCCACTGCACATGCGCTCGCAGCGAAAAGCGGAAGTATGTCCCATTGCTAGGCAACGGGATGCAATTTGGCCCCGGTACGTATGGACAGTGCGGGGATGGTGCCTGACACAGGGCTTGTTGGCACTTGGGGAACAACAATTGCGAGCATGCCCTAGCACCCAGGGCCTGCTGGGACATGTAAGGCACCAAGACAAAATTAAAATTAAAGACACTCCTTATTGTAAATATAATTTTATTGTAAATAAATAAAAAATCCCTGTAATAGTCAGATACATTGGTTTTTTTCTGTATGCTTTCGGGAGCATTGTGTTCCATCCCCTTTATGCACCCTTCCCCTTTTTTTTCTTCTGTACCCCTTTTGAAAAATTGTAAAAATCAATAAAAAAATGTATTCTTTAAAAAAAATAAAATCCCTGTAATACTCACCAACCACCAGGTTCTTCATCTGTATTAATTCCAATGGTCCATGGTTGTCCAAAAGACCTAGTAAAATGAATGCCAGGGTCCGTGGTTGTCCAAGTAAAATATGCCAACATTTACACTGTCACTATTTTGGTGTCGACAGTTTCACTGAACTAATACACATACCACAATCCACAACCCAATCACCCTAAACATGTTAAATAGTAGAAGTTTATCTTGGTCTTTGATGAAGCTCTTTTGACCTTTAACTGTTTTCGTGTAAGTAGACTGCACAAACAGATCAATAAGTGTATCAGTGAAATCAATACTGGTAAAGTTTAGAATAACAGCAGGGGGTAAATGTATCAATGTCCGGATTCTTCAACTCCGGTGAGATCGGCGTCTTCAGCGCTTAAATTTAAAGCGGCGATGCCTTGTAAAGGGAAGTTTCCCTTTACAAGGCAGCGCCTCTTTAAATTTAAGCGCTGAAGACGCCGATCTCGCTGGAGTTGAAGAATCCGGACATTGATACATTTACCCCCAGGAGTCTTTTTTGTCCCTAGTGATCGAATTCACTCATCACAGAAAAATTGACTTATACTTTGAACAAGTTAGAATACTCATGAAACACAAGATGGCTGCTCCACATAGTTGTCAGTTTAGAAAGGTGGACAACAAACTTCTTTTTAATAGTGTTCTGGCACTTGTAATTTCACAAATGTTGGCAATAATCATCAGATGACTTAAAAGAAATTGTGAACTAATTAAGTAGTCCTTCAGACCTATCCACCTCTATTCCTATTACCTTACCATATGGCCAATATTTCAGTCCACATGCATGAGTATAACCAGCTTTACTTATTTGCTGTTTCTCCACTGCAAAATTTCTTGCTAGCTCTCTCCTCGTATTTGTTGCTTCTACTTGCAACTCTGTTCTAAAACGTAGCCTCATACTGGCTTCTGTAAATTGGGTATGTTCCAGTGTACTTAGACTCTTCGCTGTCTCTCTCTCTTTCAGTGTCTCCCTGTGTGACACTGTTTCACTGTCTCTTCACTCTCCTACCTGCACACTCCATTCTCCACTCACTGTCTCTGACTTCTCCACTCCTGACAGCTGCGTACTGGTTCAGTTCTTCCTATTAAGTCTCCCCAATTCTGGTAAAACCTGCTGGCAGAATTAGTTTTGCTGTCCGATTGATGTATGCAGGGCCGCCATCAGGGGGTACAGGGAGTACATCTGTATGGGGCCCAACAGCAGAGTGGGGCCCAAACAAATTTATTACGGGTGACGGGGGCCTCCGCAGTGAATTAAGGGAGGTAGCAGGCGCCATTTCTAGGCAGCAGCTGTGCGTGATTAAGGATGCGGCGGAGGGGAGCATGTCTGCCTCCGCTCCCAAGATGTTGGGGCCCCACAGTTGCCGCTGTTTGCTCCAGTCCAAGCTCCCAGGTGCCCAGCTCCCAGACAGAAATGAATTAAGAACGTTACAGCGCTGTCTGTCAATAGCCAAAAGAAGACAACGAGATGCAGAGAGGTAAGTAAACTACTGCAAGGGTTAGATGGAACCAGGGATAGTGGGTGACTGTCGAGAATGGGGGGAAGGCAAATGTTGGGTAGAAAATAATTTTAAAAATCAAGGTGGGGTGAGAGAAGGAAGGAGACGGGTCCTGCCTGTTACATTTGTACTGGGCCCCGCAATTTCTGGTGCCAGCCCTGGATGCATGTGTCATTTGAAGGTGGAACCAGCATCACACTGCCATACTGTAGAACCCCCCTTACATTTGCAGTAGTTTTAGATTATTTTTATTTACTTACAACTCGTATATTGTAGTTTTGGGGTGGTGGTGGTAATTGCTTTAGTGCTGGGGGAAGGGTGGTGGTATTTCTGAATGCTGTAATATGGGGGGTAATACTATATGTTGGGAATGGTATTGCTGTAATGTGGAGTGCAGGGGCATTGATGTAATGTGTGGACTTTATAGCTGATTGCTGTAATGTGTGGAGTGTTGCTGATTGCTGTAATTTGGAGGTGTTGCTGATTGTTGTAATGTGGAGGGTAGGGGTATTGGTGTAATGTGTTGGCTGTATTGCTGATTGCTATAATGTGAGGGGTGTTGCTGTTTGCAGTAATGTGGAGGGCAGGGGTATTGGTGTAATGTGAGGAGTGTTGCTGATTGCTGTAATGGGGAGGGCAGGAGTATTGGTGTAATGTGTCTGCTGTATAGCTGATTGTCGTAATGTGAGCGGTGTTCCTGATTGCTGTATTGTGTGTGTGTGGGAGGGTATTTATTGATGTAATGGGTGTGCTAATAATGTAATACTGGGGGTCATTAGGATAAATAGGGTTATTTGTTAAATGTGAATGTCACTGATTTAATGCTGGAGCTGTTTGGTGGGGACCTAGAGTGTTTTATTGTATTAGATGCTTTGCTTTCCAGGAGGTGAATATTATTGACCTATTTTCCAAACATTCCAGGATCCAACCAAGCATTAACTGAGCTTAAGACACCAACAAGTAGTCAAAGCTGCAAGAGCAGGTAGGATAAAGACTTTCTGCCAACTCTCTGGATGATTGCAGAACTGTCTAGAGCACTCAGGACTTTATCCTAACTGCAGGGAGGTATATCTCTCTCCCTGCTTTGTACAGCATTGCCAGTGTGTTTGTAAAGTGACTGGAGGATAAAATAATAGCTACACCCCTTGCATGGAAGTGACACCCACATATGACAGCATGATGGCACCTACACTGGCCCACCTCCTGTAGATCTGAGCCTGCCCGCTGATAATTTGCCAACACCTACCACATGAGGCCAGTTTCAGAATATTTTCCAGGGCCACTTAAATTCTGGCTTTTCTAATGTTTTACTGCTTTCGAAAGGCATGAGAAATAAAGAACAAAAACATGTCAGTAAAGGGCACACAATCACACTTTTATGAACAACCAGGTATAAAGGATAAGGTTTTATCCTTAGGGGCAGGCGTTCAAAAGAGATGATAATGAAGTGTGAAAATGAGTGCTGCCAATATTGTTTCTACATATTTGCACAAATATATAAATACACTATATATATGGACAAAAATATTTGGCCACACCTGTTAATTATTGAATTGAGGTGTTTCAATCAGGCCCGTTGTCAGAGGTGTATGAAATCAAGCACCTAGTCATACAGTCTCAATTTGCAAACATTTGTGATACAAAACGGGTCGTTCTGAAGAGCTCTGACTTCAAGCGTGGTACTGTGATAGGATGTCACCTTTGCATTAAGATGGTTCGTGAAATTTCTTCCCTGCTGGATATTCCACGGTCAACTGTAAGTGATATTATTAGAAAGTGTAAGCATTTAGAAACAACAGCAACTCAGCCACGAAGCGGAAGACAATGTAAACTCACAGAGCGGTGACAACGACTGCTAAGGCATATAATCCGTAAAAGTCGCCAATGCTCAGCTGGTTCAATATCTGAAGAGTTCCAAACTTCCACTGGCATTAATGTAAGCATAATAGTGTGTGGTGGGAGCTTAATGGAATGGGTTTCTATGGGTGAGCAGCTGCATGTAAGCCTCACATCATCAAGACCAATGCCAAGCGTCGGATGGAGTGGGGTAAAGCACACCGACACTCGACTGTGGAGCAGTGGAAACATGGTCTGTGGAGTGACGAATCACGCTGCTCTGTTTGGCAATCAGATGGATGTGTCTGATGGATGCCGGGAGAATGTTACCAGCCTGACTACATTATGCCAACTGCGAAGTTTGGTGGAGGAGAGATAGTGGTATGGGGCTGTTTTTCAGGGTTTGGACTAGGCCCCTTATTCCAGTGAAGGGAAATCTTAATGCTTCAGCATATCAAGTCACTTTGAACAATGCCATGCTTTTAAACTTTGTGCCAACAGTTTGCCCTTTTGTATTCCAACACGACTGCGCCCCAGTGCACAAAGCAAGGGCTACAAAGACATGGTTTAATGAGTTTGGTGTGGAAGAACTTGACTGGCCCGCATGGATCCCTAACCTCAACCCCATCAAACACCTTTAGGATGAATTGGAACGGAGATTGAGAGCCAGGCCTTCTCGTCCATCATCAGTGCCTCATAAATGCTCTACAGAATCAATGGGCACAAATTCCCACAGAAACACTCCAACATCTTATGGAAAGCCTTCCAAGGAGAGTGGAAGCTGTAATCTCTGCAAAATGGGGACCAACTCCATATTAAAGTATATGTATTTGAATGCAATATTGCATCCAAATACTTTTGTCAAGATACGTAGGAATCTTGAACCGGTCCGAACCTGCATGACAAGCTGCAACACTCTATGACATTTAGTTGATTGTGAGTCGCCATTTAGTTTGGTTGTGTTTTTTGTAGAGTAACGAAAAAATGCTAAGTTTAAAAGTTGAACAACGTGTCAATTTGAATTTTTTTGTAAAATTGTACAAAACACCAACAGACTGTTTTCAAATGCTTATTACAGCTTATAGGAATGACTGCCTGTCTTGTACGTGTGTGTTTGAGTGGCACAAAAGATTTAGCGAGGGACGTGAGAATGTCGAAGATGATGAACGCCCTGGACGACCTTGCACTTTCAGAACTAAAGAAAATGTAGAAAAAACACATTCAGATTGTTCGAAAAGATCGCTGACTCAGTGTTCGAATGATAGCTGAATCCGTGAACATTGACAAAGACACCATATGGAAAATCTTTCATGAGGATTTTAACATGACGAAAGTTTATGCAAAGATGGTCCCAAGGGTTCTCTCACCAGAGCAAAAAGAAAGTCGAGAGGAAATTTGTGTTGACATTCTGCAGCAACTTGACACAGATCCAAGCCTGTTTCATAAAGTAATCACTTGTGATGAGACCTGGATCTTCCAATATGATCCTGAAACTAAAAGACAGTCAATGCACTGGAAAACACCGTCATCACCAAGAATGAAAAAAGCTTGTCAAAGCAAGTCAAAATTCAAAGGAATGCTCATCGTTTTTTTCGATATCAAGGGTGTAATTTTGGAAGAATGGGTTCCAGAAGGCACAACAGTTAATCAGCATTATTATAAGGAAGTTTTGCAAAACCTGAGAGAGTCAGAAAGAAACGGCCGCAACTGTGGAAAAATTGATTCTTTCTTCACCAGGAGAATGCGCCTGCTCACACAGCACTTTCTGTGAAGCAGTTTTTGACTGACAAACACATTACTACACTTGAACATCCTCCATATTCGCCTGATTACGATTTTTATCTTTTCCCAAAAGTTAAATCAGTGCTTAAAGAGACACATATTGAGTCAGTTGATGCTGTAAAGAAGAAAACGGCAGATATGTTGAAACAAGTGACAGACATTGATTTGCTCCATGCCTTCGACCTGTGGAAAACAAGACTACAGCGATGTATTAGTGCAAATTTGGTTGTTTGGTGTAGATTCTAACAATTGATCACTGTGTCCATGGGCTTTACCGGAACTTACAAAGGTGGGTGCTACAAGCGGATTCGCAGTCTTACTATTAGCTTGTTATGGCAATAGACAAAAGTTGACACTATATATATATATAATCTGTAAATATATTGAAGAATATATAATTTATACTATAGGACCAGTGATTTCAATTATTAGTAGCGTAACAATCACATTTCTTATGTGTAGGTATAGTATTGACTAGTTATAAAGTAGTGATTTAGGGAGTGATATGATATGAACCAGAAGATTAGTTAAATTATATAGATTATATGTTGCATTCTGTATACATTGAATGTATTCGTTTCTGGGATGTGCTCTATGATATTCACCACTGCTGTTATTGTATAATCAATACTTTTCATTGCCTTAATCAAAATTATAATATAAAACATATTTTTGGTTGTCTGAGTGAATCTATCACATTAAATATTACCAGGGAACTATATGGAGGGTTTTCCTGAATCACTGCTGGTACTTATGTCTCAAGTATTTACCCTAAGTGTAGTATAGATTCAGGTGGAGGCACTAACCACTCAATAATACCTATTAAAAGGGTGTTACACATATATTGCAGATGCAGAATTCACTAGTGACAAAGAATAACCACTAGTCATGGACCAAAAAGCTGCAGCCTTTTGTGAGTCTATTCCCCTTATCCCCATCACTATACTATATGAGAGCGCTAGGTCTGGGGAATAAGTATGTACATGGATCAGTACTGGGCCTATGATGTAAGATGTCCTTATATGCTGATGACCAGGGGTGGAAGTGGTATACGGTGGTATGCAATACCACCATTTCTCCTACTGTCTTCATTATAAAATTATTAAATTCCATTCACATCCATACTGTCACTTCTAAATTTCCACTTTGACCACTTCTGATGTCTCTAAGCTATGTAGAATTATTAACGGAGAGCATTATAATAACAAAGCTACAAATTTATTTAGAAAGAATGGTAATCTGGATCATGAAAGGGCATATGAAATATAATGTAGATAAATGTTGGGTTGTGCACCTAGGCCAACCTAATTACTATGCCAATTACAAATCATGTTGTGCAATTGGAGAGAACTGAAATGGAATAGAACTAGATAACTAGGACCTTCATTTTTCAACCTTAACATCACTTGTGTATTATATCCTGTTAGCTCAGAATGTACCTATGTGCCACAAGCATTAACATTGCTTTAATAAATCTTACTCCATTAGATGACAGGAAGTCACATTCTTGCCACGTTTTACCACTCTTCACTCCACAGGAACCTTCATGTATTTCATGCTGAACAAAATAATGCATCTGACCATCTCCTTCATTCTGGTTAGAAAACAGAAAAACAGGGAGCCCATTGATTGATAGATGAGTAAATCATATTAAACCTTAGAATATACTCCTTAAATAAGGATGCTGATCCAGTTTATGGTCATTATTAGGCATCTCAGCCAACAGTGACAATTTATAATAGACCAAATGAGCATGTTCTACTGGAAAAGAAGCTTGACTTCGCCTATATCTGTGGGTTTGGGGCAAATGATCTGATTGGACACAATTTTTTCAACGGAAGAGTTGGTAGGTATGTTTCAGGGCCTCTTTAAGACATAAATGTGCCAATGCTCAAATATATCTGTACTGGACTCTACCGTTTACAAAATATGAGTTGACTTGAAAATGCCAAAATGTTTTTTTTTTCCCCTCAAGGATGTAGGTGTAGGAGAAGTATGGGTGGAGTGACGGCATGTACACAGGATAGTGAGATTAATCAGTAATTTTTTATTAGATCCATTGGGCAACTGTGCCTACAATTGGAGTTCATAAGGACATTTTTGTTAAAATTTGTTAATTACTATGTTCTCTCAGCAGTCCAATATACATTCTATACAATGACCAACAGATTTCAGAACATTGCACCTTACTAATTTAATACAGGAAATCCGATTTCCATCTTCAGTACAGCATTTTACACATAAAGGTGATCATCTGAGTATAGCTTTAAAAATCTCCCACTGTGTGGTAAAATATCTATGATAGATTATACAGTTACCTTCAATTACATTGCGCAGTTAACAAGACATATGTTATAGACTCCCCAGAAACAACCCACATCTCTTCATCTCATTAGTTATACAAGGTCAACATTTTTATCCTTCAAAAAATGCAGGCCTGCAACAAAACTGACATTTCCTCCCGTTATACGCCTATTTCTGAGCGAATGTTCCCAGTTTTATGTGAAGCACATTGAATTAGAGTGTCAAAATGGTTGCTACTGCGAGACGTGAAACATTTTTCATGTTTTTAGGGAGGAGCTGAGTGGATTGGGAGTATTTCTAATTAAATGCAGGCTAGGCACAGTTGTCCACCTCACTTAAGCCCCATGCAGTAATAAGATCTTGTTATGCAGGACATTTTAAATGTTTTTATGTTAGATAGTTTCAAAGGGTGGAGTGGATGTGGTGTATTTGTGGAAATGTTAACTGTTTAGTGGGAGGGAGGTGGGCAGAGACCATTTTTTATCTTTCAAAAGGGCCTTGTCTTTCTTTTACACTTGTGTGGTCAGAGATCGGCTCTTGGCCTATACTATCCATGAGGCGCCTTTTGCACCTGCTACGTGTACTGGAAAGCGCATTTCTTTCAATATAAATAAAAGACACAACAATCTGACATATTTAGTAAAGATAGTTACACTATCATGATTCATTTAGAGCATAGTTGCCAACTCCCGGAGAGGGGGCGAGACTGGAGGGAGGGAGGGGGCAAGACGAGGCCCCCCGCAAAAACGTAATTTGCGTCGCGGGGGGCGGGGCCAAAATGACGCGATTGGCCTCGTCCCGCCCCCTCCCGCCCTCCAAAATGGCGTGATTCACCGAGAATCGCGTCAAATGACGCGATTCTCGGTGAAATCCGGGATGCGGGAGAAATGCCATCTCCCCCGGGAGCCCGGGGACTTTCCGGGAGAGTTGGCAAGTATGATTTAGAGCAGGGTTTCCCAAACCCAGTCATCAGGGCTCCCCAACAGTGCAGGTTTTCTGGATCACATCTGACATAATTAAGACCATCTGTGGATCTGTTACAATGTGTCAGTCAGTAATAAATACACCTGTGCTCCAGCAAGGAGATATGGAAAACCTGCACTGTTGGGGAGCCCTGAGGACTGGGTTTGGGAAACCCTGATTTAGAGCATTAATTAGGCTGGAAAGAGCAGTATTTTAAAAGTTGAAATTAATGAAGAGGTTGGTAAATGATTGTAGGCTGGATATGAAGAGACATTTTTAATCTTTTCCTCATGCACATTTTCAGCCAGACCTGCAAGGTCACCAAAGTAGACACAGAGTGTTTTTATGGGGGGCAAGGCAGATGTATAGGTGCATCAATGAAATGTGCTGTAGGAAAACTGTTTGTTCAGTCGATAAATTACCTCTTGGATCTGGTCATACTACAATGAGTATTTTGTCTAGAATTAACCATTTATTAAGGCTTGCACTTATCTCCTATAGAATATCATTAGAAATTCTCAATTTCTTATTACAACAAAACAACATGACAAAAATATTTCTAAACACAATGGGCCTGATTCATTAAGGAATGTAAGCCAATAAAATTGAGTATGTTTTCTCCTGGACATATTCCATATTACAATGCAAGGGGTTCAAATTAGTTTATTATTTTGCACATAAGGAAACACTGGCTGCTTTTTCATGTAGCACACAAATACTTGATAGCTTTATTTGTACACTTAAATTTAAAGTTGATCTAGGACATGCCCTACCCCAGCTATAAATCTGCCATTAATTTTACCTCCTCCCTCCAATGCAACATGGTTTGCCAAGGTGCAAAGTTACTCTTTTTTTTTTGCTTTACTTTCCTTAATGAATCAGGCCTAATAGCACAAAACTTTTACTAATTACAAAAAACAAACAAACTGGTCTTGGTAAGAGCTTGGGCCATGGAATATTAAGGGGAGCCAAAAAGTATGGAAATCCTACTTTACACCTACCTTTATTTTGGCATCTGTTATTCTGTAGAGAACAAATTGATTTCCTTCTGCTTTTGCATTGTTGTAGGACCTAAGTGCCTCATCTGTTGCCTCAAAAATATTGAGATCATCACAATCTGCGTCGACAGTTGGAGCCTGACTAGCAGAACTTAATAGAGCGCACGAAGAGAGGATTAGAATATGCAGGAGACCCATTCCTACCAATGTCATCCCTGGCTAGAGAGAACTGCTTAGTAAACTGTGGGCATGTGATTTCCAGGCAATAATGAATGTATTTTGTAAAAAAAACAAAAACAAAATTCTTAGGAAAAGGTCATCAGACTTTGATAACAAATATTACCCAACTTGTACTTTGAAAAACAGCCTGCAACCTTTGCAGATACAGATGTGTACGTGTCTAAACACATGATTCCTGGATGTTGTCCACCTTTTGCATAAATATCAGAAAAGTATATTTTTAAATGAAAAAGGTAGTGATAATTTACTCTTACATTTTAAGTCATGTTTTTATCATTACAGCTATTGATGACTTGCTATAAAACTTCTCAATGGGGAAAAATTTAAAAAGAGTTGGTTTTGTATGTTGCAAACCAGCACAGATTGTATGTGGTTTTTAGGTCCAAACCACAGGTTTTATTACCCTATAGTTTTGAGGCTAAAGACTGCATCTGTAGTTTAGGGCTGACCACATGTCAAACTGTGAAAAAAAAGCAGATTTTTTTTTTACACATAGTTCTGGCCTGTCAGGTAGATCACACAGCATGCCTACTATATTGATTTGCATTTACTGCATGTTAACACACTGGGGAAGCCTAGGGGACCTCCAATAACCTCACAAACTCAAGTGGTTTTAACTAGGGATGAGCGGGCTCGGATATCTGAAATCCGAGCCCACCCGAACCTTGCCGATCCGAGCCGGATCCGAGACAGATCCGGGTATTCCCGCCAATTGCAAAACTGAAAGCGAGTCTTCGAGTCATAATCCCGTTGTCGGATCTCGCGATACTCGGATTCTATAAATTCCCCGCTGGCCGCCGCCATCTTCACTCAGGCATTGATCAGCGTAGAGGGAGGTTGTGTTAGGTGGTCCTCTGCCCTGCTATATCCTGTGCTGTGCTGTGCTGTGCTCAGTCCAGTGGTACTGTGTCCTGTGCTCTGTCCTTCTGAGTTCAGTGGTGCTGCTGGGTCCTGTGCTGTGTCCTGTTCAGTCCAGTGGTGCTGTGTCCTGTGCTTCTAAGGGCATTGTTATTTCCCCATTATTCCCAAATTATAAATTTTTTTTAATAAAGTTATAAAAAAAAAAAAAAAAATTATAAAAAAAAGAGATTAAAAAAAAAATATCCAAAAACAATCCTGCAGTATAAGTCCATTGGTACTGCAATATTACAAAGTTCACTGATTCTGCAGTATAAGTCCAGTGGTACTGCAATATTACAAAGTTCACTGATTCTGCAGTATAAGTCCAGTGGTACTCTCCTGTGCCGCATATAATTTTTAAAGGCTTTGCCGAGTGTGTGTGGCTTAGGGATACGCTCTCTTGTGCTACATATAATGGAAAACAAAAATTTGGAGGATAAAGCTGCGAGGAAAAAGCTCAGTTTTCCTAAAAGACCCGCTGGCGGGGATGCTGATAACATCTGGTCCGGACTGAAGGACTTGCCAATCATTGCAGACATGTCTACTGTTGCTGCATTGGATGCTGTCACAATAGAAAAAATGGTGGAGGATTATTTTGCTGACACCATCCAAATAGACATGTCAGACAGTCCATATTGTTACTGGCAGGAAAAAAAGGCAGTTTGGAAGCCCCTGTACAAACTGGCTCTATTTTACCTGAGTTGTCCCCCCTCCAGTGTGTACTCGGAAAGAGTTTTTAGTGCAGCGGGGAACCTGGTCAGTGAGCGGCGAAGGAGGTTGCTTCCTCATAACGTTAAAAAAATTATGTTTATAAAAATGAATAATCAATTCCTCAATGAAGTACAGCACTGCCCTCCAGATAGTACAGAGGGACGTGTGGTTGTGGAGTCCAGCGGGGACGAATTGATAATGTGTGAGGAGGAGGAAGTACACACTGTAGGGGGAGAGGAATCAGAGGCTTCCTCAGTAGAGCCTTTTTAGTTTGTATAGGGAGAGATGAATTGTTTTTTTGGTGTTGGGGCCCAAACAAACCAATCATTTCAGCCACAGTTGTTTGGTAGGCCCTGTCGCTGAAATGATTGGTTTGTTAAAGTGTGCATGTCCTATTTCAACAACATAAGGGTGGGTGGAAGGGCCCAAGGACAATTCCATCTTGCAACTCTTTTTTTTGGCATTATGTGACCATTCAACAGTCATTTGCCATGTTCAAAAAGTAAAACAAAATGTCAACAAATTCAAAAAATTACACCAAAAGTAAAATGCCCTGTCATAATTTAAAACAAGAGGTATTGACGTGCTAGAACTACTGTAGTGTTTATATGTTATAAGCACTACACTTGGAAGTTGGAGGAGGTATTGTGGCCCGGTACCAAATTTAGTACCGGGGCCACTCCACTATGCAGTCCAGATAGAGGTGTATCAGATATTAAACAACGTTGACTGTTGCTGCAAAATTTTTAAATAATATTGTGTGGAACACTACACTATGCAGTCCATAAACTTTTTTGGTAGAATTCAGACCCGTGGAGGGTTTTTTAATTATATTGTGGCCCCGGAAAAAAGTTGTGTACCGGGGCCACCCCACTACGCAGTCAAGAAACTTTTTTTTTTTAATTCAGACCCGTGGAGGGTTTTTTAATTATATTGTAGGGACCACTCCTCTACGCAGTCCACGTACAATTTTTGGTGGGATTCAGACCATTTGAGGGTTTTTAAATTATATTGTGGTGACCACTCCTCTACGCACTCCAGGTACAATTTTTGGTGTAACTAAGACCAGTTGATGGTTTTCTTATTATATTGTAGTGACCACTCCTCTACGCAGTCCAGGTACAATTTTTGGTGTAACTAAGACCAGTTGATGGTTTTCTTATTATATTGTGGGGACCACTCCTCTACGCAGTCCAGGTACAATTTTTGGTGTAACTAAGACCAGTTGATACCGGTTTTCTTATTATATTGTGGGGACCACTCCTTTGCGCAGTCCAGGTACAATTTTTGGTGTAATTAAGACCAGTTGATGGTTTTCTTATTATATTGTGGGGACCACTCCTCTACGCAGTGCAGGTACAATTTTTGGTGTAATTAGGACCAGTTGATGGTTTTCTTATTATATTGTGGGGACCACTCCACTACGCAGTCCAGAAAGATACCTCGTTGCAACATTTTGGACTAATAACAATATTGTTAGGTGTTCAGAATACACTGTAAATTAGTGGAAATGATTGTTATTGAATGTTATTGAGGTTAATAATAGCATAGGAGTGAAAAAAAGCCCAAAAACTTGATTTTTGAACTTTTTATGCTTTTTTTCAAAAAAATCCGAATCCAAAACCTTAAATCCGAACCAAAACACAAAACACGAGACACCAAAAGTCGCCGGTGCACATCCCTAGATTTAACACAAGACAAATTCCAATGTGTATAAATACTAAGACCTTGATCCACACTTTATACCTTCACATCCAGGGCCTGATCAGCCAACAGGCTGACCAGGCTGCAGCCTGGGACACTGGGTCGACGTATCGCTGGTTAAGTTAAAAAAAAAAAATTTTATTTTTTTTGGGCCGACCCCCCCCCCCTCTAAAAAAAATGCCTACCTTATGGGGTCCGCCCCTGCGTATGGAGTTCACCTATGACTCCATACACAGTCACAGAGTTTCAATCATCAGCATGTAGAAGACGGCAGCTAGCAGGTAATCAATAGCTGTCAGCTGCCGTGTGGTCTTGTGAGATATTAACATCTAATGTGACCACACTAAACAGCGCACCGCGCCCACACTGAAAGAAGACTCACTGCCGGGCACCGGAGCGAACAGAAGAGGAGATCACAGTTCGGCAGGTAATTAAAAGTTAGACTAAACGGCACTATGGGCTGCCCAGGGGGTGTTAAAAACTGGGGGGGGGGGCGGATGAATAGGCTGCATGGCCTCAGTATTCTCTCCTGGGGGGGCAGTGGCACAGAGGGACTCAGGCACAGTGGCACAGATCATAACTGGGGGAGGGCAGTGGTACAGAGGCACAGATCATGACTGGGGGGGCAGTGGCACAGAGGCACAGATCATGACTGGGGGGAGCAGTGGCACAGAGGAACAGATCATGACTGGGGGTGCAGTGGCAAAGAGGCACATATTATGACTGGGGGGATAATAGGCTGATTGCCTTATTATTCTGTACTGGGGGGGCAGTGGCACAGATCATGACTGGGGGAGCAGTGGCAAAGAGGCACATATTATGACTGGGGGGATAATAGGCTGATTGCCTTATTATTCTGTACTGGGGGGGCAGTGGCACAGATCATGACTGGGGGAGCAGTGGCAAAGAGGCACATATTATGACTGGGGGGATAATAGGCTGATTGCCTTATTATTCTGTACTGGGGGGCAGTGGCACAGATCATGACTGGGGGGGATAATAGTCTAATAGGCTGAGTGGGTTTCTTATTATTCTCTATGGGGGGGCAGTGGCACATATCATGACTCGGGGCGCGCGGGGGAAGGGGGGGATACGCTGCAGGGGGCTAAATATTTTTCTCTATATGGGGGCCAGAGGTGAGATCATGACTCTGGGGGGTGGGGGAAGGGGGGGGGAGAATAAGCTGCAGGGGGCCCACAAATTATTAATTGGCTAAGAGCTGGGGGGTTAATTAACTGACTGTCAAGGGTTGGTTGATGTTAGTATATTATTATAAATAATTTTCATATATTTTATTATCTATATATGCCTGTACTAGGGGTTGTTTTATTTGGTCATAATGGAGTGTTGTGTTCATTCAGGGTTTGTTAACATTTTGCATTTTTGCACATTTTAAATACAGGACCCCAAGGTTCCAGAAGCCAACTGACAACAATGCGTCAAGAACAAGCAAAAGTGAACATTAGGTAGTCTACACTGCAAGCTCAGGTAAGAGAGAACAGTGCAATCTGTCTAACATTATGAATAGGGCATTTTACTTTAGTGACATTTTAATGAGTTTTCAAACTAATGTGGGCCTGATTCATTAATGAAAATAATTAAAAAAATAAGTAAGTTTTCACCTGGACAAAACCATGTTACAATGCAAGGGTTACATATTAGTTTATTCTTTTGCACATGAGTTAAATACTGGCTGGTTTTTCATGTAGCACATTAATACTTGTTAGCTTTATGTTTACACTGCAATTTAAAGTTGATCTAGGACATGCCCAACCCTAACCATAAACCTGTCTCCACATTTTACTTTATATCCTCCTCCAATGCAACATGGTTTTGCCCAGGTGCAAAGTTACTAATTTTTTGGCTTTCCTTTCCTTAATGAATCGGGCCCTGTGTGTTTTTATTAGAGATGTTCAGGCTCGGTTCCTCGGAAATCGTATATACCCGAACTTAGGGGATCCGAGTACCGAGCCGAGTCGGCCCTCCATGGCGATCTAGCGCCATTTGAGATAGGGATACAGAAGGGGTAGGGTAGAGTGTAGAGCAGTTGGGCAGGCAAACTTACAGAATTGAAAGAGGAGGGTGGTAGCAGTGTTAAAGAAAGCTCCATTGCTAATTGTCATTATTGAAATAAAAATATACAAGTCCTTGCAGGCTTTTTTTCTGAATTTGCACCAAAAAGTATAGGGTGTTATATACACCTAAAGACAAGAGCTCCATTGCTAATTGTCATTACTGAAATACAAATATACAAGTCCTTGCAGGCTTTTTTTCCTTTCTGCAGATGTGTGCCTGAGCAGCCCGACTGTAGCCGGTGATACACCAATTGAGGATTCCACTTTGGAATTGGAACAGGATGAGGGGGATATTTGTGTAGTCGACGAGGGCACTAATGAGGATGTTGATGTGGATGATTTTGTTTGTTTAAGTCTTGCACCAGTGGAAGCAGTTCTGGCACGTGATAAGAAGAAGGCCATTGTCATGCTTGGACATAAGACCAAAAAAGGCACTTCTTATATGTGGAATTATTTCTACCCAAATCTTGCCAACAGTTGTCTAGCCATTTGAATTGTATGTAAAGCCACAGTCAGTCGAGGGAGGGACCTTAACCATCTAGGAACCTCATCCATGTTACGCCATTTGATGCGAGTTCATGGCAAGGTGTTTGGAAAATCTGAAAGTTATGGTAAAAAAATAACAACAAGCAGTCCATCATCAGCTAGGACCCTTCTCTCGCCTACATCCCGACGCCTGCAATCTTCACCCACAACACCGTCCTCATCACCGTCCTCACCGTCACCGTACTCATCAATATCCTCAGTAGCGATTGGAGTTAGTCCTGCATCCAAGTTGCTATGGCTAGATGACTTCTGCACTATCCCTGATTTCTCTGAAGAATTCTTGAGCATTTGTCCCACTGCTGCTGCTGTTGCTGCTGCTGGGGGTAATTCTTCATGCCAGAAGCACACCAAGAAGAAGACTACTAGTAGATTACAACAATTGACTGTTAAACAATACTTTGCAAGAGGAAGAAAGTAAGAAAGCTGTCACCCAGTCGCAAAGCGGGTCACAGATGCTATGGCGACTATGCTAGTATTAGATCAGCATCCTATATCCACTATTAATGCAGCTAGTGTTAGACAATTATTTGAGGTATTGTGTCCCCATTACCAAATTCCATCACAACACCATTTTACTAGAAAAGCTATTCCTCACCTCTAACAGAAGGTTCATAAAAATTTAATTATTGGGCTGCAAAATGCCATTCTACCCACTGTACACTTAACCACAGATATGGGGACAAGCGGAACTGGGCAAACTAAAGATTATATTACTGTTACAGCCCACTGGGTCAGTGATTCGCCTTCACAAGCAGGAATAGCAGCAGCATGTACCCAAGTACGTCACATTTTTCTGAGGCAGGCTGCTCTGTGTATCATCTGCTTCACTAAGAGGCATATTATTATTATTATTATTATTATCATAGATTTGTAAGGCACCACAGTGCTCCCCAGCGCCATACAGTAGGGAAGACAAGGAAATACATAAAACAAGACATACATAAAACAAGAACAGACAAGGCAGACAAAATGAATGGAGACATGAAAACAAAGGGTATGCAGGACCCTGCTCATTACAGAGCTTACATTCTAAAGGGAAAAGGGCACAGCTGAAACAAAAGGAGCGAGTGTGGCTCAGAGTGGAGATTGGGATAGTTGTGAGGGTGCATTAGTGTGAATAGTGTTGTTGAGGATAAAGTCAACTCTAAAAAAGAGATGGGTTTCAAAGAGCATCTAAAGATTTGAAGGCTGTGGTAAAGTCTGATTGAGCGTAGTAGGGAATTCCATTAGTGTGGAGCAGCACGGGAGAAGTCTTGAAGGCGGGAGTGAGAGGTGGTTATCAAATATTAGACAAGATGCAGGTCAGAGGTAATACTGCTGACAATCTCTTTTAAAAACTAAGGGATGTCATTGCAACATGACTTATCCTGCTTGGACTCTCCTGCGGATATATAATTTAAGATGATGCCACCAATATTGTTAGATCATTACAGCGGGGGGAAATCCATCACATTTCCTGTTTTGCTCACACAATCAACTTGGTGGTACCGAACTTTTAAAAAAATGACAATGACATGCAGGAGATGCTGTCTGTGTCACAAAATATTTAGGGTCATTTTCGGGATTGTGCAACAGCATGTAGGAGAATGCAGCAGCTGCAAGAAGAATAGAATTTGAGGGGGAATGTACTTTAGTCCAGAGAAGTAGTCACTTGTGAAGAGAGTGCAGACACGGTTAGCTTGAGTCAAGTGATTGCCCTAATTAGACTTTTTGAGAAGCAGCTAGAGAAATTGAAGGGGGAAATTAAACAAAGCAAATCCACTAACTATATTGTATTTGTAGATTAAGTACTTAATTTGCTTCGCCAGGATGACATCTCCTCCTTCAGTTCTCTGGCAATTGCTTCTAGGAAAAAACTGCACAGTGGCCTAGTGTTTAGCACTTCTGCCTCACAGCGCTGGGGTCATGAGTTAAATTCCCGAACATGGCCTTATCTGTGTGGAGTTTGTATGTTCTCCCTGTGTTTGCGTGGGTTTCCTCCGGGTGCTCCGGTTTCCTCCCACACTCCAAAAACATACTGGTAGGTTAATTAACCGCTATCAAAATTAATTGGCTGCTATCAAAATTGACCCTAGTCTCTGTCTGTCTGTCCCCCTCTCTGTCTGTCTGTGTGTGTGAGTGTTAGGGAATTTAGACTGTAAGCCCTAATGGGGCAGGGACTGATGTGAATGAGTTCTCTGTACAGCGTTGCGGAATTAGTGGCGCTATATAAATAAATGATGATGATGATGATGATGATGATGAACTAAGTTTTCCCAAGACACCCAGTAGTGATGCAGATGAGTCAACACAACATTTTGACATTTGGGCTGGTCTAAAAGAATTGCCCAAAAATTGTGACAGCTCTGCCATAAAATTAACTACTAATTCCATGAGGAAGGCCATTATCGACAATTACATCAAAGTACACAGACTTCTGTGATGGTGAATTCCAGCGGGGATGAATTAGTAATGTTTGAGGAAGATGTACAAAATGATGAGGGTGAATATGATGACAGTGTAGATTGGGGTTGGGTACGAATTAACTATTGTGAGTATGCCGGTATGGACAAGCACTACAAAATAAACCCGAAAAACTGCAAAAACGAATGAAAAAAAAAAAGTCTGGTTTTTTTTCATTCGTTTTTGCAGCTTTTCGAGTTTATTTTGTAAGGCTTGTCCATGTTGACATAGTGGTAATCGTTTTTACAATTACCACCGGTATATTGCAGGTGCTGAGATCTAGCTAAGAGAAGGATGCTACCTGATGCTGGTATGCTTGATAATATTTTGGGTAGAATGGCATCTTGGCAATTTTATGTTTTTCTACAGTAAACTTTCACATTTTTTAGAGAGGTTTTTTTTCTTTAAACCTTTTTAAAGAAAAAAAAAACAGGCGCGGACTGGGCGGAGATGAGACACCATTTGAGTAAAGTAGGCGTTATGCATTTTCACTTGAGAACAGTAGGCGTTCCCTCTTTCCAGTTGAGTGAAACTGATGTCACTCCTGTCTCAAATCTTTCCCAAAAGTTAATAACGGCCAGGGTCATGTTTAAATCCCAAAAACCTAGCGCAAACAACTGTTAAAAGCCTTTAGAAGCATACTCTGCGTATGAAAAAAAATAAAAAAATTATGCTAAACAAACACACGTATTAATGTTAGGATTTTAATAAAAAAAAATAATTATTTTTTTTATTATAGTGCACTATGCTGCTTGCTGCCTCTTCAGTAAAGAGGCCTGGCTTTTATGGGCCCTCTACACTGCAGTTTGGTATGCTAGGCAGATATATTTTCTACTATCACTCCCTATCCATTCCGGCTGCAAAATGGAGTGCACACTCAGGGCCTGATCAACCACTAGGCTGACCAGGCTGCAGCCTGGGGCGCTGGGTCCCGGGGGGCGCTGCTCTGTGGGTATTTTTTTTTTTTTTTCTTTTTTTTTTTTTTTCAATCATTCATTTTTTTTTTCGGGGTGGGGGAGGGGGGGGGTCGCCGCGGGGGGGGGGGGTGGAGGGCTCGACAATCAAAAGCAATGGTGGTCAGTGGTTAGCAACACACAGCCAATCGCCAGGCTGCCTGTTGCTGTGCAGCAGACAGGAAGCAGGACGTCTTCACTTCCTATCTGCTGATCTGAGGAGAGGAGCGACGCTGGCACAACTACAGGTAATTGAAGGGGGGAACTGCCCTGCATATCTATAGGGAGGGGGGGAAACTGCCCTGCATATCTATAGGGAGGGGGGGGGAACTGCCTTGCATATCTATAGGGAGGGGGGGGAACTGCCTTGCATATCTATAGGGAGGGGGGGAACTGCCCTGCATATCAATAGGGAGGGGGGGAACTGCCCTGCATATCTATAGGGAGGGGGGGAACTGCCCTGCATATCTATAGGGAGGGGGGGGAACTGCCCTGCATATCTATAGGGAGGGGGGGGGGAACTGCCCTGCATATCTATAGGGAGGGGGGGGAACTGCCCTGCATATCTATAGGGAGGGGGGGAGAACTGCCCTGCATATCTATAGAGAGGGGGGGGGAACTACCCTGCATATCTATAGGGAGGGGGGGGGGACTACCCTGCATATCTATAGGGAGGGAGAGGGGGGACTGTCATGCATATGTATAGGGAGGGAGAGGGGGACTGTCATACAAATCTATAGGGTGGGAGGGCTGCCATGAAAATCTATAGGGAGGGAGAGAGGTTGATATGTATGAAGGAGGGCAGAGGAGGGGGGCTGATATATGTGACTGGGGGAGTTTTGATGTGACGGGGGGGGGGATAGCTAGCTAGCAGAGTGGAGGTAAGGAAAATAGCTGCAAGGGGGATGGATGCAGGATGGGAGGTAAAGAAAATGGCTGCAGCAGGGGTTAAGGAAAATGGCTGTGGGGGGGGGGGGGTTGTGGTTAAGTAAAATGGCTGCAGGGGGTATTTAAAAAATACAGCAGCTTTGGGGGGCAGAATCTCATGATTGTGTGGTGGTCACATGGGTGGACTCAGCAATCACTAGAATACTAAATATTAGTGAGATGGGGCTGGTAGAGGTTTGTATTTGATTGACAACAAATATTCAGATATTGCTTATATATGCCTGTCCAATGGGGTACTTTTAGCTGGCCATAATGGAGTGTTTTGTTTTAACTAAAGTGCCTAATCATTCAGGGTTTGCATTATAATACATTTTTGCATTTTCAAAACAGGACGCCAACTTTCCAGAAGCCAGCGAGAGGATAACAAAGTTGCAAGAGAGAAGAGCAAGAACAGGTAAGAGACAATGGCACAATCTGTCTAAATTTGAATGCTGGAGAATACACCTGAACATTCATATTCAGGAGTGTTCCTATACACCTATATATTCGGAGGAGGGGGGGGGGGGGGCGCTGCGGCCGTATTAGCCTGGGGCGGCCAGAACCCTTAATCAGGCCCTGTGCACACTCCTTCCCCATTCATTAAAGTTTCCAAAATGGAGTGCACACTCCATTCCACATTCATTGTGGATTCCGGAATGGAGTGCACACTCCATTCCACATTCATGACAGTTTCCAAAATGGAGTGCACACTCCATTCCACATTCATTGTGGCTTACGGAATGGAGTGCACACTCCATTCCACATTCATTGTGGCTTCCGGAATGGAGTGCACACTCCCTTCCACATTCATGACAGTTTCCAAAATGGAGTGCACACTCCATTGCACATTCATTGTGGCTTCCGGAATGGAGTGCACACTCCATTGCACATTCATTGTGGCTTCCGGAATGGAGTGCACACTCCATTCCACATTCATGACAGTTTCCAAAATGAAGTGCACACTCCATTCCACATTCATTGTGGCTTCCGGAATGGAGTGCACACTCCCTTCCACATTCATGACAGTTTCCAAAATGGAGTGCACACTCCATTGCACATTCATTGTGGCTTCCGGAATGGAGTGCACACTCCATTGCACATTCATTGTGGCTTCCGGAATGGAGTGCACACTCCATTCCACATTCATGACAGTTTCCAAAATGGAGTGCACACTCCATTCCACATTCATTGTGGCTTCCGGAATGGAGTGCACACTCCATTCCACATTCATTGTGGCTTACGGAATGGAGTGCACACTCCATTCCACATTCATGACAGTTTCCAAAATTAAGTGCACACTCCATTCCACATTCATTGTGGCTTCCGGAATGGAGTGCACACTCCATTCCACATTCATGTCGGCTGCTGGAATCGAGTGCAAAGTGCATGGCTAATTTGATAAATTGTGTTAAACTGTTAGGCAAACATTCTGCTTTATCATAAATATTGATTACAAATCTCTTTGGATTCTCAGCAACTAACAATTAACATTAGTCTCAATATGCAACATGGATGATTTGACACTTGTTGATGGTGGCTTTTCAATATATTTAAAAATAAATACACATAGAATAACTGTACACTTTTTCAAGGAATTTACACCAATTTTTTTAGCTATTGTAAACGAAGTGTTCGATTACCACAGGCTAAGTTTTATCACCAACACAAATATCGTAAGGAAATATCCTTAATCCCTAATTAAGGATCCCTAAGACACAAGTGAATTAGTGAGGTCTTGAACACATGTTTGCAAGCTTCAAAGGTGCCTCGGCTATCTGCTACGCCACTGTACAAGTAGTGATGAGAACAGAATAGAATAACAATGAAAGATGAGCATCTTTTAAGGACAACAACTTATTATATACGTAGGGTATATAATAAGTTGGGTGTCCTTAAAAGATGTTTAAAACTCCAAATATTTTCACATATTATACATGGTAGGAACTGGTATATGGTGAGTTAAAATGTATGCATATGGAATTATATCCATGTTCATTAATACAAATCAAAAGTATAATAATATTGGTACCATTTTTGTGTTCTCTTTTTCTACTTCTGAGAGTATAGATTTACTATGTCTTTGCAATAAAGTCTTTTGCTACAACTCCTTTCATCTGTTGTAAGTGATCACAATGTTCAACATGACAGATAGGCAGATTAAACATCAAACCATATACAAAAGCACTCTTACATAAGTCACAGAGTAGAGTAAATGCGCTCAAACATTGACATAAACAAAGGTAAGCCACATACACGCATGAATCGGGGGTCAAACTCATTACCTTATCATTGCAAGGGTAGTTCTTTATCCACTAAGGCAGGGGTCAGGAAACTTTTTTACCTTTTACCACCAAATATATTAAGATACGCCAACGTTACCCCCTTGATTTGAAAGGAAGGAAATCCTATATTATTAATTATTGGAATTCAAAATTTTATTGAATCTATTCAAAATTTCTTTGAAAACTTCAACTTCAAAACTTCAGGTTTTGGAGAAATGATGTTAATTCATTTTTGATACAAGAGCATCAATATTGGGGCATTTTGATGTCAGAGCAATTTGGATACAGTCTTCAGCGTCCAATCCATTTCTGTGCTTTGTTTTTATGTTCGTTAGAGTGGAAAATCCTTGTTGGCAAAGGTAGGTTGTTGCAAAAGACAGCAACTTTTTGACTACCTCCTCATGTGCAATTTTGATGCCTTTGCAGCTGTTGACATCCAAAAATATGACAGATCTGCTTTGTTTTCAAATGCAATACGGGCTTCATTATTACATCGAAGCTCAAGAAGTGCCTCTGCCAACCCTGGAGGCTCTTCTGGTACAACAGCAATTTCACATTTAAAGTAGACTACAATCCAACTGACAGCATGTGAACAGGTAGCATTACCCCCAGAAATTTCATTTTTACCCCAGTTGGGGTAATTTACCCCTGTTCCCTGACCACTGCACTAAGGTATACTTCAGATAGAAAAACACACACCAAACTGCACAATAACTTTTTCGGCCAGCTGAATCGCTGTCTTAGGTCTGTCAAATCTGGCCGGTTGCATTTATTGTTAACGGAATGACGGATAAGGCGCTATAAAAACCATAACCCTACATACACACACATAAAATTTAAAAATGCTTGTCAAACGCATCAGGACCTTGAAAGACTTGACCATGTTAAGAATTGAGGGGGAATAAAAAAATAGAAAAAAATTGCATGTCTTGCGCTATGTTACAAGCATTTGCATATTTTTATTCCTATTATACTTTACTGAGTATGCTTAACGGAGCCTTGTAAATGGCTCGGTGCTTATGGTTGACCTGTGGGCTTGAACTCCTGCACTTAGTACTGGTGGGTGGAATACATAACCACTACACTATAGTGTCACACATTAAGTTTACACATGTTAATTCAATACATGTAAATGATTTTTAGGGAATATGATTATAGCCCAATCAATTTATTCTTTATTATTGGCACAGTAATAAAAGCTAAGCGCATTATTGACATCTGTAATAATAGTTTAAAAATCGACTCACCGTACAATGAAGAACCTTAGGTTACATGCCAGCATGACTTTTAGTCAAAAAAAAATTGTTTCATTGGTACGCAGCTCTAAGCTCTTAATCATTTCTGTTTACCATACTCTCCGGCGTTCGCACCGGCATTTAATTACCTAATTAGAGTGGTAGTTAAAAATACCTTGCTACCACTTCTGTGTTGTTGTGAGTTTGACAAATCAGGGTAAGTAGACTGTAGATGGGCAAATGTTTTTTTAATCAGATGTTTATTGATGTACCTTGCTCAGTACTCAGTATGTTTAAAGATGTAACTTTAAAGTATGTTTAAAGATGTGTGTGTGTTGGTGAGCAAGAAATCTCTGTTGCTGCAGAAAGTGCTTAATGTACTGTGCTGGTGGTTTTTATGTTGAATGTTAGTGCAAAAGTGTTTGGTTAGCTGTGGAGTTTTAATATTTAGTCCACTGTGTATACTTAGAGGCGGAACTGCATACAGTCCTCTAGAATGTAGTGAAATTTTTCAATATTATCCCTATTTTTTTTCTTTCTTGTTTACCCTCCCCCACAGCTATTTGGGTCTGCTGGGATTTTGACTAATCTTGTTGTGTGCCATTTTAAGACAATCTTGTGTGTGTGGTAAGTATAAAACAAATATAGTTTCTTGCATACCCCTTTTTACAACACCTTGCAGTAATAATGGCCATGGTTTTTGGATTAATTTTCTTGTGCTATAATAATTTTTTTTTTTTAAGTGGTGTTTTTTGCCCCTACCTTAAACACATTAGCACTCTGTGTTAAGTGTTTCACTCCCTTCACATTTCTATGGCACATAAAGGTCAATATAACTAATCTGATTTGTGAAAGGGTCTATGCTTGCAAACGTCATACTTACCATCACCACTTTGGTGGTGGTTCTATATGACTATATGGTGTTTGGTTATGTAAATTGGTTTTTTTTTTTATTTTTTTTCAAACTCGCCTTAAACATTACCTTCATCTTCTTATGGAGTGGGGCACCAGGGGTCATGGACGAGGTTGCTGGGGTGGAGGAGGAGGAAGATCAAGTTCCCCCCACCCCTCGTGAAGCAGTGCGTGGCTGAAACTTCAGGAGCTATGTTGTCTATCAGTATTTTTGAGGTAATAATTTTTAATGCACTTTTTAATGATCTAAGGTATGTTAAGTTCAAATGGCAATATGAATCTACATGGACTGGTGTGATGGAGAAATGTATAAAATGTGGGAAAATTTGTATTTCCAAGCGTTGCTACCTTTTTGTAACCTTTACAATGTGTGTAGAAAGTATAGATTCATGTCTGTAGGTTTTGCCTCAATGTCTTTAGCTAAATGCACCTTAGTGTGTTAGATTTAATCTACAGGCTTTTTTTTTGGTTTGTACAAACAAATTGTTTAATGTTTCATACACTTTGGCCAGTCCAGACTTTGCACACTTGATGCTTGTATTTGCTAAGTCTCAAAAGGCATTAATGCTGTAGTATGTGATGTCCCCTACTGTCATAATGTGGTGGCTAAATTGTGACCATGTAAATGTGGCCTAACTCTGGTTATTTATCCATGTGAGGTTTATAGGTAATTGTTTGGCACATATAGTGTGTTGTAGTGGTAATTTTTCTAGCTGTTTTTTAATTTTCTTATATCTACAGCCTGTATATAACACCTGGCCTGGAGTGGTGGTCTTTGTGGAATTTAACTTTTTATTTTGTTTGCTTTGGGGAGTGGTGCAATTCGTGTCTCACTACATGTTAAAGTATTTCTCCAGAGCTCCAAGGCTGCTTATGTCTCTCTTCAGTCTGGCCACATTGGCATCTCTTCATCCAAGGATCTTTGCCACACATAGACCATTAACTTCTTTGCTATGTTTTTGTTCGGCCGTTTGTATTCATATATGTAATAAATATATCTTATCCTGCAAATGACTCTGCAATCTGTTGTCATGCCCTTTTGTACCATTACTATAGTGCTGTGATTTCTCTTTGAATACACATAAATCCTTGTGAATTGCTTTACTAACTATTGTGTAACAGGTATACTTTGAAAATATAATATTATTATGTGTGGTTCTTTTGTCATTTGCCACAGACACACCATAGCCTACAAACACACTCTATGGTGTTTATGTTCAGTTATAGGAAATGAGTTTAGTTTGGAGGTTTGTATGTGTGTTTGGTTGTTTAGTAGGTAATTTCTTGTACACTTTACAGCTTTTAGAGGGAACATGGTAGGTGCATAGCAATATAGCCATTATAAAATGTGTAAGGCATACAAATAATACAAAAATGTTACCCGTGTTACGTCCAACACTATAAACTTTGGGCCCTTGCACAAACAGGATAACTATCTTTCAGCTGTGCTAGTGGCACTTTGTTTAAAAGTGGCCCAACACCCACATGGCACACACAAAACCAACACTAACAATGATGGTAAATGCGTTAGTGTCCTAAGCTAGTGTAGTGTTGCTACAAGGGCAGATTAACATTATGTGAAACCCACCTTTGGAGCAGCAAATAATCCAGTATACACCCTTTTAATGGTGTATTTTCAAAGTTTCATTGTTGTGATAAGTAATACTTCACCTAGTTTGGTAATAGCTCCAGTCTGCAAAATGTCAGATTACGGCCAACACACTTATTCCAAATTAGCACTAGTTACATTTGTCTGATTACACACATTGTTTGCCAGCTGTCACATGACATGTTTGATGCTTCTGTCAATGTTTTTTGTAATTTTATTGTGGTGTATAAATGTAATGTGTAATTATTAGACAATCTAAATATCTGTTACATTTCCCTCTGTAAATATAACATATCGACAAAAGCCACATTCCAGCTTGGTTTGACTACAAATCCTATGTCAGTGTGTGTGTCACTAGTAAATTATGTTAGTTTGGCCCAGATTAGAAGCTATGACTGTTTAAACATGCTAGTACATGTGAAGACTCTTTTGCGCCTCTTAAATAAGGTACCATTTCACAAACTTCTAACTAAGTCTAAAACACATGTCCCTTATTATAATAAACATTGTGGCTTGTCTATTTAACGAGCATTGAGTTTGGCCACTGCATTTTGACAGACATATTCGTCAAATTCTATTGCAACATTCTCCTACTTCTACTCGTCACTTTTCAAACCATAACATTTATTTACAGGTTAACAACACACCAAAATGAAGGATATCACTCAGAGTTGCAGAGTGGCAAACCCTATATTGTGTTAGTAATATTAATATTTGGTTACAAACCAGCCAGCAACACACTTAAGTGTGTACTCCAAATGCAAATTGGGAGGTATGCGCCAAAATAAGTTTATACATCTGGACCCATGTGTCCATCAATGCAATGAGCTAATTATTAGTGTGTTAAACATGGATAAGGTAAAAGAACTTACTGTAGCCTACTATTGCATTCTTTCCATGTTAAATGGGAGGGCAAGGCCCATTTCTATAGCAGTTTAATGACAGTTCTCCCACACATATTTCATAGCAAACAGTTTGCTACATTGGGAGATACACACAATTGGAATATCCTGAAATCTCTGACAAATATTTATACTTACTTTTTTTGAAAGGTTTGCCAAACCAAAAATAATTAATTTGTTGCACAACTGTGTAATGCGTGGTATGGGCTGCAATAAAAAAACCAAAAACAAAATAAATTCTTCAAACCAAGGAAAGGTAATGTGGTCAACAATGCTAACCTCCACATTTTATTATGGATAAGGTTAAAAAGAATCTAGCATACTGTAGCCTACTATTGCATTCTTTCCATGTTAAATGGGAGGGCAAGGCCCATTTCTATAGCAGTTTAATGACAGTTCTCCCACACATATTTCATAGCAAACAGTTTGCTACATTGGGAGATACAAACAATTTGGAAAACTTACAATATCTGATTTAGTTTAGTACTTACTTTTTTTAAATGGTTTATTAGGCAAATCAAAACTTTTATGTGTTCTGTCCTGCCAAAAAAAGCTAATGAGCAGGCCGTGAAGCAAAGCACAGGTTTGTTTAAATGGAGGTTTGGATTAATAAACCAGGTGTACTCTTCTTCCTAATTGCGACGCACAGAGTACTCGTCTCATCGTAGGGGGCCGCCATGTTCTTGGTGGGAGAGGCACCCATTACACACGCAGGTGTCTGAAAGATCCACGTGTGACGTGAGTTACGCCCATACGTGCTGTGAGAACCAATCGTAGCTCAGAATACTGCTGAGTTGGTTTCTGTGAGGAAAAATGAGGGCCAACATTTTCGCGAGGCGTGAGCTCCGTGTCCTCACAGAGGCCATGGACAACGTGCACTCAGGGCGCTATATTTCTAACGAGGTGAAAAGCTGCGGGCCTATGAAAGGGTCCGCAGACACCTCCGCCTGCGGTATGGGATACGGAGGAGCGTTGTCCAGCTCCAGAGGCGCTGGAGCGATCTCCGGCGCCGTCAACCAAGGCTCCTTGCTGAACTCCGGCAGGAGATTATAAGACTGAGTTCTGTATTAATCGCACAAACCATGTGTACACATATATATTTCCTATATGTTTTAAAATATGTTCACCCTAATCACCTGACATGGCGTAGATAACAATGTGCAAGCACACTCTAAAGGACATGCCCCTTCCAGTGCACCCAAAATGCTTTGCCTCCTGTCGTCTGCTGACAATTTACTGACCAAAATGTTTTATTGTGAAAAATCTGACCATTAAGGGTGGGTTTGGAAATCAGCCATTCTAACTCTTGACCCATGTGCTATAACTTGCTGGTGTAACCTTATAAACATTTAGTAGTGGCAGATGTGTTCTCATTATTCGTCAAAGATTTTAAAGGCAGGTTTGAAATTGCAAACACCTTAGTGTATAGACTAATTTTTTTACACTCGCATAAGATGCAAACAGATTACAGAGTGTACTAGATATAGCTAATCCATCTTTGTTTACCTGCCTATTTAGTCAATTTTAGACTGTGAGGTAGTCCCAACAAAGGATGATTTCCAAAGTATACTCCACGTTCTAATATTTTGACATCCATACACTAATTCAGTGGTCCTGAAAATAGAGAACTAATTGACATCATGACCAGCCCCATGTGAGTTTGCTGACATAAATTGACCAACAATAACTAAAATACTACTGGTAATTTGTACAAAAAAAAAATTACCCACCCAGTAGTATGTTTGGGTAGTGTGGTAGACAAGACATGCAAATATGGAGCAAGGCGGCAAACTCCACACATATGAAACAATAATGAGGGACTTTGCTCTCACAGCACTGGGGTCAGGAGTTAAAGTGCTGACCACTAGGCCACTGAAAAATTCAACATCTCTATGGGAAATAAAAAAAAATGGGACAAGTCATGTGAAATGCTTTGTGTTCATCATGTTTAGCTCCTTGCATTGTTAGTAGCTAATATTTCTGCCTGCTGACAATGTAAAGTTTATTAAATATGTATGATCACCTGATTGTCACAATACTATCATTTTTTTCAAATGGTGATTGTGTTAACATGTCCTTTTGTTTATATTTCCTTTTTTCTAACAGACCGGGCACGCTGGGAACGCCGGCAATGCCGCCGGGCAGTCGTGGAGGCGCAGGCAGCGGAGGAGGAGGAGCAGCAGCCAGTGGCGGTGGCAGTGCCACTGTCATTGGAGGAGGAGGAGAAGCCAGTGGCGGTGGCAGTAGCACTGTCATCGGAGGAAGAGGTGGTCCAGCCGGAGCCAGTGGCAGTGGCAGTGGAGGAGCAGGAGGAGGAGGCGGTGCCGGTGCCAGTGGCAGCAGCAATGGCAGCAGTGGAGGAGGAGGAGGAGCAGGCTGATCCGGAGCCACAGCAATTTCAGGACTCCACATCGGGCAGCCAAGAGGCAGTGGAGTTTGAAGATAGTAAGTATTTGCGATAAGTGATGGACATAATTATATAAGATTGAGATGTGCATTAAACTTGTACATAATCCCTGCTGTGACACATGTTGATTACATGGTGCCTTATATGCCACAGGTTTAACACTTAATATCTGGCTTCCAAATTTAGGACCATTAAACACTCAAACCACAGCCAGAGCCATCTTAACACATGGCCACGCAGGGCAGGACCCCAAAAAAAGTGGCCGCTAGCCTGGTCAACTTGTAAGTATATTAATGAATTGTTTATAACTTCAAATATCAACCAAATCCGTTAGAATACCTGTGAGTGATTGTGTAGGTAGTGGCCCATGGTAGTGCTTTGCCCTGGGACCAATAATGCTGGATAAGACAACCCTGTCCATGGCCCTATCCCCGTGACTCACCAGAATGTAGTACATTGATCCAAATGCCTTCTCAAAGTCTAATGTGCGTCCAACTGGTTTTGTTGCCAGAGGCCTAACATTTGAAAGTAATGTAACAGTACACAGCTCTAGTAAATCCTGTCTGTTTAATGAAATAGGTATACATGTATGTAATGTTTATTTTCTGATTTCTTTCAGCACCCACTGAGGAAGCTGCCAATTGGCCACCACCACCACCCACCACAGCTGAGCTTATGGGTCACATGGCCGAAATTGTGGAGGACCTGGAAGGCGTCCACAATCGGAAAGGGCAAATTATTGCCAATTTACGATTCAAATTGGCCTACTGGGCCTCATATATGTCTTGATTTTTTTTTGTTGTTTTTTTTCACTTTATATGTTCCATTTTATGTACATAGTTGAAAAACATTGTTTCATTTTATAAATATCTAAGTTTATACAAAAAGAAACCTTGGTGTGTGTGTCTTTATTCATCTCATTACACAACATGTGGCTGTAAGGATAAAAGAGAATATATATAACAAGTTAACCCATGCATGATACTCATGCATTCTAGTCAAATCCAGCTAATTAAGGTCTTAAAAAGGTTCTTGTCATGCATTTGGGCCTAAACCAGGCCCCCTCAGGGGAAGAGCGTTACTTCCCGGCGCAAGCGTCCTTTTTAATGTGTGTTCATGAGGTAAAATTACCTCACGAAAATGAGTTTGACCCCTCAACTCGTAAATTTAGCCTTTACTACCCCTCTCATGGGGAAAGGGGGATGATGGAAGTTAACTGACTTCACTATTCTAATTTTTTGGTCAAATAATGTCAGTATACCAAATTTCAGGTCAATTGGATGAGTCCTTTTTGAGAAAATAGTTTTTACCACACACACACACACTAACACACGGCTTTTACTTTTATATATTAGACAAGTTAACCCGTGCATGATACTCATGCATTCTAGTCAAATCAAGCTACTTAAGGTGTTAAAAAGGTTCTTGTCATGCATTTGGGCCATAGCCCAGGCCTCCTCAGGGGAAGAGCGTTACTTCCCGACGTAAGCGCCCTTTTTTAACGTGGTTTTGTCCACATGTCACCACCTCATCATTCTTCTCCATCACCTCATCCTTCATTTTCATCGCCACATCTATCCAGATGTCTATCCAGACACAGGGATCTCTCTCAGCGGTCCTGAGTATCACACTCCTCTCACTCTGTCACCCCCGGCAACCACCAACCACTCCCCACTGTCACCCCCGGCAACCACCAACCACTCCCAACTGTCACTTCTACTTCAAGAAATATATATATATTTTTTTTAAATCTTTATAAACACTTTTAACAATTAACAAATTAAATTAACAAATTAAAATCATCTTAGTATACCAAATTTCAGCCCTTTCTGAATTTTTTTTCCCACACACACTAAGAATTTAGTAGGTCAGTGTATAATTCCCTGCCCCATTGGAGCTTACAGTCTTAATTCCCTAATATAGACACACAGACAGAGAAAAAGGTCAATTTTGATTGCAGCCAATTAACCTACCAGTATGTTGGAGTGTGGGAGGAAACCAGAGCACCTGGAGGAAACCCACGCAAACACAAACTCCACACAGATAAGGCCTTGGTCGGGAATCAAACCCATGACACCAGTGCTGTGAGGCAGAGGTGCTAACCACTAGGCCACTGTGCTGCCCTCTTTATTCATGTGTTTTTAATGTAGCCATTGTCCATGCATTATGCGCACTATACGGCGACTTGAAATCCTAAACAGTGAAAGATCGTGTAGAATGTGTTTGTTGTTAACAGTGTGTATTACGCTAATTAGTAGCAAAGAAAAACAAGGTTGAGAGTGTTCCAGATTATTGTTAATTGACAGTGATTAATGAGTAAAGAGCTATCTCGCAAAATAAGCCCCAGGCATGTTTGTTGTGTTGTATATAAATAAACTGTTGGCCCCTCCCACAGTGGGCGTGAAGTATGCATTGTTTAGCTTGCCGTCAATCAGTTGAGAGACGTCGCTTATACGTGTAGCATGTTTAAAGATCTGCAGGTGGGTGTGTTTTCTAACAATTGCACTGCTTATTTGCGTCACTTAGTTGTAATGGACCACAAGGGGGTGTGTTTTTGCTGTTTGAGATGCTTAATTCACTCACGTAC
Organism: Mixophyes fleayi; assembly: GCF_038048845.1. Classification (NCBI taxonomy): domain Eukaryota; kingdom Metazoa; phylum Chordata; class Amphibia; order Anura; family Limnodynastidae; genus Mixophyes; species Mixophyes fleayi. Next base: position 116,525,183 of record NC_134404.1, read on the forward strand.
CGGTTTGCGTCACTCAAAGAATGCAACGCAGATGCGTGTGCATTTGCGAACTTTGATGAATCGAGCCCCAGGATAGGACAGTGCCTTCAAGACCTAGGGATTGTAGCGTTTGTATGAGGAGAGAGTGGTCAACAGTGTCAAATGCAGCAGAGAGATCCAGGAGAATTAGAAGAGAGTATTGGTTATTATTTTTTGCTGTGATCAAATCATTGACAACCTTGGTCAGCGCAGTCTCTGTTGAGTGTTGAGAGCGAAAGCCTGACTGAAGAGGATCCAATAGGTTGTTTGCTGTAAGAACGTGTGTGAGGCGGGTGTAGGCAATTCTCTCGAGAAGCTTGGAGGGGCATGGGAGCTGGGAGATGGGGCAGTAATTTATGAGAGAGTTAGGGTCAGAATTCTGTTTTTTTAAAATGGGAGTAATCACTGCATGCTTGAAAAGTGATGGAAAAATACCAGTAGAAAGAGATTACAGATTTTAGTTAGAGGGGGAATGAGCACAGGAGACAGGGACATACCAATTTGAGAGGGAATGGGATCAAGAGGACAGGAGGTAGAGTAGGAAGATGAGAAGAGAGTAGAAACTTCCTCTTCATTTGTGGGATCAAATGAAGAGAGAGTGTCAGAGGGTGCTACAAAGGAATTGAGCAGATTGCTTGTCAAGGGAGATACCATTTCAAGCCTGATCTTATCAATTTTGTCCTTGAAATAGGAAGCAAGATCCTGTGCACTGATGTTAGTTGGAGGATTTGGGGCAGGAGGATTCAGAAGAAAGTTAAATGTGTTAAAGAGGCGTTTGGGGTTAGAAGCCTGAGCATAGATGAGAGATCGGTAGTATGCTTGTTTAGCAGTGTCCAGAGTATTTCTATAGGAGTGGTAGATATCAGTATATGTGATGAAATCATTAGAGGCACAAGATGTACGCCAGTGACGTTCTGCTTTACGAGAAAGTTTTTGTAGAGTTCGTGTTACTGTAGTGTTCCACGGTTGGCAACGAATTCTACGGGAAATATGTAGTGTCGCTGGAGTCACTTGATCCAGGGCAATTGCTAGGGTTTGATGAAAATGGGGTACTGCCCGATCAGGGGAGGAGAATGTAGAAATTGGGGAGAGAAGGTGTTGGAGAGAGGTGGAAAACTGTTGAAAATCAATAGAGTTGATATTCCTGCGGGTACGAGGAGGCTTGGAAGAGTTTGACAATAGGGAGGGTAAAGAACTGGGGGTGAGCAAGTATCGAATAAGATGATGATCCGAGAGGGGGAAAGGAGTGTTAAGGAAATCAGAAACTGAGCATAGTCTAGAGAAAACAAGATCAAGACAGTGGCCATCCTGATGAGTAGCGGATTCAATCCACTGGGAGAGGTCAAGTGTGGAGGTTAGAGAGAGTAGTTTGGAAGCAGCATTGGAACGTGGATTAGAAATAGGGATGTTGAAATCACCCATGATGATGGTGGGGATATCAGTAGATTAGAAGTGAGGGAGCCATGCAGAGAAGTGTTCAAGAAATTGTTGGTGTGGACCAGGGGGGCGATAGATGACAGCAACACGCATAGAGAATGGGTTAAAAATCCTAACAGCATGTACTTCAAAAGATGTGAATGTGAGTGATGGGACACTTGGTATAACTGTGAATGTGCACTGTGGCGAGAGAAGTAGTCCAACCCCCCCCTCCTTGTCTGCCTCCTGGTCTGTGGGTATGGGTGAGATGGAGGCCACCATGTGAAAGGGCTGCAGGTGAGGCAGTGTCTGAATGTGTGAGCCATGTTTCTGTTATTGCTAGAAGGTTGAGGTTGTTTAAGAGGAAGAGATCATGTACGGAGGTAAGTTTGTTACAAACAGAGTTTGCATTCCAAAGGGCACATTTAAAGGACTTTGGAAGAGAGGGGAGACAGGTTATGTGTTTGAGGTTTGCCAGAGTTCTGTAGTGTTCAGATATATGTGTGTGGGAGAAGTGAGGGGGACCTGATTAGGGGTAATATCACCAGCTAATAGAAGCAGGAAGGAAGAAAGGTAGGTAAGATGATTGTAAGATGTGTGTCCTTTTAGTTTCTGGCGGCAGGGTGAGGCTGTTAAAGTTATTGAATTTAAATAGGAAAAGAGTTCATGAGTGTTCACTAGAGGTGAGTGAAGTAATGAAGGGGCAATGTGGACAGAGGTGTGTGTTGCAGGATGGGTGAGGGATGATATAGTCCTAAAGATAATGCCATGAAAAGAGATAAAGAAAAATATTTTGGCAAGCATTGGGACTATCAGTCAAATAGCAAAAATGAGGAATTAAATGAATTGCCTAATTGCAATGTCCAGTGTAATCAGATAAGTAGTGCAGAGCTAGGATGCAGCAAATGTAGTGTATTCCTGGATGTCTGGATAGTATAACGTAATGATGTGGGGAGCCATGTGGGGGAGTGGGTGGAAGTGTTGAATGGAGAGTAATAAAGAGCAGGTAATTGAATAGCTGAGATTTTGCAGAATCATGGGAGAGGAGAGGGGTTGAAAGACAGTATAATTTCTTCCTACTTGTGATGGGAGACAAAGCTTAAATAAAATTGAAGTACAGTGCTGAGATAGGGGACTGAAATAACTGTAGCATGGGTAGGGAGTGGTTGAGCAAGTAGTACAGCAGTCTGATTAAACAGAGTGGATTTTGCATTGAAAGCAGACTGATAAATAAAACAAACTTTCATGAGATGAGAGAAAAATGAGATCAGAGTCCAAAACAGTCCTCATGTTGCATGTAGCTTGTAGCCAGGGAGAGTTAAAAACATCAGAGGTGGAATATGGAGTTTCAGGTGAATACTGACAGTTGTCCTTGTGAAGCTGTGTTAATAGGCAGAAAGTTCTTCTCCTGTTTCCTCCTGTTCAACTCCGGTATAACTCCGAATTATGCTATTTAAATTTTTTGTTTCACACTTGTATCTATACACACTTAGAACTATACACACTAACTATGCAGCCATCACTGGCTTTGCAGCCATTCTACTTTGAATATATCTGAGCCACAGTGAGCACCCGCTATCAGCCATCTCTTAAATTATCGGATACACTACGGACATTTATTTACCAGAACACATCAGTAATGGGATGGAAATGCTGTACTCCGCCTAGTTTACATTTTTATGAATGTCACATTCACATGCAGATAAGAGTATCTGATAGGTGTTTGGGGGATGTATCTCTGTACTGTGTATTAAACTGCATACCATTGATTTACCTCTTTATTGCACCAAACCTCTTTACTTGTTAACTTAACACCTAAAACCTTATCTATAATATAATAACACTGACAACAACTTGATTTTGGTAAAAAAACAGGTCCCAGTTTTTTAAATAATAAAATTATGGTGGCGCCGAGAGCAATCAGCCCGGGCTTACAAGGACGTGCCCCCATAAAGCAGGACAAGGGGTCCCCCACACAAAGGGACCAAGAGCCAGGGTGCTTCGAAGGGGTAGTGACATGCGGCCAATCAGCGATACGATCGTGTGAATTAGCCGCTGATTGAAACATCTCCACATTACTTTAGTCTTAGAAGACAATACATTACATTGTCAATTAATTACATTTTCTTCTGTTACCAGGTGACCAAACAAACTCTGGTAGCAGCCCCATCACGGTAGTCCCATTGTCTCTTTGGACCTCTGTCTCTCAAGCTGACCGCGTTAGTGTAACGCCCCCTGCGGGGAAAGACAGGGACAGACGCAACACAAAAGAACTTACCTTCTAAACGATGGTCACCTCCAGTCCGCTTCCAATTTCCCAGCTGCGATCCAATCCCAGCAGATCCGCAGCCGCAGTCACCTCCAATCACGTCCCTCTGAGATAGAGACAGAGATTACGGCCGTGCCTACCAGGTAAGGGCTGTCCGAGACTACGGCAAAGAACAAGGGCACAGTCAGTCCAAGCTCTTTGCCGCCTCCTCACTTTGTTCTTGCCAAGACGCGGGGGACTACAGGCACTGAAGGCCAAGACTAATCCGAGGACTAATCCCGCCTCAAGTACCTCACACACCTGCCGGTGAGGGCCTAACCGAAAGGGGGAATCGAGCGTGATACTCACCGGGACACTCCCACTTCCGATCCGGTTCTCCTGCACCTTCCCGACTCCTGCGGATGACAAGAACACACAGCCTCCCTCTACGCTCTCCGTGAGACTAAGATGGCACCCACAAAACTGGACTGACTACAACAGCGACCCGACCCTAACAACGTTCTAATGGTCGGCAACGCAACTACGTCAAACTACTATAACTAACTAGGTGTGGTGCACTAACGGAACTACTCACCTACAAGCTACGGGGAACACCAGCCGGTGTTCACAGCCTAAACCGGAGGGCGGTTCCTAACCCCCTCACCCAGGTCGTACCAAGAAGCTGCCTTCTTGCTATGGAGTCACACACAGGCCCTAAGTACGGGTTCTTTAAGCCCGGCTGAGGCTCAGTAGAACAGCACACTAACCCGCGGGCCGACTGCCGCACGGAACAGCCGATCGAACTGAACCGCCCGACTGCCTGTACTCGGGTATCTCACACGTGTCCCTACGTCCGGAACCACAGGTCCACCTGCACGGAACCGGCCTTGAGGACCCTTGATCAGAACCACGGCCGCCCCTGGAACTGCCTCAAGGTGTGCTGCACTGCCACCAACTCACTCAGCCACCCCCTCTGGGTACCAGTGTGACCCCGGGGACCTAAGGGACAGGAAAACTACGTGTGTTCTCCCCTGACTATGTGTATGCTGGTAACTACACTTGTCCCCACAGCACGGGTTAGCACAGGAACAAGAGCCTACCTTTAATGGGGGCCTGACGTCTTGCCCCTGGACACAGTTATATAGCACACCCAAAATACTGTAATGTAAACTACACTCGCCACACAGACAGAATAAATACAGTATACAGTACTTTGCCCGCTACTTACCCGAACACACTGCTATTAGCCAACCAGCAGGTTGCTACAGCACCACAGGAGCCTCCGCTCTACTGTACCTCCTAACCACGTGTGCTCACCTCACACAGGACCGCGCCTACACTCACAAGGCTATCACGCCTCTACCACACACCACCAGGGCCTTATGCCCTACACACCATGGGTCTCTGCCCAGCTACACACAGAGCCTTCTGCTCTGTTTCCTGGGCCTCAGCCCCCTCTCTACCTCAGGGCTCTGAGCCCACTCACTAGGGCCTTATGCCCTACTACCTAGGGGTCCTAGCCCCTGCCTGAGGCCTGTGGCCTCCCTAACTAACTGAGGGCCTTGTGCCCTTAATATCCTACAGGCTACCAGCCTCTAACCAGGCCCTCTGGCCTTCCTATGGCCTCTAGGCCACTAACTACCTAAGGGCCTTGTGCCCTTGTACCTGGGCTCTCACGCCCCTGTCTGACTAATAGGGGCTTGTCCCCTTTATATATATACTAATGGCCTACTGGCTCACTAAACTCGTTGGGGCCTAGTGCCCAGGTCCCTGGGCCTTGTGCCCCTACTTTAGTGTGCCACGGGCCTTGTGCCCGACTGTGGCCCCGGGCCTAGTACCCGAATTTAACGTTGAGTATACTTACCTGCTCTGCGCAGGATACTCAACTTGCCACGCCGTCTTCTGTTTCTTTCTCCGGGTCTTCCAGACCCTCCAGCCGGCGGCGCCTCTTCTCCTCTTCGGCGCTGTTGAGGGCTGCTTGGCGGGGGCGCTCTCAGCCCTGACAAGGGCTCCCCGCCGACGATCTCCGCTCCGGCGGCTTGCTTGAAGTCTTCTGGCGGCAGGGTAGCTCACGGCCCTTACAAGGGCCCCCTGCCGCCGCTGCTGCTGGCTCAGTTGCTGGACGTCTGGAAGAGACGTCCTCTCTCTTCTCCGCCGACGGACTTCTGGCAAAATGGCGCCACCCGGCGACTTATATAGTCGCCGGCGTGACGTCATCAGCCGGCGCGAGCGCTGATTGGCTCGCGTCGGCGCCAATCTTTTGAATGGCCGGGCGCGAGCCGCGATTGGCTCGCGCATCCGGCCGCTGATTGGCCAGCGGGGAAAGATGAGCCCTGATTGGCTCATCCTTCCTCCGCGCACGGGACCTGCAGGAAGAAAGCCATACTCACCGCCGCTGGATCGATGGACGGGTAAGTTCTTCTCCTCTTCTGTCTTCACCCACTTGCAGGGCTCAGCTACCGGGGGACTCTTCATCCCCTTCCCGGGCACCAGGCACATCTTCAGCCCCTCCAGGGGCATAGCGATGGCGGGCACCTTTGCCCGCTTCTCGGGCACCATCTCCACATTTCCGCCGCCTTTTTCCATTGTGGTCCCCACAATCGACGTCTTCTCCTCTACGTCCACCTCCAAGGGTCGCTTACCGGCATCCCTGACTCGCGTCCATCGGATCCTCTGCGGTAAGGTCCTCTCGCGCAGGATCCACACCATCCTGGCAACCTCCTCGCCCGAAGTCGGTATCCAGGGAGTCTCTTCCTCGGCACCTGCCGGAACCTCCTATCCGTCCGATACCTCCTCGGTTGTGCGGGAAGCTTCTTCAGAAGGTGACAACATCCACCACTCTCCAGCTGCGCTCTCTAAAGTACAGTCTTCTTCAGGCAGTACTTCTTCAGCAGCTCTCTCTTCCGGGGTACTGATGGCTTCCATCCTCTCAGGTACCACCGGGCAGACATCTTCACATGTCTCCGGACACAACGTTGCCCCGTGGAGGGTCTGCTCAGTTCTCCCTTCGTCCTCAGGGACCAACTCTTCCACAGCCACGGACAAGTCGTCTGACGTATCCGACGTCTCCAATACCCCGGCTCCAGCATCCGGCTGACGCAGGTATTCCTGCCGCGAATCTTGCTTGGACGGGACGATCACCTGCGATCCAACAGTCAGCAGGCTCTGCCGATCCTTCCCTCCAGATTCCGACTTCTCTTGAGACCATGGATGGAAGGCTTCCTCGTCCTTCCACTCGAAGACTTCTACGTCTTCCCATTCATCGGAGACTTCTTCGTCCTCCCATTCACCAAAGAGCTCCTCGGCAACTGGGCACTGGTATGCGAAGTGTCCAGGCAACCCACACTTCCAGCACAGCATTTCTTCCACCTGTTGCCGTTTAGTACCTCTGTTCTTCTTCTTCCTTGTCTCACAACGTTCCAGGATTTGCTTCGTGAACGCTGCCACTTCGTCACGAGAGATGACACAGCTGTATCCCTCGTACAGCGGAATGATCCCCCGATGAGCCATCGTTGATCCTGCCGACTACGCCAAAATGTAACGCCCCCTGCGGGGAAAGACAGGGACAGACGCAACACAAAAGAACTTACCTTCTAAACGATGGTCACCTCCAGTCCGCTTCCAATTTCCCAGCTGCGATCCAATCCCAGCAGATCCGCAGCCGCAGTCACCTCCAATCACGTCCCTCTGAGATAGAGACAGAGATTACGGCCGTGCCTACCAGGTAAGGGCTGTCCGAGACTACGGCAAAGAACAAGGGCACAGTCAGTCCAAGCTCTTTGCCGCCTCCTCACTTTGTTCTTGCCAAGACGCGGGGGACTACAGGCACTGAAGGCCAAGACTAATCCGAGGACTAATCCCGCCTCAAGTACCTCACACACCTGCCGGTGAGGGCCTAACCGAAAGGGGGAATCGAGCGTGATACTCACCGGGACACTCCCACTTCCGATCCGGTTCTCCTGCACCTTCCCGACTCCTGCGGATGACAAGAACACACAGCCTCCCTCTACGCTCTCCGTGAGACTAAGATGGCACCCACAAAACTGGACTGACTACAACAGCGACCCGACCCTAACAACGTTCTAATGGTCGGCAACGCAACTACGTCAAACTACTATAACTAACTAGGTGTGGTGCACTAACGGAACTACTCACCTACAAGCTACGGGGAACACCAGCCGGTGTTCACAGCCTAAACCGGAGGGCGGTTCCTAACCCCCTCACCCAGGTCGTACCAAGAAGCTGCCTTCTTGCTATGGAGTCACACACAGGCCCTAAGTACGGGTTCTTTAAGCCCGGCTGAGGCTCAGTAGAACAGCACACTAACCCGCGGGCCGACTGCCGCACGGAACAGCCGATCGAACTGAACCGCCCGACTGCCTGTACTCGGGTATCTCACACGTGTCCCTACGTCCGGAACCACAGGTCCACCTGCACGGAACCGGCCTTGAGGACCCTTGATCAGAACCACGGCCGCCCCTGGAACTGCCTCAAGGTGTGCTGCACTGCCACCAACTCACTCAGCCACCCCCTCTGGGTACCAGTGTGACCCCGGGGACCTAAGGGACAGGAAAACTACGTGTGTTCTCCCCTGACTATGTGTATGCTGGTAACTACACTTGTCCCCACAGCACGGGTTAGCACAGGAAAACCACAGGAACAAGAGCCTACCTTTAATGGGGGCCTGACGTCTTGCCCCTGGACACAGTTATATAGCACACCCAAAATACTGTAATGTAAACTACACTCGCCACACAGACAGAATAAATACAGTATACAGTACTTTGCCCGCTACTTACCCGAACACACTGCTATTAGCCAACCAGCAGGTTGCTACAGCACCACAGGAGCCTCCGCTCTACTGTACCTCCTAACCACGTGTGCTCACCTCACACAGGACCGCGCCTACACTCACAAGGCTATCACGCCTCTACCACACACCACCAGGGCCTTATGCCCTACACACCATGGGTCTCTGCCCAGCTACACACAGAGCCTTTTGCTCTGTTTCCTGGGCCTCAGCCCCCTCTCTACCTCAGGGCTCTGAGCCCACTCACTAGGGCCTTATGCCCTACTACCTAGGGGTCCTAGCCCCTGCCTGAGGCCTGTGGCCTCCCTAACTAACTGAGGGCCTTGTGCCCTTAATATCCTACAGGCTACCAGCCTCTAACCAGGCCCTCTGGCCTTCCTATGGCCTCTAGGCCACTAACTACCTAAGGGCCTTGTGCCCTTGTACCTGGGCTCTCACGCCCCTGTCTGACTAATAGGGGCTTGTCCCCTTTATATATATACTAATGGCCTACTGGCCCACTAAACTCGTTGGGGCCTAGTGCCCAGGTCCCTGGGCCTTGTGCCCCTACTTTAGTGTGCCACGGGCCTTGTGCCCGACTGTGGCCCCGGGCCTAGTACCCGAATTTAACGTTGAGTATACTTACCTGCTCTGCGCAGGATACTCAACTTGCCACGCCGTCTTCTGTTTCTTTCTCCGGGTCTTCCAGACCCTCCAGCCGGCGGCGCCTCTTCTCCTCTTCGGCGCTGTTGAGGGCTGCTTGGCGGGGGCGCTCTCAGCCCTGACAAGGGCTCCCCGCCGACGATCTCCGCTCCGGCGGCTTGCTTGAAGTCTTCTGGCGGCAGGGTAGCTCACGGCCCTTACAAGGGCCCCCTGCCGCCGCTGCTGCTGGCTCAGTTGCTGGACGTCTGGAAGAGACGTCCTCTCTCTTCTCCGCCGACGGACTTCTGGCAAAATGGCGCCACCCGGCGACTTATATAGTCGCCGGCGTGACGTCATCAGCCGGCGCGAGCGCTGATTGGCTCGCGTCGGCGCCAATCTTTTGAATGGCCGGGCGCGAGCCGCGATTGGCTCGCGCATCCGGCCGCTGATTGGCCAGCGGGGAAAGATGAGCCCTGATTGGCTCATCCTTCCTCCGCGCACGGGACCTGCAGGAAGAAAGCCATACTCACCGCCGCTGGATCGATGGACGGGTAAGTTCTTCTCCTCTTCTGTCTTCACCCACTTGCAGGGCTCAGCTACCGGGGGACTCTTCATCCCCTTCCCGGGCACCAGGCACATCTTCAGCCCCTCCAGGGGCATAGCGATGGCGTGCACCTTCGCCCGCTTCTCGGGCACCATCTCCACATTTCCGCCGCCTTTTTCCATTGTGGTCCCCACAATCGACGTCTTCTCCTCTACGTCCACCTCCAAGGGTCGCTTACCGGCATCCCTGACTCGCGTCCATCGGATCCTCTGCGGTAAGGTCCTCTCGCGCAGGATCCACACCATCCTGGCAACCTCCTCGCCCGAAGTCGGTATCCAGGGAGTCTCTTCCTCGGCACCTGCCGGAACCTCCCATCCGTCCGATACCTCCTCGGTTGTGCGGGAAGCTTCTTCAGAAGGTGACAACATCCACCACTCTCCAGCTGCGCTCTCTAAAGTACAGTCTTCTTCAGGCAGTACTTCTTCAGCAGCTCTCTCTTCCGGGGTACTGATGGCTTCCATCCTCTCAGGTACCACCGGGCAGACATCTTCACATGTCTCCGGACACAACGTTGCCCCGTGGAGGGTCTGCTCAGTTCTCCCTTCGTCCTCAGGGACCAACTCTTCCACAGCCACGGACAAGTCGTCTGACGTATCCGACGTCTCCAATACCCCGGCTCCAGCATCCGGCTGACGCGGGTATTCCTGCCGCGAATCTTGCTTGGACGGGACGATCACCTGCGATCCAACAGTCAGCAGGCTCTGCCGATCCTTCCCTCCAGATTCCGACTTCTCTTGAGACCATGGATGGAAGGCTTCCTCGTCCTTCCACTCGAAGACTTCTACGTCTTCCCATTCATCGGAGACTTCTTCATCCTCCCATTCACCAAAGAGCTCCTCGGCAACTGGGCACTGGTATGCGAAGTGTCCAGGCAACCCACACTTCCAGCACAGCATTTCTTCCACCTGTTGCCGTTTAGTACCTCTGTTCTTCTTCTTCCTTGTCTCACAACGTTCCAGGATTTGCTTCGTGAACGCTGCCACTTCGTCACGAGAGATGACACAGCTGTATCCCTCGTACAGCGGAATGATCCCCCGATGAGCCATCGTTGATCCTGCCGACTACGCCAAAATGTAACGCCCCCTGCGGGGAAAGACAGGGACAGACGCAACACAAAAGAACTTACCTTCTAAACGATGGTCACCTCCAGTCCGCTTCCAATTTCCCAGCTGCGATCCAATCCCAGCAGATCCGCAGCCGCAGTCACCTCCAATCACGTCCCTCTGAGATAGAGACAGAGATTACGGCCGTGCCTACCAGGTAAGGGCTGTCCGAGACTGCGGCAAAGAACAAGGGCACAGTCAGTCCAAGCTCTTTGCCGCCTCCTCACTTTGTTCTTGCCAAGACGCGGGGGACTACAGGCACTGAAGGCCAAGACTAATCCGAGGACTAATCCCGCCTCAAGTACCTCACACACCTGCCGGTGAGGGCCTAACCGAAAGGGGGAATCGAGCGTGATACTCACCGGGACACTCCCACTTCCGATCCGGTTCTCCTGCACCTTCCCGACTCCTGCGGATGACAAGAACACACAGCCTCCCTCTACGCTCTCCGTGAGACTAAGATGGCACCCACAAAACTGGACTGACTACAACAGCGACCCGACCCTAACAACGTTCTAATGGTCGGCAACGCAACTACGTCAAACTACTATAACTAACTAGGTGTGGTGCACTAACGGAACTACTCACCTACAAGCTACGGGGAACACCAGCCGGTGTTCACAGCCTAAACCGGAGGGCGGTTCCTAACCCCCTCACCCAGGTCGTACCAAGAAGCTGCCTTCTTGCTATGGAGTCACACACAGGCCCTAAGTACGGGTTCTTTAAGCCCGGCTGAGGCTCAGTAGAACAGCACACTAACCCGCGGGCCGACTGCCGCACGGAACAGCCGATCGAACTGAACCGCCCGACTGCCTGTACTCGGGTATCTCACACGTGTCCCTACGTCCGGAACCACAGGTCCACCTGCACGGAACCGGCCTTGAGGACCCTTGATCAGAACCACGGCCGCCCCTGGAACTGCCTCAAGGTGTGCTGCACTGCCACCAACTCACTCAGCCACCCCCTCTGGGTACCAGTGTGACCCCGGGGACCTAAGGGACAGGAAAACTACGTGTGTTCTCCCCTGACTATGTGTATGCTGGTAACTACACTTGTCCCCACAGCACGGGTTAGCACAGGAAAACCACAGGAACAAGAGCCTACCTTTAATGGGGGCCTGACGTCTTGCCCCTGGACACAGTTATATAGCACACCCAAAATACTGTAATGTAAACTACACTCGCCACACAGACAGAATAAATACAGTATACAGTACTTTGCCCGCTACTTACCCGAACACACTGCTATTAGCCAACCAGCAGGTTGCTACAGCACCACAGGAGCCTCCGCTCTACTGTACCTCCTAACCACGTGTGCTCACCTCACACAGGACCGCGCCTACACTCACAAGGCTATCACGCCTCTACCACACACCACCAGGGCCTTATGCCCTACACACCATGGGTCTCTGCCCAGCTACACACAGAGCCTTCTGCTCTGTTTCCTGGGCCTCAGCCCCCTCTCTACCTCAGGGCTCTGAGCCCACTCACTAGGGCCTTATGCCCTACTACCTAGGGGTCCTAGCCCCTGCCTGAGGCCTGTGGCCTCCCTAACTAACTGAGGGCCTTGTGCCCTTAATATCCTACAGGCTACCAGCCTCTAACCAGGCCCTCTGGCCTTCCTATGGCCTCTAGGCCACTAACTACCTAAGGGCCTTGTGCCCTTGTACCTGGGCTCTCACGCCCCTGTCTGACTAATAGGGGCTTGTCCCCTTTATATATATATACTAATGGCCTACTGGCCCACTAAACTCGTTGGGGCCTAGTGCCCAGGTCCCTGGGCCTTGTGCCCCTACTTTAGTGTGCCACGGGCCTTGTGCCCGACTGTGGCCCCGGGCCTAGTACCCGAATTTAACGTTGAGTATACTTACCTGCTCTGCGCAGGATACTCAACTTGCCACGCCGTCTTCTGTTTCTTTCTCCGGGTCTTCCAGACCCTCCAGCCGGCGGCGCCTCTTCTCCTCTTCGGCGCTGTTGAGGGCTGCTTGGCGGGGGCGCTCTCAGCCCTGACAAGGGCTCCCCGCCGACGATCTCCGCTCCGGCGGCTTGCTTGAAGTCTTCTGGCGGCAGGGTAGCTCACGGCCCTTACAAGGGCCCCCTGCCGCCGCTGCTGCTGGCTCAGTTGCTGGACGTCTGGAAGAGACGTCCTCTCTCTTCTCCGCCGACGGACTTCTGGCAAAATGGCGCCACCCGGCGACTTATATAGTCGCCGGCGTGACGTCATCAGCCGGCGCGAGCGCTGATTGGCTCGCGTCGGCGCCAATCTTTTGAATGGCCGGGCGCGAGCCGCGATTGGCTCGCGCATCCGGCCGCTGATTGGCCAGCGGGGAAAGATGAGCCCTGATTGGCTCATCCTTCCTCCGCGCACGGGACCTGCAGGAAGAAAGCCATACTCACCGCCGCTGGATCGATGGACGGGTAAGTTCTTCTCCTCTTCTGTCTTCACCCACTTGCAGGGCTCAGCTACCGGGGGACTCTTCATCCCCTTCCCGGGCACCAGGCACATCTTCAGCCCCTCCAGGGGCATAGCGATGGCGGGCACCTTCGCCCGCTTCTCGGGCACCATCTCCACATTAGCCTGCATAGCTGTCCAGGAAGATGAGGGGGTTGGGCGAGTGGAGAGTGTCGCAGACCCCTCTGCAAAACCACAACAAACAGAATCAGGTAATTACCCTTATTGTGTACAATATAGAATATAACACCACTAGACTTGTGTATATTCCTGTACCATTGTTCACTCTCTACCCTTGTTTTCTTTTCCAGGATTAAATGGATAACTCCAAATCAATTTGGTTTAAGATATTTTATTCACTTTTTCTTAGATACGGAGCCACCACCCACTGTGAGTGACCAGTCAGAGGAGCAGGAGGAGGAGCTGTGAGAGATCCCGCCCTCCTCACCGCCTGCTGGTCCTGCACATTGTCCATCTGTGCGGTCACTGGAAGCCATAGATAAATGGGACAAGACCACCAAAGAGCTCCTAATAACCATCAATCGCAGCCTTCGGTAGAAGAAGCACCAGGAAGGAGTGCCAATTAGCACGGAGAAGAAGGGCCTGATGGAGAGCATTTTGAATGCTATAAATGGGTTTGGCCAATCCCTGCAGCCATACTGAATCAGCTGCTCGCCGTGGCTCCAGAACCTTCCCCCACATGTGACCCCAGTGAGCCTGAGCCTAAGGAAGCAGAGGACTCAGGACCTGGCTCTGCTCCTACAGCCCCCAGAGCTCGGGAGGCACCGAGACAGGTGCGGAGTCCCTGAGGGGATAAGGCACAGATAGCTGAAATAACAGCAACGTATTGCAAAAAATATATAAAAATGATAAACTGCATAACCTGGATGTGTTTCACTCTCTTAACCATAACCTCCTAATGACATATACAAGCTTACTGAACTTATCTAATAATAAAGACACTGAGAAATGAAAGTGGCTAAAGAAGGTCACAGTTTATTAATTATTAAATAAATGGCGGTGAAAGTGAACTGTGAGACAGCTAAATCAAACCGATATTTGGAACCAAGCGTGGATGGCTGACGGCCTACTCCACGTAACCGGGACACATCCTAAACTGCCTGGCCAACGCTAAATCTGACGTCAGAGTCACTAAGCCCCCTCCCGACTACGCAATGGCCGCCCTCAGATGTGGGCCAAGGGATCCTCATCAAAAAGGACCACGTCACGTTCCTGGATGGGGATAGCACCTGTGGTCAAACAGCGATAACGCTGTAACGATCAGCCACTGCCCACAGTGACTTCCTACCAACTGTGCCTGCTCTGTGGCGTGGGGAGGAACCAAGTTAAAACTCATACGCCACGGAAGCAGGGAGGACAATAAAGGGCATGGGTGGGTGGGATCTCGAGCAGTAAATGAGAAAGGACATGTGACATGCTAGGACTTATATACACAGATCTCCAGGCACTCCCCTTCCTTCCTCATTGGTCGGCCTGGGATGTGGCATCTTACTTTCAGGTAAGGTTAACCTCACTTACTGCCACATATATATGCGTCTAAGTGCTTTCGTCCATATGAGAGTACAGGTTGTTCATAGGCATGATGGGCAACATGTTCAGATGAGTAGATAAAATATATACTGCATAGTGAAACGTGTGTTGAGTCCATTGTGAATTTTTTTTGCTAAAGAATCTGCTATAAACACATCGCAGCCACATTCTCCTGCAGCGTGTATACATCATGGACTAAAAGGATTATTCCAAATTTCAATGGTTTAGGCCATCAATTACTATATATTTAGATTATACTTACAGCTGAAGTGTTGCTGAATCACATAATAATCGTCCGTTTCTGCAAGAAGCTCCTATATGTCAGGAAAAGGAGACAGAACATTTCTTTTTTTAAAAAAAGTAGTAATAAAAATGATATTAATTAAAAATAACATAGAAAACATTTAGCATAATATATAAATCATATGAAGCCAGAGTACCACTGACACATGCGGGATGGATACCATCTACATGTAGGAGCAGAAATCGACATTCGGCAGATCAGGCAATGTTTTTCCAGTCTTCAAATGTCCAGTTTTGGTGAGCCTGTGCCGCTGTAGTCCATAGTTTCCTGACGTGTTTGGCCCCCTCCAGACCTTTAGTCACACCCCTCTCCCGGACTACACTTGCCGAAAGTAGGCAAGTATGCTGTAATCTGTGATGTAACTGCATTATAACATTGATGTTTTGCTAAACTGCATTATTACAGGTGTAATACGCAGCTTACTGTGTTTTCCCCTCCAAGATCCACATTATTTTCTGGGTAGAAAATATACTGAAAAGTTAATGTCCTCTGAATATTTTTATAAATACTCCCATCCTCTCGCTGGTCAATTTCTTGCCCATTTCTTTTCCAATTCTTGGTCCCTGTCCTGATATAATGACATTTATTAAAGATTGGGGGGTACATAGGGGGAGGCAAACTGGGGCAGCTGTCGCAGGCAGCAATATTTAGGGGGCAATAGAAAAAAAACTATTATTATTTTCAAAATGCCAACTTTCTTGGTGCAGATATAAAATATAAATGGTATTTACTTTGGTAGCTCTAATAATCTAATAATGCTTAAAATGAAAATATTTGTCTTTTATAATGTACACAAATCATATACAAATGTTTATGGTAGATGTCTTTCTTAACATTAATGAATTAATTTAACACAGGGAACCGCAGTTGGGGGCAGACTATTCTGTAGCAGGTGAAATGGGTGTCGGATGGTTTGTTAAAATGTGAGTTAGTTAAATATACTAAATTTTAGTTTCCAGCCATCACCTCTTGATTTACAATGGGCAAATTGAAGTTTCGGCGGCACAAATGCAGCTCTGGAACCGCAGTGGTTTTTGCAGCTGCAGTCTCAGTTAATGTTATAGGTTTGCAGGGCAGAATGGTCACAGTTATAGAGGAATTGACATCTGCACACAACGGGGAGGCGTTTGGTGGAGTCAGGGCGTTCAGTTCCTGGCGCGTTACAGAGTAGGTACACCGATGCACCTCATTTTGCAGAGCAGCGCATGAACGAGATTTGAAATGATTGTAATGAGGTGTGTCCCTTGCCAGGTGCGGCCTTTCCCACTCTGCAAAAGAATTTTAATTTTACACCAGCTCAGAACTGGGAGTACTCAGCCATCCGCACTAGTATTCGGAACTTAAACTAGCCCCCTAGTTGGAGCAAGAGATACATCAGTAAACCAGCGTACTTCTGTGTGCACCTGAGTTTGTCTTGGACATGACTGTACGAGAAAACCCTTACTGTATATTGCCTACGTGTGCTCGCCCATTCCCCACCCTGTTCACTCCCCTAAATCGGTGGCTGTAGTAAGTGTCTTTGCACTCAGAGGTGACTTGGACGTGGCTGCGTTCTATTGCGTACCGTCCGGGTCTGGGCAAGCGCAGGGTATTTTCTGCTGACGATAGCACCCATTTGCGGGATACGTTCCTTAATGACTCAAACCTAAGGTGTGCATTGAATGAGGCACCTGATTGGACCTGAATCACAGCTATCAATTTAGATGCTTCATTTTTATCCACATTACTGACCATAGGAGATGGAATAGCTTGGACAACTGCATTCCTCTGTACTGAAAACAGTCTTCCTTCCCAAGCTTCCCTTCCAGAACCCAAGTCCCCTGGAATCTGCCATAATCCACAGACTAGACTAGCTTTAGAGAGTCGCAGACATATGCTCACATTGAAACAGTGTAATAGTCACAAACAGTCTGGGGTATCTGCAGTATGCATGACCAGTATCCTTGAAGAAGAGGGGCAAGTGCAGCATTTGGAGGGGGGATTTGAAATGTAAATGGTGTCGTAAAATGATCACAGGGGAAAACACATGATATTAATTTTTCCTATTTTGCCATCTCTTTTTGGCTATTAAAAGTATTTACCACTTTGAGATTTTTACACATTTTACTTTCTAACATCATAGAATCATAATGGATTTATCCCAGAATCCCTACCACTGATAAAAACATAACAGTCCACAATGCTAAATCAAAATAGCTAAACATTTTTCTTAAGTAATTACAAATATAAAACAGACGATTGCTTGAGTATTTTGCCCAAGTAAACCCTGCTGTAATTAGTTGTCTTCAGAGGTCACATAAGTAATTGGATCCCACCTGTGTACAATTAGTGTTTCACGTAATCTGAAAATAAACACACGTGTCTGTGAGAGGTCTTAAAGTTGGTCAAAGCTTCATCATGAAGTTCAAAGAAAATTCAAATAGAACATGTTAATGATCAGCACTGGTCAGAAGAAGGTTATAATGATATTTCCAAACTGTTTACCATCCCCCAGAGCACTATCACATCCATCATAAAGAAATTAAGATAATGTGGCACAGCTGTGAATTTGTCTAGAACAAAACTGAATATCCCTCCGAGAAGGGCACTTGTCAGGGTACCCACCAAGAGGAGCCTGGCAGCTCTGTCAGTTTAGATTTCCATTGCAGAGTTGATAGAAACTATCCATAGGACAACAGTAGCCTGCCTACATGAAATCTTGCCTAGAATTTGTCTGAAAGCATGGGGAAGATCTTTATACCAAGTGGAGAAAGATTATCTGTCCTGATGAGACCAAGATTGAACGTTTGGCTTCAATGCTAGGCAGAAATCTAACGCAGCACGTGATTCCAAAAGAACGATCCCTACATTGAATCATGCTGGTGGTATAATGTTATGGGATTTTTCCTCTGCATCAAGGACTGGAAAACTTGATAAAATCGAGGGCAAAATGAGTGGACTAAGATGTAGCCAAATCTTGCAGGAAAACCTGCTGCAGTCAACAGCCGGTCAGTGAGCCGAAGCGTACAGCAAATGCCACATTGGAGTGGCTTAAATACCGAGCAAATCATTGATCCAGAGTAGCCCGGTCAAAGCTAAGTCACATTCCCAATCTGTGGAATGGTTTGAAAATTCCCCACCAAGGGTCCTCTTGTAACTGAAAATGACAAAGCAGAATTGGCGAAAATTGCAGTTTCTTGGTGTGCAAAGCAGGTAGAAGATTGCCCAAATATACTCACGGCTTTAATTCCTGCTAAATGAGTTTCTACCAAGTATAAAAATAAGGGTGTGAATATATATGCAACCAGTCTTTTTTTTTTGCAATTATTTAAACTAAAGCTTTAGAGATGTATTTTATATTTGTCAAATGTATTTAGATCGGTGTTAAGAATTACCATATAAATTCATTTTGATTACATAATATAAGAGAATAAAATAAAATAAAATGGGAAGAGTGGGGGAGGGGGTGAACACTTTTATATAACACTGTATATAACAGACACACATGGATGGTATATATGGGTCCTGATTAGTATAATTTACAAATAGCATTATAAAATAAATATACAATTTTCACTCTGCATCTTTTGAACAATGTTTCATGATTTGGGGGGATTTCGATCATCTGTAATAACTCCCCAATGAAGAGCAATAAAACGAGTTTGAAATGTTCTTGTTCCACCTCAACTCTCATAGCGCATCGATTTCTGGCCGCAGGAAACGTATAAATGATGTGACAGTAAAAGCTACTTAAATAGAGAAGGTTGGTTCTCCCAGGTTTTGTAAGTTACTCAGTATTGTTTAATCGGAAACATATGAAAAAGGGTCGACGCTTGATGTTCCCCTTTGGAAAGTAGCATGGGTGAAAGAAAACACCTCTTCTCTGGTCAACCACGTTATTAAGTACAGTCCATCGTTAAACAGCGATCTACATTACAATGAAAGCACTGGCTAAACATACACTAGGAGGTCTTGATGAAGTTTGATTTCACATGATTGCCCTTTTGTGCATATAATTTACATATAAAACTGTTCTCTCTGTACTGTTAGCCATTATGCAATGTGATATTTTGTTATTATAATTATAACCGGGCTTGTTCATCAAAGGGTTTTTAGCTGACAGGAGTTGAACCCAGTGCGGTTTTCTGCTGCTGCAGCCCATGCATTTCCAGGTTCTACGCGCTGTGCAGTCAGACATGCCCCTCTGCCTACCACCGCTATAACACATTGGTTATTTCAGTTACTGACGCCTCCCTGTGAGCTTGAACCATTGCGCACCGTTCTCTGTAAACTCCAGAGGGGATCAGCACTTTCTGAGATGATCAAACCACCCGGTCTGGCATCAACAATCATTCCACGATCAAATTCACTTGGATCACTTTTCTTCCCCATTTTGGTGTTTGGTCTGAACAACAACTGAACCTTTTCAGCCTGTCTGCATGCTTTTATGATTGTGTTGCTGCCACATGATTGGCTGATTAGATATTTGCATTAACGAGCAGGTACACAGGTGCTTCTTGGCCTTTTGGCTAAGAGTAGGTGTACATGCCCATGGATGCAGTGGGGCTTAAAGACACCCCCCTGTAGGCGATGGGCCGTCACCTGGTCCTCTGGCCAAGAGGCCGGCTGCCTGGAGCCCGAGTTGCTAGATGCCCAAAAATGCATTGTGGAGAAAGAGGCACCTGTGCACAGAGTAAGGCCCTCTGCACCTTTAATTTTCAGGCAGCACCATTTTTTTCGCCCTAGCCTGTTGGCCGAGTGCAAGCATCATTTTTATATTTCCGTCCGAAAGGCTGGGGCCTTATGGCACTTATTTATTTATTTATTTATTTATTACACTTGGTACCAAGCACTCTTTTGATTATGTGTCTTTGTTTTTGCCACATTAAGTAGGGGTTTGGGTATAGGATCTTATGGGCGACCCTCTTTCCCCAAGTCATCTGAGGCTCCCTCCTTTTGGAGGGAGCCTTTTATGTCGGTGATATAAAGGGGCCCTCCCTAGCTTCAGCAAAGGAGGGACTGAAGATCTCCCTTTTTTTCCCTCTCTGGGGCCTTTTGGCTTCTACAGGATGGGGAGGCACAGGGCCCTTTCCCTTTTGGGAAGGGTCCAAAGTCCCAATTCCCCAGCACAGTTTGCACTGCACCGGGTGATTCTGAGTCATGTACCTCGGAAATAAAAAAAAATAATAATAAAAAAAGAGTAGGGTGGTATTGGTTCACATTATGAGAGGGGGTCTCCATGCTCATTGCCCCCCCCCCCTGCTCTAGTGGGAGCCTGCTTCTAGCTGTAGCGCTGGTTAATGATTGGTGAGAGGAACTTCTTTAAAGAAATGTATATCTATATATTTAATTAGACATTGTAACAAAAAATGACAGTATGAAATAGGGATGTGCACCGGCGACTTTTGAGGTCTCGTGTTTTGTGTTTTGGATCCGGATTTTCGTTATTTTTGAGGTTCGGATTTGTCTCGCAAAACACTTGACGAAAGGTCTCGGTTCGGATTTAAGGTATTGGATTCGGATTTTTTTTGAAAAAAACATAAAAAGTTTAAAAATCAAGTTTTTGGGCTTATTTTCACTCCTAGGCTATTATTAACCTCAATAACATTCAATAACAAGCATTTCCACTAATTTACAGTGTATTCTGAACACCTCACAATATAGTTATTAGTCCAAAACGTTGCAACAAGGTATCTTTCTGGACTGCGTAGAGGAGTGGGTCACCACAATATATATTAAAAACCCTGAACTTTTATGATTCGCACCAATAATTGTACCTGGACTGCGTAGAGGAGTGGGTCACCACAATATATTAAAAACCCTGAACTTTTATGAATCGCACCAATAAATGTACCTGGACTGCGTAGAGGAGTGGGTCACCACAATATATATAATAAGAAAACCATCAACTGGTTTGATTCGCACCAATAAATGTACCTGGACTGCGTAGAGGAGTGGGTCACCACAATATATTAAAAACCCTGAACTTTTATGAATCGCACCAATAAATGTACCTGGACTGCGTAGAGGAGTGGGTCACCACAATATATATAATAAGAAAACCATCAACTTGTTTGATTCGCACCAATAAATGTACCTGGACTGCGTAGAGGAGTGGGTCACCACAATATCTTAAAAACCCTGAACTTTTATGAATCGCACCAATAAATGTACCTGGACTGCGTAGAGGAGTGGGTCACCACAATATATATAATAAGAAAACCATCAACTTGTTTGATTCGCACCAATAAATGTACCTGGACTGCGTAGAGGAGTGGGTCACCACAATATATTAAAAACCCTGAACTTTTATGAATCGCACCAATAAATGTACCTGGACTGCGTAGAGGAGTGGGTCACCACAATATATATAATAAGAAAACCATCAACTGGTTTGATTCGCACCAATAAATGTACCTGGACTGCGTAGAGGAGTGGGCACTGGGCACCACAATAAAATATATAAAAAACCTTCAACAGGTCTGCATTACACTACACATACGGCTGCTCCTCCATCCTCTCCATCATATACATGTTGGAGTTTTAGCATGTGACAACCTCTTGTTTTTGATAATGTCAGTGCATTTTGAATATTTTTCAATTTGCCCCACACCACTGAATGTACTTTATCTATGATACGCATCTATCTATCTTGACTGCGTAGTGTGGTGGCCCCGGTACACAATTTGGTACCGGGGCCACAATAAAATAAATACACCCTCCACGTGTCAGAATTCCACCAAACAAGTATCTGGACTGCGTAGTGGGGTGGCCCCGGTACCCAACTTGATACCGGGGCCACAATAAAATAAATACACCCTCCACGTGTCAGAATTCCACCAAACAAGTATCTGGACTGCGTAGTGGGGTGGCCCCGGTACCCAACTTGATACCGGGGCCACAATAAAATAAATACACCCTCCACGTGTCAGAATTCCACCAAACAAGTATCTGGACTGCGTAGTGGGGTGGCCCCGGTACCCAACTTGATACCGGGGCCACAATAAAATAAATACACCCTCCACGTGTCAGAATTCCACCAAACAAGTATCTGGACTGCGTAGTGGGGTGGCCCCGGTACCCAACTTGATACCGGGGCCACAATAAAATAAATACACCCTCCACGTGTCAGAATTCCACCAAACAAGTATCTGGACTGCGTAGTGGGGTGGCCCCGGTACCCAACTTGATACCGGGGCCACAATAAAATAAATACACCCTCCACGTGTCAGAATTCCACCAAACAAGTATCTGGACTGCGTAGTGGGGTGGCCCCGGTACCCAACTTGATACCGGGGCCACAATACCTCCTCCAAACATGCTACAGACAATTCGTCATTGAGATCCCATTAAGTATGTTAAAGACAGACAGGGTCCAAGTGTTATTAGTTGACTTTGTAAAGAAAAAAACTGTCCCTGTTGCACATAGTCGTGCAATGAAGACTTACTTTTTCATTTAAAGGCACGATCTTTCAAGTGTAGTGTTTGTAAGTCTAAGTCATATTATACTTTTGGTAAAATTGGTTTTTTTGGTTCCTCTTTATGGTAATTAATTAGTAATAGAATTAAAGTAGGAAATAGAATTAAATAGAATTAAAGTAGGAAATAGAGTGGTATAGAGTTGTAGTGTGGTATAGATAGAGTGGTCCACACAATATAATAATAAAACCCTCAACTGGTCTGAATTCCACCAAACAAGTATCTTGACTGCGTAGTGTGGTGGCCCCGGTACACAATTTGGTACCGAGGCCACAATATAATTAAAAAACCCTCCACGTGTCGGAATTCCACCAAACAAGTATCTGGACTGCATAGTGGGGTGGCCCCGGTACCCAATTTGATACCGGGGCCACAATACCTCCTCAAAACATGCTCCAGACAATTCGTCATTGACAGACCCCAGACAGACAGGGTCGTAGTGTTATTGTTTGACTTTGTAAACCCAAAAAAATGTCCCTGTTGCACTTGCACATAGTCGTGCAATCAAGACTGACTTTTTCATTTAAAGGCACGATCTTTCAAGTGTAGTGTTTGTAAGTCTAAGTCATATTATACTTTTGGTAAAATTGGTTTTTTTGGTTCCTCTTTATGGTAATTAATTAGTAATAGAATTAAAGTAGGAAATAGAATTAAATAGAATTAAAGTAGGAAATAGAGTGGTATAGAGTTGTAGTGTGGTATAGATAGAGTGGTCCACACAATATAATAATAAAACCCTCAACTGGTCTGAATTCCACCAAACAAGTATCTTGACTGCGTAGTGTGGTGGCCCCGGTACACAATTTGGTACCGAGGCCACAATATAATTAAAAAACCCTCCACGTGTCGGAATTCCACCAAACAAGTATCTGGACTGCATAGTGGGGTGGCCCCGGTACCCAATTTGATACCGGGGCCACAATACCTCCTCAAAACATGCTCCAGACAATTCGTCATTGACAGACCCCAGACAGACAGGGTCGTAGTGTTACTGTTTGACTTTGTAAACCCAAAAAAATGTCCCTGTTGCACTTGCACATAGTCGTGCAATCAAGACTGACTTTTTCATTTAAAGGCACGATCTTTCAAGTGTCAGAAAGAGAGAGAAGACACAGGAGAGGAGAGTTGTAGCTGGGGACCTGGGGTGGAAGCTCCCAGGCTCCCCCAGCATTGCCTGGAAGTCTGAGCGTGGTGACTGAGCCAGGGCAAGGAATGTGTGCCCTGGATGAGGGGGAGAACTCCATGCCACTATAGTGAACCCAAGAGAGAGGGGGACACTGCACATGGAAGAGGCCCTGGAGTGAGGGCTGCTACAAGAGGCATGGTAGCTGTAGTGTCAGATCCTGAGGCTGAGAGTACACAGAGTGACGTGTCAGAGCACAGGAGACATTATCCCCGCAGAGGAGGGATGAGCTGCAGTTGAGAGGTCTGCTGTTGAAATAGGACATGCACACTTTAACAAACCAATCATTTCAGCGACAGGGCCTACCAAACAACTTTGACTGAAATGATTGGTTTGTTTGGGCCCCCACACCAAAAAAGCTATTCATCTCTCCCTGTACAGACTAAACAGGCTCTACTGAGGCAAGATGTCGTCCTCATCCTCAACCTCTGATTCCTCTCCCCCTACAGTGTCTACTTCCTCCTCATCACACATTATCAATTCGTCCCCGCTGGACTCCACAACCACAGGTCCCTCTGTAGTATCTGGAGGGCAGTGCTGTACTTCATTGAGGAATTGATTATTCATTTTTATAAACATCATTTTTTCAACGTTGTGAGGAAGCAACCTCCTTCGCCGCTCACTGACCAGGTTCCCCGCTGCACTAAAAACTCTTTCCGAGTACACACTGGAGGGGGGACAACTCAGGTAAAATAGAGCCAGTTTGTACAGGGGCTTCCAAACTGCCTTTTTTTCCTGCCAGTAACAATATGGACTGTCTGACATGTCTACTTGGATGGTGTCAGCAAAGTAATCATCCACAATTTTTTCTATTGTGACAGCATCCAATGCAGCGAGAGTAGACATGTCTGCAATGGTTGGCAGGTCCTTCAGTCCGGACCAGATGTTATCAGCATCCCCGCCAGTGCCTCTTTTGGGAAAACTGAGCTTTTTCCTCGCAGCCATAGATGTGGAAGAAAATGAGGGTGGAGCTGTTGGCATGTCACGGTCCTCTTCAGAGGACAATCTCCTGACCAGCAGGTCTTTGCACCGCTGTAGATTTGTGTCCGCCGGAAACAGAGACACAACATACGCTTTAAACCGAGGATCGAGCACGGTGGCCAGAATGTATTCCTCTGACTTTAAAAGAGTGACCACCCTCGGATCCTGGCAAAGCGTACGAAGGGCTACATCCACAAGAGCTACATGCTTGCTGTAATCGCAATGGCTTACCAGCTCCTCCCTCACTTTCTCCAGCTGCTTCTGCAACAGCCTGATCAGGGGAATGACCTGACTCAAGCTGGCAGTGTCGGAACTGACTTCTCGTGTGGCAAGTTCAAATGGCTGCAGAACCTTGCACAACACGGAAATCAGTCTCCACTGCGCTTGACTCAGGCGCATCCCCACTCCTTTGCCTATGTCGTAGGTGGCTGTGTAGGCCTGAATGGCCTTTTGCTGCTCCTCCATCCTCTGCAGCATATAGAGGGTGGAGTTCCAGCGCGTCACAACCTCTTGTTTGAGGTGATGGCAGGGCAGGTTCAAGCTTTTCTGATGTGCCTCTAGTCTGCGGTAGGCACTGGCTGAATGCCGAAAGTGTCCAGCAATTTTGCGGGCCACCGCAAGCATCTCCTGCACACCCCTGTCACTCTTGAGGTAATGCTGCACCACCAAATTAATGGTGTGGGCAAAACATGGGACGTGCTGGAAATTGCCCATATTTAATGCCCGCACAATGTTACTGGCATTGTCTGACACCACAAATCCCCATGAGAGTCTAAGTGGGGTAAGCCACTGGGAGATAATTTCCCTCATTTTCTCTAATATGTTGGCAGCGTTGTGCCTCTTATTAAAGCCTGTAATGCACAATGTTGCCTGCCTTTGCATGAGCAGCCATTTTGTAGATGCTGCTACTGATGCAGCTGTTGCTGTTGCTGCGGAAGGGGATGCATCTACCCAGTGGGCTGTCACAGTCATATAGTCCTTCGTTTGCCCAGAACCACTTGTCCACATGTCCGTGGTTAAGTGGACAGTGGGTACAACCGCATTTTTAAGAGCACTGAGGACACTTGATCGTACTTCTCTGTACATTTTTGGTATCGCCTGCCTAGTGAAGTGGAATCTCGAGGGGATTTGGTACCGGGGACACAATACCTCCATCAACCCTCTAAATCCCACTCCACTGATGGCGGACACCGGGCGCACGTCTAACACCAACATTGCAGTTACAGCCGCAGTTATACGCTTTGCAATAGGGTGACTACTATCGTATTTGGTGGTCATGGCAAACGACTGTTGGACGGTCAATTGTTTGGTGAAAGACTTAGCGGTCTTACGACTTCCCCTCTGGGAAGATGACCGACTAACAGCAGCAACAGCAGCAGTGGCAGTAGTAGGCGTACCGCTGCAGGATTCCTCGGATGAATCCCGTATTGAGGAGGACTCAGTCTGGCTGGTGACTTGGGCTGCAGGACTGAATCTGATGGAGATTGTGGAGGAAGTTGACGAGGAGGGTGTTGCTGGTGTGTATCCAACTGGACCACGGGATTTAGGTGTCCCTGTACCGATGAGGGTCCTAGCCCCAGTTCCTGAACTAACCACTGAACTATGAAGGTTATTCAGGTGACGTATAAGGGAGGATGTTCCTAGGTGGGCAAGATCCTTACCCCTGCTTATTTGAGCTTTACATAAGCTACATATTGCCATACATTGGTTGTCTGGATTTGGATAAAAATAACTCCAGACCGAAGAGGTGCATTTTTTGGTCTTCTGACCAGGCATGACGATGGGCTTTTTCATCCCATGGACATCAGCTGTTTCCCCCCCTGGTGCCTCATTTACAATAACCACATCACCATCCTCATCATCAAGTTCCTCCACAGCGCCAGCTACATCATCAATAGCCTCCTCCCGAGCCACCTCTTCCCGTACAGTGATGGGAAGGTCAGGCTTGACAACCACCAACACGCTTGGACTCGCCTTGGGGATTTGTGATAATTTCTCTTTAGAAGGCAGAGTTGTTTGCTGTTTTGTTGCTGACAGCATAACTCTCTTCAATTTTTTGTAGGGGGGGGGAGGAGGAGGAGGGCTAAGATCCGTGGGTGAAGCTGAACCACTAGTCATGAACACGGGCCAGGGCCTAAGCCGTTCCTTGCCACTCCGTGTCGTAAATGGCATATTGGCAACTTTACGTTTCTCCTCAGATGATTTTAAGTTTCTCTTTTTGCTACTTTTTCTTAACTTGGGCTTTTTGGATTTTACATGCCCGGTACTACGAGATTGGGCATCGGGCTTGGAAGACGACGTTGATGGCATTTCATCGTCTATGTCATGACTAGTGGCAGCAGCTTCAGCATTAGGAGGAAGTGGGTCTTGATCTTTCCCTACTTTATCCTCCAAATTTTTGGTCTCCATTATATGTAGCACAAGATACTGCAGAATGTGTGAACTTGGTAATATTGCAGTACCAATGGACTTATAATGCTGGATTGGTTTTGCAAATTTGGTTATAATTATTATATATATTTTTTTTTTTTTAAATTTTTTATTTTTTTTTACTTTTTTTTTATTTTTTACAAACTTGGGAATAATGGGGAAATAACTATGCCCTTAGAAGCACAGAGCACAGGACACAGCACCACTGGACTGAACAGGACACGGCACAGGACCCAGCAGCACTACGGAACTCAGCAGGACAGAGCACAGGACACAGCACCACTGGACTGATACTGCAGAATGTGTAAACTTTGTAATATTGCAGTACCACTGGACTTTTACTGCTGAATGTGTGAACTTGGTAATATTGCAGTACCAATGGACTTATAATGCTGGATTGGTTTTGCAAATTTGGTTATAATTATTATATATATTTTTTTTTTTTTTAATTTTTTATTTTTTTTTACTTTTTTTTTATTTTTTACAAACTTGGGAATAATGGGGAAATAACTATGCCCTTAGAAGCACAGAGCACAGGACACAGCACCACTGGACTGAACAGGACACGGCACAGGACCCAGCAGCACTACGGAACTCAGCAGGACAGAGCACAGGACACAGCACCACTGGACTGATACTGCAGAATGTGTAAACTTTGTAATATTGCAGTACCACTGGACTTTTACTGCTGAATGTGTGAACTTGGTAATATTGCAGTACCAATGGACTTATAATGCTGGATTGGTTTTGCAAATTTGGTTATAATTATTATATATTTTTTTTTTTTTTTAATTTTTTTATTTTTTTTTACTTTTTTTTTATTTTTTACAAACTTGGGAATAATGGGGAAATAACTATGCCCTTAGAAGCACAGAGCACAGGACACAGCACCACTGGACTGAACAGGACACGGCACAGGACCCAGCAGCACTACGGAACTCAGCAGGACAGAGCACAGGACACAGCACCACTGGACTGATACTGCAGAATGTGTAAACTTTGTAATATTGCAGTACCACTGGACTTTTACTGCTGAATGTGTGAACTTGGTAATATTGCAGTACCAATGGGCTTATACTGCAGGATTGGTTGTGAAAATTTTGTGGTAATTAAAAAATATTAAAGTAGTTTTTGGTATTTTATAAAAAAAACTTTTTTTTATTTTTTTAAACACAGGGGAATATTGGGGAAATAACTATGCCCTTAGAAGCACAGAGCACAGGACACAGCACCACTGGACTGAACAGGACACAGCACAGGACCCAGCAGCACCACTGACCTCAGAAGGACAGAGCACAGCACACAGCACCACTGGACTGATACTGCAGAACACAGCACAGCACAGCACAGCACAGCACTAAACAGCACAGCACTAAACAGCACAGAACTAAACAGCACAGAACTAAACAGCACAGAGGACCACCTAACACACCCTCCCTCTACCCTGATCAATGCCCGAGTGAAGATGGCGGCGACTAGCGGGGAATTTATAGGATCCGAGTATCGCGAGATCCGACAACGGGATTATGAGTCAGAGCCTCAGTTTCACTTTTGAATTTGGCGCCAATACCCGGATCTGTCTCGGATCCGACTCGGATCCGCAACGTTCGCGTGGGCTCGGATTTCAGAAATCCGAGCGCGCTCATCCCTAGTATGAAAGAAACAGTACTAGACTCTGGTTCAATGGGTTTATTGCGAGCTCCTGCAGATGTTATGGATCTCCTGTGCGAGCTCCTGAAGATGGTATGGATCTCCTGTGCGAGCTCCTGCAGATGGTATGGATCTCCTGTGCGAGCTCCTGCGGATGCTATGGATCTCCTGTGCGAGCTCCTGAAGATGGTATGGATCTCCTGTGCGAGCTCCTGCAGATGGTATGGATCTCCTGTGCGAGCTCCTGCAGATGGTATGGATCTCCTGTGCGAGCTCCTGCAGATGGTATGGTTCTCCTATGCTGGTGCAGATGTTTTAGAGGGAGGTGCAGAAAGTATAGGGTGCTGGGTCTTCTACCCGGTTGGTCTGACTCACAGGTCCAGTTCTTACCTTAGTCATCTGATACGGTGTAGATGTCCTGCTGCAAGGAAGCAGTGACCAACAGGAGAGGTCGTCACTCTCTGTAGAGATCCATACGTCCCAGCTGGAGCTGGAACGAATGGGTCTCTACAGAGAGCGACAACCTCTCCTGTTGGTCACTGCCTCCTTGCAGCAGGACATCTACACCGTATGGACTGGGGGACAAGGAGTAGACCAACCAGGTAGAGGAGCCTGCACCCTTTCTCTTGATGGGACAAGCTATTATATGGGAACTGGGCCCTCAACCTTGATAGCAAGGTAGGGCCTCAGGATTAACTCCATAGTCTCCATCATCCCTCTTGTGCAGCTCCTGCAGTTGGTGGTAACGGTCGCGTATGTCTGCAGGAGCACATAGAAGAGCAGGAGCAGAATGCCAGACAGGAGCAGCAGCTTGCAGGACCAGCGCATGAGATTGCATATGATGTTAAATAGCAATCTGAAAGAGAAACTATGTTATAGCGATGAACAGTTGCAATCATTTTGAAATAATAATAGGAGAATAATTTACCTCAGTCCTGCAATGCTGCTCCTTTTCTGCTCTTTACGTTTTACAGCACTTTTCATCTGCAGTTGCCGCTCCTAAAGGAAAATCAGTGGTGGGATTATGAGGAGTATGACACAAGATCAGCCACTGAAGTTAGGGAAGTCAGAGTTGGCCGGCCATGCTACGATATTGACCATTTGGTCCCATATTGCAGCAAGTTGCCCCAAAATGAACAGCACATTATTTGCTAATAATCCAATTGAAATCAACTAACTAGTCAATATCCTGCATGGCTAGGTGTTTCTGGTCATCACCCAACTGTACTAACAGACCCTAGTGTAAGCCAGAGGTAAACTGGCTGCTTGGCCAGAGTGCCTGGATCTTGGCCACAATTTTGTTGATGGTGGTCTTGCTGCAATGTACCCCCAGCTTAGAGAGCTTACAGCCTGTAGGGAAAAGAAAGAGAAGTCCTTCCTCATGGTAATGACTGTAACCACCAGGTATCATGCTAATTACTGCCATTGCTGGCCTCCTGCTCCACGTCAATGCACTATACTAGTGAGAGCTCTAGTGTGGTGCAGGAGACCTGGTGAGGTAGGGTCAGAGCACGTATGTTATTAGCACACTGAGCGTCTTAGCTATCTGTCCCTCTCCTGGGATGGGAACCTTTCTTTCTGATAGAAGATGTTTAGTAGTTACAAAAGATGACCTGTGACAGAGGTGGCAGGTACAAATGTCTTACTGCTGACAGTAAATATGATCTCACTTTATATAACATAGAGGAAGGGGCTGATGACATGGACTCACCAGTTCAACCATCACAATCTCTGCAGGATCTTCCGCAGCCTCCTCCACAGGTTTCATCCTGAAGGACCAGAAAATATTATTATTTAAACTTATGTCTTCTATTCACAAGAGTTACTGATACAGTCCATGGGCATAGTTCCTATCTGGAGGTTTCTCTTATACGATTTTTTTAATGTAGGATGAGCAACAATTTAACAGTATATAATAGATATTTCTGGAGTTTTTAGAAAATTACAGACAGAGCCTGAATGCAATTAATAGAACAGTATAGACAGATCCTGTCTGGAGTCACCAGTACAGGACTTAAAGACTTCCTGATATTTCTATTACAGTACGGACAGCACTGATTATATACACAAATGTTCCTCTTTAGAACCGTATAGAATGTATGTGTACATGGAATAAACCATATAGATACTAACAGAGAAGGTGCTTCTGGCTGCGGCTGCCACTCCCGCAGGTTCCTGTTGATAATCTAGGGAAAGAGACACAGAGTGAAATAAATTATACACAACAAATCTTTAGGACAGGTTCCATGGGACTCGGATAAGCCGGCCACAGTCTGTCCCCGCAGGTTATTACCAGATTACTATACATTTTACAGCAGAACGAGAGAAAATAATTTAATGGAAAAATTAACAAATTGGTCTTAATAAAAAAATATATATTTTGATTTGGTCTAGAAATTTGTCTTGAAGAGTTCATTTAGCAGCAACTTATATAGAACATGAAACAAGAACCCACTCTGATATTATGCAGGATTACAACCATATAAATATCACTCAGGTCAGACATCCAGTATGATCTTTATATCTGATATATCAGATACTGGAACGTGGACCTATTGTGGGACAACCAATCCAGACTATGAAAAACGTTTCGCCATTGATTACACAAAAACTTTAAGTGACAAGTCCCTGTCTGTGCTGTGATGCCCCGTCCTCCTTTACGCTTTATAATTTTTGCTGGTTTTCAGCAACTTGTTGTCACTGACTAATCCTAGTTTCCCCATTGGCCAAACTAAACTAAACGTATCCCGTGTTTTAGGTGGGTAATCACTGTCACCACCAAGCTCCATCACCAGCCTACCAGGAGCCGCTTACACTTCTCTGTGGGGTGTAGCTGCTGCAGCACCTCTTTGCTGGTTGCTAAAACCTTCTGACCGTTTACATTGGATTGGTACTGCCGGGTAGATGAACGCAGGTAGACAGGAGATGGAATAAATGGTAAGTTGTTGGTCCCAGGACACAGCTGGATTTTATAGATAGAGCAGAATATCTCTCACCCAGACTGACATTATTTTGTCCCTGATGTCTAGCACCATCTACACTGGGCCCCCCAGATCTCTATTGGACCACTGGGTGAGTGGAATCCATAAGTGTTAGACAGAGGTGGATGTAGGGGTGTATATGGTGGTATCGCCATATCGCCACTTCTCCTACTGTTTATACATAAATACATTACACATTTACATGTCTGTACACTTTACACTGGGCACACATGTAATAAACACAATAAAATATTTCCGGCAGCAAAGCACCTGCTCCTCCATCCCGCCCGGCTATCAGTTACTACATACATGAATCCATGTTATTTACTGGTCACACAGCTGTGTCATGTTCTCTCTGCACCTATGAACTGAGTGCCGTGTAAAATGTACCCTCAGCTCTGAAGTGGCGGCACCACGGGTAATGTAAGCAAAGCCACCACCTGAGCGCCACCTCTTTATAGTAACTGTTATACTGTACCTCCTGCTCTGTGGCCAGCAGCCGCAGCCTGGTGAGCCTACTCTTCAGGAGATCATTCTCCCGCATATAGCTGCTGAGCTGCAATAGAGAGAATTACATTTAGATCTGAGTATATGAATACGTAGCGCACACCATATTGTATATTTGTGTAACACATTGTGTAGTGCCCTCTCCTCGCACAAAGGGGCTTATTTGCAGGGTACGGTTATGTTGCTGCGCCGCTGTGTCCAAGTTTCTAGGAGGCTTTGATTTGTACCATAAATCAGACTATAAATGAACAGAATAAGTGCGGATCGTTCCCTGTCACTGTATTACATTATTTGGCAAACAGAAGACTACGTAGGGGATTTTTTGGACGGAGTAAACGTAAGACCACCTGGATGTCCTCTATTTTATTAAACAAATGACAGAATTTGACCAATTTTACTGTAACACTGTTTTACTGTAGAATTTTACTGTACAACTATTATTATATCTGGAGTTCTGTAGCATATTCTGATGTGATATTATATAAATATCTACTTATAAATCACTGCAGCCATTTATTCCAGAAATTATGACTTTTTTATGCTAGTAAGGCCCAATGTGGGCATTAGATGAAGGAGACAGATTCAGCGCACTGTCTTGTAGGATAACGAGAACGATGGGCCCTGATACAATAGCAGTTAGGACACTGGGGCAATAATCCAGAGGACAGAGCGTCTCCATGCAAACTACTGTGGAAGACCTTGAAAAGAGATAAATAAAGCTCTGGGTTGAGAGCATAGTTAGTTGTCTACTCTCCCGAAATTTTCCGGGAGGCTCCCAAATTTCGTGGAGTCCTCCAAAGCTCTCGGAAGAGTAGGCAAACCTCCCGGGCCTTGAATTTCTGTATTTTATAGTAGGGGCGGGGCTATAGTGACGTAACGACATCGCAACGCCTCCTGCTACCCTAAGTCACATGATCTGTACTCTGGATCTCCTGGATTACAGATTTTAAAAGTAGGCAAATATGGTTGAGAGTGTTTATGTTCTATGAAATTGGGAGATATTACTACTTGATGTGTTTATATGAATACACCCGGGGTGATTGCTAGGTATATAATACACCCGGGGTGATTGCTGGGTATATAATACACCCGGGGTGATTGCTGGGTATATAATACACCCGGAGTGATTGCTGGGTATATAATACACCCGGGGTGATTGCTTGGTATATAATACACCCGGGGTGATTACTGGGTATATAATACACCCGGAGTGATTGCTGGGTATATAATACACCCGGGGTGATTGCTAGGTATATAATACACCCGGGGTGATTGCTGGGTATATAATACACCCGGGGTGATTGCTGGGTATATAATACACCCGGGGTGATTGCTGGGTATATAATACACCCGGGGTGATTGCTGGGTATATAATACACCCGGGGTGATTGCTGGGTATATAATACACCCGGGGTGATTGCTTGGTATATAATACACCCGGGGTGATTTCTGGGTATATAATACACCCGGGGTGATTACTGGGTATATAATACACCCGGGGTGATTGCTGGGTATATAATACACCCACGGTGATTGCTGTATATACTACAGTAATAAAGTGTGTGAACAAAGCTTCAGTTTTGGTCTTATGGGACACTTGCGAGGAGAGAGTGCACCACGGCTGTGACTATCATCACATTGGAATATTAAGTGATATAATGATGGACTGACCAGGCTTGATAGCAGCTCCTCTCTTCCTTCAAGGATGTCGCATTTTCTCTCCTGTCCAGGGAATAATGCAGATATAAGGTCAGTTTTAGAGTGTGAGAGAGAAATAAGAGAGAAAGAGAGACAGAGAGAGAGAGTGACAGAGGGCGAGAGAGAGAGAGAGAGAGAGAGAGAGACAGAGGGTGAGAGAGAGACAGAGGGTGAGAGAGAGAGAGACAGAGATGGAGAAAGAGAGAGAGTGACAGAGAGTGAGAGAGAGACAGATAAATGTATGTCACACTTTCCGTACTTTTATTTTTCAGTACAGACAGTGGGCATCACATTATTAATCCCGTCTATAATGTGAATAGTAGGAAACTGAATCTGTACCCTGAGTCAGTTTCCAGCCGTTCGCATGGTGAGGGATATTAACCTTTTAGTGTCCCACTGCCACGCGGATGTCGGAGCAGGAACTGATGTGAATGTATATAGTCTCCGTAAGAGTAATGTGTATATGTTGCCGCTATATATATATATATATATATATATATATATATATATATATATGTATATATATAAATATATAAAGCGCTCCTGAAAGCTGGAGGCTACACATGAAGCGTGGGATCATGCACAATGACATGTCACACACATGGTTCATAGTATCACAATGGCCATATTCCAATCATACCTCCCAGATGTCCTGATTTAGGTGGGACAGTCACGAATTGACGCCACTGTGCCGCCATTCCACCAGTCGGCACGTTTGTCCCCAGACAAGTTGGGGGGTTTGTTAGAGAAGGGGAATTGGAGACAGCCTAATGCTTCAGAAGCGCTTAGCACGGCCCCAGAGACCGTCACACGCCCCTCAGCCTGGCATGACCACACCGTGTTGTGATTACCTTTGTACGTGTATGTTTGTATGTATACAAATGGTTATAGATAGTTGTCATACCAACTGCTGCTTGATCCACAGTTCTTCTGCCTCCACTTGCCGGCTCTCCCCCAGTTGTTTCCACAGGGTCTCAAGCTCATCATTATTCGACCTGGATAGACAAGTAGAGAATACATTCTTATTTACCTGCTTATTTAATATACACCAGTGCCAGACAAACAGCCAGGCATAGTCCGATCGGTGAGCAACAGGAAACGGGATCCATGGTACAAATAACAATCAGTTACAGGTTGTGAGTGTGACAACTATGGGGGGGAGGGCCCTTGACAACACCACTAGAACTTTGAAAAAAAATCCCACCCCGACCATAATAAGGGATTTCCTGTTTCAGCCGTTACAGGCATCACAGGACGCACCAGATTGGGTGAGTGCAGGTACGTTTAATTTTTTTCTTTTATTATAATATAATTTTAGCTTTTTGTGGCGTTATCACTTTAATGTTTGCTGATAATACAAATGTTTCCCCTTTGCGATAAGGTGATAGCAGGGTTCAGAAACAGCACGTAATAGAAATCATCTCTGTAAAGAGCGAATGATGGAATATTTACATTTAATTATTCACATTCAATGCAGTTTAAAATGTGCAACATAAAATAAAACAAATATTTAAACTTACATACAGGAAAGGAGAATCTACACTGGGCAGTGGGCTATATATTATTATCGAGGAGAGGACAGGTCACTGCCTCCCACAACTTCCACAAAATCATCTAATTAAATACTCTGTGCTGATGGGGCACCTGCTCCTTCTACTATATAATTCTCAGTCTGTGGCTTCCTGCTGCCTCCATTACCCATCCACACATCATGTCACTGCCCCTGTCACATGCAGTCCTGTCCTCACTGACACATCACTCATCTCCTGATATACTCTGTGCTGTGCTCTAAACATTAACAGGTTCTCTCATACTTATCACATGCACCTTCACAATTAGACCTCACCTCATAACTCCTGTAAACAGCTTTCAATTGAGAGACTTATGAAAAACACAGTGGTGTGTTTGACTTCTTCGCTCTCTCTGAGCTGCCTCTCTGCACTGTCCCTGGGCAGTGTGGTCACTCACTATGATGTCAAGTGCGTGATGTCACAGTGCGTGATGTCACCAGGGCCTGTTGAAAGAGGCAGACCTGATAAAATAGGGACACTGCTGTGGCAAATTATAATGGGGGGTGTTTAGGAGCTGCCCATCCAAGCTCAGTTGTGTAAGAATGACCTTGGAGTGTGGAGCTCAGCCTGTGTTCCAATGAACATGGGGATATGTTCTTAATGTGGGCAGCACGGTGGCTTAGTGGTTAGCACTTCTGCCTCACAGTTCTGGGGCCCAATGGGGCAGGGACTGATGTGAGTGAGTTCTCTGTACATTGCTGTGGAATCAGTGGCGCTATATAAATAAATGGTGATGATGATGAATGTTCATTGTTGAATATATGGAATATATATCATAGGTGAAGGGGTTGCTGTATTTCCTGATGACAATTAAGGTCCAGGAAGGGCCCACAGTACATATTATGGAATTCAGAGTGAGACACATGGAGTGGGGTGACGTTATCTCCACCCAGAGTCCACAGGGTTTAATCCACCACATTAGAGAACTCTATATGGGCCCATTTCCAAAGAGGAAGGACAACTATGGCCTTACCCATATGCCCCGGCAGTCCCTGGTTATGTAGGACAGTCCCCACCAGAGTCATGGCTGCGTAGATAGGGGGCGCAGTTAGTTTTATCACGAGGAAAGCAGAAGGAATGATTATCAATGATTGGGGAGCGGGGATGTCTGACAATAAACATTGTTTACAAACTGCAGACTATGTGGGGTGTAATACATTTCCATTTGTCCCCCTTCACATAAGAACACTCCTACAGTGCTCCATTTATTCTGGGTTTTGGAACTGCCCCTATAAAAGCACTGTTTTCAGGTATACAGATTCACCTGTGTAAGGTGGAGAGAGAAACATCCAAACTTGTAACACATAACTAACCCCCCCCCCACCTATTCATTAATTTCCACTACTTTTACATCCTTCGCCTAATATACTGCACGATGGCTCAGTGGTTAGCACTTCTGCCTCACAGCACTGTGGTCATGAGTTCAATTCCCGACCATGACCTTATCTGTGAGGAGTTTGTATGTTCTCCCCGTGTTTGAGTGGGTTTCCTCCAGGTGCTCCGGTTTCCTCCCACACTCCAAAAACATA
Source organism: Mixophyes fleayi (assembly GCF_038048845.1). Lineage (NCBI taxonomy): Eukaryota > Metazoa > Chordata > Amphibia > Anura > Limnodynastidae > Mixophyes > Mixophyes fleayi. The sequence continues at coordinate 116,562,297 of NC_134404.1, forward strand.
CTAGTAGGTTAATTGGCTGCTAACAAATTATTGACCCTAGTCTGCCTGTGTGTTATGGATTTAGACTGTAAGCTCCAATGGGGCAGGGACTGATGTGAGTGAGTTCTCTGTACAGCGCTGCGGAATTAGTGGCGCTATATAAATAAATAAATGGTGATGATGATATACTGCTCTGTTTAGACTTCTATATAATGTCAGACATTGCTGCTTTTTCTACCTCGCTTCTGGCAGACCCGGGGGCAGCTTGATGCTGGATTTCATTCCCTCTAGCAGAGGCAGCTTACTGGGGAAAACAGGTGCTTAATAATGATAATAATAATAATGAAAACGTGTTCTCACCATTAATGTAAATGTGCTAAACATGGACTTCTGAGTCCTTCTTGATGGTCATACCTGGAAACCGGAGCACCCAGAGGGTAGAACATACAAACTTCACACAGATAAGGCCCTGGATGGGAATTGAACTCATGAGCCCAGCGCTGATCATCATCATCAACATTTATTTATATAGCGCCAGCAAATTCCGTAGCGCTTTACAATTGGGAACAAACATTAATAAGACAATACTGGGTAATACATACATACAGAGAGGTAAGAGAACCCTGCTCAAAAGCTTACAATCTATAGGACAATGGGAGTTAGAAACACAAGGGCATGTGCTACATCATATTGCACAATGGACCAGCCAGACTGCAAAGGTAAAAGTACTGAGTGGGCTATGTGTGTTGCAATGTTGGTCAGAAGGTTGTTGTCTTGCGTTAGCAGTGTAGAGGATGGTAATAGGGTAATCTAGGGAAATTAAGATGATGGTTGAGGAATATCATAACCTTGTCTGAAGAGGTGGGTTTTCAGTGAACGCTTGAAGGTTTGAAGACTAGAGGAAGTCTTACTGTGCGTGGAAGGGAATTCCACAAAGTGGGTGCAGCCTGGAAAAAATCCTGTAACCGAGAATGGGAGGATGTGAGGAGAGTGGAGGAGAGACGTAGATCTTGTGCAGAACGTAGGTATCGAGTAGGGAGATATTTTGAGACAAGTGAGGAAATGTATGTCGGTGCAATTTTGTTGATGGCCTTGTATGTTAGTAGAAGAATTTTATATTGAATTCGTTGAAATACAGGCAGCCAATGTAGAGACTGACAGAGTGGCTCAGCAGAGGAATAACGGTTTGTAAGGAAAATCAATCTAGCCGTTGCGTGCAAAATAGATTGTAGGGGTTCAAGTCTGACTTTGGGAAGACCAGTAAGGAGGGAATTGCAATAGTCGATGCGGGAGATGATGAGTGCATGAATTAATGTTTTTGTGGTGTCTTGCGTCAGATATGTGCGTATTCTGGAAATGTTCTTTAGGTGTATGTAACATGATTTAGATATAGAGTTGATGTGGGGAATAAACGACAGTTGTGAATCAAGGATTACACCTAGGCAACAAGCTTGCGGGGTGGGATTTATATTCATGTTATCAACAGAAATAGAAATGTCAGGCAGGAAGCTTCTGTTTTTGGGTGGGAATATTATTAACTCAGTTTTTGAAAGATTGAGTTTGAGTTGGCGAGAAGACATCCAAGATGAAATGGCAGAAAGACAGTCAGTAATGTGAGACAACACAGATGGTGAAAGATCAGGAGAGGATAGATAAATTTGTGTATCATCCGCATAGAGTTGATACTGAAATCCAAAGGAGCTTATTAGTTTTCCAAGAGAAGTGGTGTAGATAGAGAATAGCAGAGGACCTAGGACTGAGCCTTGTGGAACTCCAACTGATAGGTGTTAGGAACCCCTCCAGCCGACACAACATAGCCCGGAGTCTACTCTGCCAGTCAGGTGTTCACTGGAGCCCCTGATGGTGGGGACAGACTGGGCTGCAGACTGACAGAGGGTTGTGAAGTGTGCACCGGCTGGGGAGAACCCAGGCAAGCGGAGTGGAATCCAAGCAGAGGTCAGGGGCCGGCAGCAGACAACAGTACGAATATACAAGCTGAGGTCAGGGGTCACGAGCAGACAGGAAGGTCGGTATTCAAGCCAGAGGTCAGGGTCAAGAGATTCACAAGCAAAGTTCAAATCTAAGCTAAGGGTCATACACGGGTAACAGTCCAACAGGTTTTCACCAATTTCAGGCAGCAGCAGAAACAGGAGCAGATTAAGCAGACAGGAACTGGACGCTATAACCGGCAGGGAGGCTAAGCCCTCCCTTCCTTATATACAGAGTTTGACCATTCAGGGCTTAGCCCTGAAATACATCCCAGGTGCGCTACCCAGCTAAATTAGCCCGCAGGCTACACTAGCGCATGCGCCCGGCTGCCTCACTTGCCGGGGCGCATCGATTGTTATACACGGCGTCCGGCCGTTGCCTTGGCAATGGTCGGGCCCGAGAAACCGGAAGTGACGCCCCGGTCGTCATGGGTACGGCCGGGACGTTCACTGACACCGGAAGTGAGTCGCGGCGGTGCCCAAGGCCGCCTCGGCTCCTGACAATAGGAAGCGGAGCAAAGGTGGATCCAGAGAAATTAACACTGAAAGAGCGATTAGATAGGTAGGATGAGAACCAGGATAGGACAGTGCCTTCAAGACCTAGGGATTGTAGCGTTTGTATGAGGAGAGAGTGGTCAACAGTGTCAAATGCAGCAGAGAGATCCAGGAGAATTAGAAGAGAGTATTGGTTATTATTTTTTGCTGTGATCAAATCATTGACAACTTTGGTCAGCGCAGTCTCTGTGGAGTGTTGAGAGCGAAAGCCTGACTGAAGAGGAGCCTGACTGAAGAGGATCCAATAGGTTGTTTGCTGTAAGAAAGTGTGTGAGGCGGGAGTAGGCAATTCTCTCGAGAAGCTTGGAGGGGCATGGGAGCTGGGAGATGGGGCAGTAATTTATGAGAGAGTTAGGGTCAGAATTCTGTTTTTTTTAAATGGGAGTAATCACTGCATGCTTGAAAAGTGCTGGAAAAATACTAGTAGAAAGAGATAGATTACAGATTTTAGTTAGAGGGGGAATGAGTACAGGAGACAGGGACATACCAATTTGAGAGGGAATGGGATCAAGAGGACAGGAGGTAGAGTAGGAAGATGAGAAGAGAGTAGAAACTTCCTCTTCATTTGTGGGATCAAATGAAGAGAGAGTGTCAGAGGGTGCTACAAAGGAATTGAGCAGATTGCTTGTCAAGGGAGATACCATTTCAAGCCTGATCTTATCAATTTTGTCCTTGAAATAGGAAGCAAGATCCTGTGCACTGATGTTAGTTGGAGGATTTGGGGCAGGAGGATTCAGAAGAGAGTTAAATGTGTTAAAGAGGCGTTTGGGGTTAGAAGCCTGAGCATAGATGAGAGATCGGTAGAATGCTTGTTTAGCAATGTCCAGAGCATTTCTGTAGGAGTGGTAGATATCAGTATATGTTATGAAATCATTAGAGGCACAAGATGTACGCCAGTGACGTTCTGCTTTACGAGAAAGTTTTTGTAGAGTTCGTGTTACTGTAGTGTTCCACGGTTGGCAACGAATTCTACGGGAAATATGTAGTGTCGCTGGAGCCACTTGATCCAGGGCAATTGCTAGGGTTTGATGAAAATGGGGTACTGCCCGATCAGGGGAGGAGAATGTAGAAATTGGGGAGAAAAGGTGTTGGAGAGAGGTGGAAAACTGTTGAAAATCAATAGAGTTGATATTCCTGCGGGTACGAGGAGGCTTGGAAGAGTTTAACACTAGGGAGGGTAAAGAACTGGGGGTGAGCAAGTATCTAATAAGGTGATGATCCGAGAGGGGGAAAGGAGTGTTAAGGAAATCAGAAACTGAGCATAGTCTAGAGAAAACAAGATCAAGACAGTGGCTATCCTGATGAGTAGCGGATTCAATCCACTGGGAGAGGTCAAGTGTGGAGGTTAGAGAGAGTAGTTTGGAAGCAGCATTGGAACGTGGATTAGAAATAGGGATGTTGAAATCACCCATGATGATGGTGGGGATATCAGTAGATAAGAAGTGAGGGAGCCATGCAGAGAAGTGTTCAAGAAATTGATGGTGTGGACCAGGGGGGGCGATAGATGACAGCAACATGCATAGAGAATGGGTTAAAAATCCTAACAGCATGTACTTCAAAAGATGTGAATGTGAGTGATGGGACACTTGGTATAACTGTGAATGTGCACTGTGGGGAGAGAAGTAGTCCAACCCCCCCTCCTTGTCTGCCTCCTGGTCTGTGGGTGTGGGTGAGATGGAGGCCACCATGTGAAAGGGCTGCAGGTGAGGCAGTGTCTGAATGCGTGAGCCATGTTTCTGTTATTGCCAGAAGGTTTAGGGTTGTTTAAGAGGAAGAGATCATGTACGGAGGTAAGTTTGTTACAAACAGAGCGTGCATTCCAAAGGGCACATTTAAAGGACTTTGCAAGAGAGGGGAGACAGGTTATGTGTTTGAGGTTTGCCAGATTTCTGTAGTGTTCAGATATATGTGTGTGGGAGAAGTGAGGGGGACCTGGATTAGGTGATATATCACCAGCTAATAGAAGAAGGAAGGAAGAAAGGTAGGTAAGATGATTGTAAGATGTGTGTCCTTTTAGTTTCTGGCGGCAGGGTGAGGCTGTTAAAGTTATTGAATTTAAATAGGAAAAGAGTTCATGAGTGTTCACTAGAGGTGAGTGAAGTAATGAAGGGGCAATGTGGACAGAGGTGTGTGTTGCAGGATGGGTGAGGGATGATATAGTCCTAAAGATAATGCCATGAAAAGAGATAAAGAAAAATATTTTGGCAAGCATTGGGACTATTAGTCAAATAGCAAAAATGAGGAATTAAATGAATTGCCTAATTGCAATGTCCAGTGTAATCAGATAAGTAGTGCAGAGCTAGGATGCAGCAAATGTAGTGTATTCCTGGATGTCTGGATAGTATAACGTAATGATGTGGGGAGCCATGTGGGGGAGTGGGTGGAAGTGTTGAATGGAGAGTAATAAAGAGCAGGTAATTGAATAGCTGAGATTTTGCAGAATCATGGGAGAGGAGAGTGGTTGAAAGACAGTATAATTTCTTCTTACTTGTGATGGTAAACAAAGCTTAAATAAAATTGAAGTACAGTGCTGAGATAGGGGACTGAAATAACTGTAGCATGGGTAGGGAGTGGTTGAGCAAGTAGTACAGCAGTCTGATTAAACAGAGTGGATTTTGCATTGAAAGCAGACTGATAAATAAAACAAACTTTCATGAGATGAGAGGAAAATGAGATCAGAGTCCAAAGCAGTCCTCATGTTGCATGTAGCTTGTAGCCAGGGAGAGTTGAAAACATCAGAGGTGGAATATGGAGTTTCAGGTGAATACTGACAGTTGTCCTTGTGAAGCTGTGTTAATAGGCAGAAAGTTCTTCTCCTGTTTCCTCCTGTTCAACTCCGGTATAACTCCGAATTATGCTGTTTAAATTTTTTGTTTCACACTTGTATCTATACACACTTAGAACTATACACACTAACTATACAGCTATCACTGGCTTTGCAGCCATTCTACTTTGAATATATCTGAGCCACAGTGAGCACCCGCTATCAGCCATCTCTTAAATTATCGGATACACTACGGACATTTATTTACCAGAACACATCAGTAATGGGATGGAAATGCTGTACTCCGCCTAGTTTACATTTTTATGAATGTCACATTCACATGCAGATAAGAATATCTGATAGGTGTTTGGGGGATGAATCTCTGTACTGTGTATTAAACTGCATACCATTGATTTACCTCTTTATTGCATCAAACCTCTTTACTTGTTAACTTAACACCTAAAACCTTATCTATAATATAATCACACTGACAACAACTTGATTTTGGTAAAAAAACAGGTCCCAGTTTTTTAAATAATAAAAGTATGGTGGCGGCGAGAGCAATCAGCCCGGGCTTACAAGGACGTGCCCCCATAAAGCAGGACGAGGGGTCCCCCACACAAAGGGACCAAGGGCCAGGTTGCTTCGAAGGGGTTGTGACATGCGGCCAAGCAGCGATACCATCGTGTGAATTAGCCGCTCATTGAAACATCTCCACATTACTTTAGTCTTAGAAGACAATACATTACATTGTCAATTAATTACATTTTCTTCTGTTACCAGGTGACCAAACAAACTCTGGTAGCAGCCCCATCACGGTAGTCCCATTGTCTCTTTGGACCTCTGTTTCTCAAGCTGACCGCGTTAGCCTGCATAGCTGTCCAGGAAGATGAGGGGGTCGGGCGAGTGGAGAGTGTCGCAGGCCCCTCTGCAAAACCACAACAAACAGAATCAGGTAATTACCCTTATTGTGTACAATATAGAATATAACACCACTAGACTTGTGTATATTCCTGTACCATTGTTCACTCTCTACCCTTGTTTTCTTTTCCAGGATTAAATGGATAACTCCAAATCAATTTCGTTTAAGATATTTTATTCACTTTTTCTTAGATGCGGAGCCACCACCCACTGTGAGTGACCAGTCAGAGGAGCAGGAGGAGGAGCTGTGAGAGATCCCGCCCTCCTTCCCTGCCTGCTGGTCCTGCACATTGTCCATCTGTGCGGTCACTGGAAGCAATAGATAAATGGGACAAGACCACCAAAGAGCTCCTAATAACCATCAATCGCAGCCTTCGGTAGAAGAAGGGCCTGATGGAGAGCATTTTGAACGCTATAAATGGGTTTGGCCAATCCCTGCAGCCATACTGAATCGGCTGCTCGCCGTGGCTCCAGAACCTTCCCCCACATGTGACCCCAGTGAGCCTGAGCCTAAGGAAGCAGAGGACTCAGGACCTGGCTCTGCTCCTACAGCCCCCAGCTGAAATAACAGCAACATATTGTAAAAGTGAACCGTGAACCGTGAGACAGCTAAATCAAACTAATATTTGGAACCAAGCGTGGATGGCTGACTCCACGTACCCGGGACACATCCTTAACTGCCTGGCCAACGCTAATTCTGACGTCTGAGTGACTAAGCCCCCTCCCGACTACGCAATGGCCGCCCTCAGATGCGGGCCAAGGGATCCTCATCAAAAAGGACCACGTCACGTTCCTGGATGGGGATAGCACCTGTGGTCAAACAGCGATAACGCTGTAACGATCAGCCACTGCCCACAGTGACTTCCTACCAACTGTGCCTGCTCTGTGACGTGGGGAGGAACCAAATTAAAACTCATACGCCACGGAAGCAGGGAGGTCAATAAAGGGTATGGGTGGGTGGGATCTCGAGCAGTAAATGAGAAAGGACATGTGACATGCTAGGACTTATATAGACAGATCTCCAGGCACTCCCCTTCCTTCTTCACTGGTTGGCCTGGGATGTGGCATCTTACTTGCAGGTAAGGTTAACCTCACTTACTGCCACATATATATGCGTCTAAGTGCTTTCGTCCATATGAGAGTACAGGTTGTTCATAGTCATGATGGGCAACATGTTCAGATGAGTAGATAAAATATATTCTGCATAGTGAAACGTGTGTTGAGTCCATTGTGAATTTTTTTTGCTAAAGAATCTGCTATAAACACATCGCAGCCACATTCTCCTGCAGCGTGTATACATCATGGACTAAAAGTATCATTCCAAATTTCAATGGTTTAGGCCATCAATTCCTATATATTTAGATTATACTTACAGCTGAAGTGTTGCTGAATCACATAATAATCGTCCGTTTCTGCAAGAAGCTCCTATATGTCAGGAAAAGGAGACAGAACATTTCTTTTTTTAAAAAAAGTAGTAATAAAAATGATATTAATTAAAAATAACATAGAAAACATTTAGCATAATATATAAATCATATGAAGCCAGAGTACCACTGACACATGCGGGATGGATACCATCTACATGTAGGTGGTCAATTTCTTGCCCATTTCTTTTCCAATTCTTGGTCCCTGTCCTGATATAATGACATTTATTAAAGATTGGGGGGTACATAGGGGGAGACAAACTGGGGCAGCTGTCGCAGGCAGCAATATTTAGGGGGCAATAGAACAAAAACTATTATTATTTTCAAAATGCCAACTTTCTTGGTGCAGATATAAAATATAAATGGTATTTACTTTGGTAGCTCTAATAATCTAATAATGCTTAAAATGAAAATATTTGTCTTTTATAATGTACACAAATCATATACAAATGTTTATGGTAGATGTCTTTCTTAACATTAATGAATTAATTTAACACAGGGAACCGCAGTTGGGGGCAGACTATTCTGTAGCAGGTGAAATGGGTGTCGGATGGTTTGTTAAAATGTGAGTTAGTTAAATATACTAAATTTTAGTTTCCAGCCATCACCTCTTGATTTACAATGGGCAAATTGAAGTTTCGGCGGCACAAATGCAGCTCTGGAACCGCAGTGGTTTTTGCAGCTGCAGTCTCAGTTAATGTTATAGGTTTGCAGGGCAGAAGGGTCACAGTTATAGAGGAATTGACATCTGCACACAACGGGGAGGCGTTTGGTGGAGTCAGGGCGTTCAGTTCCTGGCGCGTTACAGAGTAGGTACACCGATGCACCTCATTTTGCAGAGCAGCGCATGAACGAGATTTGAAATGATTGTAATGAGGTGTGTCCCTTGCCAGGTGCGGCCTTTCCCACTCTGCAAAAGAATTTTAATTTTACACCAGCTCAGAACTGGGAGTACTCAGCCATCCGCACTAGTATTCGGAACTTAAACTAGCCCCCTAGTTGGAGCAAGAGATACATCAGTAAACCAGCGTACTTCTGTGTGCACCTGAGTTTGTCTTGGACATGACTGTACGAGAACACCCTTACTGTATATTGCCTACGTGTGCTCGCCCATTCCCCACCCTGTTCACTCCCCTAAATCGGTGGCTGTAGTAAGTGTCTTTGCACTCAGAGGTGACTTGGACGTGGCTGCGTTCTATTGCGTACCGTCCGGGTCTGGGCAAGCGCAGGGTATTTTCTGCCGACGATAGCACCCATTTGCGGGATACGTTCCTTAATGACTCAAACCTAAGGTGTGCATTGAATGAGGCACCTGATTGGACCTGAATCACAGCTATCAATTTAGATGCTTCATTTTTATCCACATTACTGACCATAGGAGATGGAATAGCTTGGACAACTGCATTCCTCTGTACTGAAAACAGTCTTCCTTCCCAAGCTTCCCTTCCAGAACCCAAGTCCCCTGGAATCTGCCATAATCCACAGACTAGACTAGCTTTAGAGAGTCGCAGACATATGCTCACATTGAAACAGTGTAATAGTCACAAACAGTCTGGGGTATCTGCAGTATGCATGACCAGTATCCTTGAAGAAGAGGGGCAAGTGCAGCATTTGGAGGGGGGATTTGAAATGTAAATGGTGTCGTAAAATGATCACAGGGGAAAACACATGATATTAATTTTTCCTATTTTGCCATCTCTTTTTGGCTATTAAAAGTATTTACCACTTTGAGATTTTTACACATTTTACTTTCTAACATCATAGAATCATAATGGATTTATCCCAGAATCCCTACCACTGATAAAAACATAACAGTCCACAATGCTAAATGTAAAAATAGCTAAACATTTTTCTTAAGTAATTACAAATATAAAACAGACAACGATTGCTTGAGTATTTTGCCCAAGTAAACCCTGCTGTAATTAGTTGTCTTCAGAGGTCACATAAGTAATTGGATCCCACCTGTGTACAATTAGTGTTTCACGTAATCTGAAAATAAACACACGTGTCTGTGAGAGGTCTTAAAGTTGGTCAAAGCTTCATCATGAAGTTCAAAGAAAATTCAAATAGAACATGTTAATGATCAGCACTGGTCAGAAGAAGGTTATAATGATATTTCCAAACTGTTTACCATCCCCCAGAGCACTATCACATCCATCATAAAGAAATTAAGATAATGTGGCACAGCTGTGAATTTGTCTAGAACAAAACTGAATATCCCTCCGAGAAGGGCACTTGTCAGGGTACCCACCAAGAGGAGCCTGGCAGCTCTGTCAGTTTAGCTTTCCATTGCAGAGTTGATAGAAACTATCCATAGGACAACAGTAGCCTGCCTACATGAAATCTTGCCTAGAATTTGTCTGAAAGCATGGGGAAGATCTTTATACCAAGTGGAGAAAGATTATCTGTCCTGATGAGACCAAGATTGAACGTTTGGCTTCAATGCTAGGCAGAAATCTAACGCAGCACGTGATTCCAAAAGAACGATCCCTACATTGAATCATGCTGGTGGTATAATGTTATGGGATTTTTCCTCTGCATCAAGGACTGGAAAACTTGATAAAATCGAGGGCAAAATGAGTGGACTAAGATGTAGCCAAATCTTGCAGGAAAACCTGCTGCAGTCAACAGCCGGTCAGTGAGCCGAAGCGTACAGCAAATGCCACATTGGAGTGGCTTAAATACCGAGCAAATCATTGATCCAGAGTAGCCCGGTCAAAGCTAAGTCACATTCCCAATCTGTGGAATGGTTTGAAAATTCCCCACCAAGGGTCCTCTTGTAACTGAAAATGACAAAGCAGAATTGGCGAAAATTGCAGTTTCTTGGTGTGCAAAGCAGGTAGAAGATTGCCCAAATATACTCACGGCTTTAATTCCTGCTAAATGAGTTTCTACCAAGTATAAAAATAAGGGTGTGAATATATATGCAACCAGTCTTTTTTTTTTTGCAATTATTTAAACTAAAGCTTTAGAGATGTATTTTATATTTGTCAAATGTATTTAGATCGGTGTTAAGAATTACCATATAAATTCATTTTGATTACATAATATAAGAGAAGAAAATAAAATAAAATGGGAAGAGTGGGGGAGGGGGTGAACACTTTTATATAACACTGTATATAACAGACACACATGGATGGTATATATGGGTCCTGATTAGTATAATTTACAAATAGCATTATAAAATAAATATACAATTTTCACTCTGCATCTTTTGAACAATGTTTCATGATTTGGGGGGATTTCGATCATCTGTAATAACTCCCCAATGAAGAGCAATAAAACGAGTTTGAAATGTTCTTGTTCCACCTCAACTCTCATAGCGCATCGATTTCTGGCCGCAGGAAACGTATAAATGATGTGACAGTAAAAGCTACTTAAATAGAGAAGGTTGGTTCTCCCAGGTTTTGTAAGTTACTCAGTATTGTTTAATCGGAAACATATGAAAAAGGGTCGACGCTTGATGTTCCCCTTTGGAAAGTAGCATGGGTGAAAGAAAACACCTCTTCTCTGGTCAACCACGTTATTAAGTACAGTCCATCGTTAAACAGCGATCTACATTACAATGAAAGCACTGGCTAAACATACACTAGGAGGTCTTGATGAAGTTTGATTTCACATGATTGCCCTTTTGTGCATATAATTTACATATAAAACTGTTCTCTCTGTACTGTTAGCCATTATGCAATGTGATATTTTGTTATTATAATTATAACCGGGCTTGTTCATCAAAGGGTTTTTAGCTGACAGGAGTTGAACCCAGTGCGGTTTTCTGCTGCTGCAGCCCATGCATTTCCAGGTTCTACGCACTGTGCAGTCAGACATGCCCCTCTGCCTACCACCGCTATAACACATTGGTTATTTCAGTTACTGACGCCTCCCTGTGAGCTTGAACCATTGCGCACCGTTCTCTGTAAACTCCAGAGGGGATCAGCACTTTCTGAGATGATCAAACCACCCGGTCTGGCATCAACAATCATTCCACGATCAAATTCACTTGGATCACTTTTCTTCCCCATTTTGGTGTTTGGTCTGAACAACAACTGAACCTTTTCAGCCTGTCTGCATGCTTTTATGATTGTGTTGCTGCCACATGATTGGCTGATTAGATATTTGCATTAACGAGCAGGTACACAGGTGCTTCTTGGCCTTTTGGCTAAGAGTAGGTGTACATGCCCATGGATGCAGTGGGGCTTAAAGACACCCCCCTGTAGGCGATGGGCCGTCACCTGGTCCTCTGGCCAAGAGGCCGGCTGCCTGGAGCCCGAGTTGCTACATGCCCAAAAATGCATTGTGGAGAAAGAGGCACCTGTGCACAGAGTAAGGCCCTCTGCACCTTTAATTTTCAGGCAGCACCATTTTTTTCGCCCTAGCCTGTTGGCCGAGTGCAAGCATCATTTTTATATTTCCGTCCGAAAGGCTGGGGCCTTATGGCACTTATTTATTTATTTATTACACTTGGTACCAAGCACTCTTTTGATTATGTGTCTTTGTTTTTGCCACATTAAGTAGGGGTTTGGGTATAGGATCTTATGGGCGACCCTCTTTCCCCAAGTCATCTGAGGCTCCCTCCTTTTGGAGGGAGCCTTTTATGTCGGTGATATAAAGGGGCCCTCCCTAGCTTCAGCAAAGGAGGGACTGAAGATCTCCCTTTTTTTTCCTCTCTGGGGCCTTTTGGCTTCTACAGGATGGGGAGGCACAGGGCCCTTTCCCTTTTGGGAAGGGTCCAAAGTCCCAATTCCCCAGCACAGTTTGCACTGCACCGGGTGATTCTGAGTCATGTACCTCGGAAATAGAAAAAAATAATAATAAAAAAAGAGTAGGGTGGTATTGGTTCACATTATGAGAGGGGGTCTCCATGCTCATTGCCCCCCCCCCCCCCTGCTCTAGTGGGAGCCTGCTTCTAGCTGTAGCGCTGGTTAATGATTGGGGAGAGGAACTTCTTTAAAGAAATGTATATCTATATATTTAATTAGACATTGTAACAATAAATGACAGTATGAAAGAAACAGTACTAGACTCTGGTTCAATGGGTTTATTGCGAGCTCCTGCAGATGTTATGGATCTCCTGTGCGAGCTCCTGAAGATGGTATGGATCTCCTGTGCGAGCTCCTGCAGATGGTATGGATCTCCTGTGCGAGCTCCTGCGGATGCTATGGATCTCCTGTGCGAGCTCCTGAAGATGGTATGGATCTCCTGTGCGAGCTCCTGCAGATGGTATGGATCTCCTGTGCGAGCTCCTGCAGATGGTATGGATCTCCTGTGCGAGCTCCTGCAGATGGTATGGTTCTCCTATGCTGGAGCTGGAACGAATGGGTCTCTACAGAGAGCGACAACCTCTACTGTTGGTCACTGCCTCCTTGCAGCAGGACATCTACACCGTATGGACTGGGGGACAAGGAGTAGACCAACCAGGTAGAGGAGCCTGCACCCTTTCTCCTGATGGGACAAGCTATTATATGGGAACTGGGCCCTCAACCTTGATAGCAAGGTAGGGCCTCAGGATTAACTCCATAGTCTCCATCATCCCTCTTGTGCAGCTCCTGCAGTTGGTGGTAACGGTCGCGTATGTCTGCAGGAGCACATAGAAGAGCAGGAGCAGAATGCCAGACAGGAGCAGCAGCTTGCAGGACCAGCGCATGAGATTGCATATGATGTTAAATAGCAATCTGAAAGAGAAACTATGTTATAGCGATGAACAGTTGCAATCATTTTGAAATAATAATAGGAGAATAATTTACCTCAGTCCTGCAATGCTGCTCCTTTTCTGCTCTTTACGTTTTACAGCACTTTTCATCTGCAGTTGCCGCTCCTAAAGGAAAATCAGTGGTGGGATTATGAGGAGTACGACACAAGATCAGCCACTGAAGTTAGGGAAGTCAGAGTTGGCCGGCCATGCTACGATATTGACCATTTGGTCCCATATTGCAGCAAGTTGCCCCAAAATGAACAGCACATTATTTGCTAATAATCCAATTGAAATCAACTAACTAGTCAATATCCTGCATGGTTAGGTGTTTCTGGTCATCACCCAACTGTACTAACAGACCCTAGTGTAAGCCAGAGGTAAACTGGCTGCTTGGCCAGAGTGCCTGGATCTTGGCCACAATTTTGTTGATGGTGGTCTTGCTGCAATGTACCCCCAGCTTAGAGAGCTTACAGCCTGTAGGGAAAAGAAAGAGAAGTCCTTCCTCATGGTAATGACTGTAACCACCAGGTATCATGCTAATTACTGCCATTGCTGGCCTCCTGCTCCACGTCAATGCACTATACTAGTGAGAGCTCTGGTGTGGTGCAGGAGACCTGGTGAGGTAGGGTCAGAGCACGTATGTTATTAGCACACTGAGCGTCTTAGCTATCTGTCCCTCTCCTGGGATGGGAACCTTTCTGATAGAAGATGTTTAGTAGTTACAAAAGATGACCTGTGACAGAGGTGGCAGGTACAAATGTCTTACTGCTGACAGTAAATATGATCTCACTTTATATAACATAGAGGAAGGGGCTGATGACATGGACTCACCAGTTCAGCCATCACAATCTCTGCAGGATCTTCCGCAGCCTCCTCCACAGGTTTCATCCTGAAGGACCAGAAAATATTATTATTTAAACTTATGTCTTCTATTCACAAGAGTTACTGATACAGTCCATGGTCATAGTTCCTATCTGGAGGTTTCTCTTATACGATTTTTTTAATGTAGGATGAGCAACAATTTAACAGTATATAATAGATATTTCGGGAGTTTTTAGAAAATTACAGACAGAGCCTGAATGCAATTAATAGAACAGTATAGACAGATCCTGTCTGGAGTCACCAGTACAGGACTTAAAGACTTCCTGATATTTCTATTACAGTACGGACAGCACTGATTATATACACAAATGTTCCTCTTTAGAACCGTATAGAATGTATGTGTACATGGAATAAACCATATAGATACTAACAGAGAAGGTGCTTCTGGCTGCGGCTGCCACTCCTGCAGGTTCCTGTTGATAATCTAGGGAAAGAGACACAGAGTGAAATAAATTATACACAACAAATCTTTAGGACAAGTTCCATGGGACTCGGATAAGCCGGCCACAGTCTGTCCCCGCAGGTTATTACCAGATTACTATACATTTTACAGCAGAACGAGAGAAAATAATTTAATGGAAAAATTAACAAATTGGTCTTAATAAAAAAATATATATTTTGATTTGGTCTAGAAATTTGTCTTGAAGAGTTCATTTAGCAGCAACTTATATAGAACATGAAACAAGAACCCACTCTGATATTATGCAGGATTACAACCATATAAATATCACTCAGGTCAGACATCCAGTATGATCTTTATATCTGATATATCAGATACTGGAACGTGGACCTATTGTGGGACAACCAATCCAGACTATGAAAAACGTTTCGCCATTGATTACACAAAAACTTTAAGTGACAAGTCCCTGTCTGTGCTGTGATGCCCCGTCCTCCTTTACGCTTTATAATTTTTGCTGGTTTTCAGCAACTTGTTGTCACTGACTAATCCTAGTTTCCCCATTGGCCAAACTAAACTAAACGTATCCCGTGTTTTAGGTGGGTAATCACTGTCACCACCAAGCTCCATCACCAGCCTACCAGGAGCCGCTTACACTTCTCTGTGGGGTGTAGCTGCTGCAGCACCTCTTTGCTGGTTGCTAAAACCTTCTGACCGTTTACATTGGATTGGTACTGCCGGGTAGATGAACGCAGGTAGACAGGAGATGGAATAAATGGTAAGTTGTTGGTCCCAGGACACAGCTGAATTTTATAGATAGAGCAGAATATCTCTCACCCAGACTGACATTATTTTGTCCCTGATGTCTAGCACCATCTACACTGGGCCCCGCAGATCTCTATTGGACCACTGGGTGAGTGGAATCCATAAGTGTTAGACAGAGGTGGATGTAGGGGTGTATATGGTGGTATCGCCATATCGCCACTTCTCCTACTGTTTATACATAAATACATTACACATTTACATGTCTGTACACTTTACACTGGGCACACATGTAATAAACACAATAAAATATTTCCGGCAGCAAAGCACCTGCTCCTCCATCCCGCCCGGCTATCAGTTACTACATACATGAATCCATGTTATTTACTGGTCACACAGCTGTGTCATGTTCTCTCTGCACCTATGAACTAAGTGCCGTGTAAAATGTACCCTCAGCTCTGAAGTGGCGGCACCACGGGTAATGTAAGCAAAGCCACCACCTGAGCGCCACCTCTTTATAGTAACTGTTATACTGTACCTCCTGCTCTGTGGCCAGCAGCCGCAGCCTGGTGAGCCTACTCTTCAGGAGATCATTCTCCCGCATATAGCTGCTGAGCTGCAATAGAGAGAATTACATTTAGATCTGAGTATATGAATACGTAGCGCACACCATATTGTATATTTGTGTAACACATTGTGTAGTGCCCTCTCCTCGCACAAAGGGGCTTATTTGCAGGGTACGGTTATGTTGCTGCGCCGCTGTGTCCAAGTTTCTAGGAGGCTTTGATTTGTACCATAAATCAGACTATAAATGAACAGAATAAGTGCGGATCGTTCCCTGTCACTGTATTACATTATTTGGCAAACAGAAGACTACGTAGGGGATTTTTTGGACGGAGTAAACGTAAGACCACCTGGATGTCCTCTATTTTATTAAACAAATGACAGAATTTGACCAATTTTACTGTAACACTGTTTTACTGTAGAATTTTACTGTACAACTATTATTATATCTGGAGTTCTGTAGCATATTCTGATGTGATATTATATAAATATCTACTTATAAATCACTGCAGCCATTTATTCCAGAAATTATGACTTTTTTATGCTAGTAAGGCCCAATGTGGGCATTAGATGGAGGAGACAGATTCAGCGCACTGTCTTGTAGGATAACGAGAACGATGGGCCCTGATACAATAGCAGTTAGGACACTGGGGCAATAATCCAGAGGACAGAGCGTCTCCATGCAAACTACTGTGGAAGACCTTGAAAAGAGATAAATAAAGCTCTGGGTTGAGAGCATAGTTAGTTGTCTACTCTCCCGAAATTTTCCGGGAGGCTCCCAAATTTCGTGGAGTCCTCCAAAGCTCTCGGAAGAGTAGGCAAACCTCCCGGGCCTTGAATTTCTGTATTTTATAGTAGGGGCGGGGCTATAGTGACGTAACGACATCGCAACGCCTCCTGCTACCCAGGGCCGGTGCTAGGGTCCATGGCGCCCTAGGCATTTTTACAAAATCGGCGCCCCCCCTGCAAAAATCGGCGCCCTCCTCCCCCCTCACCCCGTCTTTCCTTACCTTGTCTCACCACCGCCGCCTCTCTGCTCCGTCTCCTCCCCTCCACTCACTGACACTAGTGAGTGGAGGGGAGGAGACGGAGCAGAGAGGCGGCGGTGGTGAGCAATAGCCTCTTCCCCCCCTCCCCGTGCATCTGAATGCTGTGTGGAGGCCGTGACAGGTATGGTCAGCGGTCGCCGCACAGTTTTAAAGTCATTTAACATTCTGTGGCGCCCTCCAGAGCCCTGCGCCCTAGGCAAGTGCCTAACCTTGCCTAATGGGAGCACCGGGCCTGCTGCTACCCTCAGTCACATGATCTGTACTCTGGATCTCCTGGATTACAGATTTTAAAAGTAGGCAAATATGGTTGAGAGTGTTTATGTTCTATGAAATTGGGAGATATTACTACTTGATGTGTTTATATGAATACACCTGGGGTGATTGCTAGGTATATAATACACCCGGGGTGATTGCTGGGTATATAATACACCCGGGGTGATTGCTGGGTATATAATACACCCGGGGTGATTGCTGGGTATATAATACACCCGGGGTGATTGCTTGGTATATAATACACCCGGGGTGATTACTGGGTATATAATACACCCGGGGTGATTACTGGGTATATAATACACCCGGGGTGATTGCTGGGTATATAATACACCCACGGTGATTGCTGTATATACTACAGTAATAAAGTGTGTGAACAAAGCTTCAGTTTTGGTCTTATGGGACACTTGCGAGGAGAGAGTGCACCACGGCTGTGACTATCATCACATTGGAATATTAAGTGATATAATGATGGACTGACCAGGCTTGATAGCAGCTCCTCTCTTCCTTCAAGGATGTCGCATTTTCTCTCCTGTCCAGGGAATAGTGCAGATATAAGGTCAGTTTTAGAGTGTGAGAGAGAAATAAGAGAGAAAGAGAGACAGAGAGAGAGAGTGACAGAGGGCGAGAGAGAGAGAGAGAGAGACAGAGGGTGAGAGAGAGACAGAGGGTGAGAGAGAGAGAGACAGAGATGGAGAAAGAGAGAGAGTGACAGAGAGTGAGAGAGAGACAGATAAATGTATGTCACACTTTCCGTACTTTTATTTTTCAGTACAGACAGTGGGCATCACATTATTAATCCCGTCTATAATGTGAATAGTAGGAAACTGAATCTGTACCGTGAGTCAGTTTCCAGCCGTTCGCATGGTGAGGGATATTAACCTTTTAGTGTCCCACTGCCACGCGGATGTCGGAGCAGGAACTGATGTGAATGTATATAGTCTCCGTAAGAGTAATGTGTATATGTTGCCGCTATATATATATATATATATATATATATATATATATATATATATATATATATGTATATATATAAATATATAAAGCGCTCCTGAAAGCTGGAGGCTACACATGAAGCGTGGGATTATGCACAATGACATGTCACACACATGGTTCATAGTATCACAATGGCCATATTCCAATCATACCTCCCAGATGTCCTGATTTAGGTGGGACAGTCACGAATTGACGCCACTGTGCCGCCATTCCACCAATCGGCACGTTTGTCCCCAGACAAGTTGGGGGGTTTGTTAGAGAAGGGGAATTGGAGACAGCCTAATGCTTCAGAAGCGCTTAGCACGCCCCTCAGCCTGGCATGACCACACCGTGTTGTGATTACCTCTGTACGTGTATGTTTGTATGTATACAAATGGTTATAGATAGTTGTCATACCAACTGCTGCTTGATCCACAGTTCTTCTGCCTCCACTTGCCGGCTCTCCCCCAGTTGTTTCCACAGGGTCTCAAGCTCATCATTATTCGACCTGGATAGACAAGTAGAGAATACATTCTTATTTACCTGCTTATTTAATATACACCAGTGCCAGACAAACAGCCAGGCATAGTCCGATCGGTGAGCAACAGGAAACGGGATCCATGGTACAAATAACAATCAGTTACAGGTTGTGAGTGTGACAACTATGGGGGGAGGGCCCTTGACAACACCACTAGAACTTTGAAAAAAAATCCCACCCCGACCATAATAAGGGATTTCCTGTTTCAGCCGTTACAGGCATCACAGGACGCACCAGATTGGGTGAGTGCAGGTACGTTTAATTTTTTTCTTTTATTATAATATAATTTTAGCTTTTTGTGGCGTTATCACTTTAATGTTTGCTGATAATACAAATGTTTCCCCTTTGCGATAAGGTGATAGCAGGGTTCAGAAACAGCACGTAATAGAAATCATCTCTGTAAAGAGCGAATGATGGAATATTTACATTTAATTATTCACATTCAATGCAGTTTAAAATGTGCAACATAAAATAAAACAAATATTTAAACTTACATACAGGAAAGGAGAATCTACACTGGGCAGTGGGCTATATATTATTATCGAGGAGAGGACAGGTCACTGCCTCCCACAACTTCCACAAAATCATCTAATTAAATACTCTGTGCTGATGAGGCACCTGCTCCTTCTACTATATAATTCTCAGTCTGTGGCTTCCTGCTGCCTCCATTACCCATCCACACATCATGTCACTGCCCCTGTCACATGCAGTCCTGTCCTCACTGACACATCACTCCTCTCCTGATATACTCTGTGCTGTGCTCTAAACATTAACAGGTTCTCTCATACTTATCACATGCACCTTCACAATTAGACCTCACCTCATAACTTCTGTAAACAGCTTTCAATTGAGAGACTTATGAAAAACACAGTGGTGTGTTTGACTTCTTCGCTCTCTCTGAGCTGCCTCTCTGCACTGTCCCTGGGCAGTGTGGTCACTCACTATGATGTCAAGTGCGTGATGTCACAGTGCGTGATGTCACCAGGGCCTGTTGAAAGAGGCAGACCTGATAAAATAGGGACACTGCTGTGGCAAATTATAATGGGGGGTGTTTAGGAGCTGCCCATCCAAGCTCAGTTGTGTAAGAATGACCTTGGAGTGTGGAGCTCAGCCTGTGTTCCAATGAACATGGGGATATGTTCTTAATGTGGGCAGCACGGTGGCTTAGTGGTTAGCACTTCTGCCTCACAGTTCTGGGGCCCAATGGGGCAGGGACTGATGTGAGTGAGTTCTCTGTACATTGCTGTGGAATCAGTGGCGCTATATAAATAAATGGTGATGATGATGAATGTTCATTGTTGAATATATGGAATATATATCATAGGTGAAGGGGTTGCTGTATTTCCTGATGACAATTAAGGTCCAGGAAGGACCCACAGTACATATTATGGAATTCAGAGTGAGACTCATGGGTGACGTTATCTCCACCCAGAGTCCACAGGGTTTAATCCACCACATTAGAGAACTCTATATGGGCCCATTTCCAAAGAGGAAGGACAACTATGGCCTTACTCATATGCCCCGGCAGTCCCTGGTTATGTAGGACAGTCCCCACCAGAGTCATGGCTGCGTAGATAGGGGGCGCAGTTAGTTTTATCACGAGGAAAGCAGAAGGAATGATTATCAATGATTGGGGAGCGGGGATGTCTGACAATAAACATTGTTTACAAACTGCAGACTATGTGGGGTGTAATACATTTCCATTTGTCCCCCTTCACATAAGAACACTCCTACAGTGCTCCATTTATTCTGGGTTTTGGAACTGCCCCTATAAAAGCACTGTTTTCAGGTATACAGATTCACCTGTGTAAGGTGGAGAGAGAAACATCCAAACTTGTAACACATAACTAACCCCCCCCCACCTATTCATTAATTTCCACTACTTTTACATCCTTCGCCTAATATACTGCACAATGGCTCAGTGGTTAGCACTTCTGCCTCACAGCACTGTGGTCATGAGTTCAATTCCCGACCATGACCTTATCTGTGAGGAATTTGTATGTTCTCCCCGTGTTTGAGTGGGTTTCCTCCAGGTGCTCCGGTTTCCTCCCACACTCCAAAAACATACTAGTAGGTTAATTGGCTGCTAACAAATTATTGACCCTAGTCTGCCTGTGTGTTATGGATTTAGACTGTAAGCTCCAATAGGGCAGGGACTGATGTGAGTGAGTTCTCTGTACAGCGCTGCGGAATTAGTGGCGCTATATAAATAAATAAATGGTGATGATGATATACTGCTCTGTTTAGACTTCTATATAATGTCAGACATTGCTGCTTTTTCTACCTCGCTTCTGGCAGACCCGGGGGCAGCTTGATGCTGGATTTCATTCCCTCTAGCAGAGGCAGCTTACTGGGGAAAACAGGTGCTTAATAATGATAATAATAATGAAAACGTGTTCTCACCATTAATGTAAATGTGCTAAACATGGACTTCTGAGTCCTTCTTGATGGTCATACCTGGAAACCGGAGCACCCAGAGGGTAGAACATACAAACTTCACACAGATAAGGCCCTGGATGGGAATTGAACTCATGAGCCCAGCGCTGATCATCATCATCAACATTTATTTATATAGCGCCAGCAAATTCCGTAGCGCTTTACAATTGGGAACAAACATTAATAAGACAATACTGGGTAATACATACATACAGAGAGGTAAGAGAACCCTGCTCGAAAGCTTACAATCTATAGGACAATGGGAGTTAGAAACACAAGGGCATGTGCTACATCATATTGCACAATGGACCAGCCAGACTGCAAAGGTAAAAGTACTGAGTGGGCTATGTGTGTTGCAATGTTGGTCAGAAGGTTGTTGTCTTGCGTTAGCAGTGTAGAGGATGGTAATAGGGTAATCTAGGGAAATTAAGATGATGGTTGAGGAATATCATAACCTTGTCTGAAGAGGTGGGTTTTCAGTGAACGCTTGAAGGTTTGAAGACTAGAGGAAGTCTTACTGTGCGTGGAAGGGAATTCCACAAAGTGGGTGCAGCCCGGAAAAAATCCTGTAACCGAGAATGGGAGGAGAGTCGAGGAGAGACGTAGATCTTGTGCAGAACGTAGGTATCGAGTAGGGAGATATTTTGAGACAAGTGAGGAAATGTATGTCGGTGCAATTTTGTTGATGGCCTTGTATGTTAGTAGAAGAATTTTATATTGAATTCGTTGAAATACAGGCAGCCAATGTAGAGACTGACAGAGTGGCTCAGCAGAGGAATAACGGTTTGTAAGGAAAATCAATCTAGCCGTTGCGTGCAAAATAGATTGTAGGGGTTCAAGTCTGACTTTGGGAAGACCAGTAAGGAGGGAATTGCAATAGTCGATGCGGGAGATGATGAGTGCATGAATTAATGTTTTTGTGGTGTCTTGCGTCAGATATGTGCGTATTCTGGAAATGTTCTTTAGGTGTATGTAACATGATTTAGATATAGAGTTGATGTGGGGAATAAACGACAGTTGTGAATCAAGGATTACACCTAGGCAACAAGCTTGCGGGGTGGGATTTATATTCATGTTATCAACAGAAATAGAAATGTCAGGCAGGAAGCTTCTGTTTTTGGGTGGGAATATTATTAACTCAGTTTTTGAAAGATTGAGTTTGAGTTGGCGAGAAGACATCCAAGATGAAATGGCAGAAAGACAGTCAGTAATGTGAGACAACACAGATGGTGAAAGATCAGGAGAGGATAGATAAATTTGTGTATCATCCGCATAGAGTTGATACTGAAATCCAAAGGAGCTTATTAGTTTTCCAAGAGAAGTGGTGTAGATAGAGAATAGCAGAGGACCTAGGACTGAGCCTTGTGGAACTCCAACTGATAGGTGTTAGGAACCCCTCCAGCCGACACAACATAGCCCGGAGTCTACTCTGCCAGTCAGGTGTTCACTGGAGCCCCTGATGGTGGGGACAGACTGGGCTGCAGACTGACAGAGGGTTGTGAAGTGTGCACCGGCTGGGGAGAACCCAGGCAAGCGGAGTGGAATCCAAGCAGAGGTCAGGGGCCGGCAGCAGACAACAGTACGAATATACAAGCTGAGGTCAGGGGTCACGAGCAGACAGGAAGGTCGGTATTCAAGCCAGAGGTCAGGGTCACGAGATTCACAAGCAAAGTCCAAATCTAAGCTAAGGGTCATACACGGGTAACAGTCCAACAGGTTTTCACCAATTTCAGGCAGCAGCAGAAACAGGAGCAAATTAAGCAGACAGGAACTGGACGCTATAACCGGCAGGGAGGCTAAGCCCTCCCTTCCTTATATACAGAGTTTGGCCATTCAGGGCTTAGCCCTGAAATACATTCCAGGTGCGCTACCCAGCTAAATTAGCCCGCAGGCTACACTAGCGCATGCGCCCGGCTGCCTCACTTGCCGGGGCGCATCGATTGTTATACACGGCGTCTGGCCGTTGCCTTGGCAACGGTCGGGCCCGAGAAACCGGAAGTGACGCCCCGGTCGTCATGGGGACGGCCGGGACGTTCACTGACACCGGAAGTGAGTCGCGGCGGTGCCCAAGGCCGCCTCGGCTCCTGACAATAGGAAGCGGAGCAAAGGTGGATCCAGAGAAATTAACACTGAAAGAGCGATTAGATAGGTAGGATGAGAACCAGGATAGGACAGTGCCTTCAAGACCTAGGGATTGTAGCGTTTGTATGAGGAGAGAGTGGTCAACAGTGTCAAATGCAGCAGAGAGATCCAGGAGAATTAGAAGAGAGTATTGGTTATTATTTTTTGCTGTGATCAAATCATTGACAACTTTGGTCAGCGCAGTCTCTGTGGAGTGTTGAGAGCGAAAGCCTGACTGAAGAGGAGCCTGACTGAAGAGGATCCAATAGGTTGTTTGCTGTAAGAAAGTGTGTGAGGCGGGAGTAGGCAATTCTCTCGAGAAGCTTGGAGGGGCATGGGAGCTGGGAGATGGGGCAGTAATTTATGAGAGAGTTAGGGTCAGAATTCTGTTTTTTTTAAATGGGAGTAATCACTGCATGCTTGAAAAGTGCTGGAAAAATACAAGTAGAAAGAGATAGATTACAGATTTTAGTTAGAGGGGGAATGAGTACAGGAGACAGGGACATACCAATTTGAGAGGGAATGGGATCAAAAGGACAGGAGGTAGAGTAGGAAGATGAGAAGAGAGTAGAAACTTCCTCTTCATTTGTGGGATCAAATGAAGAGAGAGTGTCAGAGGGTGCTACAAAGGAATTGAGCAGATTGCTTGTCAAGGGAGATACCATTTCAAGCCTGATCTTATCAATTTTGTCCTTGAAATAGGAAGCAAGATCCTGTGCACTGATGTTAGTTGGAGGATTTGGGGCAGGAGGATTCAGAAGAGAGTTAAATGTGTTAAAGAGGCGTTTGGGGTTAGAAGCCTGAGCATAGATGAGAGATCGGTAGAATGCTTGTTTAGCAATGTCCAGAGCATTTCTGTAGGAGTGGTAGATATCAGTATATGTTATGAAATCATTAGAGGCACAAGATGTACGCCAGTGACGTTCTGCTTTACGAGAAAGTTTTTGTAGAGTTCGTGTTACTGTAGTGTTCCACGGTTGGCAACGAATTCTACGGGAAATATGTAGTGTCGCTGGAGCCACTTGATCCAGGGCAATTGCTAGGGTTTGATGAAAATGGGGTACTGCCCGATCAGGGGAGGAGAATGTAGAAATTGGGGAGAAAAGGTGTTGGAGAGAGGTGGAAAACTGTTGAAAATCAATAGAGTTGATATTCCTGCGGGTACGAGGAGGCTTGGAAGAGTTTGACACTAGGGAGGGTAAAGAACTGGGGGTGAGCAAGTATCTAATAAGGTGATGATCCGAGAGGGGGAAAGGAGTGTTAAGGAAATCAGAAACTGAGCATAGTCTAGAGAAAACAAGATCAAGACAGTGGCTATCCTGATGAGTAGCGGATTCAATCCACTGGGAGAGGTCAAGTGTGGAGGTTAGAGAGAGTAGTTTGGAAGCAGCATTGGAACGTGGATTAGAAATAGGGATGTTGAAATCACCCATGATGGTGGGGATATCAATAGATAAGAAGTGAGGGAGCCATGCAGAGAAGTGTTCAAGAAATTGATGGTGTGGACCAGGGGGGGCGATAGATGACAGCAACATGCATAGAGAATGGGTTAAAAATCCTAACAGCATGTACTTCAAAAGATGTGAATGTGAGTGATGGGACACTTGGTATAACTGTGAATGTGCACTGTGGGGAGAGAAGTAGTCCAACCCCCCCTCCTTGTCTGCCTCCTGGTCTGTGGGTGTGGGTGAGATGGAGGCCACCATGTGAAAGGGCTGCAGGTGAGGCAGTGTCTGAATGCGTGAGCCATGTTTCTGTTATTGCCAGAAGGTTTAGGGTTGTTTAAGAGGAAGAGATCATGTACGGAGGTAAGTTTGTTACAAACAGAGCGTGCATTCCAAAGGGCACATTTAAAGGACTTTGCAAGAGAGGGGAGACAGGTTATGTGTTTGAGGTTTGCCAGATTTCTGTAGTGTTCAGATATATGTGTGTGGGAGAAGTGAGGGGGACCTGGATTAGGTGATATATCACCAGCTAATAGAAGAAGGAAGGAAGAAAGGTAGGTAAGATGATTGTAAGATGTGTGTCCTTTTAGTTTCTGGCGGCAGGGTGAGGCTGTTAAAGTTATTGAATTTAAATAGGAAAAGAGTTCATGAGTGTTCACTAGAGGTGAGTGAAGTAATGAAGGGGCAATGTGGACAGAGGTGTGTGTTGCAGGATGGGTGAGGGATGATATAGTCCTAAAGATAATGCCATGAAAAGAGATAAAGAAAAATATTTTGGCAAGCATTGGGACTATTAGTCAAATAGCAAAAATGAGGAATTAAATGAATTGCCTAATTGCAATGTCCAGTGTAATCAGATAAGTAGTGCAGAGCTAGGATGCAGCAAATGTAGTGTATTCCTGGATGTCTGGATAGTATAACGTAATGATGTGGGGAGCCATGTGGGGGAGTGGGTGGAAGTGTTGAATGGAGAGTAATAAAGAGCAGGTAATTGAATAGCTGAGATTTTGCAGAATCATGGGAGAGGAGAGTGGTTGAAAGACAGTATAATTTCTTCTTACTTGTGATGGTAAACAAAGCTTAAATAAAATTGAAGTACAGTGCTGAGATAGGGGACTGAAATAACTGTAGCATGGGTAGGGAGTGGTTGAGCAAGTAGTACAGCAGTCTGATTAAACAGAGTGGATTTTGCATTGAAAGCAGACTGATAAATAAAACAAACTTTCATGAGATGAGAGGAAAATGAGATCAGAGTCCAAAGCAGTCCTCATGTTGCATGTAGCTTGTAGCCAGGGAGAGTTGAAAACATCAGAGGTGGAATATGGAGTTTCAGGTGAATACTGACAGTTGTCCTTGTGAAGCTGTGTTAATAGGCAGAAAGTTCTTCTCCTGTTTCCTCCTGTTCAACTCCGGTATAACTCCGAATTATGCTGTTTAAATTTTTTGTTTCACACTTGTATCTATACACACTTAGAACTATACACACTAACTATACAGCTATCACTGGCTTTGCAGCCATTCTACTTTGAATATATCTGAGCCACAGTGAGCACCCGCTATCAGCCATCTCTTAAATTATCGGATACACTACGGACATTTATTTACCAGAACACATCAGTAATGGGATGGAAATGCTGTACTCCGCCTAGTTTACATTTTTATGAATGTCACATTCACATGCAGATAAGAATATCTGATAGGTGTTTGGGGGATGAATCTCTGTACTGTGTATTAAACTGCATACCATTGATTTACCTCTTTATTGCATCAAACCTCTTTACTTGTTAACTTAACACCTAAAACCTTATCTATAATATAATCACACTGACAACAACTTGATTTTGGTAAAAAAACAGGTCCCAGTTTTTTAAATAATAAAAGTATGGTGGCGCCGAGAGCAATCAGCCCGGGCTTACAAGGACGTGCCCCCATAAAGCAGGACGAGGGGTCCCCCACACAAAGGGACCAAGGGCCAGGTTGCTTCGAAGGGGTTGTGACATGCGGCCAATCAGCGATACCATCGTGTGAATTAGCCGCTCATTGAAACATCTCCACATTACTTTAGTCTTAGAAGACAATACATTACATTGTCAATTAATTACATTTTCTTCTGTTACCAGGTGACCAAACAAACTCTGGTAGCAGCCCCATCACGGTAGTCCCATTGTCTCTTTGGACCTCTGTTTCTCAAGCTGACCGCGTTAGCCTGCATAGCTGTCCAGGAAGATGAGGGGGTCGGGCGAGTGGAGAGTGTCGCAGGCCCCTCTGCAAAACCACAACAAACAGAATCAGGTAATTACCCTTATTGTGTACAATATAGAATATAACACCACTAGACTTGTGTATATTCCTGTACCATTGTTCACTCTCTACCCTTGTTTTCTTTTCCAGGATTAAATGGATAACTCCAAATCAATTTGGTTTAAGATATTTTATTCACTTTTTCTTAGATGCGGAGCCACCACCCACTGTGAGTGACCAGTCAGAGGAGCAGGAGGAGGAGCTGTGAGAGATCCCGCCCTCCTTCCCTGCCTGCTGGTCCTGCACATTGTCCATCTGTGCGGTCACTGGAAGCAATAGATAAATGGGACAAGACCACCAAAGAGCTCCTAATAACCATCAATCGCAGCCTTCGGTAGAAGAAGGGCCTGATGGAGAGCATTTTGAACGCTATAAATGGGTTTGGCCAATCCCTGCAGCCATACTGAATCGGCTGCTCGCCGTGGCTCCAGAACCTTCCCCCACATGTGACCCCAGTGAGCCTGAGCCTAAGGAAGCAGAGGACTCAGGACCTGGCTCTGCTCCTACAGCCCCCAGCTGAAATAACAGCAACATATTGTAAAAGTGAACCGTGAACCGTGAGACAGCTAAATCAAACTAATATTTGGAACCAAGCGTGGATGGCTGACTCCACGTACCCGGGACACATCCTTAACTGCCTGGCCAACGCTAATTCTGACGTCTGAGTGACTAAGCCCCCTCCCGACTACGCAATGGCCGCCCTCAGATGCGGGCCAAGGGATCCTCATCAAAAAGGACCACGTCACGTTCCTGGATGGGGATAGCACCTGTGGTCAAACAGCGATAACGCTGTAACGATCAGCCACTGCCCACAGTGACTTCCTACCAACTGTGCCTGCTCTGTGACGTGGGGAGGAACCAAATTAAAACTCATACGCCACGGAAGCAGGGAGGTCAATAAAGGGCATGGGTGGGTGGGATCTCGAGCAGTAAATGAGAAAGGACATGTGACATGCTAGGACTTATATAGACAGATCTCCAGGCACTCCCCTTCCTTCTTCACTGGTTGGCCTGGGATGTGGCATCTTACTTGCAGGTAAGGTTAACCTCACTTACTG
Source organism: Mixophyes fleayi (assembly GCF_038048845.1). Taxonomy (NCBI): domain Eukaryota; kingdom Metazoa; phylum Chordata; class Amphibia; order Anura; family Limnodynastidae; genus Mixophyes; species Mixophyes fleayi. The sequence continues at coordinate 116,590,415 of NC_134404.1, forward strand.
CCACATATATATGCGTCTAAGTGCTTTCGTCCATATGAGAGTACAGGTTGTTCATAGTCATGATGGGCAACATGTTCAGATGAGTAGATAAAATATATTCTGCATAGTGAAACGTGTGTTGAGTCCATTGTGAATTTTTTTTGCTAAAGAATCTGCTATAAACACATCGCAGCCACATTCTCCTGCAGCGTGTATACATCATGGACTAAAAGTATCATTCCAAATTTCAATGGTTTAGGCCATCAATTACTATATATTTAGATTATACTTACAGCTGAAGTGTTGCTGAATCACATAATAATCGTCCGTTTCTGCAAGAAGCTCCTATATGTCAGGAAAAGGAGACAGAACATTTCTTTTTTTAAAAAAAGTAGTAATAAAAATGATATTAATTAAAAATAACATAGAAAACATTTAGCATAATATATAAATCATATGAAGCCAGAGTACCACTGACACATGCGGGATGGATACCATCTACATGTAGGAGCAGAAATCGACATTCGGCAGATCAGGCAATGTTTTTCCAGTCTTCAAATGTCCAGTTTTGGTGAGCCTGTGCCGCTGTAGTCCATAGTTTCCTGACGTGTTTGGCCCCCTCCAGACCTTTAGTCACACCCCTCTCCCGGACTACACTTGCCGAAAGTAGGCAAGTATGCTGTAATCTGTGATGTAACTGCATTATAACATTGATGTTTTGCTAAACTGCATTATTACAGGTGTAATACGCAGCTTACTGTGTTTTCCCCTCCAAGATCCACATTATTTTCTGGGTAGAAAATATACTGAAAAGTTAATGTCCTCTGAATATTTTTATAAATACTCCCATCCTCTCGCTGGTCAATTTCTTGCCCATTTCTTTTCCAATTCTTGGTCCCTGTCCTGATATAATGACATTTATTAAAGATTGGGGGGTACATAGGGGGAGGCAAACTGGGGCAGCTGTCGCAGGCAGCAATATTTAGGGGGCAATAGAACAAAAACTATTATTATTTTCAAAATGCCAACTTTCTTGGTGCAGATATAAAATATAAATGGTATTTACTTTGGTAGCTCTAATAATCTAATAATGCTTAAAATGAAAATATTTGTCTTTTATAATGTACACAAATCATATACAAATGTTTATGGTAGATGTCTTTCTTAACATTAATGAATTAATTTAACACAGGGAACCGCAGTTGGGGGCAGACTATTCTGTAGCAGGTGAAATGGGTGTCGGATGGTTTGTTAAAATGTGAGTTAGTTAAATATACTAAATTTTAGTTTCCAGCCATCACCTCTTGATTTACAATGGGCAAATTGAAGTTTCGGCGGCACAAATGCAGCTCTGGAACCGCAGTGGTTTTTGCAGCTGCAGTCTCAGTTAATGTTATAGGTTTGCAGGGCAGAATGGTCACAGTTATAGAGGAATTGACATCTGCACACAACGGGGAGGCGTTTGGTGGAGTCAGGGCGTTCAGTTCCTGGCGCGTTACAGAGTAGGTACACCGATGCACCTCATTTTGCAGAGCAGCGCATGAACGAGATTTGAAATGATTGTAATGAGGTGTGTCCCTTGCCAGGTGCGGCCTTTCCCACTCTGCAAAAGAATTTTAATTTTACACCAGCTCAGAACTGGGAGTACTCAGCCGTCCGCACTAGTATTCGGAACTTAAACTAGCCCCCTAGTTGGAGCAAGAGATACATCAGTAAACCAGCGTACTTCTGTGTGCACCTGAGTTTGTCTTGGACATGACTGTACGAGAACACCCTTACTGTATATTGCCTACGTGTGCTCGCCCATTCCCCACCCTGTTCACTCCCCTAAATCGGTGGCTGTAGTAAGTGTCTTTGCACTCAGAGGTGACTTGGACGTGGCTGCGTTCTATTGCGTACCGTCCGGGTCTGGGCAAGCGCAGGGTATTTTCTGCTGACGATAGCACCCATTTGCGGGATACGTTCCTTAATGACTCAAACCTAAGGTGTGCATTGAATGAGGCACCTGATTGGACCTGAATCACAGCTATCAATTTAGATGCTTCATTTTTATCCACATTACTGACCATAGGAGATGGAATACCCTGGACAACTGCATTCCTCTGTACTGAAAACAGTCTTCCTTCCCAAGCTTCCCTTCCAGAACCCAAGTCCCCTGGAATCTGCCATAATCCACAGACTAGACTAGCTTTAGAGAGTCGCAGACATATGCTCACATTGAAACAGTGTAATAGTCACAAACAGTCTGGGGTATCTGCAGTATGCATGACCAGTATCCTTGAAGAAGAGGGGCAAGTGCAGCATTTGGAGGGGGGATTTGAAATGTAAATGGTGTCGTAAAATGATCACAGGGGAAAACACATGATATTAATTTTTCCTATTTTGCCATCTCTTTTTGGCTATTAAAAGTATTTACCACTTTGAGATTTTTACACATTTTACTTTCTAACATCATAGAATCATAATGGATTTATCCCAGAATCCCTACCACTGATAAAAACATAACAGTCCACAATGCTAAATCAAAATAGCTAAACATTTTTCTTAAGTAATTACAAATATAAAACAGACAACGATTGCTTGAGTATTTTGCCCAAGTAAACCCTGCTGTAATTAGTTGTCTTCAGAGGTCACATAAGTAATTGGATCCCACCTGTGTACAATTAGTGTTTCACGTAATCTGAAAATAAACACACGTGTCTGTGAGAGGTCTTAAAGTTGGTCAAAGCTTCATCATGAAGTTCAAAGAAAATTCAAATAGAACATGTTAATGATCAGCACTGGTCAGAAGAAGGTTATAATGATATTTCCAAACTGTTTACCATCCCCCAGAGCACTATCACATCCATCATAAAGAAATTAAGATAATGTGGCACAGCTGTGAATTTGTCTAGAACAAAACTGAATATCCCTCCGAGAAGGGCACTTGTCAGGGTACCCACCAAGAGGAGCCTGGCAGCTCTGTCAGTTTAGCTTTCCATTGCAGAGTTGATAGAAACTATCCATAGGACAACAGTAGCCTGCCTACATGAAATCTTGCCTAGAATTTGTCTGAAAGCATGGGGAAGATCTTTATACCAAGTGGAGAAAGATTATCTGTCCTGATGAGACCAAGATTGAACGTTTGGCTTCAATGCTAGGCAGAAATCTAACGCAGCACGTGATTCCAAAAGAACGATCCCTACATTGAATCATGCTGGTGGTATAATGTTATGGGATTTTTCCTCTGCATCAAGGACTGGAAAACTTGATAAAATCGAGGGCAAAATGAGTGGACTAAGATGTAGCCAAATCTTGCAGGAAAACCTGCTGCAGTCAACAGCCGGTCAGTGAGCCGAAGCGTACAGCAAATGCCACATTGGAGTGGCTTAAATACCGAGCAAATCATTGATCCAGAGTAGCCCGGTCAAAGCTAAGTCACATTCCCAATCTGTGGAATGGTTTGAAAATTCCCCACCAAGGGTCCTCTTGTAACTGAAAATGACAAAGCAGAATTGGCGAAAATTGCAGTTTCTTGGTGTGCAAAGCAGGTAGAAGATTGCCCAAATATACTCACGGCTTTAATTCCTGCTAAATGAGTTTCTACCAAGTATAAAAATAAGGGTGTGAATATATATGCAACCAGTCTTTTTTTTTTGCAATTATTTAAACTAAAGCTTTAGAGATGTATTTTATATTTGTCAAATGTATTTAGATCGGTGTTAAGAATTACCATATAAATTCATTTTGATTACATAATATAAGAGAAGAAAATAAAATAAAATGGGAAGAGTGGGGGAGGGGGTGAACACTTTTATATAACACTGTATATAACAGACACACATGGATGGTATATATGGGTCCTGATTAGTATAATTTACAAATAGCATTATAAAATAAATATACAATTTTCACTCTGCATCTTTTGAACAATGTTTCATGATTTGGGGGGATTTCGATCATCTGTAATAACTCCCCAATGAAGAGCAATAAAACGAGTTTGAAATGTTCTTGTTCCACCTCAACTCTCATAGCGCATCGATTTCTGGCCGCAGGAAACGTATAAATGATGTGACAGTAAAAGCTACTTAAATAGAGAAGGTTGGTTCTCCCAGGTTTTGTAAGTTACTCAGTATTGTTTAATCGGAAACATATGAAAAAGGGTCGACGCTTGATGTTCCCCTTTGGAAAGTAGCATGGGTGAAAGAAAACACCTCTTCTCTGGTCAACCACGTTATTAAGTACAGTCCATCGTTAAACAGCGATCTACATTACAATGAAAGCACTGGCTAAACATACACTAGGAGGTCTTGATGAAGTTTGATTTCACATGATTGCCCTTTTGTGCATATAATTTACATATAAAACTGTTCTCTCTGTACTGTTAGCCATTATGCAATGTGATATTTTGTTATTATAATTATAACCGGGCTTGTTCATCAAAGGGTTTTTAGCTGACAGGAGTTGAACCCAGTGCGGTTTTCTGCTGCTGCAGCCCATGCATTTCCAGGTTCTACGCGCTGTGCAGTCAGACATGCCCCTCTGCCTACCACCGCTATAACACATTGGTTATTTCAGTTACTGACGCCTCCCTGTGAGCTTGAACCATTGCGCACCGGTCTCTGTAAACTCCAGAGGGGATCAGCACTTTCTGAGATGATCAAACCACCCGGTCTGGCATCAACAATCATTCCATGATCAAATTCACTTGGATCACTTTTCTTCCCCATTTTGGTGTTTGGTCTGAACAACAACTGAACCTTTTCAGCCTGTCTGCATGCTTTTATGATTGTGTTGCTGCCACATGATTGGCTGATTAGATATTTGCATTAACGAGCAGGTACACAGGTGCTTCTTGGCCTTTTGGCTAAGAGTAGGTGTACATGCCCATGGATGCAGTGGGGCTTAAAGACACCCCCCTGTAGGCGATGGGCCGTCACCTGGTCCTCTGGCCAAGAGGCCGGCTGCCTGGAGCCCGAGTTGCTACATGCCCAAAAATGCATTGTGGAGAAAGAGGCACCTGTGCACAGAGTAAGGCCCTCTGCACCTTTAATTTTCAGGCAGCACCATTTTTTTCGCCCTAGCCTGTTGGCCGAGTGCAAGCATCATTTTTATATTTCCGTCCGAAAGGCTGGGGCCTTATGGCACTTATTTATTTATTTATTTATTTATTACACTTGGTACCAAGCACTCTTTTGATTATGTGTCTTTGTTTTTGCCACATTAAGTAGGGGTTTGGGTATAGGATCTTATCGGCGACCCTCTTTCTCCAAGTCATCTGAGGCTCCCTCCTTTTGGAGGGAGCCTTTTATGTCGGTGATATAAAGGGGCCCTCCCTAGCTTCAGCAAAGGAGGGACTGAAGATCTCCCTTTTTTTCCCTCTCTGGGGCCTTTTGGCTTCTACAGGATGGGGAGGCACAGGGCCCTTTCCCTTTTGGGAAGGGTCCAAAGTCCCAATTCCCCAGCACAGTTTGCACTGCACCGGGTGATTCTGAGTCATGTACCTCGGAAATAAAAAAAAATAATAATAAAAAAAGAGTAGGGTGGTATTGGTTCACATTATGAGAGGGGGTCTCCATGCTCATTGCCCCCCCCCCCCCTGCTCTAGTGGGAGCCTGCTTCTAGCTGTAGCGCTGGTTAATGATTGGTGAGAGGAACTTCTTTAAAGAAATGTATATCTATATATTTAATTAGACATTGTAACAATAAATGACAGTATGAAAGAAACAGTACTAGACTCTGGTTCAATGGGTTTATTGCGAGCTCCTGCAGATGTTATGGATCTCCTGTGCGAGCTCCTGAAGATGGTATGGATCTCCTGTGCGAGCTCCTGCAGATGGTATGGATCTCCTGTGCGAGCTCCTGCGGATGCTATGGATCTCCTGTGCGAGCTCCTGAAGATGGTATGGATCTCCTGTGCGAGCTCCTGCAGATGGTATGGATCTCCTGTGCGAGCTCCTGCAGATGGTATGGATCTCCTGTGCGAGCTCCTGCAGATGGTATGGTTCTCCTATGTTGGTGCAGATGTTTTAGAGGGAGGTGCAGAAAGTATAGGGTGCTGGGTCTTCTACCCGGTTGGTCTGACTCACAGGTCCAGTTCTTACCTTAGTCATCTGATACGGTGTAGATGTCCTGCTGCAAGGAAGCAGTGACCAACAGGAGAGGTCGTCACTCTCTGTAGAGATCCATACGTCCCAGCTGGAGCTGGAACGAATGGGTCTCTACAGAGAGCGACAACCTCTCCTGTTGGTCACTGCCTCCTTGCAGCAGGACATCTACACCGTATGGACTGGGGGACAAGGAGTAGACCAACCAGGTAGAGGAGCCTGCACCCTTTCTCCTGATGGGACAAGCTATTATATGGGAACTGGGCCCTCAACCTTGATAGCAAGGTAGGGCCTCAGGATTAACTCCATAGTCTCCATCATCCCTCTTGTGCAGCTCCTGCAGTTGGTGGTAACGGTCGCGTATGTCTGCAGGAGCACATAGAAGAGCAGGAGCAGAATGCCAGACAGGAGCAGCAGCTTGCAGGACCAGCGCATGAGATTGCATATGATGTTAAATAGCAATCTGAAAGAGAAACTATGTTATAGCGATGAACAGTTGCAATCATTTTGAAATAATAATAGGAGAATAATTTACCTCAGTCCTGCAATGCTGCTCCTTTTCTGCTCTTTACGTTTTACAGCACTTTTCATCTGCAGTTGCCGCTCCTAAAGGAAAATCAGTGGTGGGATTATGAGGAGTACGACACAAGATCAGCCACTGAAGTTAGGGAAGTCAGAGTTGGCCGGCCATGCTACGATATTGACCATTTGGTCCCATATTGCAGCAAGTTGCCCCAAAATGAACAGCACATTATTTGCTAATAATCCAATTGAAATCAACTAACTAGTCAATATCCTGCATGGCTAGGTGTTTCTGGTCATCACCCAACTGTACTAACAGACCCTAGTGTAAGCCAGAGGTAAACTGGCTGCTTGGCCAGAGTGCCTGGATCTTGGCCACAATTTTGTTGATGGTGGTCTTGCTGCAATGTACCCCCAGCTTAGAGAGCTTACAGCCTGTAAGGAAAAGAAAGAGAAGTCCTTCCTCATGGTAATGACTGTAACTACCAGGTATCATGCTAATTACTGCCATTGCTGGCCTCCTGCTACACGTCAATGCACTATACTAGTGAGAGCTCTAGTGTGGTGCAGGAGACCTGGTGAGGTAGGGTCAGAGCACGTATGTTATTAGCACACTGAGCGTCTTAGCTATCTGTCCCTCTCCTGGGATGGGAACCTTTCTTTCTGATAGAAGATGTTTAGTAGTTACAAAAGATGACCTGTGACAGAGGTGGCAGGTACAAATGTCTTACTGCTGACAGTAAATATGATCTCACTTTATATAACATAGAGGAAGGGGCTGATGACATGGACTCACCAGTTCAGCCATCACAATCTCTGCAGGATCTTCCGCAGCCTCCTCCACAGGTTTCATCCTGAAGGACCAGAAAATATTATTATTTAAACTTATGTCTTCTATTCACAAGAGTTACTGATACAGTCCATGGTCATAGTTCCTATCTGGAGGTTTCTCTTATACGATTTTTTTAATGTAGGATGAGCAACAATTTAACAGTATATAATAGATATTTCTGGAGTTTTTAGAAAATTACAGACAGAGCCTGAATGCAATTAATAGAACAGTATAGACAGATCCTGTCTGGAGTCACCAGTACAGGACTTAAAGACTTCCTGATATTTCTATTACAGTACGGACAGCACTGATTATATACACAAATGTTCCTCTTTAGAACCGTATAGAATGTATGTGTACATGGAATAAACCATATAGATACTAACAGAGAAGGTGCTTCTGGCTGCGGCTGCCACTCCCGCAGGTTCCTGTTGATAATCTAGGGAAAGAGACACAGAGTGAAATAAATTATACACAACAAATCTTTAGGACAGGTTCCATGGGACTCGGATAAGCCGGCCACAGTCTGTCCCCGCAGGTTATTACCAGATTACTATACATTTTACTGCAGAACGAGAGAAAATAATTTAATGGAAAAATTAACAAATTGGTCTTAATAAAAAAATATATATTTTGATTTGGTCTAGAAATTTGTCTTGAAGAGTTCATTTAGCAGCAACTTATATAGAACATGAAACAAGAACCCACTCTGATATTATGCAGGATTACAACCATATAAATATAACTCAGGTCAGACATCCAGTATGATCTTTATATCTGATATATCAGATACTGGAACGTGGACCTATTGTGGGACAACCAATCCAGACTATGAAAAACGTTTCGCCATTGATTACACAAAAACTTTAAGTGACAAGTCCCTGTCTGTGCTGTGATGCCCCGTCCTCCTTTACGCTTTATAATTTTTGCTGGTTTTCAGCAACTTGTTGTCACTGACTAATCCTAGTTTCCCCATTGGCCAAACTAAACTAAACGTATCCCGTGTTTTAGGTGGGTAATCACTGTCACCACCAAGCTCCATCACCAGCCTACCAGGAGCCGCTTACACTTCTCTGTGGGGTGTAGCTGCTGCAGCACCTCTTTGCTGGTTGCTAAAACCTTCTGACCGTTTACATTGGATTGGTACTGCCGGGTAGATGAACGCAGGTAGACAGGAGATGGAATAAATGGTAAGTTGTTGGTCCCAGGACACAGCTGGATTTTATAGATAGAGCAGAATATCTCTCACCCAGACTGACATTATTTTGTCCCTGATGTCTAGCACCATCTACACTGGGCCCCCCAGATCTCTATTGGACCACTGGGTGAGTGGAATCCATAAGTGTTAGACAGAGGTGGATGTAGGGGTGTATATGGTGGTATCGCCATATCGCCACTTCTCCTACTGTTTATACATAAATACATTACACATTTACATGTCTGTACACTTTACACTGGGCACACATGTAATAAACACAATAAAATATTTCCGGCAGCAAAGCACCTGCTCCTCCATCCCGCCCGGCTATCAGTTACTACATACATGAATCCATGTTATTTACTGGTCACACAGCTGTGTCATGTTCTCTCTGCACCTATGAACTGAGTGCCGTGTAAAATGTACCCTCAGTTTTGAAGTGGCGGCACCACGGGTAATGTAAGCAAAGCCACCACCTGAGCGCCACCTCTTTATAGTAACTGTTATACTGTACCTCCTGCTCTGTGGCCAGCAGCCGCAGCCTGGTGAGCCTACTCTTCAGGAGATCATTCTCCCGCATATAGCTGCTGAGCTGCAATAGAGAGAATTACATTTAGATCTGAGTATATGAATACGTAGCGCACACCATATTGTATATTTGTGTAACACATTGTGTAGTGCCCTCTCCTCGCACAAAGGGGCTTATTTGCAGGGTACGGTTATGTTGCTGCGCCGCTGTGTCCAAGTTTCTAGGAGGCTTTGATTTGTACCATAAATCAGACTATAAATGAACAGAATAAGTGCGGATCGTTCCCTGTCACTGTATTACATTATTTGGCAAACAGAAGACTACGTAGGGGATTTTTTGGACGGAGTAAACGTAAGACCACCTGGATGTCCTCTATTTTATTAAACAAATGACAGAATTTGACCAATTTTACTGTAACACTGTTTTACTGTAGAATTTTACTGTACAACTATTATTATATCTGGAGTTCTGTAGCATATTCTGATGTGATATTATATAAATATCTACTTATAAATCACTGCAGCCATTTATTCCAGAAATTATGACTTTTTTATGCTAGTAAGGTCCAATGTGGGCATTAGATGGAGGAGACAGATTCAGCGCACTGTCTTGTAGGATAACGAGAACGATGGGCCCTGATACAATAGCAGTTAGGACACTGGGGCAATAATCCAGAGGACAGAGCGTCTCCATGCAAACTACTGTGGAAGACCTTGAAAAGAGATAAATAAAGCTCTGGGTTGAGAGCATAGTTAGTTGTCTACTCTCCCGAAATTTTCCGGGAGGCTCCCAAATTTCGTGGAGTCCTCCAAAGCTCTCGGAAGAGTAGGCAAACCTCCCGGGCCTTGAATTTCTGTATTTTATAGTAGGGGCGGGGCTATAGTGACGTAACGACATCGCAACGCCTCCTGCTACCCTCAGTCACATGATCTGTACTCTGGATCTCCTGGATTACAGATTTTAAAAGTAGGCAAATATGGTTGAGAGTGTTTATGTTCTATGAAATTGGGAGATATTACTACTTGATGTGTTTATATGAATACACCCGGGGTGATTGCTAGGTATATAATACACCCGGGGTGATTGCTGGGTATATAATACACCCGGGGTGATTGCTGGGTATATAATACACCCGGGGTGATTGCTGGGTATATAATACACCCGGGGTGATTGCTGGGTATATAATACACCCGGGGTGATTGCTTGGTATATAATACACCCGGGGTGATTTCTGGGTATATAATACACCCGGGGTGATTACTGGGTATATAATACACCCGGGGTGATTGCTGGGTATATAATACACCCACGGTGATTGCTGTATATACTAGAGTAATAAAGTGTGTGAACAAAGCTTCAGTTTTGGTCTTATGGGACACTTGCGAGGAGAGAGTGCACCACGGCTGTGACTATCATCACATTGGAATATTAAGTGATATAATGATGGACTGACCAGGCTTGATAGCAGCTCCTCTCTTCCTTCAAGGATGTCGCATTTTCTCTCCTGTCCAGGGAATAATGCAGATATAAGGTCAGTTTTAGAGTGGGAGAGAGAAATAAGAGAGAAAGAGAGACAGAGAGAGAGAGTGACAGAGGGCGAGAGAGAGAGAGAGAGAGAGAGAGAGACAGAGGGTGAGAGAGAGACAGAGGGTGAGAGAGAGAGAGAGACAGAGATGGAGAAAGAGAGAGAGTGACAGAGAGTGAGAGAGAGACAGATAAATGTATGTCACACTTTCCGTACTTTTATTTTTCAGTACAGACAGTGGGCATCACATTATTAATCCCGTCTATAATGTGAATAGTAGGAAACTGAATCTGTACCCTGAGTCAGTTTCCAGCCGTTCGCATGGTGAGGGATATTAACCTTTTAGTGTCCCACTGCCACGCGGATGTCGGAGCAGGAACTGATGTGAATGTATATAGTCTCCGTAAGAGTAATGTGTATATGTTGCCGCTATATATATATATATATATATATATATATATATGTATATATATAAATATATAAAGCGCTCCTGAAAGCTGGAGGCTACACATGAAGCGTGGGATCATGCACAATGACATGTCACACACATGGTTCATAGTATCACAATGGCCATATTCCAATCATACCTCCCAAATGTCCTGATTTAGGTGGGACAGTCACGAATTGACGCCACTGTGCCGCCATTCCACCAGTCGGCACGTTTGTCCCCAGACAAGTTGGGGGGTTTGTTAGAGAAGGGGAATTGGAGACAGCCTAATGCTTCAGAAGCGCTTAGCACGGCCCCAGAGACCGTCACACGCCCCTCAGCCTGGCATGACCACACCGTGTTGTGATTACCTTTGTACGTGTATGTTTGTATGTATACAAATGGTTATAGATAGTTGTCATACCAACTGCTGCTTGATCCACAGTTCTTCTGCCTCCACTTGCCGGCTCTCCCCCAGTTGTTTCCACAGGGTCTCAAGCTCATCATTATTCGACCTGGATAGACAAGTAGAGAATACATTCTTATTTACCTGCTTATTTAATATACACCAGTGCCAGACAAACAGCCAGGCATAGTCCGATCGGTGAGCAACAGGAAACGGGATCCATGGTACAAATAACAATCAGTTACAGGTTGTGAGTGTGACAACTATGGGGGGAGGGCCCTTGACAACACCACTAGAACTTTGAAAAAAAATCCCACCCCGACCATAATAAGGGATTTCCTGTTTCAGCCGTTACAGGCATCACAGGACGCACCAGATTGGGTGAGTGCAGGTACGTTTAATTTTTTTCTTTTATTATAATATAATTTTAGCTTTTTGTGGCGTTATCACTTTAATGTTTGCTGATAATACAAATGTTTCCCCTTTGCGATAAGGTGATAGCAGGGTTCAGAAACAGCACGTAATAGAAATCATCTCTGTAAAGAGCGAATGATGGAATATTTACATTTAATTATTCACATTCAATGCAGTTTAAAATGTGCAACATAAAATAAAACAAATATTTAAACTTACATACAGGAAAGGAGAATCTACACTGGGCAGTGGGCTATATATTATTATCGAGGAGAGGACAGGTCACTGCCTCCCACAACTTCCACAAAATCATCTAATTAAATACTCTGTGCTGATGGGGCACCTGCTCCTTCTACTATATAATTCTCAGTCTGTGGCTTCCTGCTGCCTCCATTACCCATCCACACATCATGTCACTGCCCCTGTCACATGCAGTCCTGTCCTCACTGACACATCACTCATCTCCTGATATACTCTGTGCTGTGCTCTAAACATTAACAGGTTCTCTCATACTTATCACATGCACCTTCACAATTAGACCTCACCTCATAACTCCTGTAAACAGCTTTCAATTGAGAGACTTATGAAAAACACAGTGGTGTGTTTGACTTCTTCGCTCTCTCTGAGCTGCCTCTCTGCACTGTCCCTGGGCAGTGTGGTCACTCACTATGATGTCAAGTGCGTGATGTCACAGTGCGTGATGTCACCAGGGCCTGTTGAAAGAGGCAGACCTGATAAAATAGGGACACTGCTGTGGCAAATTATAATGGGGGGTGTTTAGGAGCTGCCCATCCAAGCTCAGTTGTGTAAGAATGACCTTGGAGTGTGGAGCTCAGCCTGTGTTCCAATGAACATGGGGATATGTTCTTAATGTGGGCAGCACGGTGGCTTAGTGGTTAGCACTTCTGCCTCACAGTTCTGGGGCCCAATGGGGCAGGGACTGATGTGAGTGAGTTCTCTGTACATTGCTGTGGAATCAGTGGCGCTATATAAATAAATGGTGATGATGATGAATGTTCATTGTTGAATATATGGAATATATATCATAGGTGAAGGGGTTGCTGTATTTCCTGATGACAATTAAGGTCCAGGAAGGGCCCACAGTACATATTATGGAATTCAGAGTGAGACACATGGAGTGGGGTGACGTTATCTCCACCCAGAGTCCACAGGGTTTAATCCACCACATTAGAGAACTCTATATGGGCCCATTTCCAAAGAGGAAGGACAACTATGGCCTTACCCATATGCCCCGGCAGTCCCTGGTTATGTAGGACAGTCCCCACCAGAGTCATGGCTGCGTAGATAGGGGGCGCAGTTAGTTTTATCACGAGGAAAGCAGAAGGAATGATTATCAATGATTGGGGAGCGGGGATGTCTGACAATAAACATTGTTTACAAACTGCAGACTATGTGGGGTGTAATACATTTCCATTTGTCCCCCTTCACATAAGAACACTCCTACAGTGCTCCATTTATTCTGGGTTTTGGAACTGCCCCTATAAAAGCACTGTTTTCAGGTATACAGATTCACCTGTGTAAGGTGGAGAGAGAAACATCCAAACTTGTAACACATAACTAACCCCCCCCCCCCTATTCATTAATTTCCACTACTTTTACATCCTTCGCCTAATATACTGCACGATGGCTCAGTGGTTAGCACTTCTGCCTCACAGCACTGTGGTCATGAGTTCAATTCCCGACCATGACCTTATCTGTGAGGAGTTTGTATGTTCTCCCCGTGTTTGAGTGGGTTTCCTCCAGGTGCTCCGGTTTCCTCCCACACTCCAAAAACATACTAGTAGGTTAATTGGCTGCTAACAAATTATTGACCCTAGTCTGCCTGTGTGTTATGGATTTAGACTGTAAGCTCCAATGGGGCAGGGACTGATGTGAGTGAGTTCTCTGTACAGCGCTGCGGAATTAGTGGCGCTATATAAATAAATAAATGGTGATGATGATGATATACTGCTCTGTTTAGACTTCTATATAATGTCAGACATTGCTGCTTTTTCTACCTCGCTTCTGGCAGACCCGGGGGCAGCTTGATGCTGGATTTCATTCCCTCTAGCAGAGGCAGCTTATTGGGGAAAACAGGTGCTTAATAATGATAATAATAATGAAAACGTGTTCTCACCATTAATGTAAATGTGCTAAACATGGACTTCTGAGTCCTTCTTGATGGTCATACCTGGAAACCGGAGCACCCAGAGGGTAGAACATACAAACTTCACACAGATAAGGCCCTGGATGGGAATTGAACTCATGAGCCCAGCGCTGATCATCATCATCAACATTTATTTATATAGCGCCAGCAAATTCCGTAGCGCTTTACAATTGGGAACAAACATTAATAAGACAATACTGGGTAATACATACATACAGAGAGGTAAGAGAACCCTGCTCAAAAGCTTACAATCTATAGGACAATGGGATTTAGAAACACAAGGGCATGTGCTACATCATATTGCACAATGGACCAGCCAGACTGCAAAGGTAAAAGTACTGAGTGGGCTATGTGTGTTGCAATGTTGGTCAGAAGGTTGTTGTCTTGCGTTAGCAGTGTAGAGGATGGTAATAGGGTAATCTAGGGAAATTAAGATGATGGTTGAGGAATATCATAACCTTGTCTGAAGAGGTGGGTTTTCAGTGAACGCTTGAAGGTTTAAAGACTAGAGGAAGTCTTACTGTGCGTGGAAGGGAATTCCACAAAGTGGGTGCAGCCTGGAAAAAATCCTGTAACCGAGAATGGGAGGATGTGAGGAGAGTGGAGGAGAGACGTAGATCTTGTGCAGAACGTAGGTATCGAGTAGGGAGATATTTTGAGACAAGTGAGGAAATGTATGTCGGTGCAATTTTGTTGATGGCCTTGTATGTTAGTAGAAGAATTTTATATTGAATTCGTTGAAATACAGGCAGCCAATGTAGAGACTGACAGAGTGGCTCAGCAGAGGAATAACGGTTTGTAAGGAAAATCAATCTAGCCGTTGCGTGCAAAATAGATTGTAGGGGTTCAAGTCTGACTTTGGGAAGACCAGTAAGGAGGGAATTGCAATAGTCGATGCGGGAGATGATGAGTGCATGAATTAATGTTTTTGTGGTGTCTTGCGTCAGATATGTGCGTATTCTGGAAATGTTCTTTAGGTGTATGTAACATGATTTAGATATAGAGTTGATGTGGGGAATAAACGACAGTTGTGAATCAAGGATTACACCTAGGCAACAAGCTTGCGGGGTGAGATTTATATTCATGTTATCAACAGAAATAGAAATGTCAGGGTCGTGAAGTGTGCACCGGCTGGGGAGAACCCAGGCAAGCGGAGTGGAATCCAAGCAGAGGTCAGGGGCCGGCAGCAGACAACAGTACGAATATACAAGCTGAGGTCAGGGGTCACGAGCAGACAGGAAGGTCGGTATTTAAGCCAGAGGTCAGGGTCAAGAGATTCACAAGCAAAGTCCAAATCTAAGCTAAGGGTCATACACGGGTAACAGTCCAACAGGTTTTCACCAATTTCAGGCAGCAGCAGAAACAGGAGCAGATTAAGCAGACAGGAACTGGACGCTATAACCGGCAGGGAGGCTAAGCCCTCCCTTCCTTATATACAGAGTTTGGCCATTCAGGGCTTAGCCCTGAAATACATCCCAGGTGCGCTACCCAGCTAAATTAGCCCGCAGGCTACACTAGCGCATGCGCCCGGCTGCCTCACTTGCCGGGGCGCATCGATTGTTATACACGGCGTCCGGCCGTTGCCTTGGCAACGGTCGGGCCCGAGAAACCGGAAGTGACGCCCCGGTCTTCATGGGGACGGCCGGGACGTTCACTGTCACCGGAAGTGAGTCTCGGCGGTGCCCAAGGCCGCCTCGGCTCCTGACAATAGGAAGCGGAGCAAAGGTGGATCCAGAGAAATTAACACTGAAAGAGCGATTAGATAGGTAGGATGAGAACCAGGATAGGACAGTGCCTTCAAGACCTAGGGATTGTAGCGTTTGTATGAGGAGAGAGTGGTCAACAGTGTCAAATGCAGCAGAGAGATCCAGGAGAATTAGAAGAGAGTATTGGTTATTATTTTTTGCTGTGATCAAATCATTGACAACTTTGGTCAGCGCAGTCTCTGTGGAGTGTTGAGAGCGAAAGCCTGACTGAAGAGGAGCCTGACTGAAGAGGATCCAATAGGTTGTTTGCTGTAAGAAAGTGTGTGAGGCGGGAGTAGGCAATTCTCTCGAGAAGCTTGGAGGGGCATGGGAGCTGGGAGATGGGGCAGTAATTTATGAGAGAGTTAGGGTCAGAATTCTGTTTTTTTTAAATGGGAGTAATCACTGCATGCTTGAAAAGTGCTGGAAAAATACTAGTAGAAAGAGATAGATTACAGATTTTAGTTAGAGGGGGAATGAGTACAGGAGACAGGGACATACCAATTTGAGAGGGAATGGGATCAAGAGGACAGGAGGTAGAGTAGGAAGATGAGAAGAGAGTAGAAACTTCCTCTTCATTTGTGGGATCAAATGAAGAGAGAGTGTCAGAGGGTGCTACAAAGGAATTGAGCAGATTGCTTGTCAAGGGAGATACCATTTCAAGCCTGATCTTATCAATTTTGTCCTTGAAATAGGAAGCAAGATCCTGTGCACTGATGTTAGTTGGAGGATTTGGGGCAGGAGGATTCAGAAGAGAGTTAAATGTGTTAAAGAGGCGTTTGGGGTTAGAAGCCTGAGCATAGATGAGAGATCGGTAGAATGCTTGTTTAGCAATGTCCAGAGCATTTCTGTAGGAGTGGTAGATATCAGTATATGTTATGAAATCATTAGAGGCACAAGATGTACGCCAGTGACGTTCTGCTTTACGAGAAAGTTTTTGTAGAGTTCGTGTTACTGTAGTGTTCCACGGTTGGCAACGAATTCTACGGGAAATATGTAGTGTCGCTGGAGCCACTTGATCCAGGTCAATTGCTAGGGTTTGATGAAAATGGGGTACTGCCCGATCAGTAAATCAGTAAATAAGGAAATCAGAAACTGAGCATAGTCTAGAGAAAATAAGATCAAGACAGTGGCTATCCTGATGAGTAGCGGATTCAATCCACTGGGAGAGGTCAAGTGTGGAGGTTAGAGAGAGTAGTTTGGAAGCAGCATTGGAACGTGGATTAGAAATAGGGATGTTGAAATCACCCATGATGATGGTGGGGATATCAGTAGATAAGAAGTGAGGGAGCCATGCAGAGAAGTGTTCAAGAAATTGATGGTGTGGACCAGGGGGGGGCAATAGATGACAGCAACATGCATAGAGAATGGGTTAAAAATCCTAACAGCATGTACTTCAAAAGATGTGAATGTGAGTGATGGGACACTTGGTATAACTGTGAATTTGCACTGTGGGGAGAGAAGTAGTCCAACCCCCCCTTCTTGTCTGCCTCCTGGTCTGTGGGTGTGGGTGAGATGGAGGCCACCATGTGAAAGGGCTGCAGGTGAGGCAGTGTCTGAATGCGTGAGCCATGTTTCTGTTATTGCCAGAAGGTTTAGGGTTGTTTAAGAGGAAGAGATCATGTACGGAGGTAAGTTTGTTACAAACAGAGCGTGCATTCCAAAGGGCACATTTAAAGGACTTTGCAAGAGAGGGGAGACAGGTTATGTGTTTGAGGTTTGCCAGATTTCTGTAGTGTTCAGATATATGTGTGTGGGAGAAGTGAGGGGGACCTGGATTAGGTGATATATCACCAGCTAATAGAAGAAGGAAGGAAGAAAGGTAGGTAAGATGATTGTAAGATGTGTGTCCTTTTAGTTTCTGGCGGCAGCATGAGGCTGTTAAAGTTATTGAATTTAAATAGGAAAAGAGTTCATGAGTGTTCACTAGAGGTGAGTGAAGTAATGAAGGGGCAATGTGGACAGAGGTGTGTGTTCTAGGATGGGTGAGGGATGATATAGTCCTAAAGATAATGCCATGAAAAGAGATAAAGAAAAATATTTTGGCAAGCATTGGGACTATTAGTCAAATAGCAAAAATGAGGAATTAAATGAATTGCCTAATTGCAATGTCCAGTGTAATCAGATAAGTAGTGCAGAGCTAGGATGCAGCAAATGTAGTGTATTCCTGGATGTCTGGATAGTATAACGTAATGATGTGGGGAGCCATGTGGGGGAGTGGGTGGAAGTGTTGAATGGAGAGTAATAAAGAGCAGGTAATTGAATAGCTGAGATTTTGCAGAATCATGGGAGAGGAGAGTGTTTGAAAGACAGTATAATTTCTTCTTACTTGTGATGGTAAACAAAGCTTAAATAAAATTGAAGTACAGTGCTGAGATAGGGGACTGAAATAACTGTAGCATGGGTAGGGAGTGGTTGAGCAAGTAGTACAGCAGTCTGATTAAACAGAGTGGATTTTGCATTGAAAGCAGACTGATAAATAAAACAAACTTTCATGAGATGAGAGGAAAATGAGATCAGAGTCCAAAGCAGTCCTCATGTTGCATGTAGCTTGTAGCCAGGGAGAGTTGAAAACATCAGAGGTGGAATATGGAGTTTCAGGTGAATACTGACAGTTGTCCTTGTGAAGCTGTGTTAATAGGCAGAAAGTTCTTCTCCTGTTTCCTCCTGTTCAACTCCGGTATAACTCCGAATTATGCTGTTTAAATTTTTTGTTTCACACTTGTATCTATACACACTTAGAACTATACACACTAACTATACAGCCATCACTGGCTTTGCAGCCATTCTACTTTGAATATATCTGAGCCACAGTGAGCACCCGCTATCAGCCATCTCTTAAATTATCGGATACACTACGGACATTTATTTACCAGAACACATCAGTAATGGGATGGAAATGCTGTACTCCGCCTAGTTTACATTTTTATGAATGTCACATTCACATGCAGATAAGAATATCTGATAGGTGTTTAGGGGATGAATCTCTGTACTGTGTATTAAACTGCATACCATTGATTTACCTCTTTATTGCACCAAACCTCTTAACTTGTTAACTTAACACCTAAAACCTTATCTATAATATAATCACACTGACAACAACTTGATTTTGGTAAAAAAAACAGGTCCCAGTTTTTTAAATAATAAAAGTATGGTGGTGGCGAGAGCAATCAGCCCGGGCTTACAAGGACGTGCCCCCATAAAGCAGGACGAGGGGTCCCCCACACAAAGGGACCAAGGGCCAGGTTGCTTCGAAGGGGTTGTGACATGCGGCCAATCAGCGATACCATCGTGTGAATTAGCCGCTCATTGAAACATCTCCACATTACTTTAGTCTTAGAAGACAATACATTACATTGTCAATTAATTACATTTTCTTCTGTTACCAGGTGACCAAACAAACTCTGGTAGCAGCCCCATCACGGTAGTCCCATTGTCTCTTTGAACCTCTGTCTCTCAAGCTGACCACGTTAGCCTGCATAGCTGTCCAGGAAGATGAGGGGGTTGGGCGAGTGGAGAGTGTCGCAGGCCCCTCTGCAAAACCACAACAAACAGAATCAGGTAATTACCCTTATTGTGTACAATATAGAATATAACACCACTAGACTTGTGTATATTCCTGTACCATTGTTCACTCTCTACCCTTGTTTTCTTTTCCAGGATTAAATGGATAACTCCAAATCAATTTGGTTTAAGATATTTTATTCACTTTTTCTTAGATGCGGAGCCACCACCCACTGTGAGTGACCAGTCAGAGGAGCAGGAGGAGGAGCTGTGAGAGATCTCGCCCTCCTCACCGCCTGCTGGTCCTGCACATTGTCCATCTGTGCGGTCACTGGAAGCAATAGATAAATGGGACAAGACCACCAAAGAGCTCCTAATAACCATCAATCGCAGCCTTCGGTAGAAGAAGCACCAGGAAGGAGTGCCAATTAGCACGGAGAAGAAGGGCCTGATGGAGAGCATTTTGAACGCTATAAATGGGTTTGTCCAATCCCTGCAGCCATACTGAATCGGCTGCTCGCCGTGGCTCCAGAACCTTCCCCCACATGTGACCCCCGTGAGCCTGAGCCTAAGGAAGCAGAGGACTCAGGACCTGGCTCTGCTCCTACAGCCCCCAGCTGAAATAACAGCAACATATTGTAAAAAATATATAAAAATTATAAACTGCATAACCTGGATGTGTTTCACTCTCTTAACCATAACCTCCTAATGACATATACAAGCTTACTTAACTTATCTAACAATAAAGACACTGAGACATATGAAAGTGGCTAAAGAAGGTCACAGTTTATTAATTATTAAATAAATGGCGGTGAAAGTGAACCGTGAGACAGCTAAATCAAACTAATATTTGGAACCAAGCGTGGATGGCTGACTCCACGTACCCGGGACACATCCTTAACTGCCTGGCCAACGCTAATTCTGACGTCAGAGTGACTAAGCCCCCTCCCGACTACGCAATGGCCGCCCTCAGATGAGGGCCAAGGGATCCTCATCAAAAAGGACCGCGTCACGTTCCTGGATGGGGATAGCACCTGTGGTCAAACAGCGATAACGCTGTAACGATCAGCCACTGCCCACAGTGACTTCCTACCAACTGTGCCTGCTCTGTGACATGGGGAGGAACCAAATTAAAACTCATACGCCACGGAAGCAGGGAGGTCAATAAAGGGCATGGGTGGGTGGGATCTCGAGCAGTAAATGAGAAAGGACATGTGACATGCTAGGACTTATATAGACAGATCTCCAGGCACTCCCCTTCCTTCTTCACTGGTTGGCCTGGGATGTGGCATCTTACTTGCAGGTAAGGTTAACCTCAGTTACTGCCACATATATATGCGTCTAAGTGCTTTCGTCCATATGAGAGTACAGGTTGTTCATAGTCATGATGGGCAACATGTTCAGATGAGTAGATAAAATATATTCTGCATAGTGAAACGTGTGTTGAGTCCATTGTGAATTTTTTTTGCTAAAGAATTTGCTATAAACACATCGCAGCCACATTCTCCTGCAGCGTGTATACATCATGGACTAAAAGTATCATTCCAAATTTCAATGGTTTAGGCCATCAATTACTATATATTTAGATTATACTTACAGCTGAAGTGTTGCTGAATCACATAATAATCGTCCGTTTCTGCAAGAAGCTCCTATATGTCAGGAAAAGGAGACAGAACATTTCTTTTTTTTAAAAAAGTAGTAATAAAAATGATATTAATTAAAAATAACATAGAAAACATTTAGCATAATATATAAATCATATCCAGCCAGGGTACCACTGACACAGGCGGGATGGATACCATCTACATGTAGGAGCAGAAATCGACATTCGGCAGATCAGGCAATGTTTTTCCAGTCTTCAAATGTCCAGTTTTGGTGAGCCTGTGCCGCTGTAGTCCATAGTTTCCTGACGTGTTTGGCCCCCTCCAGACCTTTAGTCACACCCCTCTCCCGGACTACACTTGCCGAAAGTAGGCAAGTATGCTGTAATCTGTGATGTAACTGCATTATAACATTGATGTTTTGCTAAACTGCATTATTACAGGTGTAATACGCAGCTTACTGTGTTTTCCCCTCCAAGATCCACATTATTTTCTGGGTAGAAAATATACTGAAAAGTTAATGTCCTCTGAATATTTTTATAAATACTCCCATCCTCTCGATGGTCAATTTCTTGCCCATTTCTTTTGAAATTCTTGGTCCCTGTCCTGATATAATGACATTTATTAAAGATTGGGGGGTACATAGGGGGAGGCAAACTGGGGCAGCTGTCGCAGGCAGCAATATTTAGGGGGCAATAGAACAAAAACTATTATTATTTTCAAAATGCCAACTTTCTTGGTGCAGATATAAAATATAAATGGTATTTACTTTGGTAGCTCTAATAATCTAATAATGCTTAAAATTAAAATATTTGTCTTTTATAATGTACACAAATCATATACAAATGTTTATGGTAGATGTCTTTCTTAACATTAATGAATTAATTTAACACAGGGAACCGCAGTTGGGGGCAGACTATTCTGTAGCAGGTGAAATGGGTGTCGGATGGTTTGTGAAAATGTGAATTAGTTAAATATACTATATTTTAGTTTCCAGCCATCACCTCTTGATTTACAATGGGCAAATTGAAGATTCGGCGGCACAAATGCAGCTCTGGAACCGCAGTGGTTTTTACAGCTGCAGTCTCAGTTAATGTTATAGGTTTGCAGGGCAGAATGGTCACAGTTATAGAGGAATTGACATCTGCACACAACGGGGAGGCGTTTGGTGGAGTCAGGGCGTTCGGTTCCTGGCGCGTCACAGAGTAGGTACACCGATGCACCTCATTTTGCAGAGCAGCGCATGAACGAGATTTGAAATGATTGTAATGAGGTGTGTCCCTTGCCAGGTGCGGCCTTTCCCACTCTGCAAATGAATTTTAAGTTTACACCAGCTCAGAACTGGGAGTACTCAGCCGTCCGCACTAGTATTCAGAACTTAAACTAGCCCCCTAGTTGGAGCAAAAGATACATCAGTAAACCAGCGTACTTCTGTGTGCACCTGAGTTTGTCTTGGACATGACTGTAGGAGAACACCCTTACTGTATATTGCCTACGTGTGTTCGCCCATTCCCCACCCTGTTCACTCCCCTAAATCGGTGGCTGTAGTAAGTGTCTTTGCACTCAGAGGTGACTTGGACGTGGCTGCGTTCTATTGCGTACCGTCCGGGTCTGGGCAAGCGCAGGGTATTTTCTGCTGACGATAGCACCCATTTGCGGGATACGTTCCTTAATGACTCAAACCTAAGGTGTGCATTGAATGAGGCACCTGATTGGACCTGAATCACAGCTATCAATTTAGATGCTTCATTTTTATCCACATTACTGACCATAGGAGATGGAATAGCTTGGACAACTGCATTCCTCTGTACTGAAAACAGTCTTCCTTCCCAAGCTTCCCTTCCAGAACCCAAGTCCCCTGGAATCTGCCATAATCCACAGACTAGACTAGCTTTAGAGAGTCGCAGACATATGCTCACATTGAAACAGTGTAATAGTCACAAACAGTCTGGGGTATCTGCAGTATGCATGACCAGTATCCTTGAAGAAGAGGGGCAAGTGCAGCATTTGGAGGGGGGATTTGAAATGTAAATGGTGTCGTAAAATGATCACAGGGGAAAACACATGATATTAATTTTTCCTATTTTGCCATCTCTTTTTGGCTATTAAAAGTATTTACCACTTTGAGATTTTTACACATTTTACTTTCTAACATCATAGAATCATAATGGATTTATCCCAGAATCCCTACCACTGATAAAAACATAACAGTCCACAATGCTAAATCAAAATAGCTAAACATTTTTCTTAAGTAATTACAAATATAAAACAGACAACGATTGCTTGAGTATTTTGCCCAAGTAAACCCTGCTGTAATTAGTTGTCTTCAGAGGTCACATAAGTAATTGGATCCCACCTGTGTACAATTAGTGTTTCACGTAATCTGAAAATAAACACACGTGTCTGTGAGAGGTCTTAAAGTTGGTCAAAGCTTCATCATGAAGTTCAAAGAAAATTCAAATAGAACATGTTAATGATCAGCACTGGTCAGAAGAAGGTTATAATGATATTTCCAAACTGTTTACCATCCCCCAGAGCACTATCACATCCATCATAAAGAAATTAAGATAATGTGGCACAGCTGTGAATTTGTCTAGAACAAAACTGAATATCCCTCCGAGAAGGGCACTTGTCAGGGTACCCACCAAGAGGAGCCTGGCAGCTCTGTCAGTTTAGATTTCCATTGCAGAGTTGATAGAAACTATCCATAGGACAACAGTAGCCTGCCTACATGAAATCTTGCCTAGAATTTGTCTGAAAGCATGGGGAAGATCTTTATACCAAGTGGAGAAAGATTATCTGTCCTGATGAGACCAAGATTGAATGTTTGGCTTCAATGCTAGGCAGAAATCTAACGCAGCACGTGATTCCAAAAAAACGATCCCTACATTGAATCATGCTGGTGGTATAATGTTATGGGATTTTTCCTCTGCATCAAGGACTGGAAAACTTGATAAAATCGAGGGCAAAATGAGTGGACTAAGATGTAGCCAAATCTTGCAGGAAAACCTGCTGCAGTCAACAGCCGGTCAGTGAGCCGAAGCGTACAGCAAATGCCACATTGGAGTGGCTTAAATACCGAGCAAATCATTGATCCAGAGTAGCCCGGTCAAAGCTAAGTCACATTCCCAATCTGTGGAATGGTTTGAAAATTCCCCACCAAGGGTCCTCTTGTAACTGAAAATGACAAAGCAGAATTGGCGAAAATTGCAGTTTCTTGGTGTGCAAAGCAGGTAGAAGATTGCCCAAATATACTCACGGCTTTAATTCCTGCTAAATGAGTTTCTACCAAGTATAAAAATAAGGGTGTGAATATATATGCAACCAGTCTTTTTTTTTTGCAATTATTTAAACTAAAGCTTTAGAGATGTATTTTATATTTGTCAAATGTATTTAGATCGGTGTTAAGAATTACCATATAAATTCATTTTGATTACATAATATAAGAGAAGAAAATAAAATAAAATGGGAAGAGTGGGGGAGGGGGTGAACACTTTTATATAACACTGTATATAACAGACACACATGGATGGTATATATGGATCCTGATTAGTATAATTTACAAACAACATTATAAAATAAATATACAATTTTCACTCTGCATCTTTTGAACAATGTTTCATGATTTGGGGGGATTTCGATCATCTGTAATAACTCCCCAATGAAGAGCAATTACCGGCACAGACTTGCTAAAGTTCCTAGCAATAAAACGAGTTCGAAATGTTCTTGTTCCACCTCAACTCTCATAGTGCATAGATTTCTGGCCGCAGGAAACGTATAAATGATGTGACAGTAAAAGCTACTTAAATAGAGAAGGTTGGTTCTCCCAGGTTTTGTAAGTTACTCAGTATTGTTTAATCGGAAACATATGAAAAAGGATCGACGCTTGATGTTCCCCTTTGGAAAGTAGCATGGATGAAAGAAAACACCTCTTCTCTGGTCAACCACGTTATTAAGTACAGTCCATCGTTAAACAGCGATCTACATTACAATGAAAGCACTGGCTAAACATACACTAGGAGGTCTTGATGAAGTTTGATTTCACATGATTGCCCTTTTGTGCATATAATTTACATATAAAACTGTTCTCTCTGTGCTGTTAGCCATTATGCAATGTGTTATTTTGTTATTATAATTATAACCGGGCTTGTTCATCAAAGGGTTTTTAGCTGACAGGAGTTGAACCCAGTGCGGTTTTCTGCTGCTGCAGCCCATGCATTTCCAGGTTCTACGCGCTGTGCAGTCAGACATGCCCCTCTGCCTACCACCGCTATAACACATTGGTTATTTCAGTTACTGACACCTCCCTGTCAGCTTGAACCATTGCGCACCATTCTCTGTAAACTCCAGAGGGGATCAGCACTTTCTGAGATGATCAAACCACCCGGTCTGGCATCAACAATCATTCCACGATCAAATTCACTTGGATCACTTTTCTTCCCCATTTTGGTGTTTGGTCTGAACAACAACTGAACCTTTTCAGCCTGTCTGCATGCTTTTATGATTGTGTTGCTGCCACATGATTGGCTGATTAGATATTTGCATTAACGAGCAGGTACACAGGTGCTTCTTGGCCTTTTGGCTAAGAGTAGGTGTACATGCCTGTCACGAACAGCACTCACCTGAGTCTGCGCGATGCAAATGTGACACAGGGTCAACCACAAAGACAACCACCTGGTCTGTCTAAAATTATTAAATACTTCCCTATCTATGCCACACACTAGCTTTGCGATACTAATTACCACCACCAAGGTTGTTTCGGATAAGAGCTGACACTCTTATTTAGGAAGCCTTCGGTTCTCCCTAGCATTAATCCAACACAATTTACTTTAATCAGAGTTCACTTAAAACCACAAAGTTTGCACAGTTTCAATTAGGTAGCGTCTGGACCAAACTGTCACGTGAATTCATAAGAACACAGAGACTAGAACTTATTAAGTGTAATTTAATATGGAAGATACATCCACAATGCTTAAGATAAAAAGATAATAAAATGACATACAAATATATTGCAATTGTTTCTTATAAAATAAAAAGGATAAAACACAGAATTGATACCTCACTTAGAATCAAGTTTGTGGTGCCGGGAGGAGCAGAACAAATGGGACTTCTCCAATTAAATGACTCCCTCAGAAGAACCAGGAGTTACATTTTCAGTACAGTTTTAAAACCCAGCTACAGGACCCCCCCCCCCCCCCCCCCAGCCCCCTTTCCTGTGAGGTTAGAACCAACAGGAGGGAAGAATGCAAATTAGGGTCTTATGACTTTGCTGTTTGAATACCTTTAAGTCAAGTTTTCTTTACACCGTCCTAACTTTGCAACAGTATGGTTTACAAACATGATTTTACCTTCACACACCAGGTCCTAAGTTTCCCTTCATCTGCATACCACACATGCCTCTGGTATGTATGATATTGGAGAAAATGATATGATATTTTCCTGTGACCTTATTCAGCTTGAATCTGTCATTAACATACAACCCAGTCTCTGCAGTCGGCATATCTGGGGCCTCCCAAACAGGTGTGATATTTCATTGTCTAGCAAGAGATTTCTTCAAAGGCCTTCACATTTGCGTCCTGCCATACATGGTATAAGGTGCTACCCTTATCTACCACCCCCCCTCTGGGTAGTTTATCATCCACAAAACCCCTTGATCTAACAGCTTCTAAGAGAACCATGTCACACTATCTCTAGGAAGTAATTCACAAACATATAGTGCAGATTTACGCCTAAAAATTAGCTTGCACATGACACCTCCCCGTTCTAGAGGGTGGCAGGGAAATTGTTACCTACAGGACGATTTCCCTGCTCACCTGACACAAGGCTTTCATTCTGACGTGATAATCCATCTGCATTACCATGGTGGCTCCCTTTTCGGTGCTGAACAGTGAAAGTGTATTGCTGGAGGGTCAGACTCCACCGGAGCAACTTCCCATTGTCTCCAGCCACTCTGTGCAACCAGCTGAGAGGGTTGTGATCTGTGATTACCGTAAAGTCCCGTCCATACAGGTAGGACTGCAACTTTTGCAAGGCCCACACTATAGCTAAACACTCCTTTTCCACAACTGCGTAGGCCACCTCTCTGGGAAGCAGCTTCCGACTAAGGTACAGGATGGGGTGCTCTTCCCCTTGTTGATTCACTTGGCTGAGTACAGCTCCCAGCCCATAGTTGGAGGCATCCGTTTGCACTGTAAACCTCCGGTCAAAATCAGGAGCTTGCAATACTGGGGATTGGGTAAGTGCAGACTTCAATGCGGTGAATGCTTCTTCACAGTCTGGGGTCCAAGTCACCACTTGGGGCAACTTCTTTTTTGTAAGGTCAGTAAGGGGCTTAGCTAAGGAGCTATATTGGGGTACGAATTTTCGGTAATATCCAGCGGTCCCCAAAAAGGACATAACCTGTTTCTTGGTCTTAGGAGTGGGCCATGCAGCAATAGCATCTACCTTAGTTGGCTCGGGACGCAGGGTACCTCCTCCTACTCGGTGCCCCAAGTACTGCACCTCATTCATACCAATCTGACATTTCTCAGGTTTTATGGTTAAACCCGCCCCCACTATTTTAGCTAGCACACTGCTCAAGTGGATCAAATGTTCTTCCCAGGTCTGACTAAACACAGCAATGTCATCTAGGTAGGCTACAGCATGCCTCTCTTGGCCCTCTAGCAGGCTATCAACGAGTCGCTGGAAGGAGGCAGGGGCATTTTTCATCCCAAAGGGCATGACCAGGAACTCATACAGACCAAACGGGGTGATAAATGCGGACCGCTCCTGAGCCTCAGGCGTCAGAGGGATCTGCCAATAACCCCTACTCAGATCCATAATGGTTATATAGCGAGCATGGGCTAACCGTTCTAGCAATTCATTTATCCTGGGCATGGGATAGGCATCAAACACAGTAGCCTCATTTAACCTCCTATAATCCACACAGAACCGGGTTCCACCACATTTTTTGGGGATCAGCACTACTGGTGCAGCCCAGGAGCTGTGGGACTTCCTAATTACCCCTAGCTCCAACATTTCTTCAATCTCCCTTTTCATATCTGTCTGCACTTCCAGGGAAATTCGATAAGCTGTCTGTCTGAGGGGAGGCTGATCGCCTGTGTTTACATGATGAACAACTAGATGTGTTTGCCCTGGCTTCCCTGTAAAATGATTCTGATAGGGCCTCAATGTCACAAACAGCTGATCTAGCTGTACTTCTGTCAAGCTCTCACTACACTGGGTGTTCTCCAATGATCTCCCACTCTTGGCAGAGGCCACTAAGTCTAACAAGGGGTCTGGCTCCTGGTCCTCTTCAGGTAAGCTACATACAGCTAATACAGAGACCCCCCTTTCGTGGTAGGCCTTTATCATGTTCACATGATATACCCTGTGCCTCTTCCGACCCTCATCCCTGGCTACCACATAATTGACATCATTGATGCGTTGAACTATCAAGAAGGGGCCCTCCCACGAGGCCTGTAACTTATTCTGCCGCATAGGAACCAATACCAGAACTTTCTGACCCACTTCAAAGATACGCTCCCCAGCACTGCGGTCATACCATTGCTTCTGCTTAGTCTGGGCAGCCTTCAGATTACTATGCACCATCCCCATTAGGGATTGCATCCTCTCCCTGAACTGCACCACATAGTGGACCACAGAGGTTTCGGGGGTGATTAATTTCCCTTCCCAATCCTCTTTGATCAGATCTAAGGGACCGCGCACCTTGCGCCCATACAGGAGTTCAAAGGGGGAGAAGCCAGTGGATTCCTGCGGCACCTCCCCGTACGCAAACAGGAGGTGCGGCAGAAACCTCTCCCAGTCTCTCCCCTGGGATTCCACAAAGGTTCTTAGCATCTGTTTGAGAGTACCATTAAAACGCTCACACAGGCCGTTAGTCTGTGGGTGGTAGGGGCTGGCTATGAGGTGTTCCACGTGCATCTTTTTGCAAAGGCTTTGCATTAAATTAGACATAAACTGTGTGCCCTGATCAGTTAACATTTCCTTGGGGAATCCTACCCTGGAGAAAATGGTTATGAGGGCATCGGCCACCTTGTCAGCCCGTATTGAGGAGAGGGCCACCGCTTCGGGGTACCGTGTGGCATAGTCCACCACAAGGAGAATAAATTGTTTTCCAGAGCTGCTGGGAATGGCAAGGGGTCCTATAATGTCCACAGCTACCCGCTCAAAGGGTTCTGCTATTATTGGCAGGGGCACTAGAGGGGCGTGTCCCACATCACCAGGCTTCCCCACCATCTGACAGGCATGACAAGATCGACAATAATTGGCAATATCTTTGCCCATTTCTGGCCAGTAAAACTTTTGCTTTAAGCGAGACTTAGTTTTCTTTATGCCTAAATGCCTTGCCAGCGGGACCTCATGAGCTACCCTGAGTAACCCTTCCCGATACATAAGGGGTACCACTAGCCGTTTCTCAATCACCCCCGCCTCAGGTAAATCTCTGGCTACACTTTCCTTATACAACCTTCCCTGTTCCCAAAACACTCTTTCTTTATCAGACTCAGTGGGAGGACTGCCTGCTAGGCACCTCAGTGTTTCCAGTGTAGTGTCAGTCTGCTGTGCTTGTTGAAAAGCCTGGCTTCTCACTTGCTGCTCAGTGTCTGGTGACAAAGGTAAGGCATCTGTAACTGCATGTGCTGGAGGGAGGGGGGTTAGAGGGGGAGTTTCTGGGTCAGAGGGACTTTCTACCTCTCTCTCAGGAGTTAATTGTGAAGACCTATCCTTCTCTGCTTGCCTGCGTGTGACCACTGACACTGAGGAAATAGTTACATCCCCTACCTCCTTGGATACAGACAGTTTACCTAGATCGGATACAATTGAGCAATCATTTTCCGTCTCACATCCTAGTTTACAGATTTCAGATACAACTGAACAAACATTTTCCCTGTCACATCCTGATACCTGGGAAAAAACATGGTTAAGGTCAGAGTCCACAACATCACTACTAGCAACATAACGAGATAACATCCTGCCTAAATCAGTTCCAAGCAAAACATTGGTAGGAATATTGTCCGATACCCCGACTTCCCTTAGACCTCTTCCAGCACCCCAGTCCAGATAGACCCAGGCCATAGGCACAGCAGGGTGTATTCCTCCCACCCCTTGCACAACAATAGTTTTCCCTGGAATTATATCCGATGACCCCACCAACTCTGAACGCACCAGGGTAACATCAGCACCCG
The DNA here is from genome assembly GCF_038048845.1 of Mixophyes fleayi. NCBI lineage: Eukaryota > Metazoa > Chordata > Amphibia > Anura > Limnodynastidae > Mixophyes > Mixophyes fleayi. Next base: position 116,620,535 of record NC_134404.1, read on the forward strand.
TGTCTCTTAACCCCACAGTTACCTTGTCACCGACAGTGACCGTTTGCAGATTGTCATTCCGGCTCACTTGGGATCCCGCAACACACAGGACAGCTGGAGCAGACCGGGGAGGAGGTGGTTCCACAGTGGAGGCTGTAGATGTCTTTCGGTCTGGACAGGCGGCACTGAGGTGCCCTGTCCTGTTGCAAATAAAACAACGGCGGGTGTCTCCCCGAACAGGCTTGGCCTCCACCCTCCCAAAAGATGAAGAAACAACAGCAGGTGAAGGTGCTCCTCCGGGCCGCTCCCCTTTACAGGCAGACTGTCCTGGCACAAAAGTTCCTCTTTTAGCTGCAGGGGCCCGGGTGACAGTGTACTTGTCAGCCAGTCTAGCTGCTTCCGCAGATGATGCAGGGTCCCGATCCACTACCCATTTCTTCACATCAGCTGGGCACAAAGTCAGAAACTGCTCCTGGATCATCAAATCTTGCAGAGCATCAAAGGTGGTGATCTGTAGCCCTCCAACCCACTGTTTGAAGAAAGCACACAGCTGGGCCACAAGTCCTGAATATGTGTCAGAGGCACTGAGTTTTAAATCTCTGAATTTCTGCCTATGCGCCTCTGGGGTGATGTTAAAACGTTGCAACAGGGCACTTTTGATTGCCTCATAATTTCCGTCCATCTCAGGTGGAAGATCTGCAAAGGCCTCTAATGCTTTACCTCGCAAACCAGGGGTTAGATATTGTGCCCACTGATCTTTGGCCAGTCCATACTGTCGGCAAGTCTTTTCAAATCCACGCAAAAAAGTATCCAAATCCCCATCTTTTTCCAATACAGGGAAATTCTCAGGACGGGGTCTGCTAATACCAGCCTCTCTGGCTTCTGGCTGGCGTTTGAGCTTGGCAAGCTCCAGCTCATATCTCCTCTCTGCCTCTTGCTCGGCAGATTCTCTTTCTGCCTGTCGCTCTGCTTGGCGCTCCGCTGCCTCCATAGCAGCACGCCTCTCCTGACGGTCTGCAGCTTCCTTCTCCTGGAACTGCTGTATGAGTTGCATTTTAGTTGTAATGTCCGCTGGGCCCAAATATTTTAGGGCAGTTTGCAAATAAACGTCCATAGCAGTGTCCACACATGAACCATTAGAATCATCCGAAATTGACAGTCCCTGGTTTTGAGGAATTCCCACAGTCAGGTCCACTTCTGAGTTCTGGCTATGCTCTTCCTCGGACACAGCTGTGAGTTGCTGATCCCTCTGCACAAGAGCTTCAATCAATTGCTCCTTGCTTTTGCCACTGGTGGGAATTCCTCCATCCTCACAGTCTGAAATCAGCGCCTCCTTTGTCAAGCGTTTATATGCCGCCGCCATCTCCTCCGCTTAATGCCAAATAAAAAAAAGATAAGAAAAAAAAGAGAAGGGGAGGGAAAGAAACAATTGCTGTATGTCTTATAATGTTTTAAGCATTGAGTTCAGTCTCTGGTGAATTAGTCTGTATTTCCTCTCTCAGGGATTACACACCCTAATTCAATTAAGTTCCTAAAAAATTAAAAATATATCCCACAAGCTTGCCACGAATTTGTCACGAACAGCACTCACCTGAGTCTGCGTGACGCTTATGTGACACAGGGTCAACCTCAAAGACAACCACCTGGTCTGTCTAAAATGATTAAATACTTCCCTATCTATGCCACACACTAGCTTTGCGATACTAATTACCACCACCAAGGTTGTTTCGGATAAGAGCTGACACTCTTATTTAGGAAGCCTTCGGTTCTCCCTAGCATTAATCCAACACAATTTACTTTAATCAGAGTTCACTTAAAACCACAAGGTTTGCACAGTTTCAATTAGGTAGCGTCTGGACCAAACTGTCACGTGAATTCATAAGAACACAGAGACTAGAACTTATTAAGTGTAATTTAATATGGAAGATACATCCACAATGCTTAAGATAAAAAGATAATAAAATGACATACAAATATATTGCAATTGTTTCTTATAAAATAAAAAGGATAAAACACAGAATTGATACCTCACTTAGAATCAAGTTTGTGGTGCCGGAGGAGCAGAACAAATGGGACTTCTCCAATTAAATGACTCCCTTAGAAGAACCAGGAGTTACATTTTCAGTACAGTTTTAAAACCCAGCTACAGGACCCCCCCCCCCCCCCCCCAGCCCCCTTTCCTGTGAGGTTAGAACCAACAGGAGGGAAGAATGCAAATTAGGGTCTTATGACTTTGCTGTTTGAATACCTTTAAGTCAAGTTTTCTTTACACCGTCCTAACTTTGCAACAGTATGGTTTACAAACATGATTTTACCTTCACACACCAGGTCCTAAGTTTCCCTTCATCTGCATACCACACATGCCTCTGGTATGTATGATATTGGAGAAAATGATATGATATTTTCCTGTGATCTTATTCAGCTTGAATCTGTCATTAACATACAACCCAGTCTCTGCAGTCGGCATGTCTGGGGCCTCCCAAACAGGTGTGATATTTCATTGTCTAGCAAGAGATTTCTTCAAAGGCCTTCACATTTGCGTCCTGCCATACATGGTATAAGGTGCTACCCTTATCTACCACCCCCCCTCTGGGTAGTTTATCATCCACAAAACCCCTTGATCTAACAGCTTCTAAGAGAACCATGTCACACTATCTCTAGGAAGTAATTCACAAACATATAGTGCAGATTTACGCCTAAAAATTAGCTTGCACATGACAATGCCCATGGATGTAGTGGGGCTTAAAGACACCCCCCTGTAGGCGATGGGCCGTCACCTGGTCCTCTGGCCAAGAGGCCGGCTGCCTGGAGCCCGAGTTGCTACATGCCCAAAAATGCATTGTGGAGAAAGAGGCACCTGTGCACAGAGTAAGGCCCTCTGCACCTTTAATTTTTAGGCAGCACCATTTTTTTCGCCCTAGCCTGTTGGCCGAGTGCAAGCATCATTTTTATATTTCCGTCCGAAAGGCTGGGGCCTTATGGCACTTATTTATTTATTTATTTATTACACTTGGTACCAAGCACTTTTTTGATTATGTGTCTTTGTTTTTGCCACATTTGGTAGGGGTTTGGGTATAGGATCTTATGGGCGACCCTCTTTACCCAAGTCATCTGAGGCTCCCTCCTTTTGGAGGGAGCCTTTTATGTCGGTGATATAAAGGGGCCCTCCCTAGCTTCAGCAAAGGAGGGACTAAAGATCTCCCTTTTTTTCCCTCTCTGGGGCCTTTTGGCTTCTACGGGATGGGGAGGCACAGGGCCCTTTCCCTTTTGGGAAGGGTCCAAAGTCCCAATTCCCCAGCACAGTTTGCACTGCACCGGGTGATTCCGAGTCATGTACCTCGGAAATAAAAAAAAATAATAATAAAAAAAGAGTAGGGTGGTATTGGTTCACATTATGAGAGGGGGTCTCCATGCTCATTGCCCCCCCCCATGCTCTAGTGGGAGCTTGCTTCTAGCTGTAGCGCTGGTTAATGATTGGGGAGAGGAACTTCTTTAAAGAAATGTATATCTATATATTTAATTAGACATTGTAACAATAAATGACAGTATGAAAGAAACAGTACTAGACTCTGGTTCAATGGGTTTATTGCGAGCTCCTGCAGATGGTATGGATCTCCTGTGCGAGCTCCTGAAGATGGTATGGATCTCCTGTGCAAGCTCCTGCAGATGGTATGGATCTCCTGTGCGAGCTCCTGCGGATGGTATGGATCTCCTGTGCGAGCTCCTGCAGATGGTATGGATCTCCTGTGCAAGCTCCTGCAGATGGTATGGATCTCCTGTGCGAGCTCCTGCGGATGGTATGGATCTCCTGTGCGAGCTCCTGCAGATGGTATGGATCTCCTGTGCGAGCTCCTGCAGATGGTATGGATCTCCTGTGCGAGCTCCTGCAGATGGTATGGATCTCCTGTGCGAGCTCCTGCAGATGGTATGGATCTCCTATGCTGGTGCAGATGTTTTAGAGGGAGGTGCAGAAAGTATAGGGTGCTGGGTCTTCTACCCGGCTGGTCTGACTCACAGGTCCAGTTCTTACGTCATCTGATACGGTGTAGATGTCCTGCTGCAAGGAAGCAGTGACCAACAGGAGAGGTCGTCACTCTCTGTAGAGATCCATACGTCCCAGCTGGAGCTGGAACGAATGGGTCTCTACAGAGAGCGACAACCTCTCCTGTTGGTCACTACCTCCTTGCAGCAGGACATCTACACCGTATGGACTGGGGGAGAAGACCAACCAGGTAGAGGAGCCTGCACCCTTTTTCCTGATGGGACAAGCTATTATATGGGAACTGGGCCCTCAACCTTGATAGCAAGGTAGGGCCTCAGGATTAACTGCATAGTCTCCATCATCCCTCTTGTGCAGCTCCTGCAGTTGGTGGTAACGGTCGCGTATGTCTGCAGGAGCACATAGAAGAGCAGGAGCAGAATGCCAGACAGGAGCAGCAGCTTGCAGGACCAGCGCATGAGATTGCAAATGATGTTAAATAGCAATCTGAAAGAGAAACTATGTTATAGCGATGAACAGTTGCAATCATTTTGAAATAATAATAGGAGAATAATTTACCTCAGTCCTGCAATGCTGCTCCTTTTCTGCTCTTTACGTTTTACAGCACTTTTCATCTGCAGTTGCCGCTCCTAAAGGAAAATCAGTGGTGGGATTATGAGGAGTACGACACAAGATCAGCCACTGAAGTTAGGGAAGTCAGAGTTGGCCGGCCATGCTACGATATTGACCATTTGGTCCCATATTGCAGCAAGTTGCCCCAAAATGAACAGCACATTATTTGCTAATAATCCAACTGAAATCAACTAGTTAAATATTCTGCATGGTTAGGTGTTTCTGGTCATCACCCAACTGTACTAACAGACCCTAGTGTAAGCCAGAGGTAAACTGGCTGCTTGGCCAGAGTGCCTGGATCTTGGCCACAATTTTGTTGATGGTGGTCTTGCTGCAATGTACGCCCAGCTTAGAGAGCTTACAGCCTGTAGGGAAAAGAAAGAGAAGTCCTTCCTCATGGTAATGACTGTAACCACCAGGTATCATGCTAATCACTGCCATTGCTGGCCTCCTGCTCCACGTCAATGCACTATACTAGTGAGAGCTCTGGTGTGGTGCAGGAGACCTGGTGAGGTAGGGTCAGAGCACGTATGTTATTAGCACACAGAGCGTCTTAGCTATCTGTCCCTCTCCTGGGATGGGAACCTTTCTTTCTGATAGAAGATGTTTAGTAGTAACAAAAGATGACCTGTGACAGAGGTGGCAGGTACAAATGTCTTACTGCTAACAGTAAATATGATCTCACTTTATATAACATAGAGGAAGGGGCTGATGACATGGACTCACCAGTTCAGCCTTCACAATCTCTGCAGGATTTTCCGCAGCCTCCTCCACAGGTTTCTTCCTGAAGGACCAGAAAATATTATTATTTAAACTTATGTCTTCTATTCACAAGAGTTACTGACACAGTCCATGGTCATAGTTCCTATCTGGAGGTTTGTCTTATACGATTTTTTTAATGTAGGATGAGCAACAATTTAACAGTATATAATAGATATTTCTGGAGTTTTTAGAAAATTACAGACAGAGCCTGAATGCAATTAATAGAACAGTATAGACAGAGCCTGTCTGGAGTCACCAGTACAGGACTTAAAGACTTCCTGATATTTCTATTGCAGTATGGACAGCACTGATTATATACACAAATGTTCCTCTTTAGAACCGTATAGAATGTATGTGTACATGGAATAAACCATATAGATACTAACAGAGAAGGTGCTTCTGGCTGCGGCTGCCACTCCCGCAGGTTTCTGTTGATAATCTAGGGAAAGAGACACAGAGTGAAATCAATTATACACAACAAATCTTTAGGACAAGTTCCATGGGACTCGGATAAGCCGGCCACAGTCTGTCCCCGCAGGTTATTACCAGGTTACTATACATTTTACAGCAGAACGAGAGAAAATAATTTAATGGAAAAATTAACAAATTGGTCTTAATAAAAAAATATATATTTTGATTTGGTCTAGAAATTTGTCTTGAAGAGTTCATTTAACAGCAACTTATATAGAACATGAAACAAGAAGCCACTCTGATATTATGCAGGATTACAACCATATAAATATCACTCAGGTCAGACATTCAGTATGATCTCTATATCTGATATATCAGATACTGGAACGTGGACCTATTGTGGGACAACCAATCCAGACTATGAAAAACGTTTCGCCATTGATTACACAAAAACTTTAAGCGACAAGTCCCTGTCTGTGCTGTGACGCCCCGTCCTCCTTTACGCTTTATAATTTTTGCTGTTTTTTCAGCAACTTGTTGTCACTGACTAATCCTAGTTTCCCCATTGGCCAAACTAAACTAAACGTATCCCGTGTTTTAGGTGGGTAATCACTGTCACCACCAAGCTCCATCACCAGCCTACCAGGAGCCGCTTACACTTCTCTGTGGGGTGTAGCTGCTGCAGCACCTCTTTGCTGGTTGCTAAAACCTTCTGACCGTTTACATTGGACTGGTACTGCCGCGTAGCTGAACGCAGGTAGACAGGAGATGGAATAAATGGTAAGTTGTTGGTCCCAGGACACAGCTGGATCTTATAGATGGAGCAGAATATCTCTCACCCAGATTGACATTATTTTGTCCCTAATGTCTAGCACCATCTACACTGGGCCCCCCAGATCTCTACTGGACCACTGGGTGAGTGGAATCCATAAGTGTTATACACAGAGGTGGATGTGGGGGTGTATATGGGGGTATCGCCATATCGCCACTTCTTCTACTGTTTATACATAAATACATTACACATTTACATGTCTGTACACTTTACACTGGACACACATGTAATAAACACAATAAAATATTTCCGGCAGCAAAGCACCTGCTCATCCATCACGCCCGGCTATCAGTTACTACATACATGAGTCCATGTTATTGACTGGTCACACAGCTGTGTCATGTTCTCTCTGCACCTATGAACTGAGTGCCGTGTAAAATGTACCCTCAGCTCTGAAGTGACGGCACCACGGGTACTGTAAGCAAAGCCACCACCTGAGCGCCACCTCTTTATAGTAACTGTTATACTGTACCTCCTGCTCTGTGGCCAGCAGCCGCAGCCTGGTGAGCCTACTCTTCAGGAGATCATTCTCCCGCATATAGCTGCTGAGCTGCAATATAGAGAATTACATTTAGATCTGAGTATATGAATACGTAGCGCACACCATATTGTATATTTGTGTAACACATTGTGTAGTGCCCTCTCCTCGCACAAAGGGGCTTATTTGCAGGGTACGGTTATGTTACTGCGCCGCTGTGTCCAAGTTTCTAGGAATCTTTCATTTGTAGATCTTATCTTACCATAAATCAGACTATAAATGAACAGAATAAGTGCGGATCGTTCCCTGTCACTGTATTACATTATTTGGCAAACAGAAGACTACGTAGGGGATTTTTTGGACGGAGTAAACGTAAGACCACCTGGATGTCCGCTATTTTATTACACAAATGACAGAATTTGACCAATTTTACTGTAACACTGTTTTACTGTAGAATTTTACTGTACAACTATTATTATATCTGGAGTTCTGTAGCACATTCTGATGTGATATTATATAAATATCTACTTATATATCACCGCAGCCATTTATTTCAGAAATAATGACTTTTTTTTATGCTAGTAAGACCCAGTGTGGGCAATTAGATGGAGGAGACAGATTCAGCCGACTGTCTTGTAGGATAATGAGGAACGATGGGCCCTGATACAATAGCAGTTAGGACACTGGGGCAATAATCCAGAGGACAGAGCGTCTCCATTCAAACTACTGTGGAAGACCTTGAAAAGAGATAAATAAAGCTCTGGGTTGAGAGCATAGTTAGTTGTCTACTCTCCCGTAAATTCCGGAAGTCTCCCGAATTTCGTGGAGTCCTCCCAACTCTTGGAAGAGTAGGCAAATCTCAAGCACCCTGTAAAATGTTGAAATTCACGGCATTGAATAGCGGGGGCAGGGCTTAATCGTGTTATTAAGTCCCGCTATTCAATACCTTGAATTTCTGTATTTTATAGTAGGGGCGGGGCTATAGTAACGTAGCAACATCGCAACGCCTCCTCCTACCCTCAGTCACATGATCTGTACTCTGGATCTCCTGGATAACAGATTTAAAAAGTAGGCAAGTATGGTTGAGAGTGTTTATGTTCTATGAAATTGGGAGATATTACTACTTGATGTATAATACACCCGGGGTGATTGCTGGGTATATAATACACCCGGGGTGATTGCTGTGTACATAATACACCCAGGGTGATTGCTGGGTATATAATACACCCGGGGTGATTGCTGGGTATATAATACACCTGGGGTGAGTGCTGGGTATATAATACACCCGGGGTGATTGCTGGGTATATAATACACCCGGGGTGATTGCTGTGTATATAATACACCCGGGGTGTTTGCTGTGTATATAATACACCCGGGGTGATTGCTGGGTATATAATACACCCGGGGTGATTGCTGGGTATATAATACACCCGGGGTGATTGCTGGGTATATAATACATCCAGGGTGATTGCTGTGTATATAATATACCCGGGGTGATTTCTGGGTATATAATACACCTGGGGTGATTACTGGGTATATAATACACCCGGGGTGATTGCTGTGTATATAATACACCCGGGGTGATTGCTGGGTATATAATACACACGGGGTGATTGCTGGGTATGTAATACACCCGGGGTGATTGTTGGTTATATAATACACCCGGGATGATTGCTGGGTATATAATACACCCGGGGTGATTGCTGGGTATATAATACACTCGGGGTGATTACTGGGTATATAATACACCTGGGGTGATTACTGGGTATATAATACACCCGGGGTGATTGCTGGGTATATAATACACCCGGGGTGATTGCTGGGTATATAATACACTCGGGGTGATTACTGGGTATATAATACACCCGGGGTGATTACTGGGTATATAATACACCCGGGGTGATTGCTGGGTATATAATACACCCACGGTGATTGCTGTATATACTACAGTAATAAAGTGTGTGAACAAAGCTTCAGTTTTGGTCTTATGGGACACTTGCGAGGAGAGAGTGCACCACGGCTGTGACTATCATCACATTGGAATATTAAGTGATATAATGATGGACTGACCAGGCTTGATAGCAGCTCCTCTCTTCCTTCAAGGATGTCGCATTTTCTCTCCTGTCCAGGGAATAATGCAGATATAAGGTCAGTTTTAGAGTGTGAGAGAGAAATAAGAGAGAAAGAGAGACAGAGGGTGAGAGAGTGACAGAGGGCGAGAGAGAGACAAAGGGGGAGACAGAGACATAGGGTTATAGAGAGAGAAACAGATGGAGAAAGAGAGAGAGTGACAGACGGTGAGAGAGAGACAGATAAATGTATTTCACACTTTCCGTACTTTTATTTTTCAGTACAGACAGTGGGCATCACATTATTAATCCCGTCTATAATGTGAATAGTAGGAAACTGACTCTGTACCGTGAGTCAGTTTCCAGCCGTTCGAATAGTGAGGGATATTAACCTTTTAGTGTCCCACTGCCACGCGGATGTCTGAGCAGGAACTGATGTGAATGTATATAGTCTCCGTAAGAGTAATGTGTATATGTTGCCGCTATATATATATATATATATATATATATATATATATATATATAAATATATAAAGCGCTCCTGAAAGCTGGAGGCCACACATGAAGATATAGCGTGGGATCATGCACAATGACATGTCGCACACATGGTTCATAGTATCACAATGGCCATATTCCAATCATACCTCCCAGATGTGCTGATTTAGGTGGGACAGTCACGAATTGACGCCACTGTGCCGCCATTCCACCAATCGGCACGTTTGTCCCCAGACAAGTTGGGAGGTACGCAGCAATTTTAGGGGTTTGTTAGAGGAGGGGAATTGGAGGCAGCCTAATGCTTCAGAAGCGCTTAGCACGGCCCCAGAGACCGTCACACGCCCCTCAGCCTGGCATGACTACCGCTGTATGTGTTTGTTTGTATGTATACAAATGGTTATAGATAGTTGTCATACCAACTGCTGCTTGATCCACAGTTCTTCTGCCTCCACTTGCTGGCTCTCCCCCAGTTGTTTCCATAGGGTCTCAAGCTCATCATTATTCGACCTGGATAGACAAGTAGAGAATACATTCTTATTTACCTGCTTATTTAATATACACTAGTGCCAGACAAACAGCCAGGCATACTCCGATCTGTGAGCAACAGGAAAAGGGATCCGTGGCTACAAATAACTATCAGTTACAGGTTGTCAGTGTGACAACTACGGGGGGAGGGCCCTTGACAACACCACTAGAACTTTGAAAGAAAAAATCCCACCCCGGCCATAATAAAGGATTTCCTGTTTCAACGGTTACAGGCATCACAGGACGCACTAAATTGGGTGAGTGCAGGTACGTTTCATTTTTTTCTTTTATTATAATATAATATTAGCTTTTTGTGGCGTTATCCTTTAATGTCTGCTGATAATACAAATGTTTCCCCCTTGCGATAAGAAGAAAAAGGGTTCAGAAACAGCACGTAATAGAAATCATCTCTGTAAAGAGCGAATTATGGAATATTTACATTTAAATAGTCACATTCAATGCATTTTAAAATGTTCAACATAAAATAAAATTAATATTTGAAATTACATACAGGAAAGGAGAATCTACACTGGGCAGTGGGCTATATATTATTATCGGGGAGAGGACAGGTCACTGCCTCCCACAATTTCCGCAAAATCATCTCATGAAATACTCTGTGCTGCTGTGGCACCTGCTCCTTCCACTATATAACTCTCAGTCTGTGGCTTCCTGCTGCCTCCATTCCCATCCACACATCATGTCACTGCTCCTGTCACATGCAGACCTGTCCTCACTGACACATCACTCATCTCCTGATATACTCTGTGCTGTGCTCTAAACATTAACAGGTTCTCTCATTCTTGTCACATGCAACTTCACAATTAGACCTCACCTCATAAATTTGTTGCAGCTGTAAACAGCGTCCAAACGAGAGAATTATCAAAAACACTGCTGTGTGTTTGACTTCCTCGCTCTCTCTGAGCTGCCTCTCTGCACTGTCCCTGGGCAGTGTGGCCACTCACTATGATGTCAAGTGCGTGATGTCACAGTGCGTGATGTCACCAGGGCCTGTTGAAAGAGGCAGACCTGATAAAATAGGGACACTGCTGTGGCAGATTATAATGGGGGGTGTTTAGGAGCTGCCCATCCAAGCTCAGTTGTGTAAGAATGACCTTGGAGTGTGGAGCTCAGTCCATGTTCCAATAAACATGGGGATATGTTCTTAATGTGGCCAGCACGGTGGCTTAGTGGTTAGCACTTCTGCCTCACAGTTCTGGGGACCAATGGGGCAGGGACTGATGTGAATGAGTTCTCTGTACATTGCTGCGGAATCAGTGGAGCTATATAAATAAATGGTGATGATGATGATGATGAATGTTCATTGTTGAATATATGGAATATACATCATAGGTGAAGGGGCTGCTGTATTTCCTGATGACAATGAAGGTTCAGGAAGGGCCCACAGTACATATTATGGAATTCAGAGTGAGACACATGGAGTGGGGTGACGTTATCTCCACCCAGAGCCCACAGGGTTTAATCCACCACATTAGAGAACTCTATATGGGCCCATCTCCAAAGGGGAAGGACAACTATGGCCTTACCCATATGCCCCGGCAGTCCCTGGTTATGTAGGACAGTCCCCACCAGAGTCATGGCTGGGTAGATAGGGGGGCGCAGTTAGTTTTATAATGAGGAAAGCAGAAGGAATGATTATCAATGATTGGGGAGCGGGGATGTCTGACAATAAAAATCTTTTACATACTGCAGAATATGTGGGGGTGTAATACATTTCCATTTATCCCCCTTCACATAAGAACACTCCTACACTACGCCATTTATTCTGGGTTTTGGAACTGCCCCAATAATGGCACTTTTTCAGGTATACAGATTCACCTGTGTATGGTGGAGAGAGAAACATCCAAACTTGTAACACTTTACTACATCCCCCCCTCATTAATTTCCACTACTTTTACATCCTTCTAATTAGAGATGAGCGGGCTCGGATATCTGAAATCCGAGCCCACCCGAACGTTGCCGATCCGAGCCGGATCAGAGACAAATCCGGGTATTCCCGCCAATTGCAAAACTGAAACCGAGGCTCTGAGTCATAATCCCGCTGTCGGATCTCGCGATACTCGGATCCTATAAATTCCCCGCTAGTCGCCGCCATCTTCACTCGGGCATTGATCAGGGTAGAGGGAGGTTGTGTTAGGTGGTCCTCTGTCCTGCTATATCTCGTGCTGTGCTGTGCTGTGCTGTGCTGTTCAGTTCTGTGCTGTGCTGTGTTCTGCTTAGTCCAGTGGTGCTGTGTCATGTGCTCTGTCCTTCTGAGTTCAGTGGTGCTGCTGGTCCCTGTGCTGTGTCCTGTTCAGTCCAGTGGTGCTGTGTCCTGTGCTCTGTCCTTCTAAGGGCATTGTTATTTCCCCATTATTCCCAAATTATAAAAAATTTCAAAAAAAGTTATAAAAAAATTTACAAAAAAATAATTATAAAAAAAATAAAAAAAATATCCCAAAACAATCCTGCAGTATAAGTCCATTGGTACTGCTATATTACAAAGTTCACTGATTCTGCAGTATAAGTCCAGTGGTACTGATATATTACAAAGTTCACTGATTCAGCAATATAAGTCCAGTGGTACTGCTATATTACAAAGTTCACTGATTCAGCAGTATAAGTCCAGTGGTACTGCTATATTACAAAGTTCACTGATTCAGCAGTATAAGTCCAGTGGTACTGATATATTACAAAGTTCACTGATTCAGCAGTATAAGTCCAGTGGTACTGCTATTACAAAGTTCACTGATTCAGCAGTATAAGTCCAGTGGTACTCTCCTGTGCCGCATATAATTTTTAAAGGCTTTGCCAAGTGTGTGTGGCTTAGGGGTATGCTCTCTTGTGCTACATATAATGGAAAACAAAAATTTGGAGGATAAAGTAGGGAAAGATCAAGACCCACTTCCTCCTAATGCTGAAGCTGCTGCCACTAGTCATGACATAGACGATGAAATGCGATCAACGTCGTCTGGCAAGCCCGATGCCCAATCTCCTAGTACAGGGCATGTAAAATCCAAAAAGCCCAAGTTCTCAAAAAGTAGCAAAAAGAGAAACTTAAAATCATCTGAGGAGAAACGTAAAGTTGCAAATATGTCATTTACGACACGCAGTGGCAAGGAACGGATTAGGCCCTGGCCCGTGTTCATGACTAGTGGTTCAGCTTCACCCATGGAACTAAGTCCTCCTCCCCCCCCTACAAAAAATTTAAGAGTGTTATGCTGTCAGCAACAACACAGCAAACAACTCTGCCTTCTAAAGAGAAATTATCACAAATCCCCAAGGCGAGTCCAAGGATGTTGGTGGTTGCGAAGCCTGACCTTCCCATCACTGTACGGGAAGATGTGGCTCCTTCCACCATTTGCAGCACGCTCTCTGCATATGCTGGAAGGATCACCCACAGTCCAGTTACAGATTTGGCTAAAGAAGGTGTAAATGTTGTACACCGGGAGGAGGATATTGATGTAGCTGGCGCTGAGGAGGATGTTGATAGATTATATAAAGGCTGAATAGTTTTCTATTTTACTCCTAGTGGAGAGGGGATCTGATGCAGACAGATACCAAACTGTCTTTGTCCATTTCTTTGTATATTTGAATTTCTAGTTCTAAAGTCTATGCAGGCTGCTTTTTTTATATTCAACTACAAGTGTAGGGCGGGGGGGGGGGGGGGCATAGATAGCCACCAAAGTAACGTGGTCCATTTAATTTCACTTTCTAGCTCCACAGTCTGTGCAGCCTGCTTTTTTTTATCTTCAAGGTATTTACAAGCCTTGCAATCTAAATTAACTAGAGGTAGTGACGTGCTAGAACTCCACCCTCTATATGCTGCAGAGGATGGAGGAGCATCAAAAGGCCATTCAAGCCTACACAGCCACCTATGACATAGGAAAAGGAGTGGGGATGCGCCTGAGTCAAGCGCAGTGGAGACTGATTTCCGTGTTGTGCAAGGTTCTGCAGCCATTTGAACTTGCCACACGAGAAGTCAGTTCCGACACTGCCAGCTTGAGTCAGGTGATTCCCCTGATCAGGCTTTTGCAGAAGCAGCTGGAGAAAGTGAGGGAGGAGCTGATACACCATTGCGATTCCACCAAGCATGTAGTGGATGAAGCCCTTCGTACGCTTTGCCAGGATCCGAGGGTGGTCAGTCTTTTAAAGTCAGAGGAATACATTCTGCCCACCGTTCTCGATCCTCGGTTTAAAGCGTATGTTGTGTCTCTGTTTCCGGCGGACACAAGTCCACAGCGGTGCAAAGACCTGCTGGTCAGGAGATTGTCCTCTGAAGAGGACCGTCCCATGCCACCAGCTCCACCTTCATTTTCATCACTGTTTGTGCAGTTCCAAAAAAGAGGAACTGCCATTTCTATTGCTACCTTCTTTCTTTTTTGTCTATTTCTCTATTATAAAAAATTAATTAAAAAAATAATTGGAAAAAAATATTACAAAATTTTAAAAAATGTAGCTTGTACTGCTATTTAAAAGTCTAACTACGATCATTCACTGTTGTTGTACCCAAAAATAATAGGTACTGCTATTAAAGTACAGTCCAGTGGTACTCTCCTGTGCCGCAGATAATTTGTAAAAGCTTTGCCGAGTGTGTGTAGTTATGTATCACAGGTTTTAAGAAGAGGCACAACACTGACAACCTGTTAGAGAAACTGAGGGAAATATTCTCTCTGTGGCTCACCCCACTTAGACTCTCCTGGGGATTCGAATAACTGCCATTTCTATTACTACCTTATTTCTTTCTCTATTTAAAAGAAACAAAATAACTGCCATTTCTAGTACTACCTTCTTTCTTTCTATATTTAAAACAAAAAAAAACCTGTCATTTCTATTACTACCTTCTTTCTTTCTCTATGTAAAAGAAACTAAATAACTGCCATTTCTAGTACTACCTTCTTTCTTTCTATATTTAAAACAAAAAAAACCTGTCATTTCTATTACTACGTTAATTGTTTGTGCAGTCACAAAAAAGAGGAACTGCGCCCTTAACTGCTATGTTGGTTTTAGACGTCCATCCGGTGTCCGCCATCTGTTCCCTGGAATTCAGACCAGTTGAGGGTTTTTTTATTATATTGTGGGGACCACTCCACTACGCAGTCCAGATACTTTTTTGGTGGAATTCAGACCAGTTGAGGGTTTTTTTATTATATTATGGGGACCACTCCACTACGCAGTCCAGATACTTTTTTGGTGGAATTCAGACCAGTTGAGGGTGATATATTGTGGCCCCGGTACCAAATTGTGTATCGGGACCACTGCACTATGCAGTCCAGAAAGCTACCTCGGTGAAACGTTTTGGACTAAAAACAATATTGTGAGGTGTGAAGTGTTCAGAATAGACTGGGAATTAGTGTAAATAATTGCTAATGAATGTTATTGAGGTTAATAATAGCGTAGGAGTGAAAATAAACAAAAAAAAATTGATTTTAAAACTTTTTATGTTTTTTTCAAAATAAATCCGAATCCAAAACCTTAAATCCGAACCAAAACCTTTCGTCAGGTGTTTTGCGAAACAAATCCGAACGCAAAACCTTAAGCAAATCCGAATCCAAAACACAAAACACGAGACACCAAAAGTGGCCGGTGCACATCCCTAATTAAAGCTGATATAAGAGACCTGGGGGTAAATGTATGAAGTTTCCCTTTACAAGGCAGCGCTGCTTTAAATTTAAGCGCTGAAGACGCCGAACTCGCCGGAGTTGAAGAATCTGGAGGTTCATACATTTACCCCCTGGGCTGGATGGCCTGACACGGGAGACCGTCACATGACATCAGAATTATAAGCAATGATACCACTGTTTATACAGAAATTAATATAACAATGCTCATGTTAATAGCTCCCATGTCTACTTCTTCATAAAATATTTAACAATTATGTTATACTGATTTTCAAATACTTTTTCTAATACGGAATTTAACCTCACCTTCTAGACCAGGGCTGTTTTCAGAGAAATGAGCGCTTGCATCTAGTTGTAAACTGCAAAAAAATTATTTTACAACTATGGAGACAAAACTGTGCACTGGATCTATTATTACATTATAATCTGTATGTACAAATATTTATATAGCTTAATAAAAACAGTGAAGATGTTTATACACATATAATCATCACTTGTGTATTATAAAATTATTAATAAATTAAGTATAGATAAACTTATAAATAAAAAGATGATCTATTTTCTTGGTATGGTAATAGTTGTATAGCTAATTATGATGAGGTCAGATAAGCAGAGATAAGGAGAGTGTGGTCTTCTTTACATATATAAATAATGTATTTGTGGCTAAATGATTTTTTTCAAAACATAAGATGTTCCGGTCCTGATATATAAATTAAACGAGTTAACGTGTTTTTGTTTATTTAATGTAAGGCTCCATTTACAGTTTTACAGTTGGTCTGTCCAATTCCACACACATTTCCTGCATAGATCTACCTAATTATATTGTACCTAAATTGTGGTGTGATTTACCCAGGAAGGATTCTGCTCATTTTAATCTGCAGAAAATAATAGATATTACGTTACAGAACATTATATACCCTTAGAACATATCAGGTGAGGAAGGAATGAGGATTGGGGCTTAGAATTGTCCGAGAGACGACGCACCCGGCTGTCCGAGCCTCTGTCCTTCTTATGATGAGACCTAATCATCTTCTCTACAGCGCAATAAACCTGTCATTTACAGTTATAGGATGTTTATAATAATCACACTCACTCCTAGTATTTATAATGTGCATGTGTGATATTTTAAGCTTAAACAGGAGGTTATAGATCATTGTGTACAGAGAACACATATTTCCTACATAAAAATGTCCAGCATTTGCCTCCAATAGCAATTGCCTCAGTACGGTTAATATCTAGACAGTCAAGTGCTAAAAATGACAATCACTAAATAAGTAAATAATAACATTTGTAGATACATTGTGAGGAATTCAATTGACCACAAGATATTTTTTAACACCGCTATTAAAGTTATTTTATCGTTTACCAATAATCATAGGCTATGTGATTTGTGTGGTTCCAAAGCACAAAGCGATTTATTAGCAAAAGCAAAAGAATAACAATTAAATAAATAAGTACGGCCGATACATACGCTGCGCGGTGCTGTGCACTGCTGGATCCAACCATACAGTCCTGAAGCCTGTGGTCAAAGTGACTGCATGCTGGTCCCAGAGCCCCTGCTTATATACATTCAGTGATACAGTGAAAACAATACAGATGATTTGGCATGTTTCCATAGGTTCAAGCTTCAGGAAGGTCCATTGTAATGCAGGTCATTGGCCAGTTCAAACGATACCATCCAAGGGTGGGGGTCTGCTCTCCAGAAGATGCATACTAATCTTACCGCCAAGAACTAGTTCAAACTGATCTATTTACATTATAGAAACAATACCATTTCACATCATTTATTCCGTATAATTCATATCTAGCATACGCAAGGTGCGATCCTTTAGGCCGGCGGTTCCCAAACTGTGCGCCGCGGCTCCCAGGGGTGCCGCGGCGCTGTCACTGGGGTGCCGCGGGCCAGCCATAAAAAAAAAAGAAAGAGCACATAAACTTACCAATCCGCCGGGCGCCGGGACCCAGCAGCCTCCTCTCTCTCGCAGCTGTCACTGAATATTGACGTCAGTAACAAGCTGCTGCGGGAGAGAGGAGGCTACTGGGTCCCGGCGCCCTGCGGATTGGTAAGTTTATGTGCTCTTTCTTTTTTTTATGGCTGGGAGAAGCGGAGGAGGACAGCGGGAAGCGGAGGAGGACAGCGGGCAGCGGAGGACAGCGGGAAGCGGAGGAGGACAGCGGGAAGCGGAGGAGGACAGAGGGCAGCGGAGGAGGACATAGGGAAGCGGAGGAGGGCAGAGGAGGACAGCGGGCAGCAGAGGAGGACAGAGGGCAGCAGAGGAGGACAGCGGGCAGCAGAGGAGGACAGCGGGCAGCGGAGGAGGACAGCGGGCAGCGGAGGAGGACAGCGGGAAGCGGAGGAGGACAGAGGGCAGTGGAGGAGGACATAGGGCAGCGGAGGAGGACATAGGGCAGTGGAGGAGGGCAGAGGAGGACAGCGGGCAGCAGAGGAGGACAGAGGGCAGCAGAGGAGGACAGCGGGCAGCAGAGGAGGACAGCGGGCAGCGGAGGAGGACAGCGGGCAGCGGAGGACAGCGGGAAGCGGAGGAGGACAGCGGGCAGCGGAGGACAGCGGGAAGCAGAGGAGGACAGTGGGCAGCAGAGGGGGACAGCGGGCAGCAGAGGAGGACAGCGGGCAGCAGAGGAGGACAGCGGAAAGCAGAGGAGGACAGAGAACAGCGGGCAGCAGAGGAGGACAGCGGGCAGCAGAGGAGGACAGCGGGCAGCAGAGGAGGACAGCGGGCAGCGGAGGAGGACAGCGGGAAGCGGAGGAGGACAGCGGGAAGTGGAGGAGGACAGAGGGCAGCGGAGGAGGACATAGGGAAGCGGAGGAGGACAGCGGGCAGCAGAGGAGGACAGAGGGCAGCAGAGGAGGACAGCGGGGCAGCAGAAGAGGACAGCGGGAAGCAGAGGAGGACAGAGGACAGCGGGCAGCAGAGGAGGACAGAGGGCAGCAGAGGAGGACAGCAGGCAGCAGAGGAGGACAGCGGGGCAGCAGAGGAGGACAGAGGGCAGCAGAGGAGGACAGCGGGCAGCAGAGGAGGACAGCGGGCAGCGGAGGAGGACAGCGGGCAGCGGAGGACAGCGGGAAGCGGAGGAGGACAGCGGGCAGCGGAGGACAGCGGGAAGCAGAGGAGGACAGTGGGCAGCAGAGGGGGACAGCGGGCAGCAGAGGAGGACAGCGGGCAGCAGAGGAGGACAGCGGAAAGCAGAGGAGGACAGAGAACAGCGGGCAGCAGAGGAGGACAGCGGGCAGCAGAGGAGGACAGCGGGCAGCAGAGGAGGACAGCGGGCAGCGGAGGAGGACAGCGGGAAGCGGAGGAGGACAGCGGGAAGTGGAGGAGGACAGAGGGCAGCGGAGGAGGACATAGGGAAGCGGAGGAGGACAGCGGGCAGCAGAGGAGGACAGAGGGCAGCAGAGGAGGACAGCGGGGCAGCAGAAGAGGACAGCGGGAAGCAGAGGAGGACAGAGGACAGCGGGCAGCAGAGGAGGACAGAGGGCAGCAGAGGAGGACAGCAGGCAGCAGAGGAGGACAGCGGGGCAGCAGAGGAGGACAGAGGGCAGCAGAGGAGGACAGCGGGCAGCAGAGGAGGACAGCGGGGCAGCAGAGGAGGACAGCGGGAAGCAGAGGAGGACAGAGGACAGCGGGCAGCAGAGGAGGACAGAGGGCAGCAGAGGAGGACAGCGGGGCAGCAGAGGGAGACAGCGGGCAGCAGAGGAGGACAGCGGGCAGCTGAGGAGGACAGCGGGCAGCAGAGGGGGACAGTGGGCAGCAGAGGAAGACAGAGGGCAGCAGAGGAGGACAGCAGAGGAGGACAGAGGGCAGCGGGCAGCAGAGGAGGACAGCGGGACAGCAGAGGGGGACAGCGTGCAGCAGAGGGGGGCAGAGGGCAGCAGAGTGACAGAGGGCTGCAGAGGGGGCAGAGTGCCTGGGGGCAGAGTGCCTGGATGCAGAGGGGGCAGTGTGACAGAGGGCAGAGGAGGGGGACAGAGGGCAGAGGAGGGGGACAGCGTGACAGAGGGCAGTGAGAGGTGACAGAGGGCAGAGGGGGCAGTGTGAGAGGGGGCAGAGTGACTGGATGCAGAGGGGGAAGTGTGACAGGGGGCAGCATCAGAGGGGGCAGTGTGAGAGGGGGCAGAGTGACTGGATGCAGAGGAGGCAGTGTGTCTGGATGTAGAGGGGGCATTTTTGCATACAACTAAATAAGTATTTCTGTCCTGACCTAAATACTTATTACATTTTTTTGACCCAACTACTTCTAAAACAGGACTGCTCAGTAATTATTTTGGTGGGGTGCCTTGAAAAAATTTGGAGACTCTAAGGGTGCCGTGAACTGCAAAAGTTTGGGAACCACTGCTTTAGGCGATTGAACTGGACGTCTGCGGATAAATAGGGGATTAGAATGATACCAGACATGATATATTTCCTGTAACCTGAACCTTAGATCTCACTAAAGTGCATATAACATTATAATGTTTCACCATAAACTCTGGCACATTTGTTCATAAACGACTGTGGATTGGAACTAATATAAATATGAAATATATATAAGTGAATGTGTAAGTGTAAGTATATGCGTGCTTTATTTATCGTGCGATTGCTCCATAACACATGGTGTACTTATCGCAATTGCACGGTAAAACAATATTAAACAATATACTTTCTTTCATCCAATTATTAGAATTTGCCAGCTCCACCCTTTGATAGTGCACAAAACTATCACCTTAAAGATTTTATTGCAGGATCTCAGTAGTATGTTTCATTGTTCTGTAATGTATGTCCCCCTTTGCGTATGACCACACTGTCTGTGGATCTCAGTCAAGTTACCATAAAAGAGAGTCACAATGCTAGAAACAATTTTCATTTATTATGGAACATATACCTCTGGAGAGTGGAGATACTCTTTTGTATACCCCTCAAGGGTGCGATAGAATATAGAATATTCTAATACAGTTCTTCATGCTGAACATGTTCATCTGTCCAAAGTATGTATTTTAGCTTAGACAACATTTAAATACTGCATGTTCACCAATAACATCATCCTATGTCTATCAACAATGTCATTTACGATCTCCTTCAACCTGAGTTAGTATATACACTCTAATAATATCAACAGTTCTTTTCTTCCACACTTGTGGGCGGGCTATTGTCTGTTCGTTCTTCCCAGTCTCCCAATTTTTTGTACGTGAAACAGTGATCCACCGAATATTGGGAGACTCAAGACTAATGGACCTAGCTATCTTACCTTTCCACTAGTGATCTTTCACCCCATAATTTGTGTACCTCAGGAATATTTAGTGGAAAGAGAACTAGTCCTACTTGATATAATCTCTGAGGCACGTGAGAGCACACCCAGCACTCAATTTGGTCTAAAACTTTACCCTCCCAAGAATGATAATCATTCTCAAGGATGCCTGCTCAAGTTCGAATATTACTGGACTGGCATCGCTGGGTGTACCTCTTTTTAACTATGTGGTCAACGTACTTATGGGCGCAATACTCCTCCGACAATAGCCCCTCACACTGTCTCCAAGCTCCAAGGTTTGCAAATTTTTCTCTTCTGTTCTTCTTGGGCACAAAGTCCCCCTTGTTGCTTGCAGTCTTCAGCCAGAAGGGCACCCTTGTTGATTGAAGTCTTTTTTGCTTCAGCCAGGAGGGCCGCATATTTGTAAAATCCACGATTCTTCTTTCTTGATTGCAGAAAAGAGCTGGACCGCTGCAAACAGCTTCTACCCAGTATGGTATCAAATATGGGTTCAAAGTACTTACGGGCGCAATACCCCTCCAACAATAGCCCCTCACACTGTCTCCATGCTCCAAGGTTAGCAAATTTTCTTTTACCCCTGAATTGAATAGAGTAATTGGTTGATTGTGCTAACAACTTGTCCTTCATTCCTAACTCCTCAATATCACTACCTGAACCAGCCTCTGTCACTTGTTCACAATTGAAAGAATTAACTGTTCTGAAAAGAGAATGAGATGTGAGAAACACGGGACAGGAAAACAACAGGAAAAACTGGTACTACATGCTGGACAACAGTCTTTGCAAAATCCTTGGCTCAGGTGTTAACTGCAATTGGGGTCTCCCAGAACAGATTTACGAGTGTACTTCTGGGTGTTGACTCCTCTGCAGTGGATGGAATTGGTACCGGTGTTTCTCTGCTACCCCTAAAGACGTGATGCTGGTTGTCAACACTTGGTACCTGTCTATCAATATAGATCATTTTGTACAGAGGACACATATTTCCTACATAAATATGTCCAGCATTTGCCTCCTACAACAATAACCTTATTACGGCTAAAATCTATACAGTCAAATATTAAACAGGACAATCACTAAATAAATAAAATAAGATTTGCAGATACATTGTGGATACAATACCCTCTAGTGTCCAACATAGGAAGTACACATTATTTACTATTATTATTTATTATTATTAAAGTAAAGCAAAAAAAAAAATATTCTTATTATTATTGCAGTACCGTGTTAGCCAGAAAAATCTATGTGATGTTAAATACTTTTGTGTCAAAAATGACAAAAGTATTATAGGAGTGATACCTTTATTGGCTAACCAAAAAACATTGCTTATATTTGCTAGCTTTCAGAGCACAAAGTTGCCTGATGAAGGGGCCTCTGTGCACTGAAAGCCAGCAAATATAAGCAATGTTTTTTGGTTAGCCAATAAAGGTATCATTCCTATAATACTTTTGTCTTTTTTGACATGAAAGTATTTAACATTACATATATTATTAAAGTACATCACTTGCACAAAATGCATCCAGTCATTGTGAGGTTTAAATTCTTATTCAACAGAAAACAGCCTATAAATTCAGTGATTTTTGGGTGCGTTAAATCAAAATAACCCCCAACTCCTAATTCTTTTTCTTCTTTTCCAGGTCAAAGGATAGAGAAAAAAAAAAATCTTATAAACAATACTGACCTTCTCCTGGTAGAGCCACAATGTGACTGACACACCGGGGGCAGCGCCCGCAATCAACCAATCCAGAGAGGGTTCGTTCTGATTGGTTAGAGGACGACAGTGCATATTATTACTTCTAGAGCCGAAACTGTGCACTACAAGTGTCTGCCCTCTAATGAATGAAAGACAGTACCCCCTTACAATAAATAATAAAATGTAATGCTCCCTTTGCATAAAATAGATAATTAATTATCCCCTTAAGATAAACTAAATAACTAATATGGCCACATTAATACTTCCATTATTATTGTCCCCATAATTTTAATTCTGATAACTACTTGAAATCTTCTTTCCTTAATTTGACTAATACATATGGGGAATAAAGAAAACACTGATGGAAGAAACAGGCCGATATCAGAGGAGCATCCAACATGAAGTGAGTTAATTGCTGGTGAGTCCACCTACTTAAAAACTGGGCAGCCAATCAGAAGTGGTCTCTTATCTGTAATTTGACCAGTGGTGTAAGAGCCCATTCCTGATTAGTTGCTCGGCTTTTAAGTAGGTGGGCCCTTGTGATTAACTCTTTCTCGTCAGCTGCTCCTCATAAGAGATCCGTGTCGTCTATCAGGGATTTATTTTCATTTCTGGAAAGTATTTATTAATGAATTTATTTTCAAACCACAAATCAAAGTGCCAAAAACCATTACTAAACCGCTGCTTAGTAAATCTATCCTTAGTAATAACCTGTTAGTTACTGAAGTGGTATGTAAGTTAGTGATAGGAATAGTTCAACTATTAACAACATGAGTCACAGAGAGTATTATAAAGTAAACGTCAGTTCATAAATGTGACTTTAGACCAGAATTGTAAATAAAACCATCTAACAGTAATGTTACTCACACAGGGCCTGATTCATCAAGAAACGCAAAGTGAGCGCAATTTGCGTTTGTTAATATCGGATGGAAATTGCCGCACATACACCCATATTCTACAAGTGGATCTCAAGAAACATTTCCATTTGAATACGGGTGTAAGTACACTCTGGTTATACGGTACTTGCTGTATGTAGACAGACAGAACACACTGCAGGATACACACAATGCAAATGTACAATATAAAGTCCCATCAGAACACACTGAATTTTTTTTTAAATACATTAAAAACTCTCAACACTATAATCTGTAATAAAAAACTTAAAAAACAATTTTTTACATGATATACATATATCAGGATGTTCTTACTATGTACTGTGCATAAAATGTATTTTTACAGTTGCTCTTACTTGCAAACACATGTTCTGGCATACATACGTGTCCGTCACCACTATCAGTCAGCACTTACACCTGACCTGTAGTTGGTGCAGGTGATACAGCTAAAAATCACGTACCAGAGAGATGCCCAGAGCATGAATCAGAGGAATGTGCGCACTCAGCCTTGGCACGCCCTCACTGTACACTGCCTACGCCCCTCCCTCCCCCGTTCCACCCTTTAAACCGTAGGCTCAGAAGTGTCATTTGCGCTCACTGGTGTGAAGTCTGTTTCTTAGCAAGCGCAGAGAAATTTCACACAAAATACTGCA
Source organism: Mixophyes fleayi (assembly GCF_038048845.1). Taxonomy (NCBI): domain Eukaryota; kingdom Metazoa; phylum Chordata; class Amphibia; order Anura; family Limnodynastidae; genus Mixophyes; species Mixophyes fleayi. The sequence goes on from NC_134404.1 coordinate 116,644,814, forward strand.
CAGAGGGACTTACGTTCCTTTATGTATCAGGATCATAATGTTTTGTAATGTTTTAAAAATACAGCAGTTCATATGTTTTGTTGTTGCTTTGTTACTGCCGACTGTAAGTAATAGTGTCACATTTATATACTTCTATATTTAACACCACAATTTAATATAATAAAAAAAGAAAGATTCTTGGATAATTAATGGTAATAAAGTTTATTTTTAATAACCAAACATGTGTTTATTTCATAACAAGGGGGAGCCTAGGAGGCCATACACAGCTATTGACCCCTACAAATGCAAAAGTGATAGTTATATGTAATATGTCATACCCCGGTGTGTAACAGATAAAAGAATTTATTATTGAGCATAGTAAAGCTAAACATTTATTCCTACTCTTCTTCCCTACTCCCAGAAAACCCTTCAAAGCCTTCTTTAGTACATTCTCTAGGCTACGTACCTTTATCACAAGGTCATGTAGGGGCCTCACACGATGAGCGGCTGCGCACACTACCAGTTATTACCATAGAGATCTCACCGCACATGTTTGCTCGCACCTCTATGACCTACGCAGCAGAATGTCATCGTGAGAGGCCCCTACGGGACCTCGCGGTGAACTGAATCCGCCCCATTAACCCCTCCCACACTGCGCACATCTGAAGGTGACTTTACTTACACAGCTATAGGTACAATGCTCCCTCTTTATAATACCAGCTTAAAGGTGCTGTAATAAAGGGAGTTGAAAAAAGAGGGAACACTGTATAATGAGCAATTTTATAATGGAGATAAAATAATAATAATTACTTTGTGTGATTCAGACAAATATCATGTTACTACAGCTAAGCAGTGAGGCATGCTGGGAGTTGTAGTCCAAGTCATCTTGTATGATGTAAGAACCACAGTCTTGAATTCCCAGAGGTTTGTTGTAGAAATAAATAATTTGGAGAAAGTTTTGGGTGATTAAGCTGTTTACAAACAATGTGACAATCAGGTTGATAGTGACCCCCCCCACTAAGTGTGTTACAGGTTACACTAATATAACACACTATCTACCAATATGTGTGATGGGTCATTTTCCTGGTAAGATATTGATATTACTGAACACAATAAAGAAACATATATCACACCCGGATAACTGTTCTCCTCCAGAAGATTTACAGAGACCACACCCCATTCACCCCCCTGCAAACATTACAGCAAATAGGAGCCAGCGTAGCACTGACTAATAGGGTATACACTGGCTGACAGACAGTTACTGAAGCCAATCACAGCTATCAGTGACTTAGAGATGGGGAACACCCACATACATGTATATTTATATATTTATAAATAATGTTTATAATATACCAAAATGGGAGAAGCTCAGCTGTAGCTCCACCCACTGCTCATTCTATTGGCTAAATGGTACCAACCGGTTTCCCCTCCCTGTGATGTCACCAGTCTCTGGGCAGATTACCCCCAACTCTTGATCACCCAGATATCTTTATACAACCTCCCCATTCATAAAATGCAGCATGAAGAGGCTCAGTGAAGGTGGCAGTGACGGTGTGTAAGTGTCTGATCGGGTCACACAGAGAATAAAAGGACAGCTGTCCAGCCTCATAATCCAGATATATCCTCACTCTATCATAGGGAATATTGTCAGGTAACTGGATCACTTTACTGTTATGTCTCACTGTATACTGATAATTTCACCCCCCACCCAAACCCCAGGACTTATTATTACAGCCAATGAGTGACTGATCTCCTCCCCTGTCTATACTGGGATAACACATCCCTACCCTCCACCATCCTGATTTACTGACATCCACTTCCCAGTAATGTCGCCCTGAGGAAAATCTCCTGGTGCTTATTACCTGATTATACTGAAATCTCTCTGGTGTTTCTGGACGTTTCTGGTTTATTGACACAGATGCAGTTTTCCTGTCACCTGATATATGTATATTATTACCAGCTGTGTTTACATCCAGTAATATGTCTGTAGCTTCCTGTACATATAAACATAGATTTATACCTGTTATTATATCAGATAATGTGTGTAATTTCCCAGAGATGAGACCCACACCCAGATCTCCTACACCATGGACCTGGTCATCATGTCTCTCTCTGTCCTCAGTATCACACAAGTCACCTGTGTCTGGTTCCTGTAAGACAGTCACTGGATCAGACATGTTACACAACTCCTCAATGTGACGCATCTTCCTGGACAGCTCGTCCTTCTTTATTTCCAGCTGCTGGATGAGATCAGAGACTGAGAGTGAAACGCTCTTTTCCTGCCTGTAGATCTCGCTCAGGACTCTCTTCTCTAGTTCTTCCAGCTGTCTCCTGATGTCTCTAAACAGGGCAGTGAATGTCTCTGTTACACCAGCTGCTTTTTTCTGGTTGGCTCTCCTGCGCCCCTGCAGACTCTGGACTCTTTTCTCAGTCTCCTCTCTCTTTGTGGTCAGTTTCTGCAGAACATTTCTCAGTTTTTCCTTCTTCTTCTCAGAGGCCTCATCCAGCATCTCCACCAGGTGGCCCTGATGTTCTCCGGCCAAACTACAGGACACACAGATACAGGCAGCGTCCTCAGTGCAGAAATACTTCAAAATCTCATCATGGATGGAACATTTGCTCTTTTCCATGGAAGTGGTGGGATCAATTAAGACATGTTCTGCTGACTTGTTGTCTGTCTTACAATGTATATCACATACAGAAGCTTCACACCTGAGGCAGGTTTTAAGAGCAGGTACTGGAGAGTGGACACAATAAGTGCAGAATATCCCAGTTTCCTCCTCTGGAATACAAAGGACATGTTCTGCTATGTTGCACAGCTTTCTGTTTTTCTCCAGGACAGGACGATCCTGAAACTCTGCTCTGCATTCAGGACAGGTATAAACTCCAGACCCCTCCTGTGTATCCAGCACACGATCAATACAGACCCAGCAGAAGTTGTGTCCACATCTCAGTGTTACAGGATCTGTATAAATGTTCAGACAGATGGAACAGTCCAGCTCCTGTCTCAGATCAGCAGACGCCATCGCTGACAGCAGAAGAGAGAAATGAAAGTGAAGCTCTGACACTCAGAAACCAGTGAGATCACATTCTCCACACAGGGAGAGGCTGAGCTTGTCACTCACATTATATCTATAGGCTCATTTATATTAAGAGACACATCTAATACATAAAGGGACATCATGCAGAAAAATGTACATATTTTGGAAAATAAAAAGTTCATTTAATAGGATGAAAATAATTCATTTTACAGTGATTGCACAACTGTAATCTATAAAAAAAATATCATTATTTTGTTTGTTATTAAAAAAAATTATTGAAGGCATAAATATAATTTGTTTTATTCATGATCACATAGTAAACAGTGTAAAAGTGCTATAGCTATCTAAAAGGAAAACCTAACACAAGTATTCTTTAATGTCTACTATCTACCATTTTTAGAAAATGGTTTTTACATGTAGTGCCCCCTCTGGCTTTTTTATACACATCTCCCAGTGACTGAATGTGAGGGCGGGCACTAGGACCCAGAGGAGACACACCAGCAATGGCTGCTTAGTGGGGTCAAAGTACATTATAACTAAGACAATATGAGTGACATGGGACAGATTTCATGGAGAAATGACCTCAGAGAGTGGCTGCATATAAAGACGGGAAGAAGTCCCCAACTTCAGAGAGCCAGAAGAAGGGGAAGGAGTCACCATAACAGTAAAGAAGAGAAAGTAAAAATGGGGAGTCCCCAATAAAGAAGGGGGGTCACTGGCAAAACAATGTGGAGCAAATTAATAGCGGCAGCATTGAGGATCTACCATATAGAGCCCCCATGTATAGATAGAGGAGAACATGTAGGAGACCCTAAGGAGAGGGGCAGAGAGGGCACCAGAGAGAGTGTTATAGAACAATGGGTGAGTGAAGAGGCTGCAAGAGGACACTAGTAAGAGCGAGGCTGAGAGAACACCGGACGGAGACGGCGTCAGAGACTGCGCAGTGAGTGTGAGAATCCCAGGAGGGACAGATAGAGCACAGTGAGCGTGTGTTAAAGCCCCAGGGATAAGGCCCCCACAGAGGAGGGTGAGTAACTGCGCTGGGGTGAGAAAGATGGACATATTTATTTTATGGTAATTTGCAACTCAGGTGTCGTGCTGGAGTGAAGGGGAGTGTAAAAAAAAATGTATATTATCGAGATGGTCCGGTACTCAGATCATGGAGACATCTGTTTGCACTGCACCCTAAGATACCACACCTGTGTCCTAACACCTCAAAGACACATTGCTGAAAACCTGCATCTGCAGGAACCCTCTAATCATTTATGCCCAAGCCAGAGAGCTAGCCGGTGTCAGGCCGTTAGCCTTTTGAGGATAACAATAGCAGGACACTAACCGGTATTAGCGCTACTAAACTAATAGGTGCGGAGTCTAACGTACCCCTGGTATTTGTCAGGGACCCCCGCAAAGAGGTTTGGACTTCGCTGCACAGGGTATGCCGGTCGCAGTCCTATTAGCCAGTTGCCGGTGTAGTGTAGAAGGGTCAGACGGTCCGGGTCGAGCCAATCAGGAATAAACAGTACCAGGGAGAATCCGAGAGAGTAGTCGCCAAGCCGAGGTCACAGTATAAACGGGTCACACAGAAGAAGGAGTAGTCGCCAAGCCGGGTCACAACAGTATAGCAAGAATGCTGGGAGCACAATCAGGAGCAGGAGAACCAGGAACACTAGGATTGAACCTGCTACTCTGGCACCCTAATGGCGCCAGAGCCAGGTTTAAATAGGACAGGCTGTAGAACGATTGGGTGAGCCAGGAGGCGGGGATCCCGCTGGACAGGTAGCGTCCCGTTGCTAAGCAATGGGACGAGGCAGGGCGCATGCGCCCGACAAGCCTCTGAGGCAGACGCCGCAGCGCGTCTGTTGCCTAGCAACAGAGCGCTTGCGGCCGGAAGGAAGGAGGGCGTCCGTTCCCCAGCTGAAGGAGGATCAGCGGGGACGGCGCCTGACAGCCGGGGCAAAGGAAAGTGCAATACCCCTCTATGCACCCCAGGACCACACACACAGGGGGTTACATATAATATAATGACTATGGTGTCGAAGTCGTATAATTAAATGAACGAAAGTATATTGGTTAATATTGTTTTATTGGTCGATTGCACTCAGTATGCCACGCTGCACGTGGCATACGGCGATTGCAAGGTAAAATACGCACGGACACACTTGCATTACAACATTTAATTATTTATATAATTCATATTCATATTGGTTCCGTTACACTGTAATTTATGAGCAGATAGTATTTGGTTTATTATTAGTTTATATAATAAGATTACATGTGCAATTCAGTGATATTTAAGGTTCAGGTTATAGAATGTCTAGTATCATATTAAACCCCTATTCATCAGCAGCTGTCCGGTTCCATCGCCGAAGAGATCGCATATTGCATACTCTAGTTATTGATGTTAGGGAATAAATAGCCAGATTGATATCAGAATGTGAAATGCTAATGAACTCATTGTAACTGGAGCACATCCCCTGGAGAGACGACCCCCACCTTTGGATTCCTCAGTCTGAACTAGCCTATGACCTGTGTACCCTGGACCCGCCCGAGGTCTGGACCTATGGAAGCAAGCCACGTCATTTGCATTGTTCTCTGTAACACTGAATGTGTATATATGATCATAGCTGCGCTCCCAGTATTCAGTCCACTCTGATTACAGTATTCCATAGAGATATACTGTTCACTTTGTCCCGTGGGAGCGTAGCGAAGTGCATGCAATACGAGCGCGGTATGTATCTTGTGGTATTGGCTGTACTATACTGTATCATAATATAATAATGTATTGAACTGTTGACTATTTACATCTGCTAAAATAAATCACTTTGTGCGTTAGAAACACAATACAATTGATTGGGCAATGCTTATTTGAAAACGATATAATTACTTTAATAATGGGCAGGGGTCACTTTAGGATTTTGGGTTCCCTAAAAAAAATAAAAGAATATTTCAGAACCCATAACACTCTGGCTTAAAAGTGAACCAAGAATAGTACTGTAAAACGCACACATTGATATATACACTTCATGGCCATAAGTATATAGACCCCCTTCTAATCCATTTCATCCACACCCATTGATAGCAGGTGCATAAAAACATGCATATAGCCATGTAATATCCATAGTGATGAAGAGTATATAAATAATCTATTATTTTATATTTCATTTTATAACATAATATCAGAATTAAGCCATCGTTGAATGAGGACAGTGAGTTTGCACATACAATCCCTCCCCCCACCTGTTAGTATGGAACTTGTGAATACCTGAGATACAAGTCTTGAGCAGTTGGTCAAATTAACATGTGAAAGGCTGCGATCCCTTTCTGTGGAAAGGTAAACTCTGCCCAGTAGAAAGGTATTATGTTATGTAGCAAAGAGCACAAAGTGTCTCTTGGTGCCCTGCTGATAAGACATGCAGACAGCGCCTAGCAGTGATGGATCCACGGGGGGGGGGGGGTGACCGGGGCAATCGCCCACCCTAGCGGGGGCTTGCTGCCGACAGCTGCACACTATGTAAAGGTCCTCTCGGCAGTGACAGTATGCTGCCCGGCTGCTCTGATTGTGTTTTAAACACAATCAGAGCAGCCGGGCAGCACATTGTCACTGCCGAGAGGACCTGCACATAGTGTGCAGCCGCCGGCAGCCTCAGAAGTCAGAAAGGGGCAGGGCCTAAATCGCCCCCCCCTAAATCGCCCAGGGTATAACCATTCTCTAGATCCGCCCCTGGCTCCTAGTTGGACATACTGGATAGTAAGTTGCTTGGGACCTGGGGAGCCCTGGCTAGCAGGAAAATGTTATACTGGAGTTTTGAATTAAATGAATATAAGGTGGTCGAATCTGGCTGCATATGTGATAGAGTACGTCAGAATGAATGATCATTTGTCGTTGGTTAGAATATAGCTGAGATATGGAAGTTTGTATACAGATGGTAAATGTTAATGGAATTGTCTGAGTTCAGATAAAATGATGTTAGTGCCAGAGTTATTTGGAGCTTGTGTTGGTTTTAAAAGTTAGACATTGGTTTGGTATGAATAGTGTTACATAACTGCATGCCTTGTAGTAAAGCTGCAATGCTGTGTAGATATAAAATAGGTAGTTATATGGTGTTAATCTGATTTGTATGTGATTATGTAGTCTAATAAGAACTGGGCCCTGTTGCTATGAAAGTTGCATTGGCAGTAAATTAGGCCATTACAAGTACATGTGGTTATAGATGGCTGACAATGTGTTGACTCCTGTAATACTGTACAATTCCTGGAGTTCCTGTTATATTTAGGATGGATTGTTGATTTAAATTGTAGCATTTGTGACTGTTGCAAAAGATATTTAGAATAGATGTCTTTTGTGTAAAATAGATATTTATATTGGATTTACAAGTATATTATTAGAGGTTTAAGAACTGAACCCTGCCATTGATACTGTTGTTCAGGAAGTGGTCAGATTGTTAAAGGGTAGTTTGTAATGAAAAACTTTGAAATAATGCGATTTATTGCTGAAGAAATTGAAACAGTTAATATGGCAACATGAAGGTGATCTAGAAGCTACCATGTGAAGGGAATCTGGATAGTGAATAATGGCTGTTGGACTTTGACTGAGATAAGTGAAATGAAATAATAGGAGAAATGGTAACCGTATACATGTGAGATGAATGAAGTCTTTCCTGTGTGTCCCCCTCCCACACATACACAGGAACCCCCCTACCCCCCCTACCCCCACACACACATACAGCTTTAGGCAATAGTTAGTCAAAACACACACACAATGACACGTATAGTTATATAACAGGCAAGGAATGTAATGTATTGCACCAAAATCTATACTTTGTGTAATATATTGTTACACTGTATACTGTTTTATAATATATACATAAGATTTACAATTTGAATGTTAATAATACAACACGTTTTAAATGAAAATATATCTTGTCTCTGGTTAATCTTGAAGAGATAAGCATAAGCTATTATATGAATATTGATCCTGTGGATTTAAGGTAAAATAAGAACTATATTTCTTAGGTTAAATCAGAAGTACATTTGCGAGGAGTTGGCTGCATAATTAACGTTATTAAATGGTCATCCATACATTTGCCAGATTATTAGGGAGATTAAAACCCCATTCACCCTAATAACCCTTTTACACTTAGTTAAACATTAGCAGTACAATGGGCCGTACTGAAGAGCTAAGTGACTTTCAACGTGGCACCGTCATAGGATGCCACCTTTCCAACAAGTCAGTTCGTCAAATTTCTGCCTTGATAGAGCTGCCGCAGTCAACCTTAAATGCTGTTATTGTGACATGGAAACGTCTAGGAGCAACAGCTCAGTCATGGTAGGCCATACAAGCTCACAACCAGAGCACCGAGTGCTGATGCACATAGCTCGGAAAAATTACCTGTTATCACTTGCAACTCTCACTACCGAGTTTCAAACTGCCTCTGGAAGCAACGTCAGCAAAAGAACTGTTCGCTGGGAACTTCATGGGTTGGCTTTCCATGGACGAGCAGCCGCACGCAAGCCTCAAATCACTGTGTGCAATGCCAACCGTCAACTGGAGTGGTGTATAGTACACCGCCATTCTACTCTGCAGCAGTGGAAATGCATTGTCTGGAGTAACGAATCCAGCTGCACCATCGGGCTATCCCGATGGACAAATCTGGATTTGGAAGATGCCAGGAGAATGCTTCCTACCTGAATGACTACTAATAGCTGTAAAGTTTGGTGGAGGAGGAATAATGGTCTGGGGCTGTTTGTCATGGTTTGGCCTGGGCCCCTTAGTTCCTGTGAAGGCAAATGTTCCTGCTACAGCATACAATGACATTCTAGAGAATTGTGTGCTTCCAGCTTTGTGGCAACAGTTTGGGGAAGGCCTTTTAATGTTTCAGCCTGACAATGCCGCCGTGCACATGGTGAGGTCCATGAAAAAATGGTTTACAGAGTTTGGAAGAACTTGACTGCCCTACACAGAACCCTAACCTCAACCCCATCGAACACCTTTGGGATGAATTGAAAGGCAATTGTGAGCCAAGACGTATTGCCCAACATCAGTGGTCAATATCACATAGGCTGTTGTGGCTGAGTGGATGTGAATCCCTGCAGCCATGTTCCAAAGTTTAGTGGAAAGCCTTCCCAGAAGATTGGAGGATGTTATAGCAGTAAAGGAGGGACCAACTCCATATTAATTCCCACAGTTTTGGAATGGTATGTTCAACAAATGTACAAGGGGGAAGTAAAGTGGGAGGAGCTAGAGAGAGAGAAACACACACATCAAATATCTGACTCACCAAGCTGGGATCTGGCCTGGCTCAGAGCACTTCCTTACATGTCCGCGCCGAAGCAGGGGATCAGGGAAAACCGCGTTACCAGAAAGAAGTAAGTGAAGATGACCCATATTTCGTACACCAAAGCTTGTGATGCTGTAGGGAAAGGGGGGGGGTGGAGTTTCACAAGGTGAGTGCACCACTCTGAACGGGCCTCATCTAATACCGCTTTCATACTGCCGCCCCGGCAATATCCCGGGTTTTTCAAGCCGGGTTTTTGCCGGGGCTCAGAGCGTCCAAGCTCAGAAACACCATTCATACTGCACCTCGGACCCAGGAATTTCCCGGGTTGACCCCATTCATACTGCACAAGTCTGTGCCCTGGCAATTTGTGGGAGTCATCACCAGAGCAGTTTTCATTGGCTGAAAAATGAAGACTGGATGCTGCTCCAGTGTTTAAATCCTGGCAGAAAAACCTGAACTTTGCTTCCTTTCACATAACTAGTATTTCCCAGACTTTGTACCTCTGTAATGTGGGATATCAGCTACATCAGACACCCAAATAAATACACAGCACTGCACTTTAATCAGGACAAGTAACCTTAGACTTGATGATGTGGACTGCTGATTTGTACATCGATCAACCATAGTGTTTGGCAACAAAGATTTTACTAGCTCATTTAAAGGGAAATATACTCTATCTATTAGCATGATTTATATATATAAAAAAGTACAATAGTGATGGTATGCCTTCTCTATATATCTCCAATCATGTATACCCAATGGTATATTTATGTATGTAATAGCCATTAATAAAATTTCTGTAAACTGCCCTTCTTTTCATATACATTCTTTGTATTCTCCTGCTTTAAATCCTCGAGACAGGCAGACAGCCAATCATCTTGTTTTCTGTGCAACCCGGGTTGAAAAACCCGGGTTGCACCATTCATAGTGCAGGTAACCTGGGTCCGACCCGGGAATTACCCCTCCATAAATCCCGGGTTGAAAACCCGGGTTTTTAGACCCGGGATTTTTGACTTGTACCATTCATACTGCACCAAGACCTGGGTCGTTTGAGCTCGCCCCGGGAAAAACCCGGGATTTTGGTGCAGTATGAATGGGGTATAATAGTACTTACTAAACAGGTAGTCTATCGCAGCAATGCTTCTGTCCAACACAGCTGGCTCCCACCCATCACTCCTAGACTTCCTGCACAGGTTCCTCCAATGTTCACATCTGTCTTCTCTGACCCAGGAGAATGGGGGAGCTAGACAGACATAGGCAGGTTCATTTGTTCCAGTTAAAAGTTTCAAGTTAAATTAAACACTGAACTATGTGTGTAAAAGAAGCCAGTTCACGATCTTTTGAGCTGGAGATTTGTAACTTGTTTTACAAATAGTTTTATTAGGACTGCCGAGTAACAGAGAGCAACCAAGGACTCAGTGTGTAGCCTATATCATTTATTTATGGCTATTAATTTATGGAGAAACTGGAGTGAGATCTGTATAGTTTTATACTGATAACCAAAGTTTATTAGATGATGTAAATGGTTTATTTATATGATGTATGATTTGCGGGATGACACAATTTATATTGATGACATAAAATTGTCTGCTGCTCTGAATCACTGTACATAATGACTGCATAGTGTGAGTGTGTCTATCGGCATGGTTTGGGGGAGTGTGATTAGAATAGTGTTTCCCCCAGGGTGTGACTGTGGGCAATTAGTCTAATGGGGGAGGGTGTAACTCCCTTTTAATACATAATTGGGAGTGAAGTCCCGTGGGTCACAAGGTAGCACCCCTGGGGCATATCAGATGGTGTATGGTGGGATCGTACAGTTTCAAAGGGTCCTACCCTGATCCAGTCTGTTTCAAGTCACATTCAAGTTTTCAAGTTAACCATGACCATAACTGTCCCCGGGTACTGGTGCAGCGCCGAGCCCCCAACCAAGTGTCGACTGAGCTGACAGTCAATTGTAAAGCGAGTCTGAGATATTCTGAATGCATGAAACCTGATATGAGACCGGGCCTGACACGGGAGACCGTCACATGACATCAGAATTATAAGCAATGATATCACTGTTTATACAGAAATTAATATAACAATGCTCATGTTAAAAGCTCCTATGTCTACTTCTTCATAAAATATTTAACAATTATGTAATACTGATTTTCAAACTCTTTTTGTAACACAGAATATAATCCCACCTTCTAAACCAGGGCTGTTTTCAGAGAAATGAGCACTTGAGTCTAGTTGTAAACTGCAAAAAATATTATTTTACAACTATGGAGATGAAACTGTGCACTGGATCTATTATTACATTATAATCTGTATGTACAAATATTTATACATCTTAATAAAAACAGTGAAGATGTTTATACAAATATAATCATCACTTGTTATTATGAAATGATTAATAAATTAAGTATTGCTAAACTTATAAATAAAAAGATGATGTATTTTCTAGGTATGGTAATAGTTGTATAGCTAATTCTGATGAGGTCAGATAAGCAGAGATAATGAGAGTGTGGTCTTCTTTACATATATAAATAATGTATTTGTGGCTCAATTAATTTATTCAAAACATAACATGCATCAATTAAACAAGTTAACGTATTTTTGTTTATTTAATGTAAGAGTATTGTTACAGTTTTACAGTTGGTCTGTCCAATTCCACACACATTTCCTGCATAGATGTACCTAATTATACTGTACCTAAATTGTGGTGTGATTTATCCAGGGAGATTTCTGCTCATTTTAATCTGCAGAAAATAGGAGCTATTATGTTACAGAACATTTATATAAACTTAGAACATATCAGGTGAGGAAGGAATGAGGATTGGGGCTTAGAATTGTCCGAGAGACGACGCACCCGGCTGTCCGAGCCTCTGTCCTTCTTATGATGAGACCTTATCATCTTCTCTACAGCTCAATAACCTGATATTTCCAGTTATAGGATGTTTATAATGATCACACTCGCTCCTAGTATTTATAATGTGCAGATGTGATATTTTAAGCTAAAACAGGAGGCCATAGATCATTGTGTACAGAGAACACATATTTCCTACATGAACATACTCAGCATTTACCTCTAATAGCAATTACCTCAGTACAGTTAAAATCTAGACAGTCAAGTACTAAAAATGACAATCACTAAATAAATAAAATAATAACATTTGTAGATACATTGTGGATTGGGTGTCAGCAGTGTCAGTGTGATTAGAAATGTACCTACAGCACCCTCTAGTGTCCAGCATAGGAAGTACACATTCTTTATTATTACTAAAGTATTAGTAGTGAAAAAAAGTAAAAGAAATTATTAGGCGCTATCAAGCTCTCACGTGACAATTGGTGAAAAAAAGTGATAAAATGAAAAAATACTCAAATTAAAGTGTAGGCAATCTTCAAAAAATCTAAACGATGAAACCCTTTATAATATGAAAAAAAGAAATATAATAATAGTACAACACTGTTTACAATCAACAAAATATATTCAAATCAAACATCATTCATATAGTAAAACGTTCATGAGATGGTTCTCTTCCTTTTTCTGATTAAACTTATAAAACAATTACTTGAACTATTGCGTAGTAACAGTATTTCCTATGGATTTCCTTCTGCTGTGGTGCACTCTGTGGGGATTCACTTACTGGATGAATTCTGTACAGTTGGCTCTTAATGTAATGATCTTTAGGATACTGAAGGATATTTCACCTTTGATTAAGGATTGGTGTTCTTTTGTTACAGGGGGATTGTTTTGGGCTAAAAAAAATTGAAAGAAAAATAAATGTAGGCAATATGTTTAAAATATTGTTGGTTTATCAGACTAGACAAAATAACCTCACATATAAATAACACGATTCAGAATAAAAGTGCAGGTGCTGCTATGGAACAGATGAAGAGAAGCAGTCACAGAATGTGCAGATCTTTACCAATGTCCCAGGGTACTACTGGATAAAGCTTCGAATCCAGATGTTAAACTGAAGGTAGGTTATTCTGTCACCTGCAATATCACTTGTCTGTCACCCTCCTTATTGGATTTATTATTATTATTATTATTAAAGTATATCACTGTAAAAAATGCAGCCAGTGATTGTGAGGGTTGAATTCATATTTAACAGAAATCAGCCCATTAATTCAGTAATTTTTGGGTGCGATGAGCAAAAATAGCCCCCGACTCCTAATTCCATAGAGATCTTCTTCTTTCTTCTTCTGTTCCAGGTAAATCCAGAGGATAGAAAAAACAACAATGGAGCCACAATGTGACCGACACGCCGGGGGCAGCGCCCGCAACCAACCAATCCAGAGTGGCTTTGTTCTGATTGGTTAGATGACAACAGTGAATACTATCACTTGTAGTTCCGAAAGTGTGCAGTACAAGTGTCTGCCCCCTAATAAATTACAGTAGTACCGCTTTCAATAAATAATAAAACTTAGTGCTCTCTTTGTATAAAATAATTAATCATAAACTAAATAACTAATATTGTCACATTAATACTTCCATTATTATTGTTCTCATCATTTTAATTTTAATTCTGATAAATACTTGGCTGAAATATTATTTCCTTAATTCGACTAATACATATGGGGAATAATAAAAACCTAATGGAAGAAACGGGCCGTTATCAGAGGAGCATCCAACATGAAATGAGTTAATCACTGGTGAGGTAGCCTACTTAAAAGCTGGCCAATCAGCGGTGTAAGAGCCCATTCCTGATAGGTTGCTCGGCTTTTAAGTACGTTGGTTCGCCATTAACTCATTTCTCGTCAGGTGCTCCTCATGAGAGATCCGTGTCGCCCATCAGAGATTGCTTTTCATTTCAGGTAAGTATTTATTAATTAATTAATTTTCAAACCACACATCAAAGTGCCAAAAACCATTACTAAACCGCTGCTTAGTAAATCTATCCTTAGTAATAACCTGTTAGTTACTGAAGTGGTATGTAAGTTAGTGATAGGGATAGTTCAACTATTAACAACATGAGTCACACAGAATATTTAAAAGTAAACGTCAGTTCATAAATGTGACTTTAGACCAGAATTGTAATAAAACCATATAACAGTAATGTTACTCACACAGGGCCTGATTCATCAAGAAACGTAAAGTGAATGCAATTTGCATTTTTTAGGATGGAAATTGCCGCACATACACCTGTATTCTACAAGTGGATCTCAAGAAATGTTTCCATTTGAATACGGGTGTAACTATACGGTACTTGCTGTATGTAGACAGACAGGAAACACTGCAGGATACGCACAATGCAAATGTACAATATAAAGTCCCATCAGAACACACTGAAGTTTTGTATAAATACATTAACAATACTATAATCTGTAATAAAAAACAATTTTTTTTTTACATGATATACATATATCAGGATGTTCTTACTGTACATAAAATGTATTTTTACAGTTTCTCTTACTTGCAAACACATGTTCTGGCATACATACGTATCCGTCATCACTATCAGTCAGCACTTACACCTGACCTGTAGTTGGTGCAGGTGATACAACAAAAATATCACGTACCTGAGAGATGCTCAGAGCATGAATCAGAGGAATGTGCGCACTCAGCCTTGGCACGCCCTCACTGTACACTGCCTACGCCCCTCCCTCCCCTGTTCCACCCTTTAAACCGTAGGCTGTTGGAAGTGTCATTTGCGCTCACTGGTGTGACGTCTGTTTCTGAGCATGCGCAGAGGAATTTCACACAAAATACTGCACAGAGGGACTTACGTTCCTTCATGTATCAGGATCATAATGTTTTTTAAAGTTTTAAAAATACAGCAGTTCATATGTTTTGTTGTTGCTGGGTTACTGCCGACTGTAAGTAATAGTGTCACATTTATATACTTATATATTTAACACCACAATTTAATATAATAAAAAAGAAAGATTCTTGGATAATTTAAGAGAAATAAAGTTTAATTTTTAATAACCAAACATGTGTTTATTTCATAACAAGGGGGGGCCTAGGAGGCCATACACAGCTTTTGCCCCCTACAAATGCAAAAGTGATACTTATATGTAATATGTCATACTCCGGTGTGTAACAGATAAAAGTATTTAATATTGAGCATAGTAAAGCTAAACAACTTTTCCTGTTCTTCTTCCCTACTCCCCAAAACCCCTTCACAGCCTTCTCTAGTACATTCTCTAGGCTACGTACCTTTATCACGAGGTCCTGTAGGAGCCTCACGTGATGAGCGGCTGCGCACACTACCGGTTATTACCATAGAGATCTCACCGCACATGTTTGCTCGCACCTCTATGACCTACACAGCAGAATGTCATCGTGAGAGGCTCCTACGAGACCTCGCGGTGAACTGAATCCGCCCCATTAACCCCTCCCACACTGCGCACATCTGAAGGTGACTTTACTTACACAGCTATAGGCACAATGCTCCCTCTTTATAATACCAGCCTAAGGGTGTTGTAATAAAGGGGGTGGAATAAAGAGGGAACACTGTATAATGAGCACTTTTATAATGGTGATAAAATAATAATAATTACTTTCTGTGATTCAGACAAATATAATGTTACTACAGCTAAGCAGTGAGGCATGCTGGGAGTTGTAGTCCAAGTCATCTTGTATGATGTAAGATACACAGTCTTGAACTACAATTCCCAGAGGTTTGTTGTAGAAATAAATAATTGGGAGAAAGCTTTGGGTGATTAAGCTTTTTACAAACAAAGTGATAATCAGGATGTTAGTGACCCCCTCCCCCACTAAGTGTGTTACAGGTTACACTAATATAACACACTATCTACCAATATGTGTGATGGTCATTTTCCTGGTAAGATATTGATATTACTGAACACAATAAAGAAACATATATCACACCCAGATAACTGTTCTCCTCCAGAACATTTACAGAGACCACACCCCATTCACCCCCCTGCAAACATCACAGCCAATAGGAGCCAGCATAGCACTGACTAATAGGGCATACACTGGCTGACAGACAGTTACTGAAGCCAATCACAGCTATCAGTGAATCAGAAATGGGGAACACCTACATACAAGTATATTTATATATTTATAATGAAAGTTTCTAACACACCAACAACTTGGGAGGAGCTCAGCTATAGCTCCACCCACTGCTTCATTCTATTGGATAAATGTTACACCGATCAGATTCTCCTCTCTGTGATGTCACCAGTCTGTGGGCAGATTTCTTACATGATATTACATCTCTCTCTTTTCCTGACTCCCCCAGATATCTTTATACAACCTCTCCATACATATAATGCAGTATGAAGGGGCTCAGTGAAGGTGGCAGTGACGGTGTGTAAGTGTCTGATCGGGTCACACAGAGAATAAAAGGACAGCTGTCCAGCTTCATAATCCAGATATATCCTCACTCTATCACAGGGAATATTGTCAGGTAAAGGGATCACTTTACTGTCATGTATCACTGTATACTGATTATTATACCTCCACATACACCAGGACTTGTTATTATCTCCAATGTATGACTGATCTCCTCCCCTATCTATACTGGGATAACACATCCCTACCATCCAGCTCCATGATTTACTGACATCAACTTCCCAGTAATGTCACCCTGAGGAAAATCTCTTGGTGCTTATTACCTGAGGACACTGAAATCTCTCTGGTGTTTCTGGACGATTCTGGTTTATATCCGACCAGGATGCAGTTTTCCTGTCACCTGATATATGTATATTATTACCAGTTGTGTTTACATCCAGTAATATGTCTGTAGGTTCCTGCACATAGATCCCTGTATTTATACATGATATTATATCAGATAATGTGTGTAATTTCCCTGAGATCAGACCCACATCCAGATCTCCTACACCATGGACCTGGTCATCATGTCTCTCTCTGTCCTCAGAATCACACAAGTCACCTGTGTCTGGTTCCTGTAAGACAGTCACTGGATCAGACATGTTACACAACTCCTCAATGTGACGCATCTTCCTGGACAGATCGTCCTTCTTTATTTCCAGCTGCTTGATCAGATCACAGACTGAGAGTGAAACGCTCTCTTCCTGCCTGGAGATCTCACTCAGGACTCTCTTCTCTAGGTCTTCCAGCTGTCTCCTGATGTCTCTAAACAGGGCAGTGACTGTCTCTGTTAAACCAGCTGCTTTTTCCTGATCTTCTCTCCTGAGCTCCTGCAGACTCTGGACTCTTTTCTCAGTCTCCTGTCTCTTTGTGGTCAATTTCTTCAGAACATTTCTCAGTTTCTCCTTCTTTTTCTCAGAGGCCTCATCCAGTGACTCCACCTGATGTCCTCTGTGTTCCCTGATCAGACAGGACACACAGATACAGGCAGCATCCTCAGAGCATAAATACTTCACAATCTCGTCATGGACAGAGCATTTTTTGTTCTGAGTAGACAGGAACCTCCCCATTATGTTACACAGAGTTATGTTCCTCTGCACTACAGGACGTTTCTTGAACTCTGCTCTGCATTCAGGACAGGTATAAACTCCAGACCCCTCCTGTGTATCCAGCACATGATCAATACAGACCCGGCAGAAATTGTGTCCACATCTCAGTGTTACAGGATCTGTATAAATGTTCAGACAGATGGAACAGTCCAGCTCCTGTCTCAGATCAGCAGACGCCATCGCTGACAGCAGATGAGAGAAATGAAAGTGTCTGTGGCACACAGAAACCAGTGGGATCACATTCTCCAAACAGGGCAAGGCTGAGCTTGTCACTCAAATTATATCTATAGGGTCAGTTATACTAAGGGACATATCTAATACATAAAGAGACATCATGCAGAACAATGTACATATTTTGGAAAATAAAAAGGTCATTTAATAGGATGAAAATAATTAATTTTACAGTGACAAGT
Organism: Mixophyes fleayi; assembly: GCF_038048845.1. Classification (NCBI taxonomy): domain Eukaryota; kingdom Metazoa; phylum Chordata; class Amphibia; order Anura; family Limnodynastidae; genus Mixophyes; species Mixophyes fleayi. Next base: position 116,662,925 of record NC_134404.1, read on the forward strand.
ATTCTTTAATGTCTACTATCTACCAGTCTTACAAACCTGTTTTTACATGTATTGCCCCCTTTGGCATTGTCAGGGGTGGATTGGGAACTTAAAGTGGCCCTGTAAAAGTTCTGGAAGTGGCCTCTTGTGGGTGGGACGGGACCAAAACAACTGTAGGCAGGGCCAACACCAAAGGAGGCAGGATTAGTACAAAGTTGACTGTGCCACAAAAGAGCTGTAAAGTACTAGACTGCCCGTTACATATCACCCTTCCCCCAACATTCCCACCCATGGGACAGACTTGTCCCTGGGCGGGACAGAGTCCTAAATCAGGACTGTCCCACTGATAACTGGACAGTTGGGTGGTATGATTATTGGTTCACCCACATAATGGCTGCCTCCAATATGTACGAGCGATGGGTACACTTTGACTAATACAGAGAAAGTAGGACAGCATGAGCAACTAAATTTAGCAGAAGTAAACCAGTAACAATATATACATATTTGTGTTTATTTAATAACATGATGCAGAGGAACTGCCAGTATAGAAAAATACCGTTGTCAGACTGTACTGCTCCCTCATACCTGTTCTTGTCACTTTCCCCACCTGTGGCTTCTGGTGTTTTAAGATCAGTTGCTGCCTGTCTGGATCTTGGAATGTTGGGGGCCCTATTTGGAAAAAAAATGGGTATATGAAATTTAGAGAACCCCAACCAGTGCCCCCTCACCTCTTCAAACACAACACTGACATCACCCCCTTGTCATCACACAAACAAACACACACAACACTGACATCAGCCCACCCCACCTCTTCGCACACACAACACTGACATCAGCCCCCCTACCTCTTCACATACACAACACTGACATCAGCCCCCCCCCCACCTCTTCACATACACAACACTGACATCAGCCCCCCACCTCTTTACACACAAAACACTGACATCAGCCCCACCTCTTCACACACTGAACACTGCCATCAGCCCCCCCACCTCTTCACACACACAACAGACATCAGTCCCCCCACCTCTTCACACACAACACTGACATCAGCCCGCCCACCTCTTCATAGACAACACTGACATCAGTCCCCCCCACCTCTTCACACACATCACCCCGTTGTCATCACACACACACACACAACACTGACATCAGCCCCCCCACCTCTTCACACACACAACACTGACATCAGCCCCCCTACCTCTTCACACACAATGACATCAGCCCCCCCACCTCTTCACATACACAACACTGACATCAGCCCCCCCCACCTCTTCACATACACAACACTGACATCAGCCCCCTCACCTCTTCACACACAAAACACTGACATCAGCCCCACCTCTTCACACACTGAACACTGCCATCAGCCCCCCAACCTCTTCACACACACAACAGACATCAGTCCCCCCACCTCTTCACACACAACACTGACATCAGCCCGCCCAGCTCTTCATAGACACTGACATCAGTCCCCCCCACCTCTTCACACACATCACCCCGTTGTCATCACACACACACACACAACACTGACATCAGCCCCCCCCCCACACCTCTTCATACTCACCTGTCATCCGCTTCCAACCAAGCTTTCTGCTCTGCTCACATGGGACGAAACCTGTTACATGGTGCGCGTCCAATGTGATATCTAGTTCTTACAAGATGGGCCACACATAGGGGGGAGGGAGGGACAGATCCACGGCCACTAGAATGAAGGTGGCTAGTCCCGGGGAAAGGGGACAGCTATCTTCCTTGTGTTAAAAAAAAAGTATGCAATTAAAAATTTTAAAAAACCGTCAAGCGGCACACTATCGGGAAAATTCCCAGTAAGGCCTATGACCACTCCGCCCTTGGGCGTTGTTAACACACCTCCCAGTGCCTGAATGTGTGCGTGAGCACTAGGACCGAGCGGAGACACACCAGCAATGGCTGCTTAGAAAGGCCAATGTCATAATAACTGAGACAACATGAGTGACATGGGACAGATTTCAGGGAGAAATTACCTCACAGTGTGGCTGCATATAAAGAGGGGAAAAAGTCCCCAACTTCAGAGAGCCACAAGAAGGGGGAGAAGTCACCATAACAATTTAGAAATAGAGAGTAAAACGGGGGTTCCCCAATACAAGGGGGGGGGGGTGTTACTGGAAAACAATGTGAGCAAATATATAGTGGCAGCATTGAGGATCTACCATATAGAGTCCCCATGCATAGATGGAGGAGAACATGTAGGAGACCCTATGGAGACGGACAGAGAGGACACCAGAGAGGGTGTTATAGCACAAGGGGTGATTAAAGAGACTAAATGAGGACACTAGTGAGAGGGAGGCTGAGAGTGCACCGGATGGAGAGGGCATCAGAGACTGCGCAGTGAGTGTGAGAATCCAAAGAGGGGCTGATAAGCACAGTGAGCGTGTGTTATAGCCCCAGGGATAAGGCCCCCACAGAGGAGTGTAATTAATTGCGCTGGAGTGAGAAAGATGTATATATTTATTTTAGGGTAATTTGCAACTCAGGTGTCATGCTGGAGTGAAGGGGAGTGTAAATAATGTGTTTATTTTAAAGAGATGGTCTGGTGCCCAAATCATGGAGACATCTGTTTGCACTGCGCCCTAAGATACCACACCTGTGTCCCAACACCTCAAAGACACATTGCTGAAAACCTGCATGTGCAGGAAGCCTCTGATCATTTATACCCAAGCCAGAGAGCTAGTCGGGGCAGAGGGAACTGCATTACCCCTCTATGCACCCCAGGAGCACACACACAGGGGGTTGCATATATAACTAATTTATAATGATTATGGGCAGGGATCACTTTAGGATTTTGGGTTCCATAAACAAAAAAAGAAAATGCTGCGGAACCCATAACAGTATGGCTTACAAGTGAACCAGGAATCTTACTGTAAAATGCACACATTGATAGATACACTTTATTAACAAAAGTATATAGACCCCCCCCCTTCTAATCCATTTCAGCCACACCCATTGCTAACAGGTGCATACAATCAGGCATACAGACATGTAATATCCATAGTTACACATTAGCAGTAGAATGTGCTGTACTGAAGAGCTCAGTGACTTTCAACGTGCCACCGTCATAGGATGCCACCTTTCCAACAAGTCAATTTGTCAAATCTCTGCCCTGATAGAGCTGCCATAGTCAACTGTAAATGCTGTTATTGTGACATGGAAACGTTTAGGAGCAACAGCAGCTCAGTCATGGTAGGCCATACAAGCTCACAACGAGAGCACCGAGTGTTGAATCACATAGTTCAGAAAAATTACCTGTTATCACTTGCAACTCCCACTACCGAGTTCCTAACAGCCTCTGGAAGCAACGTCAGCATAAGAACTATTCTCTGAGAGCTTCATGAATTAGCTTTCCATAGAGCCTCAGATCACTATGTGCAATGCTAAGCATCAAATGGAGTGGTGTATAGCACACTGTCATTCTACTCTGCAGTGGTGGAAATGCATTTTCTAAAGTAACGCATCCTGCTTCACCATCTGGCAATCTCAATGGATAAATCTGGATTTGGCAGATGCCAGGAGAATGCTTCCTAGCTGAATGCCTACTACCAACTGTAAAGTTTGGTGGAGGAGGAATAAAAGTCTGGGGCTCTTTGTCATGGTTTGGCCTGGGCCCCTTAGTTCCTGTGAAGGCAAATGTTCCTGCTACAGCATATAATGACATTCTAGAGAATTGTATCTTACAACTTTGTGGCAACAGTTTGGGGAAAGCCTGTTCCTGTTTCAGCATGACAATGCCCCCGTGCACAAAGTGAGGTCAATTAAAAAATGGTTTATAGAGTTTGGAAGAACTTTACTGCCCTGCACAGAACCCTAACATCAACCCAGTCTAACACCTTTGGGATGAATTGAAAGGTGATTCTGAGCCAAGCCGTATTGCCCAACATCGGTGGTCGATATCACAAAGGCTATTGTGGCTGAATGGATGTGAATCCCTGCAGCCATGTTCCAAAGTTTAGTGGAAAGCCTTCCCAGAAGATTGGAGGCTGTTATAGCAGTAAAGGGGGGACCAACTCCATATTAATTCCCGTAGTTTTGGAATGGTATGTTCAATAATTGTACAAGGGGTGAATAAAGTGGGAGGAGAGAGAAACACACACCTCAAATATTTGACTCACCAAGCTGGGATCTGGCTTGGCTCAGAGGACTTCCTCACATGTCCACGCTGAAGCAGGGGATGAGGGATATCCGCGTTACCAGAAGAAGTGAAGATGACCCATATTTCGTACACCAGGGCTCGTGTTGCTGTACGAAAGGGGGGGTGGAGTTTCACAAGGTGATTGCACCACTCTGAATGGGCCTCACCTAATTGTACTTACCAAACAGGTTGTCTATCGCAGCAATGCTTCTGTCACAGCTGGCTCCCACCCATCACTCCTAGACTTCCTGCACAGGTTCCTCCAATGTTCACATCTGTCTTCTCTGACCCAGAAAAATGGGGGAGCAGGACAGGCATAGGCAGGTTCATTTGTTCCAGTAAAAAGTTTCAAGTTAAATTAAACACTGAACTATGTGTGTAAAACCAGTTCATTAACTTTTGAGCTGGAGATTTCTGTAACTTGTTTTAAAGTTTTACAAAGACTTTTATTAGGACTGCCGAGTAACACAGAGCAACCAAGGACTCAGCGTGCAGCCTATATCCTTTATTTATGTCTAATAATTTATGGGGAAACTGGAGTGACATCTGTATAGTTTTATACTGAAGTTTATTGGATGATGCAATTGGTTTATTTATATGATGTATGATTTGCGGGATGACACGATTTATTTTGATGACATAAAATTGTCTGCTGCTCTAAATCACTGTACATAATGACTGCATAGTGTGTGAGTGTGTCTAGAGCAAATTTGCTTTGGGGGAGTGTGATTAGAATAGTGTTTTTCCCAGGGTGTGACTGTGGGCAATAAGTCTAATGGGGGGAGGGTGCAACTCCATTTCAATGGATAAGTGGGGGTGCAGTCTCGTGGGTTACAAGGTAGCACTCCCAGAGAATGACAGATTGTATATGATGTATTAAAGTAATTTCATCGTTTTCCAATAAGCATTGTCTATGCGATTTGTGTGGTTCCAAAGCACAAGCAATTAATTTAGCAAAAGCAAAAGGTTAACATTTCAATAAATAAGTACAGTACAGCCGATACATACCCTGCGTCTGCTGCGCAATGCTGGGTCCAGCATACAGTCATTCAGTCCTGAAGTCTGTGGTCAATATGACTGCATGCTGGTCTCAGAGCCCCTGCTTATATACATTCAGTGATACAGTGAAAACAATACAGATAATGTGGCTTGCTTCCATAGGTTCAGGCTTCAGGAAGGTCCAGTGTAATGCAGGTTATTGGCCAGTTGAAATGATGCCATCTAGGGGTGGGCTTGGCTTCTCCAGAAGATGCATACTTAGTTTTCCCGCCAAGAACCGGTTCAAACTGATCTATTAGCATTACACAGGCAATATTATTCTAATCATTTATTCCCTATCATCGATAACTAGTGCACGCAATGTGCGATCCTTTCGGTGAATGAATCGGACAACTGCGTATAAATAGGGGATAAGAATGATACCAAACATGATATGCTTCCTGTGACCTGAACTTTGAATATCACTAAAGTGCATATAACCTTACAATATTTAACTATAAACTAAATAACAATTGTTCATAAACGACTGTGGATTGGAACTATTATAAAAATGAAGTATATACAAGTGAATGTGTAAGTGCGTGTATTCCTGCGTTATTTATCGTACAATTGCATCATGACACGTGGCATACTGATTGCAATTGCACGGTAAAACAATATTAATCAATATACTTTCTTTCCTTCAATTATTTGACTTTGACAGATGGGATCGTACGGTTTAAATGGGTCCAACCCTGATCCAGTAAAGATCACGTCACATTCAAGTTAACCATGACCATAACAGTCCCTGGGTACTGGTGCAGTACCGAGCCCCCAACCAAATGCCGACTGAGCTGACAGTTAATTGTAAAGGGAGTCTGAGATATGCTGAATGCATGAAAGCTTAATATAAGAGACCAGGGCTGGGTGGTCTGACACGGAGACCGTCACATGACATCAGAATTATAAGCAATGAGATCACTGTTTATACAGAAATTAATATAACAATGCTGATGTTATAAGCTCCTATGTCTACTTCTTCACAAAATATTTAATAGTCATGTAATACTGACTTTCAAACTTTTATTCTAATACAGAATATAATCCCACTATCTAAACCAAGGCTGTCTTCAGAGAAATGAACACTTGCGTCTAGTTGTAAACTGCACAAAATGTGATTATTACAACTATTGAGATGAAACTGTGCACTGGATCAGTATTACATTATAATCTGTATATAAAAATCTATATATAGCTTAATAAAAAACAGTGACAATGTTTAAAACACAATCATCACTTGTGTATTATAAAATGATTAATAAATAATCCATTGCTTTAGGTATCAATAAAAAGTTGATCTATTTCCATGGTATGTTCACTGAATAAAAAAATCTTCAATACAGAGTCCCAATAGTTGTATAGCTAATTCTGATGAGGTCACATAAGCAGAGATAAGGAGAGTGTGGTCTTCTTCACATATATAAATAATGTATTTGTGGCTAAATGAATTTATTGAAAACATACCATTTTTCGATCACAATACTTCAATTAAATGAGTTAACATGTTTTCCATTAATTAATGTAACACTCCTTTTAAAGTTTTGCACGTCGTTCTGTACAATTTCACACACATTTCCTGCATAGATGTACCTAATTATACCGTACCTAAATTGTGGTGTGATTTATCCAGGGAAATTTCTGCTCATTATAATCTGCAGAAAATAGAAGATATTACGTTACAGAACATTTATATAACCTTAGAACATATTAGGTGAGGAAGGAATGAGGATCAGGGCTTAGAATTGTCCGAGCCTCTCTTATTCTCATGATGAGACCTCGTCATCTTCTCTATGTTTCAAGAATAACCTCACATTTACAGCTATAGGATGTTTGTACTGATCACACTTACTAGGCCTGATTCATTAAAGTCCAAGGCAAAAAAAGGAGTAAATTTTCATCTTGGCAAAACCATGGTTAAAAAAAAAAAATAATGGGCAGACTAGATGGGCCAAGCGGTTCTTATCTGCCGTCAAATTCTATGCTTCTATTGGATGGGAAAAATTTTAAATGTGGGGACAAATTTATAGTTGGGGTAGCACATGTCCTAGAACATCTTTAAATTTCAGTGTAAAAATAGAGCTATCAAATATTTGTGTGTTACATGAAAAACAGCCAGTATTTAACTTATGTGCAAAATAATAAACTAATTTGCACCCCTTGCATTGTAACATGGCTTGTCCAGGAAAAAATGTACTCCTTTCTTTTGCTTTGCTCACCTTAATGAATCAGGCTCACTCTGTGTATTTATAAGGTGCAGGTGTGATATTTTAAATTAAAACAGGTGGCCATAGATCATTGTGTACAGAAAAATAACATATTTTGTACATGAATAGGTCCAGCAATTGTTTCAGTATGGTTAAAATCTAAACAGTCCAGTTTTAAAAATGACAATCACTAAATGAATAAAATTTGTAGATACATTGTGGATTGGGTGTCAGTTTGATTAGAAATGTACCTACAATACCACCTAGTACCCAACATAGCAAGTACACATTCTTTACCACTATTAAAGTGTATCACATATTCAGCAGAAAACAACCTATTAATTCAGTGATTTTTTGAGTGCATTGAGCCAAAATAACCCCCGACTCCTAATTCCATAGGGATCCTCTTCTTACGTCTTCTTGTCTAGGTAAATCCAAAGGACAGAATAAAAAGCAACCTTACAAACAATACTGGAGTATGTTATACTGAACTATACTATCACTTGTAGTATCAAAACTGTGCACTACAAGTGTTTGCCCCCTAATAAATTAAAAAAAATAAAATGTAATGCTACCTTTATACAAAATAAATAATTATTCCCCTTAATATGGCCACATTAATACTTCCATTATTATTATGCCTATAATTTAAATTCTGATAAATACTTGCCTGAAATCTTCTTTACTTAATTTGACTAACATATGGGGAATAAAGAAAAACCTGATGGAAGAAACGGGCCGATATCAGAGGAGCATCCAACATGAAATGAGTTAATTGCTGGGCAGTCCACCTACTTAAAAGCTGGGCAGCCAATCAGAAGCAGTCTTTAATTTGTGATTGGCTCAGCGGTTTAAGAGCACATTCCTGATTGGTTGCTCGACTTTTAAGTAGGTGGGCTCACCAGTGAGTAGCTCATTTCTCCTCAGGTGCTCCTCAAGAGAGATCCGTGTCATCCATTAGGGATTTTTTTCATTTCAGGAAAGCATTTTTAATTAATTAATTTTCAAACCACACATCAAAGTGCCAAAAACCATTACTAAACCTCTGCTTAGTAAATCTATCCTTAGTAATAACCTGTTACTGAAGTGGTATGTAAGTTAGTGATAGTAATAGTTCAACTATTAACATTAGTTACACAGTGTATTATAAAGTTTAAAGTAAACGTCAGTTCATAAATGTAATTTTAGGCCAAGAATTGTAAATAAAACCATCTAACAGTAATGTTACTCACACAGGGCCTGATTCATCAAGGAACGCAAAGTGAACGCAATTTGCGTTTTTTAATATCGGATGGAAATTGCTGCACATACACCCGTATTCTACAAGTGGATCTCATGAAACTTTTCCTTTTGAATACGGGTGTAATTACACTCTGGTTATACGTACTTGCTGTGTGTAGACAGACAGGACACACTGCCGGATACACACAATGCAAAGGTGTAACATTGGAAAGCATGGGGAAAAATATTAAATACACTAACAACTATTAATACTACAATCATTAATAAAAAAAACTTTTTTTTTACATGAAATACATATATCAGGATAATATTAATGCCTTCCGCACATAAAATGCATTTTTACAGTTGCTCTTACTTGCAAGCACATGGCATAAATACGCATCCGTCATTACTATCACTATACCTGAGATGTAGCTGGTGCAAGTGACACAGCTAAAAATCACGTACCGCAGAGATTGCCAGAGCATGTATTGGACATATGTGTGCGCTTGACCTTGGCCCACCGTTAATGTACGCCACCTCCCTCCCCCCCATTCCACCCTTCAAATCGTAGGTTGTTGGATGTCTCATTTGCGTTCAAACATGAATTGCATGCACTTGTGTTCACTGACGTGTCCGTTTCTGCGCATGGGCAGAGCAATTTCAAACAAAATCCGTCACACAGCGGGACTTACGTTCCTTGATGAATCAGCCCACAATGTGTTTGTAAAGGTTTAAGTATATGGCACTTCCTATGTTTTGTTGTTGGTGGGTTACTGCCCGACTAGATGTAATAGTGTCACATTTATATACTTATATCTTTAATAATAAAGTTTAATACAATAAAAAAAAAAAAAGATTCTTGGATAATTCCTGACATTAAATGTGTTTATTTCATAACAAGGGGGAGCCTAGGAGACCACACACAGCTTCTGCCCCCTACAAATGCAAAACTGATACTTATATATGATATGTGGGTGATTAAGCTGTTTACAAACAATGTGATAATCAGGTTGTTAGTGACCCCTCCCCACTAAGTGTGTTACAGTTTAACTAATATAACACACTATCTACCAATGTTTGATAGGTAATTTGCTTTGCAAGATATTGATATTACACTATAAATGTTTGATAACAATGAACACAATAAAGAAACATATATCACACCCGGACAACTGTTCTCCTCCAGAAAATTTAGAGACCACACCCCATTCAATCTCTGCAAGCATCACAAGCAATAGGAGGAAGCATAGCACTGACTAATAGGGTATATACTGGCTGACAGACAGCTATTGCAGCCAATCACAGCTATGGGGTGAAATGCCGCACACATGTAATTTTTATATATTTATGATGTTTCTAACACCAACAAGGGAACAAATCCAGATACACTGGTCATCTGGTTACACAACATGGGAGGGACTCAGCTGCAGCGCCACCCCCTACTTTATTCTATTGGATAAATGTTCCACAAATCAGATTCCCCTCCTTGTGATGTCACCAGTCTCTGGGCAGATTTCACATGATCATTTCTCCCAGCTCCTGATTTTTTCAGATATAATTATATTACCATCCCCTACCCATAATGCAGCATGGAGGGGCTCAGTGAAGGTGGCAGTGACAGTGTGTAAGTGTCTGATCGGGTCACACAGCTCAATAAAGGACAGCTGTCCAGCCTCATAATCCAGGTATACCCTCACTCTATCATGGGGAATGTTATCAAGTAACTTGATCTCTTTCCTGTCATGTAGTACTGCATACTGATTATTAAACACACCCCTGCAGAAAACCACACCCCAGGACTTGTTATTGTTGCCAATGAGTGACTGACCTCCTCTCCTGTCTATACTGGGATAACACATCCCTACCCTCCACCATCCTGATCTACTGACATCCACTTCCCAGTAATGTTGCCCTGGGGAAAATCTCCTGGTGCTTATTACCTGAGGAAAAACCTGAAATCTCTCTGGTGTTTCTGGATGATTCTGGTCTATATGTGACCAGGATGCAGTTTTCATGTCACCTGATACATGTATAATATTACCAGCTGTGTTTACATCCAGTAATATGTCTGTAGGTTCCTGCATACAGATCCCTGTATTTATACCTCTTAGTATATCAGATAATGTGTGTAATTTCTCTGAGATGAGACCCACATCCAGATCTCCTACACCATGGACCTGGTCATCATGTCTCTCTCTGTCCTCAGTATCACACAAGTCATCTGTGTCTGGTTCCTGTAAGACAGTCACTGGATCAGACATGTTACACAGCTCCTCAATGTGACGCATCTTCCTGGACAGCTCGTCCTTCTTTATTTCCAGCTGCTGGATCAGATCAGAGACTGAGAGTGAAACGCTCTCTTCCTGCCTGGAGATCTCACTCAGGACTCTCTTCTCTAGGTCATCCAGCTGTCTCCTGATGTCTCTAAACAAGGCAGTGACTCTCTCTGTTACACCAGCTGCTTTTTCCTGATCTTCTCTCCTGCGCTTCTGAAGACTCTGGACTCTTTTCTCAGTCTCCTCTCTCTTTGTGGTCAGTTTCTGCAGAACATTTCTCAGCTTCTCCTTCTTCTTCTCAGAAGCCCCTTCTAGAGAATTGATCTGATGCCCCCTGTGTTCCCCAATTAAAGAGCAGGAGACACAGATACATGTAGCATCCTCAATGCAGTAATATCTAAATAGCTCTTTATGGACAAAGCATTTTCTGTTCCCCAGGGAAGTGGTGGGATCAGATAAGACGTGTTCTGCTGACTTGCTGTGTACTCTGACATGATTATCACACAGAGAAGCTTCACAATGCAGACTGCAGGATTTAGAAGCAGGTACAAGAGAGTGGATACAGTAAGTGCAGAAGATCCCAGTCTCCTCCTGATCTGGCCGAGTAGACAGGAAACTCCCCACTATGTTACACAGAGTTATGTTCCTCTGCACTACAGGACGTTTCTTAAACTCTGCTCTGCATTCAGGACAGGTATAAACTCCAGATCCCTCCTGTGTATCCAGCACACAATCAATACAGACCCGGCAGAAGTTGTGTCCACATCTCAATGTTACAGGATCTGTATAAATGTTCAGGCAGATGGAACAGTTCAGCTCGTCTCTCAGATCAGCAGACGCCATCGCTGACAGCAGAAGAGAGCAATGAAAGTGAAAGTCTCTGACACACAGAAACCAGTGGGATCACATTCTTCACACAGGGAGAGGCTGAGCTGTCACTCACATTATATCTGTAGGCTCGTTTATATTAAGGGACACAGCTAATACATAAAGTCACAGCATGCATTATTATCTACTTATTTTGGAAAATGTAAAGGTCATTTAATAAGATGAAAATAATTAATTTTACAGTGGTTGCACTACAATTACTTATCAAAAACACAATTAGTCTGTTATTAAAAATAATTATTGAAATCATAAAAAATATTTGTTCAATTCATGATGATTTTTTTTATTATATAAAACATTTATTGTCTGGGGACGCCCTAAACAAAAAATAAATATTGTGGGAACCACATAACACTGTCACAACAGAACAAGGGATCTTACTGTAAAATGCACACATTGATATATATACTACATGGCCAAATGTATGTGGACCCAGCCACATCCATTGCTAACAGGAGCACAATCCCTAGGTCTTCAAGACACTGTCTTATCCTGGTTCTCACCCTACCTATCTAATCGCTCTTTCAGTGTTAATTTTTCTGGAACAATCTCCAATCCGCTGCCTTTATCAGTTGGAGACCACAAGGCTCAGTCCTAGGTCCTCTGCTATTCTCTATCTACACCACTTCTCTAGAAAAACTAATAATCTCCTTTGGTTTTCAGTATCATCTCTATGTGGATGATACACAAATTTATTTATCCTCTCCTGGGGCCTGATTCATTAAAGATCTTAAATGAAGAGGATCCTTATTTCAGTCTCCTGGACAAAACATGAGACACTCATTTGCACTAGGGGTGCAAATGAGTGTTCTGTTTTGCACATAAGTTAAATACTGTCTGTTTTTTCATGTAGCACACAAATACTTGATAGCTATTTGTACACTGAAATTTGAACTTGATATGTGTGTGCTACATGAAAAAAACAGTCAGTATTTAACTTATGTGCAAAACAGAACACTCATTTGCACCCCTTGCATTGTAACATGGTTTTGTCCAGGAGACTGAAATAAGGATCCTCTTCATTTAAGACCCTTAATGAATCAGGCCCCTGATCTCTCACCATCTGTGTTGTGTGGAAGTCAAATAATTGGATGAAGTAAACCAAATTGCTTAATATTGTTTTACTGTGCGGTTGCAATTAGCACGTCACGTGTTATGATGCAATCGCACGGATTGAATAACACACATTTACATTCGCACTTACACTCGCAAATAGCACACATTTATTAAGGTTCCAATCCACATTTATTTATTAGTAAACTGTATTAGATATTGTTTATACATAGATAATATTAATGTTTAAGGTATTTATGGTTCAGGTCCTCTAAAAGTTAAAGAGTTTGGTCTCATATTAAAGCTTATTTCACCAGCATTAACCCGGTTTCGACAGAGTAGTGATCGCATCTAGCGGTCGCAAGTTATGAGAAATATGAGATTAATACTCAAAAGAACTTTATTTATGGGTCAGTTTAAACTGGTTATTCGGCGGGAAGAGACGTAGGCAACAGTTGGAGTAAGTTGCCTCCCACCCTTGGAAAAGATCAAACGAACTGACCTATGACCAGCAGACAACTGGAACATCTTTAACCTTGGACCAATGAAGACCTCTCTTAGTGTTATCTGTGTATATTCGTAAAATCATCACTGTTTATGCAAATTCAAACTGCATATAAGCACCCTGGCCCATTGTTCTCACTCTCTCGGATTCTGACTACACAGACAACATGCCGTTATCTTATCGTGACATCTTTAATAGGTAATAATGGCTTGCTGTAAATCCTGCCATAGTTTGCAATTAAATATTTTTGTGTTTTGGAACTACAATAATCGCATTGGACAGTGTTTTATTGGTAAGTGATAAAATGACTTTAATAGTTGTCTCGCGTTACTGACTGTCTTTCTGCCATTTCATCTTGGATGTCCTCTCGCCAACTCAAACTCAATCTTTCAGAAGCTGAATTAATAATATTCCCACCCAACAATAGAAGCTTACTGCCAGACATTTCTATTTCTGTTGACAGCATGACCATAAATCCCAACCCGCAAGCCTAGGTGTAATCCTTCACTCACAACTATCCTTTGTTCCCCACATCAACTCTATATTTACATCATGTTACATACATCTAAAAAAACATTTCCAGAATACGTACATATCTCACACAAGACCCTGCAAAAACTTTAATTCATGCACACTTCATCTCACGCATCGCCTATTGTAATTCCCTCCTTACTGGTCTTCCCAAAATAAGCCCCTACAATCTGCTTTGCATGCAGTGGCTAGATTGATTTTCCTTGCAAATCATTTTACATCTGCTTAGTCACTCTACATTGTTTGCCTGTTTTTCAACAAATCCAATATAAAATTCTTTTACTAACATACAAGGTCATCAACAAAACTGCACCAACATACATCTGCTCACTTGTCTCAAAACATCTTCCAACCCGACACCTTCGTTCTGCACAAGATCTGCATGCCTCTTCAACTCTCATCACTTCCTCCCATTCTCGGCTACAGGACTTTTTACGGGCTGCACCCACTTTATGGAATTCCCTCCCTCGCACAGTAAGACTTTCCTCTAGCCTTCAAACATTCTTTGAAAACCCACCTCTTCAGACAAGCTTATAATATTCCTCTACCACCCTCTTAATCTCACTAGGTTACCCTATTATCACCCTCTACACAGCTAACACAAGACAACAACCCTCTGACCAACATAGTTGTGTGACTGAGCATACAGCCCACTAAAACTTTGCAACCTTTGCATTCTAGCTGGACAATTATTCAATATGATGTAGCACTTATGCTTGTGTATCAAACCATTGTTCCATAGATTGTAAGCTTGCGAGCAGGGCCCTCTTACCTCTAGGTATGTATGTATTACCCAGTATTGTTTTATTACTGTTTGTTCCCAATTATAAAGTGCTACGGAATCTGCTGGCGCTATATAAATGTTGATGATGCCGATGATGAAAATCAAGCATACATTAATGCAATCTCCATAGTCAAACATTAGCAGCAAAATGAGTCATACTGACGCGATCAGTAACATTCAATGTGATACTCTCATAGGATGCCACCTTTCCAACAAGTTTATCATATTTCTGCCCTGCTGGAGGTATCCAGGTCAACTGTAAGTGGAAACATTTAGAGGCAACAAAAAGTCAGTTGCAAAGCAGTAGGCGACACAAGGTCATAGAACAAGACCGCTGAGCGCTGAAGCGTGTAAAAATCGTCTGTCCTTGAATTCCAACTGCCCTTGAAATCAACGTCAGCACATGAACTGTTCCTTAGGAGCTTCATGAATTGGCTTTCCACGACCGAGCAGCCACACACAAGCCTTGGATCACCATGCTCAAAGCCAAATGGTGAATGGAGTAGTGTTAAGAACACGGCCATTGGACTCTGCAGTAGTGGAAACCTGTTCTCTGGAGTAATGAATTATGTTTCACCATCTGGCAATCCTGCGTTCAGCGGATGTCAGGAAAACGATTCCTACTTGAATGCGTATTGCCGACTGTAAAGTTTGGTGGAGGAAGAATAGTGGTCTGGGGCTGATTTTCAAGGTTTGGCCTGGACCCCTTCACCATACCCAGAACACACCTTCCTAGCTAATCTGTTCATATTCTACCTTGGGTAGTACTCTCCTTAACTGCTAGAGCACATGACCTGACAACTTATCCTGCACACGCAATACACTAACACAAAATGAAATGGACAGCAACAATAAGCAATAACAACTTAACAAACAGAACTGGAGAAAAATAATACAACTCAACCTATTGAGACAGGGAGGAGAACAGCCTACGTAAGTGATGGCTTATGGTCTATGGGACCTGGATTAAGGCCAGGGGATGGCGAGACCTAGAGTTGACTGGAGCCTAAGACTAATGAGGTCTGATTGCTGCGGTCTGAAGCTGATCATGTTTGGCTGAGGCCCAGTGCCTGAGGCTGTCTGAGATCACTTACACCCAGTGGTACCAGCCAGGACTGTAACCAGAAATTTGTGGGCCCACTAGCAATATTAAGGGACCCCATGTTATGCTGAAATGTTAAAACACTCATATATGCATATGGGACATTGGCAGGAAAGACGAGGCGCTCTAAGCTTTGGGCCGCATAACAGCTGAACCCCCCTACTGATATGGAAGTTACGCCTTTGGTGGCAGCCATTTTGAGGACTGAACCAATATTCGGCCTTCAATTCACCAGGACATCACTAAAGTATGAGGCACTTGATGGATCACTGCGGAATCAGCTTAGTGTAATCAGTAGAGGCTGGCTATGGTATTCTATTAGGGTAAAGAATACCTATGACCCAGGTGTCCCTGTGCTGGCTTTAAAATTCTGTTCATTTTCTACACCACCCACCCATTACTTTCGAAATATGTAGCTGCTGTAGGGGTAGAAAATGAGGAGCCTGCTGCCAAAGGCGGAAGGTGCTGTACTTCTGCTGTTTCGTAAGTCCTCATATTTTGAGCTAGGTTTAGGGAGGGGGGTCACTCATCATGTGCTGATTGTCTGGTCTTCTGCTTAAACTCCATCAGCTGTTTCTGCTGGTTTGCTTTTTCTTCGCTGACTTTTCTTCCTTTCAGTGCTGTAATTGAACTTCTCATGTGGACACATGATCTGGCATCATTTCTAAGGGGTGCCTCAGAGGTGGCTAAACTGCTCATCCACTGATGCTTCTAGCAAATATCGAGATCATATACTTTTCCTTACAGATGGCTGCTTGGCAGTCTATCAGATGCTGGTCAACCTCTCCGATTCTGACTGCCTCACCATCCCCCTTATTACCCTCTTAAACAGGATGGACCTCCTGTGCCACCCTGTCATGTTGTTGGAGACTGGCTGGGCTTGCCCCCATTCACTTTCTTTATCCCAAACACGCCCCCTATTACATATTATAGTGGCGCCATACTGCCACCAGCAGGCTCCTTCATCAGCAACTGGAACCATTTCCTTCTGGGTAAATGCTTGCTGCTAGAGCACCCACTTGCTGGGTACTTGGGCTGGTACCCCTTGAGATCAGGGTTAATGTGGATGGTTCCCCTGGTCTCTCACAATGGACCAGAGCTGCAGGGCAGCAACAAGACCTTTATTTCTAGAAGTTGAGTCCCAAACCTCAGAACAGCTGTATAACAGAACAGAGTGGCTCAATCTGTAGAGCTAGCGAAATATATTAAAAACATGTGCTGTGTGAGAGTAAAAATGCAGATCTAGCTGCAAATCGCTGTGTTTTCACGCTATTAGAGTATAGTAAATACAGAAGTTCTATATTATATATTATAGTATTAAATTATTCTGCTGATTGGGTACAGTTGTTGTATAATTTATTGGTCAATAATATCAGATATAATAGTATTTAATAACATATATGTTCTTATTATGATGAGACAAGGTGATAAATTATAATATCTATAAATTTGTTAAGATGAGCAACCTTGTTCACTTAAATATAGAGACAATAATTGGCTATCTGAAGCTGATATCAATTAGTGTATAAAATGACTCGGTTTGTGATTCAAGCTCATTAAACTTTCGTAGTATATTAAGACACAGATATAATTTTCTTGTGGTTGTTCAAATATAGACCCTATGTCCTGATATTGTGTGCTGGTTTATTAAATTGATGGCTTAATACGTTTGGCACTTTGGAGTTGCTACAATACAGATGGCGTGATTGGCACATAAATATGAATGCCGTTAGCTAAGCTAAATATTGTCCTGGGGTTAAGGAGATCTATCTCTTATCATTCTATCCCCATTGACTAGCGTGATTGACCACCAAAGTATGATATATATTTGCCAAGTCTGAGCTTTATCTAACTTAATATGAGTACGCTGATATCTAGCTAAACTGTTAGTAAGTTGAAAGTGTAACATCAGCAGAGCGTGAGAGACACCAGCACACACTATACTCTAATAGCGTGAAAACACAGCGATTTGCAGCTAGATCTGCATTTTTACTCTCACACAGCACATGTTTTTAATATATTTCGCTAGTTGTTAGATATATTATTTTTTAATGCATACTAATAAAATGTTATTTTAATTCTAATACCCCGGAGTGCCTCTTGACATACTTTCTTTTCTTCTGGTTCTACACATTAATTACCAGTATAAGGGAGCACCCTCCAGCTATGATAGGAAAGTTACACTGGAATACATCATAAGTAAGATTGGGGGTTTAATATTGTTTATTTATTAACCCACTTAGTGCAGTCATTCTACTCCTAGTACTCAATCTGTAGAGCACAAGAATTGCAGCGGGTAAATAGCCACTCCTCTTACCGAGCTTCGGCACCATTGAAGCACCTTCATCCCCATCACAGGATTTTTTTTTATTTATTTTTTTTTAAACTGTTTGAAGGTATTATCAATCAGTCAGACATGCTACACACTATACAAAATATTAAAAGACAACATAAACCACTTTTCATAGGACAAAAAAAATATTCTCTGTAAACATATAATATACAGTACGTGTAAAAATCCTGATTGGTTCTGGACCAGCTAGAGTGAGCACGCCTTATGTGAGCTTTCAGGGGAAACTTTGGTTTCAGTTAGATTGAGAGATGGGTTCCTTTTCCTAAATGATAGTCGTGATAATTGCTCCAAAGCCATAGGCATTTCCTCCATGAATATCACCTCTTGTGAGGTGAGAGAACTCATAACCCCAATAATTGGTCTCCCAGGTGGAATAAAAGAGCATTGATATATTTTGGGGAAATATGGGTTGCTCAAGTAATTTATTGAAATTCACTTTCAACAATAATGTATTTCTTAAAAAACAGGAAATTTACAGATTTTTTTTTTAAGACTGAAAATAATTAATCTGTGGGATCTTTGTTTAGCATTCTAGAAGATTTTCTATTACCATGTACTATTTTGGCCTCCTTTATATAATCTGCTCTTAATACAAATTGTAATTTTTAGCACTATTTATGCTGTAGGAATTAGAATCTCTTTTAATAGTCTCCATAAATTATAATAATTATATATAGTAGACCATTTTTTCTCATATAGGAAAATATATGTTTGGGAGCTAATGGGTAACAAGGAAACAACTCTGGGCACCCCTGGGAATGCTAAAAATTGAGAATGAAATATGCTCTTGTATTCTAATTAAATAGTAGTTACAGGTCATTTACTTAGTAATGAATATACTGTAAGTTTGGAATTACATTAGGTTTAGATATTCATTGCTAGACTAACATCTAGTAGGGATAGTTATACTAATAAGGGCAATCGGTCAATGAGGTATAAATTATAACATTGCATTCATTATTGTAGTATGAGAATGATCTTGGGACATTCAAAAGTATATATTGATCACTACTGATGCTTAATGGATGGTTTTAAACCCTTCTTTGTAGATGTAAAACAAACCCATACATCTAGCTAAATAGTGTTCTGACATTTGCATGGTATAGGATGAATGTAAAACACTATAAGCCCAGGAACACTATAAACAAACATAAGCTAATTGGCTGAAAGAGTAATCTGTATATTAACCACCTAAACCAATCACGGTGATGAGATACCTTACAGTCTGATAGGTGGGGATATGTAGCGAACAGCATGTGAATTTTTTTTCAGAACGGCAGTGAATAAAGTATGGACAGGTTTTCTGTGATACAAGAGGCTGAGATAAAGTTAATGCTGTGAAACGTGCGTTGCTCTTTATAATCACGTGTGCATTGCAATCTGGAAGAATCAATGCGTTATTAAGCAATCTGGAGGCAGGATGTGTGTGAAATATAAATTACAGTACAATCATTAACTAACAGGTGGTAAGACAGAATAAGAAATAGATGGTGCAGGAGGGGCTGTATCAATAATTTACCCCATAATGTGACCAGTATTATTGCATTGATATGTAGTGAGAGCTATCAGAAGACACTGTTAGCTGAGTGACACCAGAGACAAACTCACAAGTATGGTCTAACAGAATATTGGGCTCCTTTCAATTTTGTACAATAAAGATCTCTAGTGGAGAATAAGGAGTTTACAGAGAAGAAACATTGTTGCAAGTATGGAGACATTCTGAAATACATTTAGTTCTCTCTCCTTGGAAATAAGATCTCTGAAAGTGTTTTCAATATTAAAGTGAGTGTCACTCACCGGACTGTGAGTGCTTCTTCCCGGACATTTAGGAACCGTGGCCGTCCGCCATCCTGAGGGTCTGCGCATGCGCAGCCCTTTCTAACCCTTCAGTGTATGTTCCTTTAACTTAATTGGCAGATCAGGCAACACTCCCTATATTAAGCACCTGTGGTCAATACCACGTTGCCTGATCTTGGAGTCTCATTCCCCATGAGCCTCTGAAGGTGTTCCTGTGTTTCCTCCTGTATTCAGCGCTGCTGATTCCTGTGGTTTCCAAACCACTTCTACCTACTGTGGTTTCCAAGCCACTTCTACTACTGTGGTTCCCATACCACTGCTACCTTCCTGTGTATCATCGTGACTGTTAGCTGATTCCTATCCGCTGCCTCCGTGCACTACAGTCTTCAAGCCACTTCAACTCTATCATATATCATCGTGACTGTTAGCTGATTCCTATCCGCTGCCTCCGTGCACTACAGTCTTCAATCTACATCTACTCACCTGTGCAGCATCGTGACTGTTAGCTGATTCCTATCCGCTGCCTCCGTGCACTACAGTCTTCAACCTGCAACTCGTCTGTGTTCCATCATGACTGTTAGCTGATTCCTATCCGCTGCCTCCGTGCACTACAGTCTGCAACCTGCAACTCGTCTGTGTTTCATCGTGACTGTTGGCTGATTCCTATCCGCTGCCTCTGTGCGCTTCAGTCTTCAGCTCATCTCAACTCTCCCGTGTTTCCTCGAGACTGCCACTACTATTGCTATCCGCTACTCTCCGTGATCATCAGTACCAGCTCAACTCTGCTCTCCCGTGTGCCATCGTTACTGCACCTGCTGGTTGCTATTGGCTACCTCCGTGTGTCCGCAGAGTCCTGCTGCCGCTTCTCCTCATCTCTACTCGTCCTTCAACTGCTGATCCACTCTCCATGCTTTCCTGTGTTCCCGCTGGCCTCTACCCGCCTGTCAGCATTGGATTCGTGTCTCACTACTTACCTCCCCGCTAGACCATCGCTATTCTTCAGGGTCCTCCAGGAGTCCAGTTCCACACTCTACTGATTCCTGTGTATACGTTTCCCTGCTGGTCTACCTACCTGTGCGCTGCACCTACTTGACTACCGCTTCACCCATCCAGGGACTTCGCTTCCTGCCGGCCTCCTGCCGTTCAGGTATCTCTGCACTCCTGTCTGACAGCCTGCTTCTGAACCACGGTATGCATACTTCTCATTGACTGTGCTGGTGTATTGCATATCTTGCTGGACTGTGTTGGTTCTTCTCTGGAGTTTGCTATCCGCTGAGTCTACTGCCATCATTGACTGTGTTATCTTGTGCCGGATTACCTCAAGAGACTTTCTATTATTACAGTGCTGTTCAGTCATTTATATACTGTGCATAATATTGTGGATCAAGTTTAAGGTGCCCGTGTATCTCCTGTGTTGCAGCCTCTCCCCGTGCTCCTCCTCACATATATATTCAGTGGTACAACTTGCTAGAGGCAGACCACTGATCCCTGTTCCCAGTGTCACTTGTTCCAGTATCCTTTCACATAGCAGTGGTACAACTTGCTAACGCAGACCACTGACTCCCCGGATACCTCCACTTGGATTCCATTCCTTCACTCAAGACAGCGGTACAACTTGCTATCCACAGACCGCTGACTCTCATCACCTCCTCGTTTCTGTTGGACATTCCTCCTCACTATAGCAGTGGTACAACTTGCTACCGCAGACCACTGACTACCTTCACGTGTCCTTTGTCCATACAGTTCCTCGTGTATTATTACCTCCATATAACCAGTGCTGCTAGTCATAGACTTTCCTGAGCATCTCATCATCTGCTATTTCCTGTTCCGTGATCACCCTGCTACCAGAGTACCATAATACCATCTATATTGCTCTGGTAAGCCTATCACCTGGTGATCCCTGGGTAAAGACTCCTAGTGCCCGTGACAGTGAGCAAAGAAACATAAATACAATTAGATTAGGATGGTAAAACAACTTATACCTGACATTTACGTTTCTATGGCTTATACCTTGGAAAATTATATTGACCGTACACATCCTGCAAATATAAATATAAAATACAAGTTAACCCGTGCATGATACTCATGCATTCTAGTCAAATCAAGCTACTTAAGGTCTTAAAAAGGTTCTTGTCATGCATTTGGGCCTAGCCCAGGCCTCCTCAGGGGAAGAGCGTTACTTCCCGACGCAAGCGGCCTTTTTAATGTGTGTTCATGAGGTAAAATTATCTCACGAAATTGAGTTTGATCCCTCAACTCGTAAATTTAGCCTTTACTACCCCTCCCATGGGGGGAAGGGGGGATGATGGAAGTTAACTGACTAGACTGTTCTAATTTTTTTGTCAAATAATGTCAGTATACCAAATTTCAGGTCAATTGGATGAGCCCTTTCTGAGAAAAGTTTTTTACACACACACACACTAACGCACGCCTCTACACATGTGTGTTCATGAGGGAAAATTACCAAACGAAAATGAGTTTGAGCCCTACCAAATTTCAGCCCTTTTTGAATTTTTTTTCCCACACACACACTAAGAATTTAGTAGGTCAGTGTATAACTCCGCCCAGCAGGTGGCGCTGCAACTTGGTTTTTTTTCCACACACACACAGACAGACGCCACTAAGCATTTATATATTAGATGAGATACACACCTGATTGGAATAAAGGTTCAATCACTCTTCTAACTTTTTTGCCCATTACTATATATTTTAATATCTTGCTGCTTTTATTGTTCATAAATATGTTTTAAATGAGACAAATAAATTGTTTTGTTTTAATTAAGGGTTCAATTGTGCACCACTAGATAACTGCTATTTCCGGTTTTTCTTTCTCATGTAAATTAGGCTGTCAACGGTAGCACCTACTTCCTATAGAAAATGTAAACACTCTGTATGTCAGTGAATATTAAGGAGTGAACAGTAAGAGATATTCCCAGCACGGTTGGTATTTTCTATAGATTACTAACAGGACTAGTAAAGCTCATTTCTGAAGGTGTAAAATTGTGGGCCTGCTGTGCAAATGATACTTTGTGTTATGTGCCCCTTTTAAATGAATGCACTTGATTTAACGTGACGCAGGAAATTTGCATATGAAATTAACAGCATCTGCAGTGGTGCAGCATTCAGCAAGTTCAGAGGAACTGGTGGATTAGGCCATTCAAACCATAAAGGGGGCCAGGCAAAGTTGTGCTCCTCATGTTACAACCACATACAAAATAATAGTTTTAAAATATATTAAAATTAATAGCTGCATTTATGGGGGTGTTGCCTGCTTTGTGGGCAGAAACAGAGAATTGTTTCTAGTGTACAAATGGAGGGGGAAGGGATTTAAGAGTGGTCTGGAAACACCCCTCCATAGCTTGCTCATTCATACTGAGTGACACCTTTCCTCTGCTGTTTAGACATATCTGAAATGCACCATCTCCACAAGGTCAGAGATGCAGCAGTACCCATCCCCCACCAGTAGGTGGAGCTATGTCAGCTCCATCTCTTCACTCCAGAAGAGAGACCACATCCCGAGGGAAGTCTGCAGTGAGGAACCTCAGCTGAGACTGAACTGGAGACCACAAGCACGCACAGGATATAACATATGTAAATATGACAGAGAAATTATGAGACCGACACTTAATTTTTCTTCTTTCTTAATTGTGCTTCTTTCATGTCATTGATGACGACAACATCATAAGTAGGCCAATTACCTGGTATGTGATACTTGGCTTGAGGCTAGACCAAACATCCCCACCTTGCATACCCGTAAGATTCATATTTCTACCTTGCTCATGCACCCCAACCCTACAGTCCATCTCCACCTTTTTTCTTTTAATTCTCTCCTCTTACACTCTCCCACTATTCTCCATTTTCTTTCCCTCGTTTATCCTACATCTCTTGTTGATTGTTTGTTATTATGTTGTCTTAAAAAAAAAAGTTTTATTAGGGGTTTGTAACAATTTTACTGTATAAACATATAAGTAAAATACATACAATATAAAAAGGAGAAAAAGGGTGAAACACAAGGAGTTATCTACCTACTACACAGACCCTGCAGCCTACAGTATGTAGAAAGGATCATAAACAGCATCAAAAACAGGAACACAAGACACGGGAAGGAAAGCCACAGGGTCTCAGAACATTTTAGCCTAACACAACCAAGACCCATCAGGACTCTACTTCAGGGAAATCAAAAAGAAAAAAAAACTGGTGGATGAAGAAATCACAAAAGCTCTAGGGAAGAAACTAGATTGATATACAAACTGAACACCCCAAGGGACTCACTCTTTCCTTTATCAAAAGGTAAATACAAACCACTCCCCCACACCACAATCCTATTATTCCCAACACACCTACACTCTCCCATAACATAGACACCCTTCAATCCAGCTAACACCCACCACACCCTACAGTTTATCATTTTTCTCAAATTGAACCAAGCCTATACCACTATTGTAACCCAACAGGCCCCACCCCCCCCCATAAACCCATGCAAATACTCCTCCCATTTAGCACTCCACACTTTCTCGCTGCTCACTTTACCAATATAGGTTACATTAGTCATCCGTTTAACCCCCCACAACCTGCATTTAGTGGCTAGCTTTTAGTTTCACTATCTAGCCAATTGCTTGGCTAGCTATTGAAATTATGTACTTCAACTGGTTATCCCTCATCTATCCAATTAAAAAAAACAGCATAGGCTTCCTCTGTTCAATATGGTACCGAAAGTACAGTTTTCATTACAAATTTAGGAATCCTAGGCTTTCAAATATTAGCTCTACTCTGAACTCCCCCATTACTCCTCTGTGGAATAATCCATCATTCCCACCAGGAATATATACTACCCGATTTATCCAATGGATCAAAGCAGGATATCAGTTTGTAGTGGATATGAACAAAAAAAACCAAAAAACAAAAAAAACAAACAAACCGCATCCTTGTTCAGATTTCTGTTCAATATCGGACAAACTGGCACTCTGTCCCTAATATATCCAAATAAATAATTTTATAACATTCTCTCCCACCACAACAACCTGCAAGAGATCTACTACCACACTATATGGCCTTCTGTGTGACTCCCTTAACCAAACACAAAGTCGCCATGAGGAGTGGGTAATAGACCTAGGTTCCCCTCCAGATAAGAATGGATGGGAAGAGATGAGAGAGCATATCTAAAGGTTCCATCTCAACCTTAATCATAACATCTTATAAAATATTTTAGGGGGTTCTACACCCTAGCAAAACCAAATAAAACATTCCCTATCTGTGACACAAAGAGCTGGAAGGATTTGCGGCCACAGAGGTATATTTCTTCACATGGTGGACTTGCCTCAGATCTCCTCCAGTCTAGGACAAAATACAATCCTTTTAAAATTCCATGGCTGAGGCTCCTGTAGAAAAGAATCCCTGGAGCTTCCTTTTAACTTTAAGCCCCTTAAGCTCGGCTCTTGATTGCCTTAGTTGGCAAATAGCCTTCATAGAAAACAAAAAAAATTTGCTCAATGACACAGAACATGTCTTTAATAAGGTATGGGCACCATTGCCTTTAGTTGAATTACAAAATTGAAGACAATCCACCACTAAAATTCTCCAACTCTATCAGCGTTATATCTCTCGCCTTTCAAAATTGTATTCATTATAAAACAAACAAACCAAGCCCTGCATTCAAGACCTCTGGACCACTTTAATCCAAGTCATAAGAGTTTTCCCAAAACACTTCTTCCCATATTGATATTTCCTGTAGTACCACCTCTCCTATTTTCTACACTACCCCTCCACCCATGTTACAAATTTATACTTTATAAACCATACAGGTATCCTACTTCTTACAATGTGGAATGATATACCCAAAAATGTAAACATTGTTATATGTCAACTATTTTATATGATCTAATGTCATTAAAATGCTTGCTAACGTTAACCATTTAAATAATGAATATAAAAAAAAAAATTTTGGGTAATAAACGGATCCCTATCAGACCCGAACCCCCTATCTAATGGGACCAGACAGGGCTGTACTCGGGAGGTGGGGCCCCAGGAATCAAAGATCTATTTGCAGACGATATTCCCTTGTCCCTTATGCAACCAGTTATCTTTGTCTCCCCTGTAACAGCTTATAGACAAGTATAGTTACCCCTCAGGATATAAAATTTGTTCCATCCTCCTTAAAGGCCCATACAAATTTCTTTTGCTTTGAAGCGGTCACTTATTCTCCCTATCATACTATTGCCTGGGTGGATTTGGAAACACTATACAGGGGTCCACTTTTTGGCTTCACTCTGGGGCCTTTTAAGTGCCGACCGCCTGCTCATGGCCAACTCCCTCCTATCCCTTAAATGTTGCTGATCTTTCTGGGTCCATACACAAGCTGTCCTCCCCTAATTCTTCCCTAGTGCCACTCTGGAATAACTCCAACTTTTCTCTAGAAAACTCCTCCACTCATTTCAAAAAGTGGATCCAAGCTGGGATCACAGTGGTTCATGATCTCTTTGTTAATGATGACTGGGCCTCCATGTCAGACATACAAGAATTTGATTACTTCTGTCTATTCTTTGAATTTTCTCAGGTTTGACATTTCTTTATGTCCCCACTCCTGAGTGATACTCTTCGTGCCCTTACCTTTTTTTGAGCGACTATGTTTGAAATCCTCCCTCACAAGGAGTGATTTCCACCATCTATAATTGGCCGATTGACTCACCAGGTCGCCACATGCATGAATGGGAGAAGGACTTGGGTCCCCCTCCAGATGAGTCCTGCTGGGAGGAGTTTAGGGAGGGGATTGCCACACAAATTAAAAAGCCTACAAACTATATTACAGGGAATATTATTCGCCTGACAAGCTCTGAGATGTTTCAAACGTCCACTCCGAACTGCTGGCGGAACTGTGGCCAGAGAGGTACACTTCTCCACATGTGGTGGACATGTCCAAGAATAGCCCCCTTCTGAAACGTGGTCATTTCTGTTATTAACTCTGTTTCCAAGTGTCCATTGTCCAAGGACCTTCCTTTTCTCTCACCCTCTGTCTGATGAGGGCGCTCACTCTAATCAGCCGATTTCCCATATCCTTGCTGCCGCTAAATCCCCAATAGCCAACCACTGGAAAAAACCTAACCCCCCCTTCCACATCAGCTCTTAGGAACTACGTTTGGCATACTGCAAGTATGGAAAGTATTACTTTCTCCATGACAAGCCACACAAGTTTGCCATAGTTTGGGCTCCCTGGTACCTTAGGGAAAGCTGTAGCAGCTTGCCTTCCCCTGCCCACTGAATTACTTTTAGGGTCCAATGAATGGTAGGGGCAATTTACAATAATCCCTTCTCAAGTCTCTTTCCCTGTAAAAAAAATACTGAAATGTGAAAAAACGCCATATCACTTTGTTCCCTAATCACAACTTCCCTTTCGCTCAGTCGACACAAGCACACATTGAAAGTCTGTGGGGACTATCGATTCAATAAGCAGAGACTGTCACAAACAAGCTGTACTTGAACAATTCAGCGATTTACTGCCGACAAGAACAAAGCATACAAAAGAAAAATATAAGAAAATTCTTTAACAGCAATTAAATGTTAGAGGATCACTATATAAAAACAAACCATAGAAATATGAAACACAAAGGAGTTTGTTTCTATAAATATAACAGGTATATCTACATTAAATACGGATATTAAATGAAATAACACTGATAAGCTAATTTATACAAGTAAAATCTTTCTTATATAAACTATGCTACAGCCTCAGCCTTTTCCCAGCCAAACATTGACCCATCTGCCTCATGTGGTCACTTTGTTGTAGAAATAATCCAATAACCCTTCCCACACTATGTACAGCCATCTAAAAGTGACTTTGCTTAATTCTTACAAGTGCAATGCTCTCTTATTCATAAAACCTGCATAAAATAAAGGACTAAACTGGTTTCATAGCGAGAGCGACATATTATAAATACATTTAAGTACACTTAGAAAGTACCTAGTGGTGAGTAAGAGTGGCATTATAAGGGGGTGGTATAAGGAGGGACACCAACGTGAACTTTCATAATCGAGAAATTACTATTGTGTCTGCCAGATGTCAAGTTAATACAGTTGAGCAATGAGGCATTCTAGGAGTTGGGAGTCAAAATTATATTTTACAGAAGTAAGAAGTGCAGTCAGACTACAATTTACAGTAAGTGACCTATTGTAGAAAATAACGGATTCAGAGGTTTTCTTTGAAGATATTTTTACATTCAACTGACACCGCCAGATATCTGTATACAACCTGCATATACATATAAAACAGCATGAAGGGGCTCAGTGAAGGTGGCAGTGAAGGTGTGTAAGTGTCTGATCGGGTCACACAGAGAATAAAAGGACAGATGGCCAGCCTCATAGTCCAGGTATATCCTAACTTTACCATACGAAATATTGTTAGGCATGCAGTTCTGTTTACTGTCATGTGTCACCAAGTACTGAATAGTACTATAATACCAGTCCATAGCACAATTAATCATACACAAACCCCAGGACTTGTTATTATCTCCAATGTTTGGCTGACCTCCTCTCCTGTCTATACTGGGATAACACATTCCTACCCTCCACATCCTTGATTTACTTACATCCACTTCCCAGTAATGTCGCCCTGAAGAAAAACTCCTTGAGCTTAATACCTGACTATACTGAAACCTCTCTGGTGTTTCTGGACAATACATGATAGCATCTGACTTTGATGCAGTTTTCATGTCATCTGATATTTTTATACAATTAGCAGCTGTGTTTACATCCAATAATATGTCTGTAGCTTCCTGCATATAGATCCCTTTATTTATACCTGTTATTACATCAGAGAATGTGTGCAATGTGTCTGAGATCAGACCCACATTCAGGTATCCTACATCATGGACCTGTTTATCATGTCTCTCAGTATCACACAAGTCACCTGTGTCTGCTTCCTTTAAGACAGTCACTGGATCAGACATGTTACACAGCTCCTCAATTTGACGCATCTTCCTGGACAGCTTGCCCTTCTTTACTTCCAGCTGCTGGATCAGATCAGACACTGAGCAAAAAGCATGCACTGCCTGCCTGGAGACCTCACCAAGGACTCTCTTTTCCATATCTTCCAACTGTTTCCTGATGTCTCTAAACAGGGCAGTGACTTTCTCTGTTACACCAGCTGCTTTTTCCTGATCCTCTTTCCTGCGCTGCTGCAAACTCTGGACTTTTTTCTCTGTCTCTGCTATCTTTGTGGCCAGTTTCGGCAAAATATTTCTCAGTTTCTCTTTTTCCTTCGCAGAGGCCTCATCCAGCATCTCCACCAGCTGTCCGCGGTGTTCCCCAGCCAAACTGCAGGACACACAGATACAGACAGCGTCCTTAGTGCAGTAATATTTCAAGAGCTCCTTATGGACAGAGCATTTTCTGTTCTTCATGGAAGTGGCTGGATCAGATAAAACATGTTCTGCTGACTTGCTGTGTACTTTTAGGTGATCATCACACAGATAAGCTTCACACAACAGACAGGATTTAGCAGCAGGTACAGGAGAATAAATACAGTAAGTGCAGAAGATTCCAGTCTTCTCCTGATCTGGCTGTGTACAATGGAAACTCCCCACAATGTTACACAGAGTTATGTTCCTCTGCAGTGCAGGACGCTCCTGACACTCTGCTCTGCATTCAGGACAGGTATAAACTCCAGATCCCTTCTGTGTATCCAGCACACGATCAATACAGGACTGGCAGAAGTTGTGTCCACATTTCAAGTTTACAGGATCTGTATAAATGTTCAGGCAGATGGAACAGTCCAGCTCCTTTCTCAAATCAACAGATGCCATCGCTGAGAGCAGAAGAGAGAAATGAAAGTATGTGACCCCCAGAGACCAGTGCAAGTGTTCACATTTTCCACACAGGGTGAGTGAGCTTGTCACTCACATATCTATAGGCAGAGTTATACTAAAGGACTTAGCCAATCCATAAAGGGACATCATGCAGAAAAATCTACTTGTTTTGGAAACTGTAAAAGATAATTTAATAAGCTGCAAATTATTAATTTTGCACATTTCTGTGACTGCACATAAGTTACTTGATCAAAAATACATTTAGATATTTACATATAATTGTAAGGGACTATTTGTAGAAGTTTGAGGATGAGCATGAGATAGTAGTACTGCGATGCTTCATCTCCTTTTACTTTCACCCTATACACAAAGGTGGTCAGATGAGGGTGAAAATTAACCAAGACCTACAAGCATGAGACACATTATTTTAATAAACCATACTTGCCTACTCTCCCGGAAATCCTGGAAGGCACCCGAATTTCGGGGAGTCTTCCCAGACAAATAGGCAAAGCTCCCGCATTCGTCAAAAGTCACGGCACTGAATGGAGGGGCGGGGCTTAATCGAGCCATTAAGTCCCGCCCCCGCTACTCAATGCCACGAATTTCGGCCTTTTATAGTGGGAGCAGGGCTATGGTGACACGACAATGTCACCACGCCCCCCTCCTACCCTTAAAAGTAGGCATGTATGGAATAAACACATATCCTCTTTCCCTGTTTAAAGGGACAAAATATTAATAGTGGCTGAATACAATTGCAGTATTAACATACTTAGCACATATGGAGCACCTCTTTTATGTGGATGTGGTAGTTTTGAACCAAAGCTGGGGTCCGTAGATGGTGAATGAGTGAACAGGGTTGGCGTAGGTAGTTTCTGGTCTGGAGTGCTAAGGGGTACAAGATACAAAAACATCAGAAGATATGAATGATGGTACTTAAAGAAATATAAAATTATAGTAATAAGGAAAATTATTAATAAACAGAATATAAAAAGAATACATAAAATAATGCATTTGAATAACAAAATAAAGCATATATGGATTATGTTGAAATAGAATAAGGGGAAAGAGTATGGCTTAGAAGATAGGCGGAAAAGGATAAAGCATATTGAAGTATACAAAACCACAATCATCCTTCAATTCCTGTGAACTGAGATTATTGCAGCAAACACCAGCTCAGTTTTTCCATAAAGTAGAGGCATTGCAGATCAGCATTCCCGCAGACTGATGTAACCCTCTCTCCCAATCATGCAACGAGATTGCAATCTTCCTTGCTGATCCTGTAACCTTCATCAGGACTGGAATCCCAACAGCTCCATCAAATGAGTGGCAAGATTCTAAACTTGCGAAGGTAGGTTTACTTTAAGCAGCTTGATTCCCTATATTCCCACTCACTGACTTCAAACCACAAATAAAGGACTACCAACATTACCTGTAATACCCCACACTTTATTTGGGACTCAAGGATTTAGATTTACAGACCCTACTCTTTAGGACTCACTACCTCGTCCAGTCTGAGGCCCCCACTCCAGAAATCTTCACTAACAAAAAACTTACCTGTCCTCTTAGGCATACAAACCCCCTATTAAAGTAATTCTATCGTTTTAAGTAGAGTAGAGAGTAGAGAGACTAGCATTTGTGTAAAGAATGGGAAATAGGAAAGCAATGAATGATGGGAATACAAAGGTTTGAATACAAACATACATGTAGAAAGGGAGATTTTTACAACAAACTGACAGCTGGATTGGACTCTGACTCTATGGGGAAATGGCTGTATTCATTCCACTGTTCCCCTTAGATATTTTCTAACTATGACCCCTCCCCATACTTGACTAGGGGGTCTTAACAGTGCAATCCAGTGTCGTCCGTCATTTGTTCATTAAGAACTCGGTATCTCATTGACTACATACCTTTTCAACGGACTTTTCTAATTTATGATAGAGAAATGAAAAAATGTACTCTTAGTGACTCATATTTTCTCTGAAATACATAAAACGATATTTTGGAGCAAAGTATGTACATACTTCATTGTTGGATAATGATTCTCAGCCAAACAAATTATCATGAGACACTGCAGCCTAAAACAAAAGAGTGTTCCAATTGTCTATTGTTAATTTGTCTTTCAAGAGTGATTCTTCTATTTCTCTATCTCCCCTTTTGATCACTAAGTCTATACTCCTTTTGTGTCCCCTTTACCTGTGAGAAGAAAAACAAGATAGTTATCTTAAAACAGCAAACACAACAAACATTTCTATTCTTTGCCGTCGGCTAGCAATTTAGGAAAACAAACATTTCACAACATAAATGAACAAACAAAATCAACAAAGGTTACCTTTTAGAAGTTTCTTGTACACTACTACTTACCACAGTTTAAACCCCACCTGTTTGTAGGACTACAGGTCTGACCTAACCTCCAGGGTTGACTATGGTTCTCCCCCAAGGCATTGGCTGCTATGAGGTGCACAGGAAACTGTTGAGAAGTCTCCGAGACTTGTGTGCGCCGTCTCTGTGGGTGTCTATGTGATTCCCCCTTAGGTGGGCCAAGTCTCTTTGCTTCGTGTCCCATTTTCTTAGCCTTGGCTCTAATATTTTCTTTGCAATCTTTCCTCAAATGTCCCTTTTTAAGACAGTTAAAACACTTCAAAGATTTCTGTTTCTTTCGTCCCTTATAGTGGTTTTTATAATTCTGAGGTTGTGGATGTAGTTTTTCTAATGCCTGGATACTCAACATCATTAACCTATCACTCTGTGCTTTTTCCTTTTTACATATATTTTTATCATGTTCTATAGCATGCTCTCTAATATCAGTTACCGTGAGACCTCTCCAATTAGGAAAAGAGGTTTGTATCCAGGTCCTTAGATCCTCCCGGAGGCCGTCCATTAGTACTGCAACAGTTACCTCCCTGTAATGTGGATTTACCATTATATCCCATATTCCTGTGTACTTAATAATGCCCGCTAGCGCCCTTGAAAAATAATCAGTTGTATTCTCATTACCTTTTTGTTTGATGTTGTATATTTTGCCCCATTCCACAGTCACTGGAAAATATACGGCCAACTCTTTGATTATACGTCTATTATGCTGATTGTTATCCTCAGTTAAGGGTTTATCCTTCTCCAAGCTACAACCCTCAATGAACTTCTGTATATCAGTATCGAGAGGAAGACAAGCTCTAAACAGCACTCGCCAATCTTTATTAGTAGGTTCATGTGCATTATCTAAATGTCTAATAAATTTCTGGCACTTGGCCAAATCTTTTCTAGGATCAGGGAAATCAGACATTATTGTAAATAGTTCCGTCTTAGTCCATGGAGAATACACTGCTACCTGTTTCATGGGAACTACACCATCTCTGTCCGCTTTCCCATTGGGAACTGCTGTTCTGCGGATAGGATATAAGCCTACTAAATCACTCTGTTCTGACCTAGTTGTTGGAATTGCTGTTGCAGTACAATGAATGTCTCCCCCTGTGTTAACCTTTTCATTATTCTCACCACTTTCAGCAGCTGCAACTGCTGGTGGGACCGTTCCTCTTCTTTGTCCTGAAACATTACTTTTAACATTACTTAAAACACCATACAAGTTACTAGTTACCATTTTTACATTTTTGGTATTGGCTGTACTTCCCGCCCCAACCGAATTTATCGGGGGCGTGTTTGCGCTCAGTTCGCCGCGCTTTGCAACGCACACTTCCGGAATGCTTGTTTCCGGTACGCTTACTTCCGCTGAACACATGTTTTTCCCTACACTCACTTCCGCTGTGCGTTCGCTGCTCTGCCACGTGTTACCTTCCATTTGCCACAATTTTAAACAGTCATCATGTTCAATTCTCGTTTTTGTTGATTTAATAACCGCACTTTATCTCTAACATTATTTAACACCTCTGAGTCAAGAGTACCTATGTTTGGGAAAGGTTTCACACACTCCCGGGTCATCTTGACCCATTTGTCGCAGTATGCCGTAGCATACGCACCGTATTTATTATACATAACATATTTTGCCAAACCAACCGGCCATTCATTAGGTAGCACAACATGAACTATCACTAGCGTTTGCTTCGTATCCATTGTGAAAACAACTTATTTCTCAACGCTACACAAAAAGACTTTTACCTGTTCTCTTTTGAAACAGAACTTACTAGAGATTTTTTTATTTTTTTTTATTCATGGACGTTTTCAACAGGCACGTCCCCTTAAGATATCAATGCCCTTCCTAGTGTGAGTATTTTACCACTGTCAGCACCAGATATCAATCAAGAATATCAGTGGTTGCAGCGTATTTCCTCCCACATCTCCCAAGTCGCAATCACGGCTGCACTAAATCAACCATGCGGTCCGACCGCACGGCTTACGGATACTAACTATCGGTAAGCTTTGCGATTAATATTTGGGAATGCCGCGAAAACCTGTTATTTTCGCTTTGAGTATGCCATGCATACTCTGTGGTGTCTCTTTATCACCTGCTCTTATTAGAACAGAACACCACTCACACAAAGGTTTCTTTATATCCTGCTCTGTTTCCAGAACAGAACCTTTGTTGTCAGGTCACCTTTTTTAACATGCCCCGTCAGACACACCTGAACAACAGCGCTATTAATTTCAAATGGTTCCACACTGCTCTCCCAATACTCAATCAAGGCCCTGCCATGCGGTCCAACCGCAGATACTCATAGATTTTAGTTACCTGTGAACATCGTGATTAGTATTAGGCACACGTGTAAAAACCTATAGTTGCCTATAATTACCAGTATACTTTTTCCTTTATGTATACATTCACATACATAACCTTTGTTTTCTGTACAGAAAATAACTTTCCCAAACAATGGCACTATCTTTTCAGAGACTTTACCAAGTGCTTACAGTATGCATATCACAACTATCAAAACTATTGTTCAACCACGTGGCAAATCTACCGGAAGTTCGCGTACGCACAGCAGGAACTACACATACGCACAGCAATGCAATACACTTTAAAACATAAAACGACAGTAAAAAGAAACATTTTTCTTTCTTGTCCCTAGATTCTAATTAGCGTTCCTTCAGTCTATGCAACAACGGACATTCGGTTTCGCAACACACAGTGAACCACAGGTATTAGACGCATTACGTTCTTTCCTGCTTTATGCGACGCGTCCGTCCATCCACCCTTTGTTGAGGAACCGAATATCGTAAGCGTTGCATACCTGCCGGTAATGTAACTCCTAACTCACGAGCCCCTAAATTATTAAAGTAATTCTATCATTTTAAAATAAGCATTGCCCAATCAATTGAATGTGTGTCCAAAGCACAAAGTAATTTATTTTAGCAGATTTAAATAGTTAACAATTCACTACATAATTATATTATGATAAAGTACAGTAAAGCACAGCCAATACCAAAAGATAAGTACATACCAAATACAATCGCTTGCGCACGCTGCACACCCACCGGACCCGATGGACAATATTCTGTATAGAATATTGTGTCAGAGTTGACTGAGGCCCCAGTGAGATGCAGCTAATATATATACAGTCAGTGTTTCATTGTGAACAAAAGAGATGATGTAGATTGTTTCTATAGGTCCAGACGTTGGGTGGGTCCAGGCCAGACAGGTAATAGGTTGATTCAACCTAAGGAATCCAAAGGTGGGGGTCTTCTCTCCAGGGGGTCTGCTCCTTTTCATAGCCAGTATCATACAAAGGCTTTACTCTCTAATATCAATAACTAAAGTATGCAATGTGCGATCTCTTCGCCGACTGCACCGGACAGCTGCTGATGATTAGGGCTTCAATATGATATCAGGCATGACTCCTTTCCTATTACCTAAACCTTTAATAACACTACAATGTACATATAATCAACATATATATATATATATATATATATATATATATATATATATATATATATATATACATGTATATATATATATATATATATATATATATATATATATAGACTAATAATAAACCGAATACTATCTGCTACTGAATTACAGTGTAACAGAACCAATATGAAATTATATAACTAACTAACTGTTGTAATGCGAGTGTGTGCGTGCGTATTTTACCGTGCGAACGCACCACGTCACCTAACACGTGGCGTACGCTTCGCAATACACACGGCAAACCAATATTAAACCAATATACTTTCGTTCATCTAATTATACGACTTCAACACCCCTTTATTCGCTAAGAAACACAAATGGTTAGCTTTCTTGTCTGTAGTCGATTAATCCTATTTATATTTAGTTCTTATCAAGTGTTTTTTAAACTAGAAAGGTAACGCACTTTGAATCCTATTGTGAGAAAAGCACTATGTAAATGTAATTATTATAAAGGGGTATGGTATAGGTGGGTAGTTTACCGTATTTCCCCATGTATAAGACGCACATTTTTCCCCAAAATGTTGGATCTAAAACCTGGGTGCGTCTTATACAGTGGTATTGCTAATTCTGCCTTACCCTGTCAGATGCTTCCTCTGTCCAGTAAAATCTTCTTTCTTATGTCCATTCTGATGCTGGAAAGTCGCTTAACATCCACTTCCCGATGACCGGATGTGGTGCGTGAATCGCAGTTGAAACGCACACTTCCGGTTTCTGCATTTGGCATTTTGTAAAATCAGGACTTTCTCAAAATCCTGATTGGACATCCGGTTATTGGGAAGAGGACGGTAAGTGACTTTCCAGCATAGGGATCAGAACAGACAGAAGAAAGAAAACTTTACCGGACAGAGGAAGCATCTGCCAGGGTAAGGCAGAATTATCAATAGAGTTAGAACTCCGTCTCTCCTCTCTGTAGTATCCACTCCACAATTACTCTGCAAAAAACTTTATCCTCAATTTTTTCACATGATTTATAGCTACGTCTTATATATGGGAGTGTCCTGTACATGGGGAAATACAGTAATCTATGCAGTGATTATCACATATGTCTATATGGAAAAGATCTAGAAAGGGCAGCATTGTGGTACAGTGGTTAGCATTGCTGCCTCACAGATTTGATACAGTCTGGATCCTTCTCTGTGAGTGAAGTCCTCCAAGTGTTACCATGGGTTTCCGTCAGGTGTGCCAGTTTCCTTCCATGGACACGCTTCTAGGATTTACCAGATGTGAATGATTAAACATGCTCTGTAAAGCACTGTGTATATAAAACTGGTTAATAAATAGCAGCGCAATTAAAGAATTTGATCATTTAATTGAATCATTCAGTATTGTGACAAAAAGCAAAACAATAAAGGGGGCGGGAGCAAAGAAAAATCTATAGGAATAAAACATAGTAAATAAATTATGACAGAATGATAACAGGATTTAATAAGCTGTAGTATAATGAAATTAGATAAACATAACATAGAAAAGGAAAATAAGGCAAAGAATGGTAGAGAATAAATATTAAAGAAAAGTAAAAAAAATAACTTGCAATGAATAAAATAATGTAAAGTAAACATAAATAAATGGGTGAGTAATTAATAAAAACTGAGCTGTGCAGGATTATTACCACACAAGTCTCGCCCCCTGCGTCTGGCTTTCTCTGCGGGACCTCACTCAATAAGTAGTGTCCGTGGCTGTGTAGGGCGCTCACTTTATATCACGTCGGGGAGTTTTGGCGCCAGAATGATGATTTCCTATTGGCTAGAACGGTAGTGGGAGGCATAGCGATTTGATTGGCCCATGTAGTGCTTAGACGCGTGGGAGGGTGCGCGCGCAACTCTGACAGAAGGCGCGACGTACTTTCTGCTTTCGCTCTGCTCGTGGTCACGTGCTTTACTCATTTCCCCCGTCACTGTGGAGGCGTGGCGAAGAAGAGAAGGCGGGGTGTGTGTGGATGCGCGCGCACTCGAGAATGGTCAAATTGGCAACAGCTGTGTGTATAGTGGCTGGAAGGTAGATGGAGGCGGGCCGAGGAAAAGGGCGGGAATTCGAGGAAGTGGCCGTGTATGTGGTAGTTTGTGGGTGGGAGTATTAATAATAATAATAATAAGGAGGATATAGTGGTTGGCTATAAGTATAGGTGGGGAATTATCAGTAATTTAATACGTGAATAAGGTTAGATACAGTATGATGATATATGGAGAGTTCTATGTGTGTATATTAGAGAATTATATGAAGTGGGAGTGTGTACATAACTTTGGATAGAGGTGTTTGGTGTCTGTATTGGTATTTATAAATGTAATACAGTAAATAGTATTTCACGTGTGACATTGATATAAATGTGTAATTGGAAGGAATAATAATGATACAATAAAACAATTAACATATTGATATATCATGGGGGGGTGTAAAATGCAATGTTCATTTCTGGTTATTTATGCAGTGGATTAGGTTGTGTGGGTGTATTTATTATGAGTTATATAACAAAAATTGTTGGCTATTTGATAATTCTAGAAAGTATAAAAAAAATGCTGTAAAATTAGATTATTTTATCTGTGGGGGTGAGTCATTTTTAAGTGTTATATTTTGTTTGCAGTATATTGTATGTTCTAGTGTTTATAGGGGCACATTAAGATGTTAGCATGGTGGTAACCTGAGACATGTGGGAACCGATAATGTTGTAGCTGGGGCGGATCATTTAACATCAAACTCCCAATATCTGTGTTTAGACCATTTGTGTCACATTTATTTACAACTTTAAACACAGCTCAACTCATCCATCCTAAATAACCCATCTCTTTACCCAACCTTCTCACCCCAAATACCGTCCTATTTATCTCTCACCTTTGCTTCCAGACTACATCAGCAACTTTTGTAAGACTGCCTATCTCACCTTCTCTCCTCGTACTCGAATCTCCGCAATAGACCTTCCACTCCCAATATTTCACTGACATCGCCCTCAGAAAAGTCATCAATGATCGACTTGGAGAAAAGGGTCACTTCTCCATACTCATTTTCCTGGACCTCTGTTACTTTCAACACTGTTCACTACCCTCTTCCCCCACATATCCTTCACTCCACAGGTCTTCATGAAACAGTTCTTTAGTGGTTCACTTCTTACCTGTTCGGCCATTCCTTTAGTGTCTGTACCTCTTCCAAATCCTCCCCTCCATACCTTTGGGGTCCCTCAAGACTGTTCTCAGCCCTATGCTTTCCTCACTGTAGCGGTCTTCTCTTGAGGAGATAATTTGCTCATTCAGCCTCCGTTACTACCTTCTACTGTGATAACACCCAAATCTGTCTTACTTTCCCTGACTTCTCGTGTAGTCAACTGTCTCTGCTGTCTTCACAAGGATGTCCTAACGATACATCAAGCTAAATATGTAGGAAACAGAACTTATCTTCTGTCCGCCCAGAGTCACCACCTCCACTCAGAACTCCCTAGCCCTCAACAACACCATAATTTCCTCAGTCTCCCAAACCCATTATTTTGGTGTCACACCTAACTTGCTCTCTGCTTTATTCATCACATCCAGGGGTAAATGTATAAATTTCCTGGATTCTTCATCTCCGGCATGTTCAGCCTCTTCAGCGCATAAATTTAAAGCGGCGCTGCATTGTAAAGGGAAGTTTCCCTTTACAAGGCAGCGCCGCTTTAAATTTAAGCGCTGAAGAGGCTGAACACGCCGGAGATGAAGAATCCGGAGATTCATACATTTACCCCCCAGTCTCTCTCCCACTCCTGTTGAAATAGTGCCAGAATATGCCCATTTCTTACCTAGATTCTTATCCATTCTTTCATCATCTCCTGCCTTTACTACTGCATCCTCCTCCTATCTTGCATTTTCCTCACTCATCTATTATTATTATTATTATTATTATTACCATTTATTTATATAGCGCCACTAATTCCGCAGCGCTGTACAGAGAACTTACTCACATCAGTCCCTGCCCCATAGGGCTCACAGTCTAAATTCCCTAAGACAGACAGATAGACACAGACTAGGGTCAATTTGTTAGCAGCCAATTAACCAAAGTATGTTTTTGGAGTGTGGGAGGAAACTGGAGCGCCCGGAGGAAGCCCACGCAAACACAGGGAGAACATACAAACTCCTCACAGATAAGGCCATGGTCGGGAATCAAACTCATGACCCCAGTGCTGAGAGGCAGAAGTGTTAACCACTGAGCCAACATATGAAGTCTATCTATCCCCGCTGCAATCAATCTTAACTGTCACACCAAGATTGATCTTTCTTTCCCGCAGTGTCACGGGCACTAGGAGTCTTTGCCCAGGATATCACCAGATGATATTCTTACCAGAGTAATATAGCTGGTACTATGGTCCTCTGGTAGCAGGGTGACTAACGGAACAGGAGAATCAGCAGATGGTGAGAGAATGCTCAAGGAAAGTCTATGACTAGCAGCAACTGGTAATGACTTGGATGAATTAACACGAGGAACCAGATGGACAAGTAGACGTGAGGAGAGTCAGTGGTCTGCGTACAGCAAGTTGTACCACTGCTATAGTGAGAAGGAATGTCCAGGAGTAGAAAGGAGGTAGTGAAGTCAGTGGTCTGCGTATAGCAAGTTGTACCACTGTCTATTGTGAAGGGATGGATTCCAGGTGCAAGTAGGTAACGGGGAAGTCAGTGGTCTGCGTACAGCAAGTTGTACCACTGCTTATGTGAGAGGATACTTGTAACAGGTGCCAATGGAAACAGAAGTCAGTGGTCTGCGTTCAGCAAGTTGTACCACTGCTATATATATGTGAGGATGGGCACGAGGAGATGAATGGAACACAGAAGATACATGGGAGGCACGAGGAACTTGATCCCACGATGATAACCACAATACAATAATAACTGACAAGCGCTGCTTGAAGTATACAAAGTCACTATAGAGATCCAGGTAATTGGAAACAAAGTCAATAGTAACAATAGCCTCAATAGATGGAGAACTCCGGAGATGAACACAACACAGTCCAGGCGGATATGCAATATAATAGCAAAGTCAATGGAAAGTATGCATACCGGGATTCAGGAGAGCAGGCTGTCACGGAGAAGTGCAGAGATACCTGAACGGCTGAACGCCGGCAGGAGGAGAGACCACTGGAGGATGGAAGCGGTAATCAGGTTGGTGCAGCGCACGAAAGGTAACTGGTAATCAAAGGAGCAATACTCTGGAAGCAGTAGTAAATAAAACTGGAGACATGATGAACACGGCAGTGTTGAGGCGGTCTGGTATCCGGCAGTAGTAGCGGAGGTAGTAGAGGGCAGACACGCTGAACACAGGAGAGTTGAGACGGTCTGGAATCCGGCAGTAGTAACGGAGGCAGCGGAGAGCAGACACGCTGAACACAGGAGAGTTGAGGCGGTCTGGGATCCAGCAGCAGTAGCAGACAGGAATCAGCTGAGTGCAGACACGATGAACACAGGAGAGTTGAAGTGGTCTGGAAACCACAATAGTAGCAGATGGGAATCAGCTGGAACTGAATACACGAGGAAACACAGGAACACCTTCAGAGGCTCATGGGGAATGAGACTCCAAGATCAGGCAACTAGGTAATGATCACAGGTGGTTTAAATAGGGAGGGTTGCCTGATCATCCAATTAAATAAAAGCAACAGGTACTGAAGGTTTCATAAGGGCTGCACATGCGCAGACCCTCAGAATGGCGGACGGCCACGGTTCCTGAATACAATAGAAAGGGTACTCACAGTCCGGTGAGTGACACGCAGCTCCACATCTTTCGCACCACTCTGCAAATTGCTACACTGAGTCCCTATGTTCTCTATAATGTACACAGGATACCCCATCTCTAGAGTTTATCCTAGTAAGAATCCTGCCTTTTTGTTGTACTTATTGTAGTTTCCAGATTCTAGCAGTGCCCCCCAGACCAGAACTGGGTTCACCCATCATTTAGACTCTAGGATCTCGCTTTTAGTTTGGGGGCGCCCCCTCTACAAGTTGCAGAGATGTGTCCAAAATAATTAGTATCTGAAATTAAAGTTCTAAATACTGGGCAGGGTCTGTGCCTACATTTTACAAGCTCCGAACACAAGGGTGCGAACCCTCTGCACTCACACTAGCTCTAAGTGAAACTGGAACAGAAGCAAATGTGAAGGGAGAAGTGCATTTGATTCAAGCTTATGTGCAACTCTTAATCAAGTGCATGTCAATATGGGAGTGGCTGGCATTTGACGACCATGCAAATGAAGTAATGTACCTGATGCAAATATAACAATTTACAAGATTTCAGACTGGCAAACTTGAAACGTATCAAATGAATAACTTTTTTTCTCGACGCAGGTGGTGGACTTATTGGTCTGGTTGTGGGCAGCATGGTGGCTTAGTGGATAGCACTTCTGCCTCACAGCACTGGGGTCATGGGTTCGATTCCTGACCATGGCCTTATCTGTGTGGAGTTTGTATGTTCTTCCCGTGTTTGCGTGGGTTTCCTCTGGGTGGTCTGGTTTTTCTCTCACACTCCAAAAACATACTGGTAGATTAATTGGCTGCTATTAAATTGCCCTTAGTCTCTCTGTCTGTGTGTGTGTATGTTAGGGGATTTAGACTGTAAGCTCCAATGGGGCAGGGACTGATGTGATTGAGTTGTCTGTGCAGCGCTGCGGAATTCGTGACCCATTATAGTACCCAAGCCGAACCTTACCACAGGTGGTTAATTGGACAGAGGATTGTGAGAATGCATTTACAGCTCTGAAATCTGCCCTGGCTCAGTCCCCTGTGCTACAGGCTCCAGATTTCAAACGGAGATTTATAGTACAGACCGACTCGTCTAACTATGGACTAGGAGCCGTCCTTAGCCAGGTGACAACGCAGGGGGAGGAGCACCCTATCATTTTCCTAAGTAGAAAACTACTACTGTGAGTGGTGGCATATGCTACCATTGAACGAGTGTGCCTAGCCATTGTATGGGCACTGCAAAAGCTACAGCCTTAGCTGTATGGACGGGATTTCACCATTGTCACAGACCATAATCCTCTAAACTGGCTGAATAGAGTTTCTGGGGATAATGGAGTTTCATTTTGCAGCAATATAACTTCACCATTCTGCACCGAAAAGGCGCCAAATATGGAAACGCAGATGGCCTCTCATGCCAAGGGACAGAAGTGGTGAATGGGCAGGAGAGACAGGAACAGGTTACAGTTCTCCGTGCCCTAGCTTAGGGGGTGGTGTGGCAATTATGATGTATATCTAATTGACTGTTATTTTCTGTTGAATTTATGTATAACACTCTCTCTGTCACACAAGCTTCTTTTTCCTGATCTCTCCTGCGCTCCTGCAGTCTCTGGAGTCTTTTCTCTCTCTTTGTGGTCAGTTTCTGCAGAACATTTCTCAGTTTCTCCTAGCCTCATCCAGCATCTCCACCTGGTGTCCCCGTATTACTGCACTGAGGACACTGCCTGTATCTGTGTGTAGGACACACAGATACAGGCAGTGTCTTCAGTGCAGTAATACTCCAGGATCTTCTTATGGACGGAGCATTTTCTGTTCCCCAGAGAAGTGGTGGGATCAGATAAGTCGTGTTCTGCTGACTTGCTGTGTACTCTCAGGTGATTATCACACAGAGAAGCCTCACAATACAGACAGGATTTAGCAGCAGGTACAGGAGAGTGAATACAGTAAGTGCAGAAGATCCCAGTCTCCTCCTGATCAGGCTGAGTAGACAGGAAACTCCCCATTATGTTACACAGAGTTATGTTCCTCTGCAGTGCAGGACGCTCCTGATACTCTGCTCTGCAATCAGGACAGGTATAAACTCCAGACCCTTTCTGTGTATCCATCACACGATCAATACAGACCCGGCAGAAGTTGTGACCACATCTCAGTGTTACAGGATCTGTATAAATGTTCAGGCAGATGGAACAGTCCAGCTCGTCTCTCAGATCAGCAGACGCCATCGCTGACAGCAGAAGAGAGAAATAAAAGTGGACTCAGACACCGGTGGGTGTGTTTCACATTCTCCACACAGGGCGAGGCTGAGCTTGTCACTCATTATATCTATAGGCTCAGTTATACTAAGGGACACAGCTAAGATTCATCATGCAGAAAAATGTACTTAATTTAGAGACCATAAAGGTAATGTAATAAGCTAAAAAGTTAATTTTGCTGTAATTACCCACTTACTTTATAAAAAACACAGTTATTTAGTATATATTTAGAAAAGTCAGGAACGGAGAAGTTTAGCTTATCACTCCTAATGAAAGTGGGGGATTGATGAGCAGGAAATTTGGACATGAAATTCAGAGTTTTACCTCCAACTGTGAGCAGCGCCGAATCCCAGCTGTTTTTGCTTAAACTACTGAGGTACTGCTACCGGCACTACATGTTCCAGCATGCACTGACAGGCACAAGTACCTACATGCCCTTTCAGTAAATGGCTGCCAGTGTATGCTGAAAAATGTAGTCTGACAATAGCAACAAAAAAAATAAAGTTTAAGTGAATAAAGCAGATACCCCTTGTTCACCTGTAACGCCCCCTGCGGGGAAAGACAGGGACAGACGCAACACAAAAAAACTTACCTTGTAAACGATGGTCACCTCCAGTCCACTTCCGATTTCCCAGCTGCGATCCAATCCCAGCAGATCCGCAGCCGCAGTCACCTCCAATCACGTCCCTCTAAGATAGAGACAGAGATTACGGCCGTGCCTACCAGGTAAGGGCTGTCCGAGACTACGGCAAAGAACAAGGGCACAGTCAGTCCAAGCTCCTTGCCGCCTCCTCACTTTGTTCTTGCCAAGACGCGGGGGACTACAGGCACTGAAGGCCAAGACTAGTCCGAGGACTAATCCCGCCTCAAGTACCTCACACACCTGCCGGTGAGGGCCTAACCGAAAGGAGGAATCGAGCGTGATACTCACCGGGACACTCCCACTTCCGATCCGGTTCTCCTGCACCTTCCCGACTCCTGCGGATGACAAGAACACACAGCCTCCCTCTACGCTCTCCGTGAGACTAAGATGGCACCCACCAAACTGGACTGACTACAACAGCGACCCGACCCTAACAACGTTCTAATGGTCGGCAACGCAACTAAGTCAAACCACTATGACTAACTAGGTGTGGTGCACTAACGGAACTGCTCACTTACACGCTACGGGGAACACCAGCCGGTGTTCACAGCCTAAACCGGAGGGCGGTTCCTAACCCCCTCACCCAGG
The DNA here is from genome assembly GCF_038048845.1 of Mixophyes fleayi. Lineage (NCBI taxonomy): Eukaryota > Metazoa > Chordata > Amphibia > Anura > Limnodynastidae > Mixophyes > Mixophyes fleayi. The sequence continues at coordinate 116,707,648 of NC_134404.1, forward strand.
TCGTACCAAGAAGCTGCCTTCTTGCTATGGGGTCACCCACGGACCCTAAGGACCGGTTCTTTAAGCCCGGCTGAGGCTCAGTAGAACAGCACACTAACCCGCGGGCCGACTGCCGCACGGAACAGCCGATCGAACTGAACCGCCCGACTGCCTGTACTCGGGTATCTCACACGTGTCCCTACGTCCGGAACCACAGGTCCACCTGCACGGAACCGGCCTTGAGGACCCTTGATCAGAACCACGGCCGCCCCTGGAACTGCCTCAAGGTGTGCTGCACTGCCACCAACTCACTCAGCCACCCCCTCTGGGTACCAGTGTGACCCCGGGGACCTAAGGGACAGGGAAACTACGTGTGTTCTCCCCTGACTATGTGTATGCTGGTAACTACACTTGTCCCCACAGCACGGGTTAGCACAGGAAACACAGAGAACAAGAGCCTACCTTTAATGGGGGCCTGACGTCTTGCCCCTGGACACAGTTATGTAGCACACCCCAAAATACCGTAATGTAAACTACACTCGCCGCACAGACAGAATAAATACAGTATACGGTACTTTGCACGCTACTTACCAGAGCACACCGCTGTTGGCCAACCAGCAGGTTGCTACAGCACCACAGGAGCCTCCGCTCTACTGTACCTCCTAACCACGTGTGCTCACCTCACACAGGACCGCGCCTACACTCACGAGGCTCCCACGCCTCTACCACACACCACCAGGGCCTTATGCCCTACACACCATGGGTCTCTGCCCAGCTACACACAGAGCCTTCTGCTCTGTTTCATGGGCCTCAGCCCCCTCTCTAACTCAGGGCTCTGAGCCCACTAACTGGGGCCTTGTGCCCTGCTACCCAGGGGTCCTAGCCCCTGCCTGAGGCCTGTAGCCTCCCTGACTGAGGGCCTTGTGCCCTTAATAGCCTACGGGCTACCAGCCCCTAACCAGGCCCTGTGGCCTTCCTATGGCCTCTAGGCCACTAACTTTCTAAGGGCCTTGTGCCCTTGTAACTGGGGCTCCCACGCCCCCTGTCTAACTAATAGGGGCTTGTCCCCTTCTATATCAATACTATGGCCTACTGGCCCACTAACTTTGTTGGGGCCTAGTGCCCAGGTCCCTGGGCCTTGTGCCCCTAATTTACCGTGCCCACGGGCCTTGTGCCCGACCGTGGCCCCGGGCCTAGTACCCGAATTTAACGTTGAATATACTTACCTGCTCTGCGCAGGATACTCAACTTGCCACGCCGTCTTCTGCTTCTTTCTTCCAGACCCTCCAGCCGGCGGCGCCTCTTCTCCGGTTCGGCGCTGGATCTCCTGTTGCTGCTGGGGCGGGGGCGCTCTCAGCCCTGACAAGGGCTCCCCGCCGGCGATCACTGCTTGCTTGTAGTCTTCGGGCGGCAGGGTAGCTCACGGCCCTTACAAGGGCCCCCTGCCGCCGCTGCCGCTGGTCCTGTTGCTGGACGTCTTGAAGAGACGTCCTTCCTCTTCTCCGCCGACGGACTTCTGGCAAAATGGCGCCACCCGGCGACTTATATAGTCGCCGGCGTGACGTCATCAGCCGGCGCGAGCGCTGATTGGCTCGCGTCGGCGCCAATCTTTTGAATGGCCGGGCGCGAGCCGCGATTGGCTCGCGCATCCGGCCGCTGATTGGCCAGCGGGGAAAGATGAGCCCTGATTGGCTCATCCCTCCCCCGCGCACAGGACCTGCAGGAAAGAAGCCACGACACTCACCGCTGGATCGCTGGACGGGTGAGTACTTCTCCTCTTCTTTCTTCCTGCTGGGCACCATCGGGGACCTCTTCAGCCCCTCCAGGGGCACAGCGCTGGCGGACATCTTCGCCCTCTTCACAGGCACCGGCTCCAGCATCTTCCGTCCCTCCAGGGACACAGCGCTGGTGGGGGTCTTCAACTGAGACACCCCTACATTTCCGCCGCCTTTTTCCATTGTGGTCCCCACAATCGACGTCTTCTCCTCTACGCCCACCTCCAAGGGTCGCTTACCGGCATCCCTGACTCGCGTCCATCGGATCCTTCGCGGTAAGGCCCTTTCGCGCAGGATCCACACCATCCTGGCAACTTCCTCGCCCGAAGTCGGTATCCAGGGAGTCTCTTCCTCGGCGCCTGCCGGAACCTCCCATCCGTCCGATACCTCCTCGGTTGTGCGGGAAGCTTCTTCAGAAGGTGACAACATCCACCACTCTCCAGCTGCGCTCTCTAAAGTACAGTCTTCGTCAGGCAGTACTTCTTCAGCAGCTCTCTCTTCCGGGGTACTGATGGCTTCCATCCTCTCAGGTACCACCGGGCAGACATCTTCACATGTCTCCGGACACAACGTTGCCCCGTGGAGGGTCTGCTCAGTTCTCCCTTCGTCTTCAGGGACCAACTCTTCCACAGCCACGGACAAGTCGTCTGACGTATCCGACGTCTCCAATACCCCGGCTCCAGCATCCGGCTGACGCAGGTATCCCTGTCGCGAATCTTGCTTGGACGGGACGATCACCTGCGATCCAACAGTCAGCAGGCTCTGCCGATCCTTCCCTCCAGACTCCGACTTCTTTTGAGACCATTGATGGAAGGCTTCCTCGTCCTTCCACTCGAAGACTTCTTCGTCTTCCCATTCATCGGAGACTTCTTCGTCCTCCCATTCACCAAAGAGCTCCTCGGGAACTGGGCAGTGGTATGCGAAGTGTCCAGGCAACCCACACTTCCAGCACAGCATTTCTTCCACCGGTTGCCGTTTAGTACCTCTGTTCTTCTTCTTCCTTGTCTCACAACGTTCCAGGATTTGCTTCGTGAACGCTGCCACTTCGTCACGAGAGATGACACAGCTGTATCCCTCGTACAGCGGAATGATCCCCCGATGAGCCATCGTTGATCCTGCCGACTACGCCAAAATGTAACGCCCCCTGCGGGGAAAGACAGGGACAGACGCAACACAAAAGAACTTACCTTGTAAACGATGGTCACCTCCAGTCCGCTTCCGATTTCCCAGCTGCGATCCAATCCCAGCAGATCCGCAGCCGCAGTCACCTCCAATCACGTCCCTCTAAGATAGAGACAGAGATTACGGCCGTGCCTACCAGGTAAGGGCTGTCCGAGACTACGGCAAAGAACAAGGGCACAGTCAGTCCAAGCTCCTTGCCGCCTCCTCACTTTGTTCTTGCCAAGACGCGGGGGACTACAGGCACTGAAGGCCAAGACTAGTCCGAGGACTAATCCCGCCTCAAGTACCTCACACACCTGCCGGTGAGGGCCTAACCGAAAGGAGGAATCGAGCGTGATACTCACCGGGACACTCCCACTTCCGATCCGGTTCTCCTGCACCTTCCCGACTCCTGCGGATGACAAGAACACACAGCCTCCCTCTACGCTCTCCGTGAGACTAAGATGGCACCCACCAAACTGGACTGACTACAACAGCGACCCGACCCTAACATCGTTCTAATGGTCGGCAACGCAACTAAGTCAAACCACTATGACTAACTAGGTGTGGTGCACTAACGGAACTGCTCACTTACACGCTACGGGGAACACCAGCCGGTGTTCAAAGCCTAAACCGGAGGGCGGTTCCTAACCCCCTCACCCAGGTCGTACCAAGAAGCTGCCTTCTTGCTATGGGGTCACCCACGGACCCTAAGGACCGGTTCTTTAAGCCCGGCTGAGGCTCAGTAGAACAGCACACTAACCCGCGGGCCGACTGCCGCACGGAACAGCCGATCGAACTGAACCGCCCGACTGCCTGTACTCGGGTATCTCACACGTGTCCCTACGTCCGGAACCACAGGTCCACCTGCACGGAACCGGCCTTGAGGACCCTTGATCAGAACCACGGCCGCCCCTGGAACTGCCTCAAGGTGTGCTGCACTGCCACCAACTCACTCAGCCACCCCCTCTGGGTACCAGTGTGACCCCGGGGACCTAAGGGACAGGGAAACTACGTGTGTTCTCCCCTGACTATGTGTATGCTGGTAACTACACTTGTCTCCACAGCACGGGTTAGCACAGGAAACACAGAGAACAAGAGCCTACCTTTAATGGGGGCCTGACGTCTTGCCCCTGGACACAGTTATGTAGCACACCCCAAAATACCGTAATGTAAACTACACTCACCGCACAGACAGAATAAATACAGTATACGGTACTTTGCACACTACTTACCAGAGCACACCGCTGTTGGCCAACCAGCAGGTTGCTACAGCACCACAGGAGCCTCCGCTCTACTGTACCTCCTAACCACGTGTGCTCACCTCACACAGGACCGCGCCTACACTCACGAGGCTCCCACGCCTCTACCACACACCACCAGGGCCTTATGCCCTACACACCATGGGCCTCAGCCCCCACTCTAACTCAGGGCTCTGAGCCCACTAACTGGGGCCTTGTGCCCTGCTACCCAGGGGTCCTAGCCCCTGCCTGAGGCCTGTAGCCTCCCTGACTGAGGGCCTTGTGCCCTTAATAGCCTACAGGCTACCAGCCCCTAACCAGGCCCTGTGGCCTTCCTATGGCCTCTAGGCCACTAACTTTCTAAGGGCCTTGTGCCCTTGTAACTGGGGCTCCCACGCCCCCTGTCTAACTAATAGGGGCTTGTCCCCTTCTATATCAATACTATGGCCTACTGGCCCACTAACTTTGTTGGGGCCTAGTGCCCAGGTCCCTGGGCCTTGTGCCCCTAATTTACCGTGCCCACGGGCCTTGTGCCCGACCGTGGCCCCGGGCCTAGTACCCGAATTTAACGTTGAATATACTTACCTGCTCTGCGCAGGATACTCAACTTGCCACGCCGTCTTCTGCTTCTTTCTCCGGGTCTTCCAGACCCTCCAGCCGGCGGCGCCTCTTCTCCGGTTCGGCGCTGGATCTCCTGTTGCTGCTGGGGCGGGGGCGCTCTCAGCCCTGACAAGGGCTCCCCGCCGGCGATCACTGCTTGCTTGTAGTCTTCGGGCGGCAGGGTAGCTCACGGCCCTTACAAGGGCCCCCTGCCGCCGCTGCCGCTGGTCCTGTTGCTGGACGTCTTGAAGAGACGTCCTTCCTCTTCTCCGCCGACGGACTTCTGGCAAAATGGCGCCACCCGGCGACTTATATAGTCGCCGGCGTGACGTCATCAGCCGGCGCGAGCGCTGATTGGCTCGCGTCGGCGCCAATCTTTTGAATGGCCGGGCGCGAGCCACGATTGGCTCGCGCATCCGGCCGCTGATTGGCCAGCGGGGAAAGATGAGCCCTGATTGGCTCATCCCTCCCCCGCGCACAGGACCTGCAGGAAAGAAGCCACGACACTCACCGCTGGATCGCTGGACGGGTGAGTACTTCTCCTCTTCTTTCTTCCTGCTGGGCACCATCGGGGACCTCTTCAGCCCCTCCAGGGGCACAGCGCTGGCGGACATCTTCGCCCTCTTCACGGGCACCGGCTCCAGCATCTTCTGTCCCTCCAGGGACACAGCGCTGGTGGGGGTCTTCACCTGAGACACCCCTACACACCACTTCAATATAACAATTTCTCCTTCAATCCTTTGGTGTAATATAATGGTAAACTCTTGTCTATATAATCAAATGAGAATACTAAGGGGGGATTCAATATCACAGTTGGGTGCGAGGAAAAACAAGTCACACAATATTAGGCAGGTTGTTTTAATGTTGTGGCTGTATATCTGAGAACGGTGGAAACAAGACGCTGTTATCTGAACTGGTAATGCTATTATGAGACATCTTCCCTTACATACATGTATATGAAGTGTGATATGTATGTATATATAGAGAGACTAGTTAAAAAAATAAGTGTGATGATGTACCCTTTTGCACCCAATCAGACTTTACCCTTGTGGGACCATTGATTGAATAGTTTGTCTGATGGTTGCTCAGCCGCAAAATGCTTAGGGTGGCAAAATTCACAAATATTGTTCATGCGTCCACAGTTATGAGCACTAATATTTGTTACATCAAAATTACTGACATGTGGAATGGTGTGGCATCTTGTTCACTGACTTTGTAGGTGTTGACGTGATATTACCTCTGTCCTGTTCACTCTTCGATTGTTTTCTCTGTGACGGGCAATTTGCTAAGGAGTCAGATTTGCATGACGATCACGTTCACTTTGGTCATCAGTCATAGTTTGTCGTTGGGCTTTATCCCGCTCCGCCCTTCGTCTTTATGCATGCAGTTGCTCCCACAGCAGACATTTGCCTTTTAGGTGGCCTCGCAGTTACACTTTGTTGCTTAAATTAATTAGTATATTCCTATTAATTTAACACTAAGTGAAAATAAAATGAAAGGATAGAAAAGCGAGTCAATTTGGAAGAGCAAGGGTCGTTATAAATGGTAACTGCCCCTCCAAAAACCTACATAAACAAACAAGAAATGAGAAATATCTTAGTCAGTAGGAATAGTCAAGTACACAATAGAGCCATTTGCAAGCATTTTATCAAATTTGTGTGTGGATAGCTGTTGCGATGTATGATGTGATGACACAGCCATCCCATGCCCATGGAACAAGTCAGGCAGACAGGAGCCACTGCACCGGATGAAGAATAGGAACAGAACATAGAGCCAGGATAACTGGATAACTGGAGGGAGAAGAACAAGACTGAGTTCGGCTCTTACTGTAATGGGGATGGAGACTGGGCTATTCATTTAATGGTGAGGTGGGAGATATTCATTTATTAGATTACATATTACATTTTATTAGTAAGGACAATTTGACTAATGGTGGGGGCTGTTTAATTTAATAGTAGGGTCATGATAGTGCCTATTCATTTAAATTTGGGTGATGGGACTATTTATTAAATGTTGTGGTGGTTTGGGGGCTATAAATTGAATGTGGGCCTGAGTTTGGGGAGGAGGGCTATTTATTTATCAAATGTGAATTCTAATTATTTAATGCCGGGACAGTATGGGGGAAAAATAGGTTTAATTGTTAAACATGAATGCTGTTAGTTTAATGTCATAGATCTTTGGGGGAGAAATATGTGTATTTATTAAATGTGAATGCCATTAATTTAATATTGGGGCTGGTTTGGGCAAAAAAGGTCTATTAAATGTGAATGCTATTAATGTTACGTCAGGTTGGTTACTATTGTTTTAAAGTCAGGACTATGTGAGACTATAACACTATGGCCTAGAGTGTTAACCCATTGCTAGGCTTTCCATATATTACGTACCTATGCTTTTTTTTCCAAACAGGACCTCTACATTCATGATCCAGAGAAGCAGCAAGTGAGCTTAAGACACGAGCAGGAGCAGGTAGTGAAAGCTAGAAGAACAGGTGAGAGAGAGCAGGACAGTCTGCCAACTGTCCTGATTCTGACAGGGCAGTCCTGTTTTTGGGTGACTGCAAGTATAGTTGGGAGGTATGTCCTGGTTCAGACTGCACTGTGTGAAGGGGGAAGTGTTAGGTGCACGCAATACTGCCTGTGTACTTTAAGTGGATGGGAGGGGGTTGGCATGGGCCAGTATTTCGGGATGAGTGATAAGGAAGCATTGTGGCACCTTTATAAATTAAAGAAATGGCGACCACCATATCAGAAGTCTTTAAAGCGGCAATGCCTTTAAAAACTTCTGATATGCCGGTCACCATTTTCAATGATGTCAAAACGCAGTGCTGTTATTACTTGTAATCGGGATGTTTCAGAAGAGTTTGAGAAGGTAAGTCTGGATTTTTTAATGTCGTAAAAGTCACGTTCGCCAATTTGTCCATAATCTCGTTGTCGGTGTTATCTACACCATTAATTAGTGCCCTCTGTAATTTATTATCGGGTCTTGAAGGTGTTACGAGCCGCGGCGACTCACTCACCTGCGTCCCGGCCGTCGCTATGGCGACCGGGACGTCATTTCCGGCCATAACCCGGCCGTTGCCGGTGCAACGGGCAGACATCTCAGCGCTGCGTCCCGGCGATGAGGAAGCCGGGCGCATGCGCTCACTATAGGTTCTAGCCTGCGGGCTAATTATCTTGCTTATTAGCTAGGCAGGGGGCTGTGTCTAAATTCAGAGCTAGGCTCTGATTGGTGGCCATGAGTACTTAAGGCAATGAGGTCTGCTCCTCATTGCCGGTTATAGCTTCTGTGCTCCAGTCTGCTGACCCGCTTGTTCCTGTTCCTGTATTCTGATACCGCTACTGTTTTCCCATGTATGACCCTTGGCTTTGAATTGGACTTCGCTTGTGTTTCCTGTGACCCTGATCTCGGGCCTGTTTACCGTTTCTGCTATCCGCCTGTGACCCCTGACCTCAGCTTGTTTACCGATACTGTTGTCTGCTGCCGGCCCTTGACCTCTGCGTGGACCTCACTCCGCTTGCCTGGGTTCTCCCCAGCCGGTACACACTTCACGACCCTCTGTCAGTCTGCGGCCCAGTCTGTCCCCACCATCAGGGGCTCCAGTGAACACCTGATTGGCAGAGTAGATTCCGGGTTGTGTTGTGCCGGCTGGAGGGGTTTCTAACAGAAGGTTAACATTCTCTGGTGTTAGTCTCAGGGATTCAGCGCCACCTGGCGGTTTTCAGTGATGTCCGAACGTTTCTTCAGGGGGTTTTACACCTTCAGCACCCCTTTGTCCATTCAGTTGAACCATGGGATCTCAATCTGGTGCTGCTGTCCCTCTCTAATGATCCTTTTGAGCCGTTGGATTCGGTGGATATAAGATATGTCACATGGAAGGCGGTGTTCCTTTTATCCATCTCTTGTGCTCAGGAAGTTGGGAGCGTTCTGCTGCAATCCCTCCTTTTTGGTATTTCATTCGGATATGGCGGTGCTCCACACTAAACCAAAGGTGGTCTCCAGATTCCATTTGAATCAGGAAATTGTAGTGCCAGGGTTCTGTCCTTCGTCTGTATCTTCAGATGAAACCTTACCTCTGTTAGACGTAGTTCGGGACCTTCGGTGCTATGTCACTCACACAGCGCCTGTCCGCAAGACGAACTACTTCTTTATTCTCTATGATGCTCACAAATGTGGTTGGCCGGCATCCAAGCAGTCCATTGCTCGCTGGCTTACATCCACCATTAGTTTGGCCAAGCGTCTCGCCTGTGCCGGTGGGGTTGAAGGCTCATTCCACCAGGGCTGTTGGTGCTTCCTGGGCTGCCCATCATGATGCTTCGGCTGAGCAGCTGTGCTGGGCGGCGACATGGTCGTCTGTCCATTAGTCCATACTTTGACAAAGGTCTGTAAGTTGCAGGACTTTGCATCTTTGGATGCTAGCTTTGGGCATAAGGTGTTGCGTGCAGCTGTTCCAGAGCAATCCCTCCCTTAGGGGAAGCTTTAGTATGTCCCCAATGTCTCACAGTGTCCCCCAATGGTAGGAAAGAAAAAAGAGGATTTTTACTCAGCATAAAATCTGTTTCTCTGACTCCATTGGGGGACACTGCGCACCCTCCCCTTGGGCTGCATTAGGTTCTGTTATTGCTACGGTTACCTGGTTTTCTTGTAATGCCTCTCTGGCTCTTCTACTGTGTTTGGTTATACAACACTGAGCCTGCTTCCAGAGAGGAGGGGCATAGTAGAGGACGAGTGTGTATTAAATAAGTTATGATAAGTGCCTAAACTCCTAGCCCACCTACTTTATCCCAATGTCTTGCAGTGTCTCCCAATGGAGTCAGAGAAACAGATTTTATGGTGAGTAATAATCCTCTTATTATTATTATCGTTTATTTTTGTGGTGGCACAGATTCCGTAGCGCCTGACATAGTATTACAAATATGACATACATGAAAACAGTAGACATAACATGTACATGGGTACAGTGTAGAATAATAAATACATGGATGCAATTAACGGAACAAATCCCATGACATACAGAATTCAGCATCAGACATTACAGGGACAAGCGGGAAGACATACTAAACACACACGAGACATTAGGTAGAGGACCCCGTCTGTAGAGCTTACATTCTACAGGGAGGGGTTAGTGAGAAACTTTAGGAACTAAAGGGACATTACGTTTAGCAGTCCAGGTGGGTAGCAGGGGATTGTGTCCTGTGTTTGCCCCAGATCATGTAAGAAAAAACATATATATATAAACATAATATAGTAATAGTAATTAGTGGTGAAATGTGCTTGCCTGCTTTTTGCGGTGTATAAGACCTCTCTCACAGCCGTATTGGGACAGAGGAGAAAGACATAGGTGGTCTATGCATGTTTTTTGCCACTTTCATGTGTTATTTGAAAACTACAAGTTACTAAAGGGCAAATCAGACATCAAAACACTTTGTTTTACACCGCATTCCGATTTTAATACACAGAAGGTATAAAAACCGTTTCATGTCTTTGCCAAACCACACGGCAAACAGATGCTTTTCATTAAAAAAAAAAATAGATAAAGCAAAGGCGAGATGACACAAACCTTGTGTTGTTATAAGCGTAAAAAATGAAATAAGTATTAAAAAAACAAACTTAAAATGGACTTTCTACAAAGCCAGCCTACCCAGCATTGGGCCCGGACCTCTGGGAGTGGGGCCCGAACAAATGATCAGGCTCCGACAGCTAGAGATGATTGGAGAGAGTAGCACTGGATCCCTCTATGCAGGGCCACCAAGAGATATATCGGGCCCAGGTACAGAAACTTCTTGGGGCCGCTTCAAAAGGCTCCAATCGGGGTGGGTCCACACCAGGTTGGTGAGTCCTTCCACTACACAGACAGGACAGAGCCCCCAGACAGACCCAGGACCGATACTTCGTACCTGATCTCCTTCTCTAGACACCCGCGCCTACTGGTACCCCTGGCCAGTGAGTATCATGGGAAATAGGTTGAAATCTAGTGCATGCAGCTGAGGCACTACAAATGCCAGGAAGCACTGACAGCCCATGACAGTTCTTATGTGCTGGCTGTTGTATATTTTACCTGTTTTCTCCTGGTACCCACCGACCAGGGGCATCAGGAGGGGCCCATTGATACTCAGCAATCGGGCGGTCATCTTTAGGTGTGGGGGCCAGGCCTTTTGTTTGGGCCCCTCCCATGGAGGACTGGTTCTGATGCTGAAGATCAATGGGCTCTTATCACACTTTGCAGTAATTTCCAGGCATCCCCTCCCCCAGAGTTTTTCGAAGTGCAGGAATGTATGAAGTGTGCATTTAAAAATGTGAACATGTCAAGCCATAGACAAGAGCGACCCCTGCTGGTTGCAGAGTGAAAAAGCAAAAAGCCTACAGCACCTGCTATGTCAAGGCCATCTCCCTTCAAAGCAATAACCAGGCTGAGCTGGCATAGCTTCCAAGACCAGGCATGTATAGACTGATGTTTCTGTGGTGAGAGGTATATACAAATGAGTAATCCTTCTTGCAGCTTCAAATCTCCGCTGTGCAGCGGTGTCAGAGCTCAGATCTGCACAGTCACATGTAGCTTTTAAAAGAGCAAGCTCTGCATTAAATATAGGTATTTAGGGCATAGGATCACTGGAGTCAAACCCAATTAGTCACCACTTCTGCATTAGCAGGACCAGTCACTGTGAGGGACATGCCAGATGCTACCTGTACCAGTGTGTCACGTGCAATAGCTGAGAGGAGGCCAGAGAATCCCCTTCCCCACTGGAGTGACATTGCAGTGCTGCGGGGACATACCAAATCTTGTCATTGGGGAGCAGCCAGGACACATCAATAAAACCAGCTTCAGCATACATTGGTATCACTCAAATCTGAGGATTCAGAGTGTTGCAATATACTTGAACCCCTCCATAACCCCATCCCCATATACATAATCATTCCCCCCTCCATAATTCCCCCTCTCTTCCATTCCATATATATATATATATATATATAAAAAGCCCCCCCCACACTCACACACTATTAGCATACCTCTCCTTCCCTCACACACTATCTATATATTAAAAGCCCCCCACACTGTATTAGCATACCCCCACCCTCCCCCCTCACTCTTACCTTGTAACATCTGCTGTCTGAGAGATGTAGACAGCCTCTCCTGCTGCTCTGCATGTGTGGCTGCTTCCTCCTATCGGTGCTATAGACAGGAGTCACATTAGAAAAGCATCACATGACAGGTGCCGTCCCATGTGACTCCTGTCTATAGTCCTGATAGGAGGAAGCAGCCAGACACAATGATCCGCGCCGCGGTCACATTAAGGAAGGTGACTGGTCCCGAAGGAGGGGCCAGCCACCCACTACCACACTAACCCCCTCCACTAGCACCCGTTCCGGGGGGAGGGACTCACAATTTTTATTTTTATTTTTTTAAAAAGGAAAAAATACATTTGGCGTCCTCCTGAGGCCAGTGGCCTATCAGGAAAAGTCCCGTTTGGTTGTATGGCCAATCCGCCCCTACCTATTGGTGATGGTACACAGTAATTTAAAGGCTGCTCAGAATAAGCAGAAGCAATTGAGCAGTGTGCTGGATAAAATAGTGGGGGCTGGTTTAACTATAAAACCTGAAAAATTTAAAATTGGCATGAGTGAGGTGCAGCACTTGGGGCACCAATTAAAGGAAGGTACCCTGAACCCCGAGACAACTAAGGTAGATGCTATCACTGCATGGCCCACTCCTAAGACAAAGAAACAGCTCATGTCTTTTTTGGGAACTGCTGGGTATTACCGGAAATTTGTACCCCATTACAGCACCCTAGGTAAGAACTAACTGACTGTGCAAAAAAGAAGTTACTCCATGTAGTGCCTTGGACACAGGACTGTGAGGTAGTGTTCACCGCTTTCAATTCTGCACCTTCCCAATCCCCTGTATTGCAGCCTCCTAATTTTGACAGGAGGTTTACAGTGCAAACGGATACCTCCAACTAAGGGCTGGGAGCTGTGCTCAGCCAAGTGAATGAATGATGTAAAAGTACCCTATATTTTACCTGTAATACATTTTTTAACACATTCAGCGCAGCATCATCGGGTATTAACCCAGTAGATGCTGCGGCAGCCATCCCGACCAAGTGGGAGGTAAGAGGAACCCGGCCACACAGTTGTATCTTTCTTTCTTCATATGTACGTAAGATGTAAGTACATTATGTGTATCTGTGGTTCCCAACACTATTGTCATAAAACAAATGAATTTTGTGGCATCTATGTTAAAATATTATAATGAATGGAACCTGGATGTAAATAAATGTGAATGTTGGAAAGGATAAGTATAGGTAATTTGCTTCATTTATAATTTTAAATTGTTCATATATAATTATTATTGCCGCATATACACATTTTATTTGAACATTTTTATCCCTGGGATCCATAAAGACACAGACAGTCCTGACACGCTGGCTGGGAATCTATTATGTATGTGACTGTCACACAGACGTACAGGAGGATGGGTGACTCTGCATAATGTTATATGTATGTTTTATTTGTTAACAATTTCTTTATTTCACACATGACTTCAAGCTCAGGGAATCAGGAAGAACTAGAAGCAGAGGATGCAGGCCTGCATGGACACACCCAGTGCTGAGACCGGACATGCTCTGTAGAAATACTTCCATGTTCTAGAAAAAGGACGCAGCTGCTGTGTGTGTCTCTATCATAAATTAATAGAAGGCAAACCCTTGATCTTGTAAACCCAATACTTTCAAGATTTTCTGAAAAACCTTAGTAAATTGAAAGTGGGTCAGATGTGATCAGTCGTGATGGATGAAAAATATATATGGCTTGTAACACTCTGAGATTCATCTCATACATATTGCTGTGTGCCAGGAGCAGTACTGTGATTCAACATTAAAACTTCAGAGGAACCTTAGTTTCAATATACACCTGGTACATGCATAATCTGTTTTATATTTGGCTGAATAAATTGTTAAATGATTTTCACACCATAGAAGCGCCCACTGGTTTTATTGATTTTTAAATTGTTTACTGTCCGTGGAGATCGGATAAGAAAGGGGAGGACTGATCCACTTGGTGAAGAAAAGAGATGCGGTTTTTTTTTCTGGTTGGAGAATCCTTATGGAGTCCCTGGGGACGCTTCAGGGGCATTTTATATGACAAAGTTTTGTTAGCCAGGAGCTCAGGGGGAAGTCGCTGTCTGAGATATTTTATGTATTATTATACAGCTCACATGAGAGCTGTACCTTGGGTTTCTCACCTGGACTCAGAGAGAGAGGAATGTTGTGAATGGCTCCATCCCAACACATTACTGTGGATGGGTCAGGAGGTCTCTCTTCCTCCAGACATGCTCCATACCATCACATTTACCAGATATCCGCAGGAAGTGTCTCAACCGTTTCCTATTATTAAGTGATCTTTTGCCTTTAGTTTATTTTCAGAATAACCCTCTATTCCCCCTAGCTTACACCCGGGCATGGTGGAGGGTAGCAGGGTACTTTCTGGTATGAATCCATTTTATTTATTATTTACTAATGCATTCAAAAAGTATGGATTACCACCTACATTTACCTCTTTGTGCTAATAGAATATTGCAAGAGATGGACGCTCTGGGATGCGTAGCACTCGTATAAGCTGCTGCCTATTCCCAAACATGAGAGTTGTCCTTCCTCTCTAGAAATAGTAATAGCGAAATATGGGTATTTTGTGCTGCTTAAACCTCTTATGTATGTATAATTAGGTGCTACCCATATATGATAACTGTGTATGTATGTACCACTGGGTGTTATTGTACAGATCCAAGTAGTATATAAAACTTAAGGACTGTGATAATAATCTTACAGTTTTGTGGATTCAAATGTCCTTAATGGTGGTCTTTTCTGAAGTATGTGGTCTTTCTTATTAATCCTCTATTTCTTCACAGTTGTTATGTCCGATGCTCTCAATCCAGTGTTCATAAACATAGGAAGAAAACAGACTGATAGTGAAGTACGTTCTTATAGGGGTACACTCACAATACGTATTGCACTTACATCAATATAGATATGAGAAGTGTCTTGTATATACAAAGTGGTGACTTTCCTTCCCTCTCCATTTTGTTGCCTCTGTGCTAGTTTCAGTTGGTGTCAGCATGAACTCATAGGCAGAGAGAGGACGGTATACATAGTGAAGTAGGTACAGTAGAGTTTATTCCTAAAATGCACTTACACTTTGATAAAAACACAATGGCATATGGTATGCAGGCTGTAGGTGAGATTCTCCTCTGGTCCGTATTTGTCCACGCTAATCTCCCTCCGCATCTCTATGTTTCCTCCAGGCGCCGGCAGTGAAGTATGTTCGGGTTTCTGAATTGTGACGTACTGCTCTACAGGAGCCTGTAAGGGCCAAGTTTCTATTAGGTATCCACCAACGCGTTTCGCCATATGCCAACTTCCTCAGGTAATGTCCATAGTTGTAAACCTCGGTGTTAAAAATCCTCTGTGGGTGGAAGTTGCTGAATGTCCGGACCATTCAATATTGATAAAGTTAATCACCCATTTCAAATATCTCATATGTATATTGACCTTTCTAGTAATCTATAATATTACAGATATATGGTACTGCTAATAGATTCCTTTTTCATGTAAGCTATAGAAAGCAGCTATATGTATATCCTTACATGCACTATGTTACAATGTGACAAATTATATAAGTGACATATACTCCGCCTATATGTGAATGGTGTTCCCTTTGGTTCTATATAGTACGTTCTATTCTTAAATATGACATGTGTACAAACATTTGTAATAATTACAGCATGATAAATAGATAAATGGTCACATAAAGGTACCTATATGTATTCCATATATTGTGATAATTCCTAAAGGGCCTACCTAGACATTTACATCCTTAATGCCTGTATTCCCTAGCCCTTATTAGGGTGGTTTAAATCTGCCTCTTGGCGTTAGCTGTACACAGATCATGCGTGGAGTAAATAGGATGTTCATAAGCATAATGCTGCAATGTGTCTACATATATTTCTCTTTTTATGAGTACTGTACTTATTCTAATGAATATAATAGACATTTATCATGTTACTAAAGAAAGGAGGCTAGTTCTATGTCTATATTAAGCCCCTTAGGGGTAAGTGTCTCCAATTCTTAAATCCATTTTGTCTCTATTTGGTTAGGTGTCCTCCCTAGATTCCCCCCTCTCCAATGAGGTTACACATGTGGTATCCCCTGGAATCTTCATCATCATCATTTATTTATATAGCGCCAGTAATTCCGCAGCGCTGCACAGAGTACCCACTCTTAGGGATGTGGGATCCCACTGCTGGTGTAGCATATAGTGATTGGACACCCTATGAGTTTCCTTGCCTATCTTCACATTTCGGATGTGTTCTGCTATCCTTATTTTTAATTTGCTACCCGTTCGCCCTTCATACTGCAGCCCGCACGGGCAGGTAATAAAGTAGATGACTATTTTGTGTCACATGTGATACGGTCTTTCATAGTATGTTGTCTGTTAGTGTAAGTTGAGTGGAACCCTGTCTGGGGTTTTGTACTGGTATTTTTGGTGGTTCTACATCCTATACATTTTGTACACAGGTAGAAACCCTTTCTCTTATTTTCTGTAAGTCTTTTTCAGGGTTCTCGACTACAAGGGCACTTTTTACCAATTTCTGTTTTAGATTGGGTGCCTGTTTGGTAATGGTTTTAGGTTTAATTAGAAGTATGGTTTTAAGTACTTCGTCCTTCAGCAATATATGCCAATGTTTTTGTATATTTCTTTTAATCTTTGTTGAGTAATGTGTGACGAATGGTAAATTAATCTCTTGCCCCTCACATTCCCGTATCTTTGGCCTATATTCCAGTAGTGATGTTCTGTCTTTCTTTTTGACTTCCTCATAGGCCTGATCTACTATTTCTTTGTTATAATTCTTCTTAAAATGGTTCTTAAGGATATTACCTTGTTCTTCATATGCCTCTAGTTTTGAGCAATTTCTTCTAATTCTTGTGAACTGCCCCAGTGGTATATTGTTTAACCACTGGGGGTGGTGATGATTGGTAGCCAGTATGTAGCTAATACAGTTTACCGGTTTGAAATGCATAGTTGTGCGTATCAGGTGATTTCAAAGTCCAAGAAATTAGCACAGGGAGTACGATCAAATGTCTCAATCCTCCCCCTTACAGCAAGAGTCTATCAGTGGACACTTTAACTGTTAGACGTACTGTCTCTGTTACCTTGAATATACAATGGAATGGCTTGACTCAATTAGCTATTTGGTTGGATACCCTAAACAAAGGGTTACAATATAACATCAAGGAATGACACTTCACGCTTGCGTAAAACAGCAAGACATTTGACACATTGTATCTGCAACATTACACGATCTGAGTCTGTGATAAATTTTGATACAATAACATTTATATTGATACATGTTAACACATGTTAATACATTTCCCAATGCTATTTCAGCCAGTATATTACTGTGGGGGCACATTGCATATCATCTAGAAGTTCTAACCTAATTACCTCTCAGATTACCTGTTGATCTAGCTAATTAACGTGGGCTGCCAGCTAGCTATGCAAGTCACTCAGACATTGTTCTGATTACAAACCAGATCTAAGCCACACCTCATAACAATGGGCATTTGAGACAAATGGTAATTACATTAGCTAACACACACAAAATTACCTCTGCTGTCCTGTTATTTTCACACAATATGGCAATATTCTTTCTATTTGTAATACATACAATATTGCAGTAATAGCAAGGGCAAAATATACCTAATAACATGAAATAACAATACACATAATACACCGATACTCTGGTGTATATACTTAGACTGGGCCAAGGATTAAAAAGTACATTAAACTGTGAAAAATGAATAAAAAGTTCACGGTCCAGTAGCACACCATTTCCTCACAGCAGTGTTGTCAGTGCCCCTACTCTGTGAGTTCCCATTTATGCTAATGTAGAGATCACATGGGAGTTAGGTCACACCGCTGTGTGTATGATAAAGTCCGCCTTATTAGGCAAGAGGATCGCAGCACTAGAACATTCGGTTAGGGTAACACTGCACATAAGCTAAGTAGAACTAAGTAGAACTTTGCATTTTATCATGTCTTCATGAGCTTGACCTTACTTATCTCTAGTTTTGTTTTGCTAGGAATTATACCACATACTTGCCAGCAGAAAAGTAATACAAAAAAATATATATTTTATTGTCCGTTTTTTTTTATATCCACAAAGACCAATTCCTGGCGACATGTACACTTTTTTAAGATTGGAGGGTTGAACATATGGACCATGAAATGCAGACCCTGCTTTAGGGGGTAATTACTACAAAAACAAAAAAAAAGATTGAAAAACAATGCTCTAGACCAGGGATGTCCAACCTTTTAGCTTCCCTGGGCCACATTGGAAGACGACGAGTTGGTTTGCGCCGCACATAAAATACACGAACACTAACGATAGCTGATCATCCAAAAAAACATAGAAAACATAGTTAACATATTAAACTTACTTGGAAATGAAGTTAGTAAGAGTTAGGAAACCTGTTGCAGAATCATGATTAAAGCAGTAGTCCCAATACCAGCTACAATTTAACTTACCTGCATCTGCCCCTTAGTGGGGTTCGGGGAATTAAATGTCCAAAAAAAAAAATTCCTTTCTTTCTGCACCCAGGAATCATTTTTTTTACTGACCAGTTTGAAATGGTCACCGATATAGGAGCATCAGGAGGACTAATAGAAATCTAGAGAGATTTTAAGATAGGGTGGCGGGAAAAATGGCTCATGGAGCAGCCTCCGATGAGGGTAACAGTGGATGATAATGTCACCCTACTCAGCACTGCACATTTAAAATGGTTTAAAATATTAAAAATACAATTATCTCTTAATATTTATATTAGATACATACAGAGAACACAGCTAGTTCATAATTGCATGGTGCAGAAAGTCCAAATTCAGAGTAACAACAATAAGATACTGGATAATCTTTCACTGCTGCTGATAGTTCGTGCTGGTGACTCCTCTGTGCTGCGCTACGCAATGGATGTCGGGTGGCAATGGATGTCGGGTGTGATGACGTCACCCCCGACATTCACTGCCAGCGCCACACGGAGGAGGAGACCAAGGAGGGAGCCGGAGCGCCAGCTGACGTGACCGCAGGGTAAGTATCTTCATTCTTTTTCTTTTTTTTTTTCAGCGCTGCCCCCTTGCCACAACCAAAACTCCTGCTGGGCCACATTTACAGGCATGCTGGGCCGCATGCGGCCCGCGGCCCGCGGGTTGGACAACCATGCTCTAGACGGATTTGTGACATTGAAAGTCTAACCCTATTTTAAATATATATATGGTATAAAACACATTAGATATATAAAACATTGTGTTATCTGCATTAATAGTTGGTTACATACATTATTTAGTAAAGTTTATCTAACAGCTGCTATTATGACATTACCACTTAATTTACATATGGGGGCCATCGGAGAGCACTTGAACTGTGGGGGAAGGATTATGCGGAGCCTCCATTCCGCTGCATCATTCTCCTTACCTCCCAACTGTCCTGATTTATATGGGACAGTCCCAATTCTTGTGGACAGTCCTGTTAGCCAGGACTTTTGTCCCAACTGCTGGAATGTTGGGCGGTATAACCCACGTACCACTGCCCTGCACCTCCCTGCTGGTTGGCAATGCAGAGGTGTCTGCAGGGTAGGGGAGGGGTTATTTGCTAACAGTTGAGAAGCGCTAGGCATGCCCCAAGTTGATGTGGCTATGCACCCATCATAAAGCAACCACGCATCTCACAAGCTGTTTTTCCCATTCCAAAATGTAGACTGCTGGAATCTATTGATTAAGTTTGCATCCCAGCGTCAAAGACACCATATTGTATGCAGGTTCTACACTGACGTATATGCTTTAAACGTCATTAAAATGCAGTTAAAATCAGATGCACTCACCTCCCAGGTACAGGGGCTTGCATGTATAACAGGCATGCATGCAGGGGGGGTTTCTAGTTCTCTGGAACCCCCCACCACCATGAATGAATGAGAAGCAAAAGCATGTATAAATGAGAGCCCTTTCTACAGCATCGCAGCAGACGCTTCTCTGACAGCGTCGCAGCTGCTGTAAAATAAGTACCATTCGTTAACCCTATCATCTGTGTTTAGGGACATTTAGTTTATGGCTTCACTTATCATTACCACTAAACCTGAGCTGCGTTCTCTATTTCTTTGTCCTTTGCCTATTATAGACATGAACTGCCTTCCCTGGCCTATCTATTACTGTGTTGCTGAATCTGTGCAGCCGTCCCTGACCATCGCCTGCCTATTATTAATAATCCTGCATTCTGAGCACCTATTACTACTAAACCAGTGTTCATTACTCTCACCATTCTCTCTTACAGAACCGGCCAGGTGAATAATATATACAATGTACATGTGTTTGTAAATGTCACATCACTAAGCAATAGAAGAGAACTATTTGGTCATTCTAGTCTGACAACTAATACATTCCTTTCTGGCAAATAACCCCTAATATTATGTCACTTACTCATTACAGTGCAATTAGGCTGCAGGTTTCATGCCCTCAGCGCTTGTAGGTGCGTGGTTACTAAAACCACCATTTTATGTCTATTATCTATGAACGTGTGCTGTCTCCCATGTCTATTGTCTGATGATTTATACTGAACCTGTGCTGTCTTCCCTGGCCACTGCCTCTCTATTATTACTGAACCTATGTTGTCTCTACTGACAATTATACTGACCCTGTACTGATATTCCTGACCAACGACTGACAATTATACTGAACCTGTGCTTCCTCTTTCCCTGTCTGCCTACTGTTACCGAACCTACTGAGAACCCAGCTTTCTGTAATCAATAACTGTCTGTCACTACTGAACCTGTGCTGAATTCTCTGACATTAAGTGCAATATCTTCTCTCTTTGTTGCTTGCCTATTATTACCAAACCTGTGTAGCCTACCCTGACCATTACCTGCCTAGTACTGATCCTGTGCTGCCTTCACTGACCATTCAGGTAATATAAAATAAATCTAAAAACTTTTATCAGGCTCTATGTATCCTCTTCTCAGGACGAATGGTCAGCTCTGCTTCCCTGGGCAGATTTAGCCTACAACTCTCACGAGTCATCTTCTTCTACTCCATTTTTCACGGTTTATGGACTTCATCCTCGAGTGCCAGTATTTTCCCCGTTATCTGCAACTTCTGTTCCAGCCTCTGAAACAACCCTGAGAAGATTTGCAGACGACTGGCGGCAGGTCCATGAATCCTTACTCAAAGCCTCTCACAACTATAAGATTCGAGCGGATAAAAAACATAGAGCTATTCCTGACCTGAAAATTGGAGACAGAGTTTGGCTATCTACCCGCAATCTCTGCCTCAGTGTACCTTCCATGAAGTCCACCCCTCACTTCATGGTCCATTCAAAATCTCCAAAGTAATCAACTCTGTTTCCTAGAAACTACAGTTGCCAGAGTACCTCAAGGTACCAAACACCTTTCACATTTCCCTTCTAAAACCACTGGTGTTGAACAGATTGTATTCCCTTAAAGCTGGTTCACCCCCTCATTCTGACTGAACAAGACGAGGAATAATATATGAAGGCCATCGTGGACTCTCGCTTTCGACATATCACCTGTAAGATCAGCACAAACCTCACACAGCATAATCTGGGCTGATGAATAAGTTATTATATTCATATTACATACTATACCGCTATCTCATGGACACCTGGCAGACTCTAGTGTTAGATAAAGTTACAGCATACTTGCCAACTCTCCCGGTATGTCCGGGAGACTCCCGAAATCCGAGACCAGGCAAGTCTCCCACATCCGACAAATACCTGGCCAAAATAATGTGAAATTGCGTCATTTTGGCCCCGCCCCCACATCAAAACATAATTTCTGATGTAGGGGGCGTGTCAGTGCCTAAAAGTAGGCAAGTATGAGTTACAGGCTGCCTTATGCAATAACCAAGATAACAGCATTGATTTAAAATAGGATCACTGGAAATATAAGGGTGACAAAGTCATGTTATTATATGTGTGCATAGCCTAATACATTTTAAAAATCTGTTATGTTGAAAGTTCCAGGTAGTAAATAAGGGTGGTGATATAAAGGGGTGGTATAAGCTGGGAGCACTGTATAATGTGCACTTTATAATTGAGATATATTAATAACAATTATAGTTTGCAATTTTGGCAAATGCAAGTTAATACAGCTAAGTTATGAGGCATGCTGGGAGTTGTAGTACAAGTCATTTTCTATTGTGTAAGATACAGAGATTTGGATTACAATTTGCATTAGGAGGAGCTTTACAGAGACCACACCCATTTACCCCCTGCATACATCACAGCTAATAGGAGAAAGTGTAGCACAGATTACTGTATTATGATATACACTGGATGGTTTTTATACCTGCCAGGTCTATAAATCAGGATTAGTTTTAGACCAGATGGGTTTGATTGATACTTGCTCATGTGCAGTTATTGCACCCAATCACAAATATGATGCTCAGCTGTAGCTCCACCCACTGCTTCACTCTATTGGCTAAATGTTTCCCCAGATTCCCGCTCTCTCTGTCTCTGGTTAGATTTCTTTTGATCATTTCTCCCATTTCCTGACTCCCCCAGATATGGTTATAAAACCAGTCTCTACCCATAATGCAGCATGAAGGGGCTCAGTGAAGGTGGCAGTGAAGGTGTGTAAGTGTCTGATCGGGTCACACAGAGAATAAAAGGACAGCTGTCCAGCCTCATAATCCAGATATATCCTCACTCTATCATAGGGAATAGTGTCAGGTAACTGGATCACTTTATTGTCATGTATCAATGTACACGGAGTATACCTCCCCCAACACAAACACCAGGACTTGTTATTATATCCAATGAGTGACTGCTCTCCTCTCCTGTCTATACTGGGATAACACATCCCTACCCTCCAGCTCCCTGATTCACTGACCTCCACTTCCCAGTAATGTCGCCCTGAGGAAAATCTCCTGGTGCTTAATACCTGAGGATAATACTGAAATCTCTCTGGTGTTTCTGGATGATTCTGGCTTGGTGACCAGTATGCAGATTTCCTGTCATCTGATATATGTATATTATCACCAGCTGTGTTTACATCCAGAAATATGTCTGCAGGTACCTGCCCATGCATCTCTGTATTTATTATTGTTATTATATCCGATAATGAGCGTAGTTTCCATGAGGTTAGACCCACATCCAGATCTCCTACACCATGGACCTGGTCATCATGTCTCTCTCTGTCCTGAGTATCACACAAGTCACCTGTGTCTGGTTCCTGTAAGACAGTCACTGGATCAGACATGTTACACAGCTCCTCAATGTGACGTATCTTGCTGGACAGCTCATCCTTCTTTATTTCCAGCTGCTGGATCAGATCAGAGACTGAGAGTGAAATGCTCTCTTCCTGCCTGGAGATCTCACTCAGGACTTTCTTCTCTAAGTCATCCAGCTGTCTCCTAATGTTTCTAAACCAGGAAGTGACTCTCTCTGTTACACCAGCTGCTTTTTCCTGATCTTCTCTCCTGCGCTCCTGTAGTCTCTGGACTCTTTTCTCTGTCTCCTCTCTCTTTGTGGTCAGTTTCTGCAGAACATTTCTCAGTTTTTCCTTCTTCTTTTCAGAGGCCTCATCCAGCAACTCCATCTGATGTCCTCTGTGCTCCCCAATCAGACAGCAGGACACACAGATACAGGCAGAGTCCTCAGTGCAGAAATACTTCAAGATCTCTTCATGGACGGAGCATTTTCTGTTCCCCAGGGAAGTGGTGGGATCAGATAAGACGTGATCTGCTGACTTGCTGTGTACTCTCAGGTGATTATCACACAGAGAAGCTTCACAATGCAGACAGGATTTAACAGCAGGTATCAGAGAGTCCACACAGTAAGTGCAGAATATCCCAGTCTCCTCCTGATCTGGCCAAGTAGACAGGAAACTCCCCACTATGTTACACAGATTTATGTTCCTCTGCAGTGCAGGACGCTCCTGACACTCTGCTCTGCACTCAGGACAGGTATAAACTCCAGACCCCTCCTGTGTATCCAGCACACGATCAATACAGACCCGGCAGAAGTTGTGTCCACATCTCAGTGTTACAGGATCTGTATAAATGTTCAGGCAGATGGAACAGTCCAGCTCCTGTCTCAGATCAGCAGACGCCATCGCTAACAGCAGAAGAGGGAAATGAAAGTGAAAGTCTCTGACATTCAGACACCAGTGTGTGCATTGTACATTTTCTACACAGGGCGAGTCTGAGCTTGTCCCTCACATATATATAGGCTCAGTTATACTAAGGGACACAGCTAGTGTATACAGTAACGTCATTTAACAAGCTAACAATGATTAATTTTGCAGAGATTACCCAGTTACTGTATCAAAACTAGTTTACTTTGTTACTAAAGCAAATATTGATGAAGATATAACCAACAGTTTATTTCTTTCATTCCTGATCACGTAGTAAACACTGTGAGCAGTGCAGATTTTTTGGAACTGCTGCCAGGTCTTGTGGAACTACATGTTCCAGCATGCAGTTGCCGCCGTTACCGAACCGGAATTATCAGCATACCTGTCCAGTCACTGCCAGTGCATTATTATTATTTATAAGGTGCCACAGATTCCGTAGCGCCAACAATGCTACAAATACAAATAAGACATAACTAATATAGTGATCAATATCCCCTATTATCTGTGCTTCTAGCATTAAGAGTTTGTAACCTATGCCTCTTCTCTTTTGTTGAACTAAAAGTCCCAGCCAGTGTTATGACATAGATTGTTGGGGCCCCAGGGCATCTCATTAGAATGGGGCCCTCGTAAAAAATACTAGGCTGTTTTTAATGCTTTAAATATTCTGTACTGCAACTACTACATAAGATATCTGTCACTCACCGGACTGTGAGTGCTACTTCTAAGGCAGCTAGGAACCGTGTCCGTCCATTATTATGAGGTACTGCGCATGTGCAGTCCCTTTTAACCTTCAGTTCTGTTCCTTTAACTTAATTGACTGATCAGGCAACACTCCCTATATTAAGCACCTGTGGTCAATACCACGTTGCCTGATCTTGGAGTCTCATGGAGTCTCATGGAGTCTCATGGAGTCTCATTCCTCATGAGTCTCTGAAGGTGTTCCAGTGCCTCCTCGTGTGTTCAGCTAATGCTGATTCCTGTTTGCCGTTTGTGGTTTCCAGACCACTTCTATTCCTGTGTTTCCTAGTGACTTCAGCAGCTGATTCCTATACGCTGCCTCCGTGTATCTACAGCTACAGATTACTGCAAACTCTCCTGTGTTTCATCGTGACTCCAGCAGCTGATTCCTATCCGCTGCCTCCGTGTATCTACAGCTACAGATTACTGCAAACTCTCCTGTGTTTCTTCGTGACTCCAGCAGCTGATTCCTATCCGCTGCCTCCGTGTATCTACAGCTACAGATTACTGCAAACTCTCCTGTGTTTCTTCGTGACTCCAGCAGCTGATTCCTATCCGCTGCCTCCGTGTATCTACAGCTACAGATTACTGCATACTCTCCTGTGTTTCTTCGTGACTCCAGCAGCTGGTTCCTATCCGCTGCCTCCGTGTATCTACAGCTACAGATTACTGCAAACTCTCCTGAGTTACATCGCTACTGTTCCAGCTGATTCCTGTTCGCTACTTCAGCGTGTCTACAGAGTCTGCTCGTCTCAGCGCTCCAGTCTGCATTCTACCTGCCGTCAGCTGACCCGCTGCCTACTGCTTCTACAGTGTGTCCATTTGTGTCAACTCGCCTGTTGCTTCGAGTCTACGCTCCTCGGCTTCCAGCTTTGCTACATCGCTTCAACTCTCCCGTGTTCTCCTGCTGTTCTATTCAATATACTACTGCTTCCTGAGTATTTGTCATCTTTGCTGTCCTATCTACAGTGCGCTGCACCTACCTGCCGCTTCCATTCTGCAAGGACTTCGCATCTCGTCTGTTCCCGGCCGCTCAGGTATCCCTGCAGCTATCCCTAACAGCCTGCTCATCTGAACCACGGTATGCATACTTCTCATTGACTGTGCTGGTGTATTGCATATCCATCTGGACTGAGTTGTCCTCCTCTGGAGTTTCCATCCTCTGAGACTATTGCTATTATTGACTGTGTTTCCTTTTGCTGGACTATTTGAGTGACTTTGTTTATCTGTGCAGTGCTGTTCATTCATTATTATCATTGTGTGCAGTTCAACGTGGGATCAAGTTCAGTGTACCCGTGTAGACTCTGCATAGCATTTATCTCCTCGTGTCCTTCCTCACATATATATTCAGTGGTACAACTTGCTAGAGGCAGACCACTGATTCCTGTTTCCCTGTGTCACCAGTTGCATAGATCCTCTCACATAAGCAGTGGTACAACTTGCTACTCGCAGACCACTGACTTCCCCGTGACTTTCACCTGGATTCCATTCCTTCACTACAGACAGCGGTACAACTTGCTATACACAGACCGCTGACTTCCACCTCCTTATTACTCCTGGACATTCTTCTCACTATAGCAGTGGTACAACTTGCCGTGCGCAGACCACTGACTACCCTCACGTGCCTTGTCCATCCAGATCCTCGTGTTCAGTTACCCATTGTTTACCAGTGCTGCTAGTCATAGACTTTCTGAGCATTCTCTAACCATCTGCTGTTTCCAGTTCCATTATCACCCTGCCATCAGAGTATCATATACCAACTCTACTGCTCTGATAAGACCATCAGCGGGTGATACTGGGTAAAGCCTCCTACTGCCCGTGACAGTAAGATCAGGCCATGACAGACCCAGATTCGGAACCCACAGCTAAAGAGATGCTGCAGCATCTGGTCACCCGTGTGGAACAACAGGAAGTTCTCCAACGGCATTTGCTGCGGTGTTACCAGGCGTTAGCCTCCCAAAGAACGTCTGTGCAGAATATCACAGCTTCTGTTGATGCTCCTGTGCTTTCCTCCGTTTCCCCAGTGCCATCCCAGGTGTCTACGGCTTCCACGCTTCACCTGCCAACTCCGTCAAAGTATGATGGAGCTCCCAAAACATGTAGAGGTTTCCTCAACCAATGCTCAGTACATTTTGAGCTCCAACCTCAAAACTTTTCGACTCATCGTTCCCGAGTGGCCTATCTCATCTCATTATTCTCCGGACAAGCTCTCGTATGGGCTTCCCCTCTGTGTGAAAGAAATGATCCGTTGTTACAGGATAGTGCCAAATTTATTTCCATGTTTCGTAATGTATTCGATGAACCAGGTCGTGTTATTTCTGCTGCCTCCAGCATTCTACGTTTACGACAGGGTTCACGTACAGTAGGACAGTACGTCATTCAATTTAGGATCTTAGCCTCTGAGCTTCAGTGGAACACTGAAGCGTTAATTGCCGCCTTCTGGCAGGGGCTCTCGGACAAAATTAAAGACGCACTGACTACTCAAGAACTCCCCACGTCTTTAGAAGATTTGATTTCTCTTTGTCATCGTGTGGATCTCAGATTTCGTGAGAGGGACTCTGAAAGAACTGCTTCAGCTAAAACATCTCTTCGTTCCACTTCTCAAATTCGTCCTGCTTCACCTCCGGTAATACCGATGGAGATTGGACGTTCCAAACTAACCTCTGCAGAGAGGAATCGAAGAACTAAGAATAGACTTTGTATCTATTGTGCTGATGCCACACATATGCTCCAGTCAAGCCCCCAAAAAATCGGGAAATGCCAGGCCCTAACTAGTTCCGGAGAGGTGAAGTTAGGGTCCCTGGAGTTCTCTCCATCTTCTACGAGCTTAAAAATCTGTGCATTTGACGTTACCATTTCATTTGCTACTAAGTCTTTTGAGTCCCAAGCTCTAATTGATTCAGGAGCTGCGGGAAATTTCATTTCTGAATCCCTTGTAAATCAATGGTCCCTACCAGTGATTACCCTGAAGACTCCTGTTACGGTGACTGCTATCGATGGATCACGTATTATCAACGGTCTCATCACCCAAAGTACGTCTTCAGTGACCCTTCAGATTGGTGTTCTACACCGAGAAGAAATTTCGTTTTTAATCCTTCCTGTTACTACAAGTCCGATTGTTTTAGGCCTTCCATGGCTTCAATGTCATTCTCCCCAGATTGACTGGCGCACTCCTCAAGTTACGTCTTGGGGACCTGAATGTCACCAACATTGTCTTTCTCGTGTTGTTCCTCGTAGAATACAGCAAACCTCCATTTCACCTTCCTCACCGGGACTTCCTCCTCAGTATGCTTCATTTGCCGATGTCTTTGATAAAGCTCAGTCTGAACGTCTTCCCCCTCATCGTTCATGGGATTGTCCGATTGACCTGTTACCTGGCAAGATTCCACCTAGGGGTCGTGTTTATCCACTTTCATTACCTGAGACTCAGGCTACTGCTGAATACATCCAAGAGAATCTCCAGCGAGGATTTATTCGACCTTCTACTTCTCCCGCTGGAGCTGGGTTCTTTTTCGTGAAGAAGAAAGATGGATCATTACGCCCCTGCATAGATTTTCGTGGACTTAATGCTATCACTATCAAAAATCGGTACCCCATTCCTCTGATTACTGAGTTGTTCGATCGGATCAAGGGAGCCCGGATTTTTACTAAGTTGGATCTTCGTGGTGCCTACAATTTGATTAGAATCAGGTCCGGTGATGAATGGAAAACAGCTTTTAACACCAGAGATGGGCATTATGAATACTTAGTAATGCCCTTCGGGTTATGTAATGCCCCTGCTGTTTTCCAGGGCTTCATTAATGAGATCTTTCGGGACTTGTTATATGTATGTGTCGTAGTATATCTGGACGACATACTCATCTTTTCCCAAGACCTGCCTTCACATCACCAACACGTGGCCGAAGTTCTTTCCAGACTCCGGAAAAATTCATTATTCTGTAAACTAGAAAAATGTTCATTTGAGTTGCCCCAGATTCCATTTTTGGGTTATATTGTTTCCGGAGTTGGTCTACAAATGGATCCAGAAAAGGTGAATGCTGTGTTACTTTGGCCTCAGCCAACCACTCTTCGGGCCATTCAGCGTTTTTTAGGTTTCGCCAACTACTATAGACGCTTCATTCAAGACTTCTCTTCAATTGCATCTCACATTGTGGCTCTTACTCGCAAAGGGGCCAATACTAAGCAATGGTCATCTGAGGCTCTCCAAGCCTTTCAATTTCTTAAAGAGTCCTTCTCCTCTGCTCCCATCCTTCGACAGCCTGATGTGATGCTTCCCTTCTTCCTAGAAGTAGACGCCTCTAATGTTGGTTTAGGAGCCATTCTCTCCCAGAAATCGGAGCAACAAAAGTTCCATCCTTGTGCCTTTTACTCTCGGGGTCTTCTGCCTGCGGAGAAGAATTACACCATCGGGGACAAGGAGTTGCTGGCTATTAAAGTAGCATTGGAGGAGTGGAGATATTTGTTAGAGGGAGTGACAATTTTTACGGATCATAAAAATTTGTCATACCTACAGTCTGCTCAATGTTTAAATCCTCGTCAGGCAAGATGGTCTCTTTTCTTTTCCCGTTTTGATCTTATCATAACCTTCAAACCAGCTGCAAAGAATAAAAAAGCAGACGCTCTATCTCGAGCCTTCGTGGCGTCCTCAGACGTTGAAGAGAACCCCAAATGTGTTTCTCTGGCTGCTTCTTCCACGAAACTGCTACCATTTGGGAAGACCCTCGTGCCTCCTGCTCTTAGGAAAAAAATCCTTTCATGGTTTCACTCTTCTCGTTTCTCTGGACACGCTGGTGAACGCAAGACCTTTGAAATCCTCTCTCGAAGTTATTGGTGGCCTTCTATGAGGAGAGATGTCAAAGAGTTTATCGCAGCATGCGATTTATGCTCCCAGTTCAAGACCCCCCGCAGAACTCCAGCGGGGTTGCTTCAGCCACTACCCATTCCATCTAAGCCTTGGACCCATATTAGTATGGACTTTGTCACTGAGCTTCCTCCTAGTAAGAATTGCAACACCATTTGGGTAGTGGTGGATAGATTTTCGAAGATGGCGCATTTCGTTCCCTTGTCTGGTTTACCTTCTTCTTCTACCCTGGCTGAACATTTCATTAGAGAAATTTTCCGTATCCATGGATGTCCGTTCGAAATCGTGTCAGATAGAGGAGTACAATTCGTGTCCAGATTCTGGCGGACCCTTTGCAAGACCTTGGGCATACGATTGGCACTCTCATCTTCCTACCATCCCCAATCGAACGTACAAACTGAAAGAGTCAACCAAGATCTTGAGACTTTCTTAAGGATGTTCTCGTCAGCCAATCAAGACAACTGGGTAGAATTACTTCCTTGGGCTGAATTTGCTCATAACAACATGTACCATGAGTCATCATCTAAAACTCCATTCTTTGTGGTTTACGGTCACCATCCGTCTTTCCCGGAATTTCCTGCCCTCCCGCCTACCCAAGTTCCTGCTGTTGAGACTTTGTGTCAAACTTTCAAAAATATTTGGGCTCAGGTAAAAACCTGTTTAAAGAAGACATCTGCCAGATATAAGTCTTTTGCGGACAAAAAGAGACGGGCTATTCCACCATTGAAAGTCGGAGACCGGGTGTGGCTATCTACTAAGAATATTCGTTTGAAGGTTCCATCCATGAAATTTGCTCCCCGTTTTATTGGTCCATATAGGATCATTCAAGTTATTAATCCAGTTTGCTTCAAACTTTTACTTCCCAAGAGTCTTCGTATTTCCAATGCCTTCCATGTTTCCTTGCTCAAACCTCTCATCATCAACCGTTTCTCGGTCCCTCCTTCAGCACCACAGCCACTTCAAATTCATCAGGAGGAAGACTTTGAGATTACTCAGGTTTTGGATGCTAAAATTTCGCGAGGAGTTCTTCGTTTCCTCGTGCATTGGAAAGGCTTTGGTCCTGAGGAGCGTTCATGGATCAAAGCTGAAGATCTCAACGCTCCAGCGCTCTTGAAGAAGTTCTATACCAAATTCCCGGACAAACCCGGTTCCAGGTGTTCTGTGCCCACCTTTAAAAGGGGGGGTACTGTCACTCACCGGACTGTGAGTGCTACTTCTAAGGCAGCTAGGAACCGTGTCCGTCCATTATTATGAGGTACTGCGCATGTGCAGTCCCTTTTAACCTTCAGTTCTGTTCCTTTAACTTAATTGACTGATCAGGCAACACTCCCTATATTAAGCACCTGTGGTCAATACCACGTTGCCTGATCTTGGAGTCTCATGGAGTCTCATGGAGTCTCATGGAGTCTCATTCCTCATGAGTCTCTGAAGGTGTTCCAGTGCCTCCTCGTGTGTTCAGCTAATGCTGATTCCTGTTTGCTGTTTGTGGTTTCCAGACTACTTCTACTCCTGTGTTTCTTCGTGACTCCAGCAGCTGATTCCTATCCGCTGCCTCCGTGTATCTACAGCTACAGATTACTGCAAACTCTCCTGTGTTTCATCGTGACTCCAGCAGCTGATTCCTATCCGCTGCCTCCGTGTATCTACAGCTACAGATTACTGCAAACTCTCCTGTGTTTCTTCGTGACTCCAGCAGCTGATTCCTATCCGCTGCCTCCGTGTATCTACAGCTACAGATTACTGCAAACTCTCCAGTGTTTCTTCGTGACTCCAGCAGCTGATTCCTATCCGCTGCCTCCGTGTATCTACAGCTACAGATTACTGCATACTCTCCAGTGTTTCTTCGTGACTCCAGCAGCTGGTTCCTATCCGCTGCCTCCGTGTATCTACAGCTACAGATTACTGCAAACTCTCCTGAGTTACATCGCTACTGTTCCAGCTGATTCCTGTTCGCTACTTCAGCGTGTCTACAGAGTCTGCTCGTCTCAGCGCTCCAGTCTGCATTCTACCTGCCGTCAGCTGACCCGCTGCCTACTGCTTCTACAGTGTGTCCATTTGTGTCAACTCGCCTGTTGCTTCGAGTCTACGCTCCTCGGCTTCCAGCTTTGCTACATCGCTTCAACTCTTCCGTGGTCTCCTGCTGTTCTATTTAAAATACTACTGCTTCCTGAGTATTTGTCATCTTTGCTGTCCTATCTACAGTGCGCTGCACCTACCTGCCGCTTCCATTCTGCAAGGACTTCGCATCTCGTCTGTTCCCGGCCGCTCAGGTATCCCTGCAGCTATCCCTAACAGCCTGCTCATCTGAACCACGGTATGCATACTTCTCATTGACTGTGCTGGTGTATTGCATATCCATCTGGACTGAGTTGTCCTCCTCCGGAGTTTCCATCCTCTGAGACTATTGCTATTATTGACTGTGTTTCCTTTTGCTGGACTATTTGAGTGACTTTGTTTATCTGTGCAGTGCTGTTCATTCATTATTATCATTGTGTGCAGTTCAACGTGGGATCAAGTTCAGTGTACCCGTGTAGACTCTGCATAGCATTTATCTCCTCGTGTCCTTCCTCACATATATATTCAGTGGTACAACTTGCTAGAGGCAGACCACTGATTCCTGTTTCCCTGTGTCACCAGTTGCATAGATCCTCTCACATAAGCAGTGGTACAACTTGCTACTCGCAGACCACTGACTTCCCCGTGACCTTCACCTGGATTCCATTCCTTCACTACAGACAGCAGTACAACTTGCTATACGCAGACCGCTGACTTCCACCTCCTTATTACTCCTGGACATTCTTCTCACTATAGCAGTGGTACAACTTGCCGTGCGCAGACCACTGACTACCCTCACGTGCCTTGTCCATCCAGATCCTCGTGTTCAGTTACCCATTGTTTACCAGTGCTGCTAGTCATAGACTTTCTGAGCATTCTCTAACCATCTGCTGTTTCCAGTTCCATTATCACCCTACCATCAGAGTATCATATACCAACTCTACTGCTCTGATAAGACCATCAGCGGGTGATACTGGGTAAAGCCTCCTAGTGCCCGTGACAATATCTGTTATGAATGAGCTGCAGGAGCAAAAGCTGTTATATCCGTATTATCGCTACCAATAAATATTGTCCGATGCGATTAATGTGGTTCCAACGCACAAATAGATTTAGTAGCAAAATATAGCAGTATTACAGCAAACTATGATAAAGTATAAAAGGTATAGCAAAATACAAGAAAGTATAGCCGAATACATTACGCAAGCGCCCCTGGATGCAGGTACAGCTTCAGTTTTTAAGTCTGCAGTTAAAGATACCTCCAGTACCAGGTGCTAGTTTATATCCCTAATGATTAACAAAAAAACAGTGATGTTGTCACAATGTACACAAAGATAAACTAAGGTCTTTCTTCATTGGTCCAGGGCTTATGATGTTTCAGTAGAATGCTGGTCATAGGTCAGTTCAAATGAGTCCACTGTCCAAAGGTGGGGGCAGCTCACTCCAACAGCTGACCACATGTTTTGCTTGAGGGAACCGACTAAATACAGTTGAAACCGACCTATTAACATGTTCTGCATACAGTATTATAGAGTATCAATCTTATAATAATCATAACTAGTGATCGTAGTGTGCGGTCACTGAGCCGGTGATACCAGATTTCTTTTGGTGAAATGAGGAATAATATAAGACCAATAAACTGATGTGAGAAATATAATTCTTAGCCTTAAATCAACAGGATCAATTTATATATAATAAACGTATGCTTATATTTTCAAGGGACTGCACCCAGTATGTAGCTTAATTTAAAATGTTTTTTTTATTCTTAATTAACATTCTAATTGTAAAACTCATATATAATATCCAACAGTAAACAGAGTATATTATACAAACTCAACTTGTTTTTGTTTACTCTATTAACATTGGTGGTATAGCATAGATGTTCATACAATACATTACATTCTTCGTCTGTTTTGTAAATTTATAAGTTAATGTGTGTGTGTTTCTCAGCTATTGTGTGATGTAAAGGTGTGTGAATAAGCTTGTACTGTGTGGAGGGAGGGCTTAGTATAAATCAGTGCCTGTTGTGAAGGGTGTGTGTGATATGCTCTGATATTGTGTGTGGGGGAGCTGTGGGGGATGGGGACACACACTCAGGCTGGCTTTCAACTTAAGCATTCAGCAAAACACACATTTCAAGCTTCCACATACATTTCACAACAATACGACCTCAAATCTGAACCAAAATCAGATTCTCACACTATAATCTCCAGTTATCTCACATAGAAACTTACAGCAAATATATTATTTATCTCACACTGGAGCCATTTTGTTCAATCATAGTGATTATATTAACTTACAATGGCAGCCATATTGAAAGCATGGATTACATTGATGTCATATTAACTATCATCCTATGAACTCTCCAGCAATAAACGGCATTATTTCAAAAGTTTCACATTACAAACTACCTTCAGTCATGGCACAATCCACAATCCATTCTAAATACCATAGTAACTCCAGGACCGTCTAAACCAAAGACAAAGAATACAAACGCTATATATTCCATTCAAACACCATAATCCTATTTCACTGTGTCTCATAAATCAAATGTATATATGTGTAGTACCACAATTGTACAGCATTGCTGAAGTTAACAACAACATGACACAATGTCAGTCATCTTAACACTATATCCAGCTGTTCTGTTTAGTTATAATGCAATCTCAAATGTATACAATTCCTATTTATGAAATACAATAAATCTACACACAGTCACATATTAATCACACAATCTACATTATCAAAACTACAACATCACAATGTCTTACTCAATCTAACATTTGCAAACTTACACAAGCCTTGTCCATCAACACAAACAGACTATGCACTCACAAACAGTGTAACAGGCTTTACCATATAACCACCAAACACTTCATATGCTAACTTTCATTATACAGTACTTACAATTGCCATACTGTACAATCGGCACTCAAAAGCAATTCCATTCCAACTCTACATATTCTGACTAAAACTCAATCTAAAACCTGTTTCCCTAGTCACGGTGGGGAGGAGAGTTGTGTCCAGGGTTTATTTTCAATGTCTACTAAATAAGAAGAATGGAATATAAAATAATAGATTATATATAATCTTCTACATTCCCCCTATTGTCAGTTGTCTGTCGTTATATTTAAACTGACAGATATCTGTTCCCATCTCTTATCAATGTTCCTAGTGTTTGTATGCAACATGTATAAGTGTGTGTTAGAACAGGTGATCAACAAGGTATATATCATTTTGTTTGGAATTAATTATGTGAAGGCAATTTTTAGTGCAAAATATCAATTAACAAAGGGGATTGAAGCTAAAGGATCTCTGCGTCGGCCTGACAGGTGAAAAACCTGTGTCTTACTTTTACTGACGCCAGGAAAAAATTCACACATGTCAAGGCTAGCCCCTGTTTATATTATCCCTCTACATTTAAATCTAAGATCAGAGAGTTGTTTCTTCTTTGCTGTATCTTCTTGATGCCATCATCTTTGGAAAGTATGATGGTGGGGGTCTGGTGAGGTACAATCGCCTTTGGCATCAGGTTTAGTCTCACCTGTGTCCAGGTCCTGCTGATCTGTGTTCTTAGTGATCGTCTCATGATCTCTTGTGTCATATGTCAGAGATATCATCTGCTACAGCTTGGCGCCATCTTAAGAACTGCACCTTGTAGGTAAGCAAAATAAATCAATACGTTTTCTCTGCTCCTACCCATCTGTTGTCTTCTCTGTCCGGTCAGCTTGTAGAGTTCTGATATTCTGCAGTTGTCCGCTCCCTAGTTTCTATTAGGGGAACAAGAAAAAACAACAAGCTGTTCTTGGAATACTCCCTTAGGGGCGTGATTAATTGTCCCATCCCACCCTCTAGATCAGTGTTGGCTAACCTGTGACACTCCAGGTGTTGTGAAACTACAAGTCCAAGCATGCCTTGCCAGTATATAGCAGCTTATTGCTGGAAGGGTATGCTGGGACTTGTAGTTTCACAACACCTGGAGTGTCACAGATTAACCAACACTGCTCTAGTTTATTATTAAATTCCAGGTGTTGCTACAATTCTGTAATTGAAAAAAACATTTTTTGCTATCCTTTGCGAGTATTATGGACTGAACTTCACATTTCGTCCACTAGGTGTCATCAGGGATCTGTAGACTTCCTTATCTTTTTACATTACCATAAAAATTCTTTCAAAGTTTCCCTGTAACTAGGAAAATTCTAATTTTTATACCCTTTTTGCTTAGTAATCTACAAACCAAAGACATAAGATTCTTGCCACACACAGAAACCTCCTTTCCATACAACTTACAGTTTCCCTCATGTTTAGCTGGGAGCTATGTCTTCTCAGGGTGGGAGCAGACAGCAAAGAGACCTCCTGCGTTTTGTGTTAGATAATATCAAACCATTCTTTGGGGTAGAGCCAACCTTCCACAGGAAGTTGCTCACAGCATGTAACCTGCTTCAAAGGCGTGTGGACACGCCTCTAGCGTGATATATCCACACCTTGGATGCTGCGTACTGCTGTGGACACTTTATATGTTGGGGGTATGGAGTTTTACTTACCGGGTATCCACCATTTGACAGCCCTGTCGGATCCTGATGCTGCGATGGTCACACACTTGGGGTAAATTGCCTTAAAATTGTGAACAAGTAACTCTATATTCAAAAAAATTACCATTACTTTTACTGCCAGATTATAACCAAAAAGATTTCTTATATAGAATATTGAGTCAATTTACAACTATTTAATAACTTTCAGCTCCCTTCAATTTTATAGAATTACCCCCAACATTTATATAAAAAAATAAGCTGCTATATCCCCTAGACAGATCAGAGTTGGGGAAAGAGAGAGGACAGGGTACTACAAGCGTTCTAAATACCACGGTCTAACTGACAGAGGACAGAGAGGTTCCCAGGAAAGGAATCAGCAGAGATCCTATGAGGATAAGAGGCTGGTGTTACAGACGCCCCGTGTAGGAGCTTTGTTAGTCAACTTAACCGTGAGTGAAATCAGCATTAAGTGTAGAAGATAATTTACAGCGTGAACCAACAAGGCCTTATAACAACTGAGCTACAGTAGACTCTAATCATTTCTAGGTAGTGGTTGATGTGACTGGATTGTATCACTTATTAGACTTTTATCTAGTAGCTGTGTTTTTTTTAAAATATTGTTACACGTACACATTGATGTATATTGCTACGTCATCCTGTGCATTTTTAGCTATCCTTTATTGTATTGCCAATATATATATTTATTCAAATATTTATAGTCCTTTGCATTTAATGTTACATAATTGCTGCTACCAGTTTTGATTAGATTCTCCTCCCAAATAAAACTCAGTGGTGATATTTGCAGTATACTTGTGTGTGTAGCTTCTATGTAAAGATCTGTGCAGGTACAAGGGCTCCCCCTGGTGGTCATTCTCCACATCCCCACAGACTTGGTGGAGGTTCCGCTGGGAAACACACACAGCAGCTTAACCATCTCATCACACCCCGCCTGGAGTGAGGAGAAAGTGGCATCACATATATATTTATATAGTCACATCTACACCACAGAGACTGAGTAACACCATTAGACAAAAATTCATTTATTTGCTGGAAATTTCACAAATTATAGAAATATAGAAACTGGACATTCTTGTGGGTGAGACAGAGTGTGATAAAGAGATCAGATGTCAGCCGGGATCCTGTGGACGGTCCTCTGCGGCTGCTGAGAACTAATGTGGATAATGATGTCTGTGACTGCTCATTGAACTCCCTACTCACAGAATCAATCTCTAATAATGTATCAGACAACCTCAGTGGCTGGGGAAAGTGCGCCCCCCTGCAGGTAAAACACTGTCACTTACAGTTATAATGCCACTCAATGGATGACTCTTGCTTCTGTGTGAAATAGATCAAGGATAAAAGTTAATTTCCTGTAGCTGCATTAACCTGTGAAGCTACAGGCTCTGGCATGGAAAGTCAACGCTGCAGGAGTCTGCCGGTGCCCCCGTGAGGCCCCCCAGACCAAGTTGCATAGATAATAAGTCTCTTCCCTGTGGTTATAAGCATGGCTTGGGGGCATTAGAGAGGAAGCTGGGGCCGATGCTATGTCCAGTAATGATGGAGTCGCTGCCAGCGGCCGTAGGGATGTGGTCACCGCAGGGAGACGGCGAGAGACGCAAGGAGCAGCGTGATGGAGAAGGACAGTCCGCAGCCTCGTCCGCAGTCCTCTGTGCGTTTTCCTGTGACAGAGAAATAATAATAATAATATACATCACAAGAGAATCGTGTCATTGTACGTACCCAATACTCCCCTCTCTGCATATGGGCGGAAATACACTATTTTTCCATGCTCTTTTTTTAAAAAAAGATTTACTCCTAGTTTGTGACCAATTCTGCATCGGTACCTATAATTTATTTGTTCTGCATTAAAATATCTCAGCGAGGACCAAATCGCATGACTAATTTCACCGTTCCTAGATTATTACTAATCTTAATTCAATTTCACTATCAAAATATTCCGGAGTCTCAGGACTGGATCATCCAGGGGGATGGCTGAGATTTTACCAAATGCATCCATCGCCTACACACAGCGGAGGTGACTTACGAAGCATGGAGGTGCAGCGCCGGTTCCTGCTAGTGAGGTCACATGACTTGTACAGATGCCCCTCGCTGTGTGGAGCGAGATTATTACAATGAAATAAAGAGATGGAGCCCCCATCTTTAGATATGCTCCTTACTGTGCTGAGGGGCGTACGACCATATTCACTCTGCTAAAGGACCAGCTCAGAGTCTATCACAGTGTGTAAGGCGATAGCTGTTGCTTTTAGCTCTTATTTATTAAAGTCACTAGGAAAACCTTGTCTGTTCAAGAGATTTTGGTTACTGTATTAACCCCTTCCCATCGTCCTGATAGCTGTTCCATGGATCGCTCCCTCTGTCTAATCTTTTTCCCCCCTCCTCTAATACTTCTCCTCTATTGTAAAATACCTCCTCCCTGCACTCTATAATCAATACAAAATACGATACGAGTGTTTAATAATTAATAGTGCAATGAATATGTTCCTCAGAGAGAGGTACTGCAGATACCACGCTCCTTCGCCCAATAACAAGCTGTTACCGAGAGGTTTCCTGGCACTAGTGCACCTAGGTCTGTGCCCTCACTTACCTCGGGGTGGAAGGCGTGACAAGACTGAGGGCGACGTCTCAGTTTCTGGGATCTCATCCGCTCACACTTCACAGAAGCGTTATGTGCCATGGAGTTAAGGAGACAACCAGGATAAGGGTCTTACAGACAATAGGTGGGTGATGCTGGGTGTGCGGTGAGCTGAGTGATCATTTCTATCTGACTGTCAGGGTTTGTGTCAATCTATGAACACACGGAAACACTTTCTAAACCTGCTTTGGTCATGACATGATGGGGCAGAAGTAGGACGAGATGTTATATTTAACGAGATGTTAGAGAGAGAGGAACATACAGAGAGATGTTAGAGAGAGAGGAACATAAAGAGAGATGTTAGAGAGACGTTAGAGAGAGGAGCATACAGAGATATTATTAGAGAGAGAGGAACATACAGAGAGAAATTAGAGAGAGGAGATACAGAGAGAGGAGCATAAACCCATCATTATAGATATACTGATGAACAGTGTCACATGATAAGTGTTATTGATGTTTTCAAACTGTTTCATATTTAATTATCCTGGGAGTGAACCTCTCTATCACAGTTTTATTAGTTTAGAGAACACATTACAAAACCCTAATTTTGTAGTGCTCCTGACTGCCACAAGAGGGCACCAAAGAATGCTGAAACCAGGATGGAATCAAGTGCTCAGTATCTCTGTAGATATATTATTATTATATCATTAGGCCCACTCTGCATATGTGATTTATGATACGATATTATAATAAATATTTAATGCCATCCCAATTCATCTCACACTTGTACAACTGCATTATGTCATATGGTAAGTTACAGTCTTACATTGCTCTAATTATTATTTTTAATGATATTAAAGGGCTTTCTCCTGTTCTAAATATGATGAGCTCTGCAAATGTTTGATTAACCACTTCATGACTGGATCGTCCTTCATGACAAGAGCAGTGACGGAATTTTTATATTATCTTTTCCACTTGTTCTTCTGAGTATAAATCCTTAAAGGTACAATGTAGCAGCATTCAGAAATCCTTCAGCAGCAGCTCCTTAGAGTCGCGCTACACGGGGTGTAATAGTGTCGGTGTGAGGGGAGATCTGACCTTAACCTCCCAACCCCCTGGAGGATTGATCAAGACAACCCCGAAGATGTCATCCATACCGGCCCGCTCCCTGGGCCCATGGCTGTCACTGACGGGTCCATTAACCACCTTTCTACATCATGTGAGAGCAAAGAGCGGAGAGGTACAATGTAGAAAGGCAACGGGTGGTCCACAGGAGGTTACATTGATTCATTGCAACGGAGAGACCCCAGACTCTTTGATAATTGCTAACAGGCAGAGAACTGATAAAACCTGGGGGTAAATGTATCAAGCTGAGAGTTTTCCCGCGGGTTTGAAAAGCGGAGATGTTGCCCATAGCAACCAATCAGATTCTAGCTGTCATTTTTTAGAATGTACTAAATAAATGACAGCTAGAATCTGATTGGTTTTTCAAACCCGTCGGAAAACTCTCAGCTTGATACATTTACCCCCTGGTGTCATGTGATATTATATCACCGAAAATAGTTTTGAAGCTTTATGTGGTTTTCATATATTAAATAAGTTGTATTCTTTTGACCTAATTTTTGTGTATGTTCTACTCCTGAAAATAGCATATACTGCATTCAGTATCACAGGTTACTTAATTTACTGGATGTCATTTTCTGGAACAATATAAAGATTCTAAATATCTATTTCAAGCAGAAAAACATATTTATCTTGCAAATTAATAGTGTCTAACTTAGTAGCATAAATAGCTGTCTATATATCCTGCTTGTTCTTTCTTCCAGAAACACTTATTTGTTATTAATTAAAGCAGGCACCTGGCTCTCATGCCCCCACCCCCCCTCCCAGGCTATACTGACTCCAGTATGTAAATTTCCACATACAGCTGACTATAAGGTCTATAGACACTGGTTTAGTCTTAGGGCGATAACAGAACTGCTCTGGTTTTGATGACATTTGACTTGTATGAGCCACAGATTGTGATCATGTTCTTTAGTTTGGGGGGAGGTGACGTAATTAGAGGCCAAAATGACAGGGACAGGGAGATGAGTGTGGTTGGGTGGGTGGGCACGTGTCTCACTTTTGGCAGTGGCCGCACTGGATGAGTCCATTAGCCTCTTGGATCGAGGTGTCATGCACGAAGGCTGGGTATTCGGTGTCACACGGCTGTAGCATGTCCTGCTTCTTGTGCTTGTGAGCTGAAGGAAGAAGGAAACACACATTGTATGAGTTACAGGTGAGACTGGAGATCTGCGACCTTCCCGTTGAGAATAGACTCTAACTCCCACCAACATTAGCAAGCTGGGTAGCTCAGGGAGGGGACTGCGTCTGAACAGGGTGTCAGGAGCCACAGGAGAATGAGATACAGAGGGGAGGTAAGATAGGAGCGTGAAGCTTATGTAGAACATTAATGAGTGTGGGACAATGTCATTGGTGGACAGGTCGTGAGTGATGTCACTAATGATTTTAGTCAGTCAGGTGAGGGGTGGTCTCATCTTACTTACAGTGATGGAAAAAGGACTTTGCTGAATGTCAGGTGACAGGTCACATAATGAATGTGGTCACACGGGTGATGAAGAATGAATGAAAGAGACGAGGAGAGACATTGTGACATCACAACTCAAGTATTACATCATAACATCAATCTGCCGAAATACTGTAGAAACAATTACACCTCTAACAAAGCCCTGACAGTGTTTAATTTTGGAACCTGGTACAGGGTTAATATTTAGGAAGAGACAAGAAGCCAGTTACCAGGACCCTTTGACACCATCACAGTTAACCACACGGTCCAATAAAACCATTAACAAATTTAGTTTCAGTTTACCATGTTCTTGAAGAAGGCAACCTGTGGCTCTCCAACTGTTAAAGAACTACAAATCCAAGCATGCCGGGCATAATGGTACTTGGAGTTCGAGAGTCACAGGTTTCCTAGGATGAATGATTGGAATCATGGTCACCTACCTTCTGCGGAGTTATCAGAGGACCAGAAAGGACACAGACTGAACTCCAGGATAAAGCTGCAAGTCAGAGGGAGAAGGTAGAGGAAGAGGCAGAGATAAGGACGTGGGAGCAGATGATGTCACGGGATATAAAAAGGAAACATATGAGATAGATCTAAGGTCAGGCGTACTTGGCATGTACAGAAGGGTGTCCGCAGAATGGGGCCTCCAGATTTATACTGACCCATTTACCCACTACAAATACAGACATATAGGATCCTTATATATGTACAATATGTAAGTAAATCTAATAGCTTCTACACTGCTCTGTAGTAACTTTATAATGTGAGTCTGAGAAATATAACTATTTACTAATGGGTGACAAACCCCTAAGCCTTGAGTACTGCCTGACCTCACATATCTACCCACTTGGAGACATAACGCCTACACCAATGTGCAGGTTCATAGAAGACACTTTGCTCTACCTGGACATGTTATAACGCAGTATATTCAGGTTACAGACACGATACTCACAGGACGAGGTTACTGAGGAGCCACTGGGCAGCGGAGAACAACGCAAAGATCGGCTGGAAGAGAAGAGGAGGAAGAAGACGGTGAGACCGGCCCAGTAACCTATAGATCACAGCTTTACTCTTAGATCAGATAATAAAAGCCATGACTGAGATGGGAATATTGAGGTCAGGCTCCAGTGGCGGTATATAAAGATTCCTTTATAATGTATAACCTGTATTCAGCCATGTATACACAACAGATTAATCCCTCAGTCACATAAGGAGAGAAAACAAACAAAACTAAAAAAAGATTTTTACATATGAGATACATCCACCATATTGCTCTACCCTGCTGGGTATATTACATATGACTTATGGCCACCATCTTGCTATACCCTACTGTGTATAAATGTACACAGATCTTACATTGAGCAGGTTTCGGCCTCCGCTGTGATGGTGGTACGGCAGCTTACACATCGCCTGGTAATCGTAAAGTGTCACTCTGCAAATGAGAGTAGGACATAATATTAGAGAGAAGCCATTTTCATCTCTCCAGAAAAAAAGTGAATTTGATTTGAGGAGGTCAGAATGATTTTGAGGAGGTGTAATGTCATGGAAGCCTCAGGAGAGCGATGTTGTCACTGGTGTTGGTAATATAAGCCAAGCCAGGTAGGCCCTGTTGTTATGTCCCATATGAGACCTCTGAGGGCTCTGCTGACCCCTGGACACTGTATTTAGAAGTAGAGCGATGCTTACTGTCTGAAAATCTCCATCTGGAGAAGTTGGGTCATCAACGAACCATCGACTTCCCCGAGGAATACTCCTGTCTGCAGGGGAGAGACAGACACACCGAGAGGAGGTTTGGTGGCTTATAGGAAATATACTGTTATGTTAAATTAGTAGAAATAAAAACAAATAAAGGAAAGAGACAAACAGATACAGAAGAGAAGAGGAATGAGAGACAGAAAGATACAGATGAGAGGAGGAATGAGAGACAGAAAGATACAGAGCAGAGGAGGAATGAGAGACAGAAAGATACAGATGAGAGGAGGAATGAGAGACAGAAAGATACAGAGCAGAGGAGGAATGAGAGACAGAAAGATACAGATGAGAGGAGGAATGAGAGACAGACAGATACAGAGGAGAGGAACTTGACTGTTAAACTCAACTGACGTAACACACATAGAAGAATATTTCCCCCTCGCAACATAAAATATCTCCGATTCTGATCAGCTACATACAAGATCGGCAGCATTAAAAGAGGGAGTGAGTGTGAGTATTCACCTGTGGAGAGGCGCGTGTGTCTGTGGGCACAGCAGAAGGCATGTAATGGATTTTTAATATCTAGCAGACCAGACTGCAGATGGTAGGTTAGCAACTCATTATATCAGAGTCCTTCATGTAACCCACTCACTGCCAGGGGACCCACTCTCCCTCTATCTCGTTACTGCCCCTTCCTGGACTGATTTTTTTCCCTACATGAAAAACCAAACTTCATATTTATATTTACACCTGAAAAAATGGTAAATATTCCACATTCACCTTCCATACCCAGCCCCAGTAACACTTACCTATCTCCCCACACCCAACAACTTCTTCACTTCCCAACTCCAACGTCATTAACTTGTTCCTTAACCCACCTGCCACACCGAAGGCCTTCTCCACACACACAGATTCCGACAACTTTATATTGGTCCCTTCACCCAACTTCCACACCACATGCATAATACCACTCATCCCCTGCCAAATCCAATGCCTAATCCCACTCAGTCACCTGCCAAACCCATCGCCTAATCCCAATCAGACAACTGGCACACATAAAAAGTAGTTCACTGGTTTCCAACCCCAACAAGCTTTAGTTCCTTCACTCAACACCAAATGCATAATCCCGCTCAGTTAAATGTTCAGTTAACTGCTACACCTAATGCCTACTCCACTCCTCCCAAAACCAACAACTTAAACTTTGTTCCTTCACACAATTTCCACACCAAATCTCACTTTGCCACCACCCAAAGCCTAGTTCACTCACCCAATTGCTACACCCAACTCCACCATCCTCAACATACTCATCTCACCCAACTTCCAACACCATACCATTCAACCAGCCCTCATACTCAACACCAGTCCTACATATCAACCTGCCACAATCATTAGATCCAGTCACCATCCAGCAGCACCCAATACTTAATATCACTCACCCACCTGCCACACCAAATGCCTAATCCCACTCAGTCATCTGCCATACCCAACACCTAATTCCTCTTTGCCACACCTAAGGTCTAGTCTACTTACACACTTGCTACAACCACTGCCAAGTCCACTCACCCGAATTCCAACATCATCAACTTATTACCTTTGCCGAACTTCCAGATCCAACAGTGTCCCACTCACTCAGCAGCCATACCCCGCACCTAGATCTGCTTGCCCAGCTCCTGCACCCAACACCTAGTCTGCCCATAACATAGATTTACTCAACCCCAATATCCCCAACCTTGTCTGCTCACCCACCAGCCATACCCAACACCTAATCC
Source organism: Mixophyes fleayi (assembly GCF_038048845.1). Lineage (NCBI taxonomy): Eukaryota > Metazoa > Chordata > Amphibia > Anura > Limnodynastidae > Mixophyes > Mixophyes fleayi. Next base: position 116,752,394 of record NC_134404.1, read on the forward strand.
CACTCACCCTCTTACAACACCTTCTCTCCAGCCACCCAAATCCTTCTCCTTGTCCCATGTACTCATCCTGCACTCACCGTTCCTCAACTCACCTGCTCCTGGACCCTCGACACCACGATAAACCCGTTGTTGTCAACGAGATAGCAATTCAATCTCTGAGAAAGAAAGGCAGAATGTCCACATGTAAACCAGAGTGTTAACATATAATTACATTATACACCTATAGACGGTGTCTGTGACTGCGATGGTGGCTGGCCGCGTTCTACACTTTCACAATGCACACACAGGGGAAGCAGACATTTTGTGGGTTAAGCCAATAATCATGAACATTATCAATACACGAGGAACTGGAGGCATTCAGTGATTGGCTGCATTCCACCAATATTGGTTCAGCCCACAAAATGGCCACTCCCATTGTCTGCAGGTGATGAATAAACTGTAAGTGTTATTTGCTAGATTCTGTCCAACCACTTAGTAGATTCACTCATAATATCAAGATCTACCTAGTAATACCCAGTAGGGGGAATTTATAACATTTATAACTATCCCCAATCCTGGCATAGGACAAGTGACTTAATAGCGGCAGTTTCACGGACAGAACAATGTTACGCCGTGGGTCCTGTAAATAACTGGCACCTCTTTTCTGTGAAGTAGTGCCCTGTTCTTTCATGCAGGGGGCAAGATGGGACTCTATATATTGTAATTTGCAAAACCAAAACTAGTAATGTCGCCCCAGTATATGATGCACAATGACCCATGAATGACCCGATATGTTCATTACCTCGTCCGCACAGCTCAATGGACACAACCCATCCACATCGCTACACTGCGGAAAAGACAAAGAGTTTACAGTATTATACAGGCAGTATATATATATTATATAGTATTACACAAGAAAAGAACCCCCAGTCTAGAAATACTCAATCGTTTTCTTGTTTTGTTTTGTTTTTTTTGCCATAAATCAAACTCTATTTTTATTATCACAGAAAAACAGGGTCGGAATTAAGAATTATGGTGTAACGATGTCCTGAAAACGTTAACATAAAGCTACATAGGCGTGCTTGAGATCATACAGTCATCGTCTATGGGAAGTTAACGAGCGGCATACGATAAAGAAGCGTTTGCACGAGAAAACTAACGAAAGCAGGACAAATGTTACCACCAACGCTTGTGTGTGTATTATTATTATTATTATTTATTTATTTATAAGGCGCCACAGATTCCATAGCGCCGGATACAGAAGCAAGTAACAAATAGATGAGGTAATACATGTCAGCAGCACAGAGGAGTGTGAGTAATGCTATGGGGACTCACACAAAGTGGGACAATAGGTAGAGAGGACCCTGCCCGCGAGGGCTTACATTCTAAAGGGAGGGGTGGGGAGAGACAGTAGGACCAACTGGGATAAAAAGTTAGATGGCAGATGAGGAAGAGGAGGTGATGGATAGAATGGTTAGGCGGTGGTAGGATAGGTGAGCTTGAAAAGGTGAGTTTTGAGTGAGCATTTGAAGGACTGAAGGTTGGGGGAGAGTTGAGTGACACAGGGTAGGGAGTTACAAAGATTAGGGGCAGCACGGCAGAAGTCTTGGAGGCGATCATGGGAGGAGGTAATGAGAAGTGAATTGAACACACTCATATGCTGTATTTACAGGTCCACTTGTGTTTAACGATTAAATTCAGCCCCCAAGGGTGCAGCCCGGGGTGGCAAGACTCGATTCAGCAGCCTATTTGGAACATTTTAAAGGGAAAAAATGCAGGTGCCCCAGTGACCCAGCCCAAGGTAGCCCGCTACGGGACCTGCCTGGGGAAGGGGGGGGCGGCAGCTGCCCCCCTACCCCCAGCTCAGCCTGCCCCTGGGTGCAGCTCATACTGAGCTCATTAGAAGATTCAGGTGAATAATAACTCATTTTGCCGCTTGGTCACACAACTAGAATACGTCCCTCTATATTCTTCATTATGCATAAATACATACAAATGTATCATACATACTTCAATGATATTTTAAAATATTTATAAAATTAAAAAAGAAAAGGATGGAGGAGTCGGTTTGTGAAGATCTCCACCAGGGCTTCCATCAGGCACAGACTAAGGACTCCGCTACCTGGGCGATGTTAAGTGATAAATCACATTACACCAGTCACTTGTTTTTCTGTAATAAATTATTTTTAATGATTTGTGCTACAAGTGGTTTTTAATTGCAGTTTAGAGCAATGATTTTGTTCAATGACAGAATGTCACAATTTAATCACCTTGCAGGAACTTCAGGCGATTAAACGAGTCCATTGCTTTCACTGGGAGAGGAAATGTCTCACTGATCACTGATGTTTGCCAATTCCGGGCACAAAATTCTCACTTTAATAGAAAATCATTTTTTGGGGGGAAGGGAGGTGCAATAACTCCCATGAGATTAAATACATAAAATCACACTTAATCATACAAAAGGTCATTTATGATATGCAAATATGTGAATGCAGAATACATTCCATTATACGCAAATACGCCCCATTATCCCCTCGCACACAGTGGACGGCCACTTTCCACATTTGGTATCTGTCCACGTAAAACCGCTCTGTGTCTGTTTTGCTGGATTGCGGGTAAAAACGTACGTGGTACTATGAGTAAGACCCTTAATCCGGCCAGTTTACACTTTTCTATGTCCTCAGGGGTCGTCGTGTACGTTGATGAGATGGATTTCTTACCATCCAGCTGCATTTCATAAGGTCAATCCATTGTGAGGGAGGCAGATAAAAAAATACCTCCCAGCTTTCCTGATTTCAGCAGGACAGTCCCAAATCAAGTACCTCAAATGGGGAGGAGCTTAAATGGAAGAGGGAGGAGCTTCTGCAAAAAGAGGTTGTTTTGGGTGGATCAGAGCAGTGATTATCTTGTCCAGATTTAGCATGTTCGGGAGGTGGGGTTGTACACAGATGCAGAAACAACACATGCAAATACTATATATAATTTACTAATGTACATAAGGTTTATAGCGTTCTCCAATACTTTTTTTTACTGAGTAAAAAGGTCTCTGTCAGCACCGGATAGCAAGATATAACAAACAACAGCTCAATACAGTCTTGACAAACAACATTAGCAGCATATTCCTATTTTTGCTCATTATTTAATGTGGACCCATCATGTACCCGCAGCGGATGGTAAAACATACCTCCCAACTGTCCTGATTTAAGGACCTCAAAAACTGCGTAGGTGAATATTGGGCAAAAAGTGGGTGTTTTGGTTGGATTAGAGGTGGGGCTTATTTGGCCCAATTTAGGATGTATAAATGTTGGGAGATGTGGCTAAACCAATATTCATGATAATGCAGCCTGAAGACTTACCAAGAACCAGTAACACTGGCTCCTAGTGACTGGATAGGCTGCACTGTCTGTGATGTCACTGGCTCCTAGTGACTGGATAGGCTGCACTCTCAGTGATGTCACTGATTCCTAGTGACTGGATAGGCTGCACTCTTAGTGATGTCACTGGTTCCTAGTGACTGGATAGGCTGCACTCTCAGTGATGTCACTGGTTCCTAGTGACTGGATAGGCTCTATTCTCAGTGATGTTACTGGTTCCTAGAGACTGGATAGGCTGCATTCTCAGTGATGTCACTAGTTCCTAGTGACTGGATAGGCTGCACTCTCAGTGATGTCACTGGTTCCTAGTGACTGGATAGTAGCACTCTGTGATGTCACTGGTTCCTAGTGGCTGGATAGGCTGCACTCTCAGTGATGTCACTGGCTCCTAGTGACTGGATAGGCTGCACTCTCAGTGATTTCACTGGTTCCTAGTGACTGGATAGGCTGCACTCTCAGTGATGTCACTGGTCCCTAGTGACTGGATAGGCTGGACTCTCAGGGATGTCACTGGTTCCTAGTGAATGGATAGGCTGCATTCTCAGTGATGTCACTGGTTCCTAGTGACTGGATAGGCTGCACTCTCAGTGATGTCAGTGGTTCCTAGTGACTGGATAGGCTGCACTCTCAGTGATGTCACTGGTTCCTAGTGACTGGATAGGCTGCACTCTCAGTGATGTCACTGGTTCCTAGTGACTGGATAGGCTGCACTCTCAGTGATGTCCCTGGTTCCTAGTGACTGGATAGGCTGCATTCTTATGAATATTGGTTCTGCCCACAAAGTGTGGGCAGGAGTTGGCACTTCCAGGTATATCGGGCTGTACATGTTGAGGGTCACACTGGGTTCAGGGAACAGGATATTTGAACAACTTACATCAGTGTCGTTGGGCTGAGATGAGATAATCAGGAACAGACAGAGAAAGAAATAATTAGTGCAAACTGCTCAAGGTCAGAAACAACTTACAGGACATCATCTGGTGTAGCCGGTGAGTCTTTAAAAATCACTGAATTTATAGTGATCCAAGATGCACAGATACAATGTAACACTTGGTGTATCAAATATAAAATAATGTGTCTTACAGGAGCATTTATCTAAGTACTCCCCTAAAGTGTGTTAATTTATTCCAAGTACCCCCTAATATGTATGAATGTATATCAAGTAAACCCTTATATCCTTAAACAGAAAATAAAATACCCAATTTAATTTGTTTTGTGCAAGTTTCATCACTTCTCAGTACAATAAACAGTTATTACTAGTTTAATTTAAGAGTCTGTCAAATATATCCTTTTCACAGGTTGGGAAACAGTGTAACATTTCTCATAGTATAACATCATTTAAATTATATAAAAGAGCTGCAATTAATATTCCATGATCCATATGTAAAAGTTTCCATACATTGACAGAACCGGGAAACGCTGTCCCTTGTGAAAAGGGCACCAGATTATAAAGGCAACAGCAACATTTCTGTGGAATTTCATGGTTGCATGTTAGGAGGAAGGATGGAACAAAACAGGCAGAATTTGAGTGACAGCTTGGCACACTTGCATTGCAGAAATGCTCTATGTGGATTGGTTGATTCATACATAGAGGAGGGCCAGTGATGCCACAGCAGCTCAATGACTGCAGTCTTAGCATTTTATCCTGCCTCAGATGCCATTAGGACACTGTCCTATAGATGTGGGAGGAGCTTTACCTGTCTGTAATGAGGTAGGAAGGTGATACTTCTAAACAGAGCTGTAGTGGAATGTCAGGGTGACACTGAACAGTGTATTTTCCCTTTGTGGTTCATATTTAAAAATTTCAACTTAGGGCTTAAAAAGTCTTTTCACATAAAAAGAATGGAATCAGTGAACACATTTAGGGTTTCATTTAGAGTTATACTGATGCAGTATTTGCCTATGAGGAACGATGTCTTTGCACACTTTTGCCTTCAATATTTGAAGTTGCATCTTGTGATATGTGCAATCTTAAATATAACATATCAACACATCTGGAGTATAGATGTGTCAGTCATCATCATCAGCTCCAAAACTTGCACCTAGTTTATGTAAGTGCAAAATCTCGTCCTAACGCATTTCATGATCTCTGTAATTCAAAATAAAGCGCATCTCAAATTGGCGCATTATCATTTGTGCGTCTTACTGCATTGGCATGGTGGTGCCCCTGATACGCCTCTCTAAGGGGCCACAAGTGCAAGATGCGCGCTACTCTAAACAAAGACGTAAGTTGGGCACAGTGAGGCTCTTTACCCCAAAATATGTGTTGCCATTTCCAATGTATTATATATACTGCTCCGCCCTAATAATAGGATGGTCACTTACCTGCCGGGTCGCCCTCCAAAAGATGTTCCGCAGCAGAGTCAGCTTCATCTGAACCCCAATAGCTGGAAAGACAAGAGGAATACACTCTGGTTTAATAACAGGGGAGCAGCAGATGCCAATCTCTCCTGACTGTGACGACCCTGCAGATTTTCACCTTCTCCTTCAATAGAAAGACAAACTAGGTTCTGACAGAGGATCAATTATATGTTGGAGCCGAGGTGCCAGGACTGGCGATTTAAGACGTTTACACACGTCCGTGAGCACAGAGACGGATAGCTCATTATCCGTGTGTCCCACACTAATGGTCCGTAAACGGAGAACGGGCCTATCGCTTCCATGCAGGATGATATCAAGAAATAACTTACCGGTTACAAAGACAAAATGCAAATGGAAAGTCTGTAACACTAATAATTCTATAGAGCACATCGGAGGTACTCCCATGTCTTACAGAGGGGTGCGGGCCGGGGGGCGCGGAGGACCTGGAATTGCCCTCCCTCCCTGAGTTCCCTACTCTGCAATTTCTGAGTATGCGCTGTTCCGGTACATGCGCACCGTGCATGCTCCGCAGAGGTCCCGCTCTTCTCCACTGAGAGTGCGGAGCCCAGGAGGCCAGAACGACGTTGCCGGGCCCTCACCCAGATGTTGCTACGGGGCCCGACAGTGGTCTGTTCTGCTTTATGAGGTCAAGAAGCTTTTCAGTGCTCAGACGGATGGTGACAATGTTCCTCACTGATATAATGGTGACATATCCTGAATACGTATTAACTCCCCCAGGAGATGCCTCGTACAGGCGGTCGGGACGACAGTCTCACTTTATATCCTGCATAATTATTCACTGATTATGAAAATACATCCAAGATGGTTCCACAAACCTGCACCACACAGCGAGGGCTACTAAAATATTTATCTCATTCCCTTAGTACTTTAATAATGATCCACCCTGAGAGCGTCACTGCAACAGAACGTACTGGCTGATACTTCTCCGTGTGCTGCAAGGTACAATGTTATTCTGGGAGATGATCCTACCCCTTCCAGGGGTCTTCCTGCGCTGGTAACAATATTTTGGCAATGCCTTAAAGCATTTATAACTTGCGATGCGATCTACAGAAATGTTCAGAGGATCTCAGTAAACAATTTGGGGGGATTTAGGGCCTGAATCATAAAGGAAAGTTATGCAAAAAGTAAGTAAGGCAAAACCATGTTGCATTGGGGGGGAAGTAAATTTAAAATGTGATGGCAGATTTATATTTGGGGTAGGACATGTCCTAGATCAACTTTAAATTTCAGAGCACAAATAAGCTATCAGGTATTTGTTTGCTACATGAAAAAACAGCCAGTATTTATCTTATGTGCAAAATAATAAACTAATTTGCACCCCTTGTATTGTAACATGGTTTTGTCCAGAAAACGTAAGTTTAGCAATTTTTTTGCTTAACTTTCCTTAATGAATCAGGCCCTTAGTATATAACTTAAAAGAGCCCTGTTTACCCAAATATGTTACTGTGTATTTATTTACCTTTCCATATCTTTGACCGGGTATGTGCACCCTTAACTCTAACATACAGATGCGTTTGAAGCAAATATACGGCAATATTAAAAATGCCCCCGTCTTTCGCAGATTTACGCTTGGTAAGAAATGTATTTCAAAGATGGGTGTAAGCCAAAATATGGCACATCCCAAAGAGACGTTCTGGACCCGCGTCGGCATGTTAGACAATACAAGGAGCCACAAGAATGAGACATCTGCGTCTCAAAATATGGCTGCAAGTTGTGTGCGTGCGGAGAGCGACCCATTTTACGTGAAGCGCTAAATTACACAGAGCAAATACACTAATGCACAGTTCTAACCCCCCTCCGTCCCCCCCTCAGCTTTATGTGAATCAGTATGATATCTAACGCCCCACATGTAGAGTTCTCACAACGAGCAGGTCTGCACTCAGGAAAGTCTCCCAGGTTCTCTGTATAGAAAAGAGAACTGTTAGTATCTGGATGAAATTCCATCTCACTGTAAATACTGACACATGAGCCAGGTGGTTGTTACTGAGAACCTAGCAGCACTCACTAATCAGCACTAATTCTCCCAATTTATTTCATGCTCCAATCAAATTATTTTCTGCCAGAGTCGTCTGCAAGTGTCCTCGGTCTTTGCATGGAAATTGCTCTTTCCCTGGGACACAGAATAAACCATAATGACAGCAAATAATATTATTTAGATGTCAGTAAAGAATAAAGAGATGTTGGGGATACCTACCTGCGACGTCTGGACCCTCTCTGAGAGGGAGTTAAGTCACCAGATGACGCTGATCTAAGAATATCCCGGTTTATAGACTCTCTCTCACCTTTCCTCGCTGTCACCTCTCACACTCTCCCAGCAGTGAAAACGTGAAAGGTTTCTCTGCGTCATTTACAAATATAGGAGCATTGCGTCTTCTCACAGCCCCAGTAAACTTCCGGGGGGACCTGGTCACAGCACCTGCTGGGTAATGACTATCAGCGACTACTTACAGCTAAACCTACTACAGGGTAACTGCCCACAAAGCAATGAAGCTCATCATGCGCAGTTTTGTGGATCAAAAAGTGGTCTGGGGATGGGTGCCCATTTTTTTTCCCTAATCGTGCACATTTTCCAGAATGTACTAAATGAATGATAACTAGAATCTGATTGGTTGCTATAGGCAACATCTCCACTTTTTCAAACCCGCAGTTTAATCAATATACCCCCTTGTGTCTATTTTGTTACTTTCACACCAGAGGAACATTATATTTTCTGCGTGATTTGAAGCCTAATAGCAAATGAGATTTTCCTGTGAAAACAAACGTTTGAAATGTTCTATTGCGCTTACGACCTGGTTCTGTGTACGTGAGTGTAAGAAGCCCCTCCGTAAACCTGGCGCATGCACTACAGAACTGGACTCATCTTCAACTCAGCAACTGGGGAGAAATTCCCTGATTTTCCATGTGCATCTTTGGGCCGTAAGTTAAGCCCAAATTGCGTTCATCTCTGATCCAGGCCCACAGCGCCTAAGTGGTGTCACTGTTGATCTGAGGACACGTGAAGAGCCCACATCACATATATGTTTCATTTGGCACTGTAGGTGAAACACACGCTGGGTTTATTTAGTCACATGGTGCTTGTCTGAATTTGTTTTGTCACTAGAACGTTGTAACTTGGAAACAATGGCGTAAAGTCCGGAGATATTAACGAACAATGCCACTTACAGAGGGACGCAGGTGAGGAGGTATCTACCTTTAGTACAGACACCTGCTCATGCCCTAACGTGACGTCCACGTCTGCAGCCTCCTCACCCAACGTCTGGTGATATAATAAGTCTGGATTTACCATGGGCTGATTACATGGCAAATAGGCTGATGAGATATAAGAGCCGTGTATGAGATGCGGGAGACCTCCGCTGTCGGGAGCTTGTTACTTATATGATTATGATTTCCTGAAGAGATCATTTCTCCTGAGTTTAGTCATGCAGATCGGTGGTAATCGAGTTATCGGTGCTGCAAACACCGACACTGTTTACTCCTACATAATTATTCCGATAATGAACAGAGCGACATAGAAAAAAATAACTACTTACCAGTAAAGAGACAAAGAGGAAATCCGACGAGAGGACATCGTGACACTTCAAATTGACGTCAGATTTTAAACTGGCAACGCACAGACCCAGGTAAGTATTACCTTTACATTAGGGGTTAGGGTTAGGGGTTAGCGCTAGGTTTAGGAATAAACTTAATAATAATACCATATTCCGTGCGTTGACGCTTTAAAAAAACCCAAAAAACAAAGTCTCGCACGCAACTGAGGTCATTTGGAAATGTCGCGATGCCCTATCATCGGATTTCTTCTGTGTCTCTTTACTGTCGTTCTGTTCATTATCGGAATAATTATGTAGAGGTAAACAGTGTCGGTGTTTACAGCACTGATAATTCGTACTACGCCCATGCAGATAGGTGGAGGATGAAGACCATAACACTCCAGTTAGGCCCTCAGGGAAAACCTAACACCATGAATGCACAATGGAAACTCAAAAACATCATCACCAAGACATTAATAAATATTTCATTCAGTGAGATAGAAGTTTGTGGTGCTCCTAATAAAACTATGAACACAAAGTGGCTCAGTGGATAAAGGAATATACCACCTTGAAGCAAGAGTGCATGGTGCAATTGACTAGGATCAAAGAAACATTTCCGTATCAATCTTCCCCTCTCACACGTCTGTATGTGCCCTGTTTTGAAGCAGACAGGGTAAGAACAACTTTTGTCAATTATCAAAATGTTGACACCAGCACAGAGGATTTCAGGAGATGAGTGTTGTGGGAGGCAGTGATTATGTTGGTGAGGACAACTTCAATCTCCACCATGTAGAAGCTCAAAGCTTCACAAGCAGCTGATATAATGTTGCAGCTAATAGGTGAAACGTTTCAGGACCAAGGACAGCAACTTCTACATTATGGAAAGTAAGGCAAAACAAATGAATAACTTTGCATCTGGGCAAAACCATGTTGCATTGGAGGAGGAGATACATTTAATATGTGGGTTAGATTTATATTTGGGGTAGGGCATGTCCTAGATCAACTTTAAATTTCAGTGTACATATAAAGCTGTCAGGTATTTGTGTGTTACATGAAAAAACAGCCAGTATTTACCTTATGTGCAAATAATAAACTAATTTGCACCCCTTGCATTGTAACATGGTTTGTCCCAGAGAACATTTACTCATTTTTTTGCCTTACTTTCCTTAATGAATCAGGGCCTTCAAATATTGAATACTAATCACAGCATATTTAGAACAGTTATATAGATTACATTACAGATTAGTCTAAACCTTCAATATGTAATGTTTCATTGTTATTTCATAAGAAGTGTTTGTGCAGAAGTGTTAATGGAGTTACACACAATGATGGCGCACACAGCGCAATTCAGCTACTGGTTATAGTCACTGTACTAGTTGTACTTATAGCTGCTGGTTATAGTCACTACTAGCTGTACTTATAGCTGCTGGTTATAGTCACTACTAGCTGTACTTATAGCTGCTGGTTATAGTCACTGTACTAGTTGTACTTATAGCTGCTGGTTATAGTCACTGTACTAGTTGTACTTTTAGCTGCTGGTTATAGTCACTGTACTAGTTGTACTTATAGCTGCTGGTTATAGTCACTGTACTAGTTGTACTTATAGCTGCTGGTTATAGTCACTGTACTAGTTGTACTTATAGCTGCTGGTTATAGTCACTGTACTAGTTGTACTTGTAGCAGCTGGTTATAGTCACTGTACTAGTTGTACTTATAGCTGCTGGTTATAGTCACTGTGCTGGTTATAGTCACTGTGCTAGTTGTACTTATAGCTGCTGGTTATAGTCACTGTACTATTTGTACTTATAGCTGCTGGTTATAGTCACTGTACTAGTTGTACTTATAGCTGCTGGTTATAGTCACTGTACTAGTTGTACTTGTAGCAGCTGGTTATAGTCACTGTACTAGTTGTACTTATAGCTGCTGGTTATAGTCACTGTGCTGGTTATAGTCACTGTACTAGTTGTACTTATAGCTGCTGGTTATAGTCACTGTACTAGTTGTACTTATAGCTGCTGGTTATAGTCACTGTACTAGTTGTACTTATAGCTGCTGGTTATAGTCACTGTACTAGTTGTACTTATAGCTGCTGGTTATAGTCACTGTACTAGTTGTACTTATAGCTGCTGGTTATAGTCACTGTACAAGTTGTACTTATAGCTGCTGGTTATAGTCACTGTACTAGTTGTACTTATAGCTGCTGGTTATAGTCACTGTGCTAGTTGTACTTATAGCTGCTGGTTATAGTCACTGTGCTAGCTAGTTGTACTTATAGCTGCTGGTTATAGTCACTGTACTAGTTGTACTTGTAGCTGCTGGTTATAGTCACTGTACTAGTTGTACTTGTAGCTGCTGGTTATAGTCACTGTGCTAGTTGTACTTATAGCTGCTGGTTATAGTCACTGTGCTAGCTAGTTGTACTTATAGCTGCTGGTTATAGTCACTGTACTAGTTGTACTTGTAGCTGCTGGTTATAGTCACTGTACTAGTTGTACTTGTAGCTGCTGGTTATAGTCACTGTGCTAGTTGTACTTATAGCTGCTGGTTATAGTCACTGTGCTAGTTATACTTATAGCTGCTGGTTATAGTCACTGTGCTAGTTGTACTTGTAACCCCCTGTCACTGTGTGTAGTGTGGGGTGCAAAGGGTACACAGTGCACCTCCTTCTCAAGCCCTGGCTAGCTGATGGGCATGGGTGTAAATGATCAGGGGGTCCCTGCACATGCAGGTGTTTCTTTGTAGTTAGTGGGACACAGGTAATGTCACTTTGATGCAGTGTAATAGAAGTCACAATAATTTGGGCGCCAGACCATCTCTATAACAAACTCAACTCTTTATTTACACTCTTCCTCCAGCACGATAATCATAATGGTTGCAGCAATAAAGAAATATATGTACAGCTCCTTACTCTCTCCAGCACAGTTCTTAATGAGCAATACGAATATGGTTGCAAATATATCTCATTACTCCTCCTGCACAGTTCTTAATGTTATCCAGATGTTATGTAACATAAATCATTGGTCTCTCTTACACTCCATACTCACTGCAGATACCCTTTCTGCAGGGGCACATGCATGGATGCTAATAGGCAGGCAGCCTCTCCTCCATGCAGCTCTGACACACTCTGTGTACCTCTCAACTGCAGCTCACCCCTCCTCTGCGGGGATGATGTCTCCTGTGCTCTGACACGTCACTCTGTGTACTCTCAGCCTCAGGATCTGACACTACAGCTACCTTGCCTCTTGTAGCAGCCCTCACTCCAGGGCCTCTTCCATGCGAAGTGTCCCCCTCTCTCTTGGGTTCTCTATAGTGGCATGGAGTTCTCCCCCTCATCCAGTGCACACATTCCTTGCCCTGGCTCAGTCACCATGCTCAGACTTCCAGGGAATGCTGGGGGAGCCTGGGAGCTTCCACCCCAGGTCCCCAGCTACAACTCTCCTCTTGTGTCTCCCTTCTCAGTTCCTAACCCCCCTTAATGACAGCCCCTCCTTCCTCTCACTTAGTCTCACAGGCTGGGCTGGGTTACCACCATGGTAACCAGTTTATGTAACTTTTCAGAAACTTCTATCTTACCCTCTAGGTGACCCCTCCTCTATTCACTGAGGTAAAGGTTTAACTAAAACACCACTAGGGGGGTGTTACATACTTATAGCTGCTGGTTATAGTCACTGTACTAGTTGTACTTATAGCTGCTGGTTATAGTCACTGTACTAGTTGTACTTGTAGCTGCTGGTTATAGTCACTGTACTAGTTGTACTTATAGCTGCTGGTTATAGTCACTGTACTAGTTGTACTTGTAGCTGCTGGTTATAGTCACTGTACTAGTTGTACTTATAGCTGCTGGTTATAGTCACTGTACTAGTTGTACTTGTAGCTGCTGGTTATAGTCACTGTACTAGTTGTACTTATAGCTGCTGGTTATAGTCACTGTACTAGTTGTACTTATAGCTGCTGGTTATAGTCACTGTACTAGTTGTACTTATAGCTGCTGGTTATAGTCACTGTACAAGTTGTACTTATAGCTGCTGGTTATAGTCACTGTACTAGTTAGCTGCTGGTTACTGACTCTGTCTAGTCATTTGCTGGAGTCATACTGGATGCTTGAGGTGGGTGGCTGATTCCATTGTACTCACAGATGGGTCATCAGAGCTGGTAATTACAGGGAGGAGACAACAGTAAGACAATAATATCCAACATACACTCCGAAAACACCAGAAAACAAAAGACTAATAGACAAACACAGAGATGGAGAAGACAGGGGGAATGGGAGAAATGGATAATAAGAGAGATGCAAACAGAGAAAACAACACATTCACCAGCAAGAAACTGCCACAATGTAGACAGAGAAATTAGGGGGAAATACTGATATGTGAGGGCAGAGACAGCGAGAGGTGAAGAGAGACAGCGAGAGGGGAGGAGAGACAGCAAGAGAGGAAAAGAGACAGCGAGATGGGAAGAGAGAAAGCGAGAGAGGAAGAGAGACAGCGAGAGGGGAAGAGAGACAGCGAGAGGGGAAGAGAAACAGCGAGAGAGGAAAAGAGACAGCGAGTGGTGGAAGGATTTCATCTTATCTCAGATTGTTTCTATAAATTAAATGTCATAAAATCATGATGTTCTGACACAGAATCACAGGATATTACACGGGACGACTCATAATCATTGTTCTAAGGAGAAGATCTGCTTTATATCATACTTTCCCACTCTCCCAGATTTCGGGGAGACCTCCCGGACTACTGGCAGAGTAGGCAAAACCCAGATCCTACTTCACATCGCCCTGAAGTGGGTGGGGCCTCAATGTGAATGGCATCATCTGGTCCATCTCCCCACTGCAGTATGACGCAGATCATGTCATTGCGCAGTGGAAGGCGGCCTGTCATGATGCAAGTCCTGGAGTCACCCCCCGCACGTGTCCCCTAAACCTCCACTGGGGGCTTTATATTAACTACACACACATGTAAAGTCATCTATATCTATATATAGGACACTGCAAAACATTTTTTATTAATTTCAATGTTTGAACACACAGATAAGGAAATTCACAAAGGAACTTTCATGCCGGTAAGAAAACAACGTTGTTTCCTAAACGTACAGTAATATAGTTACAAATACAAAGTGTACAGAGGTTGTGATGCGATTTGCAGCATCATCTTTCCAACCCCCATTGCGCAATGATGTAATGACGCAGATTGTGTCATAACGTCCCCTGCAGCCCCCTTTGGAGCAAGTGTGATGAGTGTGAGTGTGTGTGTGTGTTATATCAGCGTGTGTGATGTGTGTTACTGTGTATATGTTGTACTTGCCTACCATGCAAGTATGGTATATGTATGAATAAGTGCGTGTGGGTACATGTGTATGATATGTTTGTATGTGTGTGTATGATGGTTGTGTGTGTCATGCATGTGTGTATGATGTATGTGTGTGTGTGTTTATGATGTGTGTGTATGATGTATGTGTGTGCATATTGTGTATATCCGTGTGATGTGTGTTATGTGTATGTGTGTATTTATGATGTATGTATGTGTGTATGTATGTGTATATATGTGTGTGTGTTTTTGATGTATGTATGTGTGTGTGTATGATGAGTTTATATTCTGTGTATTTGATGTGTGTATATAATGAGTGTATATGATGTGTGTGTGTTTATGTGTGTGTGTGTATGTATGGTTATGTGATATGTGTGTGATATGTGTGTGTGTGTGTATGTATGTTTATGTGATATGTGTGTGATGTGTGTGTGTGTGTGTATGTATGGTTATGTGATATGTGTGTGTGTGTGTGTGTGTGTGTGTGTGTATGTATGGTTATGTGATATGTGTGTGATGTGTGTATATGATGTGTGTGTGTGTGTGTGTGTGTGTGTATGTATGCTTATGTGATATGTGTGTGTGTATGTATGGTTATGTGATATGTGTGTGATGTGTGTATATGATGTGTGTGTGTGTGTAGAGCTTGCTGTCTGGCCGCTCTCCTTGGTGCAGTCAGTGTCTGTCATGGAGCACATCAGTCTCTCCTGCACTCTCCCTGTCTCTGAGCATTTACTGCCTGCTCACTGAGCATCGGTACAGCACACAGTCCTCTCCTCCGCTCTCTTCCCTCTTCTCTGCTGTCTCTTCACTCTTCTGCTATCTCTTCCCTCCTTTCCTCTGCTGTCTCTTCCATCTCCTCTGCTGTCTCTTCCCTCTCCTCCTCTGTCTCTTCCCTCCTCTCCGCTGTCTCTTCCCTCCTCTCAACTGTCTCTTCCCTCTCCTCCTCTGTCTCTTCCCTCTCCTCCTCTGCCTCTTCCCTCCTCTCCTCTGTCTCTTCCCTCCTCTCCGCTGTCTCTTCCCTCCTCTCCGCTGTCTCTTCCCTCCTCTCTGACCTGTTCCTCATTCTGCCCCTCGCTCTCACCAGCAATGAATGGCTTTTATTCTCCTGTGGCACCATCTCAGGGCTGTATTGTTTGTCGGGGGTCCGGCTCGTCTCTCCCCAGCTGTGATACTGACATCTGCTGAGGGTCTCTCCATAGAGAACGGTAAGGATTTGGGGAATGGGGGGTGGACACTGGGATTGGGCGATGCTGAGGGTATATCCTACATACCTGCTGTCAATATTTATATCTACATGATTGAAGTAAGGGGCAGTGCCAGCCCCTTTAACCCTCTAGCTGCCAGCCTGGCACAGTCACCCATGTTACAGTCATATAGTCATACATGTGGGGCTCAGCATATAATGACGTGTGTAGCAGGATGACGCACAGGTGAGAGGATCGTGTCCTGGATGGGTCACCAGTCTGTGGCACACGTATGTTTACATACAGCTTATACCTGTTACCACGTCCGTCTTTTCTTACTAAGCTTTTCCTCTTTAATATATAGACTTTTATAGATAAATGTATTGTTTGTTTTGTGATGAAGTCAATGTAATGACATCCACTTTGTGTGTCTTTGTAGATATGTGTGGTTTATTGTGTTTTTAATGTTAGATTGTAAGCTGCGTGGGCTAATTTGTGCATCTGCAGGTCTTTATCACAGATTTATCAGTTCCGTTCTGAAAGGGTTAAACAGGGTAAAGTTAACGTGATTGGGGAACATACCTGGAATAGGCACCTTTCAGTTGGTTCGCTGTGGCCAAAATCCACTCACTACTCACCACAATGGGAATACCCCACCCCCCTTCGAATATCTCATGACCCTATTGCTCTCAGTACAGCAATTCGGCTGTTTGACCCTGGAAATAATGCTTTAAAAGGAAACTAAACCTTCCCTAAAATATGGAAGGGAATTGTATTTTATTTTTTTTATGCCAGATCTGTTTTGTTTACTAAAAAAATCATTCAGAAGTTACGCGCTGAAGGCTACCATAATGCTGTGAAAGTCTGTCACACAGCTCAGGTCTCAGTGTCTTTATCACAAATAACTACTAACAGGGCAATGTATTCATTCCTTAATGTTAGTGTCCTTTAGCTTCCTTTATCCCTAAACCGGGGTGAAAGGCTCATTTTGTAAGGGGGTAAATGAGTTCAGAGTATAACAGGAAGGGGTTCATAAGGGACTATATTGTATATATAGTGTATATATATATTTATCACAGACCTCGTTCTCGGAGCTTATGTTCTAATTTAGTAGTAAGTAGAAATATAGTAATTCGCCCAAGCTCCCAATGCGCTGACACTGGGATCTGAACTAGGAGTCTCACAGCATCTCAGGGGTATATTCACTAAACTGCAGGTTTGAAGAAGTGGAGATGTTGTCTATAGCAACCAATCAGATTCAAGCTGTCATTTTGTAGAATGTACTAAATAAATGATAACTAGAATCTGATTGGCTGCTATAGGCAACATCTCCACTTTTTCAAACCCGCAGTTTAATAAATCTAGTCCTCAGTGTCTGGGCATTCTGGGCTCCATAGGAAGCAACTTCTGGTTTCCAGGTATGAAATGCTCTATACGGTCCATTAATACAACTTAAACTAAGAACAAAGCAACGATACGCACACCTTCCAGTAAATTAATAATCTGCAAATAGTAAGATATCAGTAAGACTCTGCAGAGGTTGAAGTGTCAGGTTCTGGATGTTCCATATGTTTTAATCCTGTAGTTAAACAAAAATATTTGCACCCCTGTTGAGTGACAGACAAGATGTGTAGAACAGAGATCTGGTTGCAGGTCGCTGACTCTATTTGCAGTTTTGGTGCAGGTTGTAGGGCAGGTGACGGTCTGTTGTCGGACAGAGGTGGTTGGGCTGCAGAGAATTAATGTACGGCGCTGAGTTATCTCTTCAATGCTAAAACGATTAATTTATTGATGCGCAGACACCGCAACGCTGGGATTCTACCTCCCGCCTGTACAGTGATGTATTGTAGGGGTCACCGTGCTGGTCTCCTGCCTAACTCTTTCATCTATAGCCTATTACAGTGTATATAGGCAGGAGAGCTGCACAGAAAAGTGGGAGACACATTATAAAACACAAATTATATGTTAGTGAAACATTGAGATTTTATGAATTCAGCTCTATATAAATTTTCCTTTTACATGGTATGTTTAAATGATATGTTCATTAAGTCCATACCCCTTCACTGAGGAATCAATATGCACCCAGAAACTTATACGTCTGCATTTTTTAACATAAAACTGCTTGTTGAATAAAAATCAACCAATGGAACAGCGCCACCCAGTGGCCACGTTACCATGAAGCACAGCAGAACACATGTTTGACATTACCAATAACACCCTCATTTCTGCCAGTAATAAGAAATCTCCAATACATTTATTTACAACCTCTAAGTCAGTCATATCCTATTTCTAAAATACAGTAAAACAAAAAATTAAGGCGCTAGGAATCAATTAATAGTATATGGTGTTCGGACCGCAGCTCCCTTCAAGCAGAAATCTGAATCTGCTTCATAGTAAATAGTAACAAAAAGCAATAAGGGGCGCTGTATCCAACAGTTTCTATTTATTGAATATAATAGCAATAGCAAAATCGTTAAATGCAATAAAATAATTATACAAAATCAACATTCAGTGGACATCAAGTGATCCCAAATACAAATCCCCTAAGGATCACAGTATAAAAATGCAACTCACGGGCAACAAATCAGCTGATGCACATGAGCAATAACTCATAGAAAAGGAATATATAACACACACTTGATAGTGGTTCACAGAAACACCTTGATAGATGGTTAAATGCAAATACTTGTAGTGCTTAATAACATACATACAACCGCTGCAGCGGTGTAGATGATTCAAATCCCTAAAAATAAAGGGAATAAGCAATGTCCAGATTAGCACTAATAAACTCTCCTTGTTTCAAGGGCAGATTTAACTTTTCATGCAACAAACGGTGTATAGCATTCATTAATAAAATATTCCTTTGGTATAATAGTAATGATTTATCAAGTGCAGAAGTGCCGCTGAGGCGGTTAATTACAATGGAGGGTCCTTTGTAATGGATAAGCGTTGATGATTTATATCAGATATAAGCTCTCCAGATTCCGTTAATATTAATCGGCAAAACAGTTAGACTTTAGCATGCAGCAACTGCAGCAACAGTAATAAAAAGTCTTTAGCGCAATAATCCAGCGCTTGATAGCCAATAAGATAACACAGTTAGACTTTAGCATGCAACAACTGCAGCAACAGTAATTAAAGTCTTTAGCGCAATGATCCAGCGCATGATAGCCAATATAGATAACACGGAGGCCATATATACAATCGCTTCATCCACTTACTTTAGCAATCCATTGAATACCCCGGGGTACAGGAAAACGATGTCCAGATGTTGTATTAATTTCTGTCCTATCACGGACCCCGAAATAGAAGACGGAAGATATTTCAGTCTCTTTTCTTTTGCACCTTACCGCAGTCTCCAGGCTTGTGTGAAAAGCTGCTGGGTTCTACGTACAGTTAAACCCTCTGCCCCACACACATAAAACAGCTGATAATCATTATGTTTTCACACGATACACGCATGCGGCTTGATATGTAAGAGGTACATAGGCGAAGAGATGGGTAACCTCAATGAATGAAAACCTGTGCAATGTGTTTCTAATGAGCTTTCCATGCCTTCATTATAACTCCAATCAGCCAAACCCATTCCTGCTGAGCGCGTGCAGAGGGGCACGCTGCCCTTTCCAATCCGCCAAAGGCCTGGATATTTTTACCAGGGCTGTTATTATAATCGGACGTATATTGCTGTATATGGGCAGCACGGTGGCGTAGTGGTTAGCACTTCTGCCTCACAGCACTGGGATCATGAGTTAGATTCCTGACCATGGCCTTATCTGTGTGGAGTTTGTATGTTCTTCCCGTGTTTGTGTGGGTTTTCCTCCGGGTGCTCCGGTTTCCTCCCACACTCCAAAAACATACTGGTAGGTTAATCGGCTGCTATTAAATTGCCCCTTTTGTGTGTATGTAAATTAGGGGATTTAGACTGTAAGCTCCAATGGGGCAGGGACTGATGTGAATGAGTTCTCTGTACAGCGCTGCGGAATTATTGGCGATATATATATAAATAGATGAAGACGATGATTCTGCTACTTCAGCAAAATAGTCAGTTTCTAGGCTTCACCCAAGAAGCTTCAATCAGACAAAACTCCTGACACCCCCTCACACTAAGGTGATGGGGCATATCTCACCAATTTAAGTGGGACAGTCCCCATTCTTTACATCTCTGCACATTTAGGCTCCTGCAAGCCAAGAGTGGGATTGGGCACTTTAAGTTGTAATCGGTAAACCATCTAGGCCAAGAATGGGCAAGTGATCGTCCTTGGGCCGCACGCTGGCCTCCGAGCCGTCCCCTGTGGCCCCAGCTCCTTCCTGCTGTACTGTCAGATGTGTTTGCTGTAGCGTGTAACACGTATGTAAAATGCCTCCTGATACGTTATTACCGATAGATGTCTCTTTCCTTGATTAAATGTATTGTTATAACGTATTACTGAGAATGAGGGTAATGTGTGGCCCTTGTGTAGGTTGGAGGGCCACGACATGATCCAGGATGTAAGCGAGGTCAGCGGCCGCTGACGATAGACCCCGATACTCTTTAGTAACAGCTCACAGTTGAGTAGGTAAATGTTCATTTAGTCTGTGGCTTTGTGTAGCGCTGAGCGGTGAATACGTGACCGGCACATTGTGTCACCTCTAGGACCTGTTAGTACCCGAGTAAGATGTTACAATCTGCAGGGCACAGACGTACTGACCGTGCAAATCCCAAATTAAATTAATCCCCCAGACTCAGGTGAAATATATTAATTACAATTCAATATGTATTTCATCAGAACATCACCACAGGCTCTCTGTGATAAAGCTTCGCTCAATAATTAGTGCCTCAAACTGTACTGTCAATTCACGGTGTAATGAATATGACACTAAACTCACCCTGGGACCAGAGCGAGATGTGTGTATATTCTCTATATATTATATGATATAAGGATTTATACCACCACCCCCACCCACACACTGCTGCAGGGTATGATATATAACATTCATCCTGCTTATAAATTAGATTTATTCTCAGTATATTTTGATCAGCCTATTCTGCAATTAAAACTTTCTTCTCTACATATTTGCATTTATTCACCTAAGTGGGAGGTGCCATAGTGATAGCTCGCTAGAGATGAAAAGAATTATGGGTCATAGGAAATCATGAATGACTTGTAAAAACAAAGGCGCAGCGTGTTTGATTTAGATGTGCCTGTTTTATGCTCTGTAAATCCATTGTACTTCTGCAGCTACATGTGACAGTTTAAGAATGGAACTGAAATATACAAATATACAAAAGTATCACCCAACATCACCATCCACATAATGTTTCTTCTGCTTGTTTGACCCTCGTTGTATCCTGGGAGACTGTTGGCAGACACCGGTGTATGATGAGTTACAATAGAGGATGCCGATACTGTTACACTCAGTGGTTACAATGTAACTATCTAATGACACAGTACTGTGTGGTGTATATTACAGTACTCTCACATGTAATACAGACAGGTGTTCGTGTATTCATCTCTGTTGGAGAAGGAGTCTACCCATAATTATATGTAACCCCCTGTCACTGTATGTAGTGTGGGGTGCAAAGGGTACACAGTGCACCTCCTTCTCAAGCCCTGGCTAGCTGATGGGCATGGGTGTAAATGATCAGGGGGTCCCTGCACATGCAGGTGTTTCTTTGTAGTTAGTGGGACACAGGTAATGTCACTTTGGTGCAGTGTAATAGAAGTCACAATAATTTGGGCGCCAGACCATCTCTATAACAAACTGAACTTTTATTTACACTCTTCCTCCAGCACGATAATCATAATGGTTGCAGAATATATACATCTCCTTACTCTCTCCAGCACAGTTCTTAATGAGCAATACGAATATGGTTGCAAATATCTTATCACTCCTCCTGCACAGTTCTTAATGTTATCCAGATGTTAAATAACATAATTTACATGTCTCTTGCACTCCATACTCACTGCAGATCACCCTTTCTGCAGGGGCACATGCATGGATGCTAATAGGCAGGCAGCCTCTCCTCCATGCAGCTCTGACACACTCTGTGTACCTCTCAACTGCAGCTCACCCCTCCTCTGCGGGGATGATGTCTCCTGTGCTCTGACACGTCACTCTGTGTACTCTCAGCCTCAGGATCTGACACTACAGCTACCAGGCCTCTTGTAGCAGCCCTCACTCCAGGGCCTCTTCCATGCAAAGTGTCCCCCTCTCTCTTGGGTTCTCTATAGTGGCATGGAGTTCTCCCCCTCATCCAGTGCACACATTCCTTGCCCTGGCTCAGTCACCATGCTCAGACTTCCAGGCAATGCTGGGGGAGCCTGGGAGCTTCCACCCCAGGTCCCCAGCTACAACTCTCCTCTCCTCGTCTCCCTTCTCAGTTCCTATTCCCCCTTCATGACAGCCCCTCCTTCCTCTCCCTCAGTCTCACAGGCTGGGCTGGGTTATCCCCATGGTAACCTGTTTATGTAACTTTTCATAAACTATTAGCTTACCCTCTAGGTGACCCCTCCTGAATTCACTGAGGTAAAGGTTTAACTAAAACACCACTAGGGGGGTGTTACATTCTCCCCCGATTAGCTGGGCACCCTAAACTACACCTAATGGGGCTGCCTAGCTAATCTCACTCACACCTAACTCACATATGACCACACACATGTAAACTTTTCTACATCACTATTGCATGAAAAATCACAGTGTAAAGTGAATACATACATAGCAATACAATGGCAGTATCAATATAAAACACATTTCACATTGCATACCCCACAACACCCCCAATGGATGTAAACATGTGAGTCACACGTGTCCTGTTTTCTTTCAATGTACATTTAAATATGGCTTTATGCCAAAGCAATGTAGCACCTGCCCATGCCTGCCCATGTCTCCCCCCTCCTGGGTCAAAAAGAGACAGGTGGCTCTCGTGGGCCCCTCCCAACAAATACATCTCCCCCAAGTCACATATCAGCAATATATGCAGGGGTGGCATTTGACCAGCGGGGTTGCCTTCCCCCCTTTCTCTCCAACGTGGACGATCTGCCTTTCTTTGCTCCCCCTAATCCTCCGGAAGGGCAATATACAGACGTCACATTGCACAATCTGCCTCTCTTTGCTTCCCCAAATGCTCAGGAAAGGCAATATACAGACTGCATTATAATTACACCTCACATGTTGAACCTTTTCTTCTTTTGCTTCCCACTCAGCTGGGTTAAGTGGCACTACAAGTCTCAGCAACAAGCACACTGCTGCTCCATATACTGTCCCGGACAGAACTACTCAGCAAACAGCTTGCTTCACCTTCTCCTTGTTAAATATGATTTTTTGTTAAGGCCTCATAAGGCCTTTGTTCAGCCATTTTATTGTAACTTGTATAGAAATATTATTTGCTAGAAGAGATTATTCATTTTTCTGTTAACTTGCAGTTTTGCAATATGTGAGCCTATGGCCTTGAAGTTGAACTAATAGGGAACACCTGAAGAATGTAACCAGTTATGAAAACAATAATGAGCTTCATATCCAGCTGGTAGTATGGGAGCTGTATCCATGGTGTTACACATAGCATATCTCCAACTCCCCTTGAGATAAGAAATAATAGGCTCATCTGTCCTTAGAAGGGGGAGAAAAGTAAACACCTCAAGAATACGTGAGAAAGTTAATCAGTAGCGCTTCTCATAAACTAGTGGTATAAACTATTGTATGCATATGACGTAGGATTCATTTATACAGTAGCCTATAAAAACCTGTATCTTTGTATCAATAAACTAGAGAATATTCCTTGTATACAGAACTTGGTCTGTGTCAATTCTCTCCAGCTGATTGAAGCGCTTCCAGATATACTTGACACCACAGGCAGACTTGGGTCAGAATTTCAGATCTAACAACTTGGAGGTCGCCACCGAGATTCGCTGTCCAGCAGGCTACAAGACAGACAACGGAGGTTTCCCAGCACATTGAACCCCAACATCCGCGGTCAGTAGATTTCTACTCGTTGGTCTTCCTAGTCTGGGTCACCTCATGTCTGTCTGAGGCACCTGACACGCGAATTTGTGAGTCTCAAGTATCATCTGATTAATATAATACAGTATTAACCCAATTTGTTTACTGTAATTGTATTGTTGATTAGATTTTTGAAAGATGATTGAATTTTGAGTGCATGTGTTTGTACCTATGTATGATGTATAAAGCATAAAAGTCACATAAGACATTGATCAAAGAAGCATGTAATGGAATAGAGGGATTTAGAGAGTTATTGTTTTGAACATTGAGTGAACATTTTAGACACCATCCCCAGAGGTATATCAAAGAAGGGAGATTCTGTAATCTGCCCAAATTGTGTAAGAGAGATTTCCAAAAGACCTTCGTCCCAGATACTGTCAAAGAAGCTATTTAGCACGGACATCCAGTACAAGGAGTCCACAGAACGGGACGTCCAGTGCAAGGACAACCCACAGAAACTAGATAAGAGTCTCGATTTGGACTCAACAGAATACTGTCAATACGAGTAATATAGATAGTAAACAAATGACAGCAGCTCCCTCATAGATATGATGCACAAAGACTAAAGGAAATGGGGGAGTAGAAGGTCTGCAGGGAATTTTTCAAGAAAGCGGGGATAGCCAAAGATATGTGTGGATGGAGAAACAAAGGTGTTGCAAGTGGTAATGTGACAAGAACAAAGGGGTATTGAGATCAAACCCCAAGAGATTGTTTGAGGTGGCACAGGAAAGTTAAGAGATCTGAAAAGTCGAAATATATGTGGATATGCTAAATGCATCGGAAGCTGAATAATGAATCAAGTAGGTTGTATATTATAAATGTATGTTTGATCCTGTGCAGCTGAATAAGTGAAATGTGCCCCTCCCTTATTCTGTGTAAATGATTTCAGTGTGTTGAGATAAGAAGCACACTGTTTTTTGTTTTTTGACAATGTATGTAAAATTAAAAAAATGTGTCCGGAGTGCTGATTGATGATAACATGTTGAAGCTAACTTGTATTTAGTGTAATGCTGGGACTTGTAGTTCCACAGCAGTAGGCTGGAAGATGTCAGTTAAGTTTTCTTTCTCTGTATGTGAGTTTTGTCTCCGTCTTACTGCGTGTGAGAGAGATCCGTGATAATTCACATTGTTTGTTCTCTGTCTTAGTGCTCTATAAGGGAGATGTTTGATTTACTTTAAATCACAATGTTTGTCTGTCTTGTCCGTTTTTTACAAGAGACATGTTTCAAGGTTGAAAAAGTTGTACATTCATTGCTTAATGATAAGCTTTTAAAAAGATACAAAAGAAGTTTTAAAATGTTTGGTCCGATTGCACGGACAAGATTGTAAATAATGTACATTATCACTATAAGTACTAGTGTCAGAACAAAGCTGGCTGGGATCCAACAAGCCGTTTCTGTATTTGAACAAAATAATTTTGTTTCTGAAGTTCAGAAATATAGCTTTCTCTTTAATGAAGTTGAGAATTGTGGGAGTGAGCTTACATGCTGTTTTTATCTGTGTTAAAATGGCGCTGATGAATGTTCTCAGAAATCAGGAGGGTTTGTTATGCCTTTAAAGAAATGTTACGAGATAAAATGTCGTCTGTGAGCGAGACTTAAGTGAATATATTTTTACTTTGAACACGAAAATCACAGAATCTAGAAATATGTGTGAATATTTGGTCACGGGAGAGAGATTTTGTTGAGAAAATGTTGAATGATTTACAGACACAATGTATTGTGTCTAACGAGAGTACTCTGATTTATGAGACAGTGCTGCTTTTAAAATGGTTGAATACTTGGAACCAAGATTCCAGATTGAATGTTTCTAAACCCGGAAATTTAATTAGTGTCATTTAAAAGGGCTGTACTAAGAGATGATAAGAAAGGAGTGGCTTTGAACACTCGCCCAGGTCTCGTCACTTTGACATTCTCTATTTGTGAAATTAGGGACTGCCCCTTTGAGGAAATCAAGGCATGGAACGCATAGCGTCACAGTTAAGCTTTTAGCAGCTGTTCACTGGTTACCTGATAACAGTATACACGCATGTTACAGTTACAGTAATTCCTAGTAAATAAATGTTAATCTCTATGCAAAAGTTTTTTTATTCACAGGTCTCCAGCTGCAAAGACCCATTAGGCAATCCAGATTGCATTGATTTAACTTCCAATGCACCATCTTTGCACCACAACAAACATAAGTATAAACTAATGAAGGATTTAAATAACGTAAACTCTTCTGAGTAATGATTACCTTGTTTTGGAAGAGATATTAGAGTTTATGTGCTATTCACATAGCAAATGCATGAACTAGGTGGTTTTTCTGTATGTGCAGAAAGCAAAAGGTTTTTATTTGTATCCTCATTACAGTTTTGAGTAAATCAGTGTTTGTAAAGACATTTACTGCCCTTATTTACTGTGCTATAATTGTCATATACTGTAAATAATTCTTTTTATTGTGGGTATGGTAATGCATTGATGGGAATTCTATATTTTTACAGAAATGAAAAAGATTTAAGACTTTAAGAGCAATTGTATGTGCTCCTGCATTAGCACTTCTGGATCATAGCAAGCCATTTATACTCTCCTCTGAGCAGAACCAAATGTTTAACCAATTTTAAGCTGAAATAACTTCAGCGCCAGCACTGGCTTTGCCAGATTATGACAAGCCTTTCACATTATTTTGTTATGAAGTCAGTGCACATGTACAAGGAGTACTGACACAAATACATGGTCGCAAGCTAAGGTCACTTGCATACTACTCTGCTTTAGTGCTTGAAAAGAGTATAGATATTGTGCTAGGACACCCAGTTACCTTAACGGTATCGTACGTTGTGACAGAAACCAAGCACAAGCAAAACATTTGTTACCTGCCAGATTTACTAAGTATGAAGATATACAGCACAAAGGACATTCCCTCCTATTGTGAAATGAGTGACATATAACACTTGCCGAGCGCACTGTGTATTTTCTTCCTCCCTTTCCTTTTTTATTAGAAGACAAAAAAAAAAAAAAAAAGGAAGCACAAGAGGCCCCAGAGCCTCTCATGTTCACAGATATATGTTAAGACCTTCAGACAAGGGGAATCTGAGTAAACTGTATTTTAAGTTTTTTAAAGGTCCAAGGGAGACCAGAGAGGGGAGTTCATTGATATTAGCAGGAGGAATATAGATTGCACGTTATTTTCCTTTGCTGTGCGCTGTAGATGTGTACTAGACTAGAAAGGAAAGCCAAGTTTGGAAGAACCAGACTCAGGCCCATAGTAATGTATAGATCATTATACATAATTAGAAAATTCTAATATGAAAGTTTAACCCAACCAAATAAAGAAAAGAGCAACCCATGACTACAGGGGTTTATACCCAATGCAGGAATGTGTTTGTGAGTATTGTGGTCCAACACATTATTATATACACTAATAGAACTGATGATGTGGCTTATTAACAGGTTATTTAAGCTAAGTGTTTCTCTTCCAGAAGAATTAAAGTTACCACATCTGTCTTAACCGTTGTACTGTACACTCCATCTAATGAGTGTAAACTTTGTGGAACTCAGAAACCAAGAACCTTTTCCTTGGATTCCACATGCTCCTTACTGAAGCCTATCCTAATGAAGTAGCACTGCT
The DNA here is from genome assembly GCF_038048845.1 of Mixophyes fleayi. Lineage (NCBI taxonomy): Eukaryota > Metazoa > Chordata > Amphibia > Anura > Limnodynastidae > Mixophyes > Mixophyes fleayi. Next base: position 116,779,726 of record NC_134404.1, read on the forward strand.
TACTCCCAGTAACGTTACACTTAAGCAGTGCACAATGTTGAATCCTGCTGCCTTATTGCAGCAAGTTTCAAAAGATGGGAGAAGTACCTGTATATATTGGGGTTACCCTAGGGATTTGGGGGAATTCCATTCCAGCTTGAACAGAAAGAAAGGAAAAAAAAAAAAATGCAAACAAAATTTTTCTGAACATGATTGCATAGAACTAATGAAACAAGAATCTCTGGTTTTATCTCACATTAAAGATAAACCATTACCAGATGCAGACATCACTCTTTTTGTAGATGGTTCACACTATCACATAGATCCTGTCCCGTATACAGGGTGTGCTGTAACCACACACACAGAAATAGTGATTCAACAGACTCTACCGAGTCACATGTCAGCACAAGAAGCTGAACTAAAGGCCCTGACACTTGCATGCATATATGAAAAAGGACAAAGAGTAAATATTTACACTGATTCAAGTTATGCATTTGTAATTGCGCATGATTATGGCCCTGTATGGAAAAGTAGGGACCTTATGGGTTCAGCAAGCAAACCAGTCAATATGATGAACATACCAGGGCATTGTTCACTGCATTCCAGCTGTCCTCCAAACAGTGATGAAGATGAAGACACACACAGAGATACTACCCCCGAAGCTAAGTGAAATAGACCAGGCCGCACGAGAAGCCGCCATAGCCCCAGTACCCCAAGGGGAGTCTATTTACATGGTGACCCCCTGACCCCTGTTTGACCAGAGCACACTCCAACTTATGGAAAGACAAGCAACAGAAAATAAGAAAAAGACTTGGGCAATACATGGAGCACTAGAAGTGCAAGGAGTGGTGTAAAGGTCAGCGTTTGTGTCTGCCAAAAGTAGTTTATCCCATTATGGCCAATATAGCACACGAGAAAGTGCATCTGGGAAAAGATGCTATGGTTGTACTCACTAGCAGCTTATGGATAGTACCAGGGTTCGCCCAAGCAGCACAGTCGTTAGTGGCAGAATGCCTAGTCTGTGCACAAAGTAACCCGAGCAAGTCTGTCCTATGGAAAAGCACACCCCAGACATAATATCCCTATAAGAGGATACAGATAGACTTTATAACTTCCCAAATGCTCGGGCTTTGAGAATGTGCTTGTCTGTGTCAACTTCTTTAGTCACTGGCTGGAGACATGGCTGTATAGAAAAGCAAATGCTAAAGCATTAGCCAAGAAAATTGCGAATGAGGTAATCTGATGATATGGTGTACCAGAGGTCATTGTAAGTGACAGAGGGATACACTTTACGGGGCAAGGATTCCAGAAACTATCACACCCCCTACAGATCCCAAAGTTCAGGATGTATGGAGCGCCTTAATGGTACACTGAAATTGAAAATGCAGAAAATAATGGCTGAAACAGGTCTGCCATGGATCTCATGTTTACCTGCACTCAGTAAAAAAATACTGCTAGGAAAGACACAGGTTTAACACCATATGAGATATTGTTTGGCACAGCAAACAGAACAGGCTGTTATTTTCCATAGCAACTACACCATGTATATAGTGATTTGTTGAATTATGTTGCCTTATTATAGAAACAACTAACTGAAATACATGGTCAAATATTCTCCTCCATTGCAAACCCTAATTTTGATACAGGTACCCATAAACTGCACCCTGGGGGGCTGGGTGGTCGTGAGAAAGCACATCAGGAGAAGTCTTGAACCCAGATACAAGGGTCCTTATCAAGTCCTGTTAACGACTCCCATGGCAGTGAAAGTACAGGAAAGAGACACCTGGATTCACGCATAACACTGCAAAGTCTTCAAATCAGGGGAGTCTTGTTCTGATAAATAGAAATGACTGTCTCATTGTATTGATATGTCTTGCCAGAATAATTGTGACTGAAGTAGGGATTAAGGCCTCCCTAACCCAGTATGAAACAGACAGTTAAGTGACATATTGCCTATGCCACTGTGAGAAACATATGGGAAGGAGTGCTCAACAATTTGCACTCATAGTAGAGTAAACTCTGAAAATGTCTTTGTGCAGATGCATAACCTCATTGGTAAAGTTGTCAGTAATGATTCATGTTGGATATTGGAAATATTGGCATTAGTAGCAAATGGTTTTGCAATCCTGTTGATCGTATAGGTGATAATGAAACTAAATATATGGCTGATTAAGAAGTTACTGACACTTGATTGTTGTCTCTCCAAAAAGGGAACCACTGAAAATCCCGAACCTCTGATGATCACAGAAATTACTTCTGAAACCTGACCAGACTATGAGTGTCATGAATTATTTGGACTAGCAAAGCCAAAGAACTGCAGAGTTTGCAACAAGAAACTACTAAAGATTGAACAAAGGACATGCAAGGCCTGCAGAACTACTATAGACTCATTAACTATCTTTTAAGAAACCATCTTTTAAGAAACCATCTTTTCTAGACATGGACATTTGCCAAAATGCATCTCCTCATAAATCAAGTTAGGACAGGGAGGATCACAGGCTTATTAGTGGGGGATGAGTTGACAGATTCCTAAGGGGACCAACTCTATGCATGTGGCCTCCTACATGTGTATAAGTACCTGCTTATTAAGAATGTGGTTCTATAGATAGGATTAGGTAGGTAGGAGGAGAAAGGGTCGAAAATTGAATAAAAGATGGGAAATGTTAAATATGATTTTTTGTTAAGGCCTCATAAGGCCTTTGTTCAGCCATTTTATTGTAACTTGTATAGAAATATTATTTGCTAGAAGAGATTATTCATTTTTCTGTTAACTTGCAGTTTTGCAATATGTGAGCCTATGGCCTTGAAGTTGAACTAATAGGGAACACCTGAAGAATGTAACCAGTTATGAAAACAATAATGAGCTTCATATCCAGCTGGTAGTATGGGAGCTGTATCCATGGTGTTACACATAGCATATCTCCAACTCCCCTTGAGATAAGAAATAATAGGCTCATCTGTCCTTAGAAGGGGGAGAAAAGTAAACACCTCAAGAATACGTGAGAAAGTTAATCAGTAGCGCTTCTCATAAACTAGTGGTATAAACTATTGTATGCATATGACGTAGGATTCATTTATACAGTAGCCTATAAAAACCTGTATCTTTGTATCAATAAACTAGAGAATATTCCTTGTATACAGAACTTGGTCTGTGTCAATTCTCTCCAGCTGATTGAAGCGCTTCCAGATATACTTGACACCACAGGCAGACTTGGGTCAGAATTTCAGATCTAACATCCTCATTACCCTTGGTCTCCTGGGCACCTAGAGACGGTCAGACATGGTGTCCCAAGGGTGTTACTCCGGCTGGGCACACTGCACTCAGTCCCTGTGTCCTGCAAGCACTTTCTCCATCTGTTGTGCTTGAGCCCCACGTTGGGCGCCATTATGTAACCCCCTGTCACTGTGTGTAGTGTGGGGTGCAAAGGGTACACAGTGCACCTCCTTCTCAAGCCCTGGCTAGCTGATGGGCATGGGTGTAAATGATCAGGGGGTCCCTGCACATGCAGGTGTTTCTTTGTAGTTAGTGGGACACAGGTAATGTCACTTTGGTGCAGTGTAATAGAAGTCACAATAATTTGGGCGCCAGACCATCTCTATAACAAACTGAACTTTTATTTACACTCTTCCTCCAGCACGATAATCATAATGGTTGCAGAATATATACATCTCCTTACTCTCTCCAGCACAGTTCTTAATGAGCAATACGAATATGGTTGCAAATATCTTATCACTCCTCCTGCACAGTTCTTAATGTTATCCAGATGTTAAATAACATAATTTACATGTCTCTTGCACTCCATACTCACTGCAGATCACCCTTTCTGCAGGGGCACATGCATGGATGCTAATAGGCAGACAGCCTCTCCTCCATGCAGCTCTGACACACTCTGTGTACCTCTCAACTGCAGCTCATCCCTCCTCTGCGGGGATGATGTCTCCTGTGCTCTGACACGTCACTCTGTGTACTCTCAGCCTCAGGATCTGACACTACAGCTACCATGCCTCTTGTAGCAGCCCTCACTCCAGGGCCTCTTCCATGCAAAGTGTCCCCCTCTCTCTTGGGTTCTCTATAGTGGCATGGAGTTCTCCCCCTCATCCAGTGCACACATTCCTTGCCCTGGCTCAGTCACCATGCTCAGACTTCCAGGCAATGCTGGGGGAGCCTGGGAGCTTCCACCCCAGGTCCCCAGCTACAACTCTCCTCTTCTCTCTCCCTTCTCAGTTCCTATTCCCCCTTGCTGACAGCCCCTCCTTCCTCTCCCTCAGTCTCCAGGCTGGGCTGGGTTATCCCCATGGTAACCTGTTTATGTAACTTTTCATAAACTATTAGCTTACCCTCTAGGTGACCCCTCCTGAATTCACTGAGGTAGAGGTTTAACTAAAACACCACTAGGGGGGTGTTACATATATTTCATTGATGTTTTATATTAATATATTTATTTATTGTTTATTTATTAGAATTCTTTTAAAAGCAAATTTATGTGTTGTCTTTTTGGGCTCCTTTTGAAACTATGTTCAGACAACTTGGGATCTATTTATTAAGGGGCGAACTCTGAGAGAGGGTAGGAATTGGGCCGTATTCACACAACCGCTCTATAGTTAGCGATGGAAGTTGCCGCAGATACGCCAGTCTGGAGGTGTTGCGCTTGCAGATGCTCCACCCCTGGAGCAATGATCTAATGATCATCAAGAACCCTCTCGGGTGTAAGAACAAAACAGATTAGGAAGGAATTTCCCGAAGTATGAAACTTCCCTGTCGTGAAACTCAACTACCTCAAACACCAATCAGCAGAGGCTTGCACCCCAAATCACAGGCTTCAGCTGTGCAAATGATCAATACCTCCACGTGGATGGAAGAAAACCCCAAATATGTCAGAGCGGACAAGAGATCAAATCAGTAACCTCAGATTACCTCCATAATCCTCATCTCACATTACCCCGGCCATATACCGGACTGTCATATCCAAAACCATCGTCAAAGCCAGGATTTATCTTCACATAATTTGAAACATTTTAAGAACAGGGGGAAAAAAATTTAATAAACAGAAGAAGTGGGAAACGAGAGTGGGTGATAAGAAAAGGATGATGATGAGAGTGGGAAGACAGAGGATGGGGATATTACATCATTTAGGCAGCACAGTGGCTCAGTGGTTAGCACTTCTGGGATCATGAGCTTGATTCCCGAACGTGACCTTATTTGTGTAGAGTTTGTATGTTCTCCCTGTGTTTGCGTAGGTTTCCTTCGGGTGCTCCAGTTTCCTTCCAAAAATATACTAATTGGCTGCTATCATATTGCCCTACTCTCTCTCTCTCTATCTCTGTGTATATGTTAGGACATTTAGACTGTAAGCTCCTATGGGGCAGGGACTGATGTGAGTTCTCTGTACAGCACTGCAGAATTAGTGGCGCTATATAAATAGCTGATGATGATATTGTCTTTATTGGCATGAAGCGATGACATATAACCAGGCTGGCGGACAGAGAGGACGAGAAACGTTTTCTAGATCCTATCTATAGTGATTCATTCATATGTTTGGTAAACTGTTCAACACATAATGAGTCCGCTACACATTTATCGTTTTCTCATTCATACCGTTGTGTCATACAAGCCATAACCCGTACATCACACAGCTACCCCGTCCTCCTAGACACCAGTATGACACATCGGGGCAAATCTCCTAGAACCAATCTCCCTCTAGACAATTATCTGTATCAGATATGAAATAGAACTAGCTCTCTTTATGGATAATATGACATAAAACCTGAATTTCAATGGTCACTTGGACATTTTGTAGACTGAAGTTGAGTTGTCGACCCTGTAGGACATCACCCCAATTCCAACATCACTCCTGATCTGAAGGGACTCTACAGAACTCTAACTCAGGTCATGATGAGGTCCCAACGCTCTACGGGAACTCCAAGATTACAAGTACTTATTCCACTACCAGAAAACTCTAGAAATAAGTTTCTCTGCTTTGACTGGCCACGGAGTAACCCCAAGGAAAATAAAGATGCCTGATAGAAGGCAGATTACATCAATTAGGCAGAATAAACAGAGACCTAGGGCCCTGATACAGTGTGGTCTGATGATGACTACATGTGACTGTTAGCCTAATATATTGACCAGTCACCCCATACAGCACACTGTACGCACCCTCCCCCATATTTATAAGGAGCCTTGTTATCACTGCTTATGTTTGAGGAGCTACAACCTGTGCGGGGCTGGACAGGTGAGAGGTCAGATGTGTATGGACGGGAGCAGTTGGTCAAGGCTTTGAAGCTGAGGTTGACCTGCTGTAGGTGGATTGAAGGTTACGGGGAGAGAGTAGGGATCTGCAGAGACTTCCAGTGGATGTACAGCAACACAGGAGGAAGAGGAGGCTCACAGCATCTAAGCAGCTAAGGTGGCTGCAGTGACAGATGGGGGCAACGCCGGACAGGAGGAGGTTGCAGTAGTCCAGGCGGGAGATAATAGGAAAATGGAAAAGGGTTTTGGTAACATCCAGATTGATGACGGGACATAAACAGGGACTGAATATGAGGCTTAAAGCTGGAGGCCGAGTCAAGGATGACACCAAGACAGCGACATGGGGAACTCTATGTATCATGGTGGAAATGGTGGAGCAGCTGGACACATAAATATGGATAAAAGGGACACATGGGAGGACAGGTAGGTGGATGTCGTCTGCATAGAGGATGAAGCAGCGGATAAGGTGCAGAGAGAAGAGGTGTAAAGAGAGAAAAACAGAGGTTCAAATACAGAGCCTTCAGGGGCCCCAACAGGGGATGGATGAGAGGATTATCAACTGGGAGACGATGGGGCCACAGAAAGGATTGTTTGGATAACACAAGAAGAAATGTCAAAAAAAGAGGTCACCAGATCATCACTCTATTGTCAGCTGAAATAATAGACTCCTGGATATTGTGCATTGGACAGTCGGTCATATAGAGAGGTACACTGACCTCCCCCCTCCTCCTAATACACAGACATCAGGACACACTGACCTCTCCCCTCCTCCTAATACAGACATCAGGACACACTGACCTCGCCCCTCCTCCTAATACACAGACATCAGGACACACTGACCTCCCCCCTCCTACTAATACACAGACATCAGGACACACTGACCTCCCCCCTCCTCCTAATACACAGACATCTGTACATTAGGTTGGCAGTGAATGGGTTACAGAGTGCCAGCACCTTTCCTCTCATAGATTAGGGGTTCAATGTGCTAAATCCCCCCCACCGCCACCATGTGAAATGAGAAGCACAGATTAAGACTTGAGCCGTATTTCGCCAAGAGATTATGCCCCCAGCAGGAAATTAAACCAGCGTTGGCAGAGGGTAGTCTGAGCGCCCAATCCAATTCCTTCACACAATCCAAGATCCTCACATTCAAAAACTGTCAGAATCACACAGGGCACAGCCGTACCCCGGCCAGGGATCCCCAGCTGCGCGGCACAGACATCAGTACAGGTAAATCTTACTGCAAAGGTTTTATTATGTAAATCCACAATCTGTGCATGTAATGTGTGAGTGTGCAAATGTGCGTGTTCTGTGTACGTTCAGCTAAACGACTTTCATTTCATTCATGCTGATCTCACATTGTCATTGGCTGCCCTACAAAGCTAGCAATCTAATTTCAGTTCTCAGCCTAGGAATCTGGACGGTATCGCCCTACAAACACCCATCAATGTTCCAAGATTCTTTTTCAGAGCAGAACAATACACATATGTTTGCAGTGTATGACTGTGGCACCATTTGTACCCTATAGACATGGAGGTCTGTTTATAACATTAATATGATTTTCGATTGGTGCTCAGTAATCTCTTTCTTCCTCCGCTCCTCGCCGCCACTGGTTGGCAGCGGGAAGAGGAGTCTCGCCGTTTGCCCAGCCCTTCCTGGGACCCTCTGCGCGTGCCTGAGCCAGCTAGGACCTGGAAGCCCAGACTTGGGGTCACCTGTTCCAGACACTTGTCAAAAAATAATATTGAAATTAAAAAAAAAAAAAAAAATGAATTAAGGAAAAACAGAAAGGAAAAATGATTTATTGTAATAAGCATTGGAACGGCGTTAGTGATCAGAGGAGAGCGACGGTAGTTGTGGGGGTTTGGCAAATAGGGAGAATCCTGTTTTTCGCAGGGGTTAACTCCTTTTGATAAATAGTCACCATCATTTGTTTAACGGCAGATTAGATGTAATTATTACTGTGTTTATGACGTCTAATTTCTTTCCCGGTGGTATTTCTGCCACATCTACCTGGGCGTCGGATCCAAGGATCTACTACTTTCAGTATAAAAAAATATATACATTTTCTAACATTCTCAGAGAGAACGACACTTGTTTTATAATCAACTTATTCATGGCTCTGTGTTACCAGGACACAGAGAAGGTCACGATGCTGTAAGATATAGTCAGCGTCTGGCTGTCCGTCACACAGCCGAGCAATTCTTATTTGCTTATTTTATTTACAGCGACAATTCCCCCCAGTAACGCGACAGTTAACTTCTCGTCCGCCCCACTTTACTAGATTACCCCAGAAATGTTGTATTGGAATAAGCAGATTAGTAACGCGGAATCCTAGAAAATAACGCAACTTTTTAAGCTTATAATATGCCGTATGTGTAACATTTGTCCCAGCAGCTGTGTTATAAAGCGGTCGCCATGTTTTGTGCCTACTGACCTAATATAGCAGTTTTACCCTTGGCTCAGTAAAGAATGTTGGCGCATGTAGATTGCAAGCTCCATGGGCAAGTTTCAAGTGGATTTTCTATGTTATTTGTATTACCTGTTGTAAATGGATTCATTGTGATAAATAATACACATCCAAGTACAATACAGCGTTTATAAAGTGATCTGCGTTCTGCAGCGTTGCACAGAGATAGTTTAACCCTAGTGTGCGTGTGGTGGGGAATATAGATTGTAAGCTCCACTGGGGATCGGACTGATGCGAATGGTTACATATTCTCTGTACAGCGCTGCGCAATATGTAGGCGCTATATAAATTACTCTTATTATGGTTAATCACTTTCCATGCAGGAAGTGAATATATTGATTTATATCCTTGGACCACCTAGAACCTCACATTTGCTTCCCTATCCAGAGCTCAGAACCTGGTTTTATTATGATAAAGTTATAAATCCCAACGTTACCAACGTCCGCTCTAAGTGCGCCGTCGGAGGTAATGATTCTGCCGGCCGGAGAGAGTGCGACAACCCCATTATCAGGAATGATATGAGCACCGAACTCGGTTATAGCTTTATTTTAAAGACCCCTTGTTGATAATTGTTAGAGCCTAGATAATAAGGAAAGAATGGTAATACCCTGTACCGCTCCAGGACATTAGGATCAGCTGGCAATTATTATTATTATTATTGCACTGTACAGAGTATACATAATCACTCACATCAGTCCCTGCCCCATAAGAGCTTACAGTCTAAATTATCTTCCAATAAGTAAACACTGACTCAGGCCCATTAACCTACCAGAGTGCGAGGAAACACACAAACACGGGGAGAACATACAAACTCCACACAGATATGACCATGGTCAGGAATCGACCTCATGACCCCAGTGCTGTGAGGTCACAATGCTGACCACTCTGCCACCATGTGTCATCCACATACATGTGTGGGCATCAGCTTCCACGACTACACAAGTTTAATAAATTTGGTCTTTCAGCAGTCGGGTGTTATGACAATCGTCACCTGTGGTCATACAGACATGACGTTAGCGCACAGCGTGACACACAGAAAGCAGCTTTGGAAGACGCTGAATATCTGAGTCATTAAATGATCTCAGGATACTGTGAGGTTCAGAACCAACAAACAGTACGACACAAAATAAAGATAAACAATGTACAGTTCAACTATGATTAACTGACACCAATTTACCTGTACAGTGCAATCCTGGGAGTAATATGGACACGGGGAGGGAGGGGGGGGGGTATTGGGGGACAGGAGAATCCCCTTCTCTCTGGGGCACAGATTTAAGAAGAATTTCTATAAATGCTTGTGTATCTTTATATAGATATATATATATATATATATAGAGAGAGAGAGAGAGAGAGAGAGAGAGAGAGAAGGAGAGAGAGAGACAGAGAGCGGGAGAGAGAGACAGAGAGAAAGAGAGAGAGGAGGAGAGTGAGAGAGAAGGAGAGCGAGAGAGTGAAGGAGAGACAGAGAGAAGGAGAGCGAGAGAGTGAAGGAGAGAGAGAGAGAGAGAAGGAGAGCGAGAGAGAGAAGGAGAGCGAGAGAGAGAAGGAGAGCGAGAGAGTGAAGGAGAGAGAAAGAGAAAGAAAGAAGGAGAGAGAGACAGAGAGCGGGAGAGAGAGACAGAGAGAAAGAGATAGAGAAGGAGAGTGAGAGAGAAGGAGAGCGAGAGAGTGAAGGAGAGAGAGAGAAAGAAAGAAGGAGAGAGATACAGAGAGCAGGAGAGAAAGATAGACAGAGAGAGAGAAGGAGAAAGAGAAGGAGAGATAGAGACAATGAGAGACAGAGAGAAGGAGAGAGGCAGAGGAGAGACAGAGAGCAGGAGAGAGAGGGGAGCGAGAGAGACAGAGAAGGAGAGACAGAGAGCAGGAGGGAGAGATGCAGAGAGAGAGACAGAGAGAGAAGGAGAGAGACAGAGAAGGAGAGATGGAGAGCAGGAGAGAGAGAGACAGAGAGAGAGACAGAGAGCAGGAGAGAGAGGGGAGCGAGAGAGACAGATAAGGAGAGACAGAGAGCAGGAGGGAGAGAGACAGAGAGAGAAGAAGAATATATGTGACAGGGAGAAGCTGTAAGTGCTTTGGTTTCGGTTGCCCGCTGTGTGTGCGCAAGTACATTACTAATTGGTTTCATGCCTGTAGGTCGCTGCATAATGTAGGTCACCTCTGCCCTCATGAGATGAGCTGCGCTGTGGGGAGTGGGCAGCGAGACCCCCAGCACATGACATCCAGGGCAATGGGAGCCTGGTAACTCTGAGCCCCTAAACCAACACAGGTCCCTGGGTGACCTGGAATCAGCAGCCTGTATGATCCGGGTGAGAGGGGAGGACGCTGATCTCCTGCCGCTGCGGAGGAGAACGCAGAGAAGGTTTCCCAGAGGACGCAGGAGCAGCAGAGGGTGAGTCCCTGTGTGGGTATCTGTATAATGAGGCTACGCAGGGGGCCGAGACCTAATACCAGGTACAGGTGTTACTGCGGTTGATGGGTTTTGTTTTCGCTTCGACCAATACAAGAACCCGGGAAGCCTATTCAGCACGATTTGCGGCGGTATTTGTACAGTCGTGACACCTGTTCTGTTACCGCCATGTGAGGATGGAAGTAACAGAACAAAAGCATTAAAAAAAGGTTTTATTTTCTGAATTGTTTTATCTTTAGTATAATACAATCTATTTTTATACTCTATTTAATATTTTGTTCCATTGAAAGGCATGCTGGCTCAGACATGCACACGCTGGCAATATTTTTGGGGTTGTAATGATAAATAGACCCGACACGTCCGTTACTGTAAGGTTGTAATAAGACGCAGGTCTATTGCGTTCACCCTCTCGTGGAATATAATTTTGCGGATGGAGACAAAATCCCCACTGTGACAGTTGATAATTTAGGGGCTTATTTATCAAAGATAAGTATGTGGACCCCCTCCCCCAAAAAACATGGCAATCTGATAAAGTCCCCGGATCAATCACTCACATAATGTCCTCTACTAAGTACAGACACCACTTCCGATCCATTTTTCATTCTGGTTGCGAAGTTGCCATCACTGCCTCATGTAATAAAAAATCCACAGCTTCACTTCCCTTACAGTAAAGAACCCTTTCCAACGCTGGTAGTGGAAGCATCTTTCTTCTGCATGGACCTTGGTATGAAAAGTTCATTAGACAAAACTTTGGATTGGCCTCAATTAATATGTCTACATCTATTTAGGTCACCTCTAAGGTGTCTTTTGTCCAAAATAAACAACCCCAGTTGTTCTAACCTGTTTATAATTTAACTCTTCCTTTCCCTTTATGTATTAACATTTCAGGTTTCCTTATCTCCTTCTCACATTGAGGTGCCCAAAACGGTACCCTGAAACTGTCTAATTAGTGACTTATTGGTAACACATTGTCCTAATTCATCTTTCTTAAGATTCAAATTAAAACATATCTTGAGATCCGCTTGTATCTGTATACAGACACGCAGGAGTACAAGTTACGTGTGTGAAGTTGTGTTCACACTGCATACGCAGATGAATCCAGCCCCACCTTCGCACCTACCTCCCTTTTTATGCATCCTGAAATTTTTTTGCAGCTGCTGCTTGGCACTGTGCTGCTGTGAAGGGTGCCCGTGGTGGCCACAGCTGCAATTACAGGCAGTACTCTGCTTTCTATTAACTAGTATTCCAAAGTCCTGTCCATCTCAGGTCTCCCGGTCTGTATTCCATCACCTATGTAGGTATCATAGTAACATGTGTCATGTTTACTGGGAAAAGAAAGAGTTCTGTATAAATTAATGCAAAATGTAACTGAAAGATGGCAGCTTAGCAGTTCTCAAAATGGCGAAAACAGCTGAAAATCAATTAATCGCCACAATAACACTAATAATACTAATGCTAACACTAACAGATCATCATCTCTGCAGATATAGGCTCTATAATCTTAGAACAAGAGTTGCACCGAACAGCAGATTCACTACTTCTCTAAGATTACAACTAAGGGAAACGGCTTTAATTGAAAAGGACGGCTGATTTCATTGATAAGTATTAAACAATTGTGCTAGCTGCCAGGTAAATTCAGGTATTTTTAATTTTGTCACATTAAAAAAAGAAGGAATTTTTTTTAGATTTATTTTGACTCAGTTTTAGGACTAAATCCTCTATTGATATTCTAATTCCCACTGACCACGCTCTGGGATAACACGTCCAATTTTTAGTTCTGCAAAGTTCAATTGAATCTGCCAACAGCTCCTTTTTTTCACCGATTCACAACTCACTGTGAATAATTTTAGAAACAGACAAAGACAAATCTGTTCTCTAAAGAGGTTATCAACAGAGAGACATAAGGAGATCATTATAAATAGTGTCCGTTGCTTTTAATCTGATTATCGTTTGGTGGTGCCAAATTTATTACACTATGGGGGGACTTCACTTGGCCGCGTCACTCGTGAAAGTAACGCGTTTTGCACACTATACCGATACTATGATGATTGTGCATATTATTACCATTAGTACGGTAGTTTCAACGCTGATTTTTGCTCGCAGCACTGAGACCCGCGAGTAGAAACCTGCGTTAAACTTACCGTACTATCAGTAATAGTGCGCGGCCAATTGAATTCCCCCCATCGGTGCTTCTTTTCCTTTATCTGAAGTTTTGGGACAAATTCTACTTTTTTTTGTTGTCTACATTTTTCTTTTCTTATCTGATGAAATGTGACGCTTCGTTCTATGTATAATATATGGCGAAATCTATATATATCTTATACCTAAACAGACAGAGACGCTGCAGAAAAAAATCAACTCTCTGCCAAACAGTGGGTGTGAGCCGGCGTGGGGCTTATTTTAGCCGTTACCGATTGTGTCAGAGGCCTCGTCACATGTGATGCGGCCGCCTGTGTGCCCCCCGGGCTTCCCTCTCCCAGCCCGCACCTGCCTATGGTACACACACACCATAAACTACACACAACTGCTCAGACGTTCATTATATCACAGCACACTAGTGATTGGCAGGATTTGTAGAGGGGGGGTTTCCACACCACGCCGCCAGTGGGCGTGACCAGCATGAATGGGGGCGTGGCTATAATTTTAGACAGTGCTTGGCTGCTCCCCAACTCTTCCTATCCCCATAATATACATGGGCAATGCTGCGTGTACTACTGTTAGGTGCACGCAGCTCTCCCTTTTCAAGCAGAGCCGGGTGAAGCGGGAGCAAGGTCCAGCCACCTCAATTATACATTGCCTTGCCTTAGGCTTGGAGAGGGGTTTTCAGGCACTAGGAAACCCCCCCCCCCCCCCTCGGTTTGCCTATGATTGGGTCTGTACAATCTGCCGGATAATCCCCAGATTTGTGACCATAACTTATATTACAGCATCTTGTGCAGGAGTTTAGGATGAATCACGTGATGAATGCACTAGACCTTTATTGTCTATCACCTTATATATTGTGAGTTAAATCAATATCCATAGGAATGTTGTGTATCAATTTCCCATTTCCCAGTAAATTGATAGACGGAATATCTGTGTGTACTCTAAACCCACTGGAAGGAGTCACAAGCTGAGTAGGAGCCGGTCGAGTTTTCCTGTTTGTAATATTTTAGTTTTGTAGATGTCGTCTTGTACTCTGTGGTCATGACCCACAGTGTCTTATTTAAGCTTTGTGAATTATGTGTTGATTACTATAGAATGGGACAGGGGAGAGGGACGCTCGTTAGCTTGTGTTGGTAGAAGAAGACAAAGCTGTTTTTATTGTCCTCGTTCTAATGGAGCGGTTTTCTCTAAGCAGGAATATGATTTAAATGAGACGAGAAGCTTGTCGGAAAATGCTTGTGTACAGGTCTGTTCTCTTCAGCCTGAAGAATGGTTACCGGGCTGTAAAAACACGTGTTGCACTGACAATACCCGTGTGCACACACTCTGAAGAAAAATTAAAATGTATCACCACAAATGCAGCAGTACTGTCTACACGTACACTACAGTATTCCGCTACGTCCTTAAAGAGTAACTGAGAAATGATATGGAGTAACTAACAGCATTATGCCGGGTGCTACAACTTACAATAATAACGCCTGGTAATTAAATTGGGACTTATGCCTGAAATTGCCTGCTTAAAACACAGACAACTCAGAAACACACTGTTGCAGCCATTTGACAGATAGGTTGGATAAGGACTGACACATCTGTAGACACAGAAACAAACTGTGGACTACACTGACTGTTTCCATGGTAGCAGAGGCTTCTACTGAGAAGTTGTCTTTAACAGTCTGTCAAATGGCAGCAACAGTGTGTTTCTTAGATTTCAGCAGTTAATTTCCACCCAAAAGTTATACTAAAAATGCGGACAGATTTAGAGTTGGGAAGGGGAGTGTCTTGGCTCGACTCTAAATTAAAGCTGCAAAATCTGAGCTGGGCCACTCACGACTTCGCCTTAACATTAATAACACCGACCACACCCAAATGTCTTACAGATGAAGTCCCCAGGTTGCTGTCAGCTATGAAGAATGCTAAAATAGTGACTCCTTGGCTTATTTACAGAGCAAAACATCATCAAACACAAACACTACATTTCTAACAGCATGAGCGTTATTTCCTACAGGACAGATAACTACAAGTTCCAGCATGCCCATCTGGCATTTGGATGGACATGCTGGGACTTATAGTTCCAAAATACACAGTTTGGCAGGTCTTGGTTTTAGAGACAAAAGCGTCAAAAACAGGAATTAGGCAGCTGACACTTGTTGGGTGAGTTTCGTGGCATTTTTCACCAGGGGCAAATTAGCTGTCACTGGGGGGTGGAGCAGTCAGGTACTAGGCGTCTACTGCGTGTGCACATACATGTATAGAGCCTGCTGACCGTCTGTGTGTGTGTCTCTTGTCTCCAGTCAGCCTCCAGCCAGCGCTACTCTGCACAGACTGACCGATGTGAAGCGGGTACTCCCAGCGCTCTGCGTGCGTTACAGCAGGATGCGGGAACCAGCCAGACCGTTCTCCTGCAGATGGGCGCAGGGATCCTGTAAGTCACTTTCTCAACCTCTGTTTTTAACACAGACGTCACCTAAAGTGTGATTGTTAATACTAATTACCCCATAGTGTGTAAGTTTATTCAAAGTACCCCCTGATCTGAGCTTATACCGAGCCACGTATGCATTTAAAGTAATCTAAACTGATTCTTGTTCTACATTTTTAATTCTTTGCTTATAAATGTCGTTTTTTTGAGTTAAACATAACAGACTGAAGTATCCCCTTAATCTCAGACGCCTCTTAGTCACATAGACAGCAGATTACTGCAGACTGACTTCCTCACTGTCACTTAGGGTCTATTTATCAAACTGTTCTTTTTTACTTTGCCCCATCTATTAAGGGGTTAATGCTAGTTATGGCCGGAGGTAACTCCAGCCAGTAATCACATTCACCTGGTGTCTCCTGCGATAACTCTCTCCATGCAAAGTGTTATCACCCTCGATACCGGGAGATCGGTAAGTTCAGCCTCACTGCTCCCGCCCAGTACCGCGCACATGTCCAGCAAACTCTCATTGATAAATTGCGGCGATAGGTGGTTTTCTATGATGGCGATAAGCCGCGATAGCACATCCAGTACTATCACCATGTCTTAGTAAATTGACCGGTCAGTAACAACTAATTCAGGTGACATAAACGCATTGTTGGTGGAAGGAGAAGGGCTGTCAGGACACACATGAATTGCAGACACCGGTTGCTGTGACGCACTCTGCGCGCTGGCATTGTAGCCGTTGTATCTCTACAGCGTGCGTCTGAAATACGTGTAATAAAAGCCGTGAAGTGTGTGCATTTCATGCGTGTTTTGTTGTACACGGCTGACCTGACAATCTTAAACATTAGAGATGGGTGAAACCAATGAGATACTAAGCTGATAAAATAATATAATTATCCCTACAGCGGCCATCTTCCTTTTTTACACTGCAAGAATGTTTATGGCACCTCTCTCTCTCTCATTTGCATATTCTGCCACCGGCATTAGGGAGGGGCTGCCAGCAAAACGCATAGGGAGGGAATGGATAGAGAGATATATCAGTAAATAAGATTATACAGCTGCCGTGATTTAGTATACTGTCATTATATGTACTTGTTATACAGAACGTGATTCTATGTGCACCATTAATATGCTGTAAAGTGACTTATATGGAAAACCATCTAAGAGGGCATCCCATCTTAGACAACTTTCTGTTATTGGCATCCGGGAGACCCTGGGGAGGACGGAAGGGGGGGGGGGGAATCTTGTCATTTCTGCCCCGTCCCCGCAATGAAATCATCATTTTGGCTCCCAATGGGCAGGATGCGGGAGACTTGCCTGCTCTCCCGGGAGTCCGGGAGACCTAGCCAGAATTCAGGAGTCTCCATGACATTCAGGGAGAGTTGGAGCATCCCTATGTCCGAGACATACCGTGATCTGGTATAACAAAGTAAATATCATGGGAGAGAATGTTGCAGTAATAACTCTTAAAAAACAAATTATAGTAAAATGTCCCTTTTGCAGAAAAATAGACAGAAACTGGTTATTCTGGTCGTAGTCACAGAGACCGCCTGTGGGTGACGGCTTTGGCTTTTCCCACAGGTGGATAGTTTGGTCTGACACAGGACAGTTTTTGTTTTACATGTCTAAATGTTGGGCGCTATGTGTGTGATATAATCATTTTGAGATCTGACAACAAGTCAAAGGAAAAAAAAATGTATGTTACTGTAAAGCCGCCTAGGACCTATAAATAGCCACAAATGTGCAGAAATATTTAGTTCACACATATATTTATAAATCAACTCAAAGGCTGTTTTCTTAATTACCCTGCACAGGCAGAGACTTTCTGGAATATAAATATATATATATATATATATATATATATATATATATATATATATATAACTGAACATTATAGCAGGTTGCTAGCTGTTGGGGGTTTGTGTACACACATTGTATTTCCTGGTAATTCCTGCAGATTGTGACGCTGAACTGCGCAGCCTCAGATTGATCTGTAATCAGCACAATTGTTCCACTCGTATCTAAGGGATTTTATTTGCTAGCGAGTAAATCCATAGTAGGATATTTATATATAGTGTATTACTGCCCTAAATGGATGTGTTTCTCCCCCATATCTATGTGGCAGGTTGTCTGTCCCAATCTTGGGCTGAAAGCTGTTTACAAAACTATTTGGCAGCTAAAAATTCTTCACTTGGCATCAGGGTGAATCTATAAAGTGGATCGTAGCTCTAAACCATCCAGAACAGTTCTGATTTGCAGACCCTATAAGGAGCCGGGCTCATGAGGAAGTAGGCGGGCCCCCACTGAAAAATGGGCATGGTTGGGTGGTTGTGGTGTGAGTTGGGGCGTGGTTTGCACTAGTCAGAGGGTCGGGCTTATTTTGTCACAATTTTGTCTGAATAGAGTAGGCTTCAGAGCATTTAATGATTTTATGTATATACTTTATAAAAATTGTAGGAGTCAAACATAGAAACATGGCCAGAAATGTTACTTCTAGTTTGCAGAACAATACTCAGCTTTGCTATTTGAGCTTTTTGACTTGTAACAGCCGCTGACTTCTATATGTGACGGATAGGAGAAGAAATACTCCTTTAGGTTTCTAAATGAAGCTAAACAGTGTAAAATCTTGTGTGTCATTTAAGAACGATTGGAACTAACCTGAGCATCTAGTTGGCGGAGCAGAATCTATATGTTTATGTACATTGTATTTCAATGACAGAAATATCTGCCTGCACTAACTGTAAGTGACTGATATGGGGTACAGAATGTTTAAGGTCTTTTGATAAATACCTTCCCCGATCTTCAGCTAGAATGAAACCAGAGACATGTGCAGCACTGAAATGGTTATTGGAACAAATGTTCAGTCTGTATCTATCTCTGTATATATGACATAAATGTGCCAATGCTCAAATATATCTGTACTGGACTCTACCGTTTACAAAATATAAGTTGACTTGAAAATGCCAAAATGTTTTTTTTTTCCCCTCAAGGATGTAGGTGTAGGAGAAGTATGGGTGGAGTGACGGCATGTACACAGGATAGTGAGATTAATCAGTAATTTTTTATTAGATCCATTGGGCAACTGTGCCTACAATTGGAGTTCATAAGGACATTTTTGTTAAAATTGGTTAATTACTATGTTCTCTCAGCAGTCCAATATACATTCTATACAATGACCAACAGATTTCAGAACATTGCACCTTACTAATTTAATACAGGAAATCCGATTTCCATCTTCAGTACAGCATTTTACACATAAAGGTGATCATCTGAGTATAGCTTTAAAAATCTCCCACTGTGTGGTAAAATATCTATGATAGATTATACAGTTACCTTCAATTACATTGCACAGTTAACAAGACATATGTTATAGACTCCCCAAAAAAACCCACATCTCTTCATCTCATTAGTTATACAAGGTCAACATTTTTATCCTTCAAAAAATGCAGGCCTGCAACAAAACTGACATTTCCTCTCGTTATACGCCTATTTCTGAGCGAATGTTCCCAGTTTTATGTGAAGCACATTGAATTAGAGTGTCAAAATCGTTGCTACTGCGAGACGTGAAACATTTTTCATGTTTTTAGGGAGGAGCTGAGTGGATTGGGAGTATTTCTAACTAAATGCAGGCTAGGCACAGTTGTCCACCTCACTTAAGCCCCATGCAGTAATAAGATCTTGTTATGCAGGACATTTTAAATGTTTTTATGTTAGATAGTTTCAAAGGGTGGAGTGGATGTGGTGTATTTGTGGAAATGTTAACTGTTTAGTGGGAGGGAGGTGGGCAGAGACCATTTTTTATCTTTCAAAGGGGCCTTGTCTTTCTTTTACACTTGTGTGGTCAGAGATCGGCTCTTGGCCTATACTATCCATGAGGCACCTTTTGCACCTGCTACGTGTACTGGAAAGCGCATTTCTTTCAATATAAATAAAAGACACAACAATCTGACATATTTAGTAAAGATAGTTACACTATCATGATTCATTTAGAGCATAGTTGCCAACTCCCGGAGAGGGGGCGAGACTGGAGGGAGGGAGGGGGCAAGATGAGGCCCCCTGCAAAAACGTAATTTGCGTCGCGGGGGGGCGGGGCCAAAATGACGCGATTGGCCTCGTCCCGCCCCCTCCCGCCCTCCAAAATGGCGTGATTCACCGAGAATCGCGTCAAATGACGCGATTCTCGGTGAAATCCGGGATGCGGGAGAAATGCCATCTCCCCCGGGAGCCCGGGGACTTTCCGGGAGAGTTGGCAAGTATGATTTAGAGCAGGGTTTCCCAAACCCAGTCATCAGGGCTCCCCAACAGTGCAGGTTTTCTGGATCACATCTGACATAATTAAGACCATCTGTGGATCTGTTACAATGTGTCAGTCAGTAATAAATACACCTGTGCTCCAGCAAGGAGATATGGAAAACCTGCACTGTTGGGGAGCCCTGAGGACTGGGCTTGGGAAACCCTGATTTAGAGCATTAATTAGGCTGGAAAGAGCAGTATTTTAAAAGTTGAAATTAATGAAGAGGTTGGTAAATGATTGTAGGCTGGATATGAAGAGACATTTTTAATCTTTTCCTCATGCACATTTTCAGCCAGACCTGCAAGGTCACCAAAGTAGACACAGAGTGTTTTTATGGGGGGCAAGGCAGATGTATAGGTGCATCAATGAAATGTGCTGTAGGAAAACTGTTTGTTCAGTCGATAAATTACCTCTTGGATCTGGTCATACTACAATGAGTATTTTGTCTAGAATTAACCATTTATTAAGGCTTGCACTTATCTCCTATAGAATATCATTAGAAATTCTCAATTTCTTATTACAACAAAACAACATGACAAAAATATTTCTAAACACAATGGGCCTGATTCATTAAGGAATGTAAGCCAATAAAATTGAGTATGTTTTCTCCTGGACATATTCCATATTACAATGCAAGGGGTTCAAATTAGTTTATTATTTTGCACATAAGGAAACACTGGCTGCTTTTTCATGTAGCACACAAATACTTGATAGCTTTATTTGTACACTTAAATTTAAAGTTGATCTAGGACATGCCCTACCCCAGCTATAAATCTGCCATTAATTTTACCTCCTCCCTCCAATGCAACATGGTTTGCCAAGGTGCAAAGTTACTCTTTTTTTTTTGCTTTACTTTCCTTAATGAATCAGGCCTAATAGCACAAAACTTTTACTAATTACAAAAAAACAAACAAACTGGTCTTGGTAAGAGCTTGGGCCATGGAATATTAAGGGGAGCCAAAAAGTATGGAAATCCTACTTTACACCTACCTTTATTTTGGCATCTGTTATTCTGTAGAGAACAAATTGATTTCCTTCTGCTTTTGCATTGTTGTAGGACCTAAGTGCCTCGTCTGTTGCCTCAAAAATATTGAGATCATCACAATCTGCGTCGACAGTTGGAGCCTGACTAGCAGAACTTAATAGAGCGCACGAAGAGAGGATTAGAATAAGCAGGAGACCCATTCCTACCAATGTCATCCCTGGCTAGAGAGAACTGCTTAGCAGCGTCGGACTGGCCCGCCGGGGGACCGGTCTATCCCCCGGTAGGCCCCGACCCTGATCGCTCCCCTCTTCGTTGGTGGGGGAGCGAGTAACTGAAGACCAAAAAAAAACAAAAAAAACCTTGCGTGTCTGCGGCGCTGGCTCCGTGCGCACTGAATGCCGGGCGTGACGTCATCACGCCCGACATTCAGTGAGGAGCGCCGCAGACAGAAGACAGAAGACAGAAGACAGAAGAGAATAAAGAATCAGATAGAAAAGGTAAGTGAGGGAATGGAAGAAAGAAGAGAGCATGAAGGCAGAGCATGAAGGCAGAGCGTGAAGGGGGAGCATGAAGGGGGAGCATGAAGGGGGAGCATGAAGGGGGAGCATGAAGGGGGAGCATGATGGCAGAGCATGAAGGGGGAGCATGAAGGCAGAGTGGAGGGGGAGCATGATGGCAGAGTATGAAGGCAGAATGAAGGGGGAGCATGAAGGCAGAGCATGAAGACAGAGTGGAGGGGTAGCATGAAGGGGGAGCATGAAGGGGGAGCATGAAGGCAGAGTATGATGGCAGAGTGGAGGGGGAGCATGAAGGCAGAGCATGAAGGCAGAGTGGAGGGGGAGCATGATGGCAGAGCATGAAGGGGGAGCATGATGGGAGAGCATGATGGCAGAGTGAAGGGGGAGCATGATGGCAGAGTGGAGGGGGAGCATGATGGCAGAGCATGAAGGGGGAGCATGATGGGAGAGCATGAAGGCAGAGTGAAGGGGGAGCATGATGGCAGAGTGGAGGGGGAGCGTGAAGGGGGAGCATGAAGGGGGAGCATGATGGCAGAGTGGAGGGGGAGCATGATGGCAGAGTGGAGGGGGAGCATGAAGGCAGAGTGGAGGGGGAGCATGAAGGCAGAGTGGAGGGGGAGCATGAAGGCAGAGTGGAGGGGGAGCATGAAGGCAGAGTGGAGGGGGAGCATGAAGGCAGAGTGGAGGGGGAGCATGAAGGCAGAGTGGAGGGGGAGCATGAAGGCAGAGTGAAGGGGGAGCATGATGGCAGAGTTAAGGGGGGCCAGGAGAAGGGGGAAACAAAAGCAGCATGACACAGGGTGATGAAGGGGGGGCAAAAACAGCATGGAGGGCGCAGTCTGATCATAAGGAGGCCCAGCATGGTGATTAAGGGGCACAGTAATGTGTGTGTGATGGCACAGCGGGCTTGTGGCAATGTAATGTGTGTGTGGTAGGTGGTAGCTAAATAATGGGTGCTATTTTCTTTGTAGGGTGAAGGTGGGACAATTTAATTTAAGATGGGGTGGTTTGGGGGCTTTTAATTAAATGTGAATATGAATTATTTAATGGCAGTGACGGTTGCGGGAAATAGGTATATTTATTATACGTATTATACATAAATGCGATTTATTGCAGGGGCTGTCTGGGGGGAGGGAAATAGGTTTATTAAATGGGAATACTATAACTTTAATGTTGTGGCTGGAGGAAGGCCTAAGTATTAATTGTTGGTCCTATTGATTTAATGCCAGGGCTGGTTGGAATCTTCTAAATGTACCCATTATTTTTTCCAAATAGGGCCCTCAACATTCCAAGATCCAGACAAGCAGCAACTAAAGAAACCAGCAGCTGCAGGTGGTAAAAGTGACAACAACAGGTAGGACAGTCTGTCAAAAATTCTGAGTCTAGTGCAGGCTTGGCTAACCTGTGGCACTCCAGGTGTTGTGAAACTACAAGTCTCAGCACACCCTTCCAGCAATAAGCTGCTATATATTGGCAAAGCATGCTGGGGCTTGTAGTTTCACAACACCTGGAGTGCCACAGGTTAGCCAAGCCTGGTCTAGTGGGACAATACCGATTTATGGTGACTGTTCTGCCCAATCTAAGGGGCAGGTCAGACTGTGTACTCTTTATACACACACTGCATTCTTTATATACTACACTATGGTGCTAGCTGTCCTTCGTGGGCTGACCACTCCCCCTCTAGCGTCTAGTCTCGCCTCTATGATGACTGGCCACACCCCCTCTGGTGGGCCCCTAGCATTGCAGTTCCCCGGTGGGCCCTTCATGCCCCAGTCCGACACTGCTGCTTAGTAAACTGTGGGCATGTGATTTCCAGGCAATAATGAATGTATTTTGTAAAAAAAACAAAAACAAAATTCTTAGGAAAAGGTCATCAGACTTTGATAACAAATATTACCCAACTTGTACTTTGAAAAACAGCCTGCAACCTTTGCAGATACAGATGTGTACGTGTCTAAACACATGATTCCTGGATGTTGTCCACCTTTTGCATAAATATCAGAAAAGTATATTTTTAAATGAAAAAGGTAGTGATAATTTACTCTTACATTTTAAGTCATGTTTTTATCATTACAGCTATTGATGACTTGCTATAAAACTTCTCAATGGGGAAAAATTTAAAAAGAGTTGGTTTTGTATGTTGCAAACCAGCACAGATTGTATGTGGTTTTTAGGTCCAAACCACAGGTTTTATTACCCTATAGTTTTGAGGCTAAAGACTGCATCTGTAGTTTAGGGCTGACCACATGTCAAACTGTGAAAAAAAAGCAGATTTTTTTTTACACATAGTTCTGGCCTGTCAGGTAGATCACACAGCATGCCTACTATATTGATTTGCATTTACTGCATGTTAACACACTGGGGAAGCCTAGGGGACCTCCAATAACCTCACAAACTCAAGTGGTTTTAACTAGGGATGAGCGGGCTCGGATATCTGAAATCCGAGCCCACCCGAACCTTGCCGATCCGAGCCGGATCCGAGACAGATCCGGGTATTCCCGCCAATTGCAAAACTGAAAGCGAGTCTTCGAGTCATAATCCCGTTGTCGGATCTCGCGATACTCGGATTCTATAAATTCCCCGCTGGCCGCCGCCATCTTCACTCAGGCATTGATCAGCGTAGAGGGAGGTTGTGTTAGGTGGTCCTCTGCCCTGCTATATCCTGTGCTGTGCTGTGCTGTGCTCAGTCCAGTGGTACTGTGTCCTGTGCTCTGTCCTTCTGAGTTCAGTGGTGCTGCTGGGTCCTGTGCTGTGTCCTGTTCAGTCCAGTGGTGCTGTGTCCTGTGCTTCTAAGGGCATTGTTATTTCCCCATTATTCCCAAATTATAATTTTTTTTTAAAAAAGTTATAAAAAAAAAATAAAAAATTATAACAAGTAGATAACAATGTGCAAGCACACTCTAAAGGACATGCCCCTTCCAGTGCACCCAAAATGCTTTGCCTCCTGTCGTCTGCTGACAATTTACTGACCAAAATGTTTTATTGTGAAAAATCTGACCATTAAGGGTGGGTTTGGAAATCAGCCATTCTAACTCTTGACCCGTGTGCTATAACTTGCTGGTGTAACCTTATAAACATTTAGTAGTGGCAGATGTGTTCTCATTATTCGTCAACAATTTTAAAGGCAGGTTTGAAATTGCAAACACCTTAGTGTATAGACTAATTTTTTTACACTCGCATAAGATGCAAACAGATTACAGAGTGTACTAGATATAGCTAATCCATCTTTATTTACCTGCCTATTTAGTCAATTTTAGACTGTGAGGTAGTCCCAACAAAGGGTGATTTCCAAAGTATACTCCACGTTCTAATATTTTGACATCCATACACTAATTCAGTGGTCCTGAAAATAGAGAACTAATTGACATCATGACCAGCCCCATGTGAGTTTGCTGACATAAATTGACCAACAATAACTAAAATACTACTGGTAATTTGTACAAAAAAAAAATTACCCGCCCAGTAGTATGTTTGGGTAGTGTGGTAGACAAGACATGCAAATATGGAGCAAGGCGGCAAACTCCACACATATGAAACAATAATGAGGGACTTTGCTCTCACAGCACTGGGGTCAGGAGTTAAAGTGCTGACCACTAGGCCACTGAAAAATTCAACATCTCTATGGGAAATAAAAAAAAATGGGACAAGTCATGTGAAATGCTTTGTGTTCATCATGTTTAGCTCCTTGCATTGTTAGTAGCTAATATTTCTGCCTGCTGACAATGTAAAGTTTATTAAATATGTATGATCACCTGATTGTCACAATACTATCATTTTTTTCAAATGGTGATTGTGTTAACATGTCCTTTTGTTTATATTTCCTTTTTTCTAACAGACCGGGCACGCTGGGAACGCCGGCAATGCCGCCGGGCAGTCGTGGAGGCGCAGGCAGCGGAGGAGGAGGAGGAGCAGCAGCCAGTGGCGGTGGCAGTGCCACAGTCATCGGAGGAGGAGGAGAAGCCAGTGGCGGTGGCAGTAGCACTGTCATCGGAGGAAGAGGTGGCCCAGCCGGTGCCAGTGGCAGTGGCAGTGGAGGAGCAGGAGGAGGAGGCGGTGCCGGTGGCAGTGGCAGCAGCAATGGCAGCAGTGGAGGAGGAGGAGTAGCAGGCTGATCCGGAGCCACAGCAATTTCAGGACTCCACATCGGGCAGCCAAGAGGCAGTGGAGTTTGAAGATAGTAAGTATTTGCGATAAGTGATGGACATAATTATATAAGATTGAGATGTGCATTAAACTTGTACATAATCCCTGCTGTGACACATGTTGATTACATGGTGCCTTATATGCCACAGGTTTAACACTTAATATCTGGCTTCCAAATTTAGGACCATTAAACACTCAAACCACAGCCAGAGCCATCTTAACACATGGCCACGCAGGGCAGGACCCCCAAAAAAGTGGCCGCTAGCCTGGTCAACTTGTCAGTATATTAATGAATTGTTTATAACTTCAAATATCAACCAAATCCGTTAGAATACCTGTGAGTGATTGTGTAGGTAGTGGCCCATGGTAGTGCTTTGCCCTGGGACCAATAATGCTGGATAAGACAACCCTGTCCATGGCCCTATCCCCGTGGCTCACCAGAATGTAGTACATTGATCCAAATGCCTTCTCAAAGTCTAATGTGCGTCCAACTGGTTTTGTTGCCAGAGGCCTAACATTTGAAAGTAATGTAACAGTACACAGCTCTAGTAAATCCTGTCTGTTTAATGAAATAGGTATACATGTATGTAATGTTTATTTTCTGATTTCTTTCAGCACCCACTGAGGAAGCTGCCAATTGGCCACCACCACCACCCACCACAGCTGAGCTTATGGGCCACATGGCCGAAATTGTGGAGGACCTAGAAGGCGTCCACAATCGGATAGGGCAAATTATTGCCAATTTACGGTTCAAATTGGCCTACTGGGCCTCATATATGTCTTGATTTTTTTTTTTGTTTTTTTTCACTTTATATGTTCCATTTTATGTACATAGTTGAAAAACATTGTTTCATTTTATAAATATCTAAGTTTATACAAAAAGAAACCTTGGTGTGTGTGTCTTTATTCATCTCATTACACAACATGTGGGTGTAAGGATAAAAGAGAATATATATAACAAGTTAACCCATGCATGATACTCATGCATTCTAGTCAAATCCAGCTAATTAAGGTCTTAAAAAGGTTCTTGTCATGCATTTGGGCCTAGCCCAGGCCCCCTCAGGGGAAGAGCGTTACTTCCCGGCGCAAGCGCCCTTTTTAATGTGTGTTCATGAGGTAAAATTACCTCACGAAAATGAGTTTGACCCCTCAACTCGTAAATTTAGCCTTTACTACCCCTCTCATGGGGGAAGGGGGATGATGGAAGTTAACTGACTTCACTATTCTAATTTTTTGGTCAAATAATGTCAGTATACCAAATTTCAGGTCAATTGGATGAGTCCTTTTTGAGAAAATAGTTTTTACCCCACACACACACACTAACACACGGCTTTTACTTTTATATATTAGACAAGTTAACCCGTGCATGATACTCATGCATTCTAGTCAAATCAAGCTACTTAAGGTGTTAAAAAGGTTCTTGTCATGCATTTGGGCCTAGCCCAGGCCTCCTCAGGGGAAGAGCGTTACTTCCCGACGTAAGCGCCCTTTTTTAACGTGGTTTTGTCCACATGTCACCACCTCATCATTCTTCTCCATCACCTCATCCTTCATTTTCATCGCCACATCTATCCAGATGTCTATCCAGACACAGGGATCTCTCTCAGCGGTCCTGAGTATCACACTCCTCTCACTCTGTCACCCCCGGCAACCACCAACCACTCCCCACTGTCACCCCCGGCAACCACCAACCACTCCCAACTGTCACTTCTCCTTCAAGAAATATATATATATTTTTTTTAAATCTTTATAAACACTTTTAACAATTAACAAATTAAATACATCTTAGTATACCAAATTTCAGCCCTTTCTGAATTTTTTTTTCCACACACACTAAGAATTTAGTAGGTCAGTGTATAATTCCCTGCCCCATTGGAGCTTACAGTCTTAATTCCCTAATATAGACACACAGACAGAGAAAAAGGTCAATTTTGATTGCAGCCAATTAACCTACCAGTATGTTTTTGGAGTGTGGGAGGAAACCAGAGCACCTGGAGGAAACCCATGCAAACACAAACTCCACACAGATAAGGCCTTGGTCGGGAATCAAACCCATGACCCCAGTGCTGTGAGGCAGAGGTGCTAACCACTAGGCCACTGTGCTGCCCTCTTTATTCATGTGTTTTTAATGTAGCCATTGTCCATGCATTATGCGCACTATACGGCGACTTGAAATCCTAAACAGTGAAAGATCGTGTAGAATGTGTTTGTTGTTAACAGTGTGTATTACGCTAATTAGTAGCAAAGAAAAACAAGGTTGAGAGTGTTCCAGATTATTGTTAATTGACAGTGATTAATGAGTAAAGAGCTATCTCGCAAAATAAGCCCCAGGCATGTTTGTTGTGTTGTATATAAATAAACTGTTGGCCCCTCCCACAGTGGGCGTGAAGTATGCATTGTTTAGCTTGCCGTCAATCAGTTGAGAGACGTCGCTTATACGTGTAGCATGTTTAAAGATCTGCAGGTGGGTGTGTTTTCTAACAATTGCACTGCTTATTTGCGTCACTTAGTTGTATTGGACCACAAGGGGGTGTGTTTTTGCTGTTTGAGATGCTTAATTCACTCACGTACCGGTTTGCGTCACTCAAAGAATGCAACGCAGATGCGTGTGCATTTGCGAACTTTGATGAATTGGGCCCCAGGATAGGACAGTGCCTTCAAGACCTAGGGATTGTAGCGTTTGTATGAGGAGAGAGTGGTCAACAGTGTCAAATGCAGCAGAGAGATCCAGGAGAATTAGAAGAGAGTATTGGTTATTATTTTTTGCTGTGATCAAATCATTGACAACCTTGGTCAGCGCAGTCTCTGTGGAGTGTTGAGAGCGAAAGCCTGACTGAAGAGGATCCAATAGGTTGTTTGCTGTAAGAAAGTGTGTGAGGCGGGTGTAGGCAATTCTCTCGAGAAGCTTGGAGGGGCATGGGAGCTAGGAGATGGGGCAGTAATTTATGAGAGAGTTAGGGTCAGAATTCTGTTTTTTTAAAATGGGAGTAATCACTGCATGCTTGAAAAGTGATGGAAAAATACCAGTAGAAAGAGATAGATTACAGATTTTAGTTAGAGGGGGAATGAGCACAGGAGACAGGGACATACCAATTTGAGAGGGAATGGGATCAAGAGGACAGGAGGTAGAGTCGGAAGATGAGAAGAGAGTAGAAACTTCCTCTTCATTTGTGGGATCAAATGAAGAGAGAGTGTCAGAGGGTGCTACAAAGGAATTGAGCAGATTGCTTGTCAAGGGAGATACCATTTCAAGCCTGATCTTATCAATTTTGTCCTTGAAATAGGAAGCAAGATCCTGTGCACTGATGTTAGTTGGAGAATTTGGGGCAGGAGGATTCAGAAGAAAGTTAAATGTGTTAAAGAGGCGTTTGGGGTTAGAAGCCTGAGCATAGATGAGAGATCGGTAGTATGCTTGTTTAGCAGTGTCCAGAGTATTTCTATAGGAGTGGTAGATATCAGTATATGTGATGAAATCATTAGAGGCACAAGATGTACGCCAGTGACGTTCTGCTTTACGAGAAAGTTTTTGTAGAGTTCGTGTTACTGTAGTGTTCCACGGTTGGCAACGAATTCTACGGGAAATATGTAGTGTCGCTGGAGTCACTTGATCCAGGGCAATTGCTAGGGTTTGATGAAAATGGGGTACTGCCCGATCAGGGGAGGAGAATGTAGAAATTGGGGAGAGAAGGTGTTGGAGAGAGGTGGAAAACTGTTGAAAATCAATAGAGTTGATATTCCTGCGGGTACGAGGAGGTTTGGAAGAGTTTGACAATAGGGAGGGTAAAGAACTGGGGGTGAGCAAGTATCTAATAAGGTGATGATCCGAGAGGGGGAAAGGAGTGTTAAGGAAATCAGAAACTGAGCATAGTCTAGAGAAAACAAGATCAAGACAGTGGCCATCCTGATGAGTAGCGGATTCAATCCACTGGGAGAGGTCAAGTGTGGAGGTTAGAGAGAGTAGTTTGGAAGCAGCATTGGAACGTGGATTAGAAATAGGGATGTTGAAATCACCCATGATGATGGTGGGGATATCAGTAGATTAGAAGTGAGGGAGCCATGCAGAGAAGTGTTCAAGAAATTGTTGGTGTGGACCAGGGGGGAGATAGATGACAGCAACATGCATAGAGAATGGGTTAAAAATCCTAACAGCATGTACTTCAAAAGATGTGAATGTGAGTGATGGGACACTTGGTATAACTGTGAATGTGCACTGTGGCGAGAGAAGTAGTCCAACCCCCCCTCCTTGTCTGCCTCCTGGTCTGTGGGTGTGGGTGAGATGGAGGCCACCATGTGAAAGGGCTGCAGGTGAGGCAGTGTCTGAATGTGTGAGCCATGTTTCTGTTATTGCTAGAAGGTTGAGGTTGTTTAAGAGGAAGAGATCATGTACGGAGGTAAGTTTGTTACAAACAGAGCGTGCATTCCAAAGGGCACATTTAAAGGACTTTGGAAGAGAGGGGAGACAGGTTATGTGTTTGAGGTTTGCCAGATTTCTGTAGTGTTCAGATATATGTGTGTGGGAGAAGTGAGGGGGACCTGATTAGGGGTAATATCACCAGCTAATAGAAGCAGGAAGGAAGAAAGGTAGGTAAGATGATTGTAAGATGTGTGTCCTTTTAGTTTCTGGCGGCAGGGTGAGGCTGTTAAAGTTATTGAATTTAAATAGGAAAAGAGTTCATGAGTGTTCACTAGAGGTGAGTGAAGTAATGAAGGGGCAATGTGGACAGAGGTGTGTGTTGCAGGATGGGTGAGGGATGATATAGTCCTAAAGATAATGCCATGAAAAGAGATAAAGAAAAATATTTTGGCAAGCATTGGGACTATCAGTCAAATAGCAAAAATGAGGAATTAAATGAATTGCCTAATTGCAATGTCCAGTGTAATCAGATAAGTAGTGCAGAGCTAGGATGCAGCAAATGTAGTGTATTCCTGGATGTCTGGATAGAATAACGTAATGATGTGGGGAGCCATGTGGGGGAGTGGGTGGAAGTGTTGAATGGAGAGTAATAAAGAGCAGGTAATTGAATAGCTGAGATTTTGCAGAATCATGGGAGAGGAGAGGGGTTGAAAGACAGTATAATTTCTTCCTACTTGTGATGGGAGACAAAGCTTAAATAAAATTGAAGTACAGTGCTGAGATAGGGGACTGAATTAACTGTAGCATGGGTAGGGAGTGGTTGAGCAAGTAGTACAGCAGTCTGATTAAACAGAGTGGATTTTGCATTGAAAGCAGACTGATAAATAAAACAAACTTTCATGAGATGAGAGAAAAATGAGATCAGAGTCCAAAACAGTCCTCATGTTGCATGTAGCTTGTAGCCAGGGAGAGTTGAAAACATCAGAGGTGGAATATGGAGTTTCAGGTGAATACTGACAGTTGTCCTTGTGAAGCTGTGTTAATAGGCAGAAAGTTCTTCTCCTGTTTCCTCCTGTTCAACTCCGGTATAACTCCGAATTATGCTATTTAAATTTTTTGTTTCACACTTGTATCTATACACACTTAGAACTATACACACTAACTATGCAGCCATCACTGGCTTTGCAGCCATTCTACTTTGAATATATCTGAGCCACAGTGAGCACCCGCTATCAGCCATCTCTTAAAGTATCGGATACACTACGGACATTTATTTACCAGAACACATCAGTAATGGGATGGAAATGCTGTACTCCGCCTAGTTTACATTTTTATGAATGTCACATTCACATGCAGATAAGAGTATCTGATAGGTGTTTGGGGGATGTATCTCTGTACTGTGTATTAAACTGCATACCATTGATTTACTTCTTTATTGCACCAAACCTCTTTACTTGTTAACTTAACACCTAAAACCTTATCTATAATATAATAACACTGACAACAACTTGATTTTGGTAAAAAAAACAGGTCCCAGTTTTTTAAATAATAAAATTATGGTGGCGCTGAGAGCAATCAGCCCGGGCTTACAAGGACGTGCCCCCATAAAGCAGGACAAGGGGTCCCCCACAGAAAGGGACCAAGAGCCAGGGTGCTTCGAAGGGGTAGTGACATGCGGCCAATCAGCGATACCATCGTGTGAATTAGCCGCTGATTGAAACATCTCCACATTACCTCAGTCTTAGAAGACAATACATTACATTGTCAATTAATTACATTTTCTTCTGTTACCAGGTGACCAAACAAACTCTGGTAGCAGCCCCATCACGGTAGTCCCATTGTCTCTTTGGACCTCTGTCTCTCAAGCTGACCGCGTTAGCCTGCATAGCTGTCCAGGAAGATGAGGGGGTCGGGCGAGTGGAGAGTGTCGCAGGCCCCTCTGCAAAACCACAACAAACAGAATCAGGTAATTACCCTTATTGTGTACAATATAGAATATAACACCACTAGACTTGTGTATATTCCTGTACCATTGTTCACTCTCTACCCTTGTTTTCTTTTCCAGGATTAAATGGATAACTCCAAATCAATTTGGTTTAAGATATTTTATTCACTTTTTCTTAGATGCGGAGCCACCACCCACTGTGAGTGACCAGTCAGAGGAGCAGGAGGAGGAGCTGTGAGAGATCCCGCCCTCCTCACCGCCTGCTGGTCCTGCACATTGTCCATCTGTGCGGTCACTGGAAGCAATAGATAAATGGGACAAGACCACCAAAGAGCTCCTAATAACCATCAATCGCAGCCTTCGGTAGAAGAAGCACCAGGAAGGAGTGCCAATTAGCACGGAGAAGAAGGGCCTGATGGAGAGCATTTTGAACGCTATAAATGGGTTTGGCCAATCCCTGCAGCCATACTGAATCGGCTGCTCGCCGTGGCTCCAGAACCTTCCCCCACATGTGACCCCCGTGAGCCTGAGCCTAAGGAAGCAGAGGACTCAGGACCTGGCTCTGCTCCTACAGCCCCCAGCTGAAATAACAGCAACATATTGTAAAAAATATATAAAAATTATAAACTGCATAACCTGGATGTGTTTCACTCTATTAACCATAACCTCCTAATGACATATACAAGCTTACTTAACTTATCTAACAATAAAGACACTGAGACATATGAAAGTGGCTAAAGAAGGTCACAGTTTATTAATTATTTAATAAATGGCGGTGAAAGTGAACCGTGAGACAGCTAAATCAAACTAATATTTGGAACCAAGCGTGGATGGCTGACTCCACGTACCCGGGACACATCCTTAACTGCCTGGCCAACGCTAATTCTGACGTCAGAGTGACTAAGCCCCCTCCCGACTACGCAATGGCCGCCCTCAGATGCGGGCCAAGGGATCCTCATCAAAAAGGACCACGTCACGTTCCTGGATGGGGATAGCACCTGTGGTCAAACAGCGATAACGCTGTAACGATCAGCCACTGCCCACAGTGACTTCCTACCAACTGTGCCTGCTCTGTGACGTGGGGAGGAACCAAGTTAAAACTCATACGCCACGGAAGCAGGGAGGACAATAAAGGGCATGGGTGGGTGGGATCTCGAGCAGTAAATGAGAAAGGACATGTGACATGCTAGGACTTATATACACAGATCTCCAGGCACTCCCCTTCCTTCCTCATTGGTCGGCCTGGTATGTGGCATCTTACTTGCAGGTAAGGTTAACCTCACTTACTGCCACATATATATGCGTCTAAGTGCTTTCGTCCATATGAGAGTACAGGTTGTTCATAGTCATGATGGGCAACATGTTCAGATGAGTAGATAAAATATATACTGCATAGTGAAACGTGTGTTGAGTCCATTGTGAATTTTTTTTGATAAAGAATCTGCTATAAACACATCGCAGCCACATTCTCCTGCAGCGTGTATACATCATGGACTAAAAGGATTATTCCAAATTTCAATGGTTTAGGCCATCAATTCCTATATATTT
Source organism: Mixophyes fleayi (assembly GCF_038048845.1). Classification (NCBI taxonomy): domain Eukaryota; kingdom Metazoa; phylum Chordata; class Amphibia; order Anura; family Limnodynastidae; genus Mixophyes; species Mixophyes fleayi. Next base: position 116,813,183 of record NC_134404.1, read on the forward strand.
AGATTATACTTACAGCTGAAGTGTTGCTGAATCACATAATAATCGTCCGTTTCTGCAAGAAGCTCCTATATGTCAGGAAAAGGAGACAGAATATTTCTTTTTTTTTAAAAAGTAGTAATAAAAATGATATTAATTAAAAATAACATAGAAAACATTTAGCATAATATATAAATCATATGAAGCCAGAGTACCACTGACACAGGCGGGATGGATACCATCTACATGTAGGAGCAGAAATCGACATTCGGCAGATCAGGCAATGTTTTTCCAGTCTTCAAATGTCCAGTTTTGGTGAGCCTGTGCCGCTGTAGTCCATAGTTTCCTGACGTGTTTGGCCCCCTCCAGCCCTCTAGTCACACCCCTCTCCCGGACTACACTTGCCGAAAGTAGGCAAGTATGCTGTAATCTGTGATGTAACTGCATTATAACATTGATGTTTTGCTAAACTGCATTATTACAGGTGTAATACGCAGCTTACTGTGTTTTGCCCTCCAAGATCCACATTATTTTCTGGGTAGAAAATATACTGAAAAGTTAATGTCCTCTGAATATTTTTATAAATACTCCCATCCTCTCGCTGGTCAATTTCTTGCCCATTTCTTTTCCAATTCTTGGTCCCTGTCCTGATATAATGACATTTATTAAAGATTGGGGGGTACATAGGGGGAGGCAAACTGGGGCAGCTGTCGCAGGCAGCAATATTTAGGGGGCAATAGAACAAAAACTATTATTATTTTCAAAATGCCAACTTTCTTGGTGCAGATATAAAATATAAATGGTATTTACTTTGGTAGCTCTAATAATCTAATAATGCTTAAAATGAAAATATTTGTCTTTTATAATGTACACAAATCATATACAAATGTTTATGGTAGATGTCTTTCTTAACATTAATGAATTAATTTAACACAGGGAACCGCAGTTGGGGGCAGACTATTCTGTAGCAGGTGAAATGGGTGTCGGATGGAACTTAAACTAGCCCCCTCGTTGGAGCAAGAGATACATCAGTAAACCAGCGTACTTCTGTGTGCACCTGAGTTTGTCTTGGACATGACTGTACGAGAACACCCTTACTGTATATTGCCTACGTGTGCTCGCCCATTCCCCACCCTGTTCACTCCCCTAAATCGGTGGCTGTAGTAAGTGTCTTTGCACTCAGAGGTGACTTGGACGTGGCTGCGTTCTATTGCATACCGTCCGGGTCTGGGCAAGCGCAGGGTATTTTCTGCTGACGATAGCACCCATTTGCGGGATACGTTCCTTAATGACTCAAACCTAAGGTGTGCATTGAATGAGGCACCTGATTGGACCTGAATCACAGCTATCAATTTAGATGCTTCATTTTTATCCACATTACTGACCATAGGAGATGGAATAGCTTGGACAACTGCATTCCTCTGTACTGAAAACAGTCTTCCTTCCCAAGCTTCCCTTCCAGAACCCAAGTCCCCTGGAATCTGCCATAATCCACAGACTAGACTAGCTTTAGAGAGTCGCAGACATATGCTCACATTGAAACAGTGTAATAGTCACAAACAGTCTGGGGTATCTGCAGTATGCATGACCAGTATCCTTGAAGAAGAGGGGCAAGTGCAGCATTTGGAGGGGGGATTTGAAATGTAAATGGTGTCGTAAAATGATCACAGGGGAAAACACATGATATTAATTTTTCCTATTTTGCCATCTCTTTTTGGCTATTAAAAGTATTTACCACTTTGAGATTTTTACACATTTTACTTTCTAACATCATAGAATCATAATGGATTTATCCTAGAATCCCTACCACTGATAAAAACATAACAGTCCACAATGCTAAATCAAAATAGCTAAACATTTTTCTTAAGTAATTACAAATATAAAACAGACAACGATTGCTTGAGTATTTTGCCCAAGTAAACCCTGCTGTAATTAGTTGTCTTCAGAGGTCACATAAGTAATTGGATCCCACCTGTGTACAATTAGTGTTTCACGTAATCTGAAAATAAACACACGTGTCTGTGAGAGGTCTTAAAGTTGGTCAAAGCTTCATCATGAAGTTCAAAGAAAATTCAAATAGAACATGTTAATGATCAGCACTGGTCAGAAGAAGGTCATAATGATATTTCCAAACTGTTTACCATCCCCCAGAGCACTATCACATCCATTATAAAGAAATTAAGATAATGTGGCACAGCTGTGAATTTGTCTAGAACAAAACTGAATATCCCTCCGAGAAGGGCACTTGTCAGGGTACCCACCAAGAGGAGCCTGGCAGCTCTGTCAGTTTAGATTTCCATTGCAGAGTTGATAGAAACTATCCATAGGACAACAGTAGCCTGCCTACATGAAATCTTGCCTAGAATTTGTCTGAAAGCATGGGGAAGATCTTTATACCAAGTGGAGAAAGATTATCTGTCCTGATGAGACCAAGATTGAACGTTTGGCTTCAATGCCAGGCAGAAATCTAACGCAGCACGTGATTCCAAAAGAACGATCCCTACATTGAATCATGCTGGTGGTATAATGTTATGGGATTTTTCCTCTGCATCAAGGACTGGAAAACTTGATAAAATCGAGGGCAAAATGAGTGGACTAAGATGTAGCCAAATCTTGCAGGAAAACCTGCTGCAGTCAACAGCCGGTCAGTGAGACGAAGCGTACAGCAAATGCCACATTGGAGTGGCTTAAATACCGAGCAAATCATTGATCCAGAGTAGCCCGGTCAAAGCTAAGTCACATTCCCAATCTGTGGAATGGTTTGAAAATTCCCCACCAAGGGTCCTCTTGTAACTGAAAATGACAAAGCAGAATTGGCGAAAATTGCAGTTTCTTGGTGTGCAAAGCAGGTAGAAGATTGCCCAAATATACTCACGGCTTTAATTCCTGCTAAATGAGTTTCTACCAAGTATAAAAATAAGGGTGTGAATATATATGCAACCAGTCTTTTTTTTTTGCAATTATTTAAACTAAAGCTTTAGAGATGTATTTTATATTTGTCAAATGTATTTAGATCGGTGTTAAGAATTACCATATAAATTCATTTTGATTACATAATATAATAGAAGAAAATAAAATAAAATGGGAAGAGTGGGGGAGGGGGTGAACACTTTTATATAACACTGTATATAACAGACACACATGGATGGTATATATGTGTCCTGATTAGTATAATTTACAAATAGCATTATAAAATAAATATACAATTTTCACTCTGCATCTTTTGAACAATGTTTCATGATTTGGGGGGATTTCGATCATCTGTAATAACTCCCCAATGAAGAGCAATAAAACGAGTTTGAAATGTTCTTGTTCCACCTCAACTCTCATAGCGCATCGATTTCTGGCCGCAGGAAACGTATAAATGATGTGACAGTAAAAGCTACTTAAATAGAGAAGGTTGGTTCTCCCAGGTTTTGTAAGTTACTCAGTATTGTTTAATCGGAAACATATGAAAAAGGGTCGACGCTTGATGTTCCCCTTTGGAAAGTAGCATGGGTGAAAGAAAACACCTCTTCTCTGGTCAACCACGTTATTAAGTACAGTCCATCGTTAAACAGCGATCTACATTACAATGAAAGCACTGGCTAAACATACACTAGGAGGTCTTGATGAAGTTTGATTTCACATGATTGCCCTTTTGTGCATATAATTTACATATAAAACTGTTCTCTCTGTACTGTTAGCCATTATGCAATGTGATATTTTGTTATTATAATTATAACCGGGCTTGTTCATCAAAGGGTTTTTAGCTGACAGGAGTTGAACCCAGTGCGGTTTTCTGCTGCTGCAGCCCATGCATTTCCAGGTTCTACGCGCTGTGCAGTCAGACATGCCCCTCTGCCTACCACCGCTATAACACATTGGTTATTTCAGTTACTGACGCCTCCCTGTGAGCTTGAACCATTGCGCACCGTTCTCTGTAAACTCCAGAGGGGATCAGCACTTTCTGAGATGATCAAACCACCCGGTCTGGCATCAACAATCATTCCACGATCAAATTCACTTGGATCACTTTTCTTCCCCATTTTGGTGTTTGGTCTGAACAACAACTGAACCTTTTCAGCCTGTCTGCATGCTTTTATGATTGTGTTGCTGCCACATGATTGGCTGATTAGATATTTGCATTAACGAGCAGGTACACAGGTGCTTCTTGGCCTTTTGGCTAAGAGTAGGTGTACATGCCCATGGATGCAGTGGGGCTTAAAGACACCCCCCTGTAGGCGATGGGCCGTCACCTGGTCCTCTGGCCAAGAGGCCGGCTGCCTGGAGCCCGAGTTGCTACATGCCCAAAAATGCATTGTGGAGAAAGAGGCACCTGTGCACAGAGTAAGGCCCACTGCACCTTTAATTTTCAGGCAGCACCATTTTTTTCGCCCTAGCCTGTTGGCCGAGTGCAAGCATCATTTTTATATTTCCGTCCGAAAGGCTGGGGCCTTATGGCACTTATTTATTTATTTATTTATTACACTTGGTACCAAGCACTCTTTTGATTATGTGTATATAATAATAAAAAAAGAGTAGGGTGGTATTGGTTCACATTATGAGAGGGGGTCTCCATGCTCATTGCCCCCCCCCCCTGCTCTAGTGGGAGCCTGCTTCTAGCTGTAGCGCTGGTTAATGATTGGTGAGAGGAACTTCTTTAAAGAAATGTATATCTATATATTTAATTAGACATTGTAACAATAAATGACAGTATGAAAGAAACAGTACTAGACTCTGGTTCAATGGGTTTATTGCGAGCTCCTGCAGATGTTATGGATCTCCTGTGCGAGCTCCTGAAGATGGTATGGATCTCCTGTGCGAGCTCCTGCGGATGGTATGGATCTCCTGTGCGAGCTCCTGAAGATGGTATGGATCTCCTGTGCGAGCTCCTGCAAATGGTATGGATCTCCTGTGCGAGCTCCTGCAGATGGTATGGATCTCCTGTGCGAGCTCCTGCAGATGGTATGGTTCTCCTATGCTGGTGCAGATGTTTTAGAGGGAGGTGCAGAAAGTATAGGGTGCTGGGTCTTCTACCCGGTTGGTCTGACTCACAGGTCCAGTTCTTACCTTAGTCATCTGATACGGTGTAGATGTCCTGCTGCAAGGAAGCAGTGACCAACAGGAGAGGTCGTCACTCTCTGTAGAGATCCATACGTCCCAGCTGGAGCTGGAACGAATGGGTCTCTACAGAGAGCGACAACCTCTCCTGTTGGTCACTGCCTCCTTGCAGCAGGACATCTACACCGTATGGACTGGGGGACAAGGAGTAGACCAACCAGGTAGAGGAGCCTGCACCCTTTCTCCTGATGGGACAAGCTATTATATGGGAACTGGGCCCTCAACCTTGATAGCAAGGTAGGGCCTCAGGATTAACTCCATAGTCTCCATCATCCCTCTTGTGCAGCTCCTGCAGTTGGTGGTAACGGTCGCGTATGTCTGCAGGAGCACATAGAAGAGCAGGAGCAGAATGCCAGACAGGAGCAGCAGCTTGCAGGACCAGCGCATGAGATTGCATATGATGTTAAATAGCAATCTGAAAGAGAAACTATGTTATAGCGATGAACAGTTGCAATCATTTTGAAATAATAATAATAGGAGAATAATTTACCTCAGTCCTGCAATGCTGCTCCTTTTCTGCTCTTTACGTTTTACAGCACTTTTCATCTGCAGTTGCCGCTCCTAAAGGAAAATCAGTGGTGGGATTATGAGGAGTACGACACAAGATCAGCCACTGAAGTTAGGGAAGTCAGAGTTGGCCGGCCATGCTACAATATTGACCATTTGGTCCCATATTGCAGCAAGTTGCCCCAAAATGAACAGCACATTATTTGCTAATAATCCAATTGAAATCAACTAGTTCAATATCCTGCATGGTTAGGTGTTTGTGGTCATCACCCAACTGTACTAATAGACCCTAGTGTAAGCCAGAGGTAAACTGGCTGCTTGGCCAGAGTGCCTGGATCTTGGCCACAATTTTGTTGATGGTGGTCTTGCTGCAATGTACCCCCAGCTTAGAGAGCTTACAGCCTGTAGGGAAAAGAAAGAGAAGTCCTTCCTCATGGTAATGACTGTAACCACCAGGTATCATGCTAATCACTGCCATTGCTGGCCTCCTGCTCCACGTCAATGCACTATACTAGTGAGAGCTCTGGTGTGGTACAGGAGACCTGGTGAGGTAGGGTCAGATCACGTATGTTATTAGCACACTGAGCGTCTTAGCTATCTGTCCCTCTCCTGGGATGGGAACCTTTCTTTCTGATAGAAGATGTTTAGTAGTTACAAAAGATGACCTGTGACAGAGGTGGCAGGTACAAATGTCTTACTGCTGACAGTAAATATGATCTCACTTTATATAACATAGAGGAAGGGGCTGATGACATGGACTCACCAGTTCAGCCATCACAATCTCTGCAGGATCTTCCGCAGCCTCCTCCACAGGTTTCATCCTGAAGGACCAGAAAATATTATTATTTAAACTTATGTCTTCTATTGACAAGAGTTACTGATACAGTCCATGGTCATAGTTCCTATCTGGAGGTTTCTCTTCTACGATTTTTTTAATGTAGGATGAGCAACAATTTAACAGTATATAATAGATATTTCTGGAGTTTTTAGAAAATTACAGACAGAGCCTGAATGCAATTAATAGAACAGTATAGACAGATCCTGTCTGGAGTCACCAGTACAGGACTTAAAGACTTCCTGATATTTCTATTACAGTACGGACAGCACTGATTATATACACAAATGTTCCTCTTTAGAACCGTATAGAATGTATGTGTACATGGAATAAACCATATAGATACTAACAGAGAAGGTGCTTCTGGCTGCGGCTGCCACTCCCGCAGGTTTCTGTTGATAATCTAGGGAAAGAGACACAGAGTGAAATAAATTATACACAACAAATCTTTAGGACAAGTTCCATGGGACTCGGATAAGCCGGCCACAGTCTGTCCCAGCAGGTTATTACCAGATTACTATACATTTTACAGCAGAACGAGAGAAAATAATTTAATGGAAAAATTAACAAATTGGTCTTAATAAAAAAATATATATTTTGATTTGGTCTAGAAATTTGTCTTGAAGAGTTCATTTAGCAGCAACTTATATAGAACATGAAACAAGAACCCACTCTGATATTATGCAGGATTACAACCATATAAATATCACTCAGGTCAGACATCCAGTATGATCTCTATATCTGATATATCAGATACTGGAACGTGGACCTATTGTGGGACAACCAATCCAGACTATGAAAAACGTTTCGCCATTGATTACACAAAAACTTTAAGTGACAAGTCCCTGTCTGTGCTGTGATGCCCCGTCCTCCTTTACGCTTTATAATTTTTGCTGGTTTTCAGCAACTTGTTGTCACTGACTAATCCTAGTTTCCCCATTGGCCAAACTAAACTAAACGTATCCCGTGTTTTAGGTGGGTAATCACTGTCACCACCAAGCTCCATCACCAGCCTACCAGGAGCCGCTTACACTTCTCTGTGGGGTGTAGCTGCTACAGCACCTCTTTGCTGGTTGCTAAAACCTTCTGACCGTTTACATTGGATTGGTACTGCCGGGTAGATGAACGCAGGTAGACAGGAGATGGAATAAATGGTAAGTTGTTGGTCCCAGGACACAGCTGGATTTTATAGATAGAGCAGAATATCTCTCACCCAGACTGACATTATTTTGTCCCTGATGTCTAGCACCATCTACACTGGGCCCCCCAGATCTCTATTGGACCACTGGGTGAGTGGAATCCATAAGTGTTAGACAGAGGTGGGTGTAGGGGTGTATATGGTGGTATCGCCATATCGCCACTTCTCCTACTGTTTATACATAAATACATCATACTTGCCAACTCTCCCTGAATGTCAGGGAGACTCCCTGAAATAGGGGTGATCTCCCTCACTCCCTGAAGAGTCTGGCATTCTCCCTGATGCTGAGCCAGTACAAGACGTAGTTGGCTTCGCCATCTGTGGCATGATGACAGTTCAGAAATTGTGTCCTATGTCCATGTATTGATGCCTATGGAGGTGGCCATTTTCATGGAGACCAAGATTTAATAAAAGACTGACAGGTAAGACAACATGACTTCAGGGTCTTAATGACGCAAATATCGCGTGATCTTAGCCCCGCCCCCTGCTGCAATTGCCCAAATTTAGGGGGCAGGGCCAAGCCCGTGCCCGTACGTCCATTTTCCCGGGATCTCCCTTAAGCCAACAAGAAAAAGTTGGCAAGTATGAAATACATTACACATTTACATGTCTGTACACTTTACACTGGGCACACATGTAATAAACACAATAAAATATTTCCGGCAGCAAAGCACCTGCTCCTCCATCCCGCCTGGCTATCAGTTACTACATACATGAGTCCATGTTATTTACTGGTCACACAGCTGTGTCATGTTCTCTCTGCACCTATGAACTGAGTGCCGTGTAAAATGTACCCTCAGCTCTGAAGTGGCGGCACCACGGGTAATGTAAGCAAAGCCACCACCTGAGCGCCACCTCTTTATAGTAACTGTTATACTGTACCTCCTGCTCTGTGGCCAGCAGCCGCAGCCTGGTGAGCCTACTCTTCAGGAGATCATTCTCCCGCATATAGCTGCTGAGCTGCAATAGAGAGAATTACATTTAGATCTGAGTATATGAATACGTAGCGCACACCATATTGTATATTTGTGTAACACATTGTGTAGTGCCCTCTCCTCGCACAAAGGGGCTTATTTGCAGGGTACGGTTATGTTGCTGCGCCGCTGTGTCCAAGTTTCTAGGAGGCTTTGATTTGTACCATAAATCAGACTATAAATGAACAGAATAAGTGCGGATGTTCCCTGTCACTGTATTACATTATTTGGCAAACAGAAGACTACGTAGGGGATTTTTTGGACGGAGTAAACATAAGACCACCTGGATGTCCTCTATTTTATTAAACAAATGACAGAATTTGACTAATTTTACTGTAACACTGTTTTACTGTAGAATTTTACTGTACAACTATTATTATATCTGGAGTTCTGTAGCATATTCTGATGTGATATTATATAAATATCTACTTATAAATCACTGCAGCCATTTATTCCAGAAATTATGACTTTTTTATGCTAGTAAGGCCCAATGTGGGCATTAGATGGAGGAGACAGATTCAGCGCACTGTCTTGTAGGATAACGAGAACGATGGGCCCTGATACAATAGCAGTTAGGACACTGGGGCAATAATCCAGAGGACAGAGCGTCTCCATGCAAACTACTGTGGAAGACCTTGAAAAGAGATAAATAAAGCTCTGGGTTGAGAGCATAGTTAGTTGTCTACTCTCCCGAAATTTTCCGGGAGGCTCCCAAATTTCGTGGAGTCCTCCAAAGCTCTCGGAAGAGTAGGCAAACCTCCCGGGCCTTGAATTTCTGTATTTTATAGTAGGGGCGGGGCTATAGTGACGTAACGACATCGCAACGCCTCCTGCTACCCTCAGTCACATGATCTGTACTCTGGATCTCCTGGATTACAGATTTAAAAAGTAGGCAAATATGGTTGAGAGTGTTTATGTTCTATGAAATTGGGAGATATTACTACTTGATGTGTTTATATGAATACACCCGGGGTGATTGCTAGGTATATAATACACCCGGGGTGATTGCTGGGTATATAATACACCCACGGTGATTGCTGTATATACTACAGTAATAAAGTGTGTGAACAAAGCTTCAGTTTTGGTCTTATGGGACACTTGCGAGGAGAGAGTGCACCACGGCTGTGACTATCATCACATTGGAATATTAAGTGATATAATGATGGACTGACCAGGCTTGATAGCAGCTCCTCTCTTCCTTCAAGGATGTCGCATTTTCTCTCCTGTCCAGTGAATAATGCAGATATAAGGTCAGTTTTAGAGTGTGAGAGAGAAATAAGAGAGAAAGAGAGACAGAGAGAGAGAGTGACAGAGGGCGAGAGAGAGAGAGAGAGAGAGACAGAGGGTGAGAGAGAGACAGAGGGTGAGAGAGAGAGAGACAGAGATGGAGAAAGAGAGAGAGTGACAGAGAGTGAGAGAGAGACAGATAAATGTATGTCACACTTTCCGTACTTTTATTTTTCAGTACAGACAGTGGGCATCACATTATTAATCCCGTCTATAATGTGAATAGTAGGAAACTGAATCTGTACCGTGAGTCAGTTTCCAGCCGTTCGCATGGTGAGGGATATTAACCTTTTAGTGTCCCACTGCCACGCGGATGTCGGAGCAGGAACTGATGTGAATGTATATAGTCTCCGTAAGAGTAATGTGTATATGTTGCCGCTATATATATATATATATATATATATATATATATATATATATATATATATGTATATATATAAATATATAAAGCGCTCCTGAAAGCTGGAGGCTACACATGAAGCATGGGATCATGCACAATGACATGTCACACACATGGTTCATAGTATCACAATGGCCATATTCCAATCATACCTCCCAGATGTCCTGATTTAGGTGGGACAGTCACAAATTGACGCCACTGTGCCGCCATTCCACCAGTCGGCACGTTTGTCCCCAGACAAGTTGGGGGGTTTGTTAGAGAAGGGGAATTGGAGACAGCCTAATGCTTCAGAAGCGCTTAGCACGGCCCCAGAGACCGTCACACGCCCCTCAGCCTGGCATGACCACACCGTGTTGTGATTACCTCTGTACGTGTATGTTTGTATGTATACAAATGGTTATAGATAGTTGTCATACCAACTGCTGCTTGATCCACAGTTCTTCTGCCTCCACTTGCCGGCTCTCCCCCAGTTGTTTCCACAGGGTCTCAAGCTCATCATTATTCGACCTGGATAGACAAGTAGAGAATACATTCTTATTTACCTGCTTATTTAATATACACCAGTGCCAGACAAACAGCCAGGCATAGTCCGATCGGTGAGCAACAGGAAACGGGATCCATGGTACAAATAACAATCAGTTACAGGTTGTGAGTGTGACAACTATGGGGGGAGGGCCCTTGACAACACCACTAGAACTTTGAAAAAAAATCCCACCCCGACCATAATAAGGGATTTCCTGTTTCAGCCGTTACAGGCATCACAGGACGCACCAGATTGGGTGAGTGCAGGTACGTTTAATTTTTTTCTTTTATTATAATATAATTTTAGCTTTTTGTGGCGTTATCACTTTAATGTTTGCTGATAATACAAATGTTTCCCCTTTGCGATAAGGTGATAGCAGGGTTCAGAAACAGCACGTAATAGAAATCATCTCTGTAAAGAGCGAATGATGGAATATTTACATTTAATTATTCACATTCAATGCAGTTTAAAATGTGCAACATAAAATAAAACAAATATTTAAACTTACATACAGGAAAGGAGAATCTACACTGGGCAGTGGGCTATATATTATTATCGAGGAGAGGACAGGTCACTGCCTCCCACAACTTCCACAAAATCATCTAATTAAATACTCTGTGCTGATGGGGCACCTGCTCCTTCTACTATATAATTCTCAGTCTGTGGCTTCCTGCTGCCTCCATTACCCATCCACACATCATGTCACTGCCCCTGTCACATGCAGTCCTGTCCTCACTGACACATCACTCATCTCCTGATATACTCTGTGCTGTGCTCTAAACATTAACAGGTTCTCTCATACTTATCACATGCACCTTCACAATTAGACCTCACCTCATAACTCCTGTAAACAGCTTTCAATTGAGAGACTTATGAAAAACACAGTGGTGTGTTTGACTTCTTCGCTCTCTCTGAGCTGCCTCTCTGCACTGTCCCTGGGCAGTGTGGTCACTCACTATGATGTCAAGTGCGTGATGTCACAGTGCGTGATGTCACCAGGGCCTGTTGAAAGAGGCAGACCTGATAAAATAGGGACACTGCTGTGGCAAATTATAATGGGGGGTGTTTAGGAGCTGCCCATCCAAGCTCAGTTGTGTAAGAATGACCTTGGAGTGTGGAGCTCAGCCTGTGTTCCAATGAACATGGGGATATGTTCTTAATGTGGGCAGCACGGTGGCTTAGTGGTTAGCACTTCTGCCTCACAGTTCTCTGTACATTGCTGTGGAATCAGTGGCGCTATATAAATAAATGGTGATGATGATGAATGTTCATTGTTGAATATATGGAATATATATCATAGGTGAAGGGGTTGCTGTATTTCCTGATGACAATTAAGGTCCAGGAAGGGCCCACAGTACATATTATGGAATTCAGAGTGAGACACATGGAGTGGGGTGACGTTATCTCCACCCAGAGTCCACAGGGTTTAATCCACCACATTAGAGAACTCTATATGGGCCCATTTCCAAAGAGGAAGGACAACTATGGCCTTACCCATATGCCCCGGCAGTCCCTGGTTATGTAGGACAGTCCCCACCAGAGTCATGACTGCGTAGATAGGGGGCGCAGTTAGTTTTATCACGAGGAAAGCAGAAGGAATGATTATCAATGATTGGGGAGCGGGGATGTCTGACAATAAACATTGTTTACAAACTGCAGACTATGTGGGGTGTAATACATTTCCATTTGTCCCCCTTCACATAAGAACACTCCTACAGTGCTCCATTTATTCTGGGTTTTGGAACTGCCCCTATAAAAGCACTGTTTTCAGGTATACAGATTCACCTGTGTAAGGTGGAGAGAGAAACATCCAAACTTGTAACACATAACTAACCCCCCCCCCCTATTCAATAATTTCCACTACTTTTACATCCTTCGCCTAATATACTGCACGATGGCTCAGTGGTTAGCACTTCTGCCTCACAGCACTGTGGTCATGAGTTCAATTCCCGACCATGACCTTATCTGTGAGGAGTTTGTATGTTCTCCCCGTGTTTGAGTGGGTTTCCTCCAGGTGCTCCGGTTTCCTCCCACACTCCAAAAACATACTAGTAGGTTAATTAGCTGCTAACAAATTATTGACCCTAGTCTGCCTGTGTGTTATGGATTTAGACTGTAAGCTCCAATGGGGCAGGGACTGATGTGAGTGAGTTCTCTGTACAGCGCTGCGGAATTAGTGGCGCTATATAAATAAATAAATGGTGATGATGATGATATACTGCTCTGTTTAGACTTCTATATAATGTCAGACATTGCTGCTTTTTCTGCCTCGCTTCTGGCAGACCCGGGGGCAGCTTGATGCTGGATTTCATTCCCTCTAGCAGAGGCAGCTTACTGGGGAAAACAGGTGCTTAATAATGATAATAATAATGAAAACGTGTTCTCACCATTAATGTAAATGTGCTAAACATGGACTTCTGAGTCCTTCTTGATGGTCATACCTGGAAACCGGAGCACCCAGAGGGTAGAACATACAAACTTCACACAGATAAGGCCCTGGATGGGAATTAAACTCATGAGCCCAGCGCTGATCATCATCATCAACATTTATTTATATAGCGCCAGCAAATTCCGTAGCGCTTTACAATTGGGAACAAACATTAATAAGACAATACTGGGTAATACATACATACAGAGAGGTAAGAGAACCCTGCTCGAAAGCTTACAATCTATAGGACAATGGGAGTTAGAAACACAAGGGCATGTGCTACATCATATTGCACAATGGACCAGCCAGACTGCAAAGGTAAAAGTACTGAGTGGGCTATGTGTGTTGCAATGTTGGTCAGAAGGTTGTTGTCTTGCGTTAGCAGTGTAGAGGATGGTAATAGGGTAATCTAGGGAAATTAAGATGATGGTTGAGGAATATCATAACCTTGTCTGAAGAGGTGGGTTTTCAGTGAACGCTTGAAGGTTTGAAGACTAGAGGAAGTCTTACTGTGCGTGGAAGGGAATTCCACAAAGTGGGTGCAGCCCGGAAAAAATCCTGTAACCGAGAATGGGAGGATGTGAGGAGAGTGGAGGAGAGACGTAGATCTTGTGCAGAACGTAGGTATCGAGTAGGGAGATATTTTGAGACAAGTGAGGAAATGTATGTCGGTGCAATTTTGTTGATGGCCTTGTATGTTAGTAGAAGAATTTTATATTGAATTCGTTGAAATACAGGCAGCCAATGTAGAGACTGACAGAGTGGCTCAGCAGAGGAATAACGGTTTGTAAGGAAAATCAATCTAGCCGTTGCGTGCAAAATAGATTGTAGGGGTTCAAGTCTGACTTTGGGAAGACCAGTAAGGAGGGAATTGCAATAGTCGATGCGGGAGATGATGAGTGCATGAATTAATGTTTTTGTGGTGTCTTGCGTCAGATATGTGCGTATTCTGGAAATGTTCTTTAGGTGTATGTAACATGATTTAGATATAGAGTTGATGTGGGGAATAAACGACAGTTGTGAATCAAGGATTACACCTAGGCAACAAGCTTTCGGGGTGGGATTTATATTCATGTTATCAACAGAAATAGAAATGTCAGGCAGGAAGCTTCTGTTTTTGGGTGGGAATATTATTAACTCAGTTTTTGAAAGATTGAGTTTGAGTTGGCGAGAAGACATCCAAGATGAAATGGCAGAAAGACAGTCAGTAATGCGAGACAACACAGATGGTGAAAGATCAGGAGAGGATAGATATATTTGTGTATCATCCGCATAGAGTTGATACTGAAATCCAAAGGAGCTTATAAGTTTTCCAAGAGAAGTGGTGTAGATAGAGAATAGCAGAGGACCTAGGACTGAGCCTTGTGGAACTCCAACTGATAGGTGTTAGGAACCCCTCCAGCCGACACAACATAGCCCGGAGTCTACTCTGCCAGTCAGGTGTTCACTGGAGCCCCTGATGGTGGGGACAGACTGGGCTGCAGACTGACAGAGGGTCGTGAAGTGTGCACCGGCTGGGGAGAACCCAGGCAAGCGGAGTGGAATCCAAGCAGAGGTCAGGGGCCGGCAGCAGACAACAGTACGAATATACAAGCTGAGGTCAGGGGTCATGAGCAGACAGGAAGGTCGGTATTCAAGCCAGAGGTCAGGGTCACGAGATTCACAAGCAAAGTCCAAATCTAAGCTAAGGGTCATACACGGGTAACAGTCCAACAGGTTTTCACCAATTTCAGGCAGCAGCAGAAACAGGAGCAGATTAAGCAGACAGGAACTGGACGCTATAACCGGCAGGGAGGCTAAGCCCTCCCTTCCTTATATACAGAGTTTGGCCATTCAGGGCTTAGCCCTGAAATACATCCCAGGTGCGCTACCCAGCTAAATTAGCCCGCAGGCTACACTAGCGCATGCGCCCGGCTGCCTCACTTGCCGGGGCGCATCGATTGTTATACACGGCGTCCGGCCATTGCCTTGGCAACGGTCGGGCCCGAGAAACCGGAAGTGGCGCCCCGGTCGTCATGGGGACGGCCGGGACGTTCACTGACACCGGAAGTGAGTCGCGGCGGTGCCCAAGGCCGCCTCGGCTCCTGACAATAGGAAGCGGAGCAAAGGTGGATCCAGAGAAATTAACACTGAAAGAGCGATTAGATAGGTAGGATGAGAACCAGGATAGGACAGTGCCTTCAAGACCTAGGGATTGTAGCGTTTGTATGAGGAGAGAGTGGTCAACAGTGTCAAATGCAGCAGAGAGATCCAGGAGAATTAGAAGAGAGTATTGGTTATTATTTTTTGCTGTGATCAAATCATTGACAACTTTGGTCAGCGCAGTCTCTGTGGAGTGTTGAGAGCGAAAGCCTGACTGAAGAGGAGCCTGACTGAAGAGGATCCAATAGGTTGTTTGCTGTAAGAAAGTGTGTGAGGCGGGAGTAGGCAATTCTCTCGAGAAGCTTGGAGGGGCATGGGAGCTGGGAGATGGGGCAGTAATTTATGAGAGAGTTAGGGTCAGAATTCTGTTTTTTTTAAATGGGAGTAATCACTGCATGCTTGAAAAGTGCTGGAAAAATACTAGTAGAAAGAGATAGATTACAGATTTTAGTTAGAGGGGGAATGAGTACAGGAGACAGGGACATACCAATTTGAGAGGGAATGGGATCAAGAGGACAGGAGGTAGAGTAGGAAGATGAGAAGAGAGTAGAAACTTCCTCTTCATTTGTGGGATCAAATGAAGAGAGAGTGTCAGAGGGTGCTACAAAGGAATTGAGCAGATTGCTTGTCAAGGGAGATACCATTTCAAGCCTGATCTTATCAATTTTGTCCTTGAAATAGGAAGCAAGATCCTGTGCACTGATGTTAGTTGGAGGATTTGGGGCAGGAGGATTCAAAAGAGAGTTAAATGTGTTAAAGAGGCGTTTGGGGTTAGAAGCCTGAGCATAGATGAGAGATCGGTAGAATGCTTGTTTAGCAATGTCCAGAGCATTTCTGTAGGAGTGGTAGATATCAGTATATGTTATGAAATCATTAGAGGCACAAGATGTACGCCAGTGACGTTCTGCTTTACGAGAAAGTTTTTGTAGAGTTCGTGTTACTGTAGTGTTCCACGGTTGGCAACGAATTCTACGGGAAATATGTAGTGTCGCTGGAGCCACTTGATCCAGGGCAATTGCTAGGGTTTGATGAAAATGGGGTACTGCCCGATCAGGGGAGGAGAATGTAGAAATTGGGGAGAGAAGGTGTTGGAGAGAGGTGGAAAACTGTTGAAAATCAATAGAGTTGATATTCCTGCGGGTACGAGGAGGCTTGGAAGAGTTTGACACTAGGGAGGGTAAAGAACTGGGGGTGAGCAAGTATCTAATAAGGTGATGATCCGAGAGGGGGAAAGGAGTGTTAAGGAAATCAGAAACTGAGCATAGTCTAGAGAAAACAAGATCAAGACAGTGGCTATCCTGATGAGTAGCGGATTCAATCCACTGGGAGAGGTCAAGTGTGGAGGTTAGAGAGAGTAGTTTGGAAGCAGCATTGGAACATGGATTAGAAATAGGGATGTTGAAATCACCCATGATGATGGTGGGGATATCAGTAGATAAGAAGTGAGGGAGCCATGCAGAGAAGTGTTCAAGAAATTGATGGTGTGGACCAGGGGGGGCGATAGATGACAGCAACATGCATAGAGAATGGGTTAAAAATCCTAACAGCATGTACTTCAAAAGATGTGAATGTGAGTGATGGGACACTTGGTATAACTGTGAATGTGCACTGTGGGGAGAGAAGTAGTCCAACCTACCCTCCTTGTCTGCCTCCTGGTCTGTGGGTGTGGGTGAGATGGAGGCCACCATGTGAAAGGGCTGCAGGTGAGGCAGTGTCTGAATGCGTGAGCCATGTTTCTGTTATTGCCAGAAGGTTTAGGGTTGTTTAAGAGGAAGAGATCATGTACGGAGGTAAGTTTGTTACAAACAGAGCATGCATTCCAAAGGGCACATTTAAAGGACTTTGCAAGAGAGGGGAGACAGGTTATGTGTTTGAGGTTTGCCAGATTTCTGTAGTGTTCAGATATATGTGTGTGGGAGAAGTGAGGGGGACCTGGATTAGGTGATATATCACCAGCTAATAGAAGAAGGAAGGAAGAAAGGTAGGTAAGATGATTGTAAGATGTGTGTCCTTTTAGTTTCTGGCGGCAGGGTGAGGCTGTTAAAGTTATTGAATTTAAATAGGAAAAGAGTTCATGAGTGTTCACTAGAGGTGAGTGAAGTAATGAAGGGGCAATGTGGACAGAGGTGTGTGTTGCAGGATGGGTGAGGGATGATATAGTTCTAAAGATAATGCCATGAAAAGAGATAAAGAAAAATATTTTGGCAAGCATTGGGACTATTAGTCAAATAGCAAAAATGAGGAATTAAATGAATTGCCTAATTGCAATGTCCAGTGTAATCAGATAAGTAGTGCAGAGCTAGGATGCAGCAAATGTAGTGTATTCCTGGATGTCTGGATAGTATAAGGTAATGATGTGGGGAGCCATGTGGGGGAGTGGGTGGAAGTGTTGAATGGAGAGTAATAAAGAGCAGGTAATTGAATAGCTGAGATTTTGCAGAATCATGGGAGAGGAGAGTGGTTGAAAGACAGTATAATTTCTTCTTACTTGTGATGGTAAACAAAGCTTAAATAAAATTGAAGTACAGTGCTGAGATAGGGGACTGAAATAACTGTAGCATGGGTAGGGAGTGGTTGAGCAAGTAGTACAGCAGTCTGATTAAACAGAGTGGATTTTGCATTGAAAGCAGACTGATAAATAAAACAAACTTTCATGAGATGAGAGGAAAATGAGATCAGAGTCCAAAGCAGTCCTCATGTTGCATGTAGCTTGTAGCCAGGGAGAGTTGAAAACATCAGAGGTGGAATATGGAGTTTCAGGTGAATACTGACAGTTGTCCTTGTGAAGCTGTGTTAATAGGCAGAAAGTTCTTCTCCTGTTTCCTCCTGTTCAACTCCGGTATAACTCCGAATTATGCTGTTTAAATTTTTTGTTTCACACTTGTATCTATACACACTTAGAACTATACACACTAACTATACAGCCATCACTGGCTTTGCAGCCATTCTACTTTGAATATATCTGAGCCACAGTGAGCACCCGCTATCAGCCATCTCTTAAATTATTGGATACACTACGGACATTTATTTACCAGAACACATCAGTAATGGGATGGAAATGCTGTACTCCGCCTAGTTTACATTTTTATGAATGTCACATTCACATGCAGATAAGAATATCTGATAGGTGTTTGGGGGATGAATCTCTGTACTGTGTATTAAACTGCATACCATTGATTTACCTCTTTATTGCACCAAACCTCTTTACTTGTTAACTTAACACCTAAAACCTTATCTATAATATAATCACACTGACAACAACTTGATTTTGGTAAAAAAACAGGTCCCAGTTTTTTAAATAATAAAAGTATGGTGGCGGCGAGAGCAATCAGCCCGGGCTTACAAGGACGTGCCCCCATAAAGCAGGATGAGGGGTCCCCCACACAAAGGGACCAAGGGCCAGGTTGATTCGAAGGGGTAGTGACATGCGGCCAATCAGCGATACCATCGTGTGAATTAGCCGCTCATTGAAACATCTCCACATTACTTTAGTCTTAGAAGACAATACATTACATTGTCAATTAATTACATTTTCTTCTGTTACCAGGTGACCAAACAAACTCTGGTAGCAGCCCCATCACGGTAGTCCCATTGTCTCTTTGGACCTCTGTCTCTCAAGCTGACCGCGTTAGCCTGCATAGCTGTCCAGGAAGATGAGGGGGTCGGGCGAGTGGAGAGTGTCGCAGGCCCCTCTGCAAAACCACAATAAACAGAATCATGTAAATACCCTTATTGTGTACAATATAGAATATAACACCACTAGACTTGTGTATATTCCTGTACCATTGTTCACTCTCTACCCTTGTTTTCTTTTCCAGGATTAAATGGATAACTCCAAATCAATTTGGTTTAAGATATTTTATTCACTTTTTCTTAGATGCGGAGCCACCACCCACTGTGAGTGACCAGTCAGAGGAGCAGGAGGAGGAGCTGTGAGAGATCCCGCCCTCCTCACCGCCTGCTGGTCCTGCACATTCTCCATCTGTGCGGTCACTGGAAGCAATAGATAAATGGGACAAGACCACCAAAGAGCTCCTAATAACCATCAATCGCAGCCTTCGGTAGAAGAAGCACCAGGAAGGAGTGCCAATTAGCACGGAGAAGAAGGGCCTGATGGAGAGCATTTTGAACGCTATAAATGGGTTTGGCCATTCCCTGCAGCCATACTGAATCGGCTGCTCGCCGTGGCTCCAGAACCTTCCCCCACATGTGACCCCAGTGAGCCTGAGCCTAAGGAAGCAGAGGACTCAGGACCTGGCTCTGCTCCTACAGCCCCCAGCTGAAATAACAGCAACATATTGTAAAAAATATATAAAAATTATAAACTGCATAACCTGGATGTGTTTCACTCTCTTAACCATAACCTCCTAATGACATATACAAGCTTACTTAACTTATCTAACAATAAAGACACTGAGACATATGAAAGTGGCTAAAGAAGGTCACAGTTTATTAATTATTAAATAAATGGCGGTGAAAGTGAACCGTGAGACAGCTAAATCAAACTAATATTTGGAACCAAGCGTGGATGGCTGACTCCACGTACCCGGGACACATCCTTAACTGCCTGGCCAATGCTAATTCTGACGTCAGAGTGACTAAGCCCCCTCCCGACTACGCAATGGCCGCCTTCAGATGCGGGCCAAGGGATCCTCATCAAAAAGGACCGCGTCACGTTCCTGGATGGGGATAGCACCTGTGGTCAAACAGCGATAACACTGTAACGATCAGCCACTGCCCACAGTGACTTCCTACCAACTGTGCCTGCTCTGTGACGTGGGGAGGAACCAAATTAAAACTCATACGCCACGGAAGCAGGGAGGTCAATAAAGGGCATGGGTGGGTGGGATCTCGAGCAGTAAATGAGAAAGGACATGTGACATGCTAGGACTTATATAGACAGATCTCCAGGCACTCCCCTTCCTTCTTCACTGGTTGGCCTGGGATGTGGCATCTTACTTGCAGGTAAGGTTAACCTCACTTACTGCCACATATATATGCGTCTAAGTGCTTTCGTCCATATGAGAGTACAGGTTGTTCATAGTCATGATGGGCAACATGTTCAGATGAGTAGATAAAATATATTCTGCATAGTGAAACGTGTGTTGAGTCCATTGTGAATTTTTTTTGCTAAAGAATCTGCTATAAACACATCGCAGCCACATTCTCCTGCAGCGTGTATACATCATGGACTAAAAGTATCATTCCAAATTTCAATGGTTTAGGCCATCAATTACTATATATTTAGATTATACTTACAGCTGAAGTGTTGCTGAATCACATAATAATCGTCCGTTTCTGCAAGAAGCTCCTATATGTCAGGAAAAGGAGACAGAACATTTCTTTTTTTTAAAAAAGTAGTAATAAAAATGATATTAATTAAAAATAACATAGAAAACATTTAGCATAATATATAAATCATATGAAGCCAGAGTACCACTGACACATGCGGGATGGATACCATCTACATGTAGGAGCAGAAATCGACATTCGGCAGATCAGGCAATGTTTTTCCAGTCTTCAAATGTCCAGTTTTGGTGAGCCTGTGCCGCTGTAGTCCATAGTTTCCTGACGTGTTTGGCCCCCTCCAGACCTTTAGTCACACCCCTCTCCCGGACTACACTTGCCGAAAGTAGGCAAGTATGCTGTAATCTGTGATGTAACTGCATTATAACATTGATGTTTTGCTAAACTGCATTATTACAGGTGTAATACGCAGCTTACTGTGTTTTGCCCTCCAAGATCCACATTATTTTCTGGGTAGAAAATATACTGAAAAGTTAATGTCCTCTGAATATTTTTATAAATACTCCCATCCTCTCGCTGGTCAATTTCTTGCCCATTTCTTTTCCAATTCTTGGTCCCTGTCCTGATATAATGACATTTATTAAAGATTGGGGGGTACATAGGGGGAGGCAAACTGGGGCAGCTGTCGCAGGCAGCAATATTTAGGGGGCAATAGAACAAAAACTATTATTATTTTCAAAATGCCAACTTTCTTGGTGCAGATATAAAATATAAATGGTATTTACTTTGGTAGCTCTAATAATCTAATAATGCTTAAAATTAAAATATTTGTCTTTTATAATGTACACAAATCATATACAAATGTTTATGGTAGATGTCTTTCTTAACATTAATGAATTAATTTAACACAGGGAACCGCAGTTGGGGGCAGACTATTCTGTAGCAGGTGAAATGGGTGTCGGATGGTTTGTGAAAATGTGAATTAGTTAAATATACTATATTTTAGTTTCCAGCCATCACCTCTTGATTTACAATGGGCAAATTGAAGATTCGGCGGCACAAATGCAGCTCTGGAACCGCAGTGGTTTTTACAGCTGCAGTCTCAGTTAATGTTATAGGTTTGCAGGGCAGAATGGTCACAGTTATAGAGGAATTGACATCTGCACACAACGGGGAGGCGTTTGGTGGAGTCAGGGCGTTCGGTTCCTGGCGCGTTACAGAGTAGGTACACCGATGCACCTCATTTTGCAGAGCAGCGCATGAACGAGATTTGAAATGATTGTAATGAGGTGTGTCCCTTGCCAGGTGCGGCTTTTCCCACTCTGCAAATGAATTTTAATTTTACACCAGCTCAGAACTGGGAGTACTCAGCCGTCCGCACTAGTATTCGGAACTTAAACTAGCCCCCTAGTTGGAGCAAGAGATACATCAGTAAACAAGCGTACTTCTGTGTGCACCTGAGTTTGTCTTGGACATGACTGTACGAGAACACCCTTACTGTATATTGCCTACGTGTGTTCGCCCATTCCCCACCCTGTTCACTCCCCTAAATCGGTGGCTGTAGTAAGTGTCTTTGCACTCATAGGTGACTTGGACGTGGCTGTGTTCAATTGCGTACCGTCCGGGTCTGGGCAAGCGCAGGGTATTTTCTGCTGACGATAGCACCCATTTGCGGGATACGTTCCTTAATGACTCAAACCTAAGGTGTGCATTGAATGAGGCATCTGATTGGACCTGAATCACAGCTATCAATTTAGATGCTTCATTTTTATCCACATTACTGACCATAGGAGATGGAATACCCTGGACAACTGCATTCATCTGTACTGAAAACAGTCTTCCTTCCCAAGCTTCACTTTCACAACCCAAGTCCCCTGGAATCTGCCATAATCCACAGACTAGACTAGCTTTAGAGAGTCGCAGACATATGCTCACATTGAAACAGTGTAATAGTCACAAAGAGTCTGGGGTATCTGCAGTATGCATGACCAGTATCCTTGAAGAAGAGGGGCAAGTGCAGCATTTGGAGGGGGGATTTGAAATGTAAATGGTGTCGTAAAATGATCACAGGGGAAAACACATGATATTCATTTTTCCTATTTTGCCATCTCTTTTTGCCTATTAAAAGTATTTACCACTTTGAGATTTTTACACATTTTACTTTCTAACATCATAGAATCATAATGGATTTATCCCAGAACCCCTCCCACTGATAAAAACATAACAGTCCACAATGCCAAAACAAAATAGCTAAACATTTTTCTTAAGTAATTACAAATATAAAACAGACAACGATTGCTTGAGCATTTTGCCCAAGTAAACCCTGCTGTAATTAGTTGTCTTCAGAGGTCACATAAGTAATTGGATCCCACCTGTGTACAATTAGTGTTTCACGTAATCTGAAAATAAACACACGTGTCTGTGAGAGGTCCTACAGTTGGTCAAAGCTTCATCATGAAGTTCAAAGAAAATTCAAATAGAACATGTTAATGATCAGCACTGGTCAGAAGAAGGTTATAATGAGATTTCCAAACTGTTTACCATCCCCCAGAGCACTATCACATCCATCATAAAGAAATTAAGATAATGTGGCACAGCTGTGAATTTGTCTAGAACAAAACTGAATATCCCTCCGAGAAGGGCACTTGTCAGGGTACCCACCAAGAGGAGCCTGGCAGCTCTGTCAGTTTAGATTTCCATTGCAGAGTTGATAGAAACTATCCATAGGACAACAGTAGCCTGGCTACATGAAATCTTGCCTAGAATTTGTCTGAAAGCATGGGGAAGATCTTTATACCAAGTGGTGAAAGATTATCTGTCCTGATGAGACCAAGATTGAACGTTTGGCTTCAATGCCAGGCAGAAATCTAACGCAGCACGTGATTCCAAAAGAACGATCCCTACATTGAATCATGCTGGTGGTATAATGTTATGGGATTTTTCCTCTGCATCAAGGACTGGAAAACTTGATAAAATCGAGGGCAAATTAAGTGGACTAAGATGTAGCCAAATCTTGCAGGAAAACCTGCTGCAGTCAACAGCCGGTCAGTGAGCCGAAGCGTACAGCAAATGCCACATTGGAGTGGCTTAAATACCAAGCAATTCATTGATCCAGAGTAGCCTGGTCAAAGCTAAGTCACATTCCCAATCTGTGGAATGGTTTGAAAATTTCCCACCAAGGGTCCTCTTGTAACTGAAAATGACAAAGCAGAATTGGCGAAAATTGCAGTTTCTTGGTGTGCAAAGCAGGTAGAAGATTGCCCAAATATACTCACGGCTTTAATTCCTGCTAAATGAGTTTCTACCAAGTATAAAAATAAGGGTGTGAATATATATGCAACCAGTCATTTTTTTTTTGCAATTATTTAAACTAAAGCTTTAGAGATGTATTTTATATTTGTCAAATGTATTTAGATCGGTGTTAAGAATTACCATATAAATTCATTTTGATTACATAATATAAGAGAAGAAAATAAAATAAAATGGGAAGAGTGGGGGAGGGGGTGAACACTTTTATATAACACTGTATATAACAGACACACATGGATGGTATATATGGATCCTGATTAGTATAATTTACAAACAACATTATAAAATAAATATACAATTTTCACTCTGCATCTTTTGAACAATGTTTCATGATTTGGGGGGATTTCGATCATCTGTAATAACTCCCCAATGAAGAGCAATTACCGGCACAGACTTGCTAAAGCTCCTAGCAATAAAACGAGTTCGAAATGTTCTTGTTCCACCTCAACTCTCATAGTGCATCGATTTCTGGCCGCAGGAAACGTATAAATGATGTGACAGTAAAAGCTACTTAAATAGAGAAGGTTGGTTCTCCCAGGTTTTGTAAGTTACTCAGTATTGTTTAATCGGAAACATATGAAAAAGGATCGACGCTTGATGTTCCCCTTTGGAAAGTAGCATGGATGAAAGAAAACACCTCTTCTCTGGTCAACCACGTTATTAAGTACAGTCCATCGTTATACAGCGATCTACATTACAATGAAAGCACTGGCTAAACATACACTAGGAGGTCTTGATGAAGTTTGATTTCACATGATTGCCCTTTTGTGCATATAATTTACATATAAAACTGTTCTCTCTGTACTGTTAGCCATTATGCAATGTGTTATTTTGTTATTATAATTATAACCGGGCTTGTTCATCAAAGGGTTTTTAGCTGACAGGAGTTGAACCCAGTGCGGTTTTCTGCTGCTGCAGCCCATGCATTTCCAGGTTCTACGCGCTGTGCATTTAGACATGCCCCTCTGCCTACCACCGCTATAACACATTGGTTATTTGAGTTACTGACACCTCCCTGTCAGCTTGAACTATTGCGCACCGTTCTCTGTAAACTCCAGAGGGGATCAGCACTTTCTGAGATGATCAAACCACCCGGTCTGGCATCAACAATCATTCCACGATCAAATTCACTTGGATCACTTTTCTTCCCCATTTTGGTGTTTGGTCTGAACAACAACTCAACCTTTTCAGCCTGTCTGCATGCTTTTATGATTGTGTTGCTGCCACATAATTGGCTGATTAGATATTTGCATTAACGAGCAGGTACACAGGTGCTTCTTGGCCTTTTGGCTAAGAGTAGGTGTACATGCCTGTCACGAACAGCACTCACCTGAGTCTGCGTGATGCAAATGTGACACAGGGTAACCACAAAGACAACCAACTGGTCTGTCTAAAATGATTAAATACTTCCCTATCTATGCCACACACTAGCTTTGCGATACTAATTACCACCACCAAGGTTGTTTCGGATAAGAGCTGACACTCTTATTTAGGAAGCCTTCGGTTCTCCCTAGCATTAATCCCACACAATTTACTTTAATCAGAGTTCACTTAAAACCACAAGGTTTGCACAGTTTCAATTAGGTAGCGTCTGGACCAAACTGTCACGTGAATTTATAAGAACACAGAGACTAGAACTTATTAAGTGTAATTTAATATGGAAGATACATCCACAATGCTTAAGATAAAAAGATAATAAAATGACATACAAATACATTGCAATTGTTTCTTATAAAATAAAAAGGATAAAACACAGAATTGATACCTCACTTAGAATCAAGTTTGTGGTGCGGGTAGGAGCAGAACAAATGTGACTTCTCCAATTAAATGACTCCCTCAGAAGAACCAGGAGTTACATTTTCAGTACAGTTTTAAAACCCAGCTACAGGACCCCCCCCCCCCAAGCCCCCTTTCCTGTGAGGTTAGAACCAACAGGAGGGAAGAATGCAAATTAGGGTCTTATGACTTTGCTGTTTGAATACCTTTAAGTCAAGCTTTCTTTACACCGTCCTAACTTTGCAACAGTATGGTTTACAAACATGATTTTACCTTCACACACCAGGTCCTAAGTTTCCCTTCATCTGCATACCACACATGCCTCTGGTATGTATGATATTGGAGAAAATGATATGATATTTTCCTGTGACCTTATTCAGCTTGAATCTGTCATTAACATACAACCCAGTCTCTGCAGTCGGCATATCTGGGGCCTCCCAAACAGGTGTGAGATTTCATTGTCTAGCAAGAGATTTCTTCAAAGGCCTTCACATTTGCGTCCTGCCATACATGGTATAAGGTGCTACCCTTATCTACCACCCCCCCTCTGGGTAGTTTATCATCCACAAAACCCCTTGATCTAATAGCTTCTAAGAGAACCATGTCACACTATCTCTAGGAAGTAATTCACAAACATATAGTGCAGATTTACGCCTAAAAATTAGCTTGCACATGACACCTCCCCGTTCTAGAGGGTGGCAGGGAAATTGTTACCTACAGGACGATTTCCCTGCTCACCTGACACAAGGCTTTCATTCTGACGTGATAATCCATCTGCATTACCATGGTGGCTCCCTTTTTGGTGCTGAACAGTGAAAGTGTATTGCTGGAGGGTCAGACTCCACCGGAGCAACTTCCCATTGTCTCCAGCCACTCTGTGCAACCAGCTGAGAGGGTTGTGATCTGTGATTACCGTAAAGTCCCGTCCATACAGGTAGGACTGCAACTTTTGCAAAGTCCACACTATAGCTAAACACTCCTTTTCCACAACTGCGTAGGCCACCTCTCTGGGAAGCAGCTTCCGACTAAGGTACAGGATGGGGTGCTCTTCCCCTTGTTGATTCACTTGGCTGAGTACAGCTCCCAGCCCATAGTTGGAGGCATCCGTTTGCACTGTAAACCTCCGGTCAAAATCAGGAGCTTGCAATACTGGGGATTGGGTAAGTGCAGACTTCAATGCAGTGAATGCTTCTTCACAGTCTGGGGTCCAAGTCACCACTTGGGGCAACTTCTTTTTTGTAAGGTCAGTAAGGGGCTTAGCTAAGGAGCTATATTGGGGTACGAATTTTCGGTAATATCCAGCGGTCCCCAAAAAGGACATAACCTGTTTCTTGGTCTTAGGAGTGGGCCATGCAGCAATAGCATCTACCTTAGTTGGCTCGGGACGCAGGGTACCTCCTCCTACTCGGTGCCCCAAGTACTGCACCTCATTCATACCAATCTGACATTTCTCAGGTTTTATGGTTAAACCCGCCCCCACTATTTTAGCTAGCACACTGCTCAAGTGGATCAAATGTTCTTCCCAGGTCTGACTAAACACAGCAATGTCATCTAGGTAGGCTACAGCATGCCTCTCTTGGCCCTCTAGCAGGCTATCAACGAGTCGCTGGAAGGAGGCAGGGGCATTTTTCATCCCAAAGGGCATGACCAGGAACTCATACAGACCAAACGGGGTGATAAATGCGGACCGCTCCTGAGCCTCAGGCGTCAGAGGGATCTGCCAATAACCCCTACTCAGATCCATAATGGTTATATAGCGAGCATGGGCTAACCGTTCTAGCAATTCATTTATCCTGGGCATGGGATAGGCATCAAACACAGTAGCCTCATTTAACCTCCTATAATCCACACAGAACCGGGTTCCACCACATTTTTTGGGGATCAGCACTACTGGTGCAGCCCAGGAGCTGTGGGACTTCCTAATTACCCCTAGCTCCAACATTTCTTCAATCTCCCTTTTCATATCTGTCTGCACTTCCAGGGAAACTCGATAAGCTGTCTGTCTGAGGGGAGGCTGATCGCCTGTGTTTACATGATGAACAACTAGATGTGTTTGCCCTGGCTTCCCTGTAAAATGATTCTGATAGGGCCTCAATGTCACAAACAGCTGATCTAGCTGTACTTCTGTCAAGCTCTCACTACACTGGGTGTTCTCCAATGATCTCCCACTCTTGGCAGAGGCCACTAAGTCTAACAAGGGGTCTGGCTCCTGGTCCTCTTCAGGTAAGCTACATACAGCTAATACAGAGACCCCCTTTTCGTGGTAGGCCTTTATCATGTTCACATGATATACCCTGTGCCTCTTCTGACCCTCATCCCTGGCTACCACATAATTGACATCATTGATGCGTTGAACTATCAAGAAGGGGCCCTCCCACGAGGCCTGTAACTTATTCTGCCACATAGGAACCAATACCAGAACTTTCTGACCCACTTCAAAGATACGCTCCCTAGCACTGCGGTCATACCATTGCTTCTGCTTAGTCTGGGCAGCCTTCAGATTACTATGCACCATCCCCATTAGGGATTGCATCCTCTCCCTGAACTGCACCACATAGTGGACCACAGAGGTTTCGGGGGTGAATAATTTCCCTTCCCAATCCTCTTTGATCAGATCTAAGGGACCACGCACCCTGCGCCCATACAGGAGTTCAAAGGGGGAGAAGCCAGTGGATTCCTGCGGCACCTCCCTGTACGCAAACAGGAGGTGCGGCAGAAACCTCTCCCAGTCTCTCCCCTGGGACTCCACAAAGGTTCTTAGCATCTGTTTGAGAGTACCATTAAAACGCTCACACAGGCCGTTAGTCTGTGGGTGGTAGGGGCTGGCTATGAGGTGTTCCACGTGCATCTTTTTGCAAAGGCTTTGCATTAAATTAGACATAAACTGTGTGCCCTGATCAGTTAACATTTCCTTGGGGAATCCTACCCTGGAGAAAATGGTTATGAGGGCATCGGCCACCTTGTCAGCCCGTATTGAGGAGAGGGCCACCGCTTCGGGGTACCGTGTGGCATAGTCCACCACAGTGAGAATAAATTGTTTTCCAGAGCTGCTGGGAATGGCAAGGGGTCCTATAATGTCCACAGCTACCCGCTCAAAGGGTTCTGCTATTATTGGCAGGGGCACTAGAGGGGCGTGTCCCACATCACCAGGCTTCCCCACCATCTGACAGGCATGACAAGATCGACAATAATTGGCAATATCTTTGCCCATTTCTGGCCAGTAAAACTTTTGCTTTAAGCGAGACTTAGTTTTCTTTATGCCTAAATGCCCTGCCAGCGGGACCTCATGAGCTACCCTGAGTAACCCTTCCCGATACATAAGGGGTACCACTAGCCGTTTCTCAATCACCCCCGCCTCAGGTAAATCTCTGGCTACACTTTCCTTATACAACCTTCCCTGTTCCCAAAACACTCTTTCTTTATCAGACTCAGTGGGAGGACTGCCTGCTAGGCACCTCAGTGTTTCCAGTGTAGTGTCAGTCTGCTGTGCTTGTTGAAAAGCCTGGCTTCTCACTTGCTGCTCAGTGTCTGGTGACAAAGGTAAGGCGTCTGTAACTGCAGGTGCTGGAGGGAGGGGGGTTAGAGGGGGAGTTTCTGGGTCAGAGGGACTTTCTACCTCTCTCTCAGGAGTTAATTGTGAGGACCTATCCTTCTCTGCTTGCCTGCGTGTGACCACTGACACTGAGGAAATAGTTACATCCCCTACCTCCTTGGATACAGACAGTTTACCTAGATCGGATACAATTGAGCAATCATTTTCCGTCTCACATCCTAGTTTACAGATTTCAGATACAACTGAACAAACATTTTCCCTGTCACATCCTGATACCTGGGAAAAAACATGGTTAAGGTCAGAGTCCACAACATCACTACTAGCAACATAACGAGATAACATCCTGCCTAAATCAGTTCCAAGCAAAACATTGGTAGGAATATTGTCCGATACCCCGACTTCCCTTAGACCTCTTCCAGCATCCCAGTCCAGATAGACCCAGGCCATAGGCACAGCAGGGTGTATTCCTCCCACCCCTTGCACAACAATAGTTTTCCCTGGAATTATATCCGATGACCCCACCAACTCTGAACGCACCAGGGTAACATCAGCACCCGTGTCTCTTAACCCCACAGTTACCTTGTCACCGACAGTGACCGTTTGCAGATTGTCATTCCGGCTCACTTGGGATCCCGCAACACACAGGACAGCTGGAGCAGACCGGGGAGGAGGTGGTTCCACAGTGGAGGCTGTAGATGTCTTTCGGTCTGGACAGGCGGCACTGAGGTGCCCTGTCCTGTTGCAAATAAAACAACGGCGGGTGTCTCCCTGAACAGGCTTGGCCTCCACCCTCCCAAAAGATGAAGAAACAACAGCAGGTGAAGGTGCTCCTCCGGGCCGCTCCCCTTTACAGGCAGACTGTCCTGGCACAAAAGTTCCTCTTTTAGCTGCAGGGGCCCGGGTGACAGTGTACTTGTCAGCCAGTCTAGCTGCTTCCGCAGATGATGCAGGGTCCCGATCCACTACCCATTTCTTTACATCAGCTGGGCACAAAGTCAGAAACTGCTCCTGGATCATCAAATCTTGCAGAGCATCAAAGGTGGTGATCTGTAGCCCTCCAACCCACTGTTTGAAGGAAGCACACAGCTGGGCCACAAGTCCTGAATATGTGTCAGAGGCACTGCGTTTTAAATCTCTGAATTTCTGCCTATGCGCCTCTGGGGTGATGTTAAAACGTTGCAACAGGGCACTTTTGATTGCCTCATAATTTCCGTCCATCTCAGGTGGAAGATCTGCAAAGGCCTCTAATGCTTTACCTCGCTAACCAGGGGTTAGATATTGTGCCCACTGATCTTTGGCCAGTCCATACTGTCGGCAAGTCTTTTCAAATCCACGCAAAAAAGTATCCAAATCCCCATCTTTTTCCAATACATGGAAATTCTCAGGTCGGGGTCTGCTAATACCAGCCTCTCTGGCTTCTGGCTGGCGTTTGAGCTTGGCAAGCTCCAGCTCATATCTCCTCTCTGCCTCTTGCTCGGCAGATTCTCTTTCTGCCTGTCGCTCTGCTTGGCGCTCCGCTGCCTCCATAGCAGCACGTGTCTCCTGACGGTCAGCAGCTTCCTTCTCCTGGAACTGCTGTATGAGTTGCATTTTAGTTGTAATGTCCGCTGGGCCCAAATATTTTAGGGCAGTTTGCAAATAAACGTCCATAGCAGTGTTCACACATGAACCATTAGAATCATCCGAAATTGACAGTCCCTGGTTTTGAGGAATACCCACAGTCAGGTCCACTTCTGAGTTCTGGCTTTGCTCTTCCTCGGACACAGCTGTGAGTTGCTGATCCCTCTGCACAAGAGCTTCAATCAATTGCTCCTTGCTTTTGCCACTGGTGGGAATTCCTCCATCCTCACAGTCTGAAATCAGCGCCTCCTTTGTCAAGCGTTTATATGCAGCCGCCATCTCCTCCGCTTAATGCCAAATAAAAAAAAGATAAGAAAAAAAAGAGAAGGGGAGGGAAAGAAACAATTGCTGTATGTCTTATAATGTTTTAAGCATTGAGTTCAGTCTCTGGTGAATTAGTCTGTATTTCCTCTCTCAGGGATCACACACCCTAATTCAATTAAGTTTTTAAAAAATTAAAAATATATCCCACAAGCTTGCCACGAATTTGTCACGAACAGCACTCACCTGAGTCTGCGTGACGCTTATGTGACACAGGGTCAACCTCAAAGACAACCACCTGGTCTGTCTAAAATGATTAAATACTTCCCTATCTATGCCACACACTAGCTTTGCGATACTAATTACCATCACCAAGGTTTGTTCGGATAAGAGCTGACACTCTTATTTAGGAAGCCTTCGGTTTTCCTTAGCATTAATCCAACACGATTTACTTTAATCAGAGTTCACTTAAAACCACAAGGTTTGCACAGTTTCAATTAGGTAGCGTCTGGACCAAACTGTCACGTGAATTCATAAGAACACAGAGACTAGAACTTATTAAGTGTAATTTAATATGGAAGATACATCCACAATGCTAAAGATAAAAAGATAATAAAATGACATACAAATATATTGCAAATGTTTCTTATAAAATAAAAAGGATAAAACACAGAATTATGAGAGAGGCCATTAGCCGAAGGAGTTTAAAATCATGTGTTGTGAGCTGATAATGTTACTCACCACTGGGGGGTTTTAAGGCTGTAGTGTAATCAGCCAATTAGGAAGGAAGTGGGAGTGTCGTGGAAAGAATATATCAAGCAGTGTGAGAAGGAGAGAGCTTCCTGTTTCCTGGATCCGGAGACCCACCCACCCGCCCTGGTTCCAGGTTATTGGTTATATTCCCTCGTCACGAGGAGCGAGGTTTTTGAATGGCAGGAGAGCATGGCAGTCATAAGGTTGTTAAACATACGGTACTTAATGTGTTGGCAATATAGCCTTGGTTCCCTCAATGTTATTAGACTCGTTGGTACTCTTGTAAGGAGTATCAGGTTTTTGCCTAGAAAGGGCTTGACCAGTTTGAGTTCAGAGGGTATTGAGTTAATTTATAGTGTATAGTACCGGCCAATAGTTAAGGTGTTAACCTGGGTTGGTGGAAAGGAGGCGATCTTCCACCGTATTGGTTCATGTTGGTTTTAGATGGCTGCCCTTGCTCTTCGCCACCTCTATAAAGAAAAAGGTCCAAATTGCTTATAGCTTTTGATAGTATTGATAGATAAAATAAAATAAAGATAATTAAAATAAAATAAAATAAACATATAATTTAAATAATAATAATGTAATAAAAGGACCGTTTTTATTCCAAACTTAAGTCGGTGTCCGTGTCTTTATTTTATGGTTGTATATGTGGGGGATGTTTTAAACAAAGAGGGGAATGCATTTGAAGGGTAATCAACACTATGCATTTTATTGATACCTCACTTAGAATCAAGTTTGTGGTGCCGGGAGGAGCAGAACAAATGGGACTTCTCCAATTAAATGACTCCCTTAGAAGAACCAGGAGTTACATTTTCAGTACAGTTTTCAAACCCAGCTACAGGACCCCCCCCCCAGCCCCCTTTCCTGTGAGGTTAGAACCAACAGGAGGGAAGAATGCAAATTAGGGTCTTATGACTTTGCTGTTTGAATACCTTTAAGTCAAGTTTTCTTTACACCGTCCTAACTTTGCAACAGTATGGTTTACAAACATGATTTTACCTTCACACACCAGGTCCTAAGTTTCCCTTCATCTGCATACCACACATGCCTCTGGTATGTATGATATTGGAGAAAATGATATGATATTTTCCTGTGATCTTATTCAGCTTGAATCTGTCATTAACATACAACCCAGTCTCTGCAGTCGGCATGTCTGGGGCCTCCCAAACAGGTGTGATATTTCATTGTCTAGGAAGAGATTTCTTCAAAGGCCTTCACATTTGCGTCCTGCCATACATGGTATAAGGTGCTACCCTTATCTACCACCCCCCCTCTGGGTAGTTTATCATCCACAAAACCCCTTGATTTAACAGCTTCTAAGAGAACCATGTCACACTATCTCTAGGAAGTAATTCACAAACATATAGTGCAGATTTACGCTTAAAAATTAGCTTGCACATGACAATGCCCATGGATGCAGTGGGGCTTAAAGACACCCCCCTGTAGGCGATGGGCCGTCACCTGGTCCTCTGGCCAAGAGGCTGGCTGCCTGGAGCCCGAGTTGCTACATGCCCAAAAATGCATTGTGGAGAAAGAGGCACCTGTGCACAGAGTAAGGCCCTCTGCACCTTTAATTTTTAGGCAGCACCATTTTTTTCGCCCTAGCCTGTTGGCCGAGTGCAAGCATCATTTTTATATTTCCGTCCGAAAGGCTGGGGCCTTATGGCACTTATTTATTTATTTATTTATTACACTTGGTACCAAGCACTTTTTTGATTATGTGTCTTTGTTTTTGCCACATTTGGTAGGGGTTTGGGTATAGGATCTTATGGGCGACCCTCTTTACCCAAGTCATCTGAGGCTCCCTCCTTTTGGAGGGAGCCTTTTATGTCGGTGATATAAAGGGGCCCTCCCTAGCTTCAGCAAAGGAGGGACTAAAGATCTCCCTTTTTTTCCCTCTCTGGGGCCTTTTGGCTTCTACGGGATGGGGAGGCACAGGGCCCTTTCCCTTTTGGGAAGGGTCCAAAGTCCCAATTCCCCAGCACAGTTTGCACTGCACCGGGTGATTCCGAGTCATGTACCTCGGAAATAAAAAAAAATAATAATAAAAAAAGAGTAGGGTGGTATTGGTTCACATTATGAGAGGGGGTCTCCATGCTCATTGCCCCCCCCCCCATGCTCTAGTGGGAGCCTGCTTCTAGCTGTAGCGCTGGTTAATGATTGGGGAGAGGAACTTCTTTAAAGAAATGTATATCTATATATTTAATTAGACATTGTAACAATAAATGACAGTATGAAAGAAACAGTACTAGACTCTGGTTCAATGGGTTTATTGCGAGCTCCTGCAGATGGTATGGATCTCCTGTGCGAGCTCCTGAAGATGGTATGGATCTCCTGTGCAAGCTCCTGCAGATGTATGGATCTCCTGTGCGAGCTCCTGCGGATGGTATGGATCTCCTGTGCGAGCTCCTGCAGATGGTATGGATCTCCTGTGCAAGCTCCTGCAGATGGTATGGATCTCCTGTGCGAGCTCCTGCGGATGGTATGGATCTCCTGTGCGAGCTCCTGCAGATGGTATGGATCTCCTGTGCGAGCTCCTGCAGATGGTATGGATCTCCTGTGCGAGCTCCTGCAGATGGTATGGATCTCCTGTGCGAGCTCCTGCAGATGGTATGGATCTCCTATGCTGGTGCAGATGTTTTAGAGGGAGGTGCAGAAAGTATAGGGTGCTGGGTCTTCTACCCGGTTGGTCTGACTCACAGGTCCAGTTCTTACGTCATCTGATACGGTGTAGATGTCCTGCTGCAAAGAAGCAGTGACCAACAGGAGAGGTCGTCACTCTCTGTAGAGATCCATACGTCCCAGCTGGAGCTGGAACAAATGGGTCTCTACAGAGAGCGTCAACCTCTCCTGTTGGTCACTACCTCCTTGCAGCAGGACATCTACACCGTATGGACTGGGGGACAAGGAGAAGACCAACCAGGTAGAGGAGCCTGCACCCTTTCTCCTGATGGGACAAGCTATTATATGGGAACTGGGCCCTCAACCTTGATAGCAAGGTAGGGCCTCAGGATTAACTCCATAGTCTCCATCATCCCTCTTGTGCAGCTCCTGCAGTTGGTGGTAACGGTCGCGTATGTCTGCAGGAGCACATAGAAGAGCAGGAGCAGAATGCCAGACAGGAGCAGCAGCTTGCAGGACCAGCACATGAGATTGCAAATGATGTTAAATAGCAATCTGAAAGAGAAACTATGTTATAGCGATGAACAGTTGCAATCATTTTGAAATAATAATAGGAGAATAATTTACCTCAGTCCTGCAATGCTGCTCCTTTTCTGCTCTTTACGTTTTACAGCACTTTTCATCTGCAGTTGCCGCTCCTAAAGGAAAATCAGTGGTGGGATTATGAGGAATACGACACAAGATCAGTCACTGAAGTTAGGGAAGTCAGAGTTGGCCGGCCATGCTACGATATTGACCATTTGGTCCCATATTGCAGCAAGTTGCCCCAAAATGAACAGCACATTATTTCCTAATAATCCAATTGAAATCAACTAGTTCAATATCCTGCATGGTTAGGTGTTTCTGGTCATCACCCAACTGTACTAACAGACCCTAGTGTAAGCCAGAGGTAAACTGGCTGCTTGGCCAGAGTGCCTGGATCTTGGCCACAATTTTGTTGATGGTGGTCTTGCTGCAATGTACCCCCAGCTTAGAGAGCTTACAGCCTGTAGGGAAAAGAAAGAGAAGTCCTTCCTCATGGTAATGACTGTAACTACCAGGTATCATGCTAATCACTGCCATTGCTGGCCTCCTGCTCCACGTCAATGCACTATACTAGTGAGAGCTCTGGTGTGGTGCAGGAGACCTGGTGAGGTAGGGTCAGATCACGTATGTTATTAGCACACTGAGCGTCTTAGCTATCTGTCCCTCTCCTGGGATGGGAACCTTTCTTTCTGATAGAAGATGTTTAGTAGTTACAAAAGATGACCTGTGACAGAGGTGGCAGGTACAAATGTCTTACTGCTGACAGTAAATATGATCTCACTTTATATAACATAGAGGAAGGGGCTGATGACATGGACTCACCAGTTCAGCCATCACAATCTCTGCAGGATCTTCCGCAGCCTCCTCCACAGGTTTCATCCTGAAGGACCAGAAAATATTATTATTTAAACTTATGTCTTCTATTCACAAGAGTTACTGATACAGTCCATGGTCATAGTTCCTATCTGGAGGTTTCTCTTATACGATTTTTTTAATGTAGGATGAGCAACAATTTAACAGTGTATAATAGATATTTCTGGAGTTTTTAGAAAATTACAGACAGAGCCTGAATGCAATTAATAGAACAGTATAGACAGATCCTGTCTGGAGTCACCAGTACAGGACTTAAAGACTTCCTGATATTTCTATTACAGTACGGACAGCACTGATTATATACACAAATGTTCCTCTTTAGAACCGTATAGAATGTATGTGTACATGGAATAAACCATATAGATACTAACAGAGAAGGTGCTTCTGGCTGCGGCTGCCACTCCCGCAGGTTCCTGTTGATAATCTAGGGAAAGAGACACAGAGTGAAATAAATTATACACAACAAATCTTTAGGACAAGTTCCATGGGACTCGGATAAGCCGGCCACAGTCTGTCCCCGCAGGTTATTACCAGATTACTATACATTTTACAGCAGAACGAGAGAAAATAATTTAATGGAAAAATTAACAAATTGGTCTTAATAAAAAAATATATATTTTGATTTGGTCTAGAAATTTGTCTTGAAGAGTTCATTTAGCAGCAACTTATATAGAACATGAAACAAGAACCCACTCTGATATTATGCAGGATTACAACCATATAAATATCACTCAGGTCAGACATCCAGTATGATCTCTATATCTGATATATCAGATACTGGAACGTGGACCTATTGTGGGACAACCAATCCAGACTATGAAAAACGTTTCGCCATTGATTACACAAAAACTTTAAGTGACAAGTCCCTGTCTGTGCTGTGATGCCCCGTCCTCCTTTACGCTTTATAATTTTTGCTGGTTTTCAGCAACTTGTTGTCACTGACTAATCCTAGTTTCCCCATTGGCCAAACTAAACTAAACGTATCCCGTGTTTTAGGTGGGTAATCACTGTCACCACCAAGCTCCATCACCAGCCTACCAGGAGCCGCTTACACTTCTCTGTGGGGTGTGGCTGCTGCAGCACCTCTTTGCTGGTTGCTAAAACCTTCTGACCGTTTACATTGAATTCGTACTGCCGGGTAGATGAACGCAGGTAGACAGGAGATGGAATAAATGGTAAGTTGTTGGTCCCAGGACACAGCTGGATTTTATAGATAGAGCAGAATATCTCTCACCCAGACTGACATTATTTTGTCCCTGATGTCTAGCACCATCTACACTGGGCCCCCCAGATCTCTATTGGACCACTGGGTGAGTGGAATCCATAAGTGTTAGACAGAGGTGGATGTAGGGGTGTATATGGTGGTATCGCCATATCGCCACTTCTCCTACTGTTTATACATAAATACATTACACATTTACATGTCTGTACACTTTACACTGGGCACACATGTAATAAACACAATAAAATATTTCCGGCAGCAAAGCACCTGCTCCTCCATCCCGCCCGGCTATCAGTTACTACATACATGAGTCCATGTTATTTACTGGTCACACAGCTGTGTCATGTTCTCTCTGCACCTATGAACTGAGTGCCGTGTAAAATGTACCCTCAGCTCTGAAGTGGCGGCACCACGGGTAATGTAAGCAAAGCCACCACCTGAGCGCCACCTCTTTATAGTAACTGTTATACTGTACCTCCTGCTCTGTGGCCAGCAGCCGCAGCCTGGTGAGCCTACTCTTCAGGAGATCATTCTCCCGCATATAGCTGCTGAGCTGCAATAGAGAGAATTACATTTAGATCTGAGTATATGAATACGTAGCGCACACCATATTGTATATTTGTGTAACACATTGTGTAGTGCCCTCTCCTCGCACAAAGGGGCTTATTTGCAGGGTACGGTTATGTTGCTGCGCCGCTGTGTCCAAGTTTCTAGGAGGCTTTGATTTGTACCATAAATCAGACTATAAATGAACAGAATAAGTGCGGATCGTTCCCTGTCACTGTATTACATTATTTGGCAAACAGAAGACTACGTAGGGGATTTTTTGGACGGAGTAAACGTAAGACCACCTGGATGTCCTCTATTTTATTAAACAAATGACAGAATTTGACCAATTTTACTGTAACACTGTTTTACTGTAGAATTTTACTGTACAACTATTATTATATCTGGATTTCTGTAGCATATTCTGATGTGATATTATATAAATATCTACTTATAAATCACTGCAGCCATTTATTCCAGAAATTATGACTTTTTTATGCTAGTAAGGCCCAATGTGGGCATTAGATGGAGGAGACAGATTCAGCGCACTGTCTTGTAGGATAACGAGAACGATGGGCCCTGATACAATAGCAGTTAGGACACTGGGGCAATAATCCAGAGGACAGAGCGTCTCCATGCAAACTACTGTGGAAGACCTTGAAAAGAGATAAATAAAGCTCTGGGTTGAGAGCATAGTTAGTTGTCTACTCTCCCGAAATTTTCCGGGAGGCTCCCAAATTTCGTGGAGTCCTCCAAAGCTCTCGGAAGAGTAGGCAAACCTCCCGGGCCTTGAATTTCTGTATTTTATAGTAGGGGCGGGGCTATAGTGACGTAACGACATCGCAACGCCTCCTGCTACCCTCAGTCACATGATCTGTACTCTGGATCTCCTGGATTACAGATTTAAAAAGTAGGCAAATATGGTTGAGAGTGTTTATGTTCTATGAAATTGGGAGATATTACTACTTGATGTGTTTATATGAATACACCCGGGGTGATTGCTAGGTATATAATACACCCGGGGTGATTGCTGGGTATATAATACACCCGGGGTGATTGCTGGGTATATAATACACCCGGGGTGATTGCTGGGTATATAATACACCCGGGGTGATTGCTGGGTATATAATACACCCGGGGTGATTGCTTGGTATATAATACACCCGGGGTGATTACTGGGTATATAATACACCCGGGGTGATTACTGGGTATATAATACACCCGGGGTGATTGCTGGGTATATAATACACCCACGGTGATTGCTGTATATACTACAGTAATAAAGTGTGTGAACAAAGCTTCAGTTTTGGTCTTATGGGACACTTGCGAGGAGAGAGTGCACCACGGCTGTGACTATCATCACATTGGAATATTAAGTGATATAATGATGGACTGACCAGGCTTGATAGCAGCTCCTCTCTTCCTTCAAGGATGTCGCATTTTCTCTCCTGTCCAGGGAATAATGCAGATATAAGGTCAGTTTTAGAGTGTGAGAGAGAAATAAGAGAGAAAGAGAGACAGAGAGAGAGAGTGACAGAGGGCGAGAGAGAGAGAGAGAGAGAGAGACAGAGGGTGAGAGAGAGACAGAGGGTGAGAGAGAGAGAGACAGAGATGGAGAAAGAGAGAGAGTGACAGAGAGTGAGAGAGAGACAGATAAATGTATGTCACACTTTCCGTACTTTTATTTTTCAGTACAGACAGTGGGCATCACATTATTAATCCCGTCTATAATGTGAATAGTAGGAAACTGAATCTGTACCGTGAGTCAGTTTCCAGCCGTTCGCATGGTGAGGGATATTAACCTTTTAGTGTCCCACTGCCACGCGGATGTCGGAGCAGGAACTGATGTGAATGTATATAGTCTCCGTAAGAGTAATGTGTATATGTTGCCGCTATATATATATATATATATATATATATATATATATATATATATGTATATATATAAATATATAAAGCGCTCCTGAAAGCTGGAGGCTACACATGAAGCGTGGGATCATGCACAATGACATGTCACACACATGGTTCATAGTATCACAATGGCCATATTCCAATCATACCTCCCAGATGTCCTGATTTAGGTGGGACAGTCACGAATTGACGCCACTGTGCCGCCATTCCACCAGTCGGCACGTTTGTCCCCAGACAAGTTGGGGGGTTTGTTAGAGAAGGGGAATTGGAGACAGCCTAATGCTTCAGAAGCGCTTAGCACGGCCCCAGAGACCGTCACACGCCCCTCAGCCTGGCATGACCACACCGTGTTGTGATTACCTCTGTACGTGTATGTTTGTATGTATACAAATGGTTATAGATAGTTGTCATACCAACTGCTGCTTGATCCACAGTTCTTCTGCCTCCACTTGCCGGCTCTCCCCCAGTTGTTTCCACAGGGTCTCAAGCTCATCATTATTCGACCTGGATAGACAAGTAGAGAATACATTCTTATTTACCTGCTTATTTAATATACACCAGTGCCAGACAAACAGCCAGGCATAGTCCGATCGGTGAGCAACAGGAAACGGGATCCATGGTACAAATAACAATCAGTTACAGGTTGTGAGTGTGACAACTATGGGGGGAGGGCCCTTGACAACACCACTATGTTTGCTGATAATACAAATGTTTCCCCTTTGCGATAAGGTGATAGCAGGGTTCAGAAACAGCACGTAATAGAAATCATCTCTGTAAAGAGACGAATGATGGAATATTTACATTTAATTATTCACATTCAATGCAGTTTAAAATGTGCAACATAAAATAAAACAAATATTTAAACTTACATACAGGGAAGGAGAATCTACACTGGGCAGTGGGCTATATATTATTATCGAGGAGAGGACAGGTCACTGCCTCCCACAACTTCCACAAAATCATCTAATTAAATACTCTGTGCTGATGGGGCACCTGCTCCTTCTACTATATAATTCTCAGTCTGTGGCTTCCTGCTGCCTCCATTACCCATCCACACATCATGTCACTGCCCCTGTCACATGCAGTCCTGTCCTTACTGACACATCACTCATCTCCTGATATACTCTGTGCTGTGCTCTAAACATTAACAGGTTCTCTCATACTTATCACATGCACCTTCACAATTAGACCTCACCTCATAACTCCTGTAAACAGCTTTCAATTGAGAGACTTATGAAAAACACAGTGGTGTGTTTGACTTCTTCGCTCTCTCTGAGCTGCCTCTCTGCACTGTCCCTGGGCAGTGTGGTCACTCACTATGATGTCAAGTGCGTGATGTCACAGTGCGTGATGTCACCAGGGCCTGTTGAAAGAGGCAGACCTGATAAAATAGGGACACTGCTGTGGCAAATTATAATGGGGGGTGTTTAGGAGCTGCCCATCCAAGCTCAGTTGTGTAAGAATGACCTTGGAGTGTGGAGCTCAGCCTGTGTTCCAATGAACATGGGGATATGTTCTTAATGTGGGCAGCACGGTGGCTTAGTGGTTAGCACTTCTGCCTCACAGTTCTGGGGCCCAATGGGGCAGGGACTGATGTGAGTGAGTTCTCTGTACATTGCTGTGGAATCAGTGGCGCTATATAAATAAATGGTGATGATGATGTATGTTCATTGTTGAATATATGGAATATATATCATAGGTGAAGGGGTTGCTGTATTTCCTGATGACAATTAAGGTCCAGGAAGGGCCCACAGTACATATTATGGAATTCAGAGTGAGACACATGGAGTGGGGTGACGTTATCTCCACCCAGAGTCCACAGGGTTTAATCCACCACATTAGAGAACTCTATATGAGCCCATTTCCAAAGAGGAAGGACAACTATGGCCTTACCCATATGCCCCGGCAGTCCCTGGTTATGTAGGACAGTCCCCACTAGAGTCATGGCTGCGTAGATAGGGGGCGCAGTTAGTTTTATCACGAGGAAAGCAGAAGGAATGATTATCAATGATTGGGGAGCGGGGATGTCTGACAATAAACATTGTTTACAAACTGCAGACTATGTGGGGTGTAATACATTTCCATTTGTCCCCCTTCACATAAGAACACTCCTACAGTGCTCCATTTATTCTGGGTTTTGGAACTGCCCCTATAAAAGCACTGTTTTCAGGTATACAGATTCACCTGTGTAAGGTGGAGAGAGAAACATCCAAACTTGTAACACATAACTAACCCCCCCCCCCCTATTCATTAATTTCCACTACTTTTACATCCTTCGCCTAATATACTGCACGATGGCTCAG
Organism: Mixophyes fleayi; assembly: GCF_038048845.1. Classification (NCBI taxonomy): domain Eukaryota; kingdom Metazoa; phylum Chordata; class Amphibia; order Anura; family Limnodynastidae; genus Mixophyes; species Mixophyes fleayi. The sequence goes on from NC_134404.1 coordinate 116,855,140, forward strand.
TGGTTAGCACTTCTGCCTCACAGCACTGTGGTCATGAGTTCAATTCCCGACCATGAGCTTATCTGTGAGGAGTTTGTATGTTCTCCCCGTGTTTGAGTGGGTTTCCTTTCCTCCAGGTGCTCCGGTTTCCTCCCACACTCCAAAAACATACTAGTAGGTTAATTGGCTGCTAACAAATTATTGACCCTAGTCTGCCTGTGTGTTATGGATTTAGACTGTAAGCTCCAATGGGGCAGGGACTGATGTGAGTGAGTTCTCTGTACAGCGCTGCGGAATTAGTGGCGCTATATAAATAAATAAATGGTGATGATGATGATATACTGCTCTGTTTAGACTTCTATATAATGTCAGACATTGCTGCTTTTTCTATCTCGCTTCTGGCAGACCCGGGGGCAGCTTGATGCTGGATTTCATTCCCTCTAGCAGAGGCAGCTTACTGGGGAAAACAGGTGCTTAATAATGATAATAATAATGAAAACGTGTTCTCACCATTAATGTAAATGTGCTAAACATGGACTTCGGAGTCCTTCTTGATGGTCATACCTGGAAACCGGAGCACCCAGAGGGTAGAACATACAAACTTCACACAGATAAGGCCCTGGATGGGAATTGAACTCATGAGCCCAGCGCTGATCATCATCATCAACGTTTATTTATATAGCGCCAGCAAATTCCGTAGCGCTTTACAATTGGGAACAAACATTAATAAGACAATACTGGGTAATACATACATACAGAGAGGTAAGAGAACCCTGCTCGAAAGCTTACAATCTATAGGACAATGGGAGTTAGAAACACAAGGGCATGTGCTACATTATATTGCACAATGGACCAGCCAGACTGCAAAGGTAAAAGTACTGAGTCGGCTATGTGTGTTGCAATGTTGGTCAGAAGGTTGTTGTCTTGCGTTAGCAGTGTAGAGGATGGTAATAGGGTAATCTAGGGAAATTAAGATGATGGTTGAGGAATATCATAACCTTGTCTGAAGAGGTGGGTTTTCAGTGAACGCTTGAAGGTTTGAAGACTAGAGGAAGTCTTACTGTGCGTGGAAGGGAATTCCACAAAGTGGGTGCAGCCCGGAAAAAATCCTGTAACCGAGAATGGGAGGATGTGAGGAGAGTGGAGGAGAGACGTAGATCTTGTGCAGAACGTAGGTATCGAGTAGGGAGATATTTCGAGACAAGTGAGGAAATGTATGTCGGTGCAATTTTGTTGATGGCCTTGTATGTTAGTAGAAGAATTTTATATTGAATTCGTTGAAATACAGGCAGCCAATGTAGAGACTGACAGAGTGGCTCAGCAGAGGAATAACGGTTTGTAAGGAAAATCAATCTAGCCGTTGCGTGCAAAATAGATTGTAGGGGTTCAAGTCTGACTTTGGGAAGACCAGTAAGGAGGGAATTGCAATAGTTGATGCGGGAGATGATGAGTGCATGAATTAATGTTTTTGTGGTGTCTTGCGTCAGATATGTGCGTATTCTGGAAATGTTCTTTAGGTGTATGTAACATGATTTAGATATAGAGTTGATGTGGGGAATAAACGACAGTTGTGAATCAAGGATTACACCTAGGCAACAAGCTTGCGGGGTGGGATTTATATTCATGTTATCAACAGAAATAGAAATGTCAGGCAGGAAGCTTCTGTTTTTGGGTGGGAATATTATTAACTCAGTTTTTGAAAGATTGAGTTTGAGTTGGCGAGAAGACATCCAAGATGAAATGGCAGAAAGACAGTCAGTAATGCGAGACAACACAGATGGTGAAAGATCAGGAGAGGATAGATAAATTTGTGTATCATCCGCATAGAGTTGATACTGAAATCCAAAGGAGCTTATTAGTTTTCCAAGAGAAGTGGTGTAGATAGAGAATAGCAGAGGACCTAGGACTGAGCCTTGTGGAACTCCAACTGATAGGTGTTAGGAACCCCTCCAGCCGACACAACATAGCCCGGAGTCTACTCTGCCAGTCAGGTGTTCACTGGAGCCCCTGATGGTGGGGACAGACTGGGCTGCAGACTGACAGAGGGTCGTGAAGTGTGCACCGGCTGGGGAGAACCCAGGCAAGCGGAGTGGAATCCAAGCAGAGGTCAGGGGCCGGCAGCAGACAACAGTACGAATATACAAGCTGAGGTCAGGGGTCACGAGCAGACAGGAAGGTCGGTATTCAAGCCAGAGGTCAGGGTCACGAGATTCACAAGCAAAGTCCAAATCTAAGCTAAGGGTCATACACGGGTAACAGTCCAACAGGTTTTCACCAATTTCAGGCAGCAGCAGAAACAGGAGCAGATTAAGCAGACAGGAACTGGACGCTATAACCGGCAGGGAGGCTAAGCCCTCCCTTCCTTATATACAGAGTTTGGCCATTCAGGGCTTAGCCCTGAAATACATCCCAGGTGCGCTACCCAGCTAAATTAGCCCGCAGGCTACACTAGCGCATGCGCCCGGCTGCCTCACTTGCCGGGGCGCATCGATTGTTATACACGGCGTCCGGCCGTTGCCTTGGCAACGGTCGGGCCCGAGAAACCGGAAGTGGCGCCCCGGTCGTCATGGGGACGGCCGGGACGTTCACTGACACCGGAAGTGAGTCGCGGCGGTGCCCAAGGCCGCCTCGGCTCCTGACAATAGGAAGCGGAGCAAAGGTGGATCCAGAGAAATTAACACTGAAAGAGCGATTAGATAGGTAGGATGAGAACCAGGATAGGACAGTGCCTTCAAGACCTAGAGATTGTAGCGTTTGTATGAGGAGAGAGTGGTCAACAGTGTCAAATGCAGCAGAGAGATCCAGGAGAATTAGAAGAGAGTATTGGTTATTATTTTTTGCTGTGATCAAATCATTGACAACTTTGGTCAGCGCAGTCTCTGTGGAGTGTTGAGAGCGAAAGCCTGACTGAAGAGGAGCCTGACTGAAGAGGATCCAATAGGTTGTTTGCTGTAAGAAAGTGTGTGAGGCGGGAGTAGGCAATTCTCTCGAGAAGCTTGGAGGGGCATGGGAGCTGGGAGATGGGGCAGTAATTTATGAGAGAGTTAGGGTCAGAATTCTGTTTTTTTTAAATGGGAGTAATCACTGCATGCTTGAAAAGTGCTGGAAAAATACTAGTAGAAAGAGATAGATTACAGATTTTAGTTAGAGGGGGAATGAGTACAGGAGACAGGGACATACCAATTTGAGAGGGAATGGGATCAAGAGGACAGGAGGTAGAGTAGGAAGATGAGAAGAGAGTAGAAACTTCCTCTTCATTTGTGGGATCAAATGAAGAGAGAGTGTCAGAGGGTGCTACAAAGGAATTGAGCAGCTTGCTTGTCAAGGGAGATACCATTTCAAGCCTGATCTTATCAATTTTGTCCTTGAAATAGGAAGCAAGATCCTGTGCACTGATGTTAGTTGGAGGATTTGGGGCAGGAGGATTCAGAAGAGAGTTAAATGTGTTAAAGAGGCGTTTGGGGTTAGAAGCCTGAGCATAGATGAGAGATCGGTAGAATGCTTGTTTAGCAATGTCCAGAGCATTTCTGTAGGAGTGGTAGATATCAGTATATGTTATGAAATCATTAGAGGCACAAGATGTACGCCAGTGACGTTCTGCTTTACGAGAAAGTTTTTGTAGAGTTCGTGTTACTGTAGTGTTCCACGGTTGGCAACGAATTCTACGGGAAATATGTAGTGTCGCTGGAGCCACTTGATCCAGGGCAATTGCTAGGGTTTGATGAAAATGGGGTACTGCCCGATCAGGGGAGGAGAATGTAGAAATTGGGGAGAGAAGGTGTTGGAGAGAGGTGGAAAACTGTTGAAAATCAATAGAGTTGATATTCCTGCGGGTACGAGGAGGCTTGGAAGAGTTTGACACTAGGGAGGGTAAAGAACTGGGGGTGAGCAAGTATCTAATAAGGTGATGATCCGAGAGGGGGAAAGGAGTGTTAAGGAAATCAGAAACTGAGCATAGTCTAGAGAAAACAAGATCAAGACAGTGGCTATCCTGATGAGTAGCGGATTCAATCCACTGGGAGAGGTCAAGTGTGGAGGTTAGAGAGAGTAGTTTGGAAGCAGCATTGGAACGTGGATTAGAAATAGGGATGTTGAAATCACCCATGATGATGGTGGGGATATCAGTAGATAAGAAGTGAGGGAGCCATGCAGAGAAGTGTTCAAGAAATTGATGGTGTGGACCAGGGGGGGCGATAGATGACAGCAACATGCATAGAGAATGGGTTAAAAATCCTAACAGCATGTACTTCCATAGATGTGAATGTGAGTGATGGGACACTTGGTATAACTGTGAATGTGCACTGTGGGGAGAGAAGTAGTCCAACCCCCCCTCCTTGTCTGCCTCCTGGTCTGTGGGTGTGGGTGAGATGGAGGCCACCATGTGAAAGGGCTGCAGGTGAGGCAGTGTCTGAATGCGTGAGCCATGTTTCTGTTATTGCCAGAAGGTTTAGGGTTGTTTAAGAGGAAGAGATCATGTACGGAGGTAAGTTTGTTACAAACAGAGCGTGCATTCCAAAGGGCACATTTAAAGGACTTTGCAAGAGAGGGGAGACAGGTTATGTGTTTGAGGTTTGCCAGATTTCTGTAGTGTTCAGATATATGTGTGTGGGAGAAGTGAGGGGGACCTGGATTAGGTGATATATCACCAGCTAATAGAAGAAGGAAGGAAGAAAGGTAGGTAAGATGATTGTAAGATGTGTGTCCTTTTAGTTTCTGGCGGCAGGGTGAGGCTGTTAAAGTTATTGAATTTAAATAGGAAAAGAGTTCATGAGTGTTCACTAGAGGTGAGTGAAGTAATGAAGGGGCAATGTGGACAGAGGTGTGTGTTGCAGGATGGGTGAGGGATGATATAGTCCTAAAGATAATGCCATGAAAAGAGATAAAGAAAAATATTTTGGCAAGCATTCAGGCTATTAGTCAAATAGCAAAAATGAGGAATTAAATGAATTGCCTAATTGCAATGTCCAGTGTAATCAGATAAGTAGTGCAGAGCTAGGATGCAGCAAATGTAGTGTATTCCTGGATGTCTGGATAGTATAACGTAATGATGTGGGGAGCCATGTGGGGGAGTGGGTGGAAGTGTTGAATGGAGAGTAATAAAGAGCAGGTAATTGAATAGCTGAGATTTTGCAGAATCATGGGAGAGGAGAGTGGTTGAAAGACAGTATAATTTCTTCTTACTTGTGATGGTAAACAAAGCTTAAATAAAATTGAAGTACAGTGCTGAGATAGGGGACTGAAATAACTGTAGCATGGGTAGGGAGTGGTTGAGCAAGTAGTACAGCAGTCTGATTAAACAGAGTGGATTTTGCATTGAAAGCAGACTGATAAATAAAACAAACTTTCATGAGATGAGAGGAAAATGAGATCAGAGTCCAAAGCAGTCCTCATGTTGCATGTAGCTTGTAGCCAGGGAGAGTTGAAAACAGAGGTGGAATATGGAGTTTCAGGTGAATACTGACAGTTGTCCTTGTGAAGCTGTGTTAATAGGCAGAAAGTTCTTCTCCTGTTTCCTCCTGTTCAACTCCGGTATAACTCCGAATTATGCTGTTTAAATTTTTTGTTTCACACTTGTATCTATACACACTTAGAACTATACACACTAACTATACAGCCATCACTGGCTTTGCAGCCATTCTACTTTGAATATATCTGAGCCACAGTGAGCACCCGCTATCAGCCATCTCTTAAATTATCGGATACACTACGGACATTTATTTACCAGAACACATCAGTAATGGGATGGAAATGCTGTACTCCGCCTAGTTTACATTTTTATGAATGTCACATTCACATGCAGATAAGAATATCTGATAGGTGTTTGGGGGATGAATCTCTGTACTGTGTATTAAACTGCATACCATTGATTTACCTCTTTATTGCACCAAACCTCTTTACTTGTTAACTTAACACCTAAAACCTTATCTATAATATAATCACACTGACAACAACTTGATTTTGGTAAAAAAACAGGTCCCAGTTTTTTAAATAATAAAAGTATGGTGGCGGCGAGAGCAATCAGCCCGGGCTTACAAGGACGTGCCCCCATAAAGCAGGACGAGGGGTCCCCCACACAAAGGGACCAAGGGCCAGGTTGCTTCGAAGGGGTTGTGACATGCGGCCAATCAGCGATACCATCGTGTGAATTAGCCGCTGATTGAAACATCTCCACATTACCTCAGTCTTAGAAGACAATACATTACATTGTCAATTAATTACATTTTCTTCTGTTACCAGGTGACCAAACAAACTCTGGTAGCAGCCCCATCACGGTAGTCCCATTGTCTCTTTGGACCTCTGTCTCTCAAGCTGACCGCGTTAGCCTGCATAGCTGTCCAGGAAGATGAGGGGGTCGGGCGAGTGGAGAGTGTCGCAGGCCCCTCTGCAAAACCACAACAAACAGAATCAGGTAATTACCCTTATTGTGTACAATATAGAATATAACACCACTAGACTTGTGTATATTCCTGTACCATTGTTCACTCTCTACCCTTGTTTTCTTTTCCAGGATTAAATGGATAACTCCAAATCAATTTGGTTTAAGATATTTTATTCACTTTTTCTTAGATGCGGAGCCACCACCCACTGTGAGTGACCAGTCAGAGGAGCAGGAGGAGGAGCAGTGAGAGATCTCGCCCTCCTCACCGCCTGCTGGTCCTGCACATTGTCCATCTTTGCGGTCACTGGAAGCAATAGATAAATGGGACAAGACCACCAAAGAGCTCCTAATAACCATCAATCGCAGCCTTCGGTAGAAGAAGCACCAGGAAGGAGTGCCAATTAGCACGGAGAAGAAGGGCCTGATGGAGAGCATTTTGAACGCTATAAATGGGTTTGGCCAATCCCTGCAGCCATACTGAATCGGCTGCTCGCCGTGGCTCCAGAACCTTCCCCCACATGTGACCCCAGTGAGCCTGAGCCTAAGGAAGCAGAGGACTCAGGACCTGGCTCTGCTCCTACAGCCCCCAGCTGAAATAACAGCAACATATTGTAAAAAATATATAAAAATTATAAACTGCATAACCTGGATGTGTTTCACTCTCTTAACCATAACCTCCTAATGACATATACAAGCTTACTTAACTTATCTAACAATAAAGACACTGAGACATATGAAAGTGGCTAAAGAAGGTCACAGTTTATTAATTATTAAATAAATGGCGGTGAAAGTGAACCGTGAGACAGCTAAATCAAACTAATATTTGGAACCAAGCGTGGATGGCTGACTCCACGTACCCGGGACACATCCTTAACTGCCTGGCCAACGCTAATTCTGACATCAGAGTGACTAAGCCCCCTCCCGACTACGCAATGGCCGCCCTCAGATGCGGGCCAAGGGATCCTCATCAAAAAGGACCGCGTCACGTTCCTGGATGGGGATAGCACCTGTGGTCAAACAGCGATAACGCTGTAACGATCAGCCACTGCCCACAGTGACTTCCTACCAACTGTGCCTGCTCTGTGACGTGGGGAGGAACCAAATTAAAACTCATACGCCACGGAAGCAGGGAGGTCAATAAAGGGCATGGGTGGGTGGGATCTCGAGCAGTAAATGAGAAAGGACATGTGACATGCTAGGACTTATATAGACAGATCTCCAGGCACTCCCCTTCCTTCCTCATTGGTCGGCCTGGGATGTGGCATCTTACTTGCAGGTAAGGTTAACCTCACTTACTGCCACATATATATGCGTCTAAGTGCTTTCGTTCATATGAGAGTACAGGTTGTTCATAGTCATGATGGGCAACATGTTCAGATGAGTAGATAAAATATATTCTGCATAGTGAAACGTGTGCTGAGTCCATTGTGAATTTTTTTGCTAAAGAATCTGCTATAAACACATCGCAGCCACATTCTCCTGCAGCGTGTATACATCATGGACTAAAAGTATCATTCCAAATTTCAATGGTTTAGGCCATCAATTACTACATATTTAGATTATACTTACAGCTGAAGTGTTGCTGAATCACATAATAATCGTCCGTTTCTGCAAGAAGCTCCTATATGTCAGGAAAAGGAGACAGAACATTTCTTTTTTTAAAAAAAGTAGTAATAAAAATGATATTAATTAAAAATAACATAGAAAACATTTAGCATAATATATAAATCATATGAAGCCAGAGTACCACTGACACATGCGGGATGGATACCATCTACATGTAGGAGCAGAAATCGACATTCGGCAGATCAGGCAATGTTTTTCCAGTCTTCAAATGTCCAGTTTTGGTGAGCCTGTGCCGCTGTAGTCCATAGTTTCCTGACGTGTTTGGCCCCCTCCAGCCCTCTAGTCACATCCCTCTCCCGGACTACACTTGCCGAAAGTAGGCAAGTATGCTGTAATCTGTGATGTAACTGCATTATAACATTGATGTTTTGCTGAACTGCATTATTACAGGTGTAATACGCAGCTTACTGTGTTTTGCCCTCCAAGATCCACATTATTTTCTGGGTAGAAAATATACTGAAAAGTTAATGTCCTCTGAATATTTTTATAAATACTCCCATCCTCTCGCTGGTCAATTTCTTGCCCATTTCTTTTCCAATTCTTGGTCCCTGTCCTGATATAATGACATTTATTAAAGATTGGGGGGTACATAGGCGGAGGCAAACTGGGGCAGCTGTCGCAGGCAGCAATATTTAGGGGGCAATAGAACAAAAACTATTATTATTTTCAAAATGCCAACTTTCTTGGTGCAGATATAAAATATAAATGGTATTTACTTTGGTAGCTCTAATAATCTAATAATGCTTAAAATGAAAATATTTGTCTTTTATAATGTACACAAATCATATACAAATGTTTATGGTAGATGTCTTAAACTTCATACCACAGATTCCTTCTTCCGCGCACAACCTCTCCTCATGTACAATCATACCTCTTACCACTAGTAAATAAAGACACCGACAACTTCAGCTATGGCTTAAAAAAGGTCACAGTTTATTAAATGTATAAACCTGGTGGGGCGAGAGCACTTGCTTTCAGCTAACTAAATAAAAGCTAAACCAAACAGTGTACGGCCCCCCGGCCTACCACTGATACCGGGACCTAGTCCCTTACGATTGGCCGGTGCTAAATCTGGCGTAATAGTGACCACATCACTTCAGGGCTCACGAATGAATTGCCGTACAATGCAGAACACAGGGTTCCCGTACCGGGTAACCACGAACCAAGATGCTTCGAAGTATGTGGTGGCATTACCCAATCAGCGATAGCACCGTACGCCCGAGTTGCCAACTGCAAGGGCTCTCCTGCCAAGCTGACGACCTTAAAGGTCAGACAGCCCGCCACCAAGTGACCTAATGACCTCAACCAAAGACAACCCAATCTGCTCTATGAACAAATCATTCCCTACAACCGACAAATGTACCCCGTCTTGCCTATATAAATGAACTTTTGTAGCTGTGATCAAAGGATGAGGAATAACCACCCCTCCCAGGGACTGCAACGTCTTTCTCGCCATTCTATTGGCTTTGGAAAGCAGTGTTTTCATAATGGCCATCGATATGGGGGACCTCCACCTAAGCCTAGGTATAATATTAGACCAGCATATGCGCACTTGCGGCCAGTAAGCCTGAATAGCGCGCAAATCTTCTCTTATTGCTATAAAAAGATCAAGGGACTTCCCTTTACCCAAATCGTTACCCCCTAGATGCAACACTAAAACGTCTGGTCTTCCTTCACTACACTCCAATTTCTTCAATAAAGGAATAAGAGCACTCCACTGCATACCCCTATAACCAAACCATTTAATTTGAAACGAATCAGGTATTACTGAACCTCTTACCTCCCTATCGTGCCTGGATGCCCAGTACACATAGGAATGACCTACCAACCATATCTGTCCCTCTCGATCAGATGGACCTGTAAATAAAATCCGCGTTAAAACCAGATCGCACACCACGATCCTCCTGATCCATCAACCTCAGTTTACAACTCCTTTACCTGCCACCTTTACCACTCCTCTGATAAAACCTCTTTCCAACCACTTACCATTCCAATATCAGCTCCATATCAACCGTAACCACATATCATATATAAAAACATTCTTTCAACAAACCTTCAAATAATATTATAAGCCTACAATAACAGTAAAGTGATATGGGGTTTAAACGTTGACCCAGGTGGAGGTAAACACCCAACCATTCATGGAGGCGCACCACTAATCAGGCCTTGATCCAGAAAGGATGAGAAAAATCCCTCCACGCCCCCGCTAAAAGCAACGAGCAGAGGAGCCCTGGGCTAACGTACAACGAAGGGGGCTGCTAGCCTAGCTCAGGTCTAACATATTTCTTATAAACATCAGACTTCCATCTACCTATAGACTTAATTGCAGATATAGACGCTCCTCTCCCAGCCGCTGCAGTAGCTGCCCCAATCCTAAAGGAGTGGGTACCGTACAACTCTGGGTTCAAACCAACATGCTTCAGCGTAGCTTTAAGTACTGCATTGAACTGAAACTTGGTCAATGGAGCCCCTTCCGCATGTATCAACCATGGCTCAGATCCACTGGGTCGGACCCCCTCCAATCTAGAGCATAACATAAACGCACAGATACTCTGGTCCTCATGAGCTTTGATCGACATCCAATACCCTTTGCTCATTTGATCCGTCTTTGATCTGAGAATCTTACAAGAGAGGACATTATGTGCAAGTAAAACATGCCTGGCCATTAGCGCATTGCCGATAACATGTTTAGAGGGGGAAACCAATTCGCTGACTCTGAACGCGCCAAAAAAGGCAAGTGAAAATGCAGTACTAAACAACAGGGTTTCATAATCTGACTTTGTAACACTAGCCAGCGCAACTATCAACTGCCTCAATAGACTCGTCTCTATGGGCCTGCGATGATCCTCGACTGATGGCTGCTCCCTCGCCCAACCTCTCATGGCCCTTGATATAAGAAAACCCTTTGTTACGTCATTAAACCCATATAAACGGGCCATAAAGGAGATGCCCGCTAACATGGAGGACATAGCCGCCTTAGATAAACCCTCCTTGAAACGCTCCCAAATAAAAGCGTCTATATCCTCTTTCTGACCTCCATCTTGTCGACCCTTTAATTCCAGAAATCTACACCACTGCTGCCAGGCTGCCTGATACACTCTCCTGGTAGAAGGGGCCAACGATCTTACAGCTAGATCTTGCAAGCCTGTTCGACAATCTGCCAGATAGATGGGGGACACGGGGAGCCAGTAAGCTTAGCTTGAGGAGCCAAAGTTCTAAACCTTGTCCATTGAAAGCGCGATAAGGCATCTGCTATGTTATTGTTTACGCCTGGAACATGCCTAGCGCTAAAAGTGATGTCCTTGTCCAGGCAACGCAGCACCAAATGTCTTAGTAAGGCTATAGCGGGAGGAGATGAAGAACTCTGCTTATTGATGCACTGCACCACCCCCAGGTTATCACACCAGAAAACGACTTGTTGACCTACCAGCCTATCGGCCCACAATTCCACCGCAACCACAATGGGAAAAAGTTCCAAAACCAGCAGGTTTTGAACTAACCCTCTAAGCCGCCATAGATCGGGCCACAATGCAGCACACCACTCCCCGTCAAAGTAGGCTCCGAATCCTGTCGAGCCCGCTGCATCAGTGTACAGGTTCAGCTGCTCGTTAGAAGCGATGGGACTAGGCCAAATACGAACCCCGTTAAATTTAACGAGAAATGACAACCAAATGCGCAAATCCTGCCTAATTTCCTGCGACAGTGTCACCCAAGCATGAGGACGAGTGAACCCAATGATTGCCATTTGCAGCTTCCTGCAGAAAACCTTCCCCATGGGTATTATTCTGCACGCAAAGTTAAGAGATCCTAAGAGAGACTGTATGCTCCGCAACTTCAGGGACCTAGAACGCATGGCCATTTGAATTAAAGTCGCCAGCTTGTTAACTTTTTCCAATGGCAACCGACAACATCCTTTAACTGTATCAATCTCTATGCCTAGAAACGACAGGCAGGTAATAGGTCCCTCAGTCTTGCCCTGAGCTACTGGAACCCCTAAAATTGAAAACAGATACTGCGCATCGCGCAATACGTTGGAGCAGACTGGGGAATTGGCTGGCCCCATGAAAAGGAAGTCGTCCAGGTAGTGAGCAATACCCGGATGACCAGATCCTGCTTGCACACACCAGTGAAGGAAGGAACTGAACTTTTCAAAATAAGCGCAGGAAATAGAACACCCCATTGGGAGGCATAAGTCTACGTATATACCGTCTGGAAGCCTAAAGCCCATATAATGGAACGACTCTGGATGCAGGGGTAACAACCTAAAAGCCGATTCTATGTCTAGCTTTGCTAACAACACCCCTTTCCCAAATGATCTAACCAACTCCAATGCTTCCTCAAACGACTGGTACAACACTGAACTATCCTCCGGGTCAATAGCGTCATTAACTGAACTTCCTTGGGGGTGCGACAGGTGTTGTATCAATCGATACCTCCCCGCTTGTTTCTTTGGGACTACGCCTACCGGTGATAACACTAAATCTGCCAAAGGAGATACTTCAAACGGCCCTGCCATGCGACCTAAAGACACTTCCTTTTGAACCTTCTCTAACAAAATCTCGGGAAAAGTATAGGCAGACTTCAAATTCTTGGCAGCCTGAGCGCACACAGCACCCTTGATGGGTAAGCTAAAACCATAACTAAATCCTCTAAATAAAAATTCTGTTAACTGTTGGTCAGGGTGAAGGCGCAACCATCTAGCCAAAGCTTGCACCTTCACTGGTGAACGTGCTTTACTGCTTAGCACCTGACGCCTGCCCTCCTCTGCCTGCCCCTTCTCTACTTCTTGTGCAATCCCGAGCCGGGTGAGTCCCTCTGCACAGGGTGCAAATGTGCTTGTATTTGCAAGCGACTCCCCTTGTACATGTACCGCTATTGAAAGCGAAGCATTTATTGCGAGCGGGAAAGGAGGCCCCCTGCCTCCCCGGCCCTGGAAACCTGGGCACGGCGTTACTTCTCAACTCTGAAACTGAACGTCTAACCATATCCATCCATGTTTCAACATCCTTGGTACCAAACGGGATGTCCCTCTTACCACTCAACCTTTCTCTGAACACCTGATCATACTCTCTCCAGATAAATGGGGCATCTGACTCGTACATCACTGTTATCATATGCAGATAACGCAGAATATCACGCATGGCATCCGGTCTGGTTTCCAGATATACCGCGGCAAATGAGCAGAAACCTGAAATCCACTTGGTAAACGTTTTGTATGTCTCCTCACCCATACCTCCTTTACTTGCTGCCTTTTCTAACTCTTTTTTCGCACGCCCCGTGATTGAAAAAATGTCTACATAAAAACATTTGTTTATTCGGTCTCTTATGCATGGCCTAATACCGGTAGTAAGCCCTGTGTTAGCGCAACGCACTTTGTCACTGCCATCACCTCCTTCTTCATAAGCAGGTACTGCGCCTCCTGAATTCCTAACCCCTTTTGCCCCGCCAAAATGCTGTTGCAACACTTTCATGAGCTTGCGCGGCCCAGCCTCTGTGTCAGATTCGTTGCTACCCGAGGATGACATGGGAGGACTACATGAATGAGCTACCGGAGAAAAACAATTTAAGTACTCACCGCTGCTTGCTGCTTCCTGCCCGGACGCAGGCAACGCCTCCCTGGTTCCGTGCGACGTTGAAGTACCGCCCTGTGGACCCGACTCGACCCGACCATCAGCGGAAACACACTCGCCTCCTGGCATACCCTGTAATACTGAATGACAAGACATATCAACAGCGGGACTGCTCCCTTGTAAATTCACCCCTGTGCCCACCGCCCCACTGTTAGTACTGGGAACTTGGCCCGGGAATGGTACTAAGTTGAAACCAGGCGGCATAGGGAATTGGCTGGACGGCGCCTGTGATTGACAGGCAGAAGTCTGCATCATTTGAAGGTGGGCACTATGTACGGTAGCGGATATCGTGCCAGCATAGGGGGTAGGCAAAGACATGGGAAAATTAGGAGGGGGGTAAGGGGCAGACCATTCCCCAATGGCATCACCTCTGAGCGGCATCCTTTGCTGAGACTGCGTCTGCGTACGAAACTCAACCTGTGCGGGCTGGGGAAATGGGCTTCGTAACGGTAGATAGGAACCGGGACCAACTAATGTCTGAGAAGGCATATACCATGTATGCGGTTGCGCCTGACTATGCAACACATTTCCCACCTGACCAAGCTGTGGGAACCTTGTCCCGTTATTGTGCCAGGCTGTCGTGTGAACCTGAGGGATGGGCTGGGTAGGGGAGAACGGGGTAAATGAGGAACCGCTAACATCCTGTGAGAATAATAAAGGAGACATTCCCTCCGCTTGAAAGCTAGAGAAGGGGGGCTGTGAGTTAAGAGCTGCCCTCTCCCTAGCCTGATACTGAACAAAACTGTCTTGTGATTGTACGTTTTGGTGCAACCTGGCGTCAGGTATCTGAGCAGGCAAAACCAGATCCCTCGCAGGCTGAGACACAGGGATTGGCGGTGGAAAGCATGCCAAAGACATGAGAGGTGGGGCGCTGTTGGGCCTCGTGTTCTGCGGCTGCCTCCGCACCACAGTCCCTACTTCTGACCGGGCATATGATGGGCCGACTTCCTTACCCTGGTGCCTTTGAGCCACGGGCCTCTGTTCTCTTCCCCCCGCCCTTGAAGGGTTAATAGTGCGTCCTCTACTGTTTTCAGCAGACCGAGCAAACACCAGAGAGGGAGACCCTCTCCTTGCCGTGCTCTGTCTGACCCTGTCTGGAGCTGTAACGCCGGAGACTGGCTGCACAGCCTCTCTCTCTGGCGCATGCGCCCTCCTATCAATGGCCGCCGTGGTTGCGCCCTTCCCCCCTGCTGAACGACCGCGGCGGGAAGAGCGTCTAACCCTTTCTCTTACCCGCCCGGCCGCACTAGGTGCTGCGCGCTTCGCCCCGCTGCTGCCTCGGCGTGCAGACATAGTGTCAGCGCCGGAGGAAACAGCGGGCATCTGGGCTGTAGAGGAAGCGGGGGGGACATTGCGGGGAGGAGAATCAGCTCCCTCCGAGAATCTAGAGGGGGCAGGGGCACTTCTCTTCGGGCGGGACATGTTTTATGGCCAAAATACACTATGCAGGGAAAGAATTAGGCGATGGAAAGGATAAAGGCAAAATAAAGAAATAAACTGGGAGTTTAAATTGGGAGTAATGGGAAGCAAAATAAACCGAAATAAACAGCAGTAAAAGTAAAGAAACAGCAGTAAATACAATCCCACTGTCTATATCAAGCTTCAATTCCCACCACTACCGCAAAAACAGCTAGAAACACAGTTGAAACACAAAATGCAGCTACTCAGCCTGACACAGCTATTCCCAGGGGATTTCTGCGACGGAAGAGACCCAGCATCCTCTGCGTGAGAATATATGGGCACACAAACCTAAACACTCCCACAGGATTCTATTGGCTGGAGGTGACCAACAACTTAACCCTCAATGGGTAAGTGCTATGCTTCTGAACATGTGGATAAGTTTAAGGACGTTTGGCTTAATGTGCCTCACTTCTCATTCTTAACATTAATGAATTAATTTAACACAGGGAACCACAGTTGGGGGCAGACTATTCTGTAGCAGGTGAAATGGGTGTCGGATGGAACTTAAACTAGCCCCCTAGTTGGAGCAAGGTACACCGATGCACCTCATTTTGCAGAGCAGCGCATGAACGAGATTTGAAATGATTGTAATGAGGTGTGTCCCTTGCCAGGTGCGGCCTTTCCCACTCTGCAAAAGAATTTTAATTTTACACCAGCTCAGAACTGGGAGTACTCAGCCGTCCGCACTAGTATTCGGAACTTAAACTAGCCCCCTAGTTGGAGCAAGAGATACATCAGTAAACCAGCGTACTTCTGTGTGCACCTGAGTTTGTCTTGGACATGACTGTACGAGAACACCCTTACTGTATATTGCCTACGTGTGCTCGCCCATTCCCCACCCTGTTCACTCCCCTAAATCGGTGGCTGTAGTAAGTGTCTTTGCACTCAGAGGTGACTTGGACGTGGCTGCGTTCTATTGCGTACCGTCCGGGTCTGGGCAAGCGCAGGGTATTTTCTGCTGACGATAGCACCCATTTGCGGGATACGTTCCTTAATGACTCAAACCTAAGGTGTGCATTGAATGAGGCACCTGATTGGACCTGAATCACAGCTATCAATTTAGATGCTTCATTTTTATCCACATTACTGACCATAGGAGATGGAATAGCTTGGACAACTGCATTCCTCTGTACTGAAAACAGTCTTCCTTCCCAAGCTTCCCTTCCAGAACCCAAGTCCCCTGGAATCTGCCATAATCCACAGACTAGACTAGCTTTAGAGAGTCGCAGACATATGCTCACATTGAAACAGTGTAATAGTCACAAACAGTCTGGGGTATCTGCAGTATGCATGACCAGTATCCTTGAAGAAGAGGGGCAAGTGCAGCATTTGGAGGGGGGATTTGAAATGTAAATGGTGTCGTAAAATGATCACAGGGGAAAACACATGATATTAATTTTTCCTATTTTGCCATCTCTTTTTGGCTATTAAAAGTATTTACCACTTTGAGATTTTTACACATTTTACTTTCTAACATCATAGAATCATAATGGATTTATCCCAGAATCCCTACCACTGATAAAAACATAACAGTCCACAATGCTAAATCAAAATAGCTAAACATTTTTCTTAAGTAATTACAAATATAAAACAGACAACGATTGCTTGAGTATTTTGCCCAAGTAAACCCTGCTGTAATTAGTTGTCTTCAGAGGTCACATAAGTAATTGGATCCCACCTGTGTACAATTAGTGTTTCACGTAATCTGAAAATAAACACACGTGTCTGTGAGAGGTCTTAAAGTTGGTCAAAGCTTCATCATGAAGTTCAAAGAAAATTCAAATAGAACATGTTAATGATCAGCACTGGTCAGAAGAAGGTTATAATGATATTTCCAAACTGTTTACCATCCCCCAGAGCACTATCACATCCATCATAAAGAAATTAAGATAATGTGGCACAGCTGTGAATTTGTCTAGAACAAAACTGAATATCCCTCCGAGAAGGGCACTTGTCAGGGTACCCACCAAGAGGAGCCTGGCAGCTCTGTCAGTTTAGATTTCCATTGCAGAGTTGATAGAAACTATCCATAGGACAACAGTAGCCTGGCTACATGAAATCTTGCCTAGAATTTGTCTGAAAGCATGGGGAAGATCTTTATACCAAGTGGAGAAAGATTATCTGTCCTGATGAGACCAAGATTGAACGTTTGGCTTCAATGCTAGGCAGAAATCTAACGCAGCACGTGATTCCAAAAGAACGATCCCTACATTGAATCATGCTGGTGGTATAATGTTATGGGATTTTTCCTCTGCATCAAGGACTGGAAAACTTGATAAAATCGAGGGCAAAATGAGTGGACTAAGATGTAGCCAAATCTTGCAGGAAAACCTGCTGCAGTCAACAGCCGGTCAGTGAGCCGAAGAGTACAGCAAATGCCACATTGGAGTGGCTTAAATACCGAGCAAATCATTGATCCAGAGTAGCCCGGTCAAAGCTAAGTCACATTCCCAATCTGTGGAATGGTTTGAAAATTCCCCACCAAGGGTCCTCTTGTAACTGAAAATGACAAAGCAGAATTGGCGAAAATTGCAGTTTCTTGGTGTGCAAAGCAGGTAGAAGATTGCCCAAATATACTCACGGCTTTAATTCCTGCTAAATGAGTTTCTACCAAGTATAAAAATAAGGGTGTGAATATATATGCAACCAGTCTTTTTTTTTTGCAATTATTTAAACTAAAGCTTTAGAGATGTATTTTATATTTGTCAAATGTATTTAGATCGGTGTTAAGAATTACCATATAAATTCATTTTGATTACATAATATAAGAGAAGAAAATAAAATAAAATGGGAAGAGTGGGGGAGGGGGTGAACACTTTTATATAACACTGTATATAACAGACACACATGGATGGTATATATGTGTCCTGATTAGTATAATTTACAAATAGCATTATAAAATAAATATACAATTTTCACTCTGCATCTTTTGAACAATGTTTCATGATTTGGGGGGATTTCGATCATCTGTAATAACTCCCCAATGAAGAGCAATAAAACGAGTTTGAAATGTTCTTGTTCCACCTCAACTCTCATAGCGCATCGATTTCTGGCCGCAGGAAACGTATAAATGATGTGACAGTAAAAGCTACTTAAATAGAGAAGGTTGGTTCTCCCAGGTTTTGTAAGTTACTCAGTATTGTTTAATCGGAAACATATGAAAAAGGGTCGACGCTTGATGTTCCCCTTTGGAAAGTAGCATGGGTGAAAGAAAACACCTCTTCTCTGGTCAACCACGTTATTAAGTACAGTCCATCGTTAAACAGCGATCTACATTACAATGAAAGCACTGGCTAAACATACACTAGGAGGTCTTGATGAAGTTTGATTTCACATGATTGCCCTTTTGTGCATATAATTTACATATAAAACTGTTCTCTCTGTACTGTTAGCCATTATGCAATGTGATAGTTTGTTATTATAATTATAACCGGGCTTGTTCATCAAAGGGTTTTTAGCTGACAGGAGTTGAACCCAGTGCGGTTTTCGGCTGCTGCAGCCCATGCATTTCCAGGTTCTACGCGCTGTGCAGTCAGACATGCCCCTCTGCCTACCACCGCTATAACACATTGGTTATTTCAGTTACTGACGCCTCCCTGTGAGCTTGAACCATTGCGCACCGTTCTCTGTAAACTCCAGAGGGGATCAGCACTTTCTGAGATGATCAAACCACCCGGTCTGGCATCAACAATCATTCCACGATCAAATTCACTTGGATCACTTTTCTTCCCCATTTTGGTGTTTGGTCTGAACAACAACTGAACCTTTTCAGCCTGTCTGCATGCTTTTATGATTGTGTTGCTGCCACATGATTGGCTGATTAGATATTTGCATTAACGAGCAGGTACACAGGTGCTTCTTGGCCTTTTTGGCTAAGAGTAGGTGTACATGCCCATGGATGCAGTGGGGCTTAAAGACACCCCCCTGTAGGCGATGGGCCGTCACCTGGTCCTCTGGCCAAGAGGCCGGCTGCCTGGAGCCCGAGTTGCTACATGCCCAAAAATGCATTGTGGAGAAAGAGGCACCTGTGCACAGAGTAAGGCCCTCTGCACCTTTAATTTTCAGGCAGCACCATTTTTTTCGCCCTAGCCTGTTGGCCGAGTGCAAGCATCATTTTTATATTTCCGTCCGAAAGGCTGGGGCCTTATGGCACTTATTTATTTATTTATTTATTACACTTGGTACCAAGCACTCTTTTGATTATGTGTCTTTGTTTTTGCCACATTAAGTAGGGGTTTGGGTATAGGATCTTATGGGCGACCCTCTTTCCCCAAGTCACCTGAGGCTCCCTCCTTTTGGAGGGAGCCTTTTATGTCGGTGATATAAAGGGGCCCTCCCTAGCTTCAGCAAAGGAGAGACTGAAGATCTCCCTTTTTTTCCCTCTCTGGGGCCTTTTGGCTTCAACAGGATGGGGAGGCACAGGGCCCTTTCCCTTTTGGGAAGGGTCCAAAGTCCCAATTCCCCAGCACAGTTTGCACTGCACCGGGTGATTCTGAGTCATGTACCTCGGAAATAAAAAAAAATAATAATAAAAAAAGAGTAGGGTGGTATTGGTTCACATTATGAGAGGGGGTCTCCATGCTCATTGCCCCCCCCCCCCTGCTCTAGTGGGAGCCTGCTTCTAGCTGTAGCGCTGGTTAATGATTGGTGAGAGGAACTTCTTTAAAGAAATGTATATCTATATATTTAATTAGACATTGTAACAATAAATGACAGTATGAAAGAAACAGTACTAGACTCTGGTTCAATGGGTTTATTGCGAGCTCCTGCAGATGTTATGGATCTCCTGTGCGAGCTCCTGAAGATGGTATGGATCTCCTGTGCGAGCTCCTGCGGATGGTATGGATCTCCTGTGCGAGCTCCTGAAGATGGTATGGATCTCCTGTGCGAGCTCCTGCAGATGGTATGGATCTCCTGTGCGAGCTCCTGCAGATGGTATGGATCTCCTGTGCGAGCTCCTGCAGATGGTATGGTTCTCCTATGCTGGTGCAGATGTTTTAGAGGGAGGAGCAGAAAGTATAGGGTGCTGGGTCTTCTACCCGGTTGGTCTGACTCACAGGTCCAGTTCTTACCTTAGTCATCAGATACGGTGTAGATGTCCTGCTGCAAGGAAGCAGTGACCAACAGGAGAGGTCGTCACTCTATGTAGAGATCCATACGTCCCAGCTGGAGCTGGAACGAATGGGTCTCTACAGAGAGCGACAACCTCTCCTGTTGGTCACTGCCTCCTTGCAGCAGGACATCTACACCGTATGGACTGGGGGACAAGGAGTAGACCAACCAGGTAGAGGAGCCTGCACCCTTTCTCCTGATGGGACAAGCTATTATATGGGAACTGGGCCCTCAACCTTGATAGCAAGGTAGGGCCTCAGGATTAACTCCATAGTCTCCATCATCCCTCTTGTGCAGCTCCTGCAGTTGGTGGTAACGGTCGCGTATGTCTGCAGGAGCACATAGAAGAGCAGGAGCAGAATGCCAGACAGGAGCAGCAGCTTGCAGGACCAGCGCATGAGACTGCATATGATGTTAAATAGCAATCTGAAAGAGAAACTATGTTATAGCGATGAACAGTTGCAATCATTTTGAAATAATAATAATAGGAGAATAATTTACCTCAGTCCTGCAATGCTGCTCCTTTTCTGCTCTTTACGTTTTACAGCACTTTTCATCTGCAGTTGCCGCTCCTAAAGGAAAATCAGTGGTGGGATTATGAGGAGTACGACACAAGATCAGCCACTGAAGTTAGGGAAGTCAGAGTTGGCCGGCCATGCTACAATATTGACCATTTGGTCCCATATTGCAGCAAGTTGCCCCAAAATGAACAGCACATTATTTCCTAATAATCCAATTGAAATCAACTAGTTCAATATCCTGCATGGTTAGGTGTTTCTGGTCATCACCCAACTGTACTAACAGACCCTAGTGTAAGCCAGAGGTAAACTGGCTGCTTGGCCAGAGTGCCTGGATCTTGGCCACAATTTTGTTGATGGTGGTCTTGCTGCAATGTACCCCCAGCTTAGAGAGCTTACAGCCTGTAGGGAAAAGAAAGAGAAGTCCTTCCTCATGGTAATGACTGTAACCACCAGGTATCATGCTAATCACTGCCATTGCTGGCCTCCTGCTCCACGTCAATGCACTATACTAGTGAGAGCTCTGGTGTGGTGCAGGAGACCTGGTGAGGTAGGGTCAGAGCACGTATGTTATTAGCACACTGAGCGTCTTAGCTATCTGTCCCTCTCCTGGGATGGGAACCTTTCTTTCTGATAGAAGATGTTTAGTAGTTACAAAAGATGACCTGTGACAGAGGTGGCAGGTACAAATGTCTTACTGCTGACAGTAAATATGATCTCACTTTATATAACATAGAGGAAGGGGCTGATGACATGGACTCACCAGTTCAGCCATCACAATCTCTGCAGGATCTTCCGCAGCCTCCTCCACAGGTTTCATCCTGAAGGACCAGAAAATATTATTATTTAAACTTATGTCTTCTATTCACAAGAGTTACTGATACAGTCCATGGTCATAGTTCCTATCTGGAGGTTTCTCTTATACGATTTTTTTAATGTAGGATGAGCAACAATTTAACAGTATATAATAGATATTTCTGGAGTTTTTAGAAAATTACAGACAGAGCCTGAATGCAATTAATAGAACAGTATAGACAGATCCTGTCTGGAGTCACCAGTACAGGACTTAAAGACTTCCTGATATTTCTATTACAGTACGGACAGCACTGATTATATACACAAATGTTTCTCTTTAGAACCGTATAGAATGTATGTGTACATGGAATAAACCATATAGATACTAACAGAGAAGGTGCTTCTGGCTGCGGCTGCCACTCCCGCAGGTTCCTGTTGATAATCTAGGGAAAGAGACACAGAGTGAAATAAATTATACACAACAAATCTTTAGGACAAGTTCCATGGGACTCGGATAAGCCGGCCACAGTCTGTCCCCGCAGGTTATTACCAGATTACTATACATTTTACAGCAGAACGAGAGAAAATAATTTAATGGAAAAATTAACAAATTGGTCTTAATAAAAAAATATATATTTTGATTTGGTCTAGAAATTTGTCTTGAAGAGTTCATTTAGCAGCAACTTATATAGAACATGAAACAAGAACCCACTCTGATATTATGCAGGATTACAACCATATAAATATCACTCAGGTCAGACATCCAGTATGATCTCTATATCTGATATATCAGATACTGGAACGTGGACCTATTGTGGGACAACCAATCCAGACTATGAAAAACGTTTCGCCATTGATTACACAAAAACTTTAAGTGACAAGTCCTTGTCTGTGCTGTGATGCCCCGTCCTACTTTACGCTTTATAATTTTTGCTGGTTTTCAGCAACTTGTTGTCACTGACTAATCCTAGTTTCCCCATTGGCCAAACTAAACTAAACGTATCCCGTGTTTTAGGTGGGTAATCACTGTCACCACCAAGCTCCATCACCAGCCTACCAGGAGCCGCTTACACTTCTCTGTGGGGTGTAGCTGCTACAGCACCTCTTTGCTGGTTGCTAAAACCTTCTGACCGTTTACATTGGATTGGTACTGCCGGGTAGATGAACGCAGGTAGACAGGAGATGGAATAAATGGTAAGTTGTTGGTCTCAGGACACAGCTGGATTTTATAGATAGAGCAGACTGACACCCAGACTGACATTATTTTGTCCCTGATGTCTAGCACCATCTACACTGGGCCCCCCAGATCTCTATTGGACCACTGGGTGAGTGGAATCCATAAGTGTTAGACAGAGGTGGGTGTAGGGGTGTATATGGTGGTATCGCCATATCGCCACTTCTCCTACTGTTTATACATAAATACATCATACTTGCCAACTCTCCCTGAATGTCAGGGAGACTCCCTGAAATAGGGGTGATCTCCCTCACTCCCTGAAGAGTCTGGCATTCTCCCTGATGCTGAGCCAGTACAAGACGTAGTTGGCTTCGCCATCTGTGGCATGATGACAGTTCAGAAATTGTGTCCTATGTCCATGTATTGATGCCTATGGAGGTGGCCATTTTCATGGAGACCAAGATTTAATAAAAGACTGACAGGTAAGACAACATGACTTCAGGGTCTTAATGACGCAAATATCGCGTGATCTTAGCCCCGCCCCCTGCTGCATTTGCCCAAATTTAGGGGGCAGGGCCAAGCCCGTGCCCGTACGTCCATTTTCCCGGGATCTCCCTGAAGCCAACAAGAAAAAGTTGGCAAGTATGAAATACATTACACATTTACATGTCTGTACACTTTACACTGGGCACACATGTAATAAACACAATAAAATATTTCCGGCAGCAAAGCACCTGCTCCTCCATCCCGCCCGGCTATCAGTTACTACATACATGAGTCCATGTTATTTACTGGTCACACAGCTGTGTCATGTTCTCTCTGCACCTATGAACTGAGTGCCGTGTAAAATGTATCCTCAGCTCTGAAGTGGCGGCACCACGGGTAATGTAAGCAAAGCCACCACCTGAGCGCCACCTCTTTATAGTAACTGTTATACTTAGAGATGGGCGGGTCCGGTTCTCCGAGAACCGAACCCACCCGAACTTTGGGTATCCGAGTACCGAGCTGAGCAGCTCGGTACTCTCCCGCCAATTCCGAATCCAAATCGAGGCCGAACGTCATTGTGACGTCGTCGGATCTCGGGACTCGGTTCTCGCGATACTTCAACTTTATAAATACACGCCTCCACAGCAATCCATCGCCATTTGACAGAGGGAGAGAGCAGGGTGTAGTCATAGGCTAATTAGAGCAGGGACAGAGAAAGAATACAATATTGTTCTTGCAATTGCTCTAACCAAAATCGCTAGTGCAGAGAGGAGGATAGAGGTTTATTATTTTTTCTTCATATTTGGCACTCCCCAGCGCTTTTGGGTTGTCCCCCATAATTGTGCATTAATATTTCTGGCTGTCAAAAGTCATATCTGTCAGCAGTATCTACTCAATAAATGTTAGCACTCCTCAGTGTTTTTGGGGTGTCCTCTCTAATTGTGCATTAATATTTCTGGCTGTCAAAAGTCATATCTGTCAGCAGTATCTACTCAATAATTTTAAGCACTCCTCAGTGTTTTTGGGGTGTCCTCTCTAATTGTGCATTAATATTTCTGGCTGTCAAAAGTCATATCTGTCAGCAGTATCTACTCAATAAATTTTAGCACTCCTCTGTGTTTTTGGGGTGTCCTCCCTAATTGTGCATTAATATTTCTGGCTGTCAAAAGTCATATCTGTCAGCAGTATCTACTCAATAAATGTTAGCACTCCTCAGTGTTTTTGGGGTGTCCTCTCTAATTGTGCATTAATATTTCTGGCTGTCAAAAGTCATATCTGTCAGCAGTATCTACTCAATAATTTTAAGCACTCCTCAGTGTTTTTGGGGTGTCCTCTCTAATTGTGCATTAATATTTCTGGCTGTCAAAAGTCATATCTGTCAGCAGTATCTACTCAATAAATTTTAGCACTCCTCTGTGTTTTTGGGGTGTCCTCCCTAATTGTGCATTAATATTTCTGGCTGTCAAAAGTCATATCTGTCAGCAGTATCTACTCAATAAATGTTAGCACTCCTCTGTGTTTTTGGGGTGTCCTCCCTAATTGTGCATTAATATTTCTGGCTGTCAAAAGTCATATCTGTCAGCAGTATCTACTCAATAAATGTTAGCACTCCTCAGTGTTTTTGGGGTGTCCTCTCTAATTGTGCATTAATATTTCTGGCTGTCAAAAGTCATATCTGTCAGCAGTATCTACTCAATAAATGTTAGCACTCCTCAGTGTTTTTGGGGTGTCCTCTCTAATTGTGCATTAATATTTCTGGCTGTCAAAAGTCATATCTGTCAGCAGTATCTACTCAATAAATGTTAGCACTCCTCAGTGTTTTTGGGGTGTCCTCTCTAATTGTGCATTAATATTTCTGGCTGTCAAAAGTCATATCTGTCAGCAGTATCTACTCAATAATTTTAAGCACTCCTCAGTGTTTTTGGGGTGTCCTCTCTAATTGTGCATTAATATTTCTGGCTGTCAAAAGTCATATCTGTCAGCAGTATCTACTCAATAATTTTAAGCACTCCTCAGTGTTTTTGGGGTGTCCTCTCTAATTGTGCATTAATATTTCTGGCTGTCAAAAGTCATATCTGTCAGCAGTATCTACTCAATAATTTTAAGCACTCCTCAGTGTTTTTGGGGTGTCCTCTCTAATTGTGCATTAATATTTCTGGCTGTCAAAAGTCATATCTGTCAGCAGTATCTACTCAATAATTTTAAGCACTCCTCAGTGTTTTTGGGGTGTCCTCTCTAATTGTGCATTAATATTTCTGGCTGTCAAAAGTCATATCTGTCAGCAGTATCTACTCAATAAATTTTAGCACTCCTCAGTGTTTTTGGGGTGTCCTCCCTAATTGTGCATTAATATTTCTGGCTGTCAAAAGTCATATCTGTCAGCAGTATCTACGCAATGGATTCAAAGCAGTCCACATATGATCTAAATGAGCAACCAGGTTCTGTCACCAGTCCTGATGTTAGTGTTCCCAGTACGTCATCTGGCCAAGGCGATGTCAAACAACAGAGTGTTTTCAAATTAGTGCAAAAAACAAAAACCAAAAAAAAATTTACTGTATTGAAGCGAAAACGAAGTGTAACTGAGCAAAAGTTAAGTGACGATAAAAAAAAAATTGCAAGCATGCCATTCTACACACGCAGTGGCAAAGAGAGAATGAGGCCTTCACCTTTGGCTATTAGTGGCAGATCCCAAAAAGTTACCCAGCCTACAATTGGTGCACAACTACTGTTACGCGTCAAAGCCGAGCTGCAAGATAACAGTGAGGCATTACAGGAGAATATTTGCTCTGATTCACAAATGACAACAATCCCTGTGGAGAGTCCATCCAACAGTGGGATGTCTAATCATGAGCATTCTGCTGATGTGTGCCTTAATAGCCCGAGTGTAGCCGGTGATACCCAAATTGAGGATGCCACTTTGGAATTAGAAGAGGATGAGGGGGAGATTTGTGTAGGCGACGAGGGCGCTAATGATGATGTTGATGATTATGATGCAGACAGATACCAAATTGCCTTTCTCAATTTCTATTTATATTCTAGATTATATAACGGCTGAATAGTTTTCTATTTTACTCCTAGTGGAGAGAGGATCTGATGCAGACAGATACCAAACTGCCTTTGTCCATTTCAATTTATATTGTACAGTATATAACGGCTGAATTTATTAGTATTTTATACAAGTGGAGGGGGGCCTAGAGAGACAGAAACCAAACTGGCTTTCTCCATGTCAATTAATATTGTACAGTCTATAATGGCTGAATTTTTTAGTATTTTATACAAGTGGAGGGGGGCCTAGAGAGACAGAAACCAAACTGGCTTTCTCCATGTCAATTAATATTGTACAGTCTATAATGGCTGAATTTTTTGGTTTTTTTATACAAGTGGAGGGGGGCCTTGAGAGACAGAAACCAAACTGGCTTTTTCCATTTCTTTACATATTTAACTATAAGTGTAGGGTGTAATATACATTCAAAGACGATGGCTGCATTGCCAATATGCATAGATGGAGAGGAAGACAATCTGTTTTGTGTGTAGAATAGGCCTACCAATGAAGAATTAAACTGTTTTTTTGGATGATTTATTACCTCAACAATTAGATTACTTGTCTCTAAAACAGTTGGAGCACTAAATTGGGTTAATTTAGGCCCAAAAACATGGATTTTCCAAAAAAATAGCAAAACAAAACCAAACAAAACCAAAACCAAAACCAAAACACGCAATGGCAGTTTTGCAAAACCAAAACCAAAACCAAAACACGACGGTAATCCAGATCCAAAACCGAATCCAAAACCAAAACACGGGGGTCAGTGACCATCTCTAGTTATACTGTACCTCCTGCTCTGTGGCCAGCAGCCGCAGCCTGGTGAGCCTACTCTTCAGGAGATCATTCTCCCGCATATAGCTGCTGAGCTGCAATAGAGAGAATTACATTTAGATCTGAGTATATGAATACGTAGCGCACACCATATTGTATATTTGTGTAACACATTGTGTAGTGCCCTCTCCTCGCACAAAGGGGCTTATTTGCAGGGTACGGTTATGTTGCTGCGCCGCTGTGTCCAAGTTTCTAGGAGGCTTTGATTTGTACCATAAATCAGACTATAAATGAACAGAATAAGTGCGGATCGTTCCCTGTCACTGTATTACATTATTTGGCAAACAGAAGACTACGTAGGGGATTTTTTGGACGGAGTAAACGTAAGACCACCTGGATGTCCTCTTTTTTATTAAACAAATGACAGAATTTGACCAATTTTACTGTAACACTGTTTTACTGTAGAATTTTACTGTACAACTATTATTATATCTGGAGTTCTGTAGCATATTCTGATGTGATATTATATAAATATCTACTTATAAATCACTGCAGCCATTTATTCCAGAAATTATGACTTTTTTATGCTAGTAAGGCCCAATGTGGGCATTAGATGGAGGAGACAGATTCAGCGCACTGTCTTGTAGGATAACGAGAACGATGGGCCCTGATACAATAGCAGTTAGGACACTGGGGCAATAATCCAGAGGACAGAGCGTCTCCATGCAAACTACTGTGGAAGACCTTGAAAAGAGATAAATAAAGCTCTGGGTTGAGAGCATAGTTAGTTGTCTACTCTCCCGAAATTTTCCGGGAGGCTCCCAAATTTCGTGGAGTCCTCCAAAGCTCTCGGAAGAGTAGGCAAACCTCCCGGGCCTTGAATTTCTGTATTTTATAGTAGGGGCGGGGCTATAGTGACGTAACGACATCGCAACGCCTCCTGCTACCCTCAGTCACATGATCTGTACTCTGGATCTCCTGGATTACAGATTTAAAAAGTAGGCAAATATGGTTGAGAGTGTTTATGTTCTATGAAATTGGGAGATATTACTACTTGATGTGTTTATATGAATACACCCGGGGTGATTGCTAGGTATATAATACACCCGGGGTGATTGCTGGGTATATAATACACCCGGGGTGATTGCTGGGTATATAATACACCCGGGGTGATTGCTGGGAATATAATACACCCGGGGTGATTGCTGGGTATATAATACACCCGGGGTGATTGCTTGGTATATAATACACCCGGGGTGATTACTGGGTATATAATACACCCGGGGTGATTACTGGGTATATAATACACCCGGGGTGATTGCTGGGTATATAATACACCCACGGTGATTGCTGTATATACTACAGTAATAAAGTGTGTGAACAAAGCTTCAGTTTTGGTCTTATGGGACACTTGCGAGGAGAGAGTGCACCACGGCTGTGACTATCATCACATTGAAATATTAAGTGATATAATGATGGACTGACCAGGCTTGATAGCAGCTCCTCTCTTCCTTCAAGGATGTCGCATTTTCTCTCCTGTCCAGGGAATAATGCAGATATAAGGTCAGTTTTAGAGTGTGAGAGAGAAATAAGAGAGAAAGAGAGACAGAGAGAGAGAGTGACAGAGGGCGAGAGAGAGAGAGAGAGAGAGAGAGAGAGAGGGTGAGACAGAGACAGAGGGTGAGAGAGAGAGAGACAGAGAGAGAGTGACAGAGAGTGAGAGAGAGAGAGAAAGAGAGAGAGTGACAGAGAGTGAGAGAGAGACAGATAAATGTATGTCACACTTTCCGTACTTTTATTTTTCAGTACAGACAGTGGGCATCACATTATTAATCCCGTCTATAATGTGAATAGTAGGAAACTGAATCTGTACCGTGAGTCAGTTTCCAGCCGTTCGCATGGTGAGGGATATTAACCTTTTAGTGTCCCACTGCCACGCGGATGTCGGAGCAGGAACTGATGTGAATGTATATAGTCTCCGTAAGAGTAATGTGTATATGTTGCCGCTATATATATATATATATATATATATATATATATATATATGTATATATATAAATACATAAAGCGCTCCTGAAAGCTGGAGGCTACACATGAAGCGTGGGATCATGCACAATGACATGTCACACACATGGTTCATAGTATCACAATGGCCATATTCCAATCATACCTCCCAGATGTCCTGATTTAGGTGGGACAGTCACGAATTGACGCCATTGTGCCGCCATTCCACCAGTCGGCACGTTTGTCCCCAGACAAGTTGGGGGGTTTGTTAGAGAAGGGGAATTGGAGACAGCCTAATGCTTCAGAAGCGCTTAGCACGGCCCCAGAGACCGTCACACGCCCCTCAGCCTGGCATGACCACACCGTGTTGTGATTACCTCTGTACGTGTATGTTTGTATGTATACAAATGGTTATAGATAGTTGTCATACCAACTGCTGCTTGATCCACAGTTCTTCTGCCTCCACTTGCCGGCTCTCCCCCAGTTGTTTCCACAGGGTCTCAAGCTCATCATTATTCGACCTGGATAGACAAGTAGAGAATACATTCTTATTTACCTGCTTATTTAATATACACCAGTGCCAGACAAACAGCCAGGCATACTCCGATCGGTGAGCAACAGGAAACGGGATCCATGGTACAAATAACAATCAGTTACAGGTTGTGAGTGTGACAACTATGGGGGGAGGGCCCTTGACAACACCACTAGAACTTTGAAAAAAAAATCCCACCCCGACCATAATAAGGGATTTCCTGTTTCAGCCGTTACAGGCATCACAGGACGCACCAGATTGGGTGAGTGCAGGTACGTTTAATTTTTTTCTTTTATTATAATATAATTTTAGCTTTTTGTGGCGTTATCACTTTAATGTTTGCTGATAATACAAATGTTTCCCCTTTGCGATAAGGTGATAGCAGGGTTCAGAAACAGCACGTAATAGAAATTATCTCTGTAAAGAGCAAATGATGGAATATTTACATTTAATTATTCACATTCAATGCAGTTTAAAATGTGCAACATAAAATAAAACAAATATTTAAACTTACATACAGGAAAGGAGAATCTACACTGGGCAGTGGGCTATATATTATTATCGAGGAGAGGACAGGTCACTGCCTCCCACAACTTCCACAAAATCATCTAATTAAATACTCTGTGATGATGGGGCACCTGCTCCTTCTACTATATAATTCTCAGTCTGTGGCTTCCTGCTGCCTCCATTACCCATCCACACATCATGTCACTGCCCCTGTCACATGCAGTCCTGTCCTCACTGACACATCACTCATCTCCTGATATACTCTGTGCTGTGCTCTAAACATTAACAGGTTCTCTCATACTTATCACATGCACCTTCACAATTAGACCTCACCTCATAACTCCTGTAAACAGCTTTCAATTGAGAGACTTATGAAAAACACAGTGGTGTGTTTGACTTCTTCGCTCTCTCTGAGCTGCCTCTCTGCACTGTCCCTGGGCAGTGTGGTCACTCACTATGATGTCAAGTGCGTGATGTCACAGTGCGTGATGTCACCAGGGCCTGTTGAAAGAGGCAGACCTGATAAAATAGGGACACTGCTGTGGCAAATTATAATGGGGGGTGTTTAGGAGCTGCCCATCCAAGCTCAGTTGTGTAAGAATGACCTTGGAGTGTGGAGCTCAGCCTGTGTTCCAATGAACATGGGGATATGTTCTTAATGTGGGCAGCACGGTGGCTTAGTGGTTAGCACTTCTGCCTCACAGTTCTGGGGCCCAATGGGGCAGGGACTGATGTGAGTGAGTTCTATGTACATTGCTGTGGAATCAGTGGCGCTATATAAATAAATGGTGATGATGATGAATGTTCATTGTTGAATATATGGAATATATATCATAGGTGAAGGGGTTGCTGTATTTCCTGATGACAATTAAGGTCCAGGAAGGGCCCACAGTACATATTATGGAATTCAGAGTGAGACACATGGAGTGGGGTGACGTTATCTCCACCCAGAGTCCACAGGGTTTAGTCCACCACATTAGAGAACTCTATATGGGCCCATTTCCAAAGAGGAAGGACAACTATGGCCTTACCCATATGCCCCGGCAGTCCCTGGTTATGTAGGACAGTCCCCACCAGAGTCATGGCTGCGTAGATAGGGGGCGCAGTTAGTTTTATCACGAGGAAAGCAGAAGGAATGATTATCAATGATTGGGGAGCGGGGATGTCTGACAATAAACATTGTTTACAAACTGCAGACTATGTGGGGTGTAATACATTTCCATTTGTCCCCCTTCACATAAGAACACTCCTACAGTGCTCCATTTATTCTGGGTTTTGGAACTGCCCCTATAAAAGCACTGTTTTCAGGTATACAGATTCACCTGTGTAAGGTGGAGAGAGAAACATCCAAACTTGTAACACATAACTAACCCCCCCCTATTCATTAATTTCCACTACTTTTACATCCTTCGCCTAATATACTGCACGATGGCTCAGTGGTTAGCACTTCTGCCTCACAGCACTGTGGTCATGAGTTCAATTCCCGACCATGACCTTATCTGTGAGGAGTTTGTATGTTCTCCCCGTGTTTGAGTGGGTTTCCTCCAGGTGCTCCGGTTTCCTCCCACACTCCAAAAACATACTAGTAGGTTAATTGGCTGCTAACAAATTATTGACCCTAGTCTGCCTGTGTGTTATGGATTTAGACTGTAAGCTCCAATGGGGCAGGGACTGATGTGAGTGAGTTCTCTGTACAGCGCTGCGGAATTAGTGGCGCTATATAAATAAATAAATAGCGATGATGATGATATACTGCTCTGTTTAGACTTCTATATAATGTCAGACATTGCTGCTTTTTCTACCTCGCTTCTGGCAGACCCGGGGGCAGCTTGATGCTGGATTTCATTCCCTCTAGCAGAGGCAGCTTACTGGGGAAAACAGGTGCTTAATAATGATAATAATAATGAAAACGTGTTCTCACCATTAATGTAAATGTGCTAAACATGGACTTCTGAGTCCTTCTTGATGGTCATACCTGGAAACCGGAGCACCCAGAGGGTAGAACATACAAACTTCACACAGATAAGGCCCTGGATGGGAATTGAACTCATGAGCCCAGCGCTGATCATCATCATCAACGTTTATTTATATAGCGCCAGCAAATTCCGTAGCGCTTTACAATTGGGAACAAACATTAATAAGACAATACTGGGTAATACATACATACAGAGAGGTAAGAGAACCCTGCTCGAAAGCTTACAATCTATATGACAATGGGAGTTAGAAACACAAGGGCATGTGCTACATCATATTGCACAATGGACCAGCCAGACTGCAAAGGTAAAAGTACTGAGTGGGCTATGTGTGTTGCAATGTTGGTCAGAAGGTTGTTGTCTTGCGTTAGCAGTGTAGAGGATGGTAATAGGGTAATCTAGGGAAATTAAGATGATGGTTGAGGAATATCATAACCTTGTCTGAAGAGGTGGGTTTTCAGTGAACGCTTGAAGGTTTGAAGACTAGAGGAAGTCTTACTGTGCGTGGAAGGGAATTCCACAAAGTGGGTGCAGCCCAGAAAAAATCCTGTAACCGAGAATGGAAGGATGTGAGGAGTGTGGAGGAGAGACGTAGATCTTGTGCAGAACGTAGGTATCGAGTAGGGAGATATTTTGAGACAAGTGAGGAAATGTATGTCGGTGCAATTTTGTTGATGGCCTTGTATGTTAGTAGAAGAATTTTATATTGAATTCGTTGAAATACAGGCAGCCAATGTAGAGACTGACAGAGTGGCTCAGCAGAGGAATAACGGTTTGTAAGGAAAATCAATCTAGCCGTTGCGTGCAAAATAGATTGTAGGGGTTCAAGTCTGACTTTGGGAAGACCAGTAAGGAGGGAATTGCAATAGTCGATGCGGGAGATGATGAGTGCATGAATTAATGTTTTTGTGGTGTCTTGCGTCAGATATGTGCGTATTCTGGAAATGTTCTTTAGGTGTATGTAACATGATTTAGATATAGAGTTGATGTGGGGAATAAACGACAGTTGTGAATCAAGGATTACACCTAGGCAACAAGCTTGCGGGGTGGGATTTATATTCATGTTATCAACAGAAATAGAAATGTCAGGCAGGAAGCTTCTGTTTTTGGGTGGGAATATTATTAACTCAGTTTTTGAAAGATTGAGTTTGAGTTGGCGAGAAGACATCCAAGATGAAATGGCAGAAAGACAGTCAGTAATGTGAGACAACACAGATGGTGAAAGATCAGGAGAGGATAGATAAATTTATGTATCATCCGCATAGAGTTGATACTGAAATCCAAAGGAACTTATTAGTTTTCCAAGAGAAGTGGTGTAGATAGAGAATAGCAGAGGACCTAGGACTGAGCCTTGTGGAACTCCAACTGATAGGTGTTAGGAACCCCTCCAGCCGACACAACATAGCCCGGAGTCTACTCTACCAGTCAGGTGTTCACTGGAGCCCCTGATGGTGGGGACAGACTGGGCTGCAGACTGACAGAGGGTCGTGAAGTGTGCACCGGCTGGGGAGAACCCAGGCAAGCGGAGTGGAATCCAAGCAGAGGTCAGGGGCCGGCAGCAGACAACAGTACGAATATACAAGCTGAGGTCAGGGGTCACGAGCAGACAGGAAGGTCGGTATTCAAGCCAGAGGTCAGGGTCACGAGATTCACAAGCAAAGTCCAAATCTAAGCTAAGGGTCATACACGGGTAACAGTCCAACAGGTTTTCACCAATTTCAGGCAGCAGCAGAAACAGGAGCAGATTAAGCAGACAGGAACTGGACGCTATAACCGGCAGGGAGGCTAAGCCCTCCCTTCCTTATATACAGAGTTTGGCCATTCAGGGCTTAGCCCTGAAATACATCCCAGGTGCGCTACCCAGCTAAATTAGCCCGCAGGCTACACTAGCGCATGCGCCCGGCTGCCTCACTTGCCGGGGTGCATCGATTGTTATACACGGCGTCCGGCCGTTGCCTTGGCAACGGTCGGGCCCGAGAAACCGGAAGTGACGCCCCGGTCGTCATGGGGACAGCCAGGACGTTCACTGACACCGGAAGTGAGTCGCGGCGGTGCCCAAGGCCGCCTCGGCTCCTGACAATAGGAAGCGGAGCAAAGGTGGATCCAGAGAAGTTAACACTGAAAGAGCGATTAGATAGGTAGGATGAGAACCAGGATAGGACAGTGCCTTCAAGACCTAGGGTTTGTAGCGTTTATATGAGGAGAGAGTGGTCAACAGTGTCAAATGCAGCAGAGAGATCCAGGAGAATTAGAAGAGAGTATTGGTTATTATTTTTTGCTGTGATCAAATCATTGACAACTTTGGTCAGCGCAGTCTCTGTGTAGTGTTGAGAGCGAAAGCCTGACTGAAGAGGAGCCTGACTGAAGAGGATCCAATAGGTTGTTTGCTGTAAGAAAGTGTGTGAGGCGGGAGTAGGCAATTCTCTCGAGAAGCTTGGAGGGGCATGGGAGCTGGGAGATGGGGCAGTAATTTATGAGAGAGTTAGGGTCAGAATTCTGTTTTTTTTAAATGGGAGTAATCACTGCATGCTTGAAAAGTGCTGGAAAAATACTAGTAGAAAGAGATAGATTACAGATTTTAGTTAGAGGGGGAATGAGTACAGGAGACAGGGACATACCAATTTGAGAGGGAATGGGATCAAGAGGACAGGAGGTAGAGTAGGAAGATGAGAAGAGAGTAGAAACTTCCTCTTCATTTGTGGGATCAAATGAAGAGAGAGTGTCAGAGGGTGCTACAAAGGAATTGAGCAGATTGCTTGTCAAGGGAGATACCATTTCAAGCCTGATCTTATCAATTTTGTCCTTGAAATAGGAAGCAAGATCCTGTGCACTGATGTTAGTTGGAGGATTTGGAGCAGGAGGATTCAGAAGAGAGTTAAATGTGTTAAAGAGGCGTTTGGGGTTAGAAGCCTGAGCATAGATGAGAGATCGGTAGAATGCTTGTTTAGCAATGTCCAGAGCATTTCTGTAGGAGTGGTAGATATCAGTATATGTTATGAAATCATTAGAGGCACAAGATGTACGCCAGTGACGTTCTGCTTTACGAGAAAGTTTTTGTAGAGTTCGTGTTACTGTAGTGTTCCACGGTTGGCAACGAATTCTACGGGAAATATGTAGTGTCGCTGGAGCCACTTGATCCAGGGCAATTGCTAGGGTTTGATGAAAATGGGGTACTGCCCGATCAGGGGAGGAGAATGTAGAAATTGGGGAGAAAAGGTGTTGGAGAGAGGTGGAAAACTGTTGAAAATCAATAGAGTTGATATTCCTGCGGGTACGAGGAGGCTTGGAAGAGTTTGACACTAGGGAGGGTAAAGAACTGGGGGTGAGCAAGTATCTAATAAGGTGATGATCCGAGAGGGGGAAAGGAGTGTTAAGGAAATCAGAAACTGAGCATATTCTAGAGAAAACAAGATCAAGACAGTGACTATCCTGATGAGTAGCGGATTCAATCCACTGGGAGAGGTCAAGTGTGGAGGTTAGAGAGAGTAGTTTGGAAGCAGCATTGGAACGTGGATTAGAAATAGGGATGTTGAAATCACCCATGATGATGGTGGGGATATCAGTAGATAAGAAGTGAGGGAGCCATGCAGAGAAGTGTTCA
Organism: Mixophyes fleayi; assembly: GCF_038048845.1. Taxonomy (NCBI): domain Eukaryota; kingdom Metazoa; phylum Chordata; class Amphibia; order Anura; family Limnodynastidae; genus Mixophyes; species Mixophyes fleayi. Next base: position 116,890,731 of record NC_134404.1, read on the forward strand.
AGAAATTGATGGTGTGGACCAGGGGGGGCGATAGATGACAGCAACATGCATAGAGAATGGGTTAAAAATCCTAACAGCATGTACTTCAAAAGATGTGAATGTGAGTGATGGGACACTTGGTATAACTGTGAATGTGCACTGTGGGGAGAGAAGTAGTCCAACCCCCCCTCCTTGTCTGCCTCCTGGTCTGTGGGTGTGGGTGAGATGGAGGCCACCATGTGAAAGGGCTGCAGGTGAGGCAGTGTCTGAATGCGTGAGCCATGTTTCTGTTATTGCCAGAAGGTTTAGGGTTGTTTAAGAGGAAGAGATCATGTACGGAGGTAAGTTTGTTACAAACAGAGCGTGCATTCCAAAGGGCACATTTAAAGGACTTTGCAAGAGAGGGGAGACAGGTTATGTGTTTGAGGTTTGCCAGATTTCTGTAGTGTTCAGATATATGTGTGTGGGAGAAGTGAGGGGGACCTGGATTAGGTGATATATCACCTGCTAATAGAAGAAGGAAGGAAGAAAGGTAGGTAAGATGATTGTAAGATGTGTGTCCTTTTAGTTTCTGACGGCAGGGTGAGGCTGTTAAAGTTATTGAATTTAAATAGGAAAAGAGTTCATGAGTGTTCACTAGAGGTGAGTGAAGTAATGAAGGGGCAATGTGGACAGAGGTGTGTGTTGCAGGATGGGTGAGGGATGATATAGTCCTAAAGATAATGCCATGAAAAGAGATAAAGAAAAATATTTTGGCAAGCATTGGGACTATTAGTCAAATAGCAAAAATGAGGAATTAAATGAATTGCCTAATTGATTGCAATGTCCAGTGTAATCAGATAAGTAGTGCAGAGCTAGGATGCAGCAAATGTAGTGTATTCCTGGATGTCTGGATAGTATAACGTAATGATGTGGGGAGCCATGTGGGGGAGTGGGTGGAAGTGTTGAATGGAGAGTAATAAAGAGCTGGTAATTGAATAGCTGAGATTTTGCAGAATCATGGGAGAGGAGACTGGTTGAAAGACAGTATAATTTCTTCTTACTTGTGATGGTAAACAAAGCTTAAATAAAATTGAAGTACAGTGCTGAGATAGGGGACTGAAATAACTGTAGCATGGTTAGGGAGTGGTTGAGCAAGTAGTACAGCAGTCTGATTAAACAGAGTGGATTTTGCATTGAAAGCAGACTGATAAATAAAACAAACTTTCATGAGATGAGAGGAAAATGAGATCAGAGTCCAAAGCAGTCCTCATGTTGCATGTAGCTTGTAGCCAGGGAGAGTTGAAAACATCAGAGGTGGAATATGGAGTTTCAGGTGAATACTGACAGTTGTCCTTGTGAAGCTGTGTTAATAGGCAGAAAGTTCTTCTCCGGTTTCCTCCTGTTCAACTCCGGTATAACTCCGAATTATGCTGTTTAAATTTTTTGTTTCACACTTGTATCTATACACACTTAGAACTATACACACTAACTATACAGCCATCACTGGCTTTGCAGCCATTCTACTTTGAATATATCTGAGCCACAGTGAGCACCCGCTATCAGCCATCTCTTAAATTATCGGATACACTACGGACATTTATTTACCAGAACACATCAGTAATGGGATGGAAATGCTGTACTCCGCCTAGTTTACATTTTTATGAATGTCACATTCACATGCAGATAAGAATATCTGATAGGTGTTTGGGGGATGAATCTCTGTACTGTGTATTAAACTGCATACCATTGATTTACCTCTTTATTGCACCAAACCTCTTTACTTGTTAACTTAACACCTAAAACCTTATCTATAATATAATCACACTGACAACAACTTGATTTTGGTAAAAAAACAGGTCCCAGTTTTTTAAATAATAAAAGTATGGTGGCGGCGAGAGCAATCAGCCCGGGCTTACAAGGACGTGCCCCCATAAAGCAGGACGAGGGGTCCCCCACACAAAGGGACCAAGGGCCAGGTTGCTTCGAAGGGGTTGTGACATGCGGCCAATCAGCGATACCATCGTGTGAATTAGCCGCTGATTGAAACATCTCCACATTACCTCAGTCTTAGAAGACAATACATTACATTGTCAATTAATTACATTTTCTTCTGTTACCAGGTGACCAAACAAACTCTGGTAGCAGCCCCATCACGGTAGTCCCATTGTCTCTTTGGACCTCTGTCTCTCAAGCTGACCGCGTTAGCCTGCATAGCTGTCCAGGAAGATGAGGGGGTCGGGCGAGTGGAGAGTGTCGCAGGCCCCTCTGCAAAACCACAACAAACAGAATCAGGTAATTACCCTTATTGTGTACAATATAGAATATAACACCACTAGACTTGTGTATATTCCTGTACCATTGTTCACTCTCTACCCTTGTTTTCTTTTCCAGGATTAAATGGATAACTCCAAATCAATTTGGTTTAAGATATTTTATTCACTTTTTCTTAGATGCGGAGCCACCACCCACTGTGAGTGACCAGTCAGAGGAGCAGGAGGAGGAGCTGTGAGAGATCCCGCCCTCCTCACCGCCTTCTGGTCCTGCACATTGTCCATCTGTGCGGTCACTGGAAGCAATAGATAAATGGGACAAGACCACCAAAGAGCTCCTAATAACCATCAATCGCAGCCTTCGGTAGAAGAAGCACCAGGAAGGAGTGCCAATTAGCACAGAGAAGAAGGGCCTGATGGAGAGCATTTTGAACGCTATAAATGGGTTTGGCCAATCCCTGCAGCCATACTGAATCGGCTGCTCGCCGTGGCTCCAGAACCTTCCCCCACATGTGACCCCAGTGAGCCTGAGCCTAAGGAAGCAGAGGACTCAGGACCTGGCTCTGCTCCTACAGCCCCCAGCTGAAATAACAGCAACATATTGTAAAAAATATATAAAAATTATAAACTGCATAACCTGGATGTGTTTCACTCTCTTAACCATAACCTCCTAATGACATATACAAGCTTACTTAACTTATCTAACAATAAAGACACTGAGACATATGAAAGTGGCTAAAGAAGGTCACAGTTTATTAATTATTAAATAAATGGCGGTGAAAGTGAACCGTGAGACAGCTAAATCAAACTAATATTTGGAACCAAGCGTGGATGGCTGACTCCACGTACCCGGGACACATCCTTAACTGCCTGGCCAATGCTAATTCTGACGTCAGAGTGACTAAGCCCCCTCCCGACTACGCAATGGCCGCCCTCAGATGCGGGCCAAGGGATCCTCATCAAAAAGGACTGCGTCACGTTCCTGGATGGGGATAGCACCTGTGGTCAAACAGCGATAACGCTGTAACGATCAGCCACTGCCCACAGTGACTTCCTACCAACTGTGCCTGCTCTGTGACGTGGGGAGGAACCAAATTAAAACTCATACGCCACGGAAGCAGGGAGGTCAATAAAGGGCATGGGTGGGTGGGATCTCGAGCAGTAAATGAGAAAGGACATGTGACATGCTAGGACTTATATAGACAGATCTCCAGGCACTCCCCTTCCTTCTTCACTGGTTGGCCTGGGATGTGGCATCTTACTTGCAGGTAAGGTTAACCTCACTTACTGCCACATATATATGCGTCTAAGTGCTTTCGTCCATATGAGAGTACAGGTTGTTCATAGTCATGATGGGCAACATGTTCAGATGAGTAGATAAAATATATTCTGCATAGTGAAACGTGTGTTGAGTCCATTGTGAATTTTTTTTGCTAAAGAATCTGCTATAAACACATCGCAGCCACATTCTCCTACAGCGTGTATACATCATGGACTAAAAGTATCATTCCAAATTTCAATGGTGTAGGCCATCAATTACTATATATTTAGATTATACTTACAGCTGAAGTGTTGCTGAATCACATAATAATCGTCCGTTTCTGCAAGAAGCTCCTATATGTCAGGAAAAGGAGACAGAACATTTCTTTTTTTAAAAAAAGTAGTAATAAAAATGATATTAATTAAAAATAACATAGAAAACATTTAGCATAATATATAAATCATATGAAGCCAGAGTACCACTGACACATGCGGGATGGATACCATCTACATGTAGGAGCAGAAATCGACATTCGGCAGAACAGGCAATGTTTTTCCAGTCTTCAAATGTCCAGTTTTGGTGAGCCTGTGCCGCTGTAGTCCATAGTTTCCTGACGTGTTTGGCCCCCTCCAGACCTTTAGTCACACCCCTCTCCCGGACTACACTTGCCGAAAGTAGGCAAGTGTGCTGTAATCTGTGATGTAACTGCATTATAACATTGATGTTTTGCTAAACTGCATTATTACAGGTGTAATACGCAGCTTACTGTGTTTTCCCCTCCAAGATCCACATTATTTTCTGGGTAGAAAATATACTGAAAAGTTAATGTCCTCTGAATATTTTTATAAATACTCCCATCCTCTCGCTGGTCAATTTCTTGCCCATTTCTTTTCCAATTCTTGGTCCCTGTCCTGATATAATGACATTTATTAAAGATTGGGGGGTACATAGGGGGAGGCAAACTGGGGCAGCTGTCGCAGGCAGCAATATTTAGGGGGCAATAGAACAAAAACTATTATAAAAGTCTTATGTCTGATACCTTAACCTCTTTACCTCCTTCATCTTAGCACTTATAACCTGAATTAATGACACGAGACCTGAAATAGGGCACAAATAAATGATTTATTCATAAACATGGTGGAGGTGAAATAAGCAGTCAGTCCGACGTGTGCCAGGCAAAACCCAACTGTCCTAGCATATCCTTAGGACTAGAAACTGGGGAACAACCAAACCCCTGGGTTCAAGTGGGGGACCAACCAATCAAACCCCGGGCGCACATATCTACCTGGACGGGGCACCACGTCCTGAATCTACCGAACCCGCCCCTCCTCTGGGCTATACTGGAAGCAACCACAGGGCAGCCCACAAGGGCGGTGCCTGAAACCGAGACTAATAGCCGATTCACTCGAAGGGAGGCGGGTTCACCATGCCCAATACCGTAATGTGGCCCAAACCACTGGCCGTCGACTGTACTGCTTTTCCGGCCATAACTCCATCCGTCTTCACCGAGAGGTATGCTGTTGCCAACGCTGATATCCATCAACAGAGCATCCAGTCGCATCCTCTTCTCATCAAACGTAACCAGGGAGGGTGGGTGGGCAACTTCCAAACTGCCAAGGACTGAGCAAACTCCGCCCATCCAACTTATAGTCCTAAACCCCTCCCCTATGACACCAGATGGGCGTACCCAAAGATTAACTGTTAACACTCCAGAGAATAGCTCAGTTAAAGATACAGCAAAGCTTTTATTATCCTTCGGTCCTATGCAGATCTCAGTTCTTATAAAAGTCTTATGTCTGATACCTTAACCTCTTTACCTCCTTCATCTTAGCACTTATAACCTGAATTAATGACACGAGACCTGAAATAGGGCACAAATAAATGATTTATTCATAAACATGGTGGAGGTGAAATAAGCAGTCAGTCCGACGTGTGCCAGGCAAAGCCCAACTGTCCTAGCATATCCTTAGGACTACAAACTGGGGAACAACCAAACCCCTGGGTTCAAGTGGGGGACCAACCAATCAAACCCCGGGCGCACATATCTACCTGGACGGGGCACCACGTCCTGAATCTACCGAACCCGCCCCTCCTCTGGGCTATACTGGAAGCAACCACAGGGCAGCCCACAAGGGCGGTGCCTGAAACCGAGACTAATAGCCGATTCACTCGAAGGGAGGCGGGTTCACCATGCCCAATACCGTAATGTGGCCCAAACCACTGGCCGTCGACTGTACTGCTTTTCCGGCCACGCCCGGATCCCTAGGATCCGCGGCCCGCCACCATACTAAAACCTTCTGATGCTAAAAACACATAGATATCCCGAACAAAAATAACCATGCCTTCATCGCTCAAATGAACTCCGTCCCCCCTATATAGCGAGGGGCTCTGATAACGAATACTCGGGTGTACAATCCGCCAACCACCCATGGAACGTAAAAACCGTGAAACCACCGAATTAATTTTCCTCCTTACTCCATCAGCAACACGCCCTTCAGGGAACGCACGCCAAGCCATCCTTGGCACAATATCCGACCAGCAAATGACAAGGGAAGGCCACGATGCTTGCACCCAAGCCAAATCCTCCTGGATACGCAAAATCAAATCCACCGACTTGCACCCTCCTATGTCATTACCACCCAGATGAATAACTAGGACCTGGGGTACCCCTTGGACGACAACATAACTACTCAGGAGATGCCGAAAACCAGACCATCTAAGACCTCTACGACCTATCCACTGCACTACCATTGCCCCCTTAAACAGAGAAGTATCCTTAGCTGCCCTGTGCAATCGAGCCCAGTGAATATAAGAGTGTCCCAGCACCCAGATGCGCAGCGGGGTCCGATGGTCTGTAGGGTGGAGAAAACCAAACATTAGTCAAAAGCAACCATACGTGTTCATACATCCAGGAAACGGAACTCAGAGAGCCCCTATGATGTTGAAAATTTGAACTTGACAAAACCACAGAAAGCACAAGAGCTAACAAATGCTCAGCACACCAGACACAAACACCCAAGAACACGCCCACACCGACAAAAGAAGGAAAAAGGTTTTGGGCGGAGGCACAGACGAAGGTGAAACCATAAAACCCAGTGGGAAAAAAATGGAGAAAGCCCTTCGAGCCCGACCTCCAAAGGCCCGAGCAAGTCTAAGACCTGTGCCACCACCGCAGGAGATAGATAGGTAAAAGATAGGAAGATTTAGGTAAGGAGAGCAGGACGAACATAACGCTTATATACCTTGGTTTTCCACCTGCCAACACCCTGTATGGCCCGTTCTGATGCCCCAGCCAAAGCTGCAGACGTGGCAGCACCAATTCTGAATGAATGAGTGCCGAACTGGGATCCGTCCAAGCCCAGCTTAGACAATGTACGCTTAAACACTGCCGTAAACTGGTACCGGGTGAGGGGGGTACCATCACCATGCACCAGCCACGGAATTGCAGACACAGGACGAATAACAGCAAATTCGTTCATAATAACAACAGGGCAAACTAAGAAACCCACCTTTGGGGCCAATGTAACCCACTGCCCTCTACCTAACTGGTCAGACTTTGATCTCCTGATTTTACAACATACTGAGGAAGGGGAAATAATAACATGCTGCGCCAACATTCCTGACAAAGGACAAGACTTAGAAGAGGCCACTACCTCACTTACTCTAAATGCTCCAAAATAAAGCATGACAAATGCTGCGCGAAATAAGGCTGTCTCAAATGCATCACGTGCTACTTCCTTAATAGCCCCCAGCAATTCCGTCAACAAAGCCTCACCGATGGGCCGTCTTCCATCCGGAAGCGCAGGGCGCTCCCTCGCCCAACCCTTTAATGCTTTGGCTATAATAAAACTTTTCGTGTAATCGACCTCATTCCTAAGCCTGGTAAAAAAGGATATCCCGGCCAAAGCCCCTGACACTGCCGCTTTGGACTTATCGGACTTGAAACCTGCCCAAATATACGCTAGCATTAGCTGATGCCCTGAGGCCACTGACTCGCGCCCCTGGTCCCGGAACGCACACCAGTCATGCCAAGCCGACCGATACTTCTCCCTGGTAGCGGGTGCCAATGATGATTCAGCCAGACCCTCTACTCCGGCTTGACAATAAGTGGGACAAGGTGAACCCGACAGGGATGCCTGAGGTGCCAAGGCTCGAAATTTCTCCCATTCCCCCCTAGATAATGAATCTGCCAGCGCATTATCCACCCCAGGAACATGTTGCGCCCTGAAGCTAATGTCATCGACTAAACACCTCCATACTAATCTCCTCAAAAGTGTGATGACCGGCTGAGAGGTGGCCTTCTGCCGGTTGATTACTTGCACGACACCCAAATTGTCACACCAGAAAACTATCTGTTTCCCTACTAATCTGGGGGCCCACAATTCAAGGGCGACTATGATCGGGAAGATTTCTAACAGCAACAGGTTAGCAGTCCAGCCGGCCTGCACCCATTCTTCTGGCCACCGCTCAGCGCACCAGTCACCTGCGAAATATGCCCCGAAGCCCACACCCCCTGCCGCATCAGTATGTAGCTCCAGCTCCTTACTAGACACAGGGAGAGAAGGCCACAACCTAACCCCGTTGAAATCCCGCAGGAAAAGATCCCAAACTGCCAAATCCGTCCGGATTTCGGCAGATAGCAGTACTCGACAGTGAGGTCCCTTACGCCCTGACGTTGCCCTTTCCAGCTTCCGACAGAACACACGACCCATTGGGATTACCCGACAGGCGAAGTTAAAAAGTCCCAGTATAGACTGAGTCCTTTTCAATGACATCCCTTCAGACCCAAGCGCCACCCCTATAAGCTCCCGCAGTTTCACTACCTTCTCTATTGGAAGCCTACAAAGACCCAAGACCGTATCGATCTCGATGCCTAAATACGCTAAACGGGTAGTAGGACCCTCAGTTTTATCATGCGCGACCGGGACACCAAGTGACTGAAAAAGAGCCCTAAGTGAAAACAAAACATCCCCACAGGTGGGTCCCTGGCTTGGGCCCACTACAAGGAAGTCATCCAGATAGTGTGCCACGCCCTGGTGACCGGTTCCGGCACAAACGCACCAGTGTAAAAACGTGCTAAAACACTCGAAGAAGGAGCATGAAACTGCGCACCCCATAGGGAGGCATTTATCCACATAGTAACCATCGCTCAGATGGAAACCCATGAAAGGGAACGAGTCCGGGTGCAATGGAAGAAGCCGAAAGGCCGACTCGATGTCAATCTTCGCCATCAAAGCCCCGGGCCCAAAAGATCTCACCATCTCCAGCGCCTCCTCAAAAGACTGATACACTACCCTGCAGAATTTTTCAGGGATGGCATCATTAACCGATGCACCCTTTGGAAAAGAGAGGTGGTGAATTAGGCGAAACTTCCCCGCAGCCTTTTTAGGAACCACCCCTACCGGCGACACTACCAGGTTCCGATAAGGAGGGTTCGCAAAAGGCCCAACCATCCGCCCGAGCGCCACCTCTTTACGCACCTTCTCCGCCAAGATTTCGGGGAACACCGTTGCAGATTTTAGGTTAACCATCGAGGCGGTCTCGACAGACCCCTCGATAGGTAACCAAAAACCATGCCTAAAACCCTCCCGTAAAAATTCCGCAGCCCATCTTATTGGGTAGCGGTCCAGCCAGCGGCCGAGATTGACCACGTTAATTGGCGACGCGGCTTTCCGCAGGTCCGGAAGCCGTTCGACTTCCGTCGCCACCCCCTCCTCGACTCTGCCTGTCACAAGTCTTAGCTGGGTGACCTCCACCGCAGCGGGTGCAGGTGTGTGAGAACCTACACGCCGCTCCGCGCAGGCAACCGGACTTGTTAAAAGGGAAACAGCGGCCCCTACCCTCAAAGGGCGCGGCACCCCTGCCGCGCCCCGACGGCCGCCGCCAACCTGAACCCTGTGAAGACTCTCCCCCGCCATCTTGGGACACCTGTAACCATACCTCCACATCCTTGAATCCCAACATGAGGCTCGCATGTCCATCATATTTCTCCCGAAAAGCTTCATCATAGGCCAGCCATACCCCGGGGCGTGATGATGCATACATCTCATGGATCATGTGTAAATATTTCAACATGTCCATCCACTCTGTAGGGCGCGTTTCTAAATAACACGCCGCAAAAAGGTAGGCCCCCATAAGCCAGTTCTTGTATGACCTATAACTCGTCTCCCCAGCGCCACCCCGTGTGAGGGCTTGGGCTACCGCTTTTTTCCCCTTATTGGTCATAGCGAACATGTCAATGAGTCGGCCTTTACGAATTCTGTCTCTGACTACCATTCTAACCCCCTGCAGTATCCCGGTACTAGCACAGCGCAGCTCCTCGTCACCTGTAAGACGGGAACCTCTTGCCTGCCTAAAACGCCCGTCAGCCGGCCTAGCTCCAGCGCGCGGTACAAAATGCTTGCGCAATTTCTTAATCAGTTTCTTGGAGGAAGACCCAGACATATCTGAACCCGTACTAGAGCTATAACAATCGGACCACACGGATTGCACATCAGGTACATCAGACAAATCACGCTCACCTGCCAACGCCGAACCAGTCTCAGAACCCTGCGTCCAGCCTTCGTCCCCGGACCATGCCTGGTGACGGCCGACTTGCTCCGCTCCAACGAAACGCTCCTCCTCATACTCACCGGCCACTGCTGAGAAAGAAATGTTACTACCAGAAGCTTGAGACTGGGAACCACGGGACGTTGCTCTATGCTCTCTGCCATGATCTGAACTCACCCCCTGACCCAGCTCCCAGCCCGACACTTCCCTATAATTCTCCGCCCCCAGGGACTCACTCACCGGAACACCCCCATCGTGTGACTCGCGCCGCTCGTCCGAGCCGTGCGTGCCTCTCCTATGCCCAGACCAGGACCGTTGCCCTGGGCTCCTACCCATGACCTGAGACCCCGAAGAACCCCGCACCTGACCCCTATGTTCCCCGGAGACTGAGTGACAGGACCCCCCTCTTCCCACTGGGATGCCCCTAACACCAGAACCCACAGGGGCCACTGATGCCTCCCCCCGAACCACACTGTTGCCCCTGCTATGAACCCTATGTGCCGCTGAACCTGCTGAGGCACGATCTGCCTCTGCATTCTGCACCCTTACCGGGCCCAAACTGCTCCTGCTACCCCTGATGACTGAACTGGCTCCCACTATGCCCGTTGAGGAGCTATCTGCCGCTGGAACCCGGGATAATTGGAGAGAAGGGGGTCGCCCCACCTCAGGACCAGGATGCCCGCCCGCCCTAACATTGCCGCCATGAACCCGCTGCCCGCGGGACTGCTGAACTCTACCAGCAGCGGGTGGAGGGCCCCCCGCCGCTATACTACCCCCCGAGGACCACCTGTCTCTTCTGGATGCTCTCTGCCCGGGGATAACAAGCCCGCCAGCCACCGGAGAAACCGCCGCGTGAGCTGACCTCGACCGGAAGTGACGGCCGTCACTTCCGGTTCTGCGACCCCCGCTAACGCCACCATAACCCTCGGCGGATGCCCGGGCAGGAGGAACCCTCAGCCTGCCACTGAATCTCCGTGCAGGTGAGGGAGGGGAACCGCTGGGCCTAGCGGAGGAAGGAAGGGGACCAACACCCGCCATTACCGCTGGGGGATGCACCCGGGGAATTGGAAGGGAAAATTGGGCCAAAATGCAACCCCACCAAAAACGGGAGGGGGGGGAGGGGTGGGGGGATTAGCGGGAGAGGGGGGGGGTAAGGGGGGAGGCTAGCAGAGAAGGGAGGAAAAGGAGAGGGTTGAATTTAGTAAAAGAAAAAGAAACAGAGGGTTGAGAAAATTAGCTGAGAGTGACACACACGCTAGTGGGAAAAGCAAGAGAAAAAAAAAAAGGGGAGTACAAGCAGGAAAAACAGGAGACAGAGAGGAGGAATCAGATACTTATCAGGATCCACGTCTGCACGCTGCAACTTCCAAACTGCCAAGGACTGAGCAAACTCCGCCCATCCAACTTATAGTCCTAAACCCCTCCCCTATGACACCAGATGGGCGTACCCAAAGATTAACTGTTAACACTCCAGAGAATAGCTCAGTTAAAGATACAGCAAAGATTTTATTATCCTTCGGTCCTATGCAGATCTCAGTTCTTATTATTTTCAAAATGCCAACTTTCTTGGTGCAGATATAAAATATAAATGGTATTTACTTTGGTAGCTCTAATAATCTAATAATGCTTAAAATGAAAATATTTGTCTTTTATAATGTACACAAATCATATACAAATGTTTATGGTAGATGTCTTTCTTAACATTAATGAATTAATTTAACACAGGGAACCGCAGTTGGGGGCAGACTATTCTGTAGCAGGTGAAATGGGTGTCGGATGGTTTGTTAAAATGTGAGTTAGTTAAATACACTAAATTTTAGTTTCCAGCCATCACCTCTTGATTTACAATGGGCAAATTGAAGTTTCGGCGGCACAAATGCAGCTCTGGAACCGCAGTGGTTTTTGCAGCTGCAGTCTCAGTTAATGTTATAGGTTTGCAGGGCAGAATGGTCACAGTTATAGAGGAATTGACATCTGCACACAACGGGGAGGCGTTTGGTGGAATCAGGGCGTTCAGTTCCTGGCGCGTTACAGAGTAGGTACACCGATGCACCTCATTTTGCAGAGCAGCGCATGAACGAGATTTGAAATGATTGTAATGAGGTGTGTCCCTTGCCAGGTGCGGCCTTTCCCACTCTGCAAAAGAATTTTAATTTTACACCAGCTCAGAACTGGGAGTACTCAGCCGTCCGCACTAGTATTCGGAACTTAAACTAGCCCCCTAGTTGGAGCAAGAGATACATCAGTAAACCAGCGTACTTCTGTGTGCACCTGAGTTTGTCTTGGACATGACTGTACGAGAACACCCTTACTGTATATTGCCTACGTGTGCTCGCCCATTCCCCACCCTGTTCACTCCCCTAAATCGGTGGCTGTAGTAAGTGTCTTTGCACTCAGAGGTGACTTGGACGTGGCTGCGTTCTATTGCGTACCGTCCGGGTCTGGGCAAGCGCAGGGTATTTTCTGCTGACGATAGCACCCATTTGCGGGATACGTTCCTTAATGACTCAAACCTAAGGTGTGCATTGAATGAGGCACCTGATTGGACCTGAATCACAGCTATCAATTTAGATGCTTCATTTTTATCCACATTACTGACCATAGGAGATGGAATAGCTTGGACAACTGCATTCCTCTGTACTGAAAACAGTCTTCCTTCCCAAGCTTCCCTTCCAGAACCCAAGTCCCCTGGAATCTGCCATAATCCACAGACTAGACTAGCTTTAGAGAGTTGCAGACATATGCTCACATTGAAACAGTGTAATAGTCACAAACAATCTGGGGTATCTGCAGTATGCATGACCAGTATCCTTGAAGAAGAGGGGCAAGTGCAGCATTTGGAGGGGGGATTTGAAATGTAAATGGTGTCGTAAAATGATCACAGGGGAAAACACATGATATTAATTTTTCCTATTTTGCCATCTCTTTTTGGCTATTAAAAGTATTTACCACTTTGAGATTTTTACACATTTTACTTTCTAACATCATAGAATCATAATGGATTTATCCCAGAATCCCTACCACTGATAAAAACATAACAGTCCACAATGCTAAATCAAAATAGCTAAACATTTTTCTTAAGTAATTACAAATATAAAACAGACAACGATTGCTTGAGTATTTTGCCCAAGTAAACCCTGCTGTAATTAGTTGTCTTCAGAGGTCACATAAGTAATTGGATCCCACCTGTGTACAATTAGTGTTTCACGTAATCTGAAAATAAACACACGTGTCTGTGAGAGGTCTTAAAGTTGGTCAAAGCTTCATCATGAAGTTCAAAGAAAATTCAAATAGAACATGTTAATGATCAGCACTGGTCAGAAGAAGGTTATAATGATATTTCCAAACTGTTTACCATCCCCCAGAGCACTATCACATCCATCATAAAGAAATTAAGATAATGTGGCACAGCTGTGAATTTGTCTAGAACAAAACTGAATATCCCTCCGAGAAGGGCACTTGTCAGGGTACCCACCAAGAGGAGCCTGGCAGCTCTGTCAGTTTAGATTTCCATTGCAGAGTTGATAGAAACTATCCATAGGACAACAGTAGCCTGCCTACATGAAATCTTGCCTAGAATTTGTCTGAAAGCATGGGGAAGATCTTTATACCAAGTGGAGAAAGATTATCTGTCCTGATGAGACCAAGATTGAATGTTTGGCTTCAATGCTAGGCAGAAATCTAACGCAGCACGTGATTCCAAAAGAACGATCCCTACATTGAATCATGCTGGTGGTATAATGTTATGGGATTTTTCCTCTGCATCAAGGACTGGAAAACTTGATAAAATCGAGGGCAAAATGAGTGGACTAAGATGTAGCCAAATCTTGCAGGAAAACCTGCTGCAGTCAACAGCCGGTCAGTGAGCCGAAGCGTACAGCAAATGCCACATTGGAGTGGCTTAAATACCGAGCAAATCATTGATCCAGAGTAGCCCGGTCAAAGCTAAGTCACATTCCCAATCTGTGGAATGGTTTGAAAATTCCCCACCAAGGGTCCTCTTGTAACTGAAAATGACAAAGCAGAATTGGCGAAAATTGCAGTTTCTTGGTGTGCAAAGCAGGTAGAAGATTGCCCAAATATACTCACGGCTTTAATTCCTGCTAAATGAGTTTCTACCAAGTATAAAAATAAGGGTGTGAATATATATGCAACCAGTCTTTTTTTTTTGCAATTATTTAAACTAAAGCTTTAGAGATGTATTTTATATTTGTCAAATGTATTTAGATCGGTGTTAAGAATTACCATATAAATTCATTTTGATTACATAATATAAGAGAAGAAAATAAAATAAAATGGGAAGAGTGGGGGAGGGGGTGAACACTTTTATATAACACTGTATATAATAGACACACATGGATGGTATATATGGGTCCTGATTAGTATAATTTACAAATAGCATTATAAAATAAATATACAATTTTCACTCTGCATCTTTTGAACAATGTTTCATGATTTGGGGGGATTTCGATCATCTGTAATAACTCCCCAATGAAGAGCAATAAAACGAGTTTGAAATGTTCTTGTTCCACCTCAACTCTCATAGCGCATCGATTTCTGGCCGCAGGAAACGTATAAATGATGTGACAGTAAAAGCTACTTAAATAGAGAAGGTTGGTTCTCCCAGGTTTTGTAAGTTACTCAGTATTGTTTAATCGGAAACATATGAAAAAGGGTCGACGCTTGATGTTCCCCTTTGGAAAGTAGCATGGGTGAAAGAAAACACCTCTTCTCTGGTCAACCACGTTATTAAGTACAGTCCATCGTTAAACAGCGATCTACATTACAATGAAAGCACTGGCTAAACATACACTAGGAGGTCTTGATGAAGTTTGATTTCACATGATTGCCCTTTTGTGCATATAATTTACATATAAAACTGTTCTCTCTGTGCTGTTAGCCATTATGCAATGTGATATTTTGTTATTATAATTATAACCGGGCTTGTTCATCAAAGGGTTTTTAGCTGACAGGAGTTGAACCCAATGCGGTTTTCTGCTGCTGCAGCCCATGCATTTCCAGGTTCTACGCTCTGTGCAGTCAGACATGCCCCTCTGCCTACCACCGCTATAACACATTGGTTATTTCAGTTACTGACGCCTCCCTGTGAGCTTGAACCATTGCGCACCGTTCTCTGTAAACTCCAGAGGGGATCAGCACTTTCTGAGATGATCAAACCACCCGGTCTGGCATCAACAATCATTCCACGATCAAATTCACTTGGATCACTTTTCTTCCCCATTTTGGTGTTTGGTCTGAACAACAACTGAACCTTTTCAGCCTGTCTGCATGCTTTTATGATTGTGTTGCTGCCACATGATTGGCTGATTAGATATTTGCATTAACGAGCAGGTACACAGGTGCTTCTTGGCCTTTTGGCTAAGAGTAGGTGTACATGCCCATGGATGCAGTGGGGCTTAAAGACTCCCCCCTGTAGGCGATGGGCCGTCACCTGGTCCTCTGGCCAAGAGGCCGGCTGCCTGGAGCCCGAGTTGCTAGATGCCCAAAAATGCATTGTGGAGAAAGAGGCACCTGTGCACAGAGTAAGGCCCTCTGCACCTTTAATTTTCAGGCAGCACCATTTTTTTCGCCCTAGCCTGTTGGCCGAGTGCAAGCATCATTTTTATATTTCCGTCCGAAAGGCTGGGGCCTTATGGCACTTATTTATTTATTTATTTATTACACTTGGTACCAAGCACTCTTTTGATTATGTGTCTTTGTTTTTGCCACATTAAGTAGGGGTTTGGGTATAGGATCTTATGGGCGACCCTCTTTCCCCAAGTCATCTGAGGCTCCCTCCTTTTGGAGGGAGCCTTTTATGTCGGTGATATAAAGGGGCCCTCCCTAGCTTCAGCAAAGGAGGGACTGAAGATCTCCCTTTTTTTCCCTCTCTGGGGCCTTTTGGCTTCTACAGGATGGGGAGGCACAGGGCCCTTTCCCTTTTGGGAAGGGTCCAAAGTCCCAATTTCCCAGCACAGTTTGCACTGCACCGGGTGATTCTGAGTCATGTACCTCGGAAATAAAAAAAAATAATAATAAAAAAAAAGTAGGGTGGTATTGGTTCACATTATGAGAGGGGGTCTCCATGCTCATTGCCCCCCCCCCCCCCCCCCCCCTGCTCTAGTGGGAGCCTGCTTCTAGCTGTAGCGCTGGTTAATGATTGGTGAGAGGAACTTCTTTAAAGAAATGTATATCTATATATTTAATTAGACATTGTAACAATAAATGACAGTATGAAAGAAACAGTACTAGACTCTGGTTCAATGGGTTTATTGCGAGCTCCTGCAGATGTTATGGATCTCCTGTGCGAGCTCCTGAAGATGGTATGGATCTCCTGTGCGAGCTCCTGCAGATGGTATGGATCTCCTGTGCGAGCTCCTGCGGATGGTATGGATCTCCTGTGCGAGCTCCTGAAGATGGTATGGATCTCCTGTGCGAGCTCCTGCAGATGGTATGGATCTCCTGTGCGAGCTCCTGCAGATGGTATGGATCTCCTGTGCGAGCTCCTGCAGATGGTATGGTTCTCCTATGCTGGTGCAGATGTTTTAGAGGGAGGTGCAGAAAGTATAGGGTGCTGGGTCTTCTACCTGGTTGGTCTGACTCACAGGTCCAGTTCTTACCTTAGTCATCTGATACGGTGTAGATGTCCTGCTGCAAGGAAGCAGTGACAAACAGGAGAGGTCGCCACTCTCTGTAGAGATCCATACGTCCCAGCTGGAGCTGGAACAAATGGGTCTCTACAGAGAGCGACAACCTCTCCTGTTGGTCACTGCCTCCTTGCAGCAGGACATCTACACCGTATGGACTGGGGGACAAGGAGTAGACCAACCAGGTAGAGGAGCCTGCACCCTTTCTCCTGATGGGACAAGCTATTATATGGGAACTGGGCCCTCAACCTTGATAGCAAGGTAGGGCCTCAGGATTAACTCCATAGTCTCCATCATCCCTCTTGTGCAGCTCCTGCAGTTGGTGGTAACGGTCGCGTATGTCTGCAGGAGCACATAGAAGAGCAGGAGCAGAATGCCAGACAGGAGCAGCAGCTTGCAGGACCAGCGCATGAGATTGCATATGATGTTAAATAGCAATCTGAAAGAGAAACTATGTTATAGCGATGAAC
Organism: Mixophyes fleayi; assembly: GCF_038048845.1. NCBI lineage: Eukaryota > Metazoa > Chordata > Amphibia > Anura > Limnodynastidae > Mixophyes > Mixophyes fleayi. The sequence goes on from NC_134404.1 coordinate 116,907,889, forward strand.
AGTTGCAATCATTTTGAAATAATAATAGGAGAATAATTTACCTCAGTCCTGCAATGCTGCTCCTTTTCTGCTCTTTACGTTTTACAGGACTTTTCATCTGCAGTTGCCGCTCCTAAAGGAAAATCAGTGGTGGGATTATGAGGAGTACGACACAAGATCAGCCACTGAAGTTAGGGAAGTCAGAGTTGGCCGGCCATGCTACGATATTGACCATTTGGTCCCATATTGCAGCAAGTTGCCCCAAAATGAACAGCACATTATTTGCTAATAATCCAATTGAAATCAACTAGTTCAATATCCTGCATGGTTAGGTGTTTCTGGTCATCACCCAACTGTACTAATAGACCCTAGTGTAAGCCAGAGGTAAACTGGCTGCTTGGCCAGAGTGCCTGGATCTTGGCCACAATTTTGTTGATGGTGGTCTTGCTGCAATGTACGCCCAGCTTAGAGAGCTTACAGCCTGTAGGGAAAAGAAAGAGAAGTCCTTCCTCATGGTAATGACTGTAACCACCAGGTATCATGCTAATCACTGCCATTGCTGGCCTCCTGCTCCACGTCAATGCACTATACTAGTAAGAGCTCTGGTGTGGTGCAGGAGACCTGGTGAGGTAGGGTCAGAGCACGTATGTTATTAGCACACTGAGCGTCTTAGCTATCTGTCCCTCTCCTGGGATGGGAACCTTTTTTTCTGATAGAAGATGTTTAGTAGTTACAAAAGATGACCTGTGACAGAGGTGGCAGGTACAAATGTCTTACTGCTGACAGTAAATATGATCTCACTTTATATAACATAGAGGAAGGGGCTGATGACATGGACTCACCAGTTCAGCCATCACAATCTCTGCAGGATCTTCCGCAGCCTCCTCCACAGGTTTCATCCTGAAGGACCAGAAAATATTATTATTTAAACTTATGTCTTCTATTCACAAGAGTTACTGATACAGTCCATGGTCATAGTTCCTATCTGGAGGTTTCTCTTCTACGATTTTTTTAATGTAGGATGAGCAACAATTTAACAGTATATAATAGATATTTCTGGAGTTTTTAGAAAATTACAGACAGAGCCTGAATGCAATTAATAGAACAGTATAGACAGATCCTGTCTGGAGTCACCAGTACAGGACTTAAAGACTTCCTGATATTTCTATTACAGTACGGACAGCACTGATTATATACACAAATGTTCCTCTTTAGAACCGTATAGAATGTATGTGTACATGGAATAAACCATATAGATACTAACAGAGAAGGTGCTTCTGGCTGCGGCTGCCACTCCCGCAGGTTCCTGTTGATAATCTAGGGAAAGAGACACAGAGTGAAATAAATTATACACAACAAATCTTTAGGACAAGTTCCATGGGACTCGGATAAGCCGGCCACAGTCTGTCCCCGCAGGTTATTACCAGATTACTATACATTTTACAGCAGAACGAGAGAAAATAATTTAATGGAAAAATTAACAAATTGGTCTTAATAAAAAAATATATATTTTGATTTGGTCTAGAAATTTGTCTTGAAGAGTTCATTTAGCAGCAACTTATATAGAACATGAAACAAGAACCCACTCTGATATTATGCAGGATTACAACCATATAAATATCACTCAGGTCAGACATCCAGTATGATCTCTATATCTGATATATCAGATACTGGAACGTGGACCTATTGTGGGACAACCAATCCAGACTATGAAAAACGTTTCGCCATTGATTACACAAAAACTTTAAGTGACAAGTCCTTGTCTGTGCTGTGATGCCCCGTCCTACTTTACGCTTTATAATTTTTGCTGGTTTTCAGCAACTTGTTGTCACTGACTAATCCTAGTTTCCCCATTGGCCAAACTAAACTAAACGTATCCCGTGTTTTAGGTGGGTAATCACTGTCACCACCAAGCTCCATCACCAGCCTACCAGGAGCCGCTTACACTTCTCTGTGGGGTGTAGCTGCTACAGCACCTCTTTGCTGGTTGCTAAAACCTTCTGACCGTTTACATTGGATTGGTACTGCCGGGTAGATGAACGCACGTAGACAGGAGATGGAATAAATGGTAAGTTGTTGGTCCCAGGACACAGCTGGATTTTATAGATAGAGCAGAATATCTCTCACCCAGACTGACATTATTTTGTCCCTGATGTCTAGCACCATCTACACTGGGCCCCCCAGATCTCTATTGGACCACTGGGTGAGTGGAATCCATAAGTGTTAGACAGAGGTGGATGTAGGGGTGTATATGGTGGTATCGCCATATCGCCACTTCTCCTACTGTTTATACATAAATACAATATACTTGCCAACTCTCCCTGAATGTCAGGGAGACTCCCTGAAATAGGGGTGATCTCCCTCACTCCCTGAAGAGTCTGGCATTCTCCCTGATGCTGAGCCAGTACAAGACGTAGTTGGCTTCGTCATCTGTGGCATGATGACAGTTCAGAAATTGTGTCCTATGTCCATGTATTGATGCCTATGGAGGTGGCCATTTTCATGGAGACCAAGATGTAATAAAAGACTGACAGGTAAGACAACATGACTTCAGGGTCTTAATGACGCAAATATCGCGTGATCTTAGCCCCGCCCCCTGCTGCAATTGCCCAAATTTAGGGGGCAGGGCCAAGCCCGTGCCCGTACGTCCATTTTCCCGGGATCTCCCTGAAGCCAACAAGAAAAAGTTGGCAAGTATGAAATACATTACACATTTACATGTCTGTACACTTTACACTGGGCACACATGTAATAAACACAATAAAATATTTCCGGCAGCAAAGCACCTGCTCCTCCATCCCGCCTGGCTATCAGTTACTACATACATGAGTCCATGTTATTTACTGGTCACACAGCTGTGTCATGTTCTCTCTGCACCTATGAACTGAGTGCCGTGTAAAATGTACCCTCAGCTCTGAAGTGGCGGCACCACGGGTAATGTAAGCAAAGCCACCACCTGAGCGCCACCTCTTTATAGTAACTGTTATACTGTACCTCCTGCTCTGTGGCCAGCAGCCGCAGCCTGGTGAGCCTACTCTTCAGGAGATCATTCTCCCGCATATAGCTGCTGAGCTGCAATAGAGAGAATTACATTTAGATCTGAGTATATGAATACGTAGCGCACACCATATTGTATATTTGTGTAACACATTGTGTAGTGCCCTCTCCTCGCACAAAGGGGCTTATTTGCAGGGTACGGTTATGTTGCTGCGCCGCTGTGTCCAAGTTTCTAGGAGGCTTTGATTTGTACCATAAATCAGACTATAAATGAACAGAATAAGTGCGGATCGTTCCCTGTCACTGTATTACATTATTTGGCAAAGACTACGTAGGGGATTTTTTGGACGGAGTAAACGTAAGACCACCTGGATGTCTTCTATTTTATTAAACAAATGACAGAATTTGACCAATTTTACTGTAACACTGTTTTACTGTAGAATTTTACTGTACAACTATTATTATATCTGGATTTCTGTAGCATATTCTGATGTGATATTATATAAATATCTACTTATAAATCACTGCAGCCATTTATTCCAGAAATTATGACTTTTTTATGCTAGTAAGGCCCAATGTGGGCATTAGATGGAGGAGACAGATTCAGCGCACTGTCTTGTAGGATAACGAGAACGATGGGCCCTGATACAATAGCAGTTAGGACACTGGGGCAATAATCCAGAGGACAGAGCGTCTCCATGCAAACTACTGTGGAAGACCTTGAAAAGAGATAAATAAAGCTCTGGGTTGAGAGCATAGTTAGTTGTCTACTCTCCCGAAATTTTCCGGGAGGCTCCCAAATTTCGTGGAGTCCTCCAAAGCTCTCGGAAGAGTAGGCAAACCTCCCGGGCCTTGAATTTCTGTATTTTATAGTAGGGGCGGGGCTATAGTGACGTAACGACATCGCAACGCCTCCTGCTACCCTCAGTCACATGATCTGTACTCTGGATCTCCTGGATTACAGATTTAAAAAGTAGGCAAATATGGTTGAGAGTGTTTATGTTCTATGAAATTGGGAGATATTACTACTTGATGTGTTTATATGAATACACCCGGGGTGATTGCTGGGTATATAATACACCCGGGGTGATTGCTGGGTATATAATACACCCGGGGTGATTGCTGGGTATATAATACACCCGAGGTGATTGCTGGGTATATAATACACCCGGGGTGATTGCTTGGTATATAATACACCCGGGGTGATTACTGGGTATATAATACACCCAGGGTGATTACTGGGTATATAATACACCCGGGGTGATTGCTGGGTATACAATACACCCGGGGTGATTGCTTGGTATATAATACACCCGGGGTGATTACTGGGTATATAATACACCCGGGGTGATTACTGGGTATATAATACACCCGGGGTGATTGCTGGGTATATAATACACCCACGGTGATTGCTGTATATACTACAGTAATAAAGTGTGTGAACAAAGCTTCAGTTTTGGTCTTATGGGACACTTGCGAGGAGAGAGTGCACCACGGCTGTGACTATCATCACATTGGAATATTAAGTGATATAATGATGGACTGACCAGGCTTGATAGCAGCTCCTCTCTTCCTTCAAGGATGTCGCATTTTCTCTCCTGTCCAGGGAATAATGCAGATATAAGGTCAGTTTTAGAGTGTGAGAGAGAAATAAGAGAGAAAGAGAGACAGAGAGAGAGAGTGACAGAGGGCGAGAGAGAGAGAGAGACAGAGGGTGAGAGAGAGACAGAGGGTGAGAGAGAGAGAGACAGAGATGGAGAAAGAGAGAGAGTGACAGAGAGTGAGAGAGAGACAGATAAATGTATGTCACACTTTCCGTACTTTTATTTTTCAGTACAGACAGTGGGCATCACATTATTAATCCCGTCTATAATGTGAATAGTAGGAAACTGAATCTGTACCGTGAGTCAGTTTCCAGCCGTTCGCATGGTGAGGGATATTAACCTTTTAGTGTCCCACTGCCACGCGGATGTCGGAGCAGGAACTGATGTGAATGTATATAGTCTCCGTAAGAGTAATGTGTATATGTTGCCGCTATATATATATATATATATATATATATATATATATATAAATATATAAAGCGCTCCTGAAAGCTGGAGGCTACACATGAAGCGTGGGATCATGCACAATGACATGTCACACACATGGTTCATAGTATCACAATGGCCATATTCCAATCATACCTCCCAGATGTCCTGATTTAGGTGGGACAGTCACAAATTGACGCCACTGTGCCGCCATTCCACCAGTCGGCACGTTTGTCCCCAGACAAGTTGGGGGGTTTGTTAGAGAAGGGGAATTGGAGACAGCCTAATGCTTCAGAAGCGCTTAGCACGGCCCCAGAGACCGTCACACGCCCCTCAGCCTGGCATGACCACACCGTGTTGTGATTACCTCTGTACGTGTATGTTTGTATGTATACAAATGGTTATAGATAGTTGTCATACCAACTGCTGCTTGATCCACAGTTCTTCTGCCTCCACTTGCCGGCTCTCCCCCAGTTGTTTCCACAGGGTCTCAAGCTCATCATTATTCGACCTGGATAGACAAGTAGAGAATACATTCTTATTTACCTGCTTATTTAATATACACCAGTGCCAGACAAACAGCCAGGCATAGTCCGATCGGTGAGCAACAGGAAACGGGATCCATGGTACAAATAACAATCAGTTACAGGTTGTGAGTGTGACAACTATGGGGGGAGGGCCCTTGACAACACCACTAGAACTTTGAAAAAAAATCCCACCCCGACCATAATAAGGGATTTCCTGTTTCAGCCGTTACAGGCATCACAGGACGCACCAGATTGGGTGAGTGCAGGTACGTTTAATTTTTTTCTTTTATTATAATATAATTTTAGCTTTTTGTGGCGTTATCACTTTAATGTTTGCTGATAATACAAATGTTTCCCCTTTGCGATAAGGTGATAGCAGGGTTCAGAAACAGCACGTAATAGAAATCATCTCTGTAAAGAGCAAATGATGGAATATTTACATTTAATTATTCACATTCAATGCAGTTTAAAATGTGCAACATAAAATAAAACAAATATTTAAACTTACATACAGGAAAGGAGAATCTACACTGGGCAGTGGGCTATATATTATTATCGAGGAGAGGACAGGTCACTGCCTCCCACAACTTCCACAAAATCATCTAATTAAATACTCTGTGATGATGGGGCACCTGCTCCTTCTACTATATAATTCTCAGTCTGTGGCTTCCTGCTGCCTCCATTACCCATCCACACATCATGTCACTGCCCCTGTCACATGCAGTCCTGTCCTCACTGACACATCACTCATCTCCTGATATACTCTGTGCTGTGCTCTAAACATTAACAGGTTCTCTCATACTTATCACATGCACCTTCACAATTAGACCTCACCTCATAACTCCTGTAAACAGCTTTCAATTGAGAGACTTATGAAAAACACAGTGGTGTGTTTGACTTCTTCGCTCTCTCTGAGCTGCCTCTCTGCACTGTCCCTGGGCAGTGTGGTCACTCACTATGATGTCAAGTGCGTGATGTCACAGTGCGTGATGTCACCAGGGCCTGTTGAAAGAGGCAGACCTGATAAAATAGGGACACTGCTGTGGCAAATTATAATGGGGGGTGTTTAGGAGCTGCCCATCCAAGCTCAGTTGTGTAAGAATGACCTTGGAGTGTGGAGCTCAGCCTGTGTTCCAATGAACATGGGGATATGTTCTTAATGTGGGCAGCACGGTGGCTTAGTGGTTAGCACTTCTGCCTCACAGTTCTGGGGCCCAATGGGGCAGGGACTGATGTGAGTGAGTTCTCTGTACATTGCTGTGGAATCAGTGGCGCTATATAAATAAATGGTGATGATGATGAATGTTCATTGTTGAATATATGGAATATATATCATAGGTGAAGGGGTTGCTGTATTTCCTGATGACAATTAAGGTCCAGGAAGGGCCCACAGTACATATTATGGAATTCAGAGTGAGACACATGGAGTGGGGTGACGTTATCTCCACCCAGAGTCCACAGGGTTTAATCCACCACATTAGAGAACTCTATATGGGCCCATTTCCAAAGAGGAAGGACAACTATGGCCTTACCCATATGCCCCGGCAGTCCCTGGTTATGTAGGACAGTCCCCACCAGAGTCATGGCTGCGTATATAGGGGGCGCAGTTAGTTTTATCACGAGGAAAGCAGAAGGAATGATTATCAATGATTGGGGAGCGGGGATGTCTGACAATAAACATTGTTTACAAACTGCAGACTATGTGGGGTGTAATACATTTCCATTTGTCCCCCTTCACATAAGAACACTCCTACAGTGCTCCATTTATTCTGGGTTTTGGAACTGCCCCTATAAAAGCACTGTTTTCAGGTATACAGATTCACCTGTGTAAGGTGGAGAGAGAAACATCCAAACTTGTAACACATAACTAACCCCCCCCCCCCTATTCATTAATTTCCACTACTTTTACATCCTTCGCCTAATATACTGCACGATGGCTCAGTGGTTAGCACTTCTGCCTCACAGCACTGTGGTCATGAGTTCAATTCCCGACCATGACCTTATCTGTGAGGAGTTTGTATGTTCTCCCCGTGTTTGAGTGGGTTTCCTCCAGGTGCTCCGGTTTCCTCCCACACTCCAAAAACATACTAGTAGGTTAATTGGCTGCTAACAAATTATTGACCCTAGTCTGCCTGTGTGTTATGGATTTAGACTGTAAGCTCCAATGGGGCAGGGACTGATGTGAGTGAGTTCTCTGTACAGCGCTGCGGAATTAGTGGCGCTATATAAATAAATAAATGGTGATGATGATGATATACTGCTCTGTTTAGACTTCTATATAATGTCAGACATTGCTGCTTTTTCTACCTCGCTTCTGGCAGACCCGGGGGCAGCTTGATGCTGGATTTCATTCCCTCTAGCAGAGGCAGCTTACTGGGGAAAACAGGTGCTTAATAATGATAATAATAATGAAAACGTGTTCTCACCATTAATGTCAATGTGCTAAACATGGACTTCTGAGTCCTTCTTGATGGTCATACCTGGAAACCGGAGCACCCAGAGGGTAGAACATACAAACTTCACACAGATAAGGCCCTGGATGGGAATTGAACTCATGAGCCCAGCGCTGATCATCATCATCATCAACATTTATTTATATAGCGCCAGCAAATTCCGTAGCGCTTTACAATTGGGAACAAACATTAATAAGACAATACTGGGTAATACATACATACAGAGAGGTAAGAGAACCCTGCTCGAAAGCTTACAATCTATAGGACAATGGGAGTTAGAAACACAAGGGCATGTGCTACATCATATTGCACAATGGACCAGCCAGACTGCAAAGGTAAAAGTACTGAGTGGGCTATGTGTGTTGCAATGTTGGTCAGAAGGTTGTTGTCTTGCGTTAGCAGTGTAGAGGATGGTAATAGGGTAATCTAGGGAAATTAAGATGATGGTTGAGGAATATCATAACCTTGTCTGAAGAGGTGGGTTTTCAGTGAACGCTTGAAGGTTTGAAGACTAGAGGAAGTCTTACTGTGCGTGGAAGGGAATTCCACAAAGTGGGTGCAGCCCGGAAAAAATCCTGTAACCGAGAATGGGAGGATGTGAGGAGAGTGGAGGAGAGACGTAGATCTTGTGCAGAACGTAGGTATCGAGTAGGGAGATATTTTGAGACAAGTGAAGAAATGTATGTCGGTGCAATTTTGTTGATGGCCTTGTATGTTAGTAGAAGAATTTTATATTGAATTCGTTGAAATACAGGCAGCCAATGTAGAGACTGACAGAGTGGCTCAGCAGAGGAATAACGGTTTGTAAGGAAAATCAATCTAGCCGTTGCGTGCAAAATAGATTATAGGGGTTCAAGTCTGACTTTGGGAAGACCAGTAAGGAGGGAATTGCAATAGTCGATGCGGGAGATGATGAGTGCATGAATTAATGTTTTTGTGGTGTCTTGCGTCAGATATGTGCGTATTCTGGAAATGTTCTTTAGGTGTATGTAACATGATTTAGATATAGAGTTGATGTGGGGAATAAACGACAGTTGTGAATCAAGGATTACACCTAGGCAACAAGCTTGCGGGGTGGGATTTATATTCATGTTATCGACAGAAATAGAAATGTCAGGCAGGAAGCTTCTGTTTTTGGGTGGGAATATTATTAACTCAGTTTTTGAAAGATTGAGTTTGAGTTGGCGAGAAGACATCCAAGATGAAATGGCAGAAAGACAGTCAGTAATGTGAGACAACACAGATGGTGAAAGATCAGGAGAGGATAGATAAATTTGTGTATCATCCGCATAGATTTGATACTGAAATCCAAAGGAACTTATTAGTTTTCCAAGAGAAGTGGTGTAGATAGAGAATAGCAGAGGACCTAGGACTGAGCCTTGTGGAACTCCAACTGATAGGTGTTAGGAACCCCTCCAGCCGACACAACATAGCCCGGAGTCTACTCTACCAGTCAGGTGTTCACTGGAGCCCCTGATGGTGGGGACAGACTGGGCTGCAGACTGACAGAGGGTCGTGAAGTGTGCACCGGCTGGGGAGAACCCAGGCAAGCGGAGTGGAATCCAAGCAGAGGTCAGGGGCCGGCAACAGACAACAGTACGAATATACAAGCTGAGGTCAGGGGTCACGAGCAGACAGGAAGGTCGGTATTCAAGCCAGAGGTCAGGGTCACGAGATTCACAAGCAAAGTCCAAATCTAAGCTAAGGGTCATACACGGGTAACAGTCCAACAGGTTTTCACCAATTTCAGGCAGCAGCAGAAACAGGAGCAGATTAAGCAGACAGGAACTGGACGCTATAACCGGCAGGGAGGCTAAGCCCTCCCTTCCTTATATACAGAGTTTGGCCATTCAGGGCTTAGCCCTGAAATACATCCCAGGTGCGCTACCCAGCTAAATTAGCCCGCAGGCTACACTAGCGCATGCGCCCGGCTGCCTCACTTGCCGGGGTGCATCGATTGTTATACACGGCGTCCGGCCGTTGCCTTGGCAACGGTCGGGCCCGAGAAACCGGAAGTGACGCCCCGGTCGTCATGGGGACGGCCGGGACGTTCACTGACACCGGAAGTGAGTCGCGGCGGTGCCCAAGGCCGCCTCGGCTCCTGACAATAGGAAGCGGAGCAAAGGTGGATCCAGAGAAATTAACACTGAAAGAGCGATTAGATAGGTAGGATGAGAACCAGGATAGGACAGTGCCTTCAAGACCTAGGGTTTGTAGCGTTTATATGAGGAGAGAGTGGTCAACAGTGTCAAATGCAGCAGAGAGATCCAGGAGAATTAGAAGAGAGTATTGGTTATTATTTTTTGCTGTGATCAAATCATTGACAACTTTGGTCAGCGCAGTCTCTGTGGAGTGTTGAGAGCGAAAGCCTGACTGAAGAGGAGCCTGACTGAAGAGGATCCAATAGGTTGTTTGCTGTAAGAAAGTGTGTGAGGCGGGAGTAGGCAATTCTCTCGAGAAGCTTGGAGGGGCATGGGAGCTGGGAGATGGGGCAGTAATTTATGAGAGAGTTAGGGTCAGAATTCTGTTTTTTTTAAATGGGAGTAATCACTGCATGCTTGAAAAGTGCTGGAAAAATACTAGTAGAAAGAGATAGATTACAGATTTTAGTTAGAGGGGGAATGAGTACAGGAGACAGGGACATACCAATTTGAGAGGGAATGGGATCAAGAGGACAGGAGGTAGAGTAGGAAGATGAGAAGAGAGTAGAAACTTCCTCTTCATTTGTGGGATCAAATGAAGAGAGAGTGTCAGAGGGTGCTACAAAGGAATTGAGCAGATTGCTTGTCAAGGGAGATACCATTTCAAGCCTGATCTTATCAATTTTGTCCTTGAAATAGGAAGCAAGATCCTGTGCACTGATGTTAGTTGGAGGATTTGGGGCAGGAGGATTCAGAAGAGAGTTAAATGTGTTAAAGAGGCGTTTGGGGTTAGAAGCCTGAGCATAGATGAGAGATCGGTAGAATGCTTGTTTAGCAATGTCCAGAGCATTTCTGTAGGAGTGGTAGATATCAGTATATGTTATGAAATCATTAGAGGCACAAGATGTACGCCAGTGACGTTCTGCTTTACGAGAAAGTTTTTGTAGAGTTCGTGTTACTGTAGTGTTCCACGGTTGGCAACGAATTCTACGGGAAATATGTAGTGTCGCTGGAGCCACTTGATCCAGGGCAATTGCTAGGGTTTGATGAAAATGGGGTACTGCCCGATCAGGGGAGGAGAATGTAGAAATTGGGGAGAAAAGGTGTTGGAGAGAGGTGGAAAACTGTTGAAAATCAATAGAGTTGATATTCCTGTGGGTACGAGGAGGCTTGGAAGAGTTTGACACTAGGGAGGGTAAAGAACTGGGGGTGAGCAAGTATCTAATAAGGTGATGATCCGAGAGGGGGAAAGGAGTGTTAAGGAAATCAGAAACTGAGCATAGTCTAGAGAAAACAAGATCAAGACAGTGGCTATCCTGATGAGTAGCGGATTCAATCCACTGGGAGAGGTCAAGTGTGGAGGTTAGAGAGAGTAGTTTGGAAGCAGCATTGGAACGTGGATCAGAAATAGGGATGTTGAAATCACCCATGATGATGGTGGGGATATCAGTAGATAAGAAGTGAGGGAGCCATGCAGAGAAGTGTTCAAGAAATTGATGGTGTGGACCAGGGGGGGCGATAGATGACAGCAACATGCATAGAGAATGGGTTAAAAATCCTAACAGCATGTACTTCAAAAGATGTGAATGTGAGTGATGGGACACTTGGTATAACTGTGAATGTGCACTGTGGGGAGAGAAGTAGTCCAACCCCCCCTCCTTGTCTGCCTCCTGGTCTGTGGGTGTGGGTGAGATGGAGGCCACCATGTGAAAGGGCTGCAGGTGAGGCAGTGTCTGAATGCGTGAGCCATGTTTCTGTTATTGCCAGAAGGTTTAGGGTTGTTTAAGAGGAAGAGATCATGTACGGAGGTAAGTTTGTTACAAACAGAGCGTGCATTCCAAAGGGCACATTTAAAGGACTTTGGAAGAGAGGGGAGACAGGTTATGTGTTTGAGGTTTGCCAGATTTCTGTAGTGTTCAGATATATGTGTGTGGGAGAAGTGAGGGGGACCTGGATTAGGTGATATATCACCAGCTAATAGAAGAAGGAAGGAAGAAAGGTAGGTAAGATGATTGTAAGATGTGTGTCCTTTTAGTTTCTGGCGGCAGGGTGAGGCTGTTAAAGTTATTGAATTTAAATAGGAAAAGAGTTCATGAGTGTTCACTAGAGGTGAGTGAAGTAATGAAGGGGCAATGTGGACAGAGGTGTGTGTTGCAGGATGGGTGAGGGATGATATAGTCCTAAAGATAATGCCATGAAAAGAGATAAAGAAAAATATTTTGGCAAGCATTGGGACTATTAGTCAAATAGCAAAAATGAGGAATTAAATGAATTGCCTAATTGATTGCAATGTCCAGTGTAATCAGATAAGTAGTGCAGAGCTAGGATGCAGCAAATGTAGTGTATTCCTGGATGTCTGGATAGTATAACGTAATGATGTGGGGAGCCATGTGGGGGAGTGGGTGGAAGTGTTGAATGGAGAGTAATAAAGAGCAGGTAATTGAATAGCTGAGATTTTGCAGAATCATGGGAGAGGAGAGTGGTTGAAAGACAGTATAATTTCTTCTTACTTGTGATGGTAAACAAAGCTTAAATAAAATTGAAGTACAGTGCTGAGATAGGGGACTGAAATAACTGTAGCATGGGTAGGGAGTGGTTGAGCAAGTAGTACAGCAGTCTGATTAAACAGAGTGGATTTTGCATTGAAAGCAGACTGATAAATAAAACAAACTTTCATGAGATGAGAGGAAAATGAGATCAGAGTCCAAAGCAGTCCTCATGTTGCATGTAGCTTGTAGCCAGGGAGAGTTGAAAACATCAGAGGTGAAATATGGAGTTTCAGGTGAATACTGACAGTTGTCCTTGTGAAGCTGTGTTAATAGGCAGAAAGTTCTTCTCCTGTTTCCTCCTGTTCAACTCCGGTATAACTCCGAATTATGCTGTTTAAATTTTTTGTTTCACACTTGTATCTATACACACTTAGAACTATACACACTAACTATACAGCCATCACTGGCTTTGCAGCCATTCTACTTTGAATATATCTGAGCCACAGTGAGCACCCGCTATCAGCCATCTCTTAAATTATCGGATACACTACGGACATTTATTTACCAGAACACATCAGTAATGGGATGGAAATGCTGTACTCCGCCTAGTTTACATTTTTATGAATGTCACATTCACATGCAGATAAGAATATCTGATAGGTGTTTGGGGGATGAATCTCTGTACTGTGTATTAAACTGCATACCATTGATTTACCTCTTTATTGCACCAAACCTCTTTACTTGTTAACTTAACACCTAAAACCTTATCTATAATATAATCACACTGACAACAACTTGATTTTGGTAAAAAAACAGGTCCCAGTTTTTTAAATAATAAAAGTATGGTGGCGGCGAGAGCAATCAGCCCGGGCTTACAAGGACGTGCCCCCATAAAGCAGGACGAGGGGTCCCCCACACAAAGGGACCAAGGGCCAGGTTGCTTCGAAGGGGTTGTGACATGCAGCCAATCAGCGATACCATCGTGTGAATTAGCCGCAGATTGAAACATCTCCACATTACCTCAGTCTTAGAAGACAATACATTACATTGTCAATTAATTATATTTTCTTCTGTTACCAGGTGACCAAACAAACTCTGGTAGCAGCCCCATCACGGTAGTCCCATTGTCTCTTTGGACCTCTGTCTCTCAAGCTGACCGCGTTAGCCTGCATAGCTGTCCAGGAAGATGAGGGGGTCGGGCGAGTGGAGAGTGTCGCAGGCCCCTCTGCAAAACCACAACAAACAGAATCAGGTAATTACCCTTATTGTGTACAATATAGAATATAACACCACTAGACTTGTGTATATTCCTGTACCATTGTTCACTCTCTACCCTTGTTTTCTTTTCCAGGATTAAATGGATAACTCCAAATCAATTTGGTTTAAGATATTTTATTCACTTTTTCTTAGATGCGGAGCCACCACCCACTGTGAGTGACCAGTCAGAGGAGCAGGAGGAGGAGCTGTGAGAGATCCCGCCCTCCTCACCGCCTGCTGGTCCTGCACATTGTCCATCTGTGCGGTCACTGGAAGCAATAGATAAATGGGACAAGACCACCAAAGAGCTCCTGTCACGGGCACTAGGAGTCTTTACCCAGGGATCACCAGGTGATAGGCTTACCAGAGCAGTATAGGTGGTAATATGGTACTCTGGTAGCAGGGTGATCACGGAACAGGAAATAGCAGATGATGAGATGCTCAGGAAAGTCTATGACTAGCAGCACTGGCAATATGGAAGTAGTAATACACGAGGAACTGTATGGACAAAGGACACGTGAAGGTAGTCAGTGGTCTGCGGTAGCAAGTTGTACCACTGCTATAGTGAGGAGGAATGTCCAACAGAAACGAGGAGGTGATGAGAGTCAGCGGTCTGCGGATAGCAAGTTGTACCGCTGTCTGAGTTAAGGAATGGAATCCAAGTGGAGGTATCCGGGGAGTCAGTGGTCTGCGTTAGCAAGTTGTACCACTGCTATGTGAGAGGATACTGGAACGGGTGAAACTGTAAACAGGAGTCAGTGGTCTGCCACTAGCAAGTTGTACCACTGAATATATATGTGAGGAGTTGCACGGGGAGAGACTGCAACACAATATATACACGGGCACCTTGACTTTGATCCACAGTAATATGCACAATATAAATGTATAAATGACTGAACAACACTGCCAATATAGAAAGTCTCTTGAAGTAATCCAGCATGAGATAACACAGTCAATGATGGCAATAGACTCAGCGGATAGTACACTCCAGAGGAGAACCAACACAGTCCAGCAAGGTATGCAATACACAGCACAGTCAATGGGAAGTATGCATACCGTGGTTCAGGAGAAGGCAGTCAGACAGGAGTGCAGAGATACCTGAACGGCAGGAGGCCGGCAGGATGCAAAGTCCCTGGATGGGTGAAGCAGTGGTCTAGCAGGTGCAGCGCACAGGTAGGTAGACCAGCAGGGAACACAGGAAGGCGTGGAGAGCGGATCAGTAGTAGATGGATGAGTAGCGCTGAGAAGTAACAGCAGCGGGTCTCTGCGGGAACACGGAGGTAGCCAATAGCAACCAGTAGGTGCAGTAACGATGGGACACCGGAGCAGAGTTGAACTGGAACAGTTGGTCACGGAGAGTAGCGGGTAGCAATAGTGGCAGCTGACTAAAGGAAACACGGGAGAGTTGACAAGGGCTGAAGACTGAAGCGCACAGGGGCAGCGGATAGGAATCAGCCAAACAGTCACGATGAAACACAGACGGGTTGCAGGTTGAAGGCTGTAGTGCACGGAGGCAGCGGATAGGAATCAGCTAGCAGTCACGATGATGAAACACAGACGAGTTGCAGGTTGAAGACTGTAGTGCACGGAGGCAGCGGATAGGAATCAGCCAAACAGTCACGATGATGAAACACAGACGAGTTGCAGGTTGAAGCCTGTAGTGCACGGAGGCAGCGGATAGGAATCAGCTGGCAGTCACAATCATGAACAGGTGAGTGGATGTGAATGAAAGACTGTAGTGCACGGAGGCAGCGGATAGGCATCAGCTAACAGTCCCAATGATACATGGTAGAGTTGAAGTGATTAGAAGACTGTAGTGCACGGAGGCAGCGGATAGGAATCAGCTCACAGTCACGATGATACAGTAGATGGTAGAAGTGGTATGGGAACCACAGTAGTAGAAGTGGTTTGGAAACCACAGAGGTAGAAGTGGTTTGGAAACCACAGGGATCAGCTGGGCTGAATAAACGAGGAAACACAGGAACACCTTCAGAGACTCATGGGGAATGAGACTCCAAGATCAGGCAACGTGGTGTTGACCACAGGTGCTTAATATAGGGAGGTTGCCTGATCTGCCAATTTAGTTAAAGGAACATACACTGGAGGTATGGAAAGGGTTGCGCATGCGCAGTCCCTCAGGATGGAGGACGGCCACGGTTACTAAATGTCCGGGAAGAAGCACTCACAGTCCGGTGAGTGACAGCTCCTAATAACCATCAATCGCAGCCTTCGGTAGAAGAAGCACCAGGAAGGAGTGCCAATTAGCACGGAGAAGAAGGGCCTGATGGAGAGCATTTTGAACGCTATAAATGGGTTTGGCCAATCCCTGCAGCCATACTGAATCGGCTGCTTGCCGTGGCTCCAGAACCTTCCCCCACATGTGACCCCAGTGAGCCTGAGCCTAAGGAAGCAGAGGACTCAGGACCTGGCTCTGCTCCTACAGCCCCCAGCTGAAATAACAGCAACATATTGTAAAAAATATATAAAAATTATAAACTGCATAACCTGGATGTGTTTCACTCTCTTAACCATAACCTCCTAATGACATATACAAGCTTACTTAACTTATCTAACAATAAAGACACTGAGACATATGAAAGTGGCTAAAGAAGGTCACAGTTTATTAATTATTAAATAAATGGCGGTGAAAGTGAACCGTGAGACAGCTAAATCAAACTAATATTTGGAACCAAGCGTGGATGGCTGACTCCACGTACCCGGGACACATCCTTAACTGTCTGGCCAATGCTAATTCTGACGTCAGAGTGACTAAGCCCCCTCCCGACTACGCAATGGCCGCCCTCAGATGCGGGCCAAGGGATCCTCATCAAAAAGGACTGCGTCACGTTCCTGGATGGGGATAGCACCTGTGGTCAAACAGCAATAACGCTGTAACGATCAGCCACTGCCCACAGTGACTTCCTACCAACTGTGCCTGCTCTGTGACGTGGGGAGGAACCAAATTAAAACTCATACGCCACGGAAGCAGGGAGGTCAATAAAGGGCATGGGTGGGTGGGATCTCGAGCAGTAAATGAGAAAGGACATGTGACATGCTAGGACTTATATAGACAGATCTCCAGGCACTCCCCTTCCTTCTTCACTGGTTGGCCTGGGATGTGGCATCTTACTTGCAGGTAAGGTTAACCTCACTTACTGCCACATATATATGCGTCTAAGTGCTTTCGTCCATATGAGAGTACAGGTTGTTCATAGTCATGATGGGCAACATGTTCAGATGAGTAGATAAAATATATTCTGCATAGTGAAACGTGTGTTGAGTCCATTGTGAATTTTTTTTGCTAAAGAATCTGCTATAAACACATCGCAGCCACATTCTCCTGCAGCGTGTATACATCATGGACTAAAAGTATCATTCCAAATTTCAATGGTGTAGGCCATCAATTACTATATATTTAGATTATACTTACAGCTGAAGTGTTGCTGAATCACATAATAATCGTCCGTTTCTGCAAGAAGCTCCTATATGTCAGGAAAAGGAGACAGAACATTTCTTTTTTTAAAAAAAGTAGTAATAAAAATGATATTAATTAAAAATAACATAGAAAACATTTAGCATAATATATAAATCATATGAAGCCAGAGTACCACTGACACATGCGGGATGGATACCATCTACATGTAGGAGCAGAAATCGACATTCGGCAGAACAGGCAATGTTTTTCCAGTCTTCAAATGTCCAGTTTTGGTGAGCCTGTGCCGCTGTAGTCCATAGTTTCCTGACGTGTTTGGCCCCCTCCAGACCTTTAGTCACACCCCTCTCCCGGACTACACTTGCCGAAAGTAGGCAAGTATGCTGTAATCTGTGATGTAACTGCATTATAACATTGATGTTTTGCTAAACTGCATTATTACAGGTGTAATACGCAGCTTACTGTGTTTTCCCCTCCAAGATCCACATTATTTTCTGGGTAGAAAATATACTGAAAAGTTAATGTCCTCTGAATATTTTTATAAATACTCCCATCCTCTCGCTGGTCAATTTCTTGCCCATTTCTTTTCCAATTCTTGGTCCCTGTCCTGATATAATGATATTTATTAAAGATTGGGGGGTACATAGGGGGAGGCAAACTGGGGCAGCTGTCGCAGGCAGCAATATTTAGGGGGCAATAGAACAAAAACTATTATTATTTTCAAAATGCCAACTTTCTTGGTGCAGATATAAAATATAAATGGTATTTACTTTGGTAGCTCTAATAATCTAATAATGCTTAAAATGAAAATATTTATCTTTTATAATGTACACAAATCATATACAAATGTTTATGGTAGATGTCTTTCTTAACATTAATGAATTAATTTAACACAGGGAACCGCAGTTGGGGGCAGACTATTCTGTAGCAGGTGAAATGGGTGTCGGATGGTTTGTGAAAATGTGAATTAGTTAAATATACTATATTTTAGTTTCCAGCCATCACCTCTTGATTTACAATGGGCAAATTGAAGATTCGGCGGCACAAATGCAGCTCTGGAACCGCAGTGGTTTTTACAGCTGCAGTCTCAGTTAATGTTATAGGTTTGCAGGGCAGAATGGTCACAGTTATAGAGGAATTGACATCTGCACACAACGGGGAGGCGTTTGGTGGAGTCAGGGCATTCTGTTCCTGGCGCGTCACAGAGTAGGTACACCGATGCACCTCATTTTGCAGAGCAGCGCATGAACGAGATTTGAAATGATTGTAATGAGGTGTGTCCCTTGCCAGGTGCGGCCTTTCCCACTCTGCAAATGAATTTTAATTTTACACCAGCTCAGAACTGGGAGTACTCAGCCGTCCGCACTAGTATTCGGAACTTAAACTAGCCCCCTAGTTGGAGCAAGAGATACATCAGTAAACCAGCGTACTTCTGTGTGCACCTGAGTTTGTCTTGGACATGACTGTACGAGAACACCCTTACTGTATATTGCCTACGTGTGTTCGCCCATTCCCCACCCTGTTCACTCCCCTAAATCGGTGGCTGTAGTAAGTGTCTTTGCACTCATAGGTGACTTGGACGTGGCTGCGTTCAATTGCATACCGTCCGGGTCTGGGCAAGCGCAGGGTATTTTCTGCTGACGATAGCACCCATTTGCGGGATACGTTCCTTAATGACTCAAACCTAAGGTGTGCATTGAATGAGGCATCTGATTGGACCTGAATCACAGCTATCAATTTAGATGCTTCATTTTTATCCACATTACTGACCATAGGGGATGGAATACCCTGGACAACTGCATTCCTCTGTACTGAAAACAGTCTTCCTTCCCAAGCTTCACTTCCACAACCCAAGTCCCCTGGAATCTGCCATAATCCACAGACTAGACTAGCTTTAGAGAGTCGCAGACATATGCTAACATTGAAACAGTGTAATAGTCACAAACAGTCTGGGGTATCTGCAGTATGCATGACCAGTATCCTTGAAGAAGAGGGGCAAGTGCAGCATTTGGAGGGGGGATTTGAAATGTAAATGGTGTCGTAAAATGATCACAGGGGAAAACACATGATATTCATTTTTCCTATTTTGTCATCTCTTTTTGCCTATTAAAAGTATTTACCACTTTGAGATTTTTACACATTTTACTTTCTAACATCATAGAATCATAATGGATTTATCCCAGAACCCCTCCCACTGATAAAAACATAACAGTCCACAATGCCAAAACAAAATAGCTAAACATTTTTCTTAAGTAATTACAAATATAAAACAGACAACGATTGCTTGAGCATTTTGCCCAAGTAAACCCTGCTGTAATTAGTTGTCTTCAGAGGTCACATAAGTAATTGGACCCCACCTGTGTACAATTAGTGTTTCACGTAATCTGAAAATAAACACACGTGTCTGTGAGAGGTCTTAAAGTTGGTCAAAGCTTCATCATGAAGTTCAAAGAAAATTCAAATAGAACATGTTAATGATCAGCACTGGTCAGAAGAAGGTTATAATGATATTTCCAAACTGTTTACCATCCCCCAGAGCACTATCACATCCATCATAAAGAAATTAAGATAATGTGGCACAACTGTGAATTTGTCTAGAACAAAACTGAATATCCCTCCGAGAAGGGCACTTGTCAGGGTACCCACCAAGAGGAGCCTGGCAGCTCTGTCAGTTTAGCTTTCCATTGCAGAGTTGATAGAAACTATCCATTGGACAACAGTAGCCTGCCTACATGAAATCTTGCCTAGAATTTGTCTGAAAGCATGGGGAAGATCTTTATACCAAGTGGAGAAAGATTATCTGTCCTGATGAGACCAAGATTGAACGTTTGGCTTCAATGCTAGGCAGAAATCTAACGCAGCACGTGATTCCAAAAGAACGATCCCTACATTGAATCATGCTGGTGGTATAATGTTATGGGATTTTTACTCTGCATCAAGGACTGGAAAACTTGATAAAATCGAGTGCAAAATGAGTGGACTAAGATGTAGCCAAATCTTGCAGGAAAACCTGCTGCAGTCAACAGCCGGTCAGTGAGCCGAAGCGTACAGCAAATGCCACATTGGAGTGGCTTAAATACCGAGCAAATCATTGATCCAGAGTAGCCCGGTCAAAGCTAAGTCACATTCCCAATCTGTGGAATGGTTTGAAAATTCCCCACCAAGGGTCCTCTTGTAACTGAAAATGACAAAGCAGAATTGTCGAAAATTGCAGTTTCTTGGTGTGCAAAGCAGGTAGAAGATTGCCCAAATATACTCACGGCTTTAATTCCTGCTAAATGAGTTTCTACCAAGTATAAAAATAAGGGTGTGAATATATATGAAACCAGTCTTTTTTTTTTGCACTTATTTAAACTAAAGCTTTAGAGATGTATTTTATATTTGTCAAATGTATTTAGATTGGTGTTAAGAATTACCATATAAATTCATTTTGATTACATAATATAAGAGAAGAAAATAAAATAAAATGGGAAGAGTGGGGGAGGGGGTGAACACTTTTATATAACACTGTATATAACAGACACACATGGATGGTATATATGGGTCCTGATTAGTATAATTTACAAATAGCATTATAAAATAAATATACAATTTTCACTCTGCATCTTTTGAACAATGTTTCATGATTTGGGGGGATTTCGATCATCTGTAATAACTCCCCAATGAAGAGCAATAAAACGAGTTTGAAATGTTCTTGTTCCACCTCAACTCTCATAGCGCATCGATTTCTGGCCGCAGGAAACGTATAAATGATGTGACAGTAAAAGCTACTTAAATAGAGAAGGTTGGTTCTCCCAGGTTTTGTAAGTTACTCAGTATTGTTTAATCGGAAACATATGAAAAAGGGTCGACGCTTGATGTTCCCCTTTGGAAAGTAGCATGGGTGAAAGAAAACACCTCTTCTCTGGTCAACCACGTTATTAAGTACAGTCCATCGTTAAACAGCGATCTACATTACAATGAATGCACTGGCTAAACATACACTAGGAGGTCTTGATGAAGTTTGATTTCACATGATTGCCCTTTTGTGCATATAATTTACATATAAAACTGTTCTCTCTGTACTGTTAGCCATTATGCAATGTGATATTTTGTTATTATAATTATAACCGGGATTGTTCATCAAAGGGTTTTTAGCTGACAGGAGTTGAACCCAGTGCGGTTTTCTGCTGCTGCAGCCCATGCATTTCCAGGTTCTACGCACTGTGCAGTCAGACATGCCCCTCTGCCTACCACCGCTATAACACATTGGTTATTTCAGTTACTGACGCCTCCCTGTGAGCTTGAACCATTGCGCACCGTTCTCTGTAAACTCCAGAGGGGATCAGCACTTTCTGAGATGATCAAACCACCCGGTCTGGCATCAACAATCATTCCACGATCAAATTCACTTGGATCACTTTTCTTCCCCATTTTGGTGTTTGGTCTGAACAACAACTGAACCTTTTCAGCCTGTCTGCATGCTTTTATGATTGTGTTGCTGCCACATGATTGGCTGATTAGATATTTGCATTAACGAGCAGGTACACAGGTGCTTCTTGGCCTTTTGGCTAAGAGTAGGTGTACATGCCCATGGATGCAGTGGGGCTTAAAGACACCCCCCTGTAGGCGATGGGCCGTCACCTGGTCCTCTGGCCAAGAGGCCGGCTGCCTGGAGCCCGAGTTGCTACATGCCCAAAAATGCATTGTGGAGAAAGAGGCACCTGTGCACAGAGTAAGGCCCTCTGCACCTTTAATTTTCAGGCAGCACCATTTTTTTCGCCCTAGCCTGTTGGCCGAGTGCAAGCATCATTTTTATATTTCCGTCCGAAAGGCTGGGGCCTTATGGCACTTATTTATTTATTTATTACACTTGGTACCAAGCACTCTTTTGATTATGTGTCTTTGTTTTTGCCACATTAAGTAGGGGTTTGGGTATAGGATCTTATGGGCGACCCTCTTTCCCCAAGTCATCTGAGGCTCCCTCCTTTTGGAGGGAGCCTTTTATGTCGGTGATATAAAGGGGCCCTCCCTAGCTTCAGCAAAGGAGGGACTGAAGATCTCCCTTTTTTTCCCTCTCTGGGGCCTTTTGGCTTCTACAGGATGGGGAGGCACAGGGCCCTTTCCCTTTTGGAAAGGGTCCAAAGTCCCAATTCCCCAGCACAGTTTGCACTGCACCGGGTGATTCTGAGTCATGTACCTCGGAAATAAAAAAAAATAATAATAAAAAAAGAGTAGGGTGGTATTGGTTCACATTATGAGAGGGGGTCTCCATGCTCATTGCCCCCCCCCCTGCTCTAGTGGGAGCCTGCTTCTAGCTGTAGCGCTGGTTAATGATTGGTGAGAGGAACTTCTTTAAAGAAATGTATATCTATATATTTAATTAGACATTGTAACAATAAATGACAGTATGAAAGAAACAGTACTAGACTCTGGTTCAATGGGTTTATTGCGAGCTCCTGCAGATGTTATGGATCTCCTGTGCGAGCTCCTGAAGATGGTATGGATCTCCTGTGCGAGCTCCTGCAGATGGTATGGATCTCCTGTGCGAGCTCCTGCGGATGGTATGGATCTCCTGTGCGAGCTCCTGAAGATGGTATGGATCTCCTGTGCGAGCTCCTGCAGATGGTATGGATCTCCTGTGCGAGCTCCTGCAGATGGTATGGATCTCCTGTGCGAGCTCCTGCAGATGGTATGGTTCTCCTATGCTGGTGCAGATGTTTTAGAGGGAGGTGCAGAAAGTATAGGGTGCTGGGTCTTCTACCTGGTTGGTCTGACTCACAGGTCCAGTTCTTACCTTAGTCATCTGATACGGTGTAGATGTCCTGCTGCAAGGAAGCAGTGACCAACAGGAGAGGTCGTCACTCTCTGTAGAGATCCATACGTCCCAGCTGGAGCTGGAACGAATGGGTCTCTACAGAGAGCGACAACCTCTCCTGTTGGTCACTGCCTCCTTGCAGCAGGACATCTACACCGTATGGACTGGGGGACAAGGAGTAGACCAACCAGGTAGAGGAGCCTGCACCCTTTCTCCTGATTTGACAAGCTATTATATGGGAACTGGGCCTTCTACCTTGATAGCAAGGTAGGGCCTCAGGATTAACTCCATAGTCTCCATCATCCCTCTTGTGCAGCTCCTGCAGTTGGTGGTAACGGTCGCGTATGTCTGCAGCAGCACATAGAAGAGCAGGAGCAGAATGCCAGACAGGAGCAGCAGCTTGCAGGACCAGCGCATGAGATTGCATATGATGTTAAATAGCAATCTGAAAGAAAACTAGGTTATAGCGATGAACAGTTGCAATCATTTTGAAATAATAATAGGAGAATAATTTACCTCAGTCCTGCAATGCTGCTCCTTTTCTGCTCTTTTTGTTTTACAGCACTTTTCATCTGCAGTTGCCGCTCCTAAAGGAAAATCAGTGGTGGGATTATGAGGAGTACAACACAAGATCAGCCACTGAAGTTAGGGAAGTCAGAGTTGGCCGGCCATGCTACGATATTGACCATTTGGTCCCATATTGCAGCAAGTTGCCCCAAAATGAACAGCACATTATTTGCTAATAATCCAATTGAAATCAACTAGTTCAATATCCTGCATGGTTAGGTGTTTCTGGTCATCACCCAACTGTACTAACAGACCCTAGTGTAAGCCAGAGGTAAACTGGCTGCTTGGCCAGAGTGCCTGGATCTTGGCCACAATTTTGTTGATGGTGGTCTTGCTGCAATGTACCCCCAGCTTAGAGAGCTTACAGCCTGTAGGGAAAAGAAAGAGAAGTCCTTCCTCATGGTAATGACTGTAACCACCAGGTATCATGCTAATCACTGCCATTGCTGGCCTCCTGCTCCACGTCAATGCACTATACTAGTGAGAGCTCTGGTGTGGTGCAGGAGACCTGGTGAGGTAGGGTCAGAGCACGTATGTTATTAGCACACAGAGCGTCTTAGCTATCTGTCCCTCTCCTGGGATGGGAACCTTTCGTTCTGATAGAAGATGTTTATTAGTTACAAAAGATGACCTGTGACAGAGGTGGCAGGTACAAATGTCTTACTGCTGACAGTAAATATGATCTCACTTTATATAACATAGAGGAAGGGGCTGATGACATGGACTCACCAGTTCAGCCATCACAATCTCTGCAGGATCTTCCGCAGCCTCCTCCACAGGTTTCATCCTGAAGGACCAGAAAATATTATTATTTAAACTTATGTCTTCTATTGACAAGAGTTACTGATACAGTCCATGGTCATAGTTCCTATCTGGAGGTTTCTCTTCTACGATTTTTTTAATGTAGGATGAGCAACAATTTAACAGTATATAATAGATATTTCTGGAGTTTTTAGAAAATTACAGACAGAGTCTGAATGCAATTAATAGAACAGTATAGACAGATCCTGTCTGGAGTCACCAGTACAGGACTTAAAGACTTCCTGATATTTCTATTACAGTACGGACAGCACTGATTATATACACAAATGTTCCTCTTTAGAACCGTATAGAATGTATGTGTACATGGAATAAACCATATAGATACTAACAGAGAAGGTGCTTCTGGCTGCGGCTGCCACTCCCGCAGGTTCCTGTTGATAATCTAGGGAAAGAGACACAGAGTGAAATAAATTATACACAACAAATCTTTAGGACAAGTTCCATGGGACTCGGATAAGCCGGCCACAGTCTGTCCGCGCATGTTATTACCAGATTACTATACATTTTACAGCAGAACGAGAGAAAATAATTTAATGCAAAAATTAACAAATTGGTCTTAATAAAAAAATATATATTTTGATTTGGTCTAGAAATTTGTCTTGAAGAGTTCATTTAGCAGCAACTTATATAGAACATGAAACAAGAACCCACTCTGATATTATGCAGGATTACAACCATATAAATATCACTCAGGTCAGACATCCAGTATGATCTCTATATCTGATATATCAGATACTGGAACGTGGACCTATTGTGGGACAACCAATCCAGACTATGAAAAACGTTTCGCCATTGATTACACAAAAACTTTAAGTGACAAGTCCCTGTCTGTGCTGTGATGCCCCGCCCTCCTTTACGCTTTATAATTTTTGCTGGTTTTCAGCAACTTGTTGTCACTGACTAATCCTAGTTTCCCCATTGGCCAAACTAAACTAAACGTATCCCGTGTTTTAGGTGGGTAATCACTGTCACCACCAAGCTCCATCACCAGCCTACCAGGAGCCGCTTACACTTCTCTGTGGGGTGTAGCTGCTACAGCACCTCTTTGCTGGTTGCTAAAACCTTCTGACCGTTTACATTGGATTGGTACTGCCGGGTAGATGAACGCAGGTAGACAGGAGATGGAATAAATGGTAAGTTGTTGGTCCCAGGACACAGCTGGATTTTATAGATAGAGCAGAATATCTCTCACCCAGACTGACATTATTTTGTCCCTGATGTCTAGCACCATCTACACTGGGCCCCCCAGATCTCTATTGGACCACTGGGTGAGTGGAATCCATAAGTGTTAGACAGAGGTGGATGTAGGGGTGTATATGGTGGTATCGCCATATCGCCACTTCTCCTACTGTTTATACATAAATACATCATACTTGCCAACTCTCCCTGAATGTCAGGGAGACTCCCTGAAATAGGGGTGATCTCCCTCACTCCCTGAAGAGTCTGGCATTCTCCCTGATGCTGAGCCAGTACAAGACGTAGTTGGCTTCGCCATCTGTGGCATGATGACAGTTCAGAAATTGTGTCCTATGTCCATGTATTGATGCCTATGGAGGTGGCCATTTTCATGGAGACCAAGATGTAATAAAAGACTGACAGGTAAGACAACATGACTTCAGGGTCTTAATGACGCAAATATCGCGTGATCTTAGCCCCGCCCCCTGCTGCAATTGCCCAAATTTAGGGGGCAGGGCCAAGCCCGTGCCCGTACGTCCATTTTCCCGGGATCTCCCTGAAGCCAACAAGAAAAAGTTGGCAAGTATGAAATACATTACACATTTACATGTCTGTACACTTTACACTGGGCACACATGTAATAAACACAATAAAATATTTCCGGCAGCAAAGCACCTGCTCCTCCATCCCGCCTGGCTATCAGTTACTACATACATGAGTCCATGTTATTTACTGGTCACACAGCTGTGTCATGTTCTCTCTGCACCTATGAACTGAGTGCCGTGTAAAATGTACCCTCAGCTCTGAAGTGGCGGCACCACGGGTAATGTAAGCAAAGCCACCACCTGAGCGCCACCTCTTTATAGTAACTGTTATACTGTACCTCCTGCTCTGTGGCCAGCAGCCGCAGCCTGGTGAGCCTACTCTTCAGGAGATCATTCTCCCGCATATAGCTGCTGAGCTGCAATAGAGAGAATTACATTTAGATCTGAGTATATGAATACGTAGCGCACACCATATTGTATATTTGTGTAACACATTGTGTAGTGCCCTCTCCTCGCACAAAGGGGCTTATTTGCAGGGTACGGTTATGTTGCTGCGCCGCTGTGTCCAAGTTTCTAGGAGGCTTTGATTTGTACCATAAATCAGACTATAAATGAACAGAATAAGTGCGGATCGTTCCCTGTCACTGTATTACATTATTTGGCAAACAGAAGACTACGTAGGGGATTTTTTGGACGGAGTAAACGTAAGACCACCTGGATGTCCTCTATTTTATTAAACAAATGACAGAATTTGACCAATTTTACTGTAACACTGTTTTACTGTAGAATTTTACTGTACAACTATTATTATATCTGGAGTTCTGTAGCATATTCTGATGTGATATTATATAAATATCTACTTATAAATCACTGCAGCCATTTATTCCAGAAATTATGACTTTTTTATGCTAGTAAGGCCCATTGTGGGCATTAGATGGAGGAGACAGATTCAGCGCACTGTCTTGTAAGATAACGAGAACGATGGGCCCTGATACAATAGCAGTTAGGACACTGGGGCAATAATCCAGAGGACAGAGCGTCTCCATGCAAACTACTGTGGAAGACCTTGAAAAGAGATAAATAAAGCTCTGGGTTGAGAGCATAGTTAGTTGTCTACTCTCCCGAAATTTTCCGGGAGGCTCCCAAATTTCGTGGAGTCCTCCAAAGCTCTCGGAAGAGTAGGCAAACCTCCCGGGCCTTGAATTTCTGTATTTTATAGTAGGGGCGGGGCTATAGTGACGTAACGACATCGCAACGCCTCCTGCTACCCTCAGTCACATGATCTGTACTCTGGATCTCCTGGATTACAGATTTAAAAAGTAGGCAAATATGGTTGAGAGTGTTTATGTTCTATGAAATTAAGAGATATTACTACTTGATGTGTTTATATGAATACACCCAAGGTGATTGCTAGGTATATAATACACCCGGGGTGATTGCTGGGTATATAATACACCCGGGGTGATTGCTGGGTATATAATACACCCGGGGTGATTGCTTGGTATATAATACACCCGGGGTGATTACTGGGTATATAATACACCCGGGGTGATTACTCGGTATATAATACACCCGGGGTGATTGCTGGGTATATAATACACCCACGGTGATTGCTGTATATACTACAGTAATAAAGTGTGTGAACAAAGCTTCAGTTTTGGTCTTATGGGACACTTGCGAGGAGAGAGTGCACCACGGCTGTGACTATCATCACATTGGAATATTAAGTGATATAATGATGGACTGACCAGGCTTGATAGCAGCTCCTCTCTTTCTTCAAGGATGTCGCATTTTCTCTCCTGTCCAGGGAATAATGCAGATATAAGGTCAGTTTTAGAGTGTGAGAGAGAAATAAGAGAGAAAGAGAGACAGAGAGAGAGAGTGACAGAGGGCGAGAGAGAGAGAGAGAGAGAGACAGAGGGTGAGAGAGAGACAGAGGGTGAGAGAGAGAGAGACAGAGATGGAGAAAGAGAGAGAGTGACAGAGAGTGAGAGAGAGACAGATAAATGTATGTCACACTTTCCGTACTTTTATTTTTCAGTACAGACAGTGGGCATCACATTATTAATCCCGTCTATAATGTGAATAGTAGGAAACTGAATCTGTACCGTTCGCATGGTGAGGGATATTAACCTTTTAGTGTCCCACTGCCACGCGGATGTCGGAGCAGGAACTGATGTGAATGTATATAGTCTCCGTAAGAGTAATGTGTATATGTTGCCGCTATATATATATATATATATATATATATATATATATATATATAAATATATAAAGCGCTCCTGACAGCTGGAGGCTACACATGAAGCGTGGGATCATGCACAATGACATGTCACATACATGGTTCATAGTATCACAATGGCCATATTCCAATCATACCTCCCAGATGTCCTGATTTAGGTGGGACAGTCACGAATTGACGCCACTGTGCCGCCATTCCACCAGTCGGCACGTTTGTCCCCAGACAAGTTGGGGGGTTTGTTAGAGAAGGGGAATTGGAGACAGCCTAATGCTTCAGAAGCGCTTAGCACGGCCCCAGAGACCGTCACACGCCCCTCAGCCTGGCATGACCACACCGTGTTGTGATTACCTCTGTACGTGTATGTTTGTATGTATACAAATGGTTATAGATAGTTGTCATACCAACTGCTGCTTGATCCACAATTCTTCTGCCTCCACTTGCCGGCTCTCCCCCAATTGTTTCCACAGGGTCTCAAGCTCATCATTATTCGACCTGGATAGACAAGTAGAGAATACATTCTTATTTACCTGCTTATTTAATATACACCAGTGCCAGACAAACAGCCAGGCATAGTCCGATCGGTGAGCAACAGGAAACGGGATCCATGGTACAAATAACAATCAGTTACAGGTTGTGAGTGTGACAACTATGGGGGGAGGGCCCTTGACAACACCACTAGAACTTTGAAAAAAAATCCCACCCCGACCATAATAAGGGATTTCCTGTTTCAGCCGTTACAGGCATCACAGGACGCACCAGATTGGGTGAGTGCAGGTACGTTTAATTTTTTTCTTTTATTATAATATAATTTTAGCTTTTTGTGGCGTTATCACTTTAATGTTTGCTGATAATACAAATGTTTCCCCTTTGCGATAAGGTGATAGCAGGGTTCAGAAACAGCACGTATTAGAAATCATCTCTGTAAAGAGCGAATGATGGAATATTTACATTTAATTATTCACATTCAATGCAGTTTAAAATGTGCAACATAAAATAAAACAAATATTTAAACTTACATACAGGAAAGGAGAATCTACACTGGGCAGTGGGCTATATATTATTATCGAGGAGAGGACAGGTCACTGCCTCCCACAACTTCCACAAAATCATCTAATTAAATACTCTGTGCTGATGGGGCACCTGCTCCTTCTACTATATAATTCTCAGTCTGTGGCTTCCTGCTGCCTCCATTACCCATCCACACATCATGTCACTGCCCCTGTCACATGCAGTCCTGTCCTCACTGACACATCACTCATCTCCTGATATACTCTGTGCTGTGCTCTAAACATTAACAGGTTCTCTCATACTTATCACATGCACCTTCACAATTAGACCTCACCTCATAACTCCTGTAAACAGCTTTCAATTGAGAGACTTATGAAAAACACAGTGGTGTGTTTGACTTCTTCGCTCTCTCTGAGCTGCCTCTCTGCACTGTCCCTGGGCAGTGTGTTCACTCACTATGATGTCAAGTGCGTGA
This sequence comes from Mixophyes fleayi, assembly GCF_038048845.1. Lineage (NCBI taxonomy): Eukaryota > Metazoa > Chordata > Amphibia > Anura > Limnodynastidae > Mixophyes > Mixophyes fleayi. The sequence continues at coordinate 116,937,827 of NC_134404.1, forward strand.
TGTCACAGTGCGTGATGTCACCAGGGCCTGTTGAAAGAGGCAGACCTGATAAAATAGGGACACTGCTGTGGCAAATTATAATGGGGGGTGTTTAGGAGCTGCCCATCCAAGCTCAGTTGTGTAAGAATGACCTTGGAGTGTGGAGCTCAGCCTGTGTTCCAATGAACATGGGGATATGTTCTTAATGTGGGCAGCACGGTGGCTTAGTGGTTAGCACTTCTGCCTCACAGTTCTGGGGCCCAATGGGGCAGGGACTGATGTGAGTGAGTTCTCTGTACATTGCTGTGGAATCAGTGGCGCTATATAAATAAATGGTGATGATGATGAATGTTCATTGTTGAATATATGGAATATATATCATAGGTGAAGGGGTTGCTGTATTTCCTGATGACAATTAAGGTCCAGGAAGGGCCCACAGTACATATTATGGAATTCAGAGTGAGACACATGGAGTGGGGTGACGTTATCTCCACCCAGAGTCCACAGGGTTTAATCCACCACATTAGAGAACTCTATATGGGACCATTTCCAAAGAGGAAGGACAACTATGGCCTTACCCATATGCCCCGGCAGTCCCTGGTTATGTAGGACAGTCCCCACCAGAGTCATGGCTGCGTAGATAGGGGGCGCAGTTAGTTTTATCACGAGGAAAGCAGAAGGAATGATTATCAATGATTGGGGAGCGGGGATGTCTGACAATAAACATTGTTTACAAACTGCAGACTATGTGGGGTGTAATACATTTCCATTTGTCCCCCTTCACATAAGAACACTCCTACAGTGCTCCATTTATTCTGGGTTTTGGAACTGCCCCTATAAAAGCACTGTTTTCAGGTATACAGATTCACCTGTGTAAGGTGGAGAGAGAAACATCCAAACTTGTAACACATAACTAACCCCCCCCCCTATTTATTAATTTCCACTACTTTTACATCCTTCGCCTAATATACTGCACGATGGCTCAGTGGTTAGCACTTCTGCCTCACAGCACTGTGGTCATGAGTTCAATTCCCGACCATGACCTTATCTGTGAGGAGTTTGTATGTTCTCCCCGTGTTTGAGTGGGTTTCCTCCAGGTGCTCCGGTTTCCTCCCACACTCCAAAAACATACTAGTAGGTTAATTGGCTGCTAACAAATTATTGACCCTAGTCTGCCTGTGTGTTATGGATTTAGACTGTAAGCTCCAATGGGGCAGGGACTGATGTGAGTGAGTTCTCTGTACAGCGCTGCGGAATTAGTGGCGCTATATAAATAAATAAATGGTGATGATGATGATATACTGCTCTGTTTAGACTTCTATATAATGTCAGACATTGCTGCTTTTTCTACCTCGCTTCTGGCAGACCCGGGGGCAGCTTGATGCTGGATTTCATTCCCTCTAGCAGAGGCAGCTTACTGGGGAAAACAGGTGCTTAATAATGATAATAATAATGAAAACGTGTTCTCACCATTAATGTAAATGTGCTAAACATGGACTTCTGAGTCCTTCTTGATGGTCATACCTGGAAACCGGAGCACCCAGAGGGTAGAACATACAAACTTCACACAGATAAGGCCCTGGATGGGAATTGAACTCATGAGCCCAGCGCTGATCATCATCATCAACATTTATTTATATAGCGCCAGCAAATTCCGTAGCGCTTTACAATTGGGAACAAACATTAATAAGACAATACTGGGTAATACATACATACAGAGAGGTAAGAGAACCCTGCTCGAAAGCTTACAATCTATAGGACAATGGGAGTTAGAAACACAAGGGCATGTGCTACATCATATTGCACAATGGACCAGCCAGACTGCAAAGGTAAAAGTACTGAGTGGGCTATGTGTGTTGCAATGTTGGTCAGAAGGTTGTTGTCTTGCGTTAGCAGTGTAGAGGATGGTAATAGGGTAATCTAGGGAAATTAAGATGATGGTTGAGGAATATCATAACCTTGTCTGAAGAGGTGAGTTTTCAGTGAACGCTTGAAGGTTTGAAGACTAGAGGAAGTCTTACTGTGCGTGGAAGGGAATTCCACAAAGTGGGTGCAGCCCGGAAAAAATCCTGTAACCGAGAATGGGAGGATGTGAGGAGAGTGGAGGAGAGACGTAGATCTTGTGCAGAACGTAGGTATCGAGTAGGGAGATATTTTGAGACAAGTGAGGAAATGTATGTCGGTGCAATTTTGTTGATGGCCTTGTATGTTAGTAGAAGAATTTTATATTGAATTCGTTGAAATACAGGCAGCCAATGTAGAGATTGACAGAGTGGCTCAGCAGAGGAATAACGGTTTGTAAGGAAAATCAATCTAGCCGTTGCGTGCAAAATAGATTGTAGGGGTTCAAGTCTGACTTTGGGAAGACCAGTAAGGAGGGAATTGCAATAGTCGATGCGGGAGATGATGAGTGCATGAATTAATGTTTTTGTGGTGTCTTGCGTCAGATATGTGCGTATTCTGGAAATGTTCTTTAGGTGTATGTAACATGATTTAGATATAGAGTTGATGTGGGGAATAAACGACAGTTGTGAATCAAGGATTACACCTAGGCAACAAGCTTGCGGGGTGGGATTTATATTCATGTTATCAACAGAAATAGAAATGTCAGGCAGGAAGCTTCTGTTTTTGGGTGGGAATATTATTAACTCAGTTTTTGAAAGATTGAGTTTGAGTTGGTGAGAAGACATCCAAGATGAAATGGCAAAAAGACAGTCAGTAATGCGAGACAACACAGGTGGTGAAAGATCAGGAGAGGATAGATAAATTTGTGTATCATCCGCATAGAGTTGATACTGAAATCCAAAGGAGCTTATTAGTTTTCCAAGAGAAGTGGTGTAGATAGAGAATAGCAGAGGACCTAGGACTGAGCCTTGTGGAACTCCAACTGATAGGTGTTAGGAACCCCTCCAGCCGACACAACATAGCCCGGAGTCTACTCTGCCAGTCAGGTGTTCACTGGAGCCCCTGATGGTGGGGACAGACTGGGCTGCAGACTGACAGAGGGTCGTGAAGTGTGCACCGGCTGGGGAGAACCCAGGCAAGCGGAGTGGAATCCAAGCAGAGGTCAGGGGCCGGCAGCAGACAACAGTACGAATATACAAGCTGAGGTCAGGGGTCACGAGCAGACAGGAAGGTCGGTATTCAAGCCAGAGGTCAGGGTCACGAGATTCACAAGCAAAGTCCAAATCTAAGCTAAGGGTCATACAAGGGTAACAGTCCAACAGGTTTTCACCAATTTCAGGCAGCAGCAGAAACAGGAGCAGATTAAGCAGACAGGAACTGGACGCTATAACCGGCAGGGAGGCTAAGCCCTCCCTTCCTTATATACAGAGTTTGGCCATTCAGGGCTTAGCCCTGAAATACATCCCAGGTGCGCTACCCAGCTAAATTAGCCCGCAGGCTACACTAGCGCATGCGCCCGGCTGCCTCACTTGCCGGGGTGCATCGATTGTTATACACGCCTTGGCAACGGTCGGGCCTGAGAAACCGGAAGTGACGCCCCGGTCGTCATGGGGACGGCCGGGACGTTCACTGACACCGGAAGTGAGTCGCGGCGGTGCCCAAGGCCGCCTCGGCTCCTGACAATAGGAAGCGGAGCAAAGGTGGATCCAGAGAAATTAACACTGAAAGAGCGATTAGATAGGTAGGATGAGAACCAGGATAGGACAGTGCCTTCAAGACCTAGGGTTTGTAGCGTTTGTATGAGGAGAGAGTGGTCAACAGTGTCAAATGCAGCAGAGAGATCCAGGAGAATTAGAAGAGAGTATTGGTTATTCTTTTTTGCTGTGATCAAATCATTGACAACTTTGGTCAGCGCAGTCTCTGTGGAGTGTTGAGAGCGAAAGCCTGACTGAAGAGGAGCCTGACTGAAGAGGATCCAATAGGTTGTTTGCTGTAAGAAAGTGTGTGAGGCGGGAGTAGGCAATTCTCTCGAGAAGCTTGGAGGGGCATGGGAGCTGGGAGATGGGGCAGTAATTTATGAGAGAGTTAGGGTCAGAATTCTGTTTTTTTTTAAATGGGAGTAATCACTGCATGCTTGAAAAGTGCTGGAAAAATACTAGTAGAAAGAGATAGATTACAGATTTTAGTTAGAGGGGGAATGAGTACAGGAGACAGGGACATACCAATTTGAGAGGGAATGGGATCAAGAGGACAGGAGGTAGAGTAGGAAGATGAGAAGAGAGTAGAAACTTCCTCTTCATTTGTGGGATCAAATGAAGAGAGAGTGTCAGAGGGTGCTACAAAGGAATTGAGCAGATTGCTTGTCAAGGGAGATACCATTTCAAGCCTGATCTTATCAATTTTGTCCTTGAAATAGGAAGCAAGATCCTGTGCACTGATGTTAGTTGGAGGATTTGGGGCAGGAGGATTCAGAAGAGAGTTAAATGTGTTAAAGAGGCGTTTGGGGTTAGAAGCCTGAGCATAGATAAGAGATCGGTAGAATGCTTGTTTAGCAATGTCCAGAGCATTTCTGTAGGAGTGGTAGATATCAGTATATGTTATGAAATCATTAGAGGCACAAGATGTACACCAGTGACGTTCTGCTTTACGAGAAAGTTTTTGTAGAGTTCGTGTTACTGTAGTGTTCCACGGTTGGCAACGAATTCTACGGGAAATATGTAGTGTCGCTGGAGCCACTTGATCCAGGGCAATTGCTAGGGTTTGATGAAAATGGGGTACTGCCCGATCAGGGGAGGAGAATGTAGAAATTGGGGAGAAAAGGTGTTGGAGAGAGGTGGAAAACTGTTGAAAATCAATAGAGTTGATATTCCTGCGGGTACGAGGAGGCTTGGAAGAGTTTGACACTAGGGAGGGTAAAGAACTGGGGGTGAGCAAGTATCTAATAAGGTGATGATCCGAGAGGGGGAAAGGAGTGTTAAGGAAATCAGAAACTGAGCATAGTCTAGAGAAAACAAGATCAAGACAGTGGCTATCCTGATGAGTAGCGGATTCAATCCACTGGGAGAGGTCAAGTGTGGAGGTTAGAGAGAGTAGTTTGGAAGCAGCATTGGAACGTGGATTAGAAATAGGGATGTTGAAATCACCCATGATGATGGTGGGGATATCAGTAGATAAGAAGTGAGGGAGCCATGCAGAGAAGTGTTCAAGAAATTGATGGTGTGGACCAGGGGGGGCGATAGATGACAGCAACATGCATAGAGAATGGGTTAAAAATCCTAACAGCATGTACTTCAAAAGATGTGAATGTGAGTGATGGGACACTTGGTATAACTGTGAATGTGCACTGTGGGGAGAGAAGTAGTCCAACCCCCCCTCCTTGTCTGCCTCCTGGTCTGTGGGTGTGGGTGAGATGGAGGCCACCATGTGAAAGGGCTGCAGGTGAGGCAGTGTCTGAATGCGTGAGCCATGTTTCTGTTATTGCCAGAAGGTTTAGGGTTGTTTAAGAGGAAGAGATCATGTACGGAGGTAAGTTTGTTACAAACAGAGCGTGCATTCCAAAGGGCACATTTAAAGGACTTTGGAAGAGAGGGGAGACAGGTTATGTGTTTGAGGTTTGCCAGATTTCTGTAGTGTTCAGATATATGTGTGTGGGAGAAGTGAGGGGGACCTGGATTAGGTGATATATCACCAGCTAATAGAAGAAGGAAGGAAGAGAGGTAGGTAAGATGATTGTAAGATGTGTGTCCTTTTAGTTTCTGGCGGCAGGGTGAGGCTGTTAAAGTTATTGAATTTAAATAGGAAAAGAGTTCATGAGTGTTCACTAGAGGTGAGTGAAGTAATGAAGGGGCAATGTGGACAGAGGTGTGTGTTGCAGGATGGGTGAGGGATGATATAGTCCTAAAGATAATGCCATGAAAAGAGATAAAGAAAAATATTTTGGCAAGCATTGGGACTATTAGTCAAATAGCAAAAATGAGAAATTAAATGAATTGCCTAATTGATTGCAATGTCCAGTGTAATCAGATAAGTAGTGCAGAGCTAGGAAGCAGCAAATGTAGTGTATTCCTGGATGTCTGGATAGTATAACGTAATGATGTGGGGAGCCATGTGGGGGAGTGGGTGGAAGTGTTGAATGGAGAGTAATAAAGAGCAGGTAATTGAATAGCTGAGATTTTGCAGAATCATGGGAGAGGAGAGTGGTTGAAAGACAGTATAATTTCTTCTTACTTGTGATGGTAAACAAAGCTTAAATAAAATTGAAGTACAGTGCTGAGATAGGGGACTGAAATAACTGTAGCATGGGTAGGGAGTGGTTGAGCAAGTAGTACAGCAGTCTGATTAAACAGAGTGGATTTTGCATTGAAAGCAGACTGATAAATAAAACAAACTTTCATGAGATGAGAGGAAAATGAGATCAGAGTCCAAAGCAGTCCTCATGTTGCATGTAGCTTGTAGCCAGGGAGAGTTGAAAACATCAGAGGTGGAATATGGAGTTTCAGGTGAATACTGACAGTTGTCCTTGTGAAGCTGTGTTAATAGGCAGAAAGTTCTTCTCCTGTTTCCTCCTGTTCAACTCCGGTATAACTCCGAATTATGCTGTTTAAATTTTTTGTTTCACACTTGTATCTATACACACTTAGAACTATACACACTAACTATACAGCCATCACTGGCTTTGCAGCCATTCTACTTTGAATATATCTGAGCCACAGTGAGCACCCGCTATCAGCCATCTCTTAAATTATCGGATACACTACGGACATTTATTTACCAGAACACATCAGTAATGGGATGGAAATGCTGTACTCCGCCTAGTTTACATTTTTATGAATGTCACATTCACATGCAGATAAGAATATCTGATAGGTGTTTGGGGGATGAATCTCTGTACTGTGTATTAAACTGCATACCATTGATTTACCTCTTTATTGCACCAAACCTCTTTACTTGTTAACTTAACACCTAAAACCTTATCTATAATATAATCACACTGACAACAACTTGATTTTGGTAAAAAAACAGGTCCCAGTTTTTTAAATAATAAAAGTATGGTGGCGGCGAGAGCAATCAGCCCGGGCTTACAAGGACGTGCCCCCATAAAGCAGGACGAGGGGTCCCCCACACAAAGGGACCAAGGGCCAGGTTGCTTCGAAGGGGTTGTGACATGCGGCCAATCAGCGATACCATCGTGTGAATTAGCCGCTGATTGAAACATCTCCACATTACCTCAGTCTTAGAAGACAATACATTACATTGTCAATTAATTACATTTTCTTCTGTTACCAGGTGACCAAACAAACTCTGGTAGCAGCCCCATCACGGTAGTCCCATTGTCTCTTTGGACCTCTGTCTCTCAAGCTGACCGCGTTAGTCTGCATAGCTGTCCAGGAAGATGAGGGGGTCGGGCGAGTGGAGAGTGTCGCAGGCCCCTCTGCAAAACCACAACAAACAGAATCAGGTAATTACCCTTATTGTGTACAATATAGAATATAACACCACTAGACTTGTGTATATTCCTGTACCATTGTTCACTCTCTACCCTTGTTTTCTTTTCCAGGATTAAATGGATAACTCCAAATCAATTTGGTTTAAGATATTTTATTCACTTTTTCTTAGATGCGGAGCCACCACCCACTGTGAGTGACCAGTCAGAGGAGCAGGAGGGGGAGCTGTGAGAGATCCCGCCCTCCTCACCGCCTGCTGGTCCTGCACATTGTCCATCTGTGCGGTCACTGGAAGCAATAGATAAATGGGACAAGACCAACAAAGAGCTCCTAATAACCATCAATCGCAGCCTTCGGTAGAAGAAGCACCAGGAAGGAGTGCCAATTAGCACGGAGAAGAAGGGCCTGATGGAGAGCATTTTGAACGCTATAAATGGGTTTGGCCAATCCCTGCAGCCATACTGAATCGGCTGCTCGCCGTGGCTCCAGAACCTTCCCCCACATGTGACCCCAGTGAGCCTGAGCCTAAGGAAGCAGAGGACTCAGGACCTGGCTCTGCTCCTACAGCCCCCAGCTGAAATAACAGCAACATATTGTAAAAAATATATAAAAATTATAAACTGCATAACCTGGATGTGTTTCACTCTCTTAACCATAACCTCCTAATGACATATACAAGCTTACTTAATTTATCTAACAATAAAGACACTGAGACATATGAAAGTGGCTAAAGAAGGTCACAGTTTATTAATTATTAAATAAATGGTGGTGAAAGTGAACCGTGAGACAGCTAAATCAAACTAATATTTGGAACCAAGCGTGGATGGCTGACTCCACGTACCCGGGACACATCCTTAACTGCCTGGCCAATGCTAATTCTGACGTCAGAGTGACTAAGCCCCCTCCCGACTACGCAATGGCCGCCCTCAGATGCGGGCCAAGGGATCCTCATCAAAAAGGACTGCGTCACGTTCCTGGATGGGGATAGCACCTGTGGTCAAACAGCGATAACGCTGTAACGATCAGCCACTGTCCACAGTGACTTCCTACCAACTGTGCCTGCTCTGTGACGTGGGGAGGAACCAAATTAAAACTCATACGCCACGGAAGCAGGGAGGTCAATAAAGGGCATGGGTGGGTGGGATCTCGAGCAGTAAATGAGAAAGGACATGTGACATGCTAGGACTTATATAGACAGATCTCCAGGCACTCCCCTTCCTTCTTCACTGGTTGGCCTGGGATGTGGCATCTTACTTGCAGGTAAGGTTAACCTCACTTACTGCCACATATATATGCGTCTAAGTGCTTTCGTCCATATGAGAGTACAGGTTGTTCATAGTCATGATGGGCAACATGTTCAGATGAGTAGATAAAATATATTCTGCATAGTGAAACGTGTGTTGAGTCCATTGTGAATTTTTTTTGCTAAAGAATCTGCTATAAACACATCGCAGCCACATTCTCCTGCAGCGTGTATACATCATGGACTAAAAGTATCATTCCAAATTTCAATGGTTTAGGCCATCAATTACTATATATTTAGATTATACTTACAGCTGAAGTGTTGCTGAATCACATAATAATCGTCCGTTTCTGCAAGAAGCTCCTATATGTCAGGAAAAGGAGACAGAACATTTCTTTTTTTAAAAAAAGTAGTAATAAAAATGATATTAATTAAAAATAACATAGAAAACATTTAGCATAATATATAAATCATATGAAGCCAGAGTACCACTGACACATGCGGGATGGATACCATCTACATGTAGGAGCAGAAATCGACATTCGGCAGATCAGGCAATGTTTTTCCAGTCTTCAAATGTCCAGTTTTGGTGAGCCTGTGCCGCTGTAGTCAATAGTTTCCTGACGTGTTTGGCCCCTTCCAGACCTTTAGTCACACCCCTCTCCCGGACTACACTTGCCGAAAGTAGGCAAGTATGCTGTAATCTGTGATGTAACTGCATTATAACATTGATGTTTTGCTAAACTGCATTATTACAGGTGTAATACGCAGCTTACTGTGTTTTCCCCTCCAAGATCCACATTATTTTCTGGGTAGAAAATATACTGAAAAGTTAATGTCCTCTGAATATTTTTATAAATACTCCCATCCTCTCGCTGGTCAATTTCTTGCCCATTTCTTTTCCAATTCTTGGTCCCTGTCCTGATATAATGATATTTATTAAAGATTGGGGGGTACATAGGGGGAGGCAAACTGGGGCAGCTGTCGCAGGCAGCAATATTTAGGGGGCAAAAGAACAAAAACTATTATTATTTTCAAAATGCCAACTTTCTTGGTGCAGATATAAAATATAAATGGTATTTACTTTGGTAGCTCTAATAATCTAATAATGCTTAAAATGAAAATATTTATCTTTTATAATGTACACAAATCATATACAAATGTTTATGGTAGATGTCTTTCTTAACATTAATGAATTAATTTAACACAGGGAACCGCAGTTGGGGGCAGACTATTCTGTAGCAGGTGAAATGGGTGTCGGATGGTTTGTGAAAATGTGAATTAGTTAAATATACTATATTTTAGTTTCCAGCCATCACCTCTTGATTTACAATGGGCAAATTGAAGATTCGGCGGCACAAATGCAGCTCTGGAACCGCAGTGGTTTTTACAGCTGCAGTCTCAGTTAATGTTATAGGTTTGCAGGGCAGAATGGTCACAGTTATAGAGGAATTGACATCTGCACACAACGGGGAGGCGTTTGGTGGAGTCAGGGCGTTCTGTTTCTGGCGCGTCACAGAGTAGGTACACCGATGCACCTCATTTTGCAGAGCAGCGCATGAACGAGATTTGAAATGATTGTAATGAGGTGTGTTCCTTGCCAGGTGCGGCCTTTCCCACTCTGCAAATGAATTTTAATTTTACACCAGCTCAGAACTGGGAGTACTCAGCCGTCCGCACTAGTATTCGGAACTTAAACTAGCCCCCTAGTTTGAGCAAGAGATACATCAGTAAACCAGCGTACTTCTGTGTGCACCTGAGTTTGTCTTGGACATGACTGTACGAGAACACCCTTACTGTATATTGCCTACGTGTGTTCGCCCATTCCCCACCCTGTTCACTCCCCTAAATCGGTGGCTGTAGTAAGTGTCTTTGCACTCATAGGTGACTTGGACGTGGCTGCGTTCAATTGCATACCGTCCGGGTCTGGGCAAGCGCAGGGTATTTTCTGCTGACGATAGCACCCATTTGCGGGATACGTTCCTTAATGACTCAAACCTAAGGTGTGCATTGAATGAGGCATCTGATTGGACCTGAATCACAGCTATCAATTTAGATGCTTCATTTTTATCCACATTACTGACCATAGGAGATGGAATACCCTGGACAACTGCATTCCTCTGTACTGAAAACAGTCTTCCTTCCCAAGCTTCACTTCCACAACCCAAGTCCCCTGGAATCTGCCATAATCCACAGACTAGACTAGCTTTAGAGAGTCGCAGACATATGCTCACATTGAAACAGTGTAATAGTCACAAACAGTCTGGGGTATCTGCAGTATGCATGACCAGTATCCTTGAAGAAGAGGGGCAAGTGCAGCATTTGGAGGGGGGATTTGAAATGTAAATGGTGTCGTAAAATGATCACAGGGGAAAACACATGATATTCATTTTTCCTATTTTGTCATCTCTTTTTGCCTATTAAAAGTATTTACCACTTTGAGATTTTTACACATTTTACTTTCTAACATCATAGAATCATAATGGATTTATCCCAGAACCCCTCCCACTGATAAAAACATAACAGTCCACAATGCCAAAACAAAATAGCTAAACATTTTTCTTAAGTAATTACAAATATAAAACAGACAACGATTGCTTGAGTATTTTGCCCAAGTAAACCCTGCTGTAATTAGTTGTCTTCAGAGGTCACATAAGTAATTGGACCCCACCTGTGTACAATTAGTGTTTCACGTAATCTGAAAATAAACACACGTGTCTGTGAGAGGTCTTAAAGTTGGTCAAAGCTTCATCATGAAGTTCAAAGAAAATTCAAATAGAACATGTTAATGATCAGCACTGGTCAGAAGAAGGTTATAATGATATTTCCAAACTGTTTACCATCCCCCAGAGCACTATCACATCCATCATAAAGAAATTAAGATAATGTGGCACAACTGTGAATTTGTCTAGAACAAAACTGAATATCCCTCCGAGAAGGGCACTTGTCAGGGTACCCACCAAGAGGAGCCTGGCAGCTCTGTCAGTTTAGCTTTCCATTGCAGAGTTGATAGAAACTATCCATTGGACAACAGTAGCCTGCCTACATGAAATCTTGCCTAGAATTTGTCTGAAAGCATGGGGAAGATCTTTATACCAAGTGGAGAAAGATTATCTGTCCTGATGAGACCAAGATTGAACGTTTGGCTTCAATGCTAACCAGAAATCTAACGCAGCACGTGATTCCAAAAGAACGATCCCTACATTGAATCATGCTGGTGGTATAATGTTATGGGATTTTTCCTCTGCATCAAGGACTGGAAAACTTGATAAAATCGAGGGCAAAATGAGTGGACTAAGATGTAGCCAAATCTTGCAGGAAAACCTGCTGCAGTCAACAGCCGGTCAGTGAGCCAAAGCGTACAGCAAATGCCACATTGGAGTGGCTTAAATACCGAGCAAATCATTGATCCAGAGTAGCCCGGTCAAAGCTAAGTCACATTCCCAATCTGTGGAATGGTTTGAAAATTCCCCACCAAGGGTCCTCTTGTAACTGAAAATGACAAAGCAGAATTGTCGAAAATTGCAGTTTCTTGGTGTGCAAAGCAGGTAGAAGATTGCCCAAATATACTCACGGCTTTAATTCCTGCTAAATGAGTTTCTACCAAGTATAAAAATAAGGGTGTGAATATATATGCAACCAGTCTTTTTTTTTTGCAATTATTTAAACTAAAGCTTTAGAGATGTATTTTATATTTGTCAAATGTATTTAGATTGGTGTTAAGAATTACCATATAAATTCATTTTGATTACATAATATAAGAGAAGAAAATAAAATAAAATGGGAAGAGTGGGGGAGGGGGTGAACACTTTTATATAACACTGTATATAACAGACACACATGGATGGTATATATGGGTCCTGATTAGTATAATTTACAAATAGCATTATAAAATAAATATACAATTTTCACTCTGCATCTTTTGAACAATGTTTCATGATTTGGGGGGATTTCGATCATCTGTAATAACTCCCCAATGAAGAGCAATAAAACGAGTTTGAAATGTTCTTGTTCCACCTCAACTCTCATAGCGCATCGATTTCTGGCCGCAGGAAACGTATAAATGATGTGACAGTAAAAGCTACTTAAATAGAGAAGGTTGGTTCTCCCAGGTTTTGTAAGTTACTCAGTATTGTTTAATCGGAAACATATGAAAAAGGGTCGACGCTTGATGTTCCCCTTTGGAAAGTAGCATGGGTGAAAGAAAACACCTCTTCTCTGGTCAACCACGTTATTAAGTACAGTCCATCGTTAAACAGCGATCTACATTACAATGAATGCACTGGCTAAACATACACTAGGAGGTCTTGATGAAGTTTGATTTCACATGATTGCCCTTTTGTGCATATAATTTACATATAAAACTGTTCTCTCTGTACTGTTAGCCATTATGCAATGTGATATTTTGTTATTATAATTATAACCGGGCTTGTTCATCAAAGGGTTTTTAGCTGACAGGGGTTGAACCCAGTGCGGTTTTCTGCTGCTGCAGCCCATGCATTTCCAGGTTCTACGCACTGTGCAGTCAGACATGCCCCTCTGCCTACCACCGCTATAACACATTGGTTATTTCAGTTACTGACGCCTCCCTGTGAGCTTGAACCATTGCGCACCGTTCTCTGTAAACTCCAGAGGTGATCAGCACTTTCTGAGATGATCAAACCACCCGGTCTGGCATCAACAATCATTCCACGATCAAATTCACTTGGATCACTTTTCTTCCCCATTTTGGTGTTTGGTCTGAACAACAACTGAACCTTTTCAGCCTGTCTGCATGCTTTTATGATTGTGTTGCTGCCACATGATTGGCTGATTAGATATTTGCATTAACGAGCAGGTACACAGGTGCTTCTTGGCCTTTTGGCTAAGAGTAGGTGTACATGCCCATGGATGCAGTGGGGCTTAAAGACACCCCCCTGTAGGCGATGGGCCGTCACCTGGTCCTCTGGCTAAGAGGCCGGCTGCCTGGAGCCCGAGTTGCTACATGCCCAAAAATGCATTGTGGAGAAAGAGGCACCTGTGCACAGAGTAAGGCCCTCTGCACCTTTAATTTTCAGGCAGCACCATTTTTTTCGCCCTAGCCTGTTGGCCGAGTGCAAGCATCATTTTTATATTTCTGTCCGAAAGGCTGGGGCCTTATGGCACTTATTTATTTATTTATTTATTTATTACACTTGGTACCAAGCACTCTTTTGATTATGTGTCTTTGTTTTTGCCACATTAAGTAGGGGTTTGGGTATAGGATCTTATGGGCGACCCTCTTTCCCCAAGTCATCTGAGGCTCCCTCCTTTTGGAGGGAGCCTTTTATGTCGGTGATATAAAGGGGCCCTCCCTAGCTTCAGCAAAGGAGGGACTGAAGATCTCCCTTTTTTTCCCTCTCTGGGGCCTTTTGGCTTCTACAGGATGGGGAGGCACAGGGCCCTTTCCCTTTTGGAAAGGGTCCAAAGTCCCAATTCCCCAGCACAGTTTGCACTGCACCGGGTGATTCTGAGTCATGTACCTCGGAAATAAAAAAAAATAAAAATAAAAAAAGAGTAGGGTGGTATTGGTTCACATTATGAGAGGGGGTCTCCATGCTCATTGCCCCCCCCCCCACCCCTGCTCTAGTGGGAGCCTGCTTCTAGCTGTAGCGCTGGTTAATGATTGGTGAGAGGAACTTCTTTAAAGAAATGTATATCTATATATTTAATTAGACATTGTAACAATAAATGACAGTATGAAAGAAACAGTACTAGACTCTGGTTCAATGGGTTTATTGCGAGCTCCTGCAGATGTTATGGATCTCCTGTGCGAGCTCCTGAAGATGGTATGGATCTCCTGTGCGAGCTCCTGCAGATGGTATGGATCTCCTGTGCGAGCTCCTGCGGATGGTATGGATCTCCTGTGCGAGCTCCTGAAGATGGTATGGATCTCCTGTGCGAGCTCCTGCAGATGGTATGGATCTCCTGTGCGAGCTCCTGCAGATGGTATGGATCTCCTGTGCGAGCTCCTGCAGATGGTATGGTTCTCCTATGCTGGTGCAGATGTTTTAGAGGGAGGTGCAGAAAGTATAGGGTGCTGGGTCTTCTACCTGGTTGGTCTGACTCACAGGTCCAGTTCTTACCTTAGTCATCTGATACGGTGTAGATGTCCTGCTGCAAGGAAGCAGTGACCAACAGGAGAGGTCGTCACTCTCTGTAGAGATCCATACGTCCCAGCTGGAGCTGGAACGAATGGGTCTCTACAGAGAGCGACAACCTCTCCTGTTGGTCACTGCCTCCTTGCAGCAGGACATCTACACCGTATGGACTGGGGGACAAGGAGTAGACCAACCAGGTAGAGGAGCCTGCACCCTTTCTCCTGATGGGACAAGCTATTATATGGGAACTGGGCCCTCTACCTTGATAGCAAGGTAGGGCCTCAGGATTAACTCCATAGTCTCCATCATCCCTCTTGTGCAGCTCCTGCAGTTGGTGGTAACGGTCGCGTATGTCTGCAGCAGCACATAGAAGAGCAGGAGCAGAATGCCAGACAGGAGCAGCAGCTTGCAGGACCAGCGCATGAGATTGCATATGATGTTAAATAGCAATCTGAAAGAAAACTATGTTATAGCGATGAACAGTTGCAATCATTTTGAAATAATAATAGGAGAATAATTTACCTCAGTCCTGCAATGCTGCTCCTTTTCTGCTCTTTTTGTTTTACAGCACTTTTCATCTGCAGTTGCCGCTCCTAAAGGAAAATCAGTGGTGGGATTATGAGGAGTACAACACAAGATCAGCCACTGAAGTTAGGGAAGTCAGAGTTGGCCGGCCATGCTACGATATTGACCATTTGGTCCCATATTGCAGCAAGTTGCCCCAAAATGAACAGCACATTATTTGCTAATAATCCAATTGAAATCAACTAGTTCAATATCCTGCATGGTTAGGTGTTTCTGGTCATCACCCAACTGTACTAACAGACCCTAGTGTAAGCCAAAGGTAAACTGGCTGCTTGGCCAGAGTGCCTGGATCTTGGCCACAATTTTGTTGATGGTGGTCTTGCTGCAATGTACCCCCAGCTTAGAGAGCTTACAGCCTGTAGGGAAAAGAAAGAGAAGTCCTTCCTCATGGTAATGACTGTAACCACCAGGTATCATGCTAATCACTGCCATTGCTGGCCTCCTGCTCCACGTCAATGCACTATACTAGTGAGAGCTCTGGTGTGGTGCAGGAGACCTGGTGAGGTAGGGTCAGAGCACGTATGTTATTAGCACACAGAGCGTCTTAGCTATCTGTCCCTCTCCTGGGATGGGAACCTTTCGTTCTGATAGAAGATGTTTAGTAGTTACAAAAGATGACCTGTGACAGAGGTGGCAGGTACAAATGTCTTACTGCTGACAGTAAATATGATCTCACTTTATATAACATAGAGGAAGGGGCTGATGACATGGACTCACCAGTTCAGCCATCACAATCTCTGCAGGATCTTCCGCAGCCTCCTCCACAGGTTTCATCCTGAAGGACCAGAAAATATTATTATTTAAACTTATGTCTTCTATTGACAAGAGTTACTGATACAGTCCATGGTCATAGTTCCTATCTGGAGGTTTCTCTTCTACGATTTTTTTAATGTAGGATGAGCAACAATTTAACAGTATATAATAGATATTTCTGGAGTTTTTAGAAAATTACAGACAGAGTCTGAATGCAATTAATAGAACAGTATAGACAGATCCTGTCTGGAGTCACCAGTACAGGACTTAAAGACTTCCTGATATTTCTATTACAGTACGGACAGCACTGATTATATACACAAATGTTCCTCTTTAGAACCGTATAGAATGTATGTGTACATGGAATAAACCATATAGATACTAACAGAGAAGGTGCTTCTGGCTGCGGCTGCCACTCCCGCAGGTTCCTGTTGATAATCTAGGGAAAGAGACACAGAGTGAAATAAATTATACACAACAAATCTTTAGGACAAGTTCCATGGGACTCGGATAAGCCGGCCACAGTCTGTCCCCGCAGGTTATTACCAGATTACTATACATTTTACAGCAGAACGAGAGAAAATAATTTAATGGAAAAATTAACAAATTGGTCTTAATAAAAAAATATATATTTTGATTTGGTCTAGAAATTTGTCTTGAAGAGTTCATTTAGCAGCAACTTATATAGAACATGAAACAAGAACCCACTCTGATATTATGCAGGATTACAACCATATAAATATCACTCAGGTCAGACATCCAGTATGATCTCTATATCTGATATATCAGATACTGGAACGTGGACCTATTGTGGGACAACCAATCCAGACTATGAAAAACGTTTCGCCATTGATTACACAAAAACTTTAAGTGACAAGTCCCTGTCTGTGCTGTGATGCCCCGTCCTCCTTTACGCTTTATAATTTTTGCTGGTTTTCAGCAACTTGTTGTCACTGACTAATCCTAGTTTCCCCATTGGCCAAACTAAACTAAACGTATCCCGTGTTTTAGGTGGGTAATCACTGTCACCACCAAGCTCCATCAGCAGCCTACCAGGAGCCGCTTACACTTCTCTGTGGGGTGTAGCTGCTACAGCACCTCTTTGCTGGTTGCTAAAACCTTCTGACCGTTTACATTGGATTGGTACTGCCGGGTAGATGAACGCAGGTAGACAGGAGATGGAATAAATGGTAAGTTGTTGGTCCCAGGACACAGCTGGATTTTGTAGATAGAGCAGAATATCTCTCACCCAGACTGACATTATTTTGTCCCTGATGTCTAGCACCATCTACACTGGGCCCCCCAGATCTCTATTGGACCACTGGGTGAGTGGAATCCATAAGTGTTAGACAGAGGTGGATGTAGGGGTGTATATGGTGGTATCGCCATATCGCCACTTCTCCTACTGTTTATACATAAATACATTACACATTTACATGTCTGTACACTTTACACTGGGCACACATGTAATAAACACAATAAAATATTTCCGGCAGCAAAGCACCTGCTCCTCCATCCCGCCCGGCTATCAGTTACTACATACATGAGTCCATGTTATTTACTGGTCACACAGCTGTGTCATGTTCTCTCTGCACCTATGAACTGAGTGCCGTGTAAAATGTATCCTCAGCTCTGAAGTGGCGGCACCACGGGTAATGTAAGCAAAGCCACCACCTGAGCGCCACCTCTTTATAGTAACTGTTATACTGTACCTCCTGCTCTGTGGCCAGCAGCCGCAGCCTGGTGAGCCTACTCTTCAGGAGATCATTCTCCCGCATATAGCTGCTGAGCTGCAATAGAGAGAATTACATTTAGATCTGAGTATATGAATACGTAGCGCACACCATATTGTATATTTGTGTAACACATTGTGTAGTGCCCTCTCCTCGCACAAAGGGGCTTATTTGCAGGGTACGGTTATGTTGCTGCGCCAATGTGTCCAAGTTTCTAGGAGGCTTTGATTTGTACCATAAATCAGACTATAAATGAACAGAATAAGTGCGGATCGTTCCCTGTCACTGTATTACATTATTTGGCAAACAGAAGACTACGTAGGGGATTTTTTGGACGGAGTAAATGTAAGACCACCTGGATGTCCTCTATTTTATTAAACAAATGACAGAATTTGACCAATTTTACTGTAACACTGTTTTACTGTAGAATTTTACTGTACAACTATTATTATATCTGGAGTTCTGTAGCATATTCTGATGTGATATTATATAAATATCTACTTATAAATCACTGCAGCCATTTATTCCAGAAATTATGACTTTTTTATGCTAGTAAGGCCCAATGTGGGCATTAGATGGAGGAGACAGATTCAGCGCACTGTCTTGTAGGATAACGAGAACGATGGGCCCTGATACAATAGCAGTTAGGACACTGGGGCAATAATCCAGAGGACAGAGCGTCTCCATGCAAACTACTGTGGAAGACCTTGAAAAGAGATAAATAAAGCTCTGGGTTGAGAGCATAGTTAGTTGTCTACTCCCCCGAAATTTTCCGGGAGGCTCCCAAATTTCGTGGAGTCCTCCAAAGCTCTCGGAAGAGTAGGCAAACCTCCCGGGCCTTGAATTTCTGTATTTTATAGTAGGGGCGGGGCTATAGTGACGTAACGACATCGCAGCGCCTCCTGCTACCCTCAGTCACATGATCTGTACTCTGGATCTCCTGGATTACAGATTTAAAAAGTAGGCAAATATGGTTGAGAGTGTTTATGTTCTATGAAATTGGGAGATATTACTACTTGATGTGTTTATATGAATACACCCGGGGTGATTGCTAGGTATATAATACACCCGGGGTGATTGCTGGGTATATAATACACCCGGGGTGATTGCTGGGTATATAATACACCCGGAGTGATTGCTGGGTATATAATACACCCGGGTTGATTGCTTGGTATATAATACACC
The DNA here is from genome assembly GCF_038048845.1 of Mixophyes fleayi. Classification (NCBI taxonomy): domain Eukaryota; kingdom Metazoa; phylum Chordata; class Amphibia; order Anura; family Limnodynastidae; genus Mixophyes; species Mixophyes fleayi. The sequence goes on from NC_134404.1 coordinate 116,956,773, forward strand.
CGGGGTGATTACTGGGTATATAATACACCCGGGGTGATTACTGGGTATATAATACACCCGGGGTGATTGCTGGGTATATAATACACCCACGGTGATTGCTGTATATACTACAGTAATAAAGTGTGTGAACAAAGCTTCAGTTTTGGTCTTATGGGACACTTGCGAGGAGAGAGTGCACCACGGCTGTGACTATCATCACATTGGAATATTAAGTGATATAATGATGGACTGACCAGGCTTGATAGCAGCTCCTCTCTTCCTTCAAGGATGTCGCATTTTCTCTCCTGTCCAGGGAATAATGCAGATATAAGGTCAGTTTTAGAGTGTGAGAGAGAAATAAGAGAGAAAGAGAGACAGAGAGAGAGAGTGACAGAGGGCGAGAGAGAGAGAGAGAGAGAGAGACAGAGGGTGAGAGAGAGACAGAGGGTGAGAGAGAGAGAGAGAGAGACAGAGATGGAGAAAGAGAGAGAGTGACAGAGAGTGAGAGAGAGACAGATAAATGTATGTCACACTTTCCGTACTTTTATTTTTCAGTACAGACAGTGGGCATCACATTATTAATCCCGTCTATAATGTGAATAGTAGGAAACTGAATCTGTACCGTGAGTCAGTTTCCAGCCGTTCGCATGGTGAGGGATATTAACCTTTTAGTGTCCCACTGCCACGCGGATGTCGGAGCAGGAACTGATGTGAATGTATATAGTCTCCGTAAGAGTAATGTGTATATGTTGCCGCTATATATATATATATATATATATATATATATATATATATATATATAAATATATAAAGCGCTCCTGAAAGCTGGAGGCTACACATGAAGCGTGGGATCATGCACAATGACATGTCACATACATGGTTCATAGTATCACAATGGCCATATTCCAATCATACCTCCCAGATGTCCTGATTTAGGTGGGACAGTCACGAATTGACGCCACTGTGCCGCCATTCCACCAGTCGGCACGTTTGTCCCCAGACAAGTTGGGGGGTTTGTTAGAGAAGGGGAATTGGAGACAGCCTAATGCTTCAGAAGCGCTTAGCACGGCCCCAGAGACCGTCACACGCCCCTCAGCCTGGCATGACCACACCGTGTTGTGATTACCTCTGTACGTGTATGTTTGTATGTATACAAATGGTTATAGATAGTTGTCATACCAACTGCTGCTTGATCCACAATTCTTCTGCCTCCACTTGCCGGCTCTCCCCCAGTTGTTTCCACAGGGTCTCAAGCTCATCATTATTCGACCTGGATAGACAAGTAGAGAATACATTCTTATTTACCTGCTTATTTAATATACACCAGTGCCAGACAAACAGCCAGGCATAGTCCGATCGGTGAGCAACAGGAAACGGGATCCATGGTACAAATAACAATCAGTTACAGGTTGTGAGTGTGACAACTATGGGGGGAGGGCCCTTGACAACACCACTAGAACTTTGAAAAAAAATCCCACCCCGACCATAATAAGGGATTTCCTGTTTCAGCCGTTACAGGCATCACAGGACGCACCAGATTGGGTGAGTGCAGGTACGTTTAATTTTTTTCTTTTATTATAATATAATTTTAGCTTTTTGTGGCGTTATCACTTTAATGTTTGCTGATAATACAAATGTTTCCCCTTTGCGATAAGGTGATAGCAGGGTTCAGAAACAGCACGTATTAGAAATCATCTCTGTAAAGAGCGAATGATGGAATATTTACATTTAATTATTCACATTCAATGCAGTTTAAAATGTGCAACATAAAATAAAACAAATATTTAAACTTACATACAGGAAAGGTGAATCTACACTGGGCAGTGGGCTATATATTATTATCGAGGAGAGGACAGGTCACTGCCTCCCACAACTTCCACAAAATCATCTAATTAAATACTCTGTGCTGATGGGGCACCTGCTCCTTCTACTATATAATTCTCAGTCTGTGGCTTCCTGCTGCCTCCATTACCCATCCACACATCATGTCACTGCCCCTGTCACATGCAGTCCTGTCCTCACTGACACATCACTCATCTCCTGATATACTCTGTGCTGTGCTCTAAACATTAACAGGTTCTCTCATACTTATCACATGCACCTTCACAATTAGACCTCACCTCATAACTCCTGTAAACAGCTTTCAATTGAGAGACTTATGAAAAACACAGTGGTGTGTTTGACTTCTTCGCTCTCTCTGAGCTGCCTCTCTGCACTGTCCCTGGGCAGTGTGGTCACTCACTATGATGTCAAGTGCGTGATGTCACAGTGCGTGATGTCACCAGGGCCTGTTGAAAGAGGCAGACCTGATAAAATAGGGACACTGCTGTGGCAAATTATAATGGGGGGTGTTTAGGAGCTGCCCATCCAAGCTCAGTTGTGTAAGAATGACCTTGTAGTGTGGAGCTCAGCCTGTGTTCCAATGAACATGGGGATATGTTCTTAATGTGGGCAGCACGGTGGCTTAGTGGTTAGCACTTCTGCCTCACAGTTCTGGGGCCCAATGGGGCAGGGACTGATGTGAGTGAGTTCTCTGTACATTGCTGTGGAATCAGTGGCGCTATATAAATAAATGGTGATGATGATGAATGTTCATTGTTGAATATATGGAATATATATCATAGGTGAAGGGGTTGCTGTATTTCCTGATGACAATTAAGGTCCAGGAAGGGCCCACAGTACATATTATGGAATTCAGAGTGAGACACATGGAGTGGGGTGACGTTATCTCCACCCAGAGTCCACAGGGTTTAATCCACCACATTAGAGAACTCTATATGGGCCCATTTCCAAAGAGGAAGGACAACTATGGCCTTACCCATATGCCCCGGCAGTCCCTGGTTATGTAGGACAGTCCCCACCAGAGTCATGACTGCGTAGATAGGGGGCGCAGTTAGTTTTATAACGAGGAAAGCAGAAGGAATGATTATCAATGATTGGGGAGCGGGGATGTCTGACAATAAACATTGTTTACAAACTGCAGACTATGTGGGGTGTAATACATTTCCATTTGTCCCCCTTCACATAAGAACACTCCTACAGTGCTCCATTTATTCTGGGTTTTGGAACTGCCCCTATAAAAGCACTGTTTTCAGGTATACAGATTCACCTGTGTAAGGTGGAGAGAGAAACATCCAAACTTGTAACACATAACTAACCCCCCCCTATTCATTAATTTCCACTACTTTTACATCCTTCGCCTAATATACTGCACGATGGCTCAGTGGTTAGCACTTCTGCCTCACAGCACTGTGGTCATGAGTTCAATTCCCGACCATGACCTTATCTGTGAGGAGTTTGTATGTTCTCCCCGTGTTTGAGTGGGTTTCCTCCAGGTGCTCCGGTTTCCTCCCACACTCCAAAAACATACTAGTAGGTTAATTGGCTGCTAACAAATTATTGACCCTAGTCTGCCTGTGTGTTATGGATTTAGACTGTAAGCTCCAATGGGGCAGGGACTGATGTGAGTGAGTTCTCTGTACAGCGCTGCGGAATTAGTGGCGCTATATAAATAAATAAATGGTGATGATGATGATATACTGCTCTGTTTAGACTTCTGTATAATGTCAGACTTTGCTGCTTTTTCTACCTCGCTTCTGGCAGACCCGGGGGCAGCTTGATGCTGGATTTCATTCCCTCTAGCAGAGGCAGCTTACTGGGGAAAACAGGTGCTTAATAATGATAATGATAATGAAAACGTGTTCTCACCATTAATGTAAATGTGCTAAACATGGACTTCTGAGTCCTTCTTGATGGTCATACCTGGAAACCGGAGCACCCAGAGGGTAGAACATACAAACTTCACACAGATAAGGCCCTGGATGGGAATTGAACTCATGAGCCCAGCGCTGATCATCATCATCAACATTTATTTATATAGCGCCAGCAAATTCCGTAGCGCTTTACAATTGGGAACAAACATTAATAAGACAATACTGGGTAATACATACATACAGAGAGGTAAGAGAACCCTGCTCGAAAGCTTACAATCTATAGGACAATGGGAGTTAGAAACACAAGGGCATGTGCTACATCATATTGCACAATGGACCAGCCAGACTGCAAAGGTAAAAGTACTGAGTGGGCTATGTGTGTTGCAATGTTGGTCAGAAGGTTGTTGTCTTGCGTTAGCAGTGTAGAGGATGGTAATAGGGTAATCTAGGGAAATTAAGATGATGGTTGAGGAATATCATAACCTTGTCTGAAGAGGTGGGTTTTCAGTAAACGCTTGAAGGTTTGAAGACTAGAGGAAGTCTTACTGTGCGTGGAAGGGAATTCCACAAAGTGGGTGCAGCCCGGAAAAAATCCTGTAACCGAGAATGGGAGGATGTGAGGAGAGTGGAGGAGAGACGTAGATCTTGTGCAGAACGTAGGTATCGAGTAGGGAGATATTTTGAGACAAGTGAGGAAATGTATGTCGGTGCAATTTTGTTGATGGCCTTGTATGTTAGTAGAAGAATTTTATATTGAATTCGTTGAAATACAGGCAGCCAATGTAGAGACTGACAGAGTGGCTCAGCAGAGGAATAACGGTTTGTAAGGAAAATCAATCTAGCCGTTGCGTGCAAAATAGATTGTAGGGGTTCAAGTCTGACTTTGGGAAGACCAGTAAGGAGGGAATTGCAATAGTCGATGCGGGAGATGATGAGTGCATGAATTAATGTTTTTGTGGTGTCTTGCGTCAGATATGTGCGTATTCTGGAAATGTTCTTTAGGTGTATGTAACATGATTTAGATATAGAGTTGATGTGGGGAATAAACGACAGTTGTGAATCAAGGATTACACCTAGGCAACAAGCTTGCGGGGTGGGATTTATATTCATGTTATCAACAGAAATAGAAATGTCAGGCAGGAAGCTTCTGTTTTTGGGTGGGAATATTATTAACTCAGTTTTTGAAAGATTGAGTTTGAGTTGGCGAGAAGACATTCAAGATGAAATGGCAGAAAGACAGTCAGTAATGTGAGACAACACAGATGGTGAAAGATCAGGAGAGGATAGATAAATTTGTGTATCATCCGCATAGAGTTGATACTGAAATCCAAAGGAGCTTATTAGTTTTCCAAGAGAAGTGGTGTAGATAGAGAATAGCAGAGGACCTAGGACTGAGCCTTGTGGAACTCCAACTGATAGGTGTTAGGAACCCCTCCAGCCGACACAACATAGCCCGGAGTCTACTCTGCCAGTCAGGTGTTCACTGGAGCCCCTGATGGTGGGGACAGACTGGGCTGCAGACTGACAGAGGGTCGTGAAGTGTGCACCGGCTGGGGAGAACCCAGGCAAGCGGAGTGGAATCCAAGCAGAGGTCAGGGGCCGGCAGCAGACAACAGTACGAATATACAAGCTGAGGTCAGGGGTCAGGAGCAGACAGGAAGGTCGGTATTCAAGCCAGAGGTCAGGGTCACGAGATTCACAAGCAAAGTCCAAATCTAAGCTAAGGGTCATACACGGGTAACAGTCCAACAGGTTTTCACCAATTTCAGGCAGCAGCAGAAACAGGAGCAGATTAAGCAGACAGGAACTGGACGCTATAACCGGCAGGGAGGCTAAGCCCTCCCTTCCTTATATACAGAGTTTGGCCATTCAGGGCTTAGCCCTGAAATACATCCCAGGTGCGCTACCCAGCTAAATTAGCCCGCAGGCTACACTAGCGCATGCGCCCGGCTGCCTCACTTGCCGGGGCGCATCGATTGTTATACACGGCATCCGGCCGTTGCCTTGGCCCGAGAAACCGGAAGTGACGCCCCGGTCGTCATGGGGACGGCCGGGACGTTCACTGACACCGGAAGTGAGTCGCGGCGGTGCCCAAGGTCGCCTCGGCTCCTGACAATAGGAAGCGGAGCAAAGGTGGATCCAGAGAAATTAACACTGAAAGAGCGATTAGATAGGTAGGATGAGAACCAGGATAGGACAGTGCCTTCAAGACCTAGGGATTGTAGCGTTTGTATGAGGAGAGAGTGGTCAACAGTGTCAAATGCAGCAGAGAGATCCAGGAGAATTAGAAGAGAGTATTGGTTATTATTTTTTGCTGTGATCAAATCATTGACAACTTTGGTCAGCGCAGTCTCTGTGGAGTGTTGAGAGCGAAAGCCTGACTGAAAAGGAGCCTGACTGAAGAGGATCCAATAGGTTGTTTGCTGTAAGAAAGTGTGTGAGGCGGGAGTAGGCAATTCTCTCGAGAAGCTTGGAGGGGCATGGGAGCTGGGAGATGGGGCAGTAATTTATGAGAGAGTTAGGGTCAGAATTCTGTTTTTTTTAAATGGGAGTAATCACTGCATGCTTGAAAAGTGCTGGAAAAATACTAGTAGAAAGAGATAGATTACAGATTTTAGTTAGAGGGGGAATGAGTACAGGAGACAGGGACATACCAATTTGAGAGGGAATGGGATCAAGAGGACAGGAGGTAGAGTAGGAAGATGAGAAGAGAGTAGAAACTTCCTCTTCATTTGTGGGATCAAATGAAGAGAGAGTGTCAGAGGGTGCTACAAAGGAATTGAGCAGATTGCTTGTCAAGGGAGATACCATTTCAAGCCTGATCTTATCAATTTTGTCCTTGAAATAGGAAGCAAGATCCTGTGCACTGATGTTAGTTGGAGGATTTGGGGCAGGAGGATTCAGAAGAGAGTTAAATGTGTTAAAGAGGCGTTTGGGGTTAGAAGCCTGAGCATAGATGAGAGATCGGTAGAATGCTTGTTTAGCAATGTCCAGAGCATTTCTGTAGGAGTGGTAGATATCAGTATATGTTATGAAATCATTAGAGGCACAAGATGTACGCCAGTGACGTTCTGCTTTACGAGAAAGTTTTTGTAGAGTTCGTGTTACTGTAGTGTTCCACGGTTGGCAACGAATTATACGGGAAATATGTAGTGTCGCTGGAGCCACTTGATCCAGGGCAATTGCTAGGGTTTGATGAAAATGGGGTACTGCCCAATCAGGGGAGGAGAATGTAGAAATTGGGGAGAAAAGGTGTTGGAGAGAGGTGGAAAACTGTTGAAAATCAATAGAGTTGATATTCCTGTGGGTACGAGGAGGCTTGGAAGAGTTTGACACTAGGGAGGGTAAAGAACTGGGGGTGAGCAAGTATCTAATAAGGTGATGATCCGAGAGGGGGAAAGGAGTGTTAAGGAAATCAGAAACTGAGCATAGTCTAGAGAAAACAAGATCAAGACAGTGGCTATCCTGATGAGTAGCGGATTCAATCCACTGGGAGAGGTCAAGTGTGGAGGTTAGAGAGAGTAGTTTGGAAGCAGCATTGGAACGTGGATCAGAAATAGGGATGTTGAAATCACCCATGATGATGGTGGGGATATCAGTAGATAAGAAGTGAGGGAGCCATGCAGAGAAGTGTTCAAGAAATTGATGGTGTGGACCAGGGGGGGCGATAGATGACAGCAACATGCATAGAGAATGGGTTAAAAATCCTAACAGCATGTACTTCAAAAGATGTGAATGTGAGTGATGGGACACTTGGTATAACTGTGAATGTGCACTGTGGGGAGAGAAGTAGTCCAACCCCCCCTCCTTGTCTGCCTCCTGGTCTGTGGGTGTGGGTGAGATGGAGGCCACCATGTGAAAGGGCTGCAGGTGAGGCAGTGTCTGAATGCGTGAGCCATGTTTCTGTTATTGCCAGAAGGTTTAGGGTTGTTTAAGAGGAAGAGATCATGTACGGAGGTAAGTTTGTTACAAACAGAGCGTGCATTCCAAAGGGCACATTTAAAGGACTTTGGAAGAGAGGGGAGACAGGTTATGTGTTTGAGGTTTGCCAGATTTCTGTAGTGTTCAGATATATGTGTGTGGGAGAAGTGAGGGGGACCTGGATTAAGTGATATATCACCAGCTAATAGAAGAAGGAAGGAAGAAAGGTAGGTAAGATGATTGTAAGATGTGTGTCCTTTTAGTTTCTGGCGGCAGGGTGAGGCTGTTAAAGTTATTGAATTTAAATAGGAAAAGAGTTCATGAGTGTTCACTAGAGGTGAGTGAAGTAATGAAGGGGCAATGTGGACAGAGGTGTGTGTTGCAGGATGGGTGAGGGATGATATAGTCCTAAAGATAATGCCATGAAAAGAGATAAAGAAAAATATTTTGGCAAGCATTGGGACTATTAGTCAAATAGCAAAAATGAGGAATTAAATGAATTGCCTAATTGATTGCAATGTCCAGTGTAATCAGATAAGTAGTGCAGAGCTAGGATGCAGCAAATGTAGTGTATTCCTGGATGTCTGGATAGTATAACGTAATGATGTGGGGAGCCATGTGGGGGAGTGGGTGGAAGTGTTGAATGGAGAGTAATAAAGAGCAGGTAATTGAATAGCTGAGATTTTGCAGAATCATGGGAGAGGAGAGTGGTTGAAAGACAGTATAATTTCTTCTTACTTGTGATGGTAAACAAAGCTTAAATAAAATTGAAGTACAGTGCTGAGATAGGGGACTGAAATAACTGTAGCATGGGTAGGGAGTGGTTGAGCAAGTAGTACAGCAGTCTGATTAAACAGAGTGGATTTTGCATTGAAAGCAGACTGATAAATAAAACAAACTTTCATGAGATGAGAGGAAAATGAGATCAGAGTCCAAAGCAGTCCTCATGTTGCATGTAGCTTGTAGCCAGGGAGAGTTGAAAACATCAGAGGTGAAATATGGAGTTTCAGGTGAATACTGACAGTTGTCCTTGTGAAGCTGTGTTAATAGGCAGAAAGTTCTTCTCCTGTTTCCTCCTGTTCAACTCCGGTATAACTCCGAATTATGCTGTTTAAATTTTTTGTTTCACACTTGTATCTATACACACTTAGAACTATACACACTAACTATACAGCCATCACTGGCTTTGCAGCCATTCTACTTTGAATATATCTGAGCCACAGTGAGCACCCGCTATCAGCCATCTCTTAAATTATCGGATACACTACGGACATTTATTTACCAGAACACATCAGTAATGGGATGGAAATGCTGTACTCCGCCTAGTTTACATTTTTATGAATGTCACATTCACATGCAGATAAGAATATCTGATAGGTGTTTGGGGGATGAATCTCTGTACTGTGTATTAAACTGCATACCATTGATTTACCTCTTTATTGCACCAAACCTCTTTACTTGTTAACTTAACACCTAAAACCTTATCTATAATATAATCACACTGACAACAACTTGATTTTGGTAAAAAAACAGGTCCCAGTTTTTTAAATAATAAAAGTATGGTGGCGGCGAGAGCAATCAGCCCGGGCTTACAAGGACGTGCCCCCATAAAGCAGGACGAGGGGTCCCCCACACAAAGGGACCAAGGGCCAGGTTGCTTCGAAGGGGTTGTGACATGCAGCCAATCAGCGATACCATCGTGTGAATTAGCCGCAGATTGAAACATCTCCACATTACCTCAGTCTTAGAAGACAATACATTACATTGTCAATTAATTATATTTTCTTCTGTTACCAGGTGACCAAACAAACTCTGGTAGCAGCCCCATCACGGTAGTCCCATTGTCTCTTTGGACCTCTGTCTCTCAAGCTGACCGCGTTAGCCTGCATAGCTGTCCAGGAAGATGAGGGGGTCGGGCGAGTGGAGAGTGTCGCAGGCCCCTCTGCAAAACCACAACAAACAGAATCAGGTAATTACCCTTATTGTGTACAATATAGAATATAACACCACTAGACTTGTGTATATTCCTGTACCATTGTTCACTCTCTACCCTTGTTTTCTTTTCCAGGATTAAATGGATAACTCCAAATCAATTTGGTTTAAGATATTTTATTCACTTTTTCTTAGATGCGGAGCCACCACCCACTGTGAGTGACCAGTCAGAGGAGCAGGAGGAGGAGCTGTGAGAGATCCCGCCCTCCTCACCGCCTGCTGGTCCTGCACATTGTCCATCTGTGCGGTCACTGGAAGCAATAGATAAATGGGACAAGACCACCAAAGAGCTCCTGTCACGGGCACTAGGAGTCTTTACCCAGGGATCACCAGGTGATAGGCTTACCAGAGCAGTATAGGTGGTAATATGGTACTCTGGTAGCAGGGTGATCACGGAACAGGAAATAGCAGATGATGAGATGCTCAGGAAAGTCTATGACTAGCAGCACTGGCAATATGGAAGTAGTAATACACGAGGAACTGTATGGACAAAGGACACGTGAAGGTAGTCAGTGGTCTGCGGTAGCAAGTTGTACCACTGCTATAGTGAGGAGGAATGTCCAACAGAAACGAGGAGGTGATGAGAGTCAGCGGTCTGCGGATAGCAAGTTGTACCGCTGTCTGAGTGAAGGAATGGAATCCAAGTGGAGGTATCCGGGGAGTCAGTGGTCTGCGTTAGCAAGTTGTACCACTGCTATGTGAGAGGATACTGGAACGGGTGAAACTGTAAACAGGAGTCAGTGGTCTGCCACTAGCAAGTTGTACCACTGAATATATATGTGAGGAGTTGCACGGGGAGAGACTGCAACACAATATATACACGGGCACCTTGACTTTGATCCACAGTAATATGCACAATATAAATGTATAAATGACTGAACAACACTGCCAATATAGAAAGTCTCTTGAAGTAATCCAGCATGAGATAACACAGTCAATGATGGCAATAGACTCAGCGGATAGTACACTCCAGAGGAGAACCAACACAGTCCAGCAAGGTATGCAATACACAGCACAGTCAATGGGAAGTATGCATACCGTGGTTCAGGAGAAGGCAGTCAGACAGGAGTGCAGAGATACCTGAACGGCAGGAGGCCGGCAGGATGCAAAGTCCCTGGATGGGTGAAGCAGTGGTCTAGCAGGTGCAGCGCACAGGTAGGTAGACCAGCAGGGAACACAGGAAGGCGTGGAGAGCGGATCAGTAGTAGATGGATGAGTAGCGCTGAGAAGTAACAGCAGCGGGTCTCTGCGGGAACACGGAGGTAGCCAATAGCAACCAATAGGTGCAGTAACGATGGGACACCGGAGCAGAGTTGAACTGGAACAGTTGGTCACGGAGAGTAGCGGGTAGCAATAGTGGCAGCTGACTCAAGGAAACACGGGAGAGTTGACAAGGGCTGAAGACTGAAGCGCACAGGGGCAGCGGATAGGAATCAGCCAAACAGTCACGATGAAACACAGACGGGTTGCAGGTTGAAGGCTGTAGTGCACGGAGGCAGCGGATAGGAATCAGCTAGCAGTCACGATGATGAAACACAGACGAGTTGCAGGTTGAAGACTGTAGTGCACGGAGGCAGCGGATAGGAATCAGCCAAACAGTCACGATGATGAAACACAGACGAGTTGCAGGTTGAAGCCTGTAGTGCACGGAGGCAGCGGATAGGAATCAGCTGGCAGTCACAATCATGAACAGGTGAGTGGATGTGAATGAAAGACTGTAGTGCACGGAGGCAGCGGATAGGCATCAGCTAACAGTCCCAATGATACATGGTAGAGTTGAAGTGATTAGAAGACTGTAGTGCACGGAGGCAGCGGATAGGAATCAGCTCACAGTCACGATGATACAGTAGATGGTAGAAGTGGTATGGGAACCACAGTAGTAGAAGTGGTTTGGAAACCACAGAGGTAGAAGTGGTTTGGAAACCACAGGGATCAGCTGGGCTGAATAAACGAGGAAACACAGGAACACCTTCAGAGACTCATGGGGAATGAGACTCCAAGATCAGGCAACGTGGTGTTGACCACAGGTGCTTAATATAGGGAGGTTGCCTGATCTGCCAATTTAGTTAAAGGAACATACACTGGAGGTATGGAAAGGGCTGCGCATGCGCAGTCCCTCAGGATGGAGGACGGCCACGGTTACTAAATGTCCGGGAAGAAGCACTCACAGTCCGGTGAGTGACAGCTCCTAATAACCATCAATCGCAGCCTTCGGTAGAAGAAGCACCAGGAAGGAGTGCCAATTAGCACGGAGAAGAAGGGCCTGATGGAGAGCATTTTGAACGCTATAAATGGGTTTGGCCAATCCCTGCAGCCATACTGAATCGGCTGCTTGCCGTGGCTCCAGAACCTTCCCCCACATGTGACCCCAGTGAGCCTGAGCCTAAGGAAGCAGAGGACTCAGGACCTGGCTCTGCTCCTACAGCCCCCAGCTGAAATAACAGCAACATATTGTAAAAAATATATAAAAATTATAAACTGCATAACCTGGATGTGTTTCACTCTCTTAACCATAACCTCCTAATGACATATACAAGCTTACTTAACTTATCTAACAATAAAGACACTGAGACATATGAAAGTGGCTAAAGAAGGTCACAGTTTAGTAATTATTAAATAAATGGCGGTGAAAGTGAACCGTGAGACAGCTAAATCAAACTAATATTTGGAACCAAGCGTGGATGGCTGACTCCACGTACCCGGGACACATCCTTAACTGTCTGGCCAATGCTAATTCTGACGTCAGAGGGACTAAGCCCCCTCCCGACTACGCAATGGCCGCCCTCAGATGCGGGCCAAGGGATCCTCATCAAAAAGGACTGCGTCACGTTCCTGGATGGGGATAGCACCTGTGGTCAAACAGCGATAACGCTGTAACGATCAGCCACTGCCCACAGTGACTTCCTACCAACTGTGCCTGCTCTGTGACGTGGGGAGGAACCAAATTAAAACTCATACGCCACGGAAGCAGGGAGGTCAATAAAGGGCATGGGTGGGTGGGATCTCGAGCAGTAAATGAGAAAGGACATGTGACATGCTAGGACTTATATAGACAGATCTCCAGGCACTCCCCTTCCTTCTTCACTGGTTGGCCTGGGATGTGGCATCTTACTTGCAGGTAAGGTTAACCTCACTTACTGCCACATATATATGCGTCTAAGTGCTTTCGTCCATATGAGAGTACAGGTTGTTCATAGTCATGATGGGCAACATGTTCAGATGAGTAGATAAAATATATTCTGCATAGTGAAACGTGTGTTGAGTCCATTGTGAATTTTTTTTGCTAAAGAATCTGCTATAAACACATCGCAGCCACATTCTCCTGCAGCGTGTATACATCATGGACTAAAAGTATCATTCCAAATTTCAATGGTGTAGGCCATCAATTACTATATATTTAGATTATACTTACAGCTGAAGTGTTGCTGAATCACATAATAATCGTCCGTTTCTGCAAGAAGCTCCTATATGTCAGGAAAAGGAGACAAAACATTTCTTTTTTTAAAAAAAGTAGTAATAAAAATGATATTAATTAAAAATAACATAGAAAACATTTAGCATAATATATAAATCATATGAAGCCAGAGTACCACTGACACATGCGGGATGGATACCATCTACATGTAGGAGCAGAAATCGACATTCGGCAGAACAGGCAATGTTTTTCCAGTCTTCAAATGTCCAGTTTTGGTGAGCCTGTGCCGCTGTAGTCCATAGTTTCCTGACGTGTTTGGCCCCCTCCAGACCTTTAGTCACACCCCTCTCCCGGACTACACTTGCCGAAAGTAGGCAAGTATGCTGTAATCTGTGATGTAACTGCATTATAACATTGATGTTTTGCTAAACTGCATTATTACAGGTGTAATACGCAGCTTACTGTGTTTTCCCCTCCAAGATCCACATTATTTTCTGGGTAGAAAATATACTGAAAAGTTAATGTCCTCTGAATATTTTTATAAATACTCCCATCCTCTCGCTGGTCAATTTCTTGCCCATTTCTTTTCCAATTCTTGGTCCCTGTCCTGATATAATGATATTTATTAAAGATTGGGGGGTACATAGGGGGAGGCAAACTGGGGCAGCTGTCGCAGGCAGCAATATTTAGGGTGCAATAGAACAAAAACTATTATTATTTTCAAAATGCCAACTTTCTTGGTGCAGATATAAAATATAAATGGTATTTACTTTGGTAGCTCTAATAATCTAATAATGCTTAAAATGAAAATATTTATCTTTTATAATGTACACAAATCATATACAAATGTTTATGGTAGATGTCTTTCTTAACATTAATGAATTAATTTAACACAGGGAACCGCAGTTGGGGGCAGACTATTCTGTAGCAGGTGAAATGGGTGTCGGATGGTTTGTGAAAATGTGAATTAGTTAAATATACTATATTTTAGTTTCCAGCCATCACCTCTTGATTTACAATGGGCAAATTGAAGATTCGGCGGCACAAATGCAGCTCTGGAACCGCAGTGGTTTTTACAGCTGCAGTCTCAGTTAATGTTATAGGTTTGCAGGGCAGAATGGTCACAGTTATAGAGGAATTGACATCTGCACACAACGGGGAGGCGTTTGGTGGAGTCAGGGCGTTCTGTTCCTGGCGCGTCACAGAGTAGGTACACCGATGCACCTCATTTTGCAGAGCAGCGCATGAACGAGATTTGAAATGATTGTAATGAGGTGTGTCCCTTGCCAGGTGCGGCCTTTCCCACTCTGTAAATGAATTTTAATTTTACACCAGCTCAGAACTGGGAGTACTCAGCCGTCCGCACTAGTATTCGGAACTTAAACTAGCCCCCTAGTTGGAGCAAGAGATACATCAGTAAACCAGCGTACTTCTGTGTGCACCTGAGTTTGTCTTGGACATGACTGTACGAGAACACCCTTACTGTATATTGCCTACGTGTGTTCGCCCATTCCCCACCCTGTTCACTCCCCTAAATCGGTGGCTGTAGTAAGTGTCTTTGCACTCATAGGTGACTTGGACGTGGCTGCGTTCAATTGCATACCGTCCGGGTCTGGGCAAGCGCAGGGTATTTTCTGCTGACGATAGCACCCATTTGCGGGATACGTTCCTTAATGACTCAAACCTAAGGTGTGCATTGAATGAGGCATCTGATTGGACCTGAATCACAGCTATCAATTTAGATGCTTCATTTTTATCCACATTACTGACCATAGGGGATGGAATACCCTGGACAACTGCATTCCTCTGTACTGAAAACAGTCTTCCTTCCCAAGCTTCACTTCCACAACCCAAGTCCCCTGGAATCTGCCATAATCCACAGACTAGACTAGCTTTAGAGAGTCGCAGACATATGCTAACATTGAAACAGTGTAATAGTCACAAACAGTCTGGGGTATCTGCAGTATGCATGACCAGTATCCTTGAAGAAGAGGGGCAAGTGCAGCATTTGGAGGGGGGATTTGAAATGTAAATGGTGTCGTAAAATGATCACAGGGGAAAACACATGATATTCATTTTTCCTATTTTGTCATCTCTTTTTGCCTATTAAAAGTATTTACCACTTTGAGATTTTTACACATTTTACTTTCTAACATCATAGAATCATAATGGATTTATCCCAGAACCCCTCCCACTGATAAAAACATAACAGTCCACAATGCCAAAACAAAATAGCTAAACATTTTTCTTAAGTAATTACAAATATAAAACAGACAACGATTGCTTGAGCATTTTGCCCAAGTAAACCCTGCTGTAATTAGTTGTCTTCAGAGGTCACATAAGTAATTGGACCCCACCTGTGTACAATTAGTGTTTCACGTAATCTGAAAATAAACACACGTGTCTGTGAGAGGTCTTAAAGTTGGTCAAAGCTTCATCATGAAGTTCAAAGAAAATTCAAATAGAACATGTTAATGATCAGCACTGGTCAGAAGAAGGTTATAATGATATTTCCAAACTGTTTACCATCCCCCAGAGCACTATCACATCCATCATAAAGAAATTAAGATAATGTGGCACAACTGTGAATTTGTCTAGAACAAAACTGAATATCCCTCCGAGAAGGGCACTTGTCAGGGTACCCACCAAGAGGAGCCTGGCAGCTCTGTCAGTTTAGCTTTCCATTGCAGAGTTGATAGAAACTATCCATTGGACAACAGTAGCCTGCCTACATGAAATCTTGCCTAGAATTTGTCTGAAAGCATGGGGAAGATCTTTATACCAAGTGGAGAAAGATTATCTGTCCTGATGAGACCAAGATTGAACGTTTGGCTTCAATGCTAGGCAGAAATCTAACGCAGCACGTGATTCCAAAAGAACGATCCCTACATTGAATCATGCTGGTGGTATAATGTTATGGGATTTTTACTCTGCATCAAGGACTGGAAAACTTGATAAAATCGAGTGCAAAATGAGTGGACTAAGATGTAGCCAAATCTTGCAGGAAAACCTGCTGCAGTCAACAGCCGGTCAGTGAGCCGAAGCGCACAGCAAATGCCACATTGGAGTGGCTTAAATACCGAGCAAATCATTGATCCAGAGTAGCCCGGTCAAAGCTAAGTCACATTCCCAATCTGTGGAATGGTTTGAAAATTCCCCACCAAGGGTCCTCTTGTAACTGAAAATGACAAAGCAGAATTGTCGAAAATTGCAGTTTCTTGGTGTGCAAAGCAGGTAGAAGATTGCCCAAATATACTCACGGCTTTAATTCCTGCTAAATGAGTTTCTACCAAGTATAAAAATAAGGGTGTGAATATATATGCAACCAGTCTTTTTTTTTTGCAATTATTTAAACTAAAGCTTTAGAGATGTATTTTATATTTGTCAAATGTATTTAGATTGGTGTTAAGAATTACCATATAAATTCATTTTGATTACATAATATAAGAGAAGAAAATAAAATAAAATGGGAAGAGTGGGGGAGGGGGTGAACACTTTTATATAACACTGTATATAACAGACACACATGGATGGTATATATGGGTCCTGATTAGTATAATTTACAAATAGCATTATAAAATAAATATACAATTTTCACTCTGCATCTTTTGAACAATGTTTCATGATTTGGGGGGATTTCGATCATCTGTAATAACTCCCCAATGAAGAGCAATAAAACGAGTTTGAAATGTTCTTGTTCCACCTCAACTCTCATAGCGCATCGATTTCTGGCCGCAGGAAACGTATAAATGATGTGACAGTAAAAGCTACTTAAATAGAGAAGGTTGGTTCTCCCAGGTTTTGTAAGTTACTCAGTATTGTTTAATCGGAAACATATGAAAAAGGGTCGACGCTTGATGTTCCCCTTTGGAAAGTAGCATGGGTGAAAGAAAACACCTCTTCTCTGGTCAACCACGTTATTAAGTACAGTCCATCGTTAAACAGCGATCTACATTACAATGAATGCACTGGCTAAACATACACTAGGAGGTCTTGATGAAGTTTGATTTCACATGATTGCCCTTTTGTGCATATAATTTACATATAAAACTGTTCTCTCTGTACTGTTAGCCATTATGCAATGTGATATTTTGTTATTATAATTATAACCGGGCTTGTTCATCAAAGGGTTTTTAGCTGACAGGAGTTGAACCCAGTGCGGTTTTCTGCTGCTGCAGCCCATGCATTTCCAGGTTCTACGCACTGTGCAGTCAGACATGCCCCTCTGCCTACCACCGCTATAACACATTGGTTATTTCAGTTACTGACGCCTCCCTGTGAGCTTGAACCATTGCGCACCGTTCTCTGTAAACTCCAGAGGGGATCAGCACTTTCTGAGATGATCAAACCACCCGGTCTGGCATCAACAATCATTCCACGATCAAATTCACTTGGATCACTTTTCTTCCCCATTTTGGTGTTTGGTCTGAACAACAACTGAACCTTTTCAGCCTGTCTGCATGCTTTTATGATTGTGTTGCTGCCACATGATTGGCTGATTAGATATTTGCATTAACGAGCAGGTACACAGGTGCTTCTTGGCCTTTTGGCTAAGAGTAGGTGTACATGCCCATGGATGCAGTGGGGCTTAAAGACACCCCCCTGTAGGCGATGGGCCGTCACCTGGTCCTCTGGCCAAGAGGCCGGCTGCCTGGAGCCCGAGTTGCTACATGCCCAAAAATGCATTGTGGAGAAAGAGGCACCTGTGCACAGAGTAAGGCCCTCTGCACCTTTAATTTTCAGGCAGCACCATTTTTTTCGCCCTAGCCTGTTGGCCGAGTGCAAGCATCATTTTTATATTTCCGTCCGAAAGGCTGGGGCCTTATGGCACTTATTTATTTATTTATTACACTTGGTACCAAGCACTCTTTTGATTATGTGTCTTTGTTTTTGCCACATTAAGTAGGGGTTTGGGTATAGGATCTTATGGGCGACCCTCTTTCCCCAAGTCATCTGAGGCTCCCTCCTTTTGGAGGGAGCCTTTTATGTCGGTGATATAAAGGGGCCCTCCCTAGCTTCAGCAAAGGAGGGACTGAAGATCTCCCTTTTTTTCCCTCTCTGGGGCCTTTTGGCTTCTACAGGATGGGGAGGCACAGGGCCCTTTCCCTTTTGGAAAGGGTCCAAAGTCCCAATTCCCCAGCACAGTTTGCACTGCACCGGGTGATTCTGAGTCATGTACCTCGGAAATAAAAAAAATAATAATAAAAAAAGAGTAGGGTGGTATTGGTTCACATTATGAGAGGGGGTCTCCATGCTCATTGCCCCCCCCCCCTGCTCTAGTGGGAGCCTGCTTCTAGCTGTAGCGCTGGTTAATGATTGGTGAGAGGAACTTCTTTAAAGAAATGTATATCTATATATTTAATTAGACATTGTAACAATAAATGACAGTATGAAAGAAACAGTACTAGACTCTGGTTCAATGGGTTTATTGCGAGCTCCTGCAGATGTTATGGATCTCCTGTGCGAGCTCCTGAAGATGGTATGGATCTCCTGTGCGAGCTCCTGCAGATGGTATGGATCTCCTGTGCGAGCTCCTGCGGATGGTATGGATCTCCTGTGCGAGCTCCTGAAGATGGTATGGATCTCCTGTGCGAGCTCCTGCAGATGGTATGGATCTCCTGTGCGAGCTCCTGCAGATGGTATGGATCTCCTGTGCGAGCTCCTGCAGATGGTATGGTTCTCCTATGCTGGTGCAGATGTTTTAGAGGGAGGTGCAGAAAGTATAGGGTGCTGGGTCTTCTACCTGGTTGGTCTGACTCACAGGTCCAGTTCTTACCTTAGTCATCTGATACGGTGTAGATGTCCTGCTGCAAGGAAGCAGTGACCAACAGGAGAGGTCGTCACTCTCTGTAGAGATCCATACGTCCCAGCTGGAGCTGGAACGAATGGGTCTCTACAGAGAGCGACAACCTCTCCTGTTGGTCACTGCCTCCTTGCAGCAGGACATCTACACCGTATGGACTGGGGGACAAGGAGTAGACCAACCAGGTAGAGGAGCCTGCACTCTTTCTCCTGATTTGACAAGCTATTATATGGGAACTGGGCCTTCTACCTTGATAGCAAGGTAGGGCCTCAGGATTAACTCCATAGTCTCCATCATCCCTCTTGTGCAGCTCCTGCAGTTGGTGGTAACGGTCGCGTATGTCTGCAGCAGCACATAGAAAAGCAGGAGCAGAATGCCAGACAGGAGCAGCAGCTTGCAGGACCAGCGCATGAGATTGCATATGATGTTAAATAGCAATCTGAAAGAAAACTATGTTATAGCGATGAACAGTTGCAATCATTTTGAAATAATAATAGGAGAATAATTTACCTCAGTCCTGCAATGCTGCTCCTTTTCTGCTCTTTTTGTTTTACAGCACTTTTCATCTGCAGTTGCCGCTCCTAAAGGAAAATCAGTGGTGGGATTATGAGGAGTACAACACAAGATCAGCCACTGAAGTTAGGGAAGTCAGAGTTGGCCGGCCATGCTACGATATTGACCATTTGGTCCCATATTGCAGCAAGTTGCCCCAAAATGAACAGCACATTATTTGCTAATAATCCAATTGAAATCAACTAGTTCAATATCCTGCATGGTTAGGTGTTTCTGGTCATCACCCAACTGTACTAACAGACCCTAGTGTAAGCCAGAGGTAAACTGGCTGCTTGGCCAGAGTGCCTGGATCTTGGCCACAATTTTGTTGATGGTGGTCTTGCTGCAATGTACCCCCAGCTTAGAGAGCTTACAGCCTGTAGGGAAAAGAAAGAGAAGTCCTTCCTCATGGTAATGACTGTAACCACCAGGTATCATGCTAATCACTGCCATTGCTGGCCTCCTGCTCCACGTCAATGCACTATACTAGTGAGAGCTCTGGTGTGGTGCAGGAGACCTGGTGAGGTAGGGTCAGAGCACGTATGTTATTAGCACACAGAGCGTCTTAGCTATCTGTCCCTCTCCTGGGATGGGAACCTTTCGTTCTGATAGAAGATGTTTAGTAGTTACAAAAGATGACCTGTGACAGAGGTGGCAGGTACAAATGTCTTACTGCTGACAGTAAATATGATCTCACTTTATATAACATAGAGGAAGGGGCTGATGACATGGACTCACCAGTTCAGCCATCACAATCTCTGCAGGATCTTCCGCAGCCTCCTCCACAGTTTTCATCCTGAAGGACCAGAAAATATTATTATTTAAACTTAAGTCTTCTATTCACAAGAGTTACTGATACAGTCCATGGTCATAGTTCCTATCTGGAGGTTTCTCTTCTACGATTTTTTTAATGTAGGATGAGCAACAATTTAACAGTATATAATAGATATTTCTGGAGTTTTTAGAAAATTACAGACAGAGTCTGAATGCAATTAATAGAACAGTATAGACAGATCCTGTCTGGAGTCACCAGTACAGGACTTAAAGACTTCCTGATATTTCTATTACAGTACGGACAGCACTGATTATATACACAAATGTTCCTCTTTAGAACCGTATAGAATGTATGTGTACATGGAATAAACCATATAGATACTAACAGAGAAGGTGCTTCTGGCTGCGGCTGCCACTCCCGCAGGTTCCTGTTGATAATCTAGGGAAAGAGACACAGAGTGAAATAAATTATACACAACAAATCTTTAGGACAAGTTCCATGGGACTCGGATAAGCCGGCCACAGTCTGTCCGCGCAGGTTATTACCAGATTACTATACATTTTACAGCAGAACGAGAGAAAATAATTTAATGCAAAAATTAACAAATTGGTCTTAATAAAAAAATATATATTTTGATTTGGTCTAGAAATTTGTCTTGAAGAGTTCATTTAGCAGCAACTTATATAGAACATGAAACAAGAACCCACTCTGATATTATGCAGGATTACAACCATATAAATATCACTCAGGTCAGACATCCAGTATGATCTCTATATCTGATATATCAGATACTGGAACGTGGACCTATTGTGGGACAACCAATCCAGACTATGAAAAACGTTTCGCCATTGATTACACAAAAACTTTAAGTGACAAGTCCCTGTCTGTGCTGTGATGCCCCGCCCTCCTTTACGCTTTATAATTTTTGCTGGTTTTCAGCAACTTGTTGTCACTGACTAATCCTAGTTTCCCCATTGGCCAAACTAAACTAAACGTATCCCGTGTTTAAGGTGGGTAATCACTGTCACCACCAAGCTCCATCACCAGCCTACCAGGAGCCGCTTACACTTCTCTGTGGGGTGTAGCTGCTACAGCACCTCTTTGCTGGTTGCTAAAACCTTCTGACCGTTTACATTGGATTGGTACTGCCGGGTAGATGAACGCAGGTAGACAGGAGATGGAATAAATGGTAAGTTGTTGGTCCCAGGACACAGCTGGATTTTATAGATAGAGCAGAATATCTCTCACCCAGACTGACATTATTTTGTCCCTGATGTCTAGCACCATCTACACTGGGCCCCCCAGATCTCTATTGGACCACTGGGTGAGTGGAATCCATAAGTGTTAGACAGAGGTGGATGTAGGGGTGTATATGGTGGTATCGCCATATCGCCACTTCTCCTACTGTTTATACATAAATACATCATACTTGCCAACTCTCCCTGAATGTCAGGGAGACTCCCTGAAATAGGGGTGATCTCCCTCACTCCCTGAAGAGTCTGGCATTCTCCCTGATGCTGAGCCAGTACAAGACGTAGTTGGCTTCGCCATCTGTGGCATGATGACAGTTCAGAAATTGTGTCCTATGTCCATGTATTGATGCCTATGGAGGTGGCCATTTTCATGGAGACCAAGATGTAATAAAAGACTGACAGGTAAGACAACATGACTTCAGGGTCTTAATGACGCAAATATTGCGTGATCTTAGCCCCGCCCCCTGCTGCAATTGCCCAAATTTAGGGGGCAGGGCCAAGCCCGTGCCCGTACGTCCATTTTCCCGGGATCTCCCTGAAGCCAACAAGAAAAAGTTGGCAAGTATGAAATACATTACACATTTACATGTCTGTACACTTTACACTGGGCACACATGTAATAAACACAATAAAATATTTCCGGCAGCAAAGCACCTGCTCCTCCATCCCGCCTGGCTATCAGTTACTACATACATGAGTCCATGTTATTTACTGGTCACACAGCTGTGTCATGTTCTCTCTGCACCTATGAACTGAGTGCCGTGTAAAATGTACCCTCAGCTCTGAAGTGGCGGCACCACGGGTAATGTAAGCAAAGCCACCACCTGAGCGCCACCTCTTTATAGTAACTGTTATACTGTACCTCCTGCTCTGTGGCCAGCAGCCGCAGCCTGGTGAGCCTACTCTTCAGGAGATCATTCTCCCGCATATAGCTGCTGAGCTGCAATAGAGAGAATTACATTTAGATCTGAGTATATGAATACGTAGCGCACACCATATTGTATATTTGTGTAACACATTGTGTAGTGCCCTCTCCTCGCACAAAGGGGCTTATTTGCAGGGTACGGTTATGTTGCTGCGCCGCTGTGTCCAAGTTTCTAGGAGGCTTTGATTTGTACCATAAATCAGACTATAAATGAACAGAATAAGTGCGGATCGTTCCCTGTCACTGTATTACATTATTTGGCAAACAGAAGACTACGTAGGGGATTTTTTGGACGGAGTAAACGTAAGACCACCTGGATGTCCTCTATTTTATTAAACAAATGACAGAATTTGACCAATTTTACTGTAACACTGTTTTACTGTAGAATTTTACTGTACAACTATTATTATATCTGGAGTTCTGTAGCATATTCTGATGTGATATTATATAAATATCTACTTATAAATCACTGCAGCCATTTATTCCAGAAATTATGACTTTTTTATGCTAGTAAGGCCCATTGTGGGCATTAGATGGAGGAGACAGATTCAGCGCACTGTCTTGTAAGATAACGAGAACGATGGGCCCTGATACAATAGCAGTTAGGACACTGGGGCAATAATCCAGAGGACAGAGCGTCTCCATGCAAACTACTGTGGAAGACCTTGAAAAGAGATAAATAAAGCTCTGGGTTGAGAGCATAGTTAGTTGTCTACTCTCCCGAAATTTTCCGGGAGGCTCCCAAATTTCGTGGAGTCCTCCAAAGCTCTCGGAAGAGTAGGCAAACCTCCCGGGCCTTGAATTTCTGTATTTTATAGTAGGGGCGGGGCTATAGTGACGTAACGACATCGCAACGCCTCCTGCTACCCTCAGTCACATGATCTGTACTCTGGATCTCCTGGATTACAGATTTAAAAAGTAGGCAAATATGGTTGAGAGTGTTTATGTTCTATGAAATTAAGAGATATTACTACTTGATGTGTTTATATGAATACACCCAAGGTGATTGCTAGGTATATAATACACCCGGGGTGATTGCTGGGTATATAATACACCCGGGGTGATTGCTGGGTATATAATACACCCGGGGTGATTGCTTGGTATATAATACACCCGGGGTGATTACTGGGTATATAATACACCCGGGGTGATTACTCGGTATATAATACACCCGGGGTGATTGCTGGGTATGTAATACACCCACGGTGATTGCTGTATATACTACAGTAATAAAGTGTGTGAACAAAGCTTCAGTTTTGGTCTTATGGGACACTTGCGAGGAGAGAGTGCACCACGGCTGTGACTATCATCACATTGGAATATTAAGTGATATAATGATGGACTGACCAGGCTTGATAGCAGCTCCTCTCTTCCTTCAAGGATGTCGCATTTTCTCTCCTGTCCAGGGAATAATGCAGATATAAGGTCAGTTTTAGAGTGTGAGAGAGAAATAAGAGAGAAAGAGAGACAGAGAGAGAGAGTGACAGAGGGCGAGAGAGAGAGAGAGAGAGAGAGAGAGGGTGAGAGAGAGACAGAGGGTGAGAGAGAGAGAGACAGAGATGGAGAAAGAGAGAGAGTGACAGAGAGTGAGAGAGAGACAGATAAATGTATGTCACACTTTCCGTACTTTTATTTTTCAGTACAGACAGTGGGCATCACATTATTAATCCCGTCTATAATGTTAATAGTAGGAAACTGAATCTGTACCGTGAGTCAGTTTCCAGCCGTTCGCATGGTGAGGGATATTAACCTTTTAGTGTCCCACTGCCACGCGGATGTCGGAGCAGGAACTGATGTGAATGTATATAGTCTCCGTAAGAGTAATGTGTATATGTTGCCGCTATATATATATATATATATATATATATATATATATATATATAAATATATAAAGCGCTCCTGAAAGCTGGAGGCTACACATGAAGCGTGGGATCATGCACAATGACATGTCACATACATGGTTCATAGTATCACAATGGCCATATTCCAATCATACCTCCCAGATGTCCTGATTTAGGTGGGACAGTCACGAATTGACGCCACTGTGCCGCCATTCCACCAGTCGGCACGTTTGTCCCCAGACAAGTTGGGGGGTTTGTTAGAGAAGGGGAATTGGAGACAGCCTAATGCTTCAGAAGCGCTTAGCACGGCCCCAGAGACCGTCACACGCCCCTCAGCCTGGCATGACCACACCGTGTTGTGATTACCTCTGTACGTGTATGTTTGTATGTATACAAATGGTTATAGATAGTTGTCATACCAACTGCTGCTTGATCCACAATTCTTCTGCCTCCACTTGCCGGCTCTCCCCCAATTGTTTCCACAGGGTCTCAAGCTCATCATTATTCGACCTGGATAGACAAGTAGAGAATACATTCTTATTTACCTGCTTATTTAATATACACCAGTGCCAGACAAACAGCCAGGCATAGTCCGATCGGTGAGCAACAGGAAACGGGATCCATGGTACAAATAACAATCAGTTACAGGTTGTGAGTGTGACAACTATGGGGGGAGGGCCCTTGACAACACCACTAGAACTTTGAAAAAAAATCCCACCCCGACCATAATAAGGGATTTCCTGTTTCAGCCGTTACAGGCATCACAGGACGCACCAGATTGGGTGAGTGCAGGTACGTTTAATTTTTTTCTTTTATTATAATATAATTTTAGCTTTTTGTGGCGTTATCACTTTAATGTTTGCTGATAATACAAATGTTTCCCCTTTGCGATAAGGTGATAGCAGGGTTCAGAAACAGCACGTATTAGAAATCATCTCTGTAAAGAGCGAATGATGGAATATTTACATTTAATTATTCACATTCAATGCAGTTTAAAATGTGCAACATAAAATAAAACAAATATTTAAACTTACATACAGGAAAGGAGAATCTACACTGGGCAGTGGGCTATATATTATTATCGAGGAGAGGACAGGTCACTGCCTCCCACAACTTCCACAAAATCATCTAATTAAATACTCTGTGCTGATGGGGCACCTGCTCCTTCTACTATATAATTCTCAGTCTGTGGCTTCCTGCTGCCTCCATTACCCATCCACACATCATGTCACTGCCCCTGTCACATGCAGTCCTGTCCTCACTGACACATCACTCATCTCCTGATATACTCTGTGCTGTGCTCTAAACATTAACAGGTTCTCTCATACTTATCACATGCACCTTCACAATTAGACCTCACCTCATAACTCCTGTAAACAGCTTTCAATTGAGAGACTTATGAAAAACACAGTGGTGTGTTTGACTTCTTCGCTCTCTCTGAGCTGCCTCTCTGCACTGTCCCTGGGCAGTGTGTTCACTCACTATGATGTCAAGTGCGTGATGTCACAGTGCGTGATGTCACCAGGGCCTGTTGAAAGAGGCAGACCTGATAAAATAGGGACACTGCTGTGGCAAATTATAATGGGGGGTGTTTAGGAGCTGCCCATCCAAGCTCAGTTGTGTAAGAATGACCTTGGAGTGTGGAGCTCAGCCTGTGTTGCAATGAACATGGGGATATGTTCTTAATGTGGGCAGCACGGTGGCTTAGTGGCAGTGTCGGACTGGGGCATGAAGGGCCCACCGGGGAAACCAATGACTGGGGCCCACCTCATAACATGTAGCGCTGCAAAAGGGGTGTTGGGGAGCCTGGCGCACATAAGATGTTTACTATAATTTTAGACAACTACAGAGGCAATACTGTGTGCACTACTGTTAGATGCACACAGTTCTGCCTTCACAAGCAGTACAGTGTGAAGTGGGACATACCTCCCAACTGTCCTTGTAGTAGAATCAAATCCTGCCTAAGCAGGACAGTCACCCAAATGTGGGACTGCCCCGCCAGATTCAGGACAGTTGGCAGAGTGTCCTGCTCTCTCCTACCTGTCTTGTTACTCTCACCACCTTTGGCTGCTGGTTTCTTTAGATCAGTTGCTGCTTGTCTGGATCCTTGGAGGCCCTATTGGAAAACAAAAATGGGTACATGAAATGTAGAAAACTTCAACCATCCCCGGCAGTAAATCAACAGCACCCACATTTAATAATGAGGCCTCCCTCCGGCACCACATTAAAGTAATAGTACTCACATTTGATAAATAAACCTAATACCCTCCCTCCAAACAGCCACGCCAATAAATTAATATAATTTTACGTTCAATACATATATCTATTTCCCAAAACCATCCCCAGCATTAAATAATTTATATTCACATTTAATAAAAAGCCCTCCCCCCCAAACTCAGTCCCATATTCAATTAATAGCCCCAAACCACCCCAGCATTAAATTAAAGGTCCCGTCACCTCACCTTAAATTAATAGGACCCACTATTAAATTCAATAGCCGCACCAATAAATTAATGTCAGAACCCACCCCCCTATTAACAGTATATACTGTATAATGTTGTTTACTAGTAGTTTTATCCTCTCCGTGTTACTAAGAGAGCCTGAGCGCAAAAGTGTGCTTACATATTTTGTGTACTTCCTAATCATCTGTTCTGCACCTAATTCTGTCTCTCTGGAAAGTACTGTGGCAAGCTTGTGCTTACTGCTTGATATAATACGAATACTGCAATCAGGATTGACTATTATAAACTGCAAATGTTCCAACTTGAATTACCTTCTGAAGTCACTGTAGTTTGTAAGTTCTTTATCCAATATGCATGTTGCTACACTATAGTAAATAACAGAGAACCTCAAAACTGATCAAAACCTCCATGAACCATCTGGAGCCAGATTTTAGATTAGGTACTAAACAGATGATTAGGAAGTAAATGAGATTGATCAGGTACTTTTGATATTCACAGATCAGGGTCATGTCATACACAGACTGTGAGAAAGTTGCCAGTTTCTCAGCAACAGAAGAGCAGTCCTGCATGATGCAGGTAATACAGTAATTATTTTAGGTGTGATATCAGCAATGTTGACATATTGACATATAGAGTTTGCATTTAGGTATTATCACACTACACACCACCCACTTTTCTTCTCTCCATTTTAGATCACTTGCAAGGTAAAGAAAACCTGTAAAAGTGACACCCCGGTTTGTGCTGGAAGGGACAATTATACTGCAGTATCGCGTGCTTCACATAGTGAGGATTTTACCTCCATATCCGCAACTTTATATATGTTTAATTGTTTAGCAATAAGCAACTTTTAATCACTTCTAATAACTTTTAAAATCACTTTTAATAAGTGGTGTGCGCTGGTGTTTTCTTTTTCTGGAAGTATTGTGTACTAACCTGTGATCCGCAAAGTAACCTTCTTCCATCGGGTCTTCTCGGCGGCGGTGGCGCCTGCTCCAGGGGTCGGGTCTTCCAATCCCACAGCGTCGCAACGTCATCGACGGCAGAGACGCTTACAGGTACAGAGAGCCAAGAGCCAAGACATGACTCTCTGCATTGCGCGGAACGAGCTTTACTTCGCTCCGCCCCTCCACTGAAGAAGGCGGAGCTACATGGCATCCGGGCCTACCGGTCAATCCCCCGCCTTCCCGCCAGGCCAGTCCGACCCTGCTTAGTGGTTAGCACTTCTGCCTCACAGTTCTGGGGCCCAATGGGGCAGGGACTGATGTGAGTGAGTTCTCTGTACATTGCTGTGGAATCAGTGGCGCTATATAAATAAATGGTGATGATGATGAATGTTCATTGTTGAATATATGGAATATATATCATAGGTGAAGGGGTTGCTGTATTTCCTGATGACAATTAAGGTCCAGGAAGGGCCCACAGTACATATTATGGAATTCAGAGTGAGACACATGGAGTGGGGTGACGTTATCTCCACCCAGAGTCCACAGGGTTTAATCCACCACATTAGAGAACTCTATATGGGACCATTTCCAAAGAGGAAGGACAACTATGGCCTTACCCATATGCCCCGGCAGTCCCTAGTTATGTAGGACAGTCCCCACCAGAGTCATGGCTGCGTAGATAGGGGGCGCAGTTAGTTTTATCACGAGGAAAGCAGAAGGAATGATTATCAATGATTGGGGAGCGGGGATGTCTGACAATAAACATTGTTTACAAACTGCAGACTATGTGGGGTGTAATACATTTCCATTTGTCCCCCTTCACATAAGAACACTCCTACAGTGCTCCATTTATTCTGGGTTTTGGAACTGCCCCTATAAAAGCACTGTTTTCAGGTATACAGATTCACCTGTGTAAGGTGGAGAGAGAAACATCCAAACTTGTAACACATAACTAACCCCCCCCCTATTTATTAATTTCCACTACTTTTACATCCTTCGCCTAATATACTGCACGATGGCTCAGTGGTTAGCACTTCTGCCTCACAGCACTGTGGTCATGAGTTCAATTCCCGACCATGACCTTATCTGTGAGGAGTTTGTATGTTCTCCCCGTGTTTGAGTGGGTTTCCTCCAGGTGCTCCGGTTTCCTCCCACACTCCAAAAACATACTAGTAGGTTAATTGGCTGCTAACAAATTATTGACCCTAGTCTGCCTGTGTGTTATGGATTTAGACTGTAAGCTCCAATGGGGCAGGGACTGATGTGAGTGAGTTCTCTGTACAGCGCTGCGGAATTAGTGGCGCTATATAAATAAATAAATGGTGATGATGATGATATACTGCTCTGTTTAGACTTCTATATAATGTCAGACATTGCTGCTTTTTCTACCTCGCTTCTGGCAGACCCGGGGGCAGCTTGATGCTGGATTTCATTCCCTCTAGCAGAGGCAGCTTACTGGGGAAAACAGGTGCTTAATAATGATAATAATAATGAAAACGTGTTCTCACCATTAATGTAAATGTGCTAAACATGGACTTCTGAGTCCTTCTTGATGGTCATACCTGGAAACCGGAGCACCCAGAGGGTAGAACATACAAACTTCACACAGATAAGGCCCTGGATGGGAATTGAACTCATGAGCCCAGCGCTGATCATCATCATCAACATTTATTTATATAGCGCCAGCAAATTCCGTAGCGCTTTACAATTGGGAACAAACATTAATAAGACAATACTGGGTAATACATACATACAGAGAGGTAAGAGAACCCTGCTCGAAAGCTTACAATCTATAGGACAATGGGAGTTAGAAACACAAGGGCATGTGCTACATCATATTGCACAATGGACCAGCCAGACTGCAAAGGTAAAAGTACTGAGTGGGCTATGTGTGTTGCAATGTTGGTCAGAAGGTTGTTGTCTTGCGTTAGCAGTGTAGAGGATGGTAATAGGGTAATCTAGTGAAATTAAGATGATGGTTGAGGAATATCATAACCTTGTCTGAAGAGGTGAGTTTTCAGTGAACGCTTGAAGGTTTGAAGACTAGAGGAAGTCTTACTGTGCGTGGAAGGGAATTCCACAAAGTGGGTGCAGCCCGGAAAAAATCCTGTAACCGAGAATGGGAGGATGTGAGGAGAGTGGAGGAGAGACGTAGATCTTGTGCAGAACGTAGGTATCGAGTAGGGAGATATTTTGAGACAAGTGAGGAAATGTATGTCGGTGCAATTTTGTTGATGGCCTTGTATGTTAGTAGAAGAATTTTATATTGAATTCGTTGAAATACAGGCAGCCAATGTAGAGATTGACAGAGTGGCTCAGCAGAGGAATAACGGTTTGTAAGGAAAATCAATCTAGCCGTTGCGTGCAAAATAGATTGTAGGGGTTCAAGTCTGACTTTGGGAAGACCAGTAAGGAGGGAATTGCAATAGTCGATGCGGGAGATGATGAGTGCATGAATTAATGTTTTTGTGGTGTCTTGCGTCAGATATGTGCGTATTCTGGAAATGTTCTTTAGGTGTATGTAACATGATTTAGATATAGAGTTGATGTGGGGAATAAACGACAGTTGTGAATCAAGGATTACACCTAGGCAACAAGCTTGCGGGGTGGGATTTATATTCATGTTATCAACAGAAATAGAAATGTCAGGCAGGAAGCTTCTGTTTTTGGGTGGGAATATTATTAACTCAGTTTTTGAAAGATTGAGTTTGAGTTGGTGAGAAGACATCCAAGATGAAATGGCAAAAAGACAGTCAGTAATGCGAGACAACACAGGTGGTGAAAGATCAGGAGAGGATAGATAAATTTGTGTATCATCCGCATAGAGTTGATACTGAAATCCAAAGGAGCTTATTAGTTTTCCAAGAGAAGTGGTGTAGATAGAGAATAGCAGAGGACCTAGGACTGAGCCTTGTGGAACTCCAACTGATAGGTGTTAGGAACCCCTCCAGCCGACACAACATAGCCCGGAGTCTACTCTGCCAGTCAGGTGTTCACTGGAGCCCCTGATGGTGGGGACAGACTGGGCTGCAGACTGACAGAGGGTCGTGAAGTGTGCACCGGCTGGGGAGAACCCAGGCAAGCGGAGTGGAATCCAAGCAGAGGTCAGGGGCCGGCAGCAGACAACAGTACGAATATACAAGCTGAGGTCAGGGGTCACGAGCAGACAGGAAGGTCGGTATTCAAGCCAGAGGTCAGGGTCACGAGATTCACAAGCAAAGTCCAAATCTAAGCTAAGGGTCATACACGGGTAACAGTCCAACAGGTTTTCACCAATTTCAGGCAGCAGCAGAAACAGGAGCAGATTAAGCAGACAGGAACTGGACGCTATAACCGGCAGGGAGGCTAAGCCCTCCCTTCCTTATATACAGAGTTTGGCCATTCAGGGCTTAGCCCTGAAATACATCCCAGGTGCGCTACCCAGCTAAATTAGCCCGCAGGCTACACTAGCGCATGCGCCCGGCTGCCTCACTTGCCGGGGTGCATCGATTGTTATACACGCCTTGGCAATGGTCGGGCCTGAGAAACCGGAAGTGACGCCCCGGTCGTCATGGGGACGGCCGGGGCGTTCACTGACACCGGAAGTGAGTCGCGGCGGTGCCCAAGGCCGCCTCGGCTCCTGACAATAGGAAGCGGAGCAAAGGTGGATCCAGAGAAATTAACACTGAAAGAGCGATTAGATAGGTAGGATGAGAACCAGGATAGGACAGTGCCTTCAAGACCTAGGGTTTGTAGCGTTTGTATGAGGAGAGAGTGGTCAACAGTGTCAAATGCAGCAGAGAGATCCAGGAGAATTAGAAGAGAGTATTGGTTATTCTTTTTTGCTGTGATCAAATCATTGACAACTTTGGTCAGCGCAGTCTCTGTGGAGTGTTGAGAGCGAAAGCCTGACTGAAGAGGAGCCTGACTGAAGAGGATCCAATAGGTTGTTTGCTGTAAGAAAGTGTGTGAGGCGGGAGTAGGCAATTCTCTCGAGAAGCTTGGAGGGGCATGGGAGCTGGGAGATGGGGCAGTAATTTATGAGAGAGTTAGGGTCAGAATTCTGTTTTTTTTAAATGGGAGTAATCACTGCATGCTTGAAAAGTGCTGGAAAAATACTAGTAGAAAGAGATAGATTACAGATTTTAGTTAGAGGGGGAATGAGTACAGGAGACAGGGACATACCAATTTGAGAGGGAATGGGATCAAGAGGACAGGAGGTAGAGTAGGAAGATGAGAAGAGAGTAGAAACTTCCTCTTCATTTGTGGGATCAAATGAAGAGAGAGTGTCAGAGGGTGCTACAAAGGAATTGAGCAGATTGCTTGTCAAGGGAGATACCATTTCAAGCCTGATCTTATCAATTTTGTCCTTGAAATAGGAAGCAAGATCCTGTGCACTGATGTTAGTTGGAGGATTTGGGGCAGGAGGATTCAGAAGAGAGTTAAATGTGTTAAAGAGGCGTTTGGGGTTAGAAGCCTGAGCATAGATAAGAGATCGGTAGAATGCTTGTTTAGCAATGTCCAGAGCATTTCTGTAGGAGTGGTAGATATCAGTATATGTTATGAAATCATTAGAGGCACAAGATGTACGCCAGTGACGTTCTGCTTTACGAGAAAGTTTTTGTAGAGTTCGTGTTACTGTAGTGTTCCACGGTTGGCAACGAATTCTACGGGAAATATGTAGTGTCGCTGGAGCCACTTGATCCAGGGCAATTGCTAGGGTTTGATGAAAATGGGGTACTGCCCGATCAGGGGAGGAGAATGTAGAAATTGGGGAGAAAAGGTGTTGGAGAGAGGTGGAAAACTGTTGAAAATCAATAGAGTTGATATTCCTGCGGGTACGAGGAGGCTTGGAAGAGTTTGACACTAGGGAGGGTAAAGAACTGGGGGTGAGCAAGTATCTAATAAGGTGATGATCCGAGAGGGGGAAAGGAGTGTTAAGGAAATCAGAAACTGAGCATAGTCTAGAGAAAACAAGATCAAGACAGTGGCTATCCTGATGAGTAGCGGATTCAATCCACTGGGAGAGGTCAAGTGTGGAGGTTAGAGAGAGTAGTTTGGAAGCAGCATTGGAACGTGGATTAGAAATAGGGATGTTGAAATCACCCATGATGATGGTGGGGATATCAGTAGATAAGAAGTGAGGGAGCCATGCAGAGAAGTGTTCAAGAAATTGATGGTGTGGACCAGGGGGGGCGATAGATGACAGCAACATGCATAGAGAATGGGTTAAAAATCCTAACAGCATGTACTTCAAAAGATGTGAATGTGAGTGATGGGACACTTGGTATAACTGTGAATGTGCACTGTGGGGAGAGAAGTAGTCCAACCCCCCCTCCTTGTCTGCCTCCTGGTCTGTGGGTGTGGGTGAGATGGAGGCCACCATGTGAAAGGGCTGCAGGTGAGGCAGTGTCTGAATGCGTGAGCCATGTTTCTGTTATTGCCAGAAGGTTTAGGGTTGTTTAAGAGGAAGAGATCATGTACGGAGGTAAGTTTGTTACAAACAGAGCGTGCATTCCAAAGGGCACATTTAAAGGACTTTGGAAGAGAGGGGAGACAGGTTATGTGTTTGAGGTTTGCCAGATTTCTGTAGTGTTCAGATATATGTGTGTGGGAGAAGTGAGGGGGACCTGGATTAGGTGATATATCACCAGCTAATAGAAGAAGGAAGGAAGAGAGGTAGGTAAGATGATTGTAAGATGTGTGTCCTTTTAGTTTCTGGCGGCAGGGTGAGGCTGCTAAAGTTATTGAATTTAAATAGGAAAAGAGTTCATGAGTGTTCACTAGAGGTGAGTGAAGTAATGAAGGGGCAATGTGGACAGAGGTGTGTGTTGCAGGATGGGTGAGGGATGATATAGTCCTAAAGATAATGCCATGAAAAGAGATAAAGAAAAATATTTTGGCAAGCATTGGGACTATTAGTCAAATAGCAAAAATGAGAAATTAAATGAATTGCCTAATTGATTGCAATGTCCAGTGTAATCAGATAAGTAGTGCAGAGCTAGGATGCAGCAAATGTAGTGTATTCCTGGATGTCTGGATAGTATAACGTAATGATGTGGGGAGCCATGTGGGGGAGTGGGTGGAAGTGTTGAATGGAGAGTAATAAAGAGCAGGTAATTGAATAGCTGAGATTTTGCAGAATCATGGGAGAGGAGAGTGGTTGAAAGACAGTATAATTTCTTCTTACTTGTGATGGTAAACAAAGCTTAAATAAAATTGAAGTACAGTGCTGAGATAGGGGACTGAAATAACTGTAGCATGGGTAGGGAGTGGTTGAGCAAGTAGTACAGCAGTCTGATTAAACAGAGTGGATTTTGCATTGAAAGCAGACTGATAAATAAAACAAACTTTCATGAGATGAGAGGAAAATGAGATCAGAGTCCAAAGCAGTCCTCATGTTGCATGTAGCTTGTAGCCAGGGAGAGTTGAAAACATCAGAGGTGGAATATGGAGTTTCAGGTGAATACTGACAGTTGTCCTTGTGAAGCTGTGTTAATAGGCAGAAAGTTCTTCTCCTGTTTCCTCCTGTTCAACTCCGGTATAACTCCGAATTATGCTGTTTAAATTTTTTGTTTCACACTTGTATCTATACACACTTAGAACTATACACACTAACTATACAGCCATCACTGGCTTTGCAGCCATTCTACTTTGAATATATCTGAGCCACAGTGAGCACCCGCTATCAGCCATCTCTTAAATTATCGGATACACTACGGACATTTATTTACCAGAACACATCAGTAATGGGATGGAAATGCTGTACTCCGCCTAGTTTACATTTTTATGAATGTCACATTCACATGCAGATAAGAATATCTGATAGGTGTTTGGGGGATGAATCTCTGTACTGTGTATTAAACTGCATACCATTGATTTACCTCTTTATTGCACCAAACCTCTTTACTTGTTAACTTAACACCTAAAACCTTATCTATAATATAATCACACTGACAACAACTTGATTTTGGTAAAAAAACAGGTCCCAGTTTTTTAAATAATAAAAGTATGGTGGCGGCGAGAGCAATCAGCCCGGGCTTACAAGGACGTGCCCCCATAAAGCAGGACGAGGGGTCCCCCACACAAAGGGACCAAGGGCCAGGTTGCTTCGAAGGGGTTGTGACATGCGGCCAATCAGCGATACCATCGTGTGAATTAGCCGCTGATTGAAACATCTCCACATTACCTCAGTCTTAGAAGACAATACATTACATTGTCAATTAATTACATTTTCTTCTGTTACCAGGTGACCAAACAAACTCTGGTAGCAGCCCCATCACGGTAGTCCCATTGTCTCTTTGGACCTCTGTCTCTCAAGCTGACCGCGTTAGCCTGCATAGCTGTCCAGGAAGATGAGGGGGTCGGGCGAGTGGAGAGTGTCGCAGGCCCCTCTGCAAAACCACAACAAACAGAATCAGGTAATTACCCTTATTGTGTACAATATAGAATATAACACCACTAGACTTGTGTATATTCCTGTACCATTGTTCACTCTCTACCCTTGTTTTCTTTTCCAGGATTAAATGGATAACTCCAAATCAATTTGGTTTAAGATATTTTATTCACTTTTTCTTAGATGCGGAGCCACCACCCACTGTGAGTGACCAGTCAGAGGAGCAGGAGGGGGAGCTGTGAGAGATCCCGCCCTCCTCACCGCCTGCTGGTCCTGCACATTGTCCATCTGTGCGGTCACTGGAAGCAATAGATAAATGGGACAAGACCAACAAAGAGCTCCTAATAACCATCAATCGCAGCCTTCGGTAGAAGAAGCACCAGGAAGGAGTGCCAATTAGCACGGAGAAGAAGGGCCTGATGGAGAGCATTTTGAACGCTATAAATGGGTTTGGCCAATCCCTGCAGCCATACTGAATCGGCTGCTCGCCGTGGCTCCAGAACCTTCCCCCACATGTGACCCCAGTGAGCCTGAGCCTAAGGAAGCAGAGGACTCAGGACCTGGCTCTGCTCCTACAGCCCCCAGCTGAAATAACAGCAACATATTGTAAAAAATATATAAAAATTATAAACTGCATAACCTGGATGTGTTTCACTCTCTTAACCATAACCTCCTAATGACATATACAAGCTTACTTAACTTATCTAACAATAAAGACACTGAGACATATGAAAGTGGCTAAAGAAGGTCACAGTTTATTAATTATTAAATAAATGGTGGTGAAAGTGAACCGTGAGACAGCTAAATCAAACTAATATTTGGAACCAAGCGTGGATGGCTGACTCCACGTACCCGGGACACATCCTTAACTGCCTGGCCAATGCTAATTCTGACGTCAGAGTGACTAAGCCCCCTCCCGACTACGCAATGGCCGCCCTCAGATGCGGGCCAAGGGATCCTCATCAAAAAGGACTGCGTCACGTTCCTGGATGGGGATAGCACCTGTGGTCAAACAGCGATAACGCTGTAACGATCAGCCACTGTCCACAGTGACTTCCTACCAACTGTGCCTGCTCTGTGACGTGGGGAGGAACCAAATTAAAACTCATACGCCACGGAAGCAGGGAGGTCAATAAAGGGCATGGGTGGGTGGGATCTCGAGCAGTAAATGAGAAAGGACATGTGACATGCTAGGACTTATATAGACAGATCTCCAGGCACTCCCCTTCCTTCTTCACTGGTTGGCCTGGGATGTGGCATCTTACTTGCAGGTAAGGTTAACCTCACTTACTGCCACATATATATGCGTCTAAGTGCTTTCGTCCATATGAGAGTACAGGTTGTTCATAGTCATGATGGGCAACATGTTCAGATGAGTAGATAAAATATATTCTGCATAGTGAAACGTGTGTTGAGTCCATTGTGAATTTTTTTTGCTAAAGAATCTGCTATAAACACATCGCAGCCACATTCTCCTGCAGCGTGTATACATCATGGACTAAAAGTATCATTCCAAATTTCAATGGTTTAGGCCATCAATTACTATATATTTAGATTATACTTACAGCTGAAGTGTTGCTGAATCACATAATAATCGTCCGTTTCTGCAAGAAGCTCCTATATGTCAGGAAAAGGAGACAGAACATTTCTTTTTTTAAAAAAAGTAGTAATAAAAATGATATTAATTAAAAATAACATAGAAAACATTTAGCATAATATATAAATCATATGAAGCCAGAGTACCACTGACACATGCGGGATGGATACCATCTACATGTAGGAGCAGAAATCGACATTCGGCAGATCAGGCAATGTTTTTCCAGTCTTCAAATGTCCAGTTTTGGTGAGCCTGTGCCGCTGTAGTCCATAGTTTCCTGACGTGTTTGGCCCCTTCCAGACCTTTAGTCACACCCCTCTCCCGGACTACACTTGCCGAAAGTAGGCAAGTATGCTGTAATCTGTGATGTAACTGCATTATAACATTGATGTTTTGCTAAACTGCATTATTACAGGTGTAATACGCAGCTTACTGTGTTTTCCCCTCCAAGATCCACATTATTTTCTGGGTAGAAAATATACTGAAAAGTTAATGTCCTCTGAATATTTTTATAAATACTCCCATCCTCTCGCTGGTCAATTTCTTGCCCATTTCTTTTCCAATTCTTGGTCCCTGTCCTGATATAATGATATTTATTAAAGATTGGGGGGTACATAGGGGGAGGCAAACTGGGGCAGCTGTCGCAGGCAGCAATATTTAGGGGGCAAAAGAACAAAAACTATTATTATTTTCAAAATGCCAACTTTCTTGGTGCAGATATAAAATATAAATGGTATTTACTTTGGTAGCTCTAATAATCTAATAATGCTTAAAATGAAAATATTTATCTTTTATAATGTACACAAATCATATACAAATGTTTATGGTAGATGTCTTTCTTAACATTAATGAATTAATTTAACACAGGGAACCGCAGTTGGGGGCAGACTATTCTGTAGCAGGTGAAATGGGTGTCGGATGGTTTGTGAAAATGTGAATTAGTTAAATATACTATATTTTAGTTTCCAGCCATCACCTCTTGATTTACAATGGGCAAATTGAAGATTCGGCGGCACAAATGCAGCTCTGGAACCGCAGTGGTTTTTACAGCTGCAGTCTCAGTTAATGTTATAGGTTTGCAGGGCAGAATGGTCACAGTTATAGAGGAATTGACATCTGCACACAACGGGGAGGCGTTTGGTGGAGTCAGGGCGTTCGGTTCCTGGCGCGTCACAGAGTAGGTACACCGATGCACCTCATTTTGCAGAGCAGCGCATGAACGAGATTTGAAATGATTGTAATGAGGTGTGTTCCTTGCCAGGTGCGGCCTTTCCCACTCTGCAAATGAATTTTAATTTTACACCAGCTCAGAACTGGGAGTACTCAGCCGTCCGCACTAGTATTCGGAACTTAAACTAGCCCCCTAGTTTGAGCAAGAGATACATCAGTAAACCAGCGTACTTCTGTGTGCACCTGAGTTTGTCTTGGACATGACTGTACGAGAACACCCTTACTGTATATTGCCTACGTGTGTTCGCCCATTCCCCACCCTGTTCACTCCCCTAAATCGGTGGCTGTAGTAAGTGTCTTTGCACTCATAGGTGACTTGGACGTGGCTGCGTTCAATTGCATACCGTCCGGGTCTGGGCAAGCGCAGGGTATTTTCTGCTGACGATAGCACCCATTTGCGGGATACGTTCCTTAATGACTCAAACCTAAGGTGTGCATTGAATGAGGCATCTGATTGGACCTGAATCACAGCTATCAATTTAGATGCTTCATTTTTATCCACATTACTGACCATAGGAGATGGAATACCCTGGACAACTGCATTCCTCTGTACTGAAAACAGTCTTCCTTCCCAAGCTTCACTTCCACAACCCAAGTCCCCTGGAATCTGCCATAATCCACAGACTAGACTAGCTTTAGAGAGTCGCAGACATATGCTCACATTGAAACAGTGTAATAGTCACAAACAGTCTGGGGTATCTGCAGTATGCATGACCAGTATCCTTGAAGAAGAGGGGCAAGTGCAGCATTTGGAGGGGGGATTTGAAATGTAAATGGTGTCGTAAAATGATCACAGGGAAAAACACATGATATTCATTTTTCCTATTTTGTCATCTCTTTTTGCCTATTAAAAGTATTTACCACTTTGAGATTTTTACACATTTTACTTTCTAACATCATAGAATCATAATGGATTTATCCCAGAACCCCTCCCACTGATAAAAACATAACAGTCCACAATGCCAAAACAAAATAGCTAAACATTTTTCTTAAGTAATTACAAATATAAAACAGACAACGATTGCTTGAGTATTTTGCCCAAGTAAACCCTGCTGTAATTAGTTGTCTTCAGAGGTCACATAAGTAATTGGACCCCACCTGTGTACAATTAGTGTTTCACGTAATCTGAAAATAAACACACGTGTCTGTGAGAGGTCTTAAAGTTGGTCAAAGCTTCATCATGAAGTTCAAAGAAAATTCAAATAGAACATGTTAATGATCAGCACTGGTCAGAAGAAGGTTATAATGATATTTCCAAACTGTTTACCATCCCCCAGAGCACTATCACATCCATCATAAAGAAATTAAGATAATGTGGCACAACTGTGAATTTGTCTAGAACAAAACTGAATATCCCTCCGAGAAGGGCACTTGTCAGGGTACCCACCAAGAGGAGCCTGGCAGCTCTGTCAGTTTAGCTTTCCATTGCAGAGTTGATAGAAACTATCCATTGGACAACAGTAGCCTGCCTACATGAAATCTTGCCTAGAATTTGTCTGAAAGCATGGGGAAGATCTTTATACCAAGTGGAGAAAGATTATCTGTCCTGATGAGACCAAGATTGAACGTTTGGCTTCAATGCTAACCAGAAATCTAACGCAGCACGTGATTCCAAAAGAACGATCCCTACATTGAATCATGCTGGTGGTATAATGTTATGGGATTTTTCCTCTGCATCAAGGACTGGAAAACTTGATAAAATCGAGGGCAAAATGAGTGGACTAAGATGTAGCCAAATCTTGCAGGAAAACCTGCTGCAGTCAACAGCCGGTCAGTGAGCCGAAGCGTACAGCAAATGCCACATTGGAGTGGCTTAAATACCGAGCAAATCATTGATCCAGAGTAGCCCGGTCAAAGCTAAGTCACATTCCCAATCTGTGGAATGGTTTGAAAATTCCCCACCAAGGGTCCTCTTGTAACTGAAAATGACAAAGCAGAATTGTCGAAAATTGCAGTTTCTTGGTGTGCAAAGCAGGTAGAAGATTGCCCAAATATACTCACGGCTTTAATTCCTGCTAAATGAGTTTCTACCAAGTATAAAAATAAGGGTGTGAATATATATGCAACCAGTCTTTTTTTTTTGCAATTATTTAAACTAAAGCTTTAGAGATGTATTTTATATTTGTCAAATGTATTTAGATTGGTGTTAAGAATTACCATATAAATTCATTTTGATTACATAATATAAGAGAAGAAAATAAAATAAAATGGGAAGAGTGGGGGAGGGGGTGAACACTTTTATATAACACTGTATATAACAGACACACATGGATGGTATATATGGGTCCTGATTAGTATAATTTACAAATAGCATTATAAAATAAATATACAATTTTCACTCTGCATCTTTTGAACAATGTTTCATAATTTGGGGGGATTTCGATCATCTGTAATAACTCCCCAATGAAGAGCAATAAAACGAGTTTGAAATGTTCTTGTTCCACCTCAACTCTCATAGCGCATCGATTTCTGGCCGCAGGAAACGTATAAATGATGTGACAGTAAAAGCTACTTAAATAGAGAAGGTTGGTTCTCCCAGGTTTTGTAAGTTACTCAGTATTGTTTAATCGGAAACATATGAAAAAGGGTCGACGCTTGATGTTCCCCTTTGGAAAGTAGCATGGGTGAAAGAAAACACCTCTTCTCTGGTCAACCACGTTATTAAGTACAGTCCATCGTTAAACAGCGATCTACATTACAATGAATGCACTGGCTAAACATACACTAGGAGGTCTTGATGAAGTTTGATTTCACATGATTGCCCTTTTGTGCATATAATTTACATATAAAACTGTTCTCTCTGTACTGTTAGCCATTATGCAATGTGATATTTTGTTATTATAATTATAACCGGGCTTGTTCATCAAAGGGTTTTTAGCTGACAGGGGTTGAACCCAGTGCGGTTTTCTGCTGCTGCAGCCCATGCATTTCCAGGTTCTACGCACTGTGCAGTCAGACATGCCCCTCTGCCTACCACCGCTATAACACATTGGTTATTTCAGTTACTGACGCCTCCCTGTGAGCTTGAACCATTGCGCACCGTTCTCTGTAAACTCCAGAGGTGATCAGCACTTTCTGAGATGATCAAACCACCCGGTCTGGCATCAACAATCATTCCACGATCAAATTCACTTGGATCACTTTTCTTCCCCATTTTGGTGTTTGGTCTGAACAACAACTGAACCTTTTCAGCCTGTCTGCATGCTTTTATGATTGTGTTGCTGCCACATGATTGGCTGATTAGATATTTGCATTAACGAGCAGGTACACAGGTGCTTCTTGGCCTTTTGGCTAAGAGTAGGTGTACATGCCCATGGATGCAGTGGGGCTTAAAGACACCCCCCTGTAGGCGATGGGCCGTCACCTGGTCCTCTGGCTAAGAGGCCGGCTGCCTGGAGCCCGAGTTGCTACATGCCCAAAAATGCATTGTGGAGAAAGAGGCACCTGTGCACAGAGTAAGGCCCTCTGCACCTTTAATTTTCAGGCAGCACCATTTTTTTCGCCCTAGCCTGTTGGCCGAGTGCAAGCATCATTTTTATATTTCTGTCCGAAAGGCTGGGGCCTTATGGCACTTATTTATTTATTTATTTATTTATTACACTTGGTACCAAGCACTCTTTTGATTATGTGTCTTTGTTTTTGCCACATTAAGTAGGGGTTTGGGTATAGGATCTTATGGGCGACCCTCTTTCCCCAAGTCATCTGAGGCTCCCTCCTTTTGGAGGGAGCCTTTTATGTCGGTGATATAAAGGGGCCCTCCCTAGCTTCAGCAAAGGAGGGACTGAAGATCTCCCTTTTTTTCCCTCTCTGGGGCCTTTTGGCTTCTACAGGATGGGGAGGCACAGGGCCCTTTCCCTTTTGGAAAGGGTCCAAAGTCCCAATTCCCCAGCACAGTTTGCACTGCACCGGGTGATTCTGAGTCATGTACCTCGGAAATAAAAAAAAAAAAAAATAAAAAAAGAGTAGGGTGGTATTGGTTCACATTATGAGAGGGGGTCTCCATGCTCATTGCCCCCCCCCCCCCACCCCTGCTCTAGTGGGAGCCTGCTTCTAGCTGTAGCGCTGGTTAATGATTGGTGAGAGGAACTTCTTTAAAGAAATGTATATCTATATATTTAATTAGACATTGTAACAATAAATGACAGTATGAAAGAAACAGTACTAGACTCTGGTTCAATGGGTTTATTGCGAGCTCCTGCAGATGTTATGGATCTCCTGTGCGAGCTCCTGAAGATGGTATGGATCTCCTGTGCGAGCTCCTGCAGATGGTATGGATCTCCTGTGCGAGCTCCTGCGGATGGTATGGATCTCCTGTGCGAGCTCCTGAAGATGGTATGGATCTCCTGTGCGAGCTCCTGCAGATGGTATGGATCTCCTGTGCGAGCTCCTGCAGATGGTATGGATCTCCTGTGCGAGCTCCTGCAGATGGTATGGTTCTCCTATGCTGGTGCAGATGTTTTAGAGGGAGGTGCAGAAAGTATAGGGTGCTGGGTCTTCTACCTGGTTGGTCTGACTCACAGGTCCAGTTCTTACCTTAGTCATCTGATACGGTGTAGATGTCCTGCTGCAAGGAAGCAGTGACCAACAGGAGAGGTCGTCACTCTCTGTAGAGATCCATACGTCCCAGCTGGAGCTGGAACGAATGGGTCTCTACAGAGAGCGACAACCTCTCCTGTTGGTCACTGCCTCCTTGCAGCAGGACATCTACACCGTATGGACTGGGGGACAAGGAGTAGACCAACCAGGTAGAGGAGCCTGCACCCTTTCTCCTGATGGGACAAGCTATTATATGGGAACTGGGCCCTCTACCTTGATAGCAAGGTAGGGCCTCAGGATTAACTCCATAGTCTCCATCATCCCTCTTGTGCAGCTCCTGCAGTTGGTGGTAACGGTCGCGTATGTCTGCAGCAGCACATAGAAGAGCAGGAGCAGAATGCCAGACAGGAGCAGCAGCTTGCAGGACCAGCGCATGAGATTGCATATGATGTTAAATAGCAATCTGAAAGAAAACTATGTTATAGCGATGAACAGTTGCAATCATTTTGAAATAATAATAGGAGAATAATTTACCTCAGTCCTGCAATGCTGCTCCTTTTCTGCTCTTTTTGTTTTACAGCACTTTTCATCTGCAGTTGCCGCTCCTAAAGGAAAATCAGTGGTGGGATTATGAGGAGTACAACACAAGATCAGCCACTGAAGTTAGGGAAGTCAGAGTTGGCCGGCCATGCTACGATATTGACCATTTGGTCCCATATTGCAGCAAGTTGCCCCAAAATGAACAGCACATTATTTGCTAATAATCCAATTGAAATCAACTAGTTCAATATCCTGCATGGTTAGGTGTTTCTGGTCATCACCCAACTGTACTAACAGACCCTAGTGTAAGCCAGAGGTAAACTGGCTGCTTGGCCAGAGTGCCTGGATCTTGGCCACAATTTTGTTGATGGTGGTCTTGCTGCAATGTACCCCCAGCTTAGAGAGCTTACAGCCTGTAGGGAAAAGAAAGAGAAGTCCTTCCTCATGGTAATGACTGTAACCACCAGGTATCATGCTAATCACTGCCATTGCTGGCCTCCTGCTCCACGTCAATGCACTATACTAGTGAGAGCTCTGGTGTGGTGCAGGAGACCTGGTGAGGTAGGGTCAGAGCACGTATGTTATTAGCACACAGAGCGTCTTAGCTATCTGTCCCTCTCCTGGGATGGGAACCTTTCGT
This sequence comes from Mixophyes fleayi, assembly GCF_038048845.1. Classification (NCBI taxonomy): domain Eukaryota; kingdom Metazoa; phylum Chordata; class Amphibia; order Anura; family Limnodynastidae; genus Mixophyes; species Mixophyes fleayi. The sequence continues at coordinate 117,000,266 of NC_134404.1, forward strand.
TCTGATAGAAGATGTTTAGTAGTTACAAAAGATGACCTGTGACAGAGGTGGCAGGTACAAATGTCTTACTGCTGACAGTAAATATGATCTCACTTTATATAACATAGAGGAAGGGGCTGATGACATGGACTCACCAGTTCAGCCATCACAATCTCTGCAGGATCTTCCGCAGCCTCCTCCACAGGTTTCATCCTGAAGGACCAGAAAATATTATTATTTAAACTTATGTCTTCTATTGACAAGAGTTACTGATACAGTCCATGGTCATAGTTCCTATCTGGAGGTTTCTCTTCTACGATTTTTTTAATGTAGGATGAGCAACAATTTAACAGTATATAATAGATATTTCTGGAGTTTTTAGAAAATTACAGACAGAGTCTGAATGCAATTAATAGAACAGTATAGACAGATCCTGTCTGGAGTCACCAGTACAGGACTTAAAGACTTCCTGATATTTCTATTACAGTACGGACAGCACTGATTATATACACAAATGTTCCTCTTTAGAACCGTATAGAATGTATGTGTACATGGAATAAACCATATAGATACTAACAGAGAAGGTGCTTCTGGCTGCGGCTGCCACTCCCGCAGGTTCCTGTTGATAATCTAGGGAAAGAGACACAGAGTGAAATAAATTATACACAACAAATCTTTAGGACAAGTTCCATGGGACTCGGATAAGCCGGCCACAGTCTGTCCCCGCAGGTTATTACCAGATTACTATACATTTTACAGCAGAACGAGAGAAAATAATTTAATGGAAAAATTAACAAATTGGTCTTAATAAAAAAATATATATTTTGATTTGGTCTAGAAATTTGTCTTGAAGAGTTCATTTAGCAGCAACTTATATAGAACATGAAACAAGAACCCACTCTGATATTATGCAGGATTACAACCATATAAATATCACTCAGGTCAGACATCCAGTATGATCTCTATATCTGATATATCAGATACTGGAACGTGGACCTATTGTGGGACAACCAATCCAGACTATGAAAAACGTTTCGCCATTGATTACACAAAAACTTTAAGTGACAAGTCCCTGTCTGTGCTGTGATGCCCCGTCCTCCTTTACGCTTTATAATTTTTGCTGGTTTTCAGCAACTTGTTGTCACTGACTAATCCTAGTTTCCCCATTGGCCAAACTAAACTAAACGTATCCCGTGTTTTAGGTGGGTAATCACTGTCACCACCAAGCTCCATCACCAGCCTACCAGGAGCCGCTTACACTTCTCTGTGGGGTGTAGCTGCTACAGCACCTCTTTGCTGGTTGCTAAAACCTTCTGACCGTTTACATTGGATTGGTACTGCCGGGTAGATGAACGCAGGTAGACAGGAGATGGAATAAATGGTAAGTTGTTGGTCCCAGGACACAGCTGGATTTTGTAGATAGAGCAGAATATCTCTCACCCAGACTGACATTATTTTGTCCCTGATGTCTAGCACCATCTACACTGGGCCCCCCAGATCTCTATTGGACCACTGGGTGAGTGGAATCCATAAGTGTTAGACAGAGGTGGATGTAGGGGTGTATATGGTGGTATCGCCATATCGCCACTTCTCCTACTGTTTATACATAAATACATTACACATTTACATGTCTGTACACTTTACACTGGGCACACATGTAATAAACACAATAAAATATTTCCGGCAGCAAAGCACCTGCTCCTCCATCCCGCCCGGCTATCAGTTACTACATACATGAGTCCATGTTATTTACTGGTCACACAGCTGTGTCATGTTCTCTCTGCACCTATGAACTGAGTGCCGTGTAAAATGTACCCTCAGCTCTGAAGTGGCGGCATCACGGGTAATGTAAGCAAAGCCACCACCTGAGCGCCACCTCTTTATAGTAACTGTTATACTGTACCTCCTGCTCTGTGGCCAGCAGCCGCAGCCTGGTGAGCCTACTCTTCAGGAGATCATTCTCCCGCATATAGCTGCTGAGCTGCAATAGAGAGAATTACATTTAGATCTGAGTATATGAATACGTAGCGCACACCATATTGTATATTTGTGTAACACATTGTGTAGTGCCCTCTCCTCGCACAAAGGGTCTTATTTGCAGGGTACGGTTATGTTGCTGCGCCAATGTGTCCAAGTTTCTAGGAGGCTTTGATTTGTACCATAAATCAGACTATAAATGAACAGAATAAGTGCGGATCGTTCCCTGTCACTGTATTACATTATTTGGCAAACAGAAGACTACGTAGGGGATTTTTTGGACGGAGTAAATGTAAGACCACCTGGATGTCCTCTATTTTATTAAACAAATGACAGAATTTGACAAATTTTACTGTAACACTGTTTTACTGTAGAATTTTACTGTACAACTATTATTATATCTGGAGTTCTGTAGCATATTCTGATGTGATATTATATAAATATCTACTTATAAATCACTGCAGCCATTTATTCCAGAAATTATGACTTTTTTATGCTAGTAAGGCCCAATGTGGGCATTAGATGGAGGAGACAGATTCAGCGCACTGTCTTGTAGGATAACGAGAACGATGGGCCCTGATACAATAGCAATTAGGACACTGGGGCAATAATCCAGAGGACAGAGCGTCTCCATGCAAACTACTGTGGAAGACCTTGAAAAGAGATAAATAAAGCTCTGGGTTGAGAGCATAGTTAGTTGTCTACTCCCCCGAAATTTTCCGGGAGGCTCCCAAATTTCGTGGAGTCCTCCAAAGCTCTCGGAAGAGTAGGCAAACCTCCCGGGCCTTGAATTTCTGTATTTTATAGTAGGGGCGGGGCTATAGTGACGTAACGACATCGCAACGCCTCCTGCTACCCTCAGTCACATGATCTGTACTCTGGATCTCCTGGATTACAGATTTAAAAAGTAGGCAAATATGGTTGAGAGTGTTTATGTTCTATGAAATTGGGAGATATTACTACTTGATGTGTTTATATGAATACACCCGGGGTGATTGCTAGGTATATAATACACCCGGGGTGATTGCTGGGTATATAATACACCCGGGGTGATTGCTGGGTATATAATACACCCGGAGTGATTGCTGGGTATATAATACACCCGGGTTGATTGCTTGGTATATAATACACCCGGGGTGATTACTGGGTATATAATACACCCGGGGTGATTACTGGGTATATAATACACCCGGGGTGATTGCTGGGTATATAATACACCCATGGTGATTGCTGTATATACTACAGTAATAAAGTGTGTGAACAAAGCTTCAGTTTTGGTCTTATGGGACACTTGCGAGGAGAGAGTGCACCACGGCTGTGACTATCATCACATTGGAATATTAAGTGATATAATGATGGACTGACCAGGCTTGATAGCAGCTCCTCTCTTCCTTCAAGGATGTCGCATTTTCTCTCCTGTCCAGGGAATAATGCAGATATAAGGTCAGTTTTAGAGTGTGAGAGAGAAATAAGAGAGAAAGAGAGACAGAGAGAGAGAGTGACAGAGGGCGAGAGAGAGAGAGAGAGAGAGAGAGGGTGAGAGAGAGACAGAGGGTGAGAGAGAGAGAGACAGAGATGGAGAAAGAGAGAGAGTGACAGAGAGTGAGAGAGAGACAGATAAATGTATGTCACACTTTCCGTACTTTTATTTTTCAGTACAGACAGTGGGCATCACATTATTAATCCCGTCTATAATGTGAATAGTAGGAAACTGAATCTGTACCGTGAGTCAGTTTCCAGCCGTTCGCATGGTGAGGGATATTAACCTTTTAGTGTCCCACTGCCACGCGGATGTCGGAGCAGGAACTGATGTGAATGTATATAGTCTCCGTAAGAGTAATGTGTATATGTTGCCGCTATATATATATATATATATATATATATATATATATATATAAATATATAAAGCGCTCCTGAAAGCTGGAGGCTACACATGAAGCGTGGGATCATGCACAATGACATGTCACACACATGGTTCATAGTATCACAATGGCCATATTCCAATCATACCTCCCAGATGTCCTGATTTAGGTGGGACAGTCACGAATTGACGCCACTGTGCCGCCATTCCACCAGTCGGCACGTTTGTCCCCAGACAAGTTGGGGGGTTTGTTAGAGAAGGGGAATTGGAGACAGCCTAATGCTTCAGAAGCGCTTAGCACGGCCCCAGAGACCGTCACACGCCCCTCAGCCTGGCATGACCACACCGTGTTGTGATTACCTCTGTACGTGTATGTTTGTATGTATACAAATGGTTATAGATAGTTGTCATACCAACTGCTGCTTGATCCACAGTTCTTCTGCCTCCACTTGCCGGCTCTCCCCCAGTTGTTTCCACAGGGTCTCAAGCTCATCATTATTCGACCTGGATAGACAAGTAGAGAATACATTCTTATTTACCTGCTTATTTAATATACACCAGTGCCAGACAAACAGCCAGGCATAGTCCGATCGGTGAGCAACAGGAAACGGGATCCATGGTACAAATAACAATCAGTTACAGGTTGTGAGTGTGACAACTATGGGGGGAGGGCCCTTGACAACACCACTAGAACTTTGAAAAAAAATCCCACCCCGACCATAATAAGGGATTTCCTGTTTCAGCCGTTACAGGCATCACAGGACGCACCAGATTGGGTGAGTGCAGGTACGTTTAATTTTTTTCTTTTATTATAATATAATTTTAGCTTTTTGTGGCGTTATCACTTTAATGTTTGCTGATAATACAAATGTTTCCCCTTTGCGATAAGGTGATAGCAGGGTTCAGAAACAGCACGTAATAGAAATCATCTCTGTAAAGAGCGAATGATGGAATATTTACATTTAATTATTCACATTCAATGCAGTTTAAAATGTGCAACATAAAATAAAACAAATATTTAAACTTACATACAGGAAAGGTGAATCTACACTGGGCAGTGGGCTATATATTATTATCGAGGAGAGGACAGGTCACTGCCTCCCACAACTTCCACAAAATCATCTAATTAAATACTCTGTGCTGATGGGGCACCTGCTCCTTCTACTATATAATTCTCAGTCTGTGGCTTCCTGCTGCCTCCATTACCCATCCACACATCATGTCACTGCCCCTGTCACATGCAGTCCTGTCCTCACTGACACATCACTCATCTCCTGATATACTCTGTGCTGTGCTCTAAACATTAACAGGTTCTCTCATACTTATCACATGCACCTTCACAATTAGACCTCACCTCATAACTCCTGTAAACAGCTTTCAATTGAGAGACTTATGAAAAACACAGTGGTGTGTTTGACTTCTTCGCTCTCTCTGAGCTGCCTCTCTGCACTGTCCCTGGGCAGTGTGGTCACTCACTATGATGTCAAGTGCGTGATGTCACAGTGCGTGATGTCACCAGGGCCTGTTGAAAGAGGCAGACCTGATAAAATAGGGACACTGCTGTGGCAAATTATAATGGGGGGTGTTTAGGAGCTGCCCATCCAAGCTCAGTTGTGTAAGAATGACCTTGTAGTGTGGAGCTCAGCCTGTGTTCCAATGAACATGGGGATATGTTCTTAATGTGGGCAGCACGGTGGCTTAGTGGTTAGCACTTCTGCCTCACAGTTCTGGGGCCCAATGGGGCAGGGACTGATGTGAGTGAGTTCTCTGTACATTGCTGTGGAATCAGTGGCGCTATATAAATAAATGGTGATGATGATGAATGTTCATTGTTGAATATATGGAATATATATCATAGGTGAAGGGGTTGCTGTATTTCCTGATGACAATTAAGGTCCAGGAAGGGCTCACAGTACATATTATGGAATTCAGAGTGAGACACATGGAGTGGGGTGACGTTATCTCCACCCAGAGTCCACAGGGTTTAATCCACCACATTAGAGAACTCTATATGGGCCCATTTCCAAAGAGGAAGGACAACTATGGCCTTACCCATATGCCCCGGCAGTCCCTGGTTATGTAGGACAGTCCCCACCAGAGTCATGACTGCGTAGATAGGGGGCGCAGTTAGTTTTATAACGAGGAAAGCAGAAGGAATGATTATCAATGATTGGGGAGCGGGGATGTCTGACAATAAACATTGTTTACAAACTGCAGACTATGTGGGGTGTAATACATTTCCATTTGTCCCCCTTCACATAAGAACACTCCTACAGTGCTCCATTTATTCTGGGTTTTGGAACTGCCCCTATAAAAGCACTGTTTTCAGGTATACAGATTCACCTGTGTAAGGTGGAGAGAGAAACATCCAAACTTGTAACACATAACTAACCCCCCCCTATTCATTAATTTCCACTACTTTTACATCCTTCGCCTAATATACTGCACGATGGCTCAGTGGTTAGCACTTCTGCCTCACAGCACTGTGGTCATGAGTTCAATTCCCGACCATGACCTTATCTGTGAGGAGTTTGTATGTTCTCCCCGTGTTTGAGTGGGTTTCCTCCAGGTGCTCCGGTTTCCTCCCACACTCCAAAAACATACTAGTAGGTTAATTGGCTGCTAACAAATTATTGACCCTAGTCTGCCTGTGTGTTATGGATTTAGACTGTAAGCTCCAATGGGGCAGGGACTGATGTGAGTGAGTTCTCTGTACAGCGCTGCGGAATTAGTGGCGCTATATAAATAAATAAATGGTGATGATGATGATATACTGCTCTGTTTAGACTTCTGTATAATGTCAGACTTTGCTGCTTTTTCTACCTCGCTTCTGGCAGACCCGGGGGCAGCTTGATGCTGGATTTCATTCCCTCTAGCAGAGGCAGCTTACTGGGGAAAACAGGTGCTTAATAATGATAATAATAATGAAAACGTGTTCTCACCATTAATGTAAATGTGCTAAACATGGACTTCTGAGTCCTTCTTGATGGTCATACCTGGAAACCGGAGCACCCAGAGGGTAGAACATACAAACTTCACACAGATAAGGCCCTGGATGGGAATTGTACTCATGAGCCCAGCGCTGATCATCATCATCAACATTTATTTATATAGCGCCAGCAAATTCCGTAGCGCTTTACAATTGGGAACAAACATTAATAAGACAATACTGGGTAATACATACATACAGAGAGGTAAGAGAACCCTGCTCGAAAGCTTACAATCTATAGGACAATGGGAGTTAGAAACACAAGGGCATGTGCTACATCATATTGCACAATGGACCAGCCAGACTGCAAAGGTAAAAGTACTGAGTGGGCTATGTGTGTTGCAATGTTGGTCAGAAGGTTGTTGTCTTGCGTTAGCAGTGTAGAGGATGGTAATAGGGTAATCTAGGGAAATTAAGATGATGGTTGAGGAATATCATAACCTTGTCTGAAGAGGTGGGTTTTCAGTAAACGCTTGAAGGTTTGAAGACTAGAGGAAGTCTTACTGTGCGTGGAAGGGAATTCCACAAAGTGGGTGCAGCCCGGAAAAAATCCTGTAACCGAGAATGGGAGGATGTGAGGAGAGTGGAGGAGAGACGTAGATCTTGTGCAGAACGTAGGTATCGAGTAGGGAGATATTTTGAGACAAGTGAGGAAATGTATGTCGGTGCAATTTTGTTGATGGCCTTGTATGTTAGTAGAAGAATTTTATATTGAATTCGTTGAAATACAGGCAGCCAATGTAGAGACTGACAGAGTGGCTCAGCAGAGGAATAACGGTTTGTAAGGAAAATCAATCTAGCCGTTGCGTGCAAAATAGATTGTAGGGGTTCAAGTCTGACTTTGGGAAGACCAGTAAGGAGGGAATTGCAATAGTCGATGCGGGAGATGATGAGTGCATGAATTAATGTTTTTGTGGTGTCTTGCGTCAGATATGTGCGTATTCTGGAAATGTTCTTTAGGTGTATGTAACATGATTTAGATATAGAGTTGATGTGGGGAATAAACGACAGTTGTGAATCAAGGATTACACCTAGGCAACAAGCTTGCGGGGTGGGATTTATATTCATGTTATCAACAGAAATAGAAATGTCAGGCAGGAAGCTTCTGTTTTTGGGTGGGAATATTATTAACTCAGTTTTTGAAAGATTGAGTTTGAGTTGGCGAGAAGACATCCAAGATGAAATGGCAGAAAGACAGTCAGTAATGTGAGACAACACAGATGGTGAAAGATCAGGAGAGGATAGATAAATTTGTGTATCATCCGCATAGAGTTGATACTGAAATCCAAAGGAGCTTATTAGTTTTCCAAGAGAAGTGGTGTAGATAGAGAATAGCAGAGGACCTAGGACTGAGCCTTGTGGAACTCCAACTGATAGGTGTTAGGAACCCCTCCAGCCGACACAACATAGCCCGGAGTCTACTCTGCCAGTCAGGTGTTCACTGGAGCCCCTGATGGTGGGGACAGACTGGGCTGCAGACTGACAGAGGGTCGTGAAGTGTGCACCGGCTGGGGAGAACCCAGGCAAGCGGAGTGGAATCCAAGCAGAGGTCAGGGGCCGGCAGCAGACAACAGTACGAATATACAAGCTGAGGTCAGGGGTCACGAGCAGACAGGAAGGTCGGTATTCAAGCCAGAGGTCAGGGTCACGAGATTCACAAGCAAAGTCCAAATCTAAGCTAAGGGTCATACACGGGTAACAGTCCAACAGGTTTTCACCAATTTCAGGCAGCAGCAGAAACAGGAGCAGATTAAGCAGACAGGAACTGGACGCTATAACCGGCAGGGAGGCTAAGCCCTCCCTTCCTTATATACAGAGTTTGGCCATTCAGGGCTTAGCCCTGAAATACATCCCAGGTGCGCTACCCAGCTAAATTAGCCCGCAGGCTACACTAGCGCATGCGCCCGGCTGCCTCACTTGCCGGGGCGCATCGATTGTTATACACGGCATCCGGCCGTTGCCTTGGCCCGAGAAACCGGAAGTGACGCCCCGGTCGTCATGGGGACGGCCGGGACGTTCACTGACACCGGAAGTGAGTCGCGGCGGTGCCCAAGGTCGCCTCGGCTCCTGACAATAGGAAGCGGAGCAAAGGTGGATCCAGAGAAATTAACACTGAAAGAGCGATTAGATAGGTAGGATGAGAACCAGGATAGGACAGTGCCTTCAAGACCTAGGGATTGTAGCGTTTGTATGAGGAGAGAGTGGTCAACAGTGTCAAATGCAGCAGAGAGATCCAGGAGAATTAGAAGAGAGTATTGGTTATTATTTTTTGCTGTGATCAAATCATTGACAACTTTGGTCAGCGCAGTCTCTGTGGAGTGTTGAGAGCGAAAGCCTGACTGAAAATGAGCCTGACTGAAGAGGATCCAATAGGTTGTTTGCTGTAAGAAAGTGTGTGAGGCGGGAGTAGGCAATTCTCTCGAGAAGCTTGGAGGGGCATGGGAGCTGGGAGATGGGGCAGTAATTTATGAGAGAGTTAGGGTCAGAATTCTGTTTTTTTTAAATGGGAGTAATCACTGCATGCTTGAAAAGTGCTGGAAAAATACTAGTAGAAAGAGATAGATTACAGATTTTAGTTAGAGGGGGAATGAGTACAGGAGACAGGGACATACCAATTTGAGAGGGAATGGGATCAAGAGGACAGGAGGTAGAGTAGGAAGATGAGAAGAGAGTAGAAACTTCCTCTTCATTTGTGGGATCAAATGAAGAGAGAGTGTCAGAGGGTGCTACAAAGGAATTGAGCAGATTGCTTGTCAAGGGAGATACCATTTCAAGCCTGATCTTATCAATTTTGTCTTTGAAATAGGAAGCAAGATCCTGTGCACTGATGTTAGTTGGAGGATTTGGGGCAGGAGGATTCAGAAGAGAGTTAAATGTGTTAAAGAGGCGTTTGGGGTTAGAAGCCTGAGCATAGATGAGAGATCGGTAGAATGCTTGTTTAGCAATGTCCAGAGCATTTCTGTAGGAGTGGTAGATATCAGTATATGTTATGAAATCATTAGAGGCACAAGATGTACGCCAGTGACGTTCTGCTTTACGAGAAAGTTTTTGTAGAGTTCGTGTTACTGTAGTGTTCCACGGTTGGCAACGAATTCTACGGGAAATATGTAGTGTCGCTGGAGCCACTTGATCCAGGGCAATTGCTAGGGTTTGATGAAAATGGGGTACTGCCCGATCAGGGGAGGAGAATGTAGAAATTGGGGAGAGAAGGTGTTGGAGAGAGGTGGAAAACTGTTGAAAATCAATAGAGTTGATATTCCTGCGGGTACGAGGAGGCTTGGAAGAGTTTGACACTAGGGAGGGTAAAGAACTGGGGGTGAGCAAGTATCTAATAAGGTGATGATCCGAGAGGGGGAAAGGAGTGTTAAGGAAATCAGAAACTGAGCATAGTCTAGAGAAAACAAGATCAAGACAGTGGCTATCCTGATGAGTAGCGGATTCAATCCACTGGGAGAGGTCAAGTGTGGAGGTTAGAGAGAGTAGTTTGGAAGCAGCATTGGAACGTGGATTAGAAATAGGGATGTTGAAATCACCCATGATGATGGTGGGGATATCAGTAGATAAGAAGTGAGGGAGCCATGCAGAGAAGTGTTCAAGAAATTGATGGTGTGGACCAGGGGGGGCGATAGATGACAGCAACATGCATAGAGAATGGGTTAAAAATCCTAACAGCATGTACTTCAAAAGATGTGAATGTGAGTGATGGGACACTTGGTATAACTGTGAATGTGCACTGTGGGGAGAGAAGTAGTCCAACCCCCCCTCCTTGTCTGCCTCCTGGTCTGTGGGTGTGGGTGAGATGGAGGCCACCATGTGAAAGGGCTGCAGGTGAGGCAGTGTCTGAATGCGTGAGCCATGTTTCTGTTATTGCCAGAAGGTTTAGGGTTGTTTAAGAGGAAGAGATCATGTACGGAGGTAAGTTTGTTACAAACAGAGCGTGCATTCCAAAGGGCACATTTAAAGGACTTTGCAAGAGAGGGGAGACAGGTTATGTGTTTGAGGTTTGCCAGATTTCTGTAGTGTTCAGATATATGTGTGTGGGAGAAGTGAGGGGGACCTGGATTAGGTGATATATCACCAGCTAATAGAAGAAGGAAGGAAGAAAGGTAGGTAAGATGATTGTAAGATGTGTGTCCTTTTAGTTTCTGGCGGCAGGGTGAGGCTGTTAAAGTTATTGAATTTAAATAGGAAAAGAGTTCATGAGTGTTCACTAGAGGTGAGTGAAGTAATGAAGGGGCAATGTGGACAGAGGTGTGTGTTGCAGGATGGGTGAGGGATGATATAGTCCTAAAGATAATGCCATGAAAAGAGATAAAGAAAAATATTTTGGCAAGCATTGGGACTATTAGTCAAATAGCAAAAATGAGGAATTAAATGAATTGCCTAATTGCAATGTCCAGTGTAATCAGATAAGTAGTGCAGAGCTAGGATGCAGCAAATGTAGTGTATTCCTGGATGTCTGGATAGTATAACGTAATGATGTGGGGAGCCATGTGGGGGAGTGGGTGGAAGTGTTGAATGGAGAGTAATAAAGAGCAGGTAATTGAATAGCTGAGATTTTGCAGAATCATGGGAGAGGAGAGTGGTTGAAAGACAGTATAATTTCTTCTTACTTGTGATGGTAAACAAAGCTTAAATAAAATTGAAGTACAGTGCTGAGATAGGGGACTGAAATAACTGTAGCATGGGTAGGGAGTGGTTGAGCAAGTAGTACAGCAGTCTGATTAAACAGAGTGGATTTTGCATTGAAAGCAGACTGATAAATAAAACAAACTTTCATGAGATGAGAGGAAAATGAGATCAGAGTCCAAAGCAGTCCTCATGTTGCATGTAGCTTGTAGCCAGGGAGAGTTGAAAACATCAGAGGTGGAATATGGAGTTTCAGGTGAATACTGACAGTTGTCCTTGTGAAGCTGTGTTAATAGGCAGAAAGTTCTTCTCCTGTTTCCTCCTGTTCAACTCCGGTATAACTCCGAATTATGCTGTTTAAATTTTTTGTTTCACACTTGTATCTATACACACTTAGAACTATACACACTAACTATACAGCCATCACTGGCTTTGCAGCCATTCTACTTTGAATATATCTGAGCCACAGTGAGCACCCGCTATCAGCCATCTCTTAAATTATCGGATACACTACGGACATTTATTTACCAGAACACATCAGTAATGGGATGGAAATGCTGTACTCCGTCTAGTTTACATTTTTATGAATGTCACATTCACATGCAGATAAGAATATCTGATAGGTGTTTGGGGGATGAATCTCTGTACTGTGTATTAAACTGCATACCATTGATTTACCTCTTTATTGCACCAAACCTCTTTACTTGTTAACTTAACACCTAAAACCTTATCTATAATATAATCACACTGACAACAACTTGATTTTGGTAAAAAAAACAGGTCCCAGTTTTTTAAATAATAAAAGTATGGTGGCGGCGAGAGCAATCAGCCCGGGCTTACAAGGACGTGCCCCCATAAAGCAGGACGAGGGGTCCCCCACACAAAGGGACCAAGGGCCAGGTTGCTTCGAAGGGGTTGTGACATGCGGCCAATCAGCGATACCATCGTGTGAATTAGCCGCTGATTGAAACATCTCCACATTACTTTAGTCTTAGAAGACAATACATTACATTGTCAATTAATTACATTTTCTTCTGTTACCAGGTGACCAAACAAACTCTGGTAGCAGCCCCATCACGGTAGTTCCATTGTCTCTTTGGACCTCTGTCTCTCAAGCTGACCGCGTTAGCCTGCATAGCTGTCCAGGAAGATGAGGGGGTCGGGCGAGTGGAGAGTGTCGCAGGCCCCTCTGCAAAACCACAACAAACAGAATCAGGTAATTACCCTTATTGTCTACAATATAGAATATAACACCACTAGACTTGTGTATATTCCTGTACCATTGTTCACTCTCTACCCTTGTTTTCTTTTCCAGGATTAAATAGATAACTCCAAATCAATTTGGTTTAAGATATTTTATTCACTTTTTCTTAGATGTGGAGCCACCACCCACTGTGAGTGACCAGTCAGAGGAGCAGGAGGAGGAGCTGTGAGAGATCCCGCCCTCCTCACCACCTGCTGGTCCTGCACATTGTCCATCTGTGCGGTCACTGGAAGCAATAGATAAATGGGACAAGACCACCAAAGAGCTCCTAATAACCATCAATCGCAGCCTTCGGTAGAAGAAGCACCAGGAAGGAGTGCCAATTAGCACGGAGAAGAAGGGCCTGATGGAGAGCATTTTGAACGCTATAAATGGGTTTTACCAATCCCTGCAGCCATACTGAATCGGCTGCTCACCGTGGCTCCAGAACCTTCCCCCACATGTGACCCCCGTGAGCCTGAGCCTAAGGAAGCAGAGGACTCAGGACCTGGCTCTGCTCCTACAGCCCCCAGCTGAAATAACAGCAACATATTGTAAAAAATATATAAAAATTATAAACTGCATAACCTGGATGTGTTTCACTCTATTAACCATAACCTCCTAATGACATATACAAGCTTACTTAACTTATCTAACAATAAAGACACTGAGACATATGAAAGTGGCTAAAGAAGGTCACAGTTTATTAATTATTTAATAAATGGCGGTGAAAGTGAACCGTGAGACAGCTAAATCAAACTAATATTTGGAACCAAGCGTGGATGGCTGACTCCACGTACCCGGGACACATCCTTAACTGCCTGGCCAACGCTAATTCTGACATCAGAGTGACTAAGCCCCCTCCCGACTACGCAATGGCCGCCCTCAGATGCGGGCCAAGGGATCCTCATCAAAAAGGACCGCGTCACGTTCCTGGATGGGGATAGCACCTGTGGTCAAACAGCGATAACGCTGTAACGATCAGCCACTGCCCACAGTGACTTCCTACCAACTGTGCCTGCTCTGTGACGTGGGGAGGAACCAAATTAAAACTCATACGCCACGGAAGCAGGGAGGTCAATAAAGGGCATGGGTGGGTGGGATCTCGAGCAGTAAATGAGAAAGGACATGTGACATGCTAGGACTTATATAGACAGATCTCCAGGCACTCCCCTTCCTTCTTCACTGGTTGGCCTGGGATGTGGCATCTTACTTGCAGGTAAGGTTAACCTCAGTTACTGCCACATATATATGCGTCTAAGTGCTTTCGTCCATATGAGAGTACAGGTTGTTCATAGTCATGATGGGCAACATGTTCAGATGAGTAGATAAAATATATTCTGCATAGTGAAACGTGTGTTGAGTCCATTGTGAATTTTTTTTGCTAAAGAATCTGCTATAAACACATCGCAGCCACATTCTCCTGCAGCGTGTATACATCATGGACTAAAAGTATCATTCCAAATTTCAATGGTTTAGGCCATCAATTACTATATATTTAGATTATACTTACAGCTGAAGTGTTGCTGAATCACATAATAATCGTCCGTTTCTGCAAGAAGCTCCTATATGTCAGGAAAAGGAGACAGAACATTTCTTTTTTTAAAAAAAAGTAGTAATAAAAATGATATTAATTAAAAATAACATAGAAAACATTTAGCATAATATATAAATCATATGAAGCCAGAGTACCACTGACACATGCGGGATGGATACCATCTACATGTAGGAGCAGAAATCGACATTCGGCAGATCAGGCAATGTTTTTCCAGTCTTCAAATGTCCAGTTTTGGTGAGCCTGTGCCGCTGTAGTCCATAGTTTCCTGACGTGTTTGGCCCCCTCCAGACCTTTAATCACACCCCTCTCCCGGACTACACTTGCCGAAAGTAGGCAAGTATGCTGTAATCTGTGATGTAACTGCATTATTATAACATTGATGTTTTGCTAAACTGCATTATTACAGGTGTAATACGCAGCTTACTGTGTTTTCCCCTCCAAGATCCACATTATTTTCTGGGTAGAAAATATACTGAAAAGTTAATGTCCTCTGAATATTTTTATAAATACTCCCATCCTCTCGCTGGTCAATTTCTTGCCCATTTCTTTTCCAATTCTTGGTCCCTGTCCTGATATAATGACATTTATTAAAGATTGGGGGGTACATAGGGGGAGGCAAACTGGGGCAGCTGTCGCAGGCAGCAATATTTAGGGGGCAATAGAACAAAAACTATTATTATTTTCAAAATGCCAACTTTCTTGGTGCAGATATAAAATATAAATGGTATTTACTTTGGTAGCTCTAATAATCTAATAATGCTTAAAATGAAAATATTTGTCTTTTATAATGTACACAAATCATATACAAATGTTTATGGTAGATGTCTTTCTTAACATTAATGAATTAATTTAACACAGGGAATCGCAGTTGGGGGCAGACTATTCTGTAGCAGGTGAAATGGGTGTCGGATGGTTTGTGAAAATGTGAATTAGTTAAATATACTATATTTTAGTTTCCAGCCATCACCTCTTGATTTACAATGGGCAAATTGAAGATTCGGCGGCACAAATGCAGCTCTGGAACCGCATTGGTTTTTACAGCTGCAGTCTCAGTTAATGTTATAGGTTTGCAGGGCAGAATGGTCACAGTTATAGAGGAATTGACATCTGCACACAACGGGGAGGCGTTTGGTGGAGTCAGGGCGTTCGGTTCCTGGCGCGTCACAGAGTAGGTACACCGATGCACCTCATTTTGCAGAGCAGCGCATGAACGAGATTTGAAATGATTGTAATGAGGTGTGTCCCTTGCCAGGTGCGGCCTTTCCCACTCTGCAAATGAATTTTAATTTTACACCAGCTCAGAACTGGGAGTACTCAGCCGTCCGCACTAGTATTCGGAACTTAAACTAGCCCCCTAGTTGGAGCAAGAGATACATCAGTAAACCAGCGTACTTCTGTGTGCACCTGAGTTTGTCTTGGACATGACTGTACGAGAACACCCTTACTGTATATTGCCTACATGTGTTCGCCCATTCCCCACCCTGTTCACTCCCCTAAATCGGTGGCTGTAGTAAGTGTCTTTGCACTCATAGGTGACTTGGACGTGGCTGCGTTCAATTGCGTACCGTCCGGGTCTAGGCAAGCGCAGGGTATTTTCTGCTGACGATAGCACCCATTTGCGGGATACGTTCCTTAATGACTCAAACCTAAGGTGTGCATTGAATGAGGCATCTGATTGGACCTGAATCACAGCTATTAATTTAGATGCTTCATTTTTATCCACATTACTGACCATAGGAGATGGAATACCCTGGACAACTGCATTCCTCTGTACTGAAAACAGTCTTCCTTCTCAAGCTTCACTTCCACAACCCAAGTCCCCTGGAATCTGCCATAATCCACAGACTAGACTAGCTTTAGAGAGTCGCAGACATATTCTCACATTGAAACAGTGTAATAGTCACAAACAGTCTGGGGTATCTGCAGTATGCATGACCAGTATCCTTGAAGAAGAGGGGCAAGTGCAGCATTTGGAGGGGGGATTTGAAATGTAAATGGTGTCGTAAAATGATCACAGGGGAAAACACATGATATTCATTTTTCCTATTTTGCCATCTCTTTTTGCCTATTAAAAGTATTTACCACTTTGAGATTTTTACACATTTTACTTTCTAACATCATAGAATCATAATGGATTTATCCCAGAATCCCTCCCACTGATAAAAACATAACAGTCCACAATGCCAAAACAAAATAGCTAAACATTTTTCTTAAGTAATTACAAATATAAAACAGACAACGATTGCTTGAGCATTTTGCCCAAGTAAACCCTGCTGTAATTAGTTGTCTTCAGAGGTCACATAAGTAATTGGATCCCACCTGTGTACAATTAGTGTTTCACGTAATCTGAAAATAAACACACGTGTCTGTGAGAGGTCCTACAGTTGGTCAAAGCTTCATCATGAAGTTCAAAGAAAATTCAAATAGAACATGTTAATGATCAGCACTGGTCAGAAGAAGGTTATAATGAGATTTCCAAACTGTTTACCATCCCCCAGAGCACTATCACATCCATCATAAAGAAATTAAGATAATGTGGCACAGCTGTGAATTTGTCTAGAACAAAACTGAATATCCCTCCGAGAAGGGCACTTGTCAGGGTACCCACCAAGAGGAGCCTGGCAGCTCTGTCAGTTTAGATTTCCATTGCAGAGTTGATAGAAACTATCCATAGGACAACAGTAGCCTGCCTACATGAAATCTTGCCTAGAATTTGTCTGAAAGCATGGGGAAGATGTTTATACCAAGTGGAGAAAGATTATCTGTCCTGATGAGACCAAGATTGAACGTTTGGCTTCAATGCCAGGCAGAAATCTAACGCAGCACGTGATTCCAAAAGAACGATCCCTACATTGAATCATGCTGGTGGTATAATGTTATGGGATTTTTCCTCTGCATCAAGGACTGGAAAACTTGATAAAATCGAGGGCAAATTGAGTGGACTAAGATGTAGCCAAATCTTGCAGGAAAACCTGCTGCAGTCAACAGCCGGTCAGTGAGCCGAAGCGTACAGCAAATGCCACATTGGAGTGGCTTAAATACCAAGCAAATCATTGATCCAGAGTAGCCCGGTCAAAGCTAAGTCACATTCCCAATCTGTGGAATGGTTTGAAAATTTCCCACCAAGGGTCCTCTTGTAACTGAAAATGACAAAGCAGAATTGGCGAAAATTGCAGTTTCTTGGTGTGCAAAGCAGGTAGAAGATTGCCCAAATATACTCACGGCTTTAATTCCTGCTAAATGAGTTTCTACCAAGTATAAAAATAAGGGTGTGAATATATATGCAACCAGTCATTTTTTTTTTGCAATTATTTAAACTAAAGCTTTAGAGATGTATTTTATATTTGTCAAATGTATTTAGATCGGTGTTAAGAATTACCATATAAATTCGTTTTGATTACATAATATAAGAGAAGAAAATAAAATAAAATGGGAAGAGTGGGGGAGGGGGTGAACACTTTTATATAACACTGTATATAACAGACACACATGGATGGTATATATGGATCCTGATTAGTATAATTTACAAACAACATTATAAAATAAATATACAATTTTCACTCTGCATCTTTTGAACAATGTTTCATGATTTGGGGGGATTTCGATCATCTGTAATAACTCCCCAATGAAGAGCAATTACCGGCACAGACTTGCTAAAGTTCCTAGCAATAAAACGAGTTCGAAATGTTCTTGTTCCACCTCAACTCTCATAGTGCATAGATTTCTGGCCGCAGGAAACGTATAAATGATGTGACAGTAAAAGCTACTTAAATAGAGAAGGTTGGTTCTCCCAGGTTTTGTAAGTTACTCAGTATTGTTTAATCGGAAACATATGAAAAAGGGTCGACGCTTGATGTTCCCCTTTGGAAAGTAGCATGGGTGAAAGAAAACACCTCTTCTCTGGTCAACCACGTTATTAAGTACAGTCCATCGTTAAACAGCGATCTACATTACAATGAAAGCACTGGCTAAACATACACTAGGAGGTCTTGATGAAGTTTGATTTCACATGATTGCCCTTTTGTGCATATAATTTACATATAAAACTGTTCTCTCTGTGCTGTTAGCCATTATGCAATGTGATATTTTGTTATTATAATTATAACCGGGCTTGTTCATCAAAGGGTTTTTAGCTGACAGGGGTTGAACCCAGTGCGGTTTTCTGCTGCTGCAGCCCATGCATTTCCAGGTTCTACGCACTGTGCAGTCAGACATGCCCCTCTGCCTACCACCGCTATAACACATTGGTTATTTCAGTTACTGACGCCTCCCTGTGAGCTTGAACCATTGCGCACCGTTCTCTGTAAACTCCAGAGGGGATCAGCACTTTCTGAGATGATCAAACCACCCGGTCTGGCATCAACAATCATTCCACGATCAAATTCACTTGGATCACTTTTCTTCCCCATTTTGGTGTTTGGTCTGAACAACAACTGAACCTTTTCAGCCTGTCTGCATGCTTTTATGATTGTGTTGCTGCCACATGATTGGCTGATTAGATATTTGCATTAACGAGCAGGTACACAGGTGCTTCTTGGCCTTTTGGCTAAGAGTAGGTGTACATGCCCATGGATGCAGTGGGGCTTAAAGACACCCCCCTGTAGGCGATGGGCCGTCACCTGGTCCTCTGGCTAAGAGGCCGGCTGCCTGGAGCCCGAGTTGCTACATGCCCAAAAATGCATTGTGGAGAAAGAGGCACCTGTGCACAGAGTAAGGCCCTCTGCACCTTTAATTTTCAGGCAGCACCATTTTTTTCGCCCTAGCCTGTTGGCCGAGTGCAAGCATCATTTTTATATTTCCGTCCGAAAGGCTGGGGCCTTATGGCACTTATTTATTTATTTATTTATTACACTTGGTACCAAGCACTCTTTTGATTATGTGTCTTTGTTTTTGCCACATTAAGTAGGGGTTTGGGTATAGGATCTTATGGGCGACCCTCTTTCCCCAAGTCATCTGAGGCTCCCTCCTTTTGGAGGGAGCCTTTTATGTCGGTGATATAAAGGGGCCCTCCCTAGCTTCAGCAAAGGAGGGACTGAAGATCTCCCTTTTTTTCCCTCTCTGGGGCCTTTTGGCTTCTACAGGATGGGGAGGCACAGGG
This sequence comes from Mixophyes fleayi, assembly GCF_038048845.1. Taxonomy (NCBI): domain Eukaryota; kingdom Metazoa; phylum Chordata; class Amphibia; order Anura; family Limnodynastidae; genus Mixophyes; species Mixophyes fleayi. The sequence goes on from NC_134404.1 coordinate 117,019,600, forward strand.
CCCTTTCCCTTTTGGAAAGGGTCCAAAGTCCCAATTCCCCAGCACAGTTTGCACTGCACCGGGTGATTCTGAGTCATGTACCTCGGAAATAAAAAAAAATAATAATAAAAAAAGAGTAGGGTGGTATTGGTTCACATTATGAGAGGGGGTCTCCATGCTCATTGCCCCCCCCCCCCTCTCTAGTGGGAGCCTGCTTCTAGCTGTAGCGCTGGTTAATGATTGGTGAGAGGAACTTCTTTAAAGAAATGTATATCTATATATTTAATTAGACATTGTAACAATAAATGACAGTATGAAAGAAACAGTACTAGACTCTGGTTCAATGGGTTTATTGCGAGCTCCTGCAGATGTTATGGATCTCCTGTGCGAGCTCCTGAAGATGGTATGGATCTCCTGTGCGAGCTCCTGCAGATGGTATGGATCTCCTGTGCGAGCTCCTGTGGATGGTATGGATCTCCTGTGCGAGCTCCTGAAGATGGTATGGATCTCCTGTGCGAGCTCCTGCAGATGGTATGGATCTCCTGTGCGAGCTCCTGCAGATGGTATGGATCTCCTGTGCGAGCTCCTGCAGATGGTATGGTTCTCCTATGCTGGTGCAGATGTTTTAGAGGGAGGTGCAGAAAGTATAGGGTGCTGGGTCTTCTACCTGGTTGGTCTGACTCACAGGTCCAGTTCTTACCTTAGTCATCTGATACGGTGTAGATGTCCTGCTGCAAGGAAGCAGTGACCAACAGGAGAGGTCGTCACTCTCTGTAGAGATCCATACGTCCCAGCTGGAGCTATAACGAATGGGTCTCTACAGAGAGCGACAACCTCTCCTGTTGGTCACTGCCTCCTTGCAGCAGGACATCTACACCGTATGGACTGGGGGACAAGGAGTAGACCAACCAGGTAGAGGAGCCTGCACCCTTTCTCCTGATGGGACAAGCTATTATATGGGAACTGGGCCCTCTACCTTGATAGCAAGGTAGGGCCTCAGGATTAACTCCATAGTCTCCATCATCCCTCTTGTGCAGCTCCTGCAGTTGGTGGTAACGGTCGCGTATGTCTGCAGCAGCACATAGAAGAGCAGGAGCAGAATGCCAGACAGGAGCAGCAGCTTGCAGGACCAGCGCATGAGATTGCATATGATGTTAAATAGCAATCTGAAAGAAAACTATGTTATAGCGATGAACAGTTGCAATCATTTTGAAATAATAATAGGAGAATAATTTACCTCAGTCCTGCAATGCTGCTCCTTTTCTGCTCTTTTTGTTTTACAGCACTTTTCATCTGCAGTTGCCGCTCCTAAAGGAAAATCAGTGGTGGGATTATGAGGAGTACAACACAAGATCAGCCACTGAAGTTAGGGAAGTCAGAGTTGGCCGGCCATGCTACGATATTGACCATTTGGTCCCATATTGCAGCAAGTTGCCCCAAAATGAACAGCACATTATTTGCTAATAATCCAATTGAAATCAACTAGTTCAATATCCTGCATGGTTAGGTGTTTCTGGTCATCACCCAACTGTACTAACAGACACTAGTGTAAGCCAGAGGTAAACTGGCTGCTTGGCCAGAGTGCCTGGATCTTGGCCACAATTTTGTTGATGGTGGTCTTGCTGCAATGTACCCCCAGCTTAGAGAGCTTACAGCCTGTAGGGAAAAGAAAGAGAAGTCCTTCCTCATGGTAATGACTGTAACCACCAGGTATCATGCTAATCACTGCCATTGCTGGCCTCCTGCTCCACGTCAATGCACTATACTAGTGAGAGCTCTGGTGTGGTGCAGGAGACCTGGTGAGGTAGGGTCAGAGCACGTATGTTATTAGCACACAGAGCGTCTTAGCTATCTGTCCCTCTCCTGGGATGGGAACCTTTCGTTCTGATAGAAGATGTTTAGTAGTTACAAAAGATGACCTGTGACAGAGGTGGCAGGTACAAATGTCTTACTGCTGACAGTAAATATGATCTCACTTTATATAACATAGAGGAAGGGGCTGATGACATGGACTCACCAGTTCAGCCATCACAATCTCTGCAGGATCTTTCGCAGCCTCCTCCACAGGTTTCATCCTGAAGGACCAGAAAATATTATTATTTAAACTTATGTCTTCTATTCACAAGAGTTACTGATACAGTCCATGGTCATAGTTCCTATCTGGAGGTTTCTCTTCTACGATTTTTTTAATGTAGGATGAGCAACAATTTAACAGTATATAATAGATATTTCTGGAGTTTTTAGAAAATTACAGACAGAGTCTGAATGCAATTAATAGAACAGTATAGACAGATCCTGTCTGGAGTCACCAGTACAGGACTTAAAGACTTCCTGATATTTCTATTACAGTACGGACAGCACTGATTATATACACAAATGTTCCTCTTTAGAACCGTATAGAATGTATGTGTACATGGAATAAACCATATAGATACTAACAGAGAAGGTGCTTCTGGCTGCGGCTGCCACTCCCGCAGGTTCCTGTTGATAATCTAGGGAAAGAGACACAGAGTGAAATAAATTATACACAACAAATCTTTAGGACAAGTTCCATGGGACTCGGATAAGCCGGCCACAGTCTGTCCCCGCAGGTTATTACCAGATTACTATACATTTTACAGCAGAACGAGAGAAAATAATTTAATGGAAAAATTAACAAATTGGTCTTAATAAAAAAATATATATTTTGATTTGGTCTAGAAATTTGTCTTGAAGAGTTCATTTAGCAGCAACTTATATAGAACATGAAACAAGAACCCACTCTGATATTATGCAGGATTACAACCATATAAATATCACTCAGGTCAGACATCCAGTATGATCTCTATATCTGATATATCAGATACTGGAACGTGGACCTATTGTGGGACAACCAATCCAGACTATGAAAAACGTTTCGCCATTGATTACACAAAAACTTTAAGTGACAAGTCCCTGTCTGTGCTGTGATGCCCCGTCCTCCTTTACGCTTTATAATTTTTGCTGGTTTTCAGCAACTTATTGTCACTGACTAATCCTAGTTTCCCCATTGGCCAAACTAAACTAAACGTATCCCGTGTTTTAGGTGGGTAATCACTGTCACCACCAAGCTCCATCACCAGCCTACCAGGAGCCGCTTACACTTCTCTGTGGGGTGTAGCTGCTACAGCACCTCTTTGCTGGTTGCTAAAACCTTCTGACCGTTTACATTGGATTGGTACTGCCGGGTAGATGAACGCAGGTAGACAGGAGATGGAATAAATGGTAAGTTGTTGGTCCCAGGACACAGCTGGATTTTGTAGATAGAGCAGAATATCTCTCACCCAGACTGACATTATTTTGTCCCTGATGTCTAGCACCATCTACACTGGGCCCCCCAGATCTCTATTGGACCACTGGGTGAGTGGAATCCATAAGTGTTAGACAGAGGTGGATGTAGGGGTGTATATGGTGGTATCGCCATATCGCCACTTCTCCTACTGTTTATACATAAATACATTACACATTTACATGTCTGTACACTTTACACTGGGCACACATGTAATAAACACAATAAAATATTTCCGGCAGCAAAGCACCTGCTCCTCCATCCCGCCCGGCTATCAGTTACTACATACATGAGTCCATGTTATTTACTGGTCACACAGCTGTGTCATGTTCTCTCTGCACCTATGAACTGAGTGCCGTGTAAAATGTACCCTCAGCTCTGAAGTGGCGGCACCACGGGTAATGTAAGCAAAGCCACCACCTGAGCGCCACCTCTTTATAGTAACTGTTATACTGTACCTCCTGCTCTGTGGCCAGCAGCCGCAGCCTGGTGAGCCTACTCTTCAGGAGATCATTCTCCCGCATATAGCTGCTGAGCTGCAATAGAGAGAATTACATTTAGATCTGAGTATATGAATACGTAGCGCACACCATATTGTATATTTGTGTAACACATTGTGTAGTGCCCTCTCCTCGCACAAAGGGGCTTATTTGCAGGGTACGGTTATGTTGCTGCGCCGCTGTGTCCAAGTTTCTAGGAGGCTTTGATTTGTACCATAAATCAGACTATAAATGAACAGAATAAGTGCGGATCGTTCCCTGTCACTGTATTACATTATTTGGCAAACAGAAGACTACGTAGGGGATTTTTTGGACGGAGTAAATGTAAGACCACCTGGATGTCCTCTATTTTATTAAACAAATGACAGAATTTGACCAATTTTACTGTAACACTCTTTTACTGTAGAATTTTACTGTACAACTATTATTATATCTGGAGTTCTGTAGCATATTCTGATGTGATATTATATAAATATCTACTTATAAATCACTGCAGCCATTTATTCCAGAAATTATGACTTTTTTATGCTAGTAAGGCCCAATGTGGGCATTAGATGGAGGAGACAGATTCAGCGCACTGTCTTGTAGGATAACAAGAACGATGGGCCCTGATACAATAGCAGTTAGGACACTGGGGCAATAATCCAGAGGACAGAGCGTCTCCATGCAAACTACTGTGGAAGACCTTGAAAAGAGATAAATAAAGCTCTGGGTTGAGAGCATAGTTAGTTGTCTACTCTCCCGAAATTTTCCGGGAGGCTCCCAAATTTCGTGGAGTCCTCCAAAGCTCTCGGAAGAGTAGGCAAACCTCCCGGGCCTTGAATTTCTGTATTTTATAGTAGGGGCGGGGCTATAGTGACGTAACGACATCGCAACGCCTCCTGCTACCCTCAGTCACATGATCTGTACTCTGGATCTCCTGGATTACAGATTTAAAAAGTAGGCAAATATGGTTGAGAGTGTTTATGTTCTATGAAATTGGGAGATATTACTACTTGATGTGTTTATATGAATACACCCGGGGTGATTGCTAGGTATATAATACACCCGGGGTGATTGCTGGGTATATAATACACCCGGGGTGATTGCTGGGTATATAATACACCCGGAGTGATTGCTGGGTATATAATACACCCGGGGTGATTGCTTGGTATATAATACACCCGGGGTGATTACTGGGTATATAATACACCCGGGGTGATTACTGGGTATTTAATACACCCGGGGTGATTGCTGGGTATATAATACACCCACGGTGATTGCTGTATATACTACAGTAATAAAGTGTGTGAACAAAGCTTCAGTTTTGGTCTTATGGGACACTTGCGAGGAGAGAGTGCACCACGGCTGTGACTATCATCACATTGGAATATTAAGTGATATAATGATGGACTGACCAGGCTTGATAGCAGCTCCTCTCTTCCTTCAAGGATGTCGCATTTTCTCTCCTGTCCAGGGAATAATGCAGATATAAGGTCAGTTTTAGAGTGTGAGAGAGAAATAAGAGAGAAAGAGAGACAGAGAGAGAGAGTGACAGAGGGCGAGAGAGAGAGAGAGAGAGAGACAGAGGGTGAGAGAGAGACAGAGGGTGAGAGAGAGAGAGACAGAGATGGAGAAAGAGAGAGAGTGACAGAGAGTGAGAGAGAGACAGATAAATGTATGTCACACTTTCCGTACTTTTATTTTTCAGTACAGACAGTGGGCATCACATTATTAATCCCGTCTATAATGTGAATAGTAGGAAACTGAATCTGTACCGTGAGTCAGTTTCCAGCCGTTCGCATGGTGAGGGATATTAACCTTTTAGTGTCCCACTGCCACGCGGATGTCGGAGCAGGAACTGATGTGAATGTATATAGTCTCCGTAAGAGTAATGTGTATATGTTGCCGCTATATATATATATATATATATATATATATATATATATATAAATATATAAAGCGCTCCTGAAAGCTGGAGGCTACACATGAAGCGTGGGATCATGCACAATGACATGTCACACACATGGTTCATAGTATCACAATGGCCATATTCCAATCATACCTCCCAGATGTCCTGATTTAGGTGGGACAGTCACGAATTGACGCCACTGTGCCGCCATTCCACCAGTCGGCACGTTTGTCCCCAGACAAGTTGGGGGGTTTGTTAGAGAAGGGGAATTGGAGACAGCCTAATGCTTCAGAAGCGCTTAGCACGGCCCCAGAGACCGTCACACGCCCCTCAGCCTGGCATGACCACACCGTGTTGTGATTACCTCTGTACGTGTATGTTTGTATGTATACAAATGGTTATAGATAGTTGTCATACCAACTGCTGCTTGATCCACAGTTCTTCTGCCTCCACTTGCCGGCTCTCCCCCAGTTGTTTCCACAGGGTCTCAAGCTCATCATTATTCGACCTGGATAGACAAGTAGAGAATACATTCTTATTTACCTGCTTATTTAATATACACCAGTGCCAGACAAACAGCCAGGCATAGTCCGATCGGTGAGCAACAGGAAACGGGATCCATGGTACAAATAACAATCAGTTACAGGTTGTGAGTGTGACAACTATGGGGGGAGGGCCCTTGACAACACCACTAGAACTTTGAAAAAAAATCCCACCCCGACCATAATAAGGGATTTCCTGTTTCAGCCGTTACAGGCATCACAGGACGCACCAGATTGGGTGAGTGCAGGTACGTTTAATTTTTTTCTTTTATTATAATATAATTTTAGCTTTTTGTGGCGTTATCACTTTAATGTTTGCTGATAATACAAATGTTTCCCCTTTGCGATAAGGTGATAGCAGGGTTCAGAAACAGCAGTATTAGAAATCATCTCTGTAAAGAGCGAATGATGGAATATTTACATTTAATTATTCACATTCAATGCAGTTTAAAATGTGCAACATAAAATAAAACAAATATTTAAACTTACATACAGGAAAGGAGAATCTACACTGGGCAGTGGGCTATATATTATTATCGAGGAGAGGACAGGTCACTGCCTCCCACAACTTCCACAAAATCATCTAATTAAATACTCTGTGCTGATGGGGCACCTGCTCCTTCTACTATATAATTCTCAGTCTGTGGCTTCCTGCTGCCTCCATTACCCATCCACACATCATGTCACTGCCCCTGTCACATGCAGTCCTGTCCTCACTGACACATCACTCATCTCCTGATATACTCTGTGCTGTGCTCTAAACATTAACAGGTTCTCTCATACTTATCACATGCACCTTCACAATTAGACCTCACCTCATAACTCCTGTAAACAGCTTTCAATTGAGAGACTTATGAAAAACACAGTGGTGTGTTTGACTTCTTCGCTCTCTCTGAGATGCCTCTCTGCACTGTCCCTGGGCAGTGTGGTCACTCACTATGATGTCAAGTGCGTGATGTCACAGTGCGTGATGTCACCAGGGCCTGTTGAAAGAGGCAGACCTGATAAAATAGGGACACTGCTGTGGCAAATTATAATGGGGGGTGTTTAGGAGCTGCCCATCCAAGCTCAGTTGTGTAAGAATGACCTTGGAGTGTGGAGCTCAGCCTGTGTTCCAATGAACATGGGGATATGTTCTTAATGTGGGCAGCACGGTGGCTTAGTGGTTAGCACTTCTGCCTCACAGTTCTGGGGCCCAATGGGGCAGGGACTGATGTGAGTGAGTTCTCTGTACATTGCTGTGGAATCAGTGGCGCTATATAAATAAATGGTGATGATGATGAATGTTCATTGTTGAATATATGGAATATATATCATAGGTGAAGGGGTTGCTGTATTTCCTGATGACAATTAAGGTCCAGGAAGGGCCCACAGTACATATTATGGAATTCAGAGTGAGACACATGGAGTGGGGTGACGTTATCTCCACCCAGAGTCCACAGGGTTTAATCCACCACATTAGAGAACTCTATATGGGCCCATTTCCAAAGAGGAAGGACAACTATGGCCTTACCCATATGCCCCGGCAGTCCCTGGTTATGTAGGACAGTCCCCACCAGAGTCATGGCTGCGTAGATAGGGGGCGCAGTTAGTTTTATCACGAGAAAAGCAGAAGGAATGATTATCAATGATTGGGGAGCGGGGATGTCTGACAATAAACATTGTTTACAAACTGCAGACTATGTGGGGTGTAATACATTTCCATTTGTCCCCCTTCACATAAGAACACTCCTACAGTGCTCCATTTATTCTGGGTTTTGGAACTGCCCCTATAAAAGCACTGTTTTCAGGTATACAGATTCACCTGTGTAAGGTAGAGAGAGAAACATCCAAACTTGTAACACATAACTAACCCCCCCCCCCCTATTCATTAATTTCCACTACTTTTACATCCTTCGCCTAATATACTGCACGATGGCTCAGTGGTTAGCACTTCTGCCTCACAGCACTGTGGTCATGAGTTCAATTCCCGACCATGACCTTATCTGTGAGGAGTTTGTATGTTCTCCCCGTGTTTGAGTGGGTTTCCTCCAGGTGCTCCGGTTTCCTCCCACACTCCAAAAACATACTAGTAGGTTAATTGGCTGCTAACAAATTATTGACCCTAGTCTGCCTGTGTGTTATGGATTTAGACTGTAAGCTCCAATGGGGCAGGGACTGATGTGAGTGAGTTCTCTGTACAGCGCTGCGGAATTAGTGGCGCTATATATATAAATAAATGGTGATGATGATGATATACTGCTCTGTTTAGACTTCTATATAATGTCAGACATTGCTGCTTTTTCTACCTCGCTTCTGGCAGACCCGGGGGCAGCTTGATGCTGGATTTCATTCCCTCTAGCAGAGGCAGCTTACTGGGGAAAACAGGTGCTTAATAATGATAATAATAATGAAAACGTGTTCTCACCATTAATGTAAATGTGCTAAACATGGACTTCTGAGTCCTTCTTGATGGTCATACCTGGAAACCGGAGCACCCAGAGGGTAGAACATACAAACTTCACACAGATAAGGCCCTGGATGGGAATTGAACTCATGAGCCCAGCGCTGATCATCATCATCAACATTTATTTATATAGCGCCAGCAAATTCCGTAGCGCTTTACAATTGGGAACAAACATTAATAAGACAATACTGGGTAATACATACATACAGAGAGGTAAGAGAACCCTGCTCGAAAGCTTACAATCTATAGGACAATGGGAGTTAGAAACACAAGGGCATGTGCTACATCATATTGCACAATGGACCAGCCAGACTGCAAAGGTAAAAGTACTGAGTGGGCTATGTGTGTTGCAATGTTGGTCAGAAGGTTGTTGTCTTGCGTTAGCAGTGTAGAGGATGGTAATAGGGTAATCTAGGGAAATTAAGATGATGGTTGAGGAATATCATAACCTTGTCTGAAGAGGTGGGTTTTCAGTGAACGCTTGAAGGTTTGAAGACTAGAGGAAGTCTTACTGTGCGTGGAAGGGAATTCCACAAAGTGGGTGCAGCCCGGAAAAAATCCTGTAACCGAGAATGGGAGGATGTGAGGAGAGTGGAGGAGAGACGTAGATCTTGTGCAGAACGTAGGTATCGAGTAGGGAGATATTTTGAGACAAGTGAGGAAATGTATGTCGGTGCAATTTTGTTGATGGCCTTGTATGTTAGTAGAAGAATTTTATATTGAATTCATTGAAATACAGGCAGCCAATGTAGAGACTGACAGAGTGGCTCAGCAGAGGAATAACGGTTTGTAAGGAAAATCAATCTAGCCGTTGCATGCAAAATAGATTGTAGGGGTTCAAGTCTGACTTTGGGAAGACCAGTAAGGAGGGAATTGCAATAGTCGATGCGGGAGATGATGAGTGCATGAATTAATGTTTTTGTGGTGTCTTGCGTCAGATATGTGCGTATTCTGGAAATGTTCTTTAGGTGTATGTAACATGATTTAGATATAGAGTTGATGTGGGGAATAAACGACAGTTGTGAATCAAGGATTACACCTAGGCAACAAGCTTGCGGGGTGGGATTTATATTCATGTTATCAACAGAAATAGAAATGTCAGGCAGGAAGCTTCTGTTTTTGGGTGGGAATATTATTAACTCAGTTTTTGAAAGATTGAGTTTGAGTTGGCGAGAAGACATCCAAGATGAAATGGCAGAAAGACAGTCAGTAATGCGAGACAACACAGATGGTGAAAGATCAGGAGAGGATAGATAAATTTGTGTATCATCCGCATAGAGTTGATACTGAAATCCAAAGGAGCTTATTAGTTTTCCAAGAGAAGTGGTGTAGATAGAGAATAGCAGAGGACCTAGGACTGAGCCTTGTGGAACTCCAACTGATAGGTGTTAGGAACCCCTCCAGCCGACACAACATAGCCCGGAGTCTACTCTGCCAGTCAGGTGTTCACTGGAGCCCCTGATGGTGGGGACAGACTGGGCTGCAGACTGACAGAGGGTCGTGAAGTGTGCACCGGCTGGGGAGAACCCAGGCAAGCGGAGTGGAATCCAAGCAGAGGTCAGGGGCCGGCAGCAGACAACAGTACGAATATACAAGCTGAGGTCAGGGGTCACGAGCAGACAGGAAGGTCGGTATTCAAGCCAGAGGTCAGGGTCACGAGATTCACAAGCAAAGTCCAAATCTAAGCTAAGGGTCATACACGGGTAACAGTCCAACAGGTTTTCACCAATTTCAGGCAGCAGCAGAAACAGGAGCAGATTAAGCAGACAGGAACTGGACGCTATAACCGGCAGGGAGGCTAAGCCCTCCCTTCCTTATATACAGAGTTTGGCCATTCAGGGCTTAGCCCTGAAATACATCCCAGGTGCGCTACCCAGCTAAATTAGCCCGCAGGCTACACTAGCGCATGCGCCCGGCTGCCTCACTTGCCGGGGCGCATCGATTGTTATACACGGCATCCGGCCGTTGCCTTGGCCCGAGAAACCGGAAGTGACGCCCCGGTCGTCATGGGGACGGCCGGGACGTTCACTGACACCGGAAGTGAGTCGCGGCGGTGCCCAAGGTCGCCTCGGCTCCTGACAATAGGAAGCGGAGCAAAGGTGGATCCAGAGAAATTAACACTGAAAGAGCGATTAGATAGGTAGGATGAGAACCAGGATAGGACAGTGCCTTCAAGACCTAGGGATTGTAGCGTTTATATGAGGAGAGAGTGGTCAACAGTGTCAAATGCAGCAGAGAGATCCAGGAGAATTAGAAGAGAGTATTGGTTATTATTTTTTGCTGTGATCAAATCATTGACAACTTTGGTCAGCGCAGTCTCTGTGGAGTGTTGAGAGCGAAAGCCTGACTGAAGCGGAGCCTGACTGAAGAGGATCCAATAGGTTGTTTGCTGTAAGAAAGTGTGTGAGGCGGGAGTAGGCAATTCTCTCGAGAAGCTTGGAGGGGCATGGGAGCTGGGAGATGGGGCAGTAATTTATGAGAGAGTTAGGGTCAGAATTCTGTTTTTTTTAAATGGGAGTAATCACTGCATGCTTGAAAAGTGCTGGAAAAATACTAGTAGAAAGAGATAGATTACAGATTTTAGTTAGAGGGGGAATGAGTACAGGAGACAGGGACATACCAATTTGAGAGGGAATTGGATCAAGAGGACAGGAGGTAGAGTAGGAAGATGAGAAGAGAGTAGAAACTTCCTCTTCATTTGTGGGATCAAATGAAGAGAGAGTGTCAGAGGGTGCTACAAAGGAATTGAGCAGATTGCTTGTCAAGGGAGATACCATTTCAAGCCTGATCTTATCAATTTTGTCCTTGAAATAGGAAGCAAGATCCTGTGCACTGATGTTAGTTGGAGGATTTGGGGCAGGAGGATTCAGAAGAGAGTTAAATGTGTTAAAGAGGCGTTTGGGGTTAGAAGCCTGAGCATAGATGAGAGATCGGTAGAATGCTTGTTTAGCAATGTCCAGAGCATTTCTGTAGGAGTGGTAGATATCAGTATATGTTATGAAATCATTAGAGGCACAAGATGTACGCCAGTGACGTTCTGCTTTACGAGAAAGTTTTTGTAGAGTTCGTGTTACTGTAGTGTTCCACGGTTGGCAACGAATTCTACGGGAAATATGTAGTGTCGCTGGAGCCACTTGATCCAGGGCAATTGCTAGGGTTTGATGAAAATGGGGTACTGCCCGATCAGGGGAGGAGAATGTAGAAATTGGGGAGAGAAGGTGTTGGAGAGAGGTGGAAAACTGTTGAAAATCAATAGAGTTGATATTCCTGCGGGTACGAGGAGGCTTGGAAGAGTTTGACACTAGGGAGGGTAAAGAACTGGGGGTGAGCAAGTATCTAATAAGGTGATGATCCGAGAGGGGGAAAGGAGTGTTAAGGAAATCAGAAACTGAGCATAGTCTAGAGAAAACAAGATCAAGACAGTGGCTATCCTGATGAGTAGCGGATTCAATCCACTGGGAGAGGTCAAGTGTGGAGGTTAGAGAGAGTAGTTTGGAAGCAGCATTGGAACGTGGATTAGAAATAGGGATGTTGAAATCACCCATGATGATGGTGGGGATATCAGTAGATAAGAAGTGAGGGAGCCATGCAGAGAAGTGTTCAAGAAATTGATGGTGTGGACCAGGGGGGGCGATAGATGACAGCAACATGCATAGAGAATGGGTTAAAAATCCTAACAGCATGTACTTCAAAAGATGTGAATGTGAGTGATGGGACACTTGGTATAACTGTGAATGTGCACTGTGGGGAGAGAAGTAGTCCAACCCCCCCTCCTTGTCTGCCTCCTGGTCTGTGGGTGTGGGTGAGATGGAGGCCACCATGTGAAAGGGCTGCAGGTGAGGCAGTGTCTGAATGCGTGAGCCATGTTTCTGTTATTGCCAGAAGGTTAAGGGTTGTTTAAGAGGAAGAGATCATGTACGGAGGTAAGTTTGTTACAAACAGAGCGTGCATTCCAAAGGGCACATTTAAAGGACTTTGCAAGAGAGGGGAGACAGGTTATGTGTTTGAGGTTTGCCAGATTTCTGTAGTGTTCAGATATATGTGTGTGGGAGAAGTGAGGGGGACCTGGATTAGGTGATATATCACCAGCTAATAGAAGAAGGAAGGAAGAAAGGTAGGTAAGATGATTGTAAGATGTGTGTCCTTTTAGTTTCTGGCGGCAGGGTGAGGCTGTTAAAGTTATTGAATTTAAATAGGAAAAGAGTTCATGAGTGTTCACTAGAGGTGAGTGAAGTAATGAAGGGGCAATGTGGACAGAGGTGTGTGTTGCAGGATGGGTGAGGGATGATATAGTCCTAAAGATAATGCCATGAAAAGAGATAAAGAAAAATATTTTGGCAAGCATTGGGACTATTAGTCAAATAGCAAAAATGAGGAATTAAATGAATTGCCTAATTGCAATGTCCAGTGTAATCAGATAAGTAGTGCAGAGCTAGGATGCAGCAAATGTAGTGTATTCCTGGATGTCTGGGTAGTATAACGTAATGATGTGGGGAGCCATGTGGGGGAGTGGGTGGAAGTGTTGAATGGAGAGTAATAAAGAGCAGGTAATTGAATAGCTGAGATTTTGCAGAATCATGGGAGAGGAGAGTGGTTGAAAGACAGTATAATTTCTTCTTACTTGTGATGGTAAACAAAGCTTAAATAAAATTGAAGTACAGTGCTGAGATAGGGGACTGAAATAACTGTAGCATGGGTAATGAGTGGTTGAGCAAGTAGTACAGCAGTCTGATTAAACAGAGTGGATTTTGCATTGAAAGCAGACTGATAAATAAAACAAACTTTCATGAGATGAGAGGAAAATGAGATCAGAGTCCAAAGCAGTCCTCATGTTGCATGTAGCTTGTAGCCAGGGAGAGTTGAAAACATCAGAGGTGGAATATGGAGTTTCAGGTGAATACTGACAGTTGTCCTTGTGAAGCTGTGTTAATAGGCAGAAAGTTCTTCTCCTGTTCAACTCCGGTATAACTCCGAATTATGCTGTTTAAATTTTTTGTTTCACACTTGTATCTATACACACTTAGAACTATACACATTAACTATACAGTCATCACTGGCTTTGCAGCCATTCTACTTTGAATATATCTGAGCCACAGTGAGCACCCGCTATCAGCCATCTCTTAAATTATCGGATACACTCGGGACATTTATTTACCAGAACACATCAGTAATGGGATGGAAATGCTGTACTCCGCCTAGTTTACATTTTTATGAATGTCACATTCACATGCAGATAAGAATATCTGATAGGTGTTTGGGGGATGAATCTCTGTACTGTGTATTAAACTGCATACCATTGATTTACCTCTTTATTGCACCAAACCTCTTTACTTGTTAACTTAACACCTAAAACCTTATCTATAATATAATCACACTGACAACAACTTGATTTTGGTAAAAAAACAGGTCCCAGTTTTTTAAATAATAAAAGTATGGTGGCGGCGAGAGCAATCAGCCCGGGCTTACAAGGACGTGCCCCCATAAAGCAGGATGAGGGGTCCCCCACACAAAGGGACCAAGGGCCAGGTTGATTCGAAGGGGTTGTGACATGCGGCCAATCAGCGATACCATCGTGTGAATTAGCCGCTGATTGAAACATCTCCACATTACTTTAGTCTTAGAAGACAATACATTACATTGTCAATTAATTATATTTTCTTCTGTTACCAGGTGACCAAACAAACTCTGGTAGCAGCCCCATCACGGTAGTCCCATTGTCTCTTTGGACCTCTGTCTCTCAAGCTGACCGCGTTAGCCTGCATAGCTGTCCAGGAAGATGAGGGGGTCGGGCGAGTGGAGAGTGTCGCAGGCCCCTCTGCAAAACCACAACAAACAGAATCAGGTAATTACCCTTATTGTGTACAATATAGAATATAACACCACTAGACTTGTGTATATTCCTGTACCATTGTTCACTCTCTACCCTTGTTTTCTTTTCCAGGATTAAATGGATAACTCCAAATCAATTTGGTTTAAGATATTTTATTCACTTTTTCTTAGATGCGGAGCCACCACCCACTGTGAGTGACCAGTCAGAGGAGCAGGAGGAGGAGCTGTGAGAGATCCCGCCCTCCTCACCGCCTGCTGGTCCTGCACATTGTCCATCTGTGCGGTCACTGGAAGCAATAGATAAATGGGACAAGACCACCAAAGAGCTCCTAATAACCATCAATCGCAGCCTTCGGTAGAAGAAGCACCAGGAAGGAGTGCCAATTAGCACGGAGAAGAAGGGCCTGATGGAGAGCATTTTGAACGCTATAAATGGGTTTGGCCAATCCCTGCAGCCATACTGAATCGGCTGCTCGCCGTGGCTCCAGAACCTTCCCCCACATGTGACCCCAGTGAGCCTGAGCCTAAGGAAGCAGAGGACTCAGGACCTGGCTCTGCTCCTACAGCCCCCAGCTGAAATAACAGCAACATATTGTAAAAAATATATAAAAATTATAAACTGCATAACCTGGATGTGTTTCACTCTCTTAACCATAACCTCCTAATGACATATACAAGCTTACTTAACTTATCTAACAATAAAGACACTGAGACATATGAAAGTGGCTAAAGAAGGTCACAGTTTATTAATTATTAAATAAATGGCGGTGAAAGTGAACCGTGAGACAGCTAAATCAAACTAATATTTGGAACCAAGCGTGGATGGCTGACTCCACGTACCCGGGACACATCCTTAACTGCCTGGCCAACGCTAATTCTGACGTCAGAGTGACTAAGCCCCCTCCCGACTACGCAATGGCCGCCCTCAGATGCGGGCCAAGGGATCCTCATCAAAAAGGACCGCGTCACGTTCCTGGATGGGGATAGCACCTGTGGTCAAACAGCGATAACGCTGTAACCATCAGCCGCTGCCCACAGTGACTTCCTACCAACTGTGCCTGCTCTGTGATGTGGGTAGGAACCAAATTAAAACTCATACGCCACGGAAGCAGGGAGGTCAATAAAGGGCATGGGTGGGTGGGATCTCGAGCAGTAAATGAGAAAGGACATGTGAAATGCTAGGACTTATATAGACAGATCTCCAGGCACTCCCCATCCTTCTTCACTGGTTGGCCTGGGATGTGGCATCTTACTTGCAGGTAAGGTTAACCTCACTTACTGCCACATATATATGCGTCTAAGTGCTTTCGTCCATATGAGAGTACAGGTTGTTCATAGTCATGATGGGCAACATGTTCAGATGAGTAGATAAAATATATTCTGCATAGTGAAACGTGTGTTGAGTCCATTGTGAATTTTTTTTGCTAAAGAATCTGCTATAAACACATCGCAGCCACATTCTCCTGCAGCGTGTATACATCATGGACTAAAAGTATCATTCCAAATTTCAATGGTTTAGGCCATCAATTACTATATATTTAGATTATACTTACAGCTGAAGTGTTGCTGAATCACATAATAATAGTCCGTTTCTGCAAGAAGCTCCTATATGTCAGGAAAAGGAGACAGAACATTTCTTTTTTTAAAAAAAGTAGTAATAAAAATGATATTAATTAAAAATAACATAGAAAACATTTAGCATAATATATAAATCATATGAAGCCAAAGTACCACTGACACATGCGGGATGGATACCATCTACATGTAGGAGCAGAAATCAACATTCGGCAGATCAGGCAATGTTTTTCCAGTCTTCAAATGTCCAGTTTTGGTGAGCCTGTGCCGCTGTAGTCCATAGTTTCCTGACGTGTTTGGCCCCCTCCAGACCTTTAGTCACACCCCTCTCCCGGACTACACTTGCCGAAAGTAGGCAAGTATGCTGTAATCTGTGATGTAACTGCATTATAACATTGATGTTTTGCTAAACTGCATTATTACAGGTGTAATACGCAGCTTACTGTGTTTTGCCCTCCAAGATCCACATTATTTTCTGGGTAGAAAATATACTGAAAAGTTAATGTCCTCTGAATATTTTTATAAATACTCCCATCCTCTCGCTGGTCAATTTCTTGCCCATTTCTTTTCCAATTCTTGGTCCCTGTCCTGATATAATGACATTTATTAAAGATTGGGGGGTACATAGGGGGAGGCAAACTGGGGCAGCTGTCGCAGGCAGCAATATTTAGGGGGCAATAGAACAAAAACTATTATTATTTTCAAAATGCCAACTTTCTTGGTGCAGATATAAAATATAAATGGTATTTACTTTGGTAGCTCTAATAATCTAATAATGCTTAAAATTAAAATATTTGTCTTTTATAATGTACACAAATCATATACAAATGTTTATGGTAGATGTCTTTCTTAACATTAATGAATTAATTTAACACAGGGAACCGCAGTTGGGGGCAAACTATTCTGTAGCAGGTGAAATGGGTGTCGGATGTTTTGTGAAAATGTGAATTAGTTAAATATACTATATTTTAGTTTCCAGCCATCACCTCTTGATTTACAATGGGCAAATTGAAGATTCGGCGGCACAAATGCAGCTCTGGAACCGCAGTGGTTTTTACAGCTGCAGTCTCAGTTAATGTTATAGGTTTGCAGGGCAGAATGGTCACAGTTATAGAGGAATTGACATCTGCACACAAAGGGGAGGCGTTTGGTGGAGTCAGGGCGTTCGGTTCCTGGCGCGTCACAGAGTAGGTACACCGATGCACCTCATTTTGCAGAGCAGCGCATGAACGAGATTTGAAATGATTGTAATGAGGTGTGTCCCTTGCCAGGTGCGGCTTTTCCCACTCTGCAAATGAATTTTAATTTTACACCAGCTCAGAACTGGGAGTACTCAGCCGTCCGCACTAGTATTCGGAACTTAAACTAGCCCCCTAGTTGGAGCAAGAGATACATCAGTAAACCAGCGTACTTCTGTGTGCACCTGAGTTTGTCTTGGACATGACTGTACGAGAACACCCTTACTGTATATTGCCTACGTGTGTTCGCCCATTCCCCACCCTGTTCACTCCCCTAAATCGGTGGCTGTAGTAAGTGTCTTTGCACTCATAGGTGACTTGGACGTGGCTGTGTTCAATTGCGTACCGTCCGGGTCTGGGCAAGCGCAGGGTATTTTCTGCTGACGATAGCACCCATTTGCGGGATACGTTCCTTAATGACTCAAACCTAAGGTGTGCATTGAATGAGGCATCTGATTGGACCTGAATCACAGCTATCAATTTAGATGCTTCATTTTTATCCACATTACTGACCATAGGAGATGGAATACCCTGGACAACTGCATTCCTCTGTACTGAAAACAGTCTTCCTTCCCAAGCTTCACTTTCACAACCCAAGTCCCCTGGAATCTGCCATAATCCACAGACTAGACTAGCTTTAGAGAGTCGCAGACATATGCTCACATTGAAACAGTGTAATAGTCACAAACAGTCTGGGGTATCTGCAGTATGCATGACCAGTATCCTTGAAGAAGAAGGGCAAGTGCAGCATTTGGAGGGGGGATTTGAAATGTAAATGGTGTCGTAAAATGATCACAGGGGAAAACACATGATATTAATTTTTCCTATATTGCCATCTCTTTTTGGCTATTAAAAGTATTTACCACTTTGAGATTTTTACACATTTTACTTTCTAACATCATAGAATCATAATGGATTTATCCCAGAACCCCTCCCACTGATAAAAACATAACAGTCCACAATGCCAAAACAAAATAGCTAAACATTTTTCTTAAGTAATTACAAATATAAAACAGACAACGATTGCTTGAGCATTTTGCCCAAGTAAACCCTGCTGTAATTAGTTGTCTTCAGAGGTCACATAAGTAATTGGATCCCACCTGTGTACAATTAGTGTTTCACGTAATCTGAAAATAAACACACGTGTCTGTGAGAGGTCCTACAGTTGGTCAAAGCTTCATCATGAAGTTCAAAGAAAATTCAAATAGAACATGTTAATGATCAGCACTGGTCAGAAGAAGGTTATAATGAGATTTCCAAACTGTTTACCATCCCCCAGAGCACTATCACATCCATCATAAAGAAATTAAGATAATGTGGCACAGCTGTGAATTTGTCTAGAACAAAACTGAATATCCCTCCGAGAAGGGCACTTGTCAGGGTACCCACCAAGAGGAGCCTGGCAGCTCTGTCAGTTTAGATTTCCATTGCAGAGTTGATAGAAACTATCCATAGGACAACAGTAGCTTGGCTACATGAAATCTTGCCTAGAATTTGTCTGAAAGCATGGGGAAGATCTTTATACCAAGTGGAGAAAGATTATCTGTCCTGATGAGACCAAGATTGAACGTTTGGCTTCAATGCCAGGCAGAAATCTAACGCAGCACGTGATTCCAAAAGAACGATCCCTACATTGAATCATGCTGGTGGTATAATGTTATGGGATTTTTCCTCTGCATCAAGGACTGGAAAACTTGATAAAATCGAGGGCAAATTGAGTGGACTAAGATGTAGCCAAATCTTGCAGGAAAACCTGCTGCAGTCAACAGCCGGTCAGTGAGCCGAAGCGTACAGCAAATGCCACATTGGAGTGGCTTAAATACCAAGCAAATCATTGATCCAGAGTAGCCCGGTCAAAGCTAAGTCACATTCCCAATCTGTGGAATGGTTTGAAAATTTCCCACCAAGGGTCCTCTTGTAACTGAAAATGACAAAGCAGAATTGGCGAAAATTGCAGTTTCTTGGTGTGCAAAGCAGGTAGAAGATTGCCCAAATATACTCACGGCTTTAATTCCTGCTAAATGAGTTTCTACCAAGTATAAAAATAAGGGTGTGAATATATATGCAACCAGTCATTTTTTTTTGCAATTATTTAAACTAAAGCTTTAGAGATGTATTTTATATTTGTCAAATGTATTTAGATCGGTGTTAAGAATTACCATATAAATTCATTTTGATTACATAATATAAGAGAAGAAAATAAAATAAAATGGGAAGAGTGGGGGAGGGGGTGAACACTTTTATATAACACTGTATATAACAGACACACATGGATGGTATATATGGATCCTGATTAGTATAATTTACAAACAACATTATAAAATAAATATACAATTTTCACTCTGCATCTTTTGAACAATGTTTCATGATTTGGGGGGATTTCGATCATCTGTAATAACTCCCCAATGAAGAGCAATTACCGGCACAGACTTGCTAAAGCTCCTAGCAATAAAACGAGTTCGAAATGTTCTTCTTCCACCTCAACTCTCATAGTGCATCGATTTCTGGCCGCAGGAAACGTATAAATGATGTGACAGTAAAAGCTACTTAAATAGAGAAGGTTGGTTCTCCCAGGTTTTGTAAGTTACTCAGTATTGTTTAATCGGAAACATATGAAAAAGGATCGACGCTTGATGTTCCCCTTTGGAAAGTAGCATGGATGAAAGAAAACACCTCTTCTCTGGTCAACCACGTTATTAAGTACAGTCCATCGTTATACAGCGATCTACATTACAATGAAAGCACTGGCTAAACATACACTAGGAGGTCTTGATGAAGTTTGATTTCACATGATTGCCCTTTTGTGCATATAATTTACATTAAAAGTCTTATGCCTGATACCTTAACCTCTTTTACCTTCTTCATATTATTCACTATAACCTTAAAGTAACGACATGAGACTTGAAATAGGGCACAAATAAATGATTTATTTAAATATGGTGGAGGTGAATAAAGCAGTCAGACCGACGTGTGCCAGGCAAAACCCAACTGTCCTAGGAACTCCTTAGGACTACTCACTGGGGAACAACCAAACCCCTGGGTTCAAGTGGGGGACCAACCAATCAAACCCCGGGCGCACATATCTACCTGGACGGGGCACCACGTCCCAATTCTACCGAACCCGCCCCTCCTCTGGGCTATAATGAAAGCAACCACAGGGCAACCCACAGGGGCGGTACCTGAAACCGAGACTAATAGCCGATTCACTCGAAGAGAGGCGGGTTCACCATGCCCAATACCGTAATGTGCGCCCAAACAACCACTGGCCGTCGACTGAACTGCTTTTCCGGCCACGCCCGGATCCCTAGGAGCCGCGGCCCGCCACCATACCAAATCCCTCCGATGCTAAAAACTCATAAATATCTCAAACAAAAATAACCATGTCCTCTTCACTCAAATGCACTCCGACGTCCTTATATAGCGAGGGGCTCAAACCGCAAACCACCTAAGGAGCTTGAAAACGTGCAACAACGGAATTAACCTTCCTCCTCACTTCATCTGCTACACATCCATGAGGAAATGAACGCCAAATCCTCCTCACACAATATCTGACCAGCAAATGACCGGGGCAGGCCAAGAGGCATGTATCCAATTCAAATCCTCTTGAATATGTAATATCAAATCAATCGACTTGCTACCATCTATGTCATTTCCTCCTAGATGTATCACCAGCACATGGGGAAACCTTTGACTAGCCACAGTACCCCTGAGGAGCTTCCGAAACCCAGGCCAACTGAAACCTCTACGACCTATCCACTGAACCACCACTGACCCCGCAAACAGAGAAATATCCCTAGCTGCCCTGTGCTAACCAGCCCCATGAATATGAGTGTCCCAGCAGCCCGATCCGCAGTGGGGTCCAAAGGTCTGTAAGGTAGGAGAAAAACAAAATATTAGCACCACAGCAAGGTAAATATGCATACCAGCAAGAAGAACGGGAACTCCGAGGAGCACCCTGAAATTGAAAATTTTTGAAAAGAAAATCAAGACGACCAGAACAGAACATCAAAGACACCCAGCACAAACAAGAACACAAACTCGCAAGATTGCAGTACTCACCAGACAAAAGAGGAAACAAAGGGATTGAGCGGAAGCACAGACGAAGGTAAACCATAAAACCCAGTGGGAAAAAAAAATGGAGAAATCCCTTCGCGCCCGACCTCCAAAGGCCCAAGCAGTCTAAAACCTGTGCCACCGCAGCAGAAAATAGAAGTTAGAAGAGATTAGGAAAGAAGAGCAGGACGTACATTTAAGTCCCTTCGCGCCCCTGCCTCCAAAGGCAACCAGCAAAACATAAGGGACTGCCGCGCCATAGGAGACTGTATTGCAAAATTGAATATTAGTTTAACCACATGCTCCGGCTATAGTGCCATACCAATCACAATCAAAAAGAGTCCTCCTTCAAAGGATTAATGCCACCACTTAAGCTGGAACTGTAAGGCCAAAACCAGGCTACTTACACTGTGCCCTCGCAGGCCCAGGATTAACCCCATAACAATAATCAGTGTCTCCTCTGAAGACCACAAGGAAGATTCTTGTCTAATTCCTATAGCCCAGAAGCGCCAACTCAAAAAACCCACTTCCATCAAGACTAGGGTCCCTACCCAGATCCATAACTATCATCAGGAAGGTCCTCCATGCTGCAAGGCATACCGTCTGTCCCAAAGGGCATGAAAGAAAGTGTGCATCAAACCCCCTTCACCAACTTGACTTACCCGTGTTCAGTAACCGCAGATGGGTAAATTTGCCTTGGAGAGATTGACAATAAATGGATCCACTTGACACACCCCTGAAAACGTATATAACTATGCATCATGGGGAAGTAAACCATTGAAGTAGTAAGGCTGCCACAATGGGGCATAGGCCCCCCTGCATCCCCCTTCCTGTAGGAAGGCAAAGACAACAGTGTCACTTAACAGTGACTACTTCCAACTATCGTCAGCTCATGGGCCCGATCGAATTAACAACTGGCCAAATGCAACAACTGTCCCAGGGTCGCTTAATCTCATACATAATGAAATACAATGAGAGTACAGCCCCATTGTGTTTAACTATTGCTGATAGCCAATAGGTCACCTGTAAGCAACTATCCAAATGCCCTGTACCTTACAAACTAAGTCTAAACCCTACCAGTTTTGTCCTGGACGCTCTGTAAAACCCGCAGCTTCATAAGAGGGATATTGTTTGCCCACGTGACCCAGCAGTGCCATGAATCCCCTACGTATCTGCATCATCCTACCTTACATGCATCCGAATCTGGACAACATACCTGCATCCTGACTCTGCATAAGTATCTGTATCCAACCAACATATCTGTATCATCATACCATACATATATCTGTAACAGGTCAACATACCCGCATCATAACTCGCTTATGTATCTGAATCCGATCAACAAATCTGTATCATGTCTCTGCCTATGTATCTGAATCCGAACAACATATCCGTATCATGATACCTGACATGTAACCATTCAACAAATCTATATCACGTCCTTACCTACGTATCTGTACCTGATCCCCAAATCTGTATCCTGTCTCTGCACCACAAATCTGTATCACGTCTCAGCATATGTATCTGTATCCAATCCACAAATCTGTAGCACGTCTCTGCACAACAAATCTGCAGCACGTCTCTGCACAACAAATCTGCAGCACGTCTCTGCACAACAAATCTGCAGCACGTCTCTGCACAACAAATCTGCAGCACGTCTCTGCACAACAAATCTGCAGCACGTCTCTGCACAACAAATCTGCAGCACGTCTCTGCACAACAAATCTGCAGCACGTCTCCGCACAACAAATCTGCAGCACGTCTCCGCACAACAAATCTGCAGCACGTCTCCGCACAACAAATCTGCAGCACGTCTCCGCACAACAAATCTGCAGCACGTCTCCGCACAACAAATCTGCAGCACGTCTCCGCACAACAAATCTGCAGCACGTCTCCGCACAACAAATCTGCAGCACGTCTCTGCGTATGTATCTGTATCCGATCCACAAATCTGTAGCACGTCTCTGCGTATGTATCTGTATCCGATCCACAAATCTGTAGCACGTCTCTGCACAACAAATCTCTAGCACGTCTCTGCACAACAAATCTCTAGCACGTCTCTGCACAACAAATCTCTAGCACGTCTCTGCACAACAAATCTCTAGCACGTCTCTGCATATGTATCTGTATCCGGTCAACAAATCGGTATCATGTCTCTGCATATGTATCAGTGTCCGACCAAACCAATCTGTATCATGGGTCAGCATATGTATTTGTATCCGTACATGCATCTTCCTCAATACTAACCATTCCCTCTTGAGAATATAGTTCTTAATAGACTAACTTGCGCCCCCAACATTCATTACACATCGTAAGCTTCAGAGGGTTACACCACAATGCGCAAATTATATATTAATTCCAGGCAGGAAACCCCAGTGCATTCAAGACTGCATGTGTAGTAATCAGTTTTACCACATGGACAATACATGAAGCCTTTGCTAATATTTAGTTGGAACAAATCATAATCTATATGGGACCACATATTTGATATACCCATTTTTCCCATACCAGGCTGCGTGATCCTAAACCTAAGAAGGCTCATGTTATAGATTCTGAGGACCACATCAGTAGACCCGCATTTCTACATGTGTTCATTCCTCTCCCCTATGGCCTGAGTCTCCCGTCTATAGTTTTCCTATAGATAAGCATATATACAGACTATTGTGTAACCTAAATCTGAGTGGTGCTGCCCTTCCCACCTTGCAGCAGATGCAGGTTTGTTCCCCTGTGTAAGAAGTGTAATCAGCACGCCCAGGCCCGCACACATATACATTAATATGCCATAGAACTCTTGACACGCCCGGATAATATCCTGCCAGTGAAGCCGGAGAAAAAAATTAGCTCGGGCGGATAGCACCGTGGCCCTTATGGTGATATATCGGATGACACCATTCTTAATAGAGGATAACCCGTTACCCTGAGGACCCCAAAAACATAGCCACTTGCTCGCCCGCAAAATTGCCCAAATAGCAATGGCCCAGGTTGGCACAAGACACCCGTATGGGCCCCGCCCGTAGAGTATCTCGAATAATGTAATCCTACGCACCTGCAAGAACCATCCCACATCTTACCTCATAAGGGAGCCCTGAGGAAACCCGGGTTGGTACTAACAACCATCAACTGAATGATATAGGTACAATTCTAATGTAATAACTACTAGTCCCAAGAAAAATTTGCCCTTAACACCTTGTACATAATAACTCTGCACTCACCGTGTCAACTGCGAGAATAGAGGACTTACTAAGGACACACCCCAGACCAGACCTGTAAATTATGTTGCCCAGCCGGTAACTCTTCCGTTGTACTGTCTTTCCTTACCACAGATCCCATCCAATATGAACTGCATCTGCACCAGGACAAATGAAGCGTAAGAAAAATGCATACCTAAACAGATATACTCACCGCATTTCGAGATGTGCCAGATACCAACATATACATCACAATTATATCATGGACAGTCCACCTTCAACCAACACATAAAATTTCATAGAAGTTTCTGCAGGCGTTCTGCCACCCCGCTTGCCAATCCTGTCTCCCAGGCAGTAATGAGCATTCCCTTGACACCATCCTTTATGGGCAAGTCCCTACATGTAATATAAGCCCTAGGCCCATGTAATTTGTTATATGGTAATGAGCCCAGTAAAGGTTACAAATCAGGGGCCCCGCCACTGCCAGCATCAAGCAGAGGGGTAAACCGTCATCAGCAATTTACCCTGTGGTCGGGGGTGGGGAATGTTGGCAGAAAACTGACGGGCCCTGCATGAAAGCTGTGGGAAAAAAATACCCCTTTCCCCTCCTGCAGGTAGTTGGCGCACTTTTTCAAAGCCCTATAACTATTTGCAAATCAGTATCCCCTGTTACATGCCATACGCGGGTACAGCATGTAATTAGCATCCCAATGCATGAAAACTATAAGGCACCATCTAAAGCACTGGCCCTGAAAATAAACCCCCTTTTATTTTTATATATATATTGACCTTTGAAGAGAATGCATATAACAGCTAACATGTCCCCTTATTGCCTTGCTATGGGACTGTCTGGACAGACAAATAATATGTGACAAAATGATACAAAACTACCTCATGTGTAAGCAGAAGTTTTTTGCACACTGAATATGTCTGTGAAGCATGCTGATGGGGGAAGGGAATCCCTGCTAAACAATGAGAAAGGCGGATATCTCCTAACATCTTCATATACAGCAATTACCAAACATGAATTGTATAACCCCAGCCCACATACCCTTACTGGCCGGGGGATGGGGGGAGCACAGAGGAAAATGATGCAATACAAAATAGCTGCAGGAAACAACCAACTTGGAAATACCACAGCTATAATAACTATACAGACATACTAGTATACTTAGCTCTGTGCTACTGCAGCCTGAAATACTAAATCAAGGGGGGGAAAGTCCCATCTAGTGTGAAAATTCTAAGGGAGGGAAGCCACATTGAAAGGGGACTAGCAAGTACACTGATGTGGAACTAAACAGGGAGGAAAACAGTAAAAGACAGGAAAGGTATAGGATAAGGGAAAAAACCCAAATATACTAAAAGGGGAAAGCCACAGGATGAGAAATAAATGAAAAATACAGCAGGCAGGGACAGGCTTAGATGATACTCCCTGAACGTCCATATCTGCCAAGACTGAGCAAAACTCCGCCCATCCAACTTATAGCCCTATACCCCTCCCCTATGACACCGGATGGGCGTACCACAGAGTTAACTGTTAACACTCCGGAGAATAACTCAGTTAAAGATACAGCAAAGCTTTTATTATCCTTCGCTCCTATGCAGATCTCAGTTCTTAATAAAACTGTTCTCTCTGTGCTGTTAGCCATTATGCAATGTGTTATTTTGTTATTATAATTATAACCGGGCTTGTTCATCAAAGGGTTTTTAGCTGACAGGAGTTGAACCCAGTGCGGTTTTCTGCTGCTGCAGCCCATGCATTTCCAGGTTCTACGCGCTGTGCAGTCAGACATGCCCCTCTGCCTACCACCGCTATAACACATTGGTTATTTGAGTTACTGACACCTCCCTGTCAGCTTGAACCATTGCGCACCGTTCTCTGTAAACTCCAGAGGGGATCAGCACTTTCTGAGATGATCAAACCACCCGGTCTGGCATCAACAATCATTCCACGATCAAATTCACTTGGATCACTTTTCTTCCCCATTTTGGTGTTTGGTCTGAACAACAACTCAACCTTTTCAGCCTGTCTGCATGCTTTTATGATTGTGTTGCTGCCACATAATTGGCTGATTAGATATTTGCATTAACGAGCAGGTACACAGGTGCTTCTTGGCCTTTTGGCTAATAGTAGGTGTACATGCCTGTCACGAACAGCACTCACCTGAGTCTGCGCGATGCAAATGTGACACAGGGTCAACCACAAAGACAACCACCTGGTCTGTCTAAAATGATTAAATACTTCCCTATCTATGCCACACACTAGCTTTGCGATACTAATTACCACCACCAAGGATGTTTCGGATAAGAGCTGACACTCTTATTTAGGAAGCCTTCGGTTCTCCCTAGCATTAATCCCACACAATTTACTTTAATCAGAGTTCACTTAAAACCACAAGGTTTGCACAGTTTCAATTAGGTAGCGTCTGGACCAAACTGTCACGTGAATTCATAAGAACACAGAGACTAGAACTTATTAAGTGTAATTTAATATGGAAGATACATCCACAATGCTTAAGATAAAAAGATAATAAAATGACATACAAATATATTGCAATTGTTTCTTATAAAATAAAAAGGATAAAACACAGAATTGATACCTCACTTAGAATCAAGTTTGTGGTGCGGGTAGGAGCAGAACAAATGGGACTTCTCCAATTAAATGACTCCCTCAGAAGAACCAGGAGTTACATTTTCAGTACAGTTTTAAAACCCAGCTACAGGACCCCCCCCCCCCAGCCCCCTTTCCTGTGAGGTTAGAACCAACAGGAGGGAAGAATGCAAATTAGGGTCTTATGACTTTGCTGTTTGAATACCTTTAAGTCAAGTTTTCTTTACACCGTCCTAACTTTGCAACAGTATGGTTTACAAACATGATTTTACCTTCACACACCAGGTCCTAAGTTTCCCTTCATCTGCATACCACACATGCCTCTGGTATGTATGATATTGGAGAAAATGATATGATATTTTCCTGTGATCTTATTCAGCTTGAATCTGTCATTAACATACAACCCAGTCTCTGCAGTCGGCATGTCTGGGGCCTCCCAAACAGGTGTGAGATTTCATTGTCTAGCAAGAGATTTCTTCAAAGGCCTTCACATTTGCGTCCTGCCATACATGGTATAAGGTGCTACCCTTATCTACCACCCCCCCTCTGGGTAGTTTATCATCCACAAAACCCCTTGATCTAATAGCTTCTAAGAGAACCATGTCACACTATCTCTAGGAAGTAATTCACAAACATATAGTGCAGATTTACGCCTAAAAATTAGCTTGCACATGACACCTCCCCGTTCTAGAGGGTGGCAGGGAAATTGTTACCTACAGGACGATTTCCCTGCTCACCTGACACAAGGCTTTCATTCTGACGTGATAATCCATCTGCATTACCATGGTGGCTCCCTTTTCGGTGCTGAACAGTGAAAGTGTATTGCTGGAGGGTCAGACTCCACCGGAGCAACTTCCCATTGTCTCCAGCCACTCTGTGCAACCAGCTGAGAGGGTTGTGATCTGTGATTACCGTAAAGTCCCGTCCATACAGGTAGGACTGCAACTTTTGCAAGGTCCACACTATAGCTAAACACTCCTTTTCCACAACTGCGTAGGCCACCTCTCTGGGAAGCAGCTTCCGACTAAGGTACAGGATGGGGTGCTCTTCCCCTTGTTGATTCACTTGGCTGAGTACAGCTCCCAGCCCATAGTTGGAGGCATCCGTTTGCACTGTAAACCTCCGGTCAAAATCAGGAGCTTGCAATACTGGGGATTGGGTAAGTGCAGACTTCAATGCGGTGAATGCTTCTTCACAGTCTGGGGTCCAAGTCACCACTTGGGGCAACTTCTTTTTTGTAAGGTCAGTAAGGGGCTTAGCTAAGGAGCTATATTGGGGTACGAATTTTCGGTAATATCCAGCGGTCCCCAAAAAGGACATAACCTGTTTCTTGGTCTTAGGAGTGGGCCATGCAGCAATAGCATCTACCTTAGTTGGCTCGGGACGCAGGGTACCTCCTCCTACTCGGTGCCCTAAGTACTGCACCTCATTCATACCAATCTGACATTTCTCAGGTTTTATGGTTAAACCCGCCCCCACTATTTTAGCTAGCACACTGCTCAAGTGGATCAAATGTTCTTCCCAGGTCTGACTAAACACAGCAATGTCATCTAGGTAGGCTACAGCATGCCTCTCTTGGCCCTCTAGCAGGCTATCAACGAGTCGCTGGAAGGAGGCAGGGGCATTTTTCAACCCAAAGGGCATGACCAGGAACTCATACAGACCAAACGGGGTGATAAATGCGGACCGCTCCTGAGCCTCAGGCGTCAGAGGGATCTGCCAATAACCCCTACTCAGATCCATAATGGTTACATAGCGAGCATGGGCTAACCGTTCTAGCAATTCATTTATCCTGGGCATGGGATAGGCATCAAACACAGTAGCCTCATTTAACCTCCTATAATCCACACAGAACCGGGTTCCACCACATTTTTTGGGGATCAGCACTACTGGTGCAGCCCAGGAGCTGTGGGACTTCCTAATTACCCCTAGCTCCAACATTTCTTCAATCTCCCTTTTCATATCTGTCTGCACTTCCAGGGAAACTTGATAAGCTGTCTGTCTGAGGGGAGGCTGATCGCCTGTGTTTACATGATGAACAACTAGATGTGTTTGCCCTGGCTTCCCTGTAAAATGATTCTGATAGGGCCTCAATGTCACAAACAGCTGATCTAGCTGTACTTCTGTCAAACTCTCACTACACTGGGTGTCCTCCAATGATCTCCCACTCTTGGCAGAGGCCACTAAGTCTAACAAGGGGTCTGGCTCCTGGTCCTCTTCAGGTAAGCTACATACAGCTAATACAGAGACCCCCCTTTCGTGGTAGGCCTTTATCATGTTCACATGATATACCCTGTGCCTCTTCCGACCCTCATCCCTGGCTACCACATAATTGACATCATTGATGCGTTGAACTATCAAGAAGGGGCCCTCCCACGAGGCCTGTAACTTATTCTGCCGCATAGGAACCAATACCAGAACTTTCTGACCCACTTCAAAGATACGCTCCCTAGCACTGCGGTCATACCATTGCTTCTGCTTAGTCTGGGCAGCCTTCAGATTACTATGCACCATCCCCATTAGGGATTGCATCCTCTCCCTGAACTGCACCACATAGTGGACCACAGAGGTTTCGGGGGTGAATAATTTCCCTTCCCAATCCTCTATGATCAGATCTAAGGGACCACGCACCCTGCGCCCATACAGGAGTTCAAAGGGGGAGAAGCCAGTGGATTCCTGCGGCACCTCCCTGTACGCAAACAGGAGGTGCGGCAGAAACCTCTCCCAGTCTCTCCCCTGGGACTCCACAAAGGTTCTTAGCATCTGTTTGAGAGTACCATTAAAACGCTCACACAGGCCGTTAGTCTGTGGGTGGTAGGGGCTGGCTATGAGGTGTTCCACGTGCATCTTTTTGCAAAGGCTTTGCATTAAATTAGACATAAACTGTGTGCCCTGATCAGTTAACATTTCCTTGGGGAATCCTACCCTGGAGAAAATGGTTATGAGGGCATCGGCCACCTTGTCAGCCCGTATTGAGGAGAGGGCCACCGCTTCGGGGTACCGTGTGGCATAGTCCACCACAGTGAGAATAAATTGTTTTCCAGAGCTGCTGGGAATGGCAAGGGGTCCTATAATGTCCACAGCTACCCGCTCAAAGGGTTCTGCTATTATTGGCAGGGGCACTAGAGGGGCGTGTCCCACATCACCAGGCTTCCCCACCATCTGACAGGCATGACAAGATTGACAATAATTGGCAATATCTTTGCCCGTTTCTGGCCAGTAAAACTTTTGCTTTAAGCGAGACTTAGTTTTCTTTATGCCTAAATGCCCTGCCAGCGGGACCTCATGAGCTACCCTGAGTAACCCTTCCCGATACATAAGGGGTACCACTAGCCGTTTCTCAATCACCCCCGCCTCAGGTAAATCTCTGGCTACACTTTCCTTATACAACCTTCCCTGTTCCCAAAACACTCTTTCTTTATCAGACTCAGTGGGAGGACTGCCTGCTAGGCACCTCAGTGTTTCCAGTGTAGTGTCAGTCTGCTGTGCTTGTTGAAAAGCCTGGCTTCTCACTTGCTGCTCAGTGTCTGGTGACAAAGGTAAGGCGTCTGTAACTGCAGGTACTGGAGGGAGGGGGGTTAGAGGGGGAGTTTCTGGGTCAGAGGGACTTTCTACCTCTCTCTCAGGAGTTAATTGTGAGGACCTATCCTTCTCTGCTTGCCTGCGTGTGACCACTGACACTGAGGAAATAGTTACATCCCCTACCTCCTTGGATACAGACAGTTTACCTAGATCGGATACAATTGAGCAATCATTTTCCGTCTCACATCCTAGTTTACAGATTTCAGATACAACTGAACAAACATTTTCCCTGTCACATCCTGATACCTGGGAAAAAACATGGTTAAGGTCAGAGTCCACAACATCACTACTAGCAACATAACGAGATAACATCCTGCCTAAATCAGTTCCAAGCAAAACATTGGTAGGAATATTGTCCGATACCCCGACTTCCCTTAGACCTCTTCCAGCACCCCAGTCCAGATAGACCCAGGCCATAGGCACAGCAGGGTGTATTCCTCCCACCCCTTGCACAACAATAGTTTTCCCTGGAATTATATCCGATGACCCCACCAACTCTGAACGCACCAGGGTAACATCAGCACCCGTGTCTCTTAACCCCACAGTTACCTTGTCACCGACAGTGACCGTTTGCAGATTGTCATTCCGGCTCACTTGGGATCCCGCAACACACAGGACAGCTGGAGCAGACCGGGGAGGAGGTGGTTCCACAGTGGAGGCTGTAGATGTCTTTCGGTCTGGACAGGCGGCACTGAGGTGCCCTGTCCTGTTGCAAATAAAACAACGGCGGGTGTCTCCCTGAACAGGCTTGGCCTCCACCCTCCCAAAAGATGAAGAAACAACAGCAGGTGAAGGTGCTCCTCCGGGCCGCTCCCCTTTACAGGCAGACTGTCCTGGCACAAAAGTTCCTCTTTTAGCTGCAGGGGCCCGGGTGACAGTGTACTTGTCAGCCAGTCTAGCTGCTTCCGCAGATGATGCAGGGTCCCGATCCACTACCCATTTCTTTACATCAGCTGGGCACAAAGTCAGAAGCTGCTCCTGGATCATCAAATCTTGCAGAGCATCAAAGGTGGTGATCTGTAGCCCTCCAACCCACTGTTTGAAGGAAGCACACAGCTGGGCCACAAGTCCTGAATATGTGTCAGAAGCACTGCGTTTTAAATCTCTGAATTTCTGCCTATGCGCCTCTGGGGTGATGTTAAAACGTTGCAACAGGGCACTTTTGATTGCCTCATAATTTCCGTCCATCTCAGGTGGAAGATCTGCAAAGGCCTCTAATGCTTTACCTCGCAAACCAGGGGTTAGATATTGTGCCCACTGATCTTTGGCCAGTCCATACTGTCGGCAAGTCTTTTCAAATCCACGCAAAAAAGTATCCAAATCCCCATCTTTTTCCAATACAGGGAAATTCTCAGGTCGGGGTCTGCTAATACCAGCCTCTCTGGCTTCTGGCTGGCGTTTGAGCTTGGCAAGCTCCAGCTCATATCTCCTCTCTGCCTCTTGCTCGGCAGATTCTCTTTCTGCCTGTCGCTCTGCTTGGCGCTCCGCTGCCTCCATAGCAGCACGCCTCTCCTGACGGTCAGCAGCTTCCTTCTCCTGGAACTGCTGTATGAGTTGCATTTTAGTTGTAATGTCCGCTGGGCCCAAATATTTTAGGGCAGTTTGCAAATAAACGTCCATAGCAGTGTCCACACATGAACCATTAGAATCATCCGAAATTGACAGTCCCTGGTTTTGAGGAATACCCACAGTCAGGTCCACTTCTGAGTTCTGGCTATGCTCTTCCTCGGACACAGCTGTGAGTTGCTGATCCCTCCGCACAAGAGCTTCAATCAATTGCTCCTTGCTTTTGCCACTGGTGGGAATTCCTCCATCCTCACAGTCTGAAATCAGCGCCTCCTTTGTCAAGCGTTTATATGCAGCCGCCATCTCCTCCGCTTAATGCGAAATAAAAAAAAGATAAGAAAAAAAAGAGAAGGGGAGGGAAAGAAACAATTGCTGTATGTCTTATAATGTTTTAAGCATTGAGTTCAGTCTCTGGTGAATTAGTCTGTATTTCCTCTCTCAGGGATCACACACCCTAATTCAATTAAGTTTTTAAAAAATGAAAAATATATCCCACAAGCTTGCCACGAATTTGTCACGAACAGCACTCACCTGAGTCTGCGTGACGCTTATGTGACACAGGGTCAACCTCAAAGACAACCACCTGGTCTGTCTAAAATGATTAAATACTTCCCTATCTATGCCACACACTAGCTTTGCGATACTTATTACCACCACCAAGGTTTGTTCGGATAAGAGCTGACACTCTTATTTAGGAAGCCTTCGGTTCTCCCTAGCATTAATCCAACACAATTTACTTTAATCAGAGTTCACTTAAAACCACAAGGTTTGCACAGTTTCAATTAGGTAGCGTCTGGACCAAACTGTCACGTGAATTCATAAGAACACAGAGACTAGAACTTATTAAGTGTAATTTAATATGGAAGATACATCCACAATGCTTAAGATAAAAAGATAATAAAATGACATACAAATATATTGCAATTGTTTCTTATAAAATAAAAAGGATAAAACACAGAATTGATACCTCACTTAGAATCAAGTTTGTGGTGCCGGGAGGAGCAGAACAAATGGGACTTCTCCAATTAAATGACTCCCTTAGAAGAACCAGGAGTTACATTTTCAGTACAGTTTTAAAACCCAGCTACAGGACCCCCCCCCCCCCCAGCCCCCTTTCCTGTGAGGTTAGAACCAACAGGAGGGAAGAATGCAAATTAGGGTCTTATGACTTTGCTGTTTGAATACCTTTAAGTCAAGTTTTCTTTACACCGTCCTAACTTTGCAACAGTATGGTTTACAAATATGATTTTACCTTCACACACCAGGTCCTAAGTTTCCCTTCATCTGCATACCACACATGCCTCTGGTATGTATGATATTGGAGAAAATGATATGATATTTTCCTGTGATCTTATTCAGCTTGAATCTGTCATTAACATACAACCCAGTCTCTGCAGTCGGCATGTCTGGGGCCTCCCAAACAGGTGTGATATTTCATTGTCTAGCAAGAGATTTCTTCAAAGGCCTTCACATTTGCGTCCTGCCATACATGGTATAAGGTGCTACCCTTATCTACCACCCCCCCTCTGGGTAGTTTATCATCCACAAAACCCCTTGATCTAACAGCTTCTAAGAGAACCATGTCACACTATCTCTAGGAAGTAATTCACAAACATATAGTGCAGAATTACGCCTAAAAATTAGCTTGCACATGACAATGCCCATGGATGCAGTGGGGCTTAAAGACACCCCCCTGTAGGCGATGGGCCGTCACCTGGTCCTCTGGCCAAGAGGCCGGCTGCCTGGAGCCCGAGTTGCTAGATGCCCAAAAATGCATTGTGGAGAAAGAGGCACCTGTGCACAGAGTAAGGCCCTCTGCACCTTTAATTTTTAGGCAGCACCATTTTTTTCGCCCTAGCCTGTTGGCCGAGTGCAAGCATCATTTTTATATTTCCGTCCGAAAGGCTGGGGCCTTATGGCACTTATTTATTTATTTATTTATTACACTTGGTACCAAGCACTTTTTTGATTATGTGTCTTTGTTTTTGCCACATTTGGTAGGGGTTTGGGTATAGGATCTTATGGGCGACCCTCTTTACCCAAGTCATCTGAGGCTCCCTCCTTTTGGAGGGAGCCTTTTATGTCGGTGATATAAAGGGGCCCTCCCTAGCTTCAGCAAAGAAGGGACTAAAGATCTCCCTTTTTTTCCCTCTCTGGGGCCTTTTGGCTTCTACGGGATGGGGAGGCACAGGGCCCTTTCCCTTTTGGGAAGGGTCCAAAGTCCCAATTCCCCAGCACAGTTTGCACTGCACCGGGCGATTCCGAGTCATGTACCTCGGAAATAAAAAAAAATAATAATAAAAAAAGAGTAGGGTGGTATTGGTTCACATTATGAGAGGGGGTCTCCATGCTCATTGCCCCCCCCCCATGCTCTAGTGGGAGCCTGCTTCTAGCTGTAGCGCTGGTTAATGATTGGGGAGAGGAACTTCTTTAAAGAAATGTATATCTATATATTTAATTAGACATTGTAACAATAAATGACAGTATGAAAGAAGCAGTACTAGACTCTGGTTCAATGGGTTTATTGCGAGCTCCTGCAGATGGTATGGATCTCCTGTGCGAGCTCCTGAAGATGGTATGGATCTCCTGTGCAAGCTCCTGCAGATGTATGGATCTCCTGTGCGAGCTCCTGCGGATGGTATGGATCTCCTGTGCGAGCTCCTGCAGATGGTATGGATCTACTGTGCAAGCTCCTGCAGATGGTATGGATCTCCTGTGCGAGCTCCTGCGGATGGTATGGATCTCCTGTGCGAGCTCCTGCAGATGGTATGGATCTCCTGTGCGAGCTCCTGCAGATGGTATGGATCTCCTGTGCGAGCTCCTGCAGATGGTATGGATCTCCTGTGCGAGCTCCTGCAGATGGTATGGATCTCCTATGCTGGTGCAGATGTTTTAGAGGGAGGTGCAGAAAGTATAGGGTGCTGGGTCTTCTACCCGGTTGGTCTGACTCACAGGTCCAGTTCTTACGCCATCTGATACGGTGTAGATGTCCTGCTGCAAGGAAGCAGTGACCAACAGGAGAGGTCGTCACTCTCTGTAGAGATCCATACGTCCCAGCTGGAGCTGGAACGAATGGGTCTCTACAGAGAGCGACAACCTCTCCTGTTGGTCACTACCTCCTTGCAGCAGGACACCTACACCGTATGGACTGGGGGACAAGGAGAAGACCAACCAGGTAGAGGAGCCTGCACCCTTTCTCCTGATGGGACAAGCTATTATATGGGAACTGGGCCCTCAACCTTGATAGCATGGTAGGGCCTCAGGATTAACTCCATAGTCTCCATCATCCCTCTTGTGCAGCTCCTGCAGTTGGTGGTAACGGTCGCGTATGTCTGCAGGAGCACATAGAAGAGCAGGAGCAGAATGCCAGACAGGAGCAGCAGCTTGCAGGACCAGCGCATGAGATTGCAAATGATGTTAAATAGCAATCTGAAAGAGAAACTATGTTATAGCGATGAACAGTTGCAATCATTTTGAAATAATAATAGGAGAATAATTTACCTCAGTCCTGCAATGCTGCTCCTTTTCTGCTCTTTACGTTTTACAGCACTTTTCATCTGCAGTTGCCGCTCCTAAAGGAAAATCAGTGGTGGGATTATGAGGAATACGACACAAGATCAGCCACTGAAGTTAGGGAAGTCAGAGTTGGCCGGCCATGCTACGATATTGACCATTTGGTCCCATATTGCAGCAAGTTGCCCCAAAATGAACAGCACATTATTTGCTAATAATCCAATTGAAATCAACTAGTTCAATATCCTGCATGGTTAGGTGTTTCTGGTCATCACCCAACTGTACTAACAGACCCTAGTGTAAGCCAGAGGTAAACTGGCTGCTTGGCCAGAGTGCCTGGATCTTGGCCACAATTTTGTTGATGGTGGTCTTGCTGCAATGTACCCCCAGCTTAGAGAGCTTACAGCCTGTAGGGAAAAGAAAGAGAAGTCCTTCCTCATGGTAATGACTGTAACCACTAGGTATCATGCTAATCACTGCCATTGCTGGCCTCCTGCTCCACGTCAATGCACTATACTAGTGAGAGCTCTGGTGTGGTGCAGGAGACCTGGTGAGGTAGGGTCAGAGCACGTATGTTATTAGCACACTGAGCGTCTTAGCTATCTGTCCCTCTCCTGGGATGGGAACCTTTCTTTCTGATAGAAGATGTTTAGTAGTTACAAAAGATGACCTGTGACAGAGGTGGCAGGTACAAATGTCTTACTGCTGACAGTAAATATGATCTCACTTTATATAACATAGAGGAAGGGGCTGATGACATGGACTCACCAGTTCAGCCATCACAATCTCTGCAGGATCTTCCGCAGCCTCCTCCACAGGTTTCATCCTGAAGGACCAGAAAATATTATTATTTAAACTTATGTCTTCTATTCACAAGAGTTACTGATACAGTCCATGGTCATAGTTCCTATCTGGAGGTTTCTCTTATACGATTTTTTTAATGTAGGATGAGCAACAATTTAACAGTATATAATAGATATTTCTGGAGTTTTTAGAAAATTACAGACAGAGCCTGAATGCAATTAATAGAACAGTATAGACAGATCCTGTCTGGAGTCACCAGTACAGGACTTAAAGACTTCCTGATATTTCTATTACAGTACGGACAGCACTGATTATATACACAAATGTTCCTCTTTAGAACCGTATAGAATGTATGTGTACATGGAATAAACCATATAGATACTAACAGAGAAGGTGCTTCTGGCTGCGGCTGCCACTCCCGCAGGTTCCTGTTGATAATCTAGGGAAAGAGACACAGAGTGAAATAAATTATACACAACAAATCTTTAGGACAAGTTCCATGGGACTCGGATAAGCCGGCCACAGTCTGTCCCCGCAGGTTATTACCAGATTACTATACATTTTACAGCAGAACGAGAGAAAATAATTTAATGGAAAAATTAACAAATTGGTCTTAATAAAAAAATATATATTTTGATTTGGTCTAGAAATTTGTCTTGAAGAGTTCATTTAGCAGCAACTTATATAGAACATGAAACAAGAACCCACTCTGATATTATGCAGGATTACAACCATATAAATATCACTCAGGTCAGACATCCAGTATGATGTCTATATCTGATATATCAGATACTGGAACGTGGACCTATTGTGGGACAACCAATCCAGACTATGAAAAACGTTTCGCCATTGATTACACAAAAACTTTAAGTGACAAGTCCCTGTCTGTGCTGTG
The DNA here is from genome assembly GCF_038048845.1 of Mixophyes fleayi. Classification (NCBI taxonomy): domain Eukaryota; kingdom Metazoa; phylum Chordata; class Amphibia; order Anura; family Limnodynastidae; genus Mixophyes; species Mixophyes fleayi. The sequence continues at coordinate 117,057,119 of NC_134404.1, forward strand.
ATGCCCCGTCCTCCTTTACGCTTTATAATTTTTGCTGGTTTTCAGCAACTTGTTGTCACTGACTAATCCTAGTTTCCCCATTGGCCAAACTAAACTAAACGTATCCCGTGTTTTAGGTGGGTAATCACTGTCACCACCAAGCTCCATCACCAGCCTACCAGGAGCCGCTTACACTTCTCTGTGGGGTGTGGCTGCTGCAGCACCTCTTTGCTGGTTGCTAAAACCTTCTGACCGTTTACATTGGATTGGTACTGCCGGGTAGATGAACGCAGGTAGACAGGAGATGGAATAAATGGTAAGTTGTTGGTCCCAGGACACAGCTGGATTTTATAGATAGAGCAGAATATCTCTCACCCAGACTGACATTATTTTGTCCCTGATGTCTAGCACCATCTACACTGGGCCCCCCAGATCTCTATTGGACCACTGGGTGAGTGGAATCCATAAGTGTTAGACAGAGGTGGATGTAGGGGTGTATATGGTGGTATCGCCATATCGCCACTTCTCCTACTGTTTATACATAAATACATTACACATTTACATGTCTGTACACTTTACACTGGGCACACATGTAATAAACACAATAAAATATTTCCGGCAGCAAAGCACCTGCTCCTCCATCCCGCCCGGCTATCAGTTACTACATACATGAGTCCATGTTATTTACTGGTCACACAGCTGTGTCATGTTCTCTCTGCACCTATGAACTGAGTGCCGTGTAAAATGTACCCTCAGCTCTGAAGTGGCGGCACCAAGGGTAATGTAAGCAAAGCCACCACCTGAGCGCCACCTCTTTATAGTAACTGTTATACTGTACCTCCTGCTCTGTGGCCAGCAGCCGCAGCCTGGTGAGCCTACTCTTCAGGAGATCATTCTCCCGCATATAGCTGCTGAGCTGCAATAGAGAGAATTACATTTAGATCTGAGTATATGAATACGTAGCGCACACCATATTGTATATTTGTGTAACACATTGTGTAGTGCCCTCTCCTCGCACAAAGGGGCTTATTTGCAGGGTACTGTTATGTTGCTGCGCCGCTGTGTCCAAGTTTCTAGGAGGCTTTGATTTGTACCATAAATCAGACTATAAATGAACAGAATAAGTGCGGATCGTTCCCTGTCACTGTATTACATTATTTGGCAAACAGAAGACTACGTAGGGGATTTTTTGGACGGAGTAAACGTAAGACCACCTGGATGTCCTCTATTTTATTAAACAAATGACAGAATTTGACCAATTTTACTGTAACACTGTTTTACTGTAGAATTTTACTGTACAACTATTATTATATCTGGAGTTCTGTAGCATATTCTGATGTGATATTATATAAATATCTACTTATAAATCACTGCAGCCATTTATTCCAGAAATTATGACTTTTTTATGCTAGTAAGGCCCAATGTGGGCATTAGATGGAGGAGACAGATTCAGCGCACTGTCTTGTAGGATAACGAGAACGATGGGCCCTGATACAATAGCAGTTAGGACACTGGGGCAATAATCCAGAGGACAGAGCGTCTCCATGCAAACTACTGTGGAAGACCTTGAAAAGAGATAAATAAAGCTCTGGGTTGAGAGCATAGTTAGTTGTCTACTCTCCCGAAATTTTCCGGGAGGCTCCCAAATTTCGTGGAGTCCTCCAAAGCTCTCGGAAGAGTAGGCAAACCTCCCGGGCCTTGAATTTCTGTATTTTATAGTAGGGGCGGGGCTATAGTGACGTAACGACATCGCAACGCCTCCTGCTACCCTCAGTCACATGATCTGTACTCTGGATCTCCTGGATTACAGATTTAAAAAGTAGGCAAATATGGTTGAGAGTGTTTATGTTCTATGAAATTGGGAGATATTACTACTTGATGTGTTTATATGAATACACCCGGGGTGATTGCTAGGTATATAATACACCCGGGGTGATTGCTGGGTATATAATACACCCGGGGTGATTGCTGGGTATATAATACACCCGGGGTGATTGCTGGGTATATAATACACCCGGGGTGATTGCTTGGTATATAATACACCCGGGGTGATTACTGGGTATATAATACACCCGGGGTGATTACTGGGTATATAATACACCCGGGGTGATTGCTGGGTATATAATACACCCACGGTGATTGCTGTATATACTACAGTAATAAAGTGTGTGAACAAAGCTTCAGTTTTGGTCTTATGGGACACTTGCGAGGAGAGAGTGCACCACGGCTGTGACTATCATCACATTGGAATATTAAGTGATATAATGATGGACTGACCAGGCTTGATAGCAGCTCCTCTCTTCCTTCAAGGATGTCGCATTTTCTCTCCTGTCCAGGGAATAATGCAGATATAAGGTCAGTTTTAGAGTGTGAGAGAGAAATAAGAGAGAAAGAGAGACAGAGAGAGAGAGTGACAGAGGGCGAGAGAGAGAGAGAGAGAGAGACAGAGGGTGAGAGAGAGACAGAGGGTGAGAGAGAGAGAGACAGAGATGGAGAAAGAGAGAGAGTGACAGAGAGTGAGAGAGAGACAGATAAATGTATGTCACACTTTCTGTACTTTTATTTTTCAGTACAGACAGTGGGCATCACATTATTAATCCCGTCTATAATGTGAATAGTAGGAAACTGAATCTGTACCGTGAGTCAGTTTCCAGCCGTTCGCATGGTGAGGGATATTGCCACGCGGATGTCGGAGCAGGAACTGATGTGAATGTATATAGTCTCCGTAAGAGTAATGTGTATATGTTGCCGCTATATATATATATATATATATATATATATATATATATATATATAAATATATAAAGCGCTCCTGAAAGCTGGAGGCTACACATGAAGCGTGGGATCATGCACAATGACATGTCACACACATGGTTCATAGTATCACAATGGCCATATTCCAATCATACCTCCCAGATGTCCTGATTTAGATGGGACAGTCACAAATTGATGCCACTGTGCCGCCATTCCACCAGTCGGCACGTTTGTCCCCAGACAAGTTGGGGGGTTTGTTAGAGAAGGGGAATTGGAGACAGCCTAATGCTTCAGAAGCGCTTAGCACGGCCCCAGAGACCGTCACACGCCCCTCAGCCTGGCATGACCACACCGTGTTGTGATTACCTCTGTACGTGTATGTTTGTATGTATACAAATGGTTATAGATAGTTGTCATACCAACTGCTGCTTGATCCACAGTTCTTCTGCCTCCACTTGCCGGCTCTCCCCCAGTTGTTTCCACAGGGTCTCAAGCTCATCATTATTCAACCTGGATAGACAAGTAGAGAATACATTCTTATTTACCTGCTTATTTAATATACACCAGTGCCAGACAAACAGCCAGGCATAGTCCGATCGGTGAGCAACAGGAAACGGGATCCATGGTACAAATAACAATCAGTTACAGGTTGTGAGTGTGACAACTATGGGGGGAGGGCCCTTGACAACACCACTAGAACTTTGAAAAAAAATCCCACCCCAACCATAATAAGGGATTTCCTGTTTCAGCCGTTACAGGCATCACAGGACGCACCAGATTGGGTGAGTGCAGGTACGTTTAATTTTTTTCTTTTATTATAATATAATTTTAGCTTTTTGTGGCGTTATCACTTTAATGTTTGCTGATAATACAAATGTTTCTCCTTTGCGATAAGGTGATAGCAGGGTTCAGAAACAGCACGTAATAGAAATCATCTCTGTAAAGAGACGAATGATGGAATATTTACATTTAATTATTCACATTCAATGCAGTTTAAAATGTGCAACATAAAATAAAACAAATATTTAAACTTACATACAGGAAAGGAGAATCTACACTGGGCAGTGGGCTATATATTATTATCGAGGAGAGGACAGGTCACTGCCTCCCACAACTTCCACAAAATCATCTAATTAAATACTCTGTGCTGATGGGGCACCTGCTCCTTCTACTTTATAATTCTCAGTCTGTGGCTTCCTGCTGCCTCCATTACCCATCCACACATCATGTCACTGCCCCTGTCACATGCAGTCCTGTCCTCACTGACACATCACTCATCTCCTGATATACTCTGTGCTGTGCTCTAAACATTAACAGGTTCTCTCATACTTATCACATGCACCTTCACAATTAGACCTCACCTCATAACTCCTGTAAACAGCTTTCAATTGAGAGACTTATGAAAAACACAGTGGTGTGTTTGAATTCTTCGCTCTCTCTGAGCTGCCTCTCTGCACTGTCCCTGGGCAGTGTGGTCACTCACTATGATGTCAAGTGCGTGATGTCACAGTGCGTGATGTCACCAGGGCCTGTTGAAAGAGGCAGACCTGATAAAATAGGGACACTGCTGTGGCAAATTATAATGGGGGGTGTTTAGGAGCTGCCCATCCAAGCTCAGTTGTGTAAGAATGACCTTGGAGTGTGGAGCTCAGCCTGTGTTCCAATGAACATGGGGATATGTTCTTAATGTGGGCAGCACGGTGGCTTAGTGGTTAGCACTTCTGCCTCACAGTTCTGGGGCCCAATGGGGCAGGGACTGATGTGAGTGAGTTCTATGTACATTGCTGTGGAATCAGTGGCGCTATATAAATAAATGGTGATGATGATGAATGTTCATTGTTGAATATATGGAATATATATCATAGGTGAAGGGGTTGCTGTATTTCCTGATGACAATTAAGGTCCAGGAAGGGCCCACAGTACATATTATGGAATTCAGAGTGAGACACATGGAGTGGGGTGACGTTATCTCCACCCAGAGTCCACAGGGTTTAATCCACCACATTAGAGAACTCTATATGGGCCCATTTCCAAAGAGGAAGGACAACTATGGCCTTACCCATATGCCCCGGCAGTCCCTGGTTATGTAGGACAGTCCCCACCAGAGTCATGGCTGCGTAGATAGGGGGCGCAGTTAGTTTTATCACGAGGAAAGCAGAAGGAATGATTATCAATGATTGGGGAGCGGGGATGTCTGACAATAAACATTGTTTACAAACTGCAGACTATGTGGGGTGTAATACATTTCCATTTGTCCCCCTTCACATAAGAACACTCCTACAGTGCTCCATTTATTCTGGGTTTTTGAACTGCCCCTATAAAAGCACTGTTTTCAGGTATACAGATTCACCTGTGTAAGGTGGAGAGAGAAACATCCAAACTTGTAACACATAACTAACCCCCCCCCCCTATTCATTAATTTCCACTACTTTTACATCCTTCGCCTAATATACTGCACGATGGCTCAGTGGTTAGCACTTCTGCCTCACAGCACTGTGGTCATGAGTTCAATTCCCGACCATGACCTTATCTGTGAGGAGTTTGTATGTTCTCCCCGTGTTTGAGTGGGTTTCCTCCAGGTGCTCCGGTTTCCTCCCACACTCCAAAAACATACTAGTAGGTTAATTGGCTGCTAACAAATTATTGACCCTAGTCTGCCTGTGTGTTATGGATTTAGACTGTAAGCTCCAATGGGGCAGGGACTGATGTGAGTGAGTTCTCTGTACAGCGCTGCGGAATTAGTGGCGCTATATAAATAAATAAATGGTGATGATGATGATATACTGCTCTGTTTAGACTTCTATATAATGTCAGACATTGCTGCTTTTTCTACCTCGCTTCTGGCAGACCCGGGGGCAGCTTGATGCTGGATTTCATTCCCTCTAGCAGAGGCAGCTTACTGGGGAAAACAGGTGCTTAATAATGATAATAATAATGAAAACGTGTTCTCACCATTAATGTAAATGTGCTAAACATGGACTTCTGAGTCCTTCTTGATGGTCATACCTGGAAACCGGAGCACCCAGAGGGTAGAACATACAAACTTCACACAGATAAGGCCCTGGATGGGAATTGAACTCATGAGCCCAGCGCTGATCATCATCATCAACATTTATTTATATAGCGCCAGCAAATTCCGTAGCGCTTTACAATTGGGAACAAACATTAATAAGACAATACTGGGTAATACATACATACAGAGAGGTAAGAGAACCCTGCTCGAAAGCTTACAATCTATAGGACAATGGGAGTTAGAAACACAAGGGCATGTGCTACATCATATTGCACAATGGACCAGCCAGACTGCAAAGGTAAAAGTACTGAGTGGGCTATGTGTGTTGCAATGTTGGTCAGAAGGTTGTTGTCTTGCGTTAGCAGTGTAGAGGATGGTAATAGGGTAATCTAGGGAAATTAAGATGATGGTTGAGGAATATCATAACCTTGTCTGAAGAGGTGGGTTTTCAGTGAACGCTTGAAGGTTTGAAGACTAGAGGAAGTCTTACTGTGCGTGGAAGGGAATTCCACAAAGTGGGTGCAGCCCGGAAAAAATCCTGTAACCGAGAATGGGAGGATGTGAGGAGAGTGGAGGAGAGACGTAGATCTTGTGCAGAACGTAGGTATCGAGTAGGGAGATATTTTGAGACAAGTGAGGAAATGTATGTCGGTGCAATTTTGTTGATGGCCTTGTATGTTAGTAGAAGAATTTTATATTGAATTCGTTGAAATACAGGCAGCCAATGTAGAGACTGACAGAGTGGCTCAGCAGAGGAATAACGGTTTGTAAGGAAAATCAATCTAGCCGTTGCGTGCAAAATAGATTGTAGGGGTTCAAGTCTGACTTTGGGAAGACCAGTAAGGAGGGAATTGCAATAGTCGATGCGGGAGATGATGAGTGCATGAATTAATGTTTTTGTGGTGTCTTGCGTCAGATATGTGCGTATTCTGGAAATGTTCTTTAGGTGTATAACATGATTTAGATATAGAGTTGATGTGGGGAATAAACGACAGTTGTGAATCAAGGATTACACCTAGGCAACAAGCTTGCGGGGTGGGATTTATATTCATGTTATCAACAGAAATAGAAATGTCAGGCAGGAAGCTTCTGTTTTTGGGTGGGAATATTATTAACTCAGTTTTTGAAAGATTGAGTTTGAGTTGGCGAGAAGACATCCAAGATGAAATGGCAGAAAGACAGTCAGTAATGCGAGACAACACAGGTGGTGAAAGATCAGGAGAGGATAGATAAATTTGTGTATCATCCGCATAGAGTTGATACTGAAATCCAAAGGAGCTTATTAGTTTTCCAAGAGAAGTGGTGTAGATAGAGAATAGCAGAGGACCTAGGACTGAGCCTTGTGGAACTCCAACTGATAGGTGTTAGGAACCCCTCCAGCCGACACAACATAGCCCGGAGTCTACTCTGCCAGTCAGGTGTTCACTGGAGCCCCTGATGGTGGGGACAGACTGGGCTGCAGACTGACAGAGGGTCGTGAAGTGTGCACCGGCTGGGGAGAACCCAGGCAAGCGGAGTGGAATCCAAGCAGAGGTCAGGGGCCGGCAGCAGACAACAGTACGAATATACAAGCTGAGGTCAGGGGTCACGAGCAGACAGGAAGGTCGGTATTCAAACCAGAGGTCAGGGTCACGAGATTCACAAGCAAAGTCCAAATCTAAGCTAAGGGTCATACACGGGTAACAGTCCAACAGGTTTTCACCAATTTCAGGCAGCAGCAGAAACAGGAGCAGATTAAGCAGACAGGAACTGGACGCTATAACCGGCAGGGAGGCTAAGCCCTCCCTTCCTTATATACAGAGTTTGGCCATTCAGGGCTTAGCCCTGAAATACATCCCAGGTGCGCTACCCAGCTAAATTAGCCCGCAGGCTACACTAGCGCATGCGCCCGGCTGCCTCACTTGCCGGGGCGCATCGATTGTTATACACGGCGTCCGGCCGTTGCCTTGGCAACGGTCGGGCCCGAGAAACCGGAAGTGACGCCCCGGTCGTCATGGGGACGGCCGGGACGTTCACTGACACAATAAGTGAGTCGCGGCGGTGCCCAAGGCCGCCTCGGCTCCTGACAATAGGAAGCGGAGCAAAGGTGGATCCAGAGAAATTAACACTGAAAGAGCGATTAGATAGGTAGGATGAGAACCAGGATAGGACAGTGCCTTCAAGACCTAGGGATTGTAGCGTTTGTATGAGGAGAGAGTGGTCAACAGTGTCAAATGCAGCAGAGAGATCCAGGAGAATTAGAAGAGAGTATTGGTTATTATTTTTTGCTGTGATCAAATCATTGACAACTTTGGTCAGCGCAGTCTCTGTGGAGTGTTGAGAGCGAAAGCCTGACTGAAGAGGAGCCTGACTGAAGAGGATCCAATAGGTTGTTTGCTGTAAGAAAGTGTTTGAGGCGGGAATAGGCAATTCTCTCGAGAAGCTTGGAGGGGCATGGGAGCTGGGAGATGGGGCAGTAATTTATGAGAGAGTTAGGGTCAGAATTCTGTTTTTTTTAAATGGGAGTAATCACTGCATGCTTGAAAAGTGCTGGAAAAATACTAGTAGAAAGAGATAGATTACAGATTTTAGTTAGAGGGGGAATGAGTACAGGAGACAGGGACATACCAATTTGAGAGGGAATGGGATCAAGAGGACAGGAGGTAGAGTAGGAAGATGAGAAGAGAGTAGAAACTTCCTCTTCATTTGTGGGATCAAATGAAGAGAGAGTGTCAGAGGGTGCTACAAAGGAATTGAGCAGATTGCTTGTCAAGGGAGATACCATTTCAAGCCTGATCTTATCAATTTTGTCCTTGAAATAGGAAGCAAGATCCTGTGCACTGATGTTAGTTGGAGGATTTGGGGCAGGAGGATTCAGAAGAGAGTTAAATGTGTTAAAGAGGCGTTTGGGGTTAGAAGCCTGAGCATAGATGAGAGATCGGTAGAATGCTTGTTTAGCAATGTCCAGAGCATTTCTGTAGGAGTGGTAGATATCAGTATATGTTATGAAATCATTAGAGGCACAAGATGTACGCCAGTGACGTTCTGCTTTACGAGAAAGTTTTTGTAGAGTTCGTGTTACTGTAGTGTTCCACGGTTGGCAACGAATTCTACGGGAAATATGTAGTGTCGCTGGAGCCACTTGATCCAGGGCAATTGCTAGGGTTTGATGAAAATGGGGTACTGCCCGATCAGGGGAGGAGAATGTAGAAATTGGGGAGAGAAGGTGTTGGAGAGAGGTGGAAAACTGTTGAAAATCAATAGAGTTGATATTCCTGCGGGTACGAGGAGGCTTGGAAGAGTTTGACACTAGGGAGGGTAAAGAAATGGGGGTGAGCAAGTATCTAATAAGGTGATGATCCGAGAGGGGGAAAGGAGTGTTAAGGAAATCAGAAACTGAGCATAGTCTAGAGAAAACAAGATCAAGACAGTGGCTATCCTGATGAGTAGCGGATTCAATCCACTGGGAGAGGTCAAGTGTGGAGGTTAGAGAGAGTAGTTTGGAAGCAGCATTGGAACGTGGATTAGAAACAGGGATGTTGAAATCACCCATGATGATGGTGGGGATATCAGTAGATAAGAAGTGAGGGAGCCATGCAGAGAAGTGTTCAAGAAATTGATGGTGTGGACCAGGGGGGGCGATAGATGACAGCAACATGCATAGAGAATGGGTTAAAAATCCTAACAGCATGTACTTCAAAAGATGTGAATGTGAGTGATGGGACACTTGGTATAACTGTGAATGTGCACTGTGGGGAGAGAAGTAGTCCAACCCCCCCTCCTTGTCTGCCTCCTGGTCTGTGGGTGTGGGTGAGATGGAGGCCAACATGTGAAAGGGCTGCAGGTGAGGCAGTGTCTGAATGCGTGAGCCATGTTTCTGTTATTGCCAGAAGGTTAAGGGTTGTTTAAGAGGAAGAGATCATGTACGGAGGTAAGTTTGTTACAAACAGAGCGTGCATTCCAAAGGGCACATTTAAAGGACTTTGCAAGAGAGGGGAGACAGGTTATGTGTTTGAGGTTTGCCAGATTTCTGTAGTGTTCAGATATATGTGTGTGGGAGAAGTGAGGGGGACCTGGATTAGGTGATATATCACCAGCTAATAGAAGAAGGAAGGAAGAAAGGTAGGTAAGATGATTGTAAGATGTGTGTCCTTTTAGTTTCTGGCGGCAGGGTGAGGCTGTTAAAGTTATTGAATTTAAATAGGAAAAGAGTTCATGAGTGTTCACTAGAGGTGAGTGAAGTAATGAAGGGGCAATGTGGACAGAGGTGTGTGTTGCAGGATGGGTGAGGGATGATATAGTCCTAAAGATAATGCCATGAAAAGAGATAAAGAAAAATATTTTGGCAAGCATTGGGACTATTAGTCAAATAGCAAAAATGAGGAATTAAATGAATTGCCTAATTGCAATGTCCAGTGTAATCAGATAAGTAGTGCAGAGCTAGGATGCAGCAAATGTAGTGTATTCCTGGATGTCTGGATAGTATAACGTAATGATGTGGGGAGCCATGTGGGGGAGTGGGTGGAAGTGTTGAATGGAGAGTAATAAAGAGCAGGTAATTGAATAGCTGAGATTTTGCAGAATCATGGGAGAGGAGAGTGGTTGAAAGACAGTATAATTTCTTCTTACTTGTGATGGTAAACAAAGCTTAAATAAAATTGAAGTACAGTGCTGAGATAGGGGACTGAAATAACTGTAGCATGGGTAGGGAGTGGTTGAGCAAGTAGTACAGCAGTCTGATTAAACAGAGTGGATTTTGCATTGAAAGCAGACTGATAAATAAAACAAACTTTCATGAGATGAGAGGAAAATGAGATCAGAGTCCAAAGCAGTCCTCATGTTGCATGTAGCTTGTAGCCAGGGAGAGTTGAAAACATCAGAGGTGGAATATGGAGTTTCAGGTGAATACTGACAGTTGTCCTTGTGAAGCTGTGTTAATAGGCAGAAAGTTCTTCTCCTGTTTCCTCCTGTTCAACTCCGGTATAATTCCGAATTATGCTGTTTAAATTTTTTGTTTCACACTTGTATCTATACACACTTAGAACTATACACACTAACTATACAGCCATCACTGGCTTTGCAGCCATTCTACTTTGAATATATCTGAGCCACAGTGAGCACCCGCTATCAGCCATCTCTTAAATTATCGGATACACTACGGACATTTATTTACCAGAACACATCAGTAATGGGATGGAAATGCTGTACTCCGCCTAGTTTACATTTTTATGAATGTCACATTCACATGCAGATAAGAATATCTGATAGGTGTTTGGGGGATGAATCTCTGTACTGTGTATTAAACTGCATACCATTGATTTACCTCTTTATTGCACCAAACCTCTTTACTTGTTAACTTAACACCTAAAACCTTATCTATAATATAATCACACTGACAACAACTTGATTTTGGTAAAAAAACAGGTCCCAGTTTTTTAAATAATAAAAGTATGGTGGCGGCGAGAGCAATCAGCCCGGGCTTACAAGGACGTGCCCCCATAAAGCAGGACGAGGGGTCCCCCACACAAAGGGACCAAGGGCCAGGTTGCTTCGAAGGGGTTGTGACATGCGGCCAATCAGCGATACCATCGTGTGAATTAGCCGCTGATTGAAACATCTCCACATTACCTCAGTCTTAGAAGACAATACATTACATTGTCAATTAATTACATTTTCTTCTGTTACCAGGTGACCAAACAAACTCTGGTAGCAGCCCCATCACGGTAGTCCCATTGTCTCTTTGGACCTCTGTCTCTCAAGCTGACCGCGTTAGCCTGCATAGCTGTCCAGGAAGATGAGGGGGTCGGGCGAGTGGAGAGTGTCGCAGGCCCCTCTGCAAAACCACAACAAACAGAATCAGGTAATTACCCTTATTGTGTACATTATAGAATATAACACCACTAGACTTGTGTATATTCCTGTACCATTGTTCACTCTCTACCCTTGTTTTCTTTTCCAGGATTAAATGGATAACTCCAAATCAATTTGGTTTAAGATATTTTATTCACTTTTTCTTAGATGCGGAGCCACCACCCACTGTGAGTGACCAGTCAGAGGAGCAGGAGGGGGAGCTGTGAGAGATCCCGCCCTCCTCACCGCCTGCTGGTCCTGCACATTGTCCATCTGTGCGGTCACTGGAAGCAATAGATAAATGGGACAAGACCACCAAAGAGCTCCTAATAACCATCAATCGCAGCCTTCGGTAGAAGAAGCACCAGGAAGGAGTGCCAATTAGCACGGAGAAGAAGGGCCTGATGGAGAGCATTTTGAACGCTATAAATGGGTTTGGCCAATCCCTGCAGCCATACTGAATCGGCTCCTCGCCGTGGCTCCAGAAACTTCCCCCACATGTGACCCCAGTGAGCCTGAGCCTAAGGAAGCAGAGGACTCAGGACCTGGCTCTGCTCCTACAGCCCCCAGCTGAAATAACAGCAACATATTGTAAAAAATATATAAAAATTATAAACTGCATAACCTGGATGTGTTTCACTCTCTTAACCATAACCTCCTAATGACATATACAAGCTTACTTAACTTATCTAACAATAAAGACACTGAGACATATGAAAGTGGCTAAAGAAGGTCACAGTTTATTAATTATTAAATAAATGGCGGTGAAAGTGAACCGTGAGACAGCTAAATCAAACTAATATTTGGAACCAAGCGTGGATGGCTGACTCCACGTACCCGGGACACATCCTTAACTGCCTGGCCAACGCTAATTCTGACGTCAGAGTGACTAAGCCCCCTCCCGACTACGCAATGGCCGCCCTCAGATGCGGGCCAAGGGATCCTCATCAAAAAGGACCGCGTCACGTTCCTGGATGGGGATAGCACCTGTGGTCAAACAGCGATAACGCTGTAACGATCAGCCACTGCCCACAGTGACTTCCTACCAACTGTGCCTGCTCTGTGACGTGGGGAGGAACCAAATTAAAACTCATACGCCACGGAAGCAGGGAGGTCAATAAAGGGCATGGGTGGGTGGGATCTCGAGCAGTAAATGAGAAAGGACATGTGACATGCTAGGACTTATATAGACAGATCTCCAGGCACTCCCCTTCCTTCTTCACTGGTTGGCCTGGGATGTGGCATCTTACTTGCAGGTAAGGTTAACCTCACTTACTGCCACATATATATGCGTCTAAGTGCTTTCGTTCATATGAGAGTACAGGTTGTTCATAGTCATGATGGGCAACATGTTCAGATGAGTAGATAAAATATATTCAGCATAGTGAAACGTGTGCTGAGTCCATTGTGAATTTTTTTGCTAAAGAATCTGCTATAAACACATCGCAGCCACATTCTCCTGCAGCGTGTATACATCATGGACTAAAAGTATCATTCCAAATTTCAATGGTTTAGGCCATCAATTACTATATATTTAGATTATACTTACAGCTGAAGTGTTGCTGAATCACATAATAATCGTCCGTTTCTGCAAGAAGCTCCTATATGTCAGGAAAGGAGACAGAACATTTCTTTTTTTTTAAAAAAAGTAGTAATAAAAATGATATTAATTAAAAATAACATAGAAAACATTTAGCATAATATATAAATCATATGAAGCCAGAGTACCACTGACACATGCGGGATGGATACCATCTACATGTAGGAGCAGAAATCGACATTCGGCAGATCAGGCAATGTTTTTTCAGTCTTCAAATGTCCAGTTTTGGTGAGCCTGTGCCGCTGTAGTCCATAGTTTCCTGACGTGTTTGGCCCCCTCCAGCCCTCTAGTCACACCCCTCTCCCGGACTACACTTGCCGAAAGTAGGCAAGTATGCTGTAATCTGTGATGTAACTGCATTATAACATTGATGTTTTGCTGAACTGCATTATTACAGGTGTAATACGCAGCTTACTGTGTTTTCCCCTCCAAGATCCACATTATTTTCTGGGTAGAAAATATACTGAAAAGTTAATGTCCTCTGAATATTTTTATAAATACTCCCATCCTCTCGCTGGTCAATTTCTTGCCCATTTCTTTTCCAATTCTTGGTCCCTGTCCTGATATAATGACATTTATTAAAGATTGGGGGGTACATAGGGGGAGGCAAACTGGGGCAGCTGTCGCAGGCAGCAATATTTAGGGGGCAATAGAACAAAAACTATTATAAAAGTCTTATGTCTGATACCTTAACCTCTTTACCTCCTTCATCTTAGCACTTATAACCTGAATTAATGACACGAGACCTGAAATAGGGCACAAATAAATGATTTATTCATAAACATGGTGGAGGTGAAATAAGCAGTCAGTCCGACGTGTGCCAGGCAAAACCCAACTGTCCTGGCATATCCTTAGGACTACAAACTGGGGAACAACCAAACCCCTGGGTTCAAGTGGGGGACCAACCAATCAAACCCCGGGCGCACATATCTACCTGGACGGGGCACCACGTCCTGAATCTACCGAACCCGCCCCTCCTCTGGGCTATACTGGAAGCAACCACAGGGCAGCCCACAAGGGCGGTGCCTGAAACCGAGACTAATAGCCGATTCACTCGAAGGGAGGCGGGTTCACCATGCCCAATACCGTAATGTGGCCCAAACCACTGGCCGTCGACTGTACTGCTTTTCCGGCCATAACTCCATCCGTCTTCACCGAGAGGTATGCTGTTGCCAACGCTGATATCCATCAACAGAGCATCCAGTCGCATCCTCTTCTCATCAAACGTAACCAGGGAGGGTGGGTGGGCAACTTCCAAACTGCCAAGGACTGAGCAAACTCCGCCCATCCAACTTATAGTCCTAAACCCCTCCCCTATGACACCAGATGGGCGTACCCAAAGATTAACTGTTAACACTCCAGAGAATAGCTCAGTTAAAGATACAGCAAAGCTTTTATTATCCTTCGGTCCTATGCAGATCTCAGTTCTTATAAAAGTCTTATGTCTGATACCTTAACCTCTTTACCTCCTTCATCTTAGCACTTATAACCTGAATTAATGACACGAGACCTGAAATAGGGCACAAATAAATGATTTATTCATAAACATGGTGGAGGTGAAATAAGCAGTCAGTCCGACGTGTGCCAGGCAAAACCCAACTGTCCTAGCATATCCTTAGGACTACAAACTGGGGAACAACCAAACCCCTGGGTTCAAGTGGGGGACCAACCAATCAAACCCCGGGCGCACATATCTACCTGGACGGGGCACCACGTCCTGAATCTACCGAACCCACCCCTCCTCTGGGCTATACTGGAAGCAACCACAGGGCAGCCCACAAGGGCGGTGCCTGAAACCGAGACTAATAGCCGATTCACTCGAAGGGAGGCGGGTTCACCATGCCCAATACCGTAATGTGGCCCAAACCACTGGCCGTCGACTGTACTGCTTTTCCGGCCACGCCCGGATCCCTAAGATCCGCGGCCCGCCACCATACTAAAACCTTCTGATGCTAAAAACACATAGATATCCCGAACAAAAATAACCATGCCTTCATCGCTCAAATGAACTCCGTCCCCCCTATATAGCGAGGGGCTCTGATAACGAATACTCGGGTGTACAATCCGCCAACCACCCATGGAACGTAAAAACCGTGAAACCACCGAATTAATTTTCCTCCTTACTCCATCAGCAACACGCCCTTCAGGGAACGCACGCCAAGCCATCCTTGGCACAATATCCGACCAGCAAATGACAAGGGAAGGCCACGATGCTTGCACCCAAGCCAAATCCTCCTGGATACGCAAAATCAAATCCACCGACTTGCACCCTCCTATGTCATTACCACCCAGATGAATAACTAGGACCTGGGGTACCCCTTGGACGACAACATAACTACTCAGGAGATGCCGAAAACCAGACCATCTAAGACCTCTACGACCTATCCACTGCACTACCATTGCCCCCTTAAACAGAGAAGTATCCTTAGCTGCCCTGTGCAATCGAGCCCAGTGAATATAAGAGTGTCCCAGCACCCAGATGCGCAGCGGGGTCCGATGGTCTGTAGGGTGGAGAAAACCAAACATTAGTCAAAAGCAACCATACGTGTTCATACATCCAGGAAACGGAACTCAGAGAGCCCCTATGATGTTGAAAATTTGAACTTGACAAAACCACAGAAAGCACAAGAGCTAACAAATGCTCAGCACACCAGACACAAACACCCAAGAACACGCCCACACCGACAAAAGAAGGAAAAAGGTTTTGGGCGGAGGCACAGACGAAGGTGAAACCATAAAACCCAGTGGGAAAAAAATGGAGAAAGCCCTTCGAGCCCGACCTCCAAAGGCCCGAGCAAGTCTAAGACCTGTGCCACCACCGCAGGAGATAGATAGGTAAAAGATAGGAAGATTTAGGTAAGGAGAGCAGGACGAACATAACGCGTATATACCTTGGTTTTCCACCTGCCAACACCCTGTATGGCCCGTTCTGATGCCCCAGCCAAAGCTGCAGACGTGGCAGCACCAATTCTGAATGAATGAGTGCCGAACTGGGATCCGTCCAAGCCCAGCTTAGACAATGTACACTTAAACACTGCCGTAAACTGGTACCGGGTGAGGGGGGTACCATCACCATGCACCAGCCACGGAATTGCAGACACAGGACGAATAACAGCAAATTCGTTCATAATAACAACAGGGCAAACTAAGAAACCCACCTTTGGGGCCAATGTAACCCACTGCCCTCTACCTAACTGGTCAGACTTTGATCTCCTGATTTTACAACATACTGAGGAAGGGGAAATAATAACATGCTGCGCCAACATTCCTGACAAAGGACAAGACTTAGAAGAGGCCACTACCTCACTTACTCTAAACGCTCCAAAATAAAGCATGACAAATGCTGCGCGAAATAAGGCTGTCTCAAATGCATCACGTGCTACTTCCTTAATAGCCCCCAGCAATTCCGTCAACAAAGCCTCACCGATGGGCCGTCTTCCATCCGGAAGCGCAGGGCGCTCCCTCGCCCAACCCTTTAATGCTTTGGCTATAATAAAACTTTTTGTGTAATCGACCTCATTCCTAAGCCTGGTAAAAAAGGATATCCCGGCCAAAGCCCCTGACACTGCCGCTTTGGACTTACCGGACTTGAAACCTGCCCAAATATACGCTAGCATTAGCTGATGCCCTGAGGCCACTGACTCGCGCCCCTGGTCCCGGAACGCACACCAGTCATGCCAAGCCGACCGATACTTCTCCCTGGTAGCGGGTGCCAATGATGATTCAGCCAGACCCTCTACTCCGGCTTGACAATCTGCCAGATATAAGTGGGACAAGGTGAACCCGACAGGGATGCCTGAGGTGCCAAGGCTCGAAATTTCTCCCATTCCCCCCTAGATAATGAATCTGCCAGCGCATTATCCACCCCAGGAACATGTTGCGCCCTTAAGCTAATGTCATCGACTAAACACCTCCATACTAATCTCCTCAAAAGTGTGATGACCGGCTGAGAGGTGGCCTTCTGCCGGTTGATTACTTGCACGACACCCAAATTGTCACACCAGAAAACTATCTGTTTCCCTACTAATCTGGGGGCCCACAATTCAAGGGCGACTATGATCGGGAAGATTTCTAACAGCAACAGGTTAGCAGTCCAGCCGGCCTGCACCCATTCTTCTGGCCACCGCTCAGCGCACCAGTCACCTGCGAAATATGCCCCGAAGCCCACACCCCCTGCCGCATCAGTATGTAGCTCCAGCTCCTTACTAGACACAGGGAGAGAAGGCCACAACCTAACCCCGTTAAAATCCCGCAGGAAAAGATCCCAAACTGCCAAATCCGTCCGGATTTCGGCAGATAGCAGTACTCGACAGTGAGGTCCCTTACGCCCTGACGTTGCCCTTTCCAGCTTCCGACAGAACACACGACCCATTGGGATTACCCGACAGGCGAAGTTAAAAAGTCCCAGTATAGACTGAGTCCTTTTCAGAGGACATCCCTTCAGACCCAAGCGCCACCCCTATAAGCTCCCGCAGTTTCACTACCTTCTCTATTGGAAGCCTACAAAGACCCAAGACCGTATCGATCTCGATGCCTAAATACGCTAAACGGGTAGTAGGACCCTCAGTTTTATCATGCGCGACCGGGACACCAAGTGACTGAAAAAGAGCCCTAAGTGAAAACAAAACATCCCCACAGGTGGGTCCCTGGCTTGGGCCCACTACAAGGAAGTCATCCAGATAGTGTGCCACGCCCTGGTGACCGGTTCCGGCACAAACGCACCAGTGTAAAAACGTGCTAAAACACTCGAAGAAGGAGCATGAAACTGCGCACCCCATAGGGAGGCATTTACCCACATAGTAACCATCGCTCAGATGGAAACCCATGAAAGGGAACGAGTCCGGGTGCAATGGAAGAAGCCGAAAGGCCGACTCGATGTCAACCTTCGCCATCAAAGCCCCGGGCCCAAAAGATCTCACCATCTCCAGCGCCTCCTCAAAAGACTGATACACTACCCTGCAGAATTTTTCAGGGATGGCATCATTAACCGATGCACCCTTTGGAAAAGAGAGGTGCTGAATTAGGCGAAACTTCCCCGCAGCCTTTTTAGGAACCACCCCTACCGGCGACACTACCAGGTTACGATAAGGAGGGTTCGCAAAAGGCCCAACCATCCGCCCGAGCGCCACCTCTTTACGCACCTTCTCCGCCAAGATTTCGGGGAACACCGTTGCAGATTTTAGGTTAACCATCGAGGCGGTCTCGACAGACCCCTCGATAGGTAACCAAAAACCATGCCTAAAACCCTCCCGTAAAAATTCCGCAGCCCATCTTATTGGGTAGCGGTCCAGCCAGCGGCCGAGATTGACCACGTTAATTGGCGACGCGGCTTTCCGCAGGTCCGGAAGCCGTTCGACTTCCGTCGCCACCCCCTCCTCGACTCTGCCTGTCACAAGTCTTAGCTGGGTGACCTCCACCGCAGCGGGTGCAGGTGTGTGAGAACCTACACGCCGCTCCGCGCAGGCAACCGGACTTGTTAAAAGGGAAACAGCGGCCCCTACCCTCAAAGGGCGCGGCAGCCCTGCCACGCCCCGACGGCCGCCGCCAACCTGAACCCTGTGAAGACTCTCCCCCGCCATCTTGGGACACCTGTAACCATACCTCCACATCCTTGAATCCCAACATGAGGCTCGCATGTCCATCATATTTCTCCCGAAAAGCTTCATCATAGGCCAGCCATACCCCGGGGCGTGATGATGCATACATCTCATGGATCATGTGGAAATATTTCAACATGTCCATCCACTCTGTAGGGCGCGTTTCTAAATAACACGCCGCAAAAAGGTAGGCCCCCATAAGCCAGTTCTTGTATGACCTATAACTCGTCTCCCCAGCGCCACCCCGTGTGAGGGCTTGGGCTACCGCTTTTTTCCCCTTATTGGTCATAGCGAACATGTCAATGAGTCGGCCTTTACGAATTCTGTCTCTGACTACCATTCTAACCCCCTGCAGTATCCCGGTACTAGCACAGCGCAGCTCCTCGTCACCTGTAAGACGGGAACCTCTTGCCTGCCTAAAACGCCCGTCAGCCGGCCTAGCTCCAGCGCGCGGTACAAAATGCTTGCGCAATTTCTTAATCAGTTTCTTGGAGGAAGACCCAGACATATCTGAACCCGTACTAGAGCTATAACAATCGGACCACACGGATTGCACATCAGGTACATCAGACAAATCACGCTCACCTGCCAACGCCGAACCA
This sequence comes from Mixophyes fleayi, assembly GCF_038048845.1. Taxonomy (NCBI): domain Eukaryota; kingdom Metazoa; phylum Chordata; class Amphibia; order Anura; family Limnodynastidae; genus Mixophyes; species Mixophyes fleayi. The sequence continues at coordinate 117,076,493 of NC_134404.1, forward strand.
GTCTCAGAACCCTGCGTCCAGCCTTCGTCCCCGGACCATGCCTGGTGACGGCCGACTTGCTCCGCTCCAACGAAACGCTCCTCCTCATACTCACCGGCCACTGCTGAGAAAGAAATGTTACTACCAGAAGCTTGAGACTGGGAACCACGGGACGTTGCTCTATGCTCTCTGCCATGATCTGAACTCACCCCCTGACCCAGCTCCCAGCCCGCACTTCCCTATAATTCTCCGCCCCCAGGGACTCACTCACCGGAACACCCCCATCGTGTGACTCGCGCCGCTCGTCCGAGCCGTGCGTGCCTCTCCTATGCCCAGACCAGGACCGTTGCACTGGGCTCCTACCCATGACCTGAGACCCCGAAGAACCCCGCACCTGACCCCTATGTTCCCCGGAGACTGAGTGACAGGACCCCCCTCTTCCCACTGGGATGCCCCTAACACCAGAACCCACAGGGGCCACTGATGCCTCCCCCCGAACCACACTGTTGCCCCTGCTATGAACCCTATGTGCCGCTGAACCTGCTGAGGCACGATCTGCCTCTGCATTCTGCACCCTTACCGGGCCCAAACTGCTCCTGCTACCCCTGATGACTGAACTGGCTCCCACTATGCCCGTTGAGGAGCTATCTGCCGCTGGAACCCGGGATAATTGGAGAGAAGGGGGTCGCCCCACCTCAGGACCAGGATGCCCGCCCGCCCTAACATGGCCGCCATGAACCCGCTGCCCGCGGGACTGCTGAACTCTACCAGCAGCGGGTGGAGGGCCCCCCGCCGCTATACTACCCCCCGAGGACCGTCACTTCCGGTTCTGCGACCCCCGCTAACGCCACCATAACCCTCGGCGGATGCCCGGGCAGGAGGAACCCTCAGCCTGCCACTGAATCTCCGTGCAGGTGAGGGAGGGGAACCGCTGGGCCTAGCGGAGGAAGGAAGGGGACCAACACCCGCCATTACCGCTGGGGGATGCACCCGGGGAATTGGAAGGGAAAATTGGGCCAAAATGCAACCCCACCAAAAACGGGAGGGGGGGGAGGGGTGGGGGGATTAGCGGGAGAGGGGGGGGTAAGGGGGGAGGCTAGCAGAGAAGGGAGGAAAAGGAGAGGGTTGAATTTAGTAAAAGAAAAAGAAACAGAGGGTTGAGAAAATTAGCTGAGAGTGACACACACGCTAGTGGGAAAAGCAAGAGAAAAAAAAAAAGGGGAGTACAAGCAGGAAAAACAGGAGACAGAGAGGAGGAATCAGATACTTATCAGGATCCACGTCTGCACGCTGCAACTTCCAAACTGCCAAGGACTGAGCAAACTCCGCCCATCCAACTTATAGTCCTAAACCCCTCCCCTATGACACCAGATGGGCGTACCCAAAGATTAACTGTTAACACTCCAGAGAATAGCTCAGTTAAAGATACAGCAAAGCTTTTATTATCCTTCGGTCCTATGCAGATCTCAGTTCTTATTATTTTCAAAATGCCAACTTTCTTGGTGCAGATATAAAATATAAATGGTATTTACTTTGGTAGCTCTAATAATCTAATAATGCTTAAAATGAAAATATTTGTCTTTTATAATGTACACAAATCATATGTTAAGTGAAGCCATTTTAGCTGAGGGCACTTAAAATGCATGGATTATGTTTTTCAGGTCCTTACCCATTAGGGGTTAAAGTTGTTTTAGTCCCAGCCAATAGAATCCATGGGGAGTGGTTTCAGTCACCTCATTAGAAACTCCCATGGGCTTCTAGACCTTTCCTTCCTGTGATTTCACTGATGCAGGAGCTCCCTGGAGACAGATAAGATCGTTTTTATTGCTTTAGCTTTCTATCTTTTCTAACTCCCTGTTTTCATCTTTTTCTGTTTAATCTCATCCTTCACCTTATCTTTTAACCCCCCTCGTTTTTCTTTTTCTTCATTTATTTCTCCTCTTTCTCTTTTTTCCTTCTCCCCCTCCTTTTTTCCCATTCCCTCATTCTTCTCCTCCCCTCTCTCAATTTTCTCTGTTCCCCTGTATTTCTCCTTGCCAAAAATGTCCAGACCTAGGAGATCAGCGGGCCCCCCTGCACGTCTGTCAGACGGGTCACAGCTCCCGGCCGGGAGTCTGCGCCCGCCTGTTACTTTATCCAGCTCTGCCCCCTCTAGTGAAGCGCTGGGAGCGCTGCCTGAAAGCGTGCATCCCAGCGCTGTTAATATTGCTGCAGGGGACTCCCCTGTCGCTGGGTCTCAACGGAGATCTGGGCAGGGGGGGAGGGGCGGCGCTCGCAGGTCCCGGGCTCCAGAGAGATCAGCGGCGCTGGCTGCCTCAGGGGACGCCAGCGCTGCTGTGCAGCATAGTCAGCAGAGGAGGAGATCTCCTTCTCCTACCTCTGCTAGGTCCAGCCAGTCCTCTTTTCCTCCTTGCTCTCCACCTCCCAATTTGGCAGGTCAGGTCTCCCCCAGGGCAGCAGGGGGAGAGGGAAGCTTACAGGCACTGGCTTCCTCTTACAGTTCCCCCGTTGGTAATCACCTGATAGCTGTGAATGAGGTAAATTTGGAGTCACAGCATGTCTCTGTTTCTGCCACAAGTCACAGACCCTGGTTACACAGCAGCAGTGGTGACAGTATACCTCAAATTAATATTATCCCCCCACTTATGCCTCAGGGATGGATCAGGGGTAGAGTGCGCCCTCATATGGCTCATAATGTAAGTTTTCAGCCCATGTTATCTTCTCAATTACACACACCCTCACCACCTCAGGTTGGGCCCCCTATACAGTATAATTTCATATCTCCAATACAAGCTGCTAATGTTCCTCTGCAGAGGCTTCCATATAGCGATTCAATCAATGTCGGGGGTCACCCCTCGGCGCTGGTTCAGTCTGGGAGCTTTCAGCAAAGCCCAAACACAACGCTTAGTCCATGGGCAAGACCAGCAGTAGCACAGGTGGAGGCGCCCCACGGGAACCTGCCTCCCTGGTCACTACCGTATCCTCCTCCTAATCCAGATAGGGTCCAGCGGCCAATGCAGAATTGGATGGCACCGTATCCACCTCCTTATGTTTCAAGTTATGGGCATGCTTCTAATGCAAGCATTACAAATATACCCGTCCCTGATCTCAATAGCTCCCCCTTTGGGTTTGGTTCCTCCCAAGATCTGGCCCGCCCACCAGCCCCAGGTTTTTCCTTTGGTACGCCTGTCCCAATAGAGTCGTTAAACAGCATTTCAGGAGTTAGGGTTAACCAGTCGTTTGTGTCTGAAGTAGCTAACATACATTCTGTTTCAGTGACGGCAGTATCGGGCGGAGGGGCGGCCGCGCCATTGCCAGAAGTTATCACAGTGACGGGGAGCTCTGCCTTACAGACGGAGCCAGCAGGGGATTCGGCTTCAAGAGAAGAAACATCAACCCAAGCACTTGCGTTACCAGGGACATCTGCGCAAAGTGGTGAGTGTGATTCTATTTTGGCACATCGTTCACATACACACAGTCCTCCTTTAGCTACCACTAGTGAAGAATCAGATGAGGAAGGTCAGGGTCCGCGTAAGCTTTTAAAAATCTTAACAGAGCATTTAGCGAAGCCCGCTAGGGTGACCCCTTCAGGCATAGCTCCACCCACGGCTTTAGGCGGTCCTATGGTACGATGCGACAATACAGCATTGTTAAGAGGCGTGCGTCGCAGTTCAAAGGATAGGATTGACAAAGGGTACTATGTCGATTTGTTTATGCTCACCTCTGCAGCCAAAAAAGAATTGCTGGCTGCCTGTGGTAAGGGAGGAATGGGTGAAGAAAATTATAGAACGTTCTCAAACTGGTTGAGGGGGTATTGTATATTCTCTGCCATCTATGTGGAGTCTAGACCGGACACCAGGGCGGATGTGTGGAGGTACCTACACCTGATTAATGATCTGTGGATTAACGCGGGTGGTACAATTTGGAGGCGTTGCGATGAGAGTTTTCGTAGCAAGGCAAACAAAATGCATACTATCCCATTTGGGTGTAAGGACGTTGAGTCATGGATGGCACTGATGCTGCCAACTGAAGATGCTATGCCTCCTGTAGTACCTAGGTTTCAGAGCCAGGGGAGGCGTAGTACTCCCCAAAACAGTAAGAACAGATGTTTCGCGTATAACAATGCCTCGTGCGGAAGGGGTGACTCTTGTAGATATAGACACGTATGCTCCAAATGCCGAGGCAGTCACCCAGCTAAGGATTGTACCAGGCAGTCATCAGGAGTGGGTAGGGGCCGCGGTGCGCCAGGAGGTGCTAACTAAGGGGCCATCCCCTATTGATTTAAAAGTTCTAGATAAGTGGCTTAGTTTTTTCCCAGATGTTGTTCAAGCCCAGTGTCTATCCCAAGGCTTTCATCATGGTTTTCAGCTTCCAGTAGTAGGAGAAATTAGGTCATCATCGGGCAGGAATCTTAGGTCAGCAGTCTTGCTTCCTGATGTGTTGAAGGATAAGGTTATGAAGGAGGTTAGCTTGGGTCGTATGATTGGGCCTTTTGATTCCCCCCCAATTCCTGATTTGATAATTTCCCCTGTAGGAGTTGTCCCTAAGAAGGCTGCGGGTAAATACCGTCTAATACAGCATTTATCCCATCCTCCCGGTTTTTCAGTTAACGACGCAATAGATGTTAGCTTCAGTTCAGTCAATTACCAGTCCTTTGAGGAGGCCTTGACTTTAGTTAGGGGCTTTGGGCAAGGGGCTTTATTGGCCAAGTTAGACATTGAATCGGCATTTAGACTGCTGCCGCTTCACCCAGAATCTTTTAGATTCATGGGCTTTAGGCTACAGGACGGTTTCTACATTGATCGCTGTCTCCCCATGGGGTGCTCAGTGTCATGCGCTCTTTTTGAAAAGTTTAGTTCGTTCCTGCATTGGTGCGTACAAGCAGGAACGGGTCATCAAGGAATCGCCCATTATTTGGATGATTTCTTGTTTATAGGTCCCCCTTCATCCGCAGTGTGTGCAGACACGCTTTTTTCAGCTACGGCATTGTTCAAAATCATGGGGGTCCCAGTGGCGCATGACAAGACTGAAGGGCCTAACACATGTTTGTCATTCTTGGGCATAGAGATAGACACCATTGCAGGTTGTTGTCGTTTGCCTGAGGAAAAGATAAACAAGTTGGGGGCAGCGGTTTCTGAGGCGATTAGTTCACAGGGTAGCTCCTTGCGTCAGGTTCAGTCTCTTCTCGGATCGCTCAATTTTGCATGCAGGGTGATACCGATGGGACGTATTTTTTCTAGAAAATTGCAAATGGCCACATCAGGCTTAAAAAGGCCTCATGCCAGAGTACGCCTATCGGCGGAAATAAAGGGAGATTTGAGAGTATGGGCCAAATTCTTGCAGTCTTTCAATGGAGTGCGGATATGGCCTAAGAGACAAGTCTCGAATGTTTTGTTGGAATTACACACAGATGCCTCTGGGGCGAATGGTTTTGGGGCCATTTTTCAGGACGAGTGGTGTGCAGCTCCTTGGCCTGAGGGGTGGCGTCAGAGCGGTTTGGTGGCAAATTTGCTGGTTTTAGAGTTATTCCCAATAGTTTTAGCCATTGATCTATGGTGTCATAGGTTAGCGGGCCAGAATGTTGTTTTCTGGTGTGATAACCTTGGGGTTGTGCAGGCAATAAATCGCCAAAGCGCTACGTCATTGCCGGCAGTGAACCTTTTACGTAGACTTGTTCTGAAATGTTTGGAAAATGATATAATTTTCCGGGCCAGACATGTACCCGGAGAGGTGAATAAGGTGGCAGATGCGCTTTCGCGTTTCCAATGGCGCTGCTTTAGGGAGCTAGCTCCTTTGGCTCAATTAACCGGCATCCCTTGTCCTTTCTATGCATGGCAGTGGGTCGAGTCGGAATGATCGAGTTGGCGGAGTCATCCTTGGCGCAATCCACAAGACGTGCATATCAGTCAGCGTGGAGTCAGTGGGAGGCTTTCTTACAATCCAGGGCCCCAAGTACATCAGGTCAGGCGGAGGAGATTTTAGAGTTTATGTGGGAAAGATATAACACGGGTGTTAAAAAGGCGGCTATGGCCTCAGCGTTAGCAGGCATTTCTTTTATGGCCAAATTACATTCAAAAGTTGATCCCACAAGAGGTTTTATTATTTCCAAGGCTATGAAAGGGTGGGCTAGAACCCGCCCTTCGGTTCCTGACTCTAGGCGTCCCATTACGGTTCCCTTGCTTAGGCAGTTGATTATGTCGCTTGCGGAGGTCACTTCTAGCTCCTATGAGTCCACTTTATTCAGCACAGCTTTTTCTATGGCGTTTCATGGAGCATTTAGAATTAGCGAACTTGTGGCTAAATCGAGAGTTTCCCTAGGTACAGCCCTTTTGGGAAAATATACTTTAGTTGCTAGTACGCAGGTCTCCATAAAAATTGCACGATCCAAAACAGATCAGTTTAGTAGGGGTCATTGGGTCACCTTGTCCCCTTGCAATGATACGAGTATATGTCCGGTGGCTTGGTGTAATAAATTTTCAGGAATAAGGCCTAAGGATAGCGAGGCTTGGCTAGCACACATGGATGGGTCTCCTTTGTCCAAGTTTCAGTTTAATGCCATTTTTAAAAGTGCAGTGATAAAGGTGGGGTTAGACCCAAAATGTTATGGAACGCACTCGTTCCGTATTGGAGCAGCTACAGCTGCTGCCATGGGAGGGGCCTCCGTACCCGATATTAAATTGTTGGGGCGATGGAAGTCCGATAATTATAAAAGGTACATTAGACCTTAAGGCAATTATATGCTCATGTTTTGCATATGTTATTTCTCTATTGTCTATACTTGGTTCTCTTGCTTTACTTTTATCTTTCTGGTTCTTATCCCCCCTCCTCCTTACTCTTCCCCCCCCCCCCCTTCCTCGGTAATCCAGGGCGAGAGCTGCTTGCCGTGTTCAACGGGGGCATGGAGGGATTTTTTCCCAATTTCTCCTACGGATTAAGGCCTGATTAGTGGTGAGCCTCCGGGGTTTTTTGGGTTGGTTCACCTTCATCTGGGTTACCGTTCCTTTACTTTCTTATCTGATTAAACCTGTTTAGGTTGGTGATATTTCCCGCCTAGGGGTGTTAAATCGTTTTGGGTTGGTACCTCATAGCTTATGTTAAACCATGATTGGTTGGTATGTTTGCATGTCTGTATCATAAATCACGCAGTGGTTGGTAGTCGGGCATAGAACCATAGAATTAATATATTGTCATGTTGGTGTAACATACGGTAAACCATGACTTATTTCCCACCTCCTGTTTAACCTTTAAAGGTTGGTATGTTTTCAAGGCACGTATAGGCGTCATATCGTATTCCCATTGAGCATATATATTCATCAATTCACCTCATCAGATTGGTAAAGGTAATACTGTTATTAGTGCCCCCTCCCCCTTAAAATATAAGTCTAATAGGTTGGCATTTATAGCCTCACATACGTAGTTCCCCTCTCTTTAGCTTAAGCAATTTTATTCATCATTGGCCATATTAGTCTTCTGGGCTATTAGATAAGCAGTTCTATCATATATTTAGTCATATAAACCGGTTGGTTGGTCCATTCTCCCCCCCCCCGTCCCACATTTTCATACGAAGTTGGTATTAAACCTTTGCGGTTGGTTGCAAATATGGACAATTTGTTTAAAGTATGCAGGGGTCAGGGTCATTGCTCTTCAGAGCTGGTGTGTCTTGGTGTTATGTATGCATATAGGAGGAAAAAAGTAAAGGTTACAGGGCCTGTGTTGTCCCTGGTTTATATTCCAGGAATATTTTGGAATATTTGTTACTACTCCAGATCACCAATTCTTTCTATCTTCGGTTTACAGGCCTGAAGATAAACATTTGGATAATGGGACACTCATTTGTGTATTGGGCTTCAAAACATCATTTGGCGAATGAGTGGTCTAATTTCCCATGCCCGGTGGATATAAAATGGATGGGGAAGAGGGGCCTTTGTTGGCCATTCCTGTTGTCTTGGTTAGAAGAGGAATTGGCAAAATCACAACATCCTGATATTATTGTTTTGCATCTTGGGGGGAATGATGTGGGGAAGACTAAATCATTGGCCCTCATAATAAGCATTAGAGAAGATTTACGTGCTATTCGGGCACGATGGCCTACAATTGGGATTTGTTGGTCCAACATTGTCCCTCGTTTATACTGGAGGTTTCCCATTCGCCCCTCTACGCTTACTAGATTATTAAGAAAAATTAATAGTGTTACGGGGAAACTGGTTAGAGAATTGGGGGGGGTAGAAATTTTCCACCCATCCATTAAGGCGGATAATACACACCTGTTCCGGCCGGACGGTGTTCATTTGAATAAAGAGGGGATGGGGTTTTTCATCAGGGAGATCTATGAGCAATTAGGTTCGTGGTTTTGTGCTCGTGGTGGCGGGCTGGGAACCCGTTGAAGGGTACCAGCTATGGTAGGAGAGCAGTGCAGTCAATGACTAGTCACAACGGTGGTTAGGATATTTGGCCGCACGTCACTGCCCCTTTCAAGTAACATTACTCTTGATCCTTCTGAGTGGAGGATCCCTTGGCGTGCTTTGCGTGGCCGTCAATGTTGAGTTCAGAGGGGAGCAGTCATGCTGACGCCTGTTTAACACCGGCCAATGTTAAGGGAGTATTCCTTGGTTTAGTTTGAATGCCATTTGGGCATTGCAGTATTTGGTTAGATGATTAGTTGTTTAGTTGACTGCAGTTTGCTCTCGCCACCACCAGGTGACTTTCATTTAATTGGTTTATGATTAATAAAAACTGCGACCTTTTGCCAAAGTAGCTATACGTGTCTGTGTCTTTATTTCATTAGATTAAGTAACACTTTTAATGTACAAAGGTTGGTAAGGTGCGTGAAGGAAAAGGACATTAGCCATATGCGTTTTATGTTAAGTGAAGCCATTTTAGCTGAGGGCACTTAAAATGCATGGATTATGTTTTTCAGGTCCTTACCCATTAGGGGTTAAAGTTGTTTTAGTCCCAGCCAATAGAATCCATGGGGAGTGGTTTCAGTCACCTCATTAGAAACTCCCATGGGCTTCTAGACCTTTCCTTCCTGTGATTTCACTGATGCCTCCCTCCCGCCCAGCTAGTTATTGTTTGATTTAACAATCTTTTTTACAGAGGAGGCGCAGTTGGTGGGAGAGCAGTGCAGTCAATGACTAGTCACAACGGTGGTTAGGATATTTGGCCGCACGTCACTGCCCCTTTCAAGTAACATTACTCTTGATCCTTCTGAGTGGAGGATCCCTTGGCGTGCTTTGCGTGGCCGTCAATGTTGAGTTCAGAGGGGAGCAGTCATGCTGACGCCTGTTTAACACCGGCCAATGTTAAGGGAGTATTCCTTGGTTTAGTTTGAATGCCATTTGGGCATTGCAGTATTTGGTTAGATGATTAGTTGTTTAGTTGACTGCAGTTTGCTCTCGCCACCACCAGGTGACTTTCATTTAATTGGTTTATGATTAATAAAAACTGCGACCTTTTGCCAAAGTAGCTATACGTGTCTGTGTCTTTATTTCATTAGATTAAGTAACACTTTTAATGTACAAAGGTTGGTAAGGTGCGTGAAGGAAAAGGACATTAGCCATATGCGTTTTATACAAATGTTTATGGTAGATGTCTTTCTTAACATTAATGAATTAATTTAACACAGGGAACCGCAGTTGGGGGCAGACTATTCTGTAGCAGGTGAAATGGGTGTCGGATGGTTTGTTAAAATGTGAGTTAGTTAAATACACTAAATTTTAGTTTCCAGCCATCACCTCTTGATTTACAATGGGCAAATTGAAGTTTCGGCGGCACAAATGCAGCTCTGGAACCGCAGTGGTTTTTGCAGCTGCAGTCTCAGTTAATGTTATAGGTTTGCAGGGCAGAATGGTCACAGTTATAGAGGAATTGACATCTGCACACAACGGGGAGGCGTTTGGTGGAGTCAGGGCGTTCAGTTCCTGGCGCGTTACAGAGTAGGTACACCGATGCACCTCATTTTGCAGAGCAGCGCATGAACGAGATTTGAAATGATTGTAATGAGGTGTGTCCCTTGCCAGGTGCGGCCTTTCCCACTCTGCAAAAGAATTTTAATTTTACACCAGCTCAGAACTGGGAGTACTCAGCCGTCCGCACTAGTATTCGGAACTTAAACTAGCCCCCTAGTTGGAGCAAGAGATACATCAGTAAACCAGCGTACTTCTGTGTGCACCTGAGTTTGTCTTGGACATGACTGTACGAGAACACCCTTACTGTATATTGCCTACGTGTGCTCGCCCATTCCCCACCCTGTTCACTCCCCTAAATCGGTGGCTGTAGTAAGTGTCTTTGCACTCAGAGGTGACTTGGACGTGGCTGCGTTCTATTGCGTACCGTCCGGGTCTGGGCAAGCGCAGGGTATTTTCTGCTGACGATAGCACCCATTTGCGGGATACGTTCCTTAATGACTCAAACCTAAGGTGTGCATTGAATGAGGCACCTGATTGGACCTGAATCACAGCTATCAATTTAGATGCTTCATTTTTATCCACATTACTGACCATAGGAGATGGAATAGCTTGGACAACTGCATTCCTCTGTACTGAAAACAGTCTTCCTTCCCAAGCTTCCCTTCCAGAACCCAAGTCCCCTGGAATCTGCCATAATCCACAGACTAGACTAGCTTTAGAGAGTCGCAGACATATGCTCACATTGAAACAGTGTAATAGTCACAAACAGTCTGGGGTATCTGCAGTATGCATGACCAGTATCCTTGAAGAAGAGGGGCAAGTGCAGCATTTGGAGGGGGGATTTGAAATGTAAATGGTGTCGTAAAATGATCACAGGGGAAAACACATGATATTCATTTTTCCTATTTTGCCATCTCTTTTTGCCTATTAAAAGTATTTACCACTTTGAGATTTTTACACATTTTACTTTCTAACATCATAGAATCATAATGGATTTATCCCAGAATCCCTACCACTGATAAAAACATAACAGTCCACAATGCTAAATCAAAATAGCTAAACATTTTTCTTAAGTAATTACAAATATAAAACAGACAACGATTGCTTGAGTATTTTGCCCAAGTAAACCCTGCTGTAATTAGTTGTCTTCAGAGGTCACATAAGTAATTGGATCCCACCTGTGTACAATTAGTGTTTCACGTAATCTGAAAATAAACACACGTGTCTGTGAGAGGTCTTAAAGTTGGTCAAAGCTTCATCATGAAGTTCAAAGGAAATTCAAATAGAACATGTTAATGATCAGCACTGGTCAGAAGAAGGTTATAATGATATTTCCAAACTGTTTACCATCCCCCAGAGCACTATCACATCCATCATAAAGAAATTAAGATAATGTGGCACAGCTGTGAATTTGTCTAGAACAAAACTGAATATCCCTCCGAGAAGGGCACTTGTCAGGGTACCCACCAAGAGGAGCCTGGCAGCTCTGTCAGTTTAGATTTCCATTGCAGAGTTGATAGAAACTATCCATTGGACAACAGTAGCCTGCCTACATGAAATCTTGCCTAGAATTTGTCTGAAAGCATGGGGAAGATCTTTATACCAAGTGGAGAAAGATTATCTGTCCTGATGAGACCAAGATTGAACGTTTGGCTTCAATGCTAGGCAGAAATCTAACGCAGCACGTGATTCCAAAAGAACGATCCCTACATTGAATCATGCTGGTGGTATAATGTTATGGGATTTTTCCTCTGCATCAAGGACTGGAAAACTTGATAAAATCGAGGGCAAAATGAGTGGACTAAGATGTAGCCAAATCTTGCAGGAAAACCTGCTGCAGTCAACAGCCGGTCAGTGAGCCGAAGCGTACAGCAAATGCCACATTGGAGTGGCTTAAATACCGAGCAAATCATTGATCCAGAGTAGCCCGGTCAAAGCTAAGTCACATTCCCAATCTGTGGAATGGTTTGAAAATTCCCCACCAAGGGTCCTCTTGTAACTGAAAATGACAAAGCAGAATTGTCGAAAATTGCAGTTTCTTGGTGTGCAAAGCAGGTAGAAGATTGCCCAAATATACTCACGGCTTTAATTCCTGCTAAATGAGTTTCTACCAAGTATAAAAATAAGGGTGTGAATATATATGCAACCAGTCTTTTTTTTTTGCAATTATTTAAACTAAAGCTTTAGAGATGTATTTTATATTTGTCAAATGTATTTAGATTGGTGTTAAGAATTACCATATAAATTCATTTTGATTACATAATATAAGAGAAGAAAATAAAATAAAATGGGAAGAGAGGGGGAGGGGGTGAACACTTTTATATAACACTGTATATAACAGACACACATGGATGGTATATATGGGTCCTGATTAGTATAATTTACAAATAGCATTATAAAATAAATATACAATTTTCACTCTGCATCTTTTGAACAATGTTTCATGATTTGGGGGGATTTCGATCATCTGTAATAACTCCCCAATGAAGAGCAATAAAACGAGTTTGAAATGTTCTTGTTCCACCTCAACTCTCATAGCGCATCGATTTCTGGCCGCAGGAAACGTATAAATGATGTGACAGTAAAAGCTACTTAAATAGAGAAGGTTGGTTCTCCCAGGTTTTGTAAGTTACTCAGTATTGTTTAATCGGAAACATATGAAAAAGGGTCGACGCTTGATGTTCCCCTTTGGAAAGTAGCATAGGTGAAAGAAAACACCTCTTCTCTGGTCAACCACATTATTAAGTACAGTCCATCATTAAACAGCGATCTACATTACAATGAATGCACTGGCTAAACATACACTAGGAGGTCTTGATGAAGTTTGATTTCACATGATTGCCCTTTTGTGCATATAATTTACATATAAAACTGTTCTCTCTGTACTGTTAGCCATTATGCAATGTGATATTTTGTTATTATAATTATAACCGGGCTTGTTCATCAAAGGGTTTTTAGCTGACAGGAGTTGAACCCAGTGCGGTTTTCTGCTGCTGCAGCCCATGCATTTCCAGGTTCTACGCACTGTGCAGTCAGACATGCCCCTCTGCCTACCACCGCTATAACACATTGGTTATTTCAGTTACTGACGCCTCCCTGTGAGCTTGAACCATTGCGCACCGTTCTCTGTAAACTCCAGAGGGGATCAGCACTTTCTGAGATGATCAAACCACCCGGTCTGGCATCAACAATCATTCCACGATCAAATTCACTTGGATCACTTTTCTTCCCCATTTTGGTGTTTGGTCTGAACAACAACTGAACCTTTTCAGCCTGTCTGCATGCTTTTATGATTGTGTTGCTTCCACATGATTGGCTGATTAGATATTTGCATTAACGAGCAGGTACACAGGTGCTTCTTGGCCTTTTGGCTAAGAGTAGGTGTACATGCCTGTCACGAACATCACTCACCTGAGTCTGCGCGATGCAAATGTGACTCAGGGTCAACCACAAAGACAACCACCTGGTCTGTCTAAAATTATTAAATACTTCCCTATCTATGCCACACACTAGCTTTGCGATACTAATTACCACCACCAAGGTTGTTTCGGATAAGAGCTGACACTCTTATTTAGGAAGCCTTCGGTTCTCCCTAGCATTAATCCAACACAATTTACTTTAATCAGAGTTCACTTAAAACCACAAGGTTTGCACAGTTTCAATTAGGTAGCGTCTGGACCAAACTGTCACGTGAATTCATAAAAACACAGAGACTAGAACTTATTAAGTGTAATTTAATATGGAAGATACATCCACAATGCTTAAGATAAAAAGATAATAAAATGACATACAAATATATTGCAATTGTTTCTTATAAAATAAAAAGGATAAAACACAGAATTGATACCTCACTTAGAATCAAGTTTGTGGTGCCGGGAGGAGCAGAACAAATGGGACTTCTCCAATTAAATGACTCCCTCAGAAGAACCAGTAGTTACATTTCCAGTAGAGTTTTAAAACCCAGCTACAGGACCCCCCCCCCCCCAGCCCCCTTTCCTGTGAGGTTAGAACCAACAGGAGGGAAGAATGCAAATTAGGGTCTTATGACTTTGCTGTTTGAATACCTTTAAGTCAAGTTTTCTTTACACCGTCCTAACTTTGCAACAGTATGGTTTACAAACATGATTTTACCTTCACACACCAGGTCCTAAGTTTCCCTTCATCTGCATACCACACATGCCTCTGGTATGTATGATATTGGAGAAAATGATATGATATTTTCCTGTGACCTTATTCAGCTTGAATCTGTCATTAACATACAACCCAGTCTCCGCAGTCGGCATATCTGGGGCCTCCCAAACAGGTGTGATATTTCATTGTCTAGCAAGAGATTTCTTCAAAGGCCTTCACATTTGCGTCCTGCCATACATGGTATAAGGTGCTACCCTTATCTACCAACCCCCCTCTGGGTAGTTTATCATCCACAAAACCCCTTGATCTAACAGCTTCTAAGAGAACCATGTCACACTAGAGAAGTGTGTCCCTCAGACTAAACGCAGTTAAAATCATGCGGGTGAGTGACTTACCAAAGAACCTATTAGCTGTGGATTCCTGTAAGTTTCAGCCAATGAGTGCAGGAAGGGGTTGGGACTTATACACAGTTATAAGTCAGTGTGCAGAGGCTTCTGCCCTTCCTGCTTCCGGATTTCGAGCTGTGGAGTCAGGCTGAGTATAGCTAGTGCCTTTTGGTAGTTGGTTTATCTATTTTTCTGCATTTGTCCTTTCCCATCTTTTCCTGTGTCTCTCCCCTCTTATCTGTGCCTGTTTCTCTGTTCTCCCTTCGTTTCCCCTGCATCTTTTGCTTCTCTCCCTCTCCCTCCCTTCCTCCCCGCATCCACCTCTCCCCCCCCCTCCCCCCCTCCTCCTCTCCTTCCCTCCGCTGTCTCATTCCGTTACCTGTGTGGTTCTGTACTGCGGGTCTCCGTAGCTTCGTTCCAGGTATTACCTCAGCAGCAATCATGCCCAGACCTAGCCGTGGTGCGCAGCGCGCCTGCTAGTTATGGGGAGGCGGGGCCCACCAGGTCTCTTCCTTCCTCTCCTCTTCATCGTGCAGCGGGGGAGCGGGTTCCCTGTCTCAGCGGCGTGCCCGCTAGGGGAACCCACAGTGTATTCTCTCCTTCTGTGTCCCGTGTCAAGGGGGCAGTTTATGGTCGGCGGTCGCGGGGGGCAGTGGCGGCGGCCATCTTGTTTTATCCTCTGTGGCGGTTAGTGTCTCGGCGGGCGTTAATTAGGCAGCCATTATGGTGTGCCCTAAGGGGGGTCAGGGGGTTCCTCTATCATTCCCCTGCTTGTTTCCCTGTCTCCTATCCCTCTCCCAGCGGGTGGCAGCATTTTCAGGGGGTGGGAGTCAGCCCGGTCCCCCCTTCTGGGTGCCCTACCTCTGGGGAGCTGGGTGCTCCTTCTCCTGATAGGGGGCTAGGCCCCGTTTTTTTGGGATCCTTCTTTCCCCGGTATTCCCCCTTTGCAGGTCCTACGGGGCGGGCTGTTTTGGGGGCTGGGGAATCCAGGGTTCCTCCTCCTTCAGACTTCTTTGTCCCGGATAGCAGGGTCTCGGGCTCCGTTTTGGGTCTTGCGGGCCTGGGAGCGGTTTCCGTTCCCCCAGTAAGGGGTGGGGGGGCATTAGGTACTTCTTATCTGGGGGCTAGCTCTTCCTTTATGGTTATCCAGGGGGTAAGGGCTCCTTTATCCTGTGCTCGGGGGGCAAAATAGTGTCCGGCCCGGGGTCTCCCCTAGGCCTGATGCTTCATCTGGGCTCCCCTCGGGCCGTGGGACTTACCCCCCCCCCGTGGGCGGGGAGGGGTTTGGGTCCTCTGCTGTGGGCATCCCCTCCCCCTTACCCTTCTCCTACCTGCAGCTACACACACTATTACCCGGTGCTAATGGGGCAAATCGGTGATAATGGGAGGCTTCCTCTGGTAATTAGGTTTCATCAGAATACAGGCCTCCCCCTAGAGGGTTTCTCGGGGGCTAGTCTGGGGCATTCAGGTATCAACGCACAGGGAGCGTTGGTAGTTCCTCAGGCAGGGTTTCAACAAACTTTGCCGGATTTTCATGTACCTCTTGTTTCAGAGTCGCAGGTGCTGGTTGGAGGCGTGTCGGTTCAGCCAGGACAACTAGGAGGTGGCAGGCCGAGCTCTGAGGAAGTCGCGGGTGTCGCGACGGAGAGTCGGAGGCTATCGGCAGCGGGGGCTGCGGGATTTTTGACGGGACCTGAGGCACAGCAGACAGGCGCAATGGATGTGTCATCGGTACCAGGACCTTCCGGGGCGGCAGGAGCCGGTCAGCCAGTCGTGACGGGCGCAGGCGGTGAGTTGGCAGCTTTTGATTTGGCACACGAAATTACACATAGCCCTCCTATGTCTTCCACTACGAGGGCTCCCCCTCTTCATCGGGGGAGGGTCCTCGGAAGTTTATTAAGATTCTTAACACACATTTTAGTAGATCTAGATCTAAAGGGCATAGACGAGGAGCAGCAGTCAATCTGTCAGCAGTTAGAGCCCCTATGGTACAATGTGAGAACACCGCCTTCTTAGCGGGTATACGCCCTTGCATTAGAGACAGGATACGGAAAGGCTGGTTCGTATACATGTTTCAGATCTCAAAAGCGAGTAAGACGGAGTTAGAAGCGGCCTGCGGAAGAGGGGGCATAGGGGAAGACGCCTATAAAACCTTCCCTAACTGGCTGTCGGGTTACTGTTCCTTCGCGGCATGCTACATTGATACGAGACCACAGGCCACCGAAGACTAAGGGATTCGGGCAGATACAAGCACATCTGCTCCTACTGCCGCAGTGCGCATTCAGCCAGAGAGTGTCCGAGGAGTGCCCCCGGCCTCTCCAGAAACCGCGGCAACGATAACAGTGGTCCTTTAAGCCCAGTCCCCTATATGTAACAATGTACTAGAACAATGGCTTAGACTATATCCTAATACAGACCAGGCTTACTTTTTAAGAGAAGTTTTTCGTCATGGGTTTAGGCTTCCTATTAGCTCATCTGCCTACGTATTCCCCGATATCCTTGACGAAAAAATTCGGGGGGAGATAAGCCTGGGCCGCATGATTGGCCTCTTTGACTCCCCTCCCCTGTCGGATTTAGTTATATACCCTGTAGGTTTAGTCCCTAAAAAAAAAAAAAAAAAAAAAAGTGCCAGGTAAATTTAGATTAATCCAACACATGTCGCATCCCGCAGGCAATTCCGTCAACGATGCCATAGACCAGGTCATAAGTTTTGTTGTATACCAGTCATTCGAGGAGGCTTTGATGCTCATTCAGAGATTTGGGCCAGGAGCACTTATGGCCAAATTAGATATCGAGTTGGCTTTCAGGTTGCTTCCCCTGCACCCGGAAACATTCCGTTACATGGGTTTTAAGATCAAAGGCAAATATTATATCGACAGATGCCTTCCCATGGGATGTTCCTTGTCATGTGCCTACTTTGAGTCCTTTAGTTCATTTCTTCACTGGGTGATTCAGGTGGGCACAGGGCACGAGGGCATCGCACATTATCTAGATGACTTTCTGTTCGTAGGCCCGGCTAGCTCTTCAGTATGCTCGGATACGCTGTATTCAGCGCAGGCTCTGTTCTTTGTTATAGGGGTACCGGTAGCTAGGGATAAGACTGTAGGCCCAACATCTTGCTTGTCGTTCCTGGGGATAGAAATAGACTCGGTGTCTGGCTGTTGTCGCTTGCCGGCTGACAAAATATCAAAATGGAGGGTTTGATATCCAGCACTCTGGCCTCTACTTCTCGTACACTTAGGCAGGTTCAAGCTTTGCTAGGATCATTTAATTTCGCTTGTAGGGTCATACCCATGGGTAGGATTTTGTGCAGGAAATTACAGCTGGCCACAGCTGGTAAAAACAGATCCCACGCATTAATAAATCTGAGTGACGAGATAAGGGAGGACTTAGCAATAGGGGTAACTTTCCTTCAAAAATTTAATGGTTCCAGGATCTGGCCTTCACCTCCCATTTCCACATTAGAGCTAGAACTATTCATCGATGCCGCAGGCACTAAGGGATTCGGTGCTTTCTTCCAAGGTCAGTGTGTGCAGCATCGTGGCCACAATCATGGATTGACGGTGGGCTTACAAAGAATCTACTGGTTCTGGAGCTGTTTCCCATAATTGTAGCGTTGGAGTTGTGGGCTCTCAGCTGGCTGGGCGTAATGTTTCCTTTGGTGTGATAGTTTGGTTGTGGTACAGGCAATTGACCGTCAGAGCGCTTTCTCTAAGCCAGCAGTTATTTTGCTGCGCGTTCTGGTGCTTCGTTGCTTGGACTTCAACATAAATTTTCGGGCCAAACATGTACCTGGTATAGACAACTGTATTGCTGATTCTCTGTCCCGTTTTGAGTGGGAGCGCTTTAGATCTTTAGCTCCCAGTGCTGACCCCGCGGGTACATCTTGTCCATTTTATGTTTATCAGATGGTCGGTCCGGTTTAAGATTCTTAGCAGAGGCCTCTCTAGCACCAAGTACGTGGAAGGCTTATCGGGCAGCCTGGTAACGATGGGAGTTTTTTTCGGTTATCCGGTCCCGATCGTTTCTCGGGGGATTCTAACGTTATGATAGACTGCATGTGGGGGTGTTACCAGGAGGGCCTTAGTAGAACATCTATGACAGCTATGCTGGCAGGTATTTCGTTCATGGCCAAGTTACAAAGTGTACCTGATCCCACTAAATCATTTCTAATAAGTAAGGCGTTAAAAGGCTGGTCTAGGCTCCACCCCACCCCCAAGGATAGGAGTAAGCCCATAGATCCTATTTTATTGTCCTGTATGATTTTTACTTTACCAGATATTACATCGGACCATTTCGAAGCTTCCCTGTTTGCGGCTGCATTCTCCTTAGCTTTTCATGGCGCCATGCGAGTTAGTGAGTTAGTTGCACAATCCAAAAGCAGGACAGATGCTTCATTATTAGGTAAACAGGTGGTTTTGTCGGACGACGGCATTCAAGTGAAAATTAGGCGATCAAAAACAGATCAGGCAGGGATTGGTCATTGGTTCACGCTTAGTAAAATACAGGATCATAGTATATGTCCTGTTAAAATTTGTAAATATTTCTCCAGCATTAGGCCACATGGATCACAGGTTTGGCTAGTGCATGAAGATCTCTCCCCCCTCACCAAATTTCAATTTCATGCGGTTATGTGCAATACTTTAAACGCTCTTGGTTTGAATTCATCAGAATTCGGGACGCATTCATTTCGGATAGGGGCGGCCACAGCGGCCGCAGCAAGTGGGGCTTCAGTAACTTCCATACAACAGCTAGGAAGATGGAAGTCTGGCTGTATAAATCGTATATTCGTCCTGATGTCTAACATGTGTTTTTTTCTCCTCTAAGCTAGTGAACCCAGTGCGCTAGGCTGCTCGCCGCTATTTGCGGGGGCGTTGAAGGGCTTTTTCCTTATAGGTTTTCACCTTCACCTGGGTTGCTGCTTTTCCTTTCGTTCTGATAGGTTTAAGGTTGGAATTAATGTTTTGTCCCAGCATTCACCTCACTCCCTACCTTCTAGTTTCAAATAGGTTTATTTTATAGTTGTGGAATTTAACTTCAGTTCATGGCAAATATGTTAATAATGTTTCTTCTCCGCTTAGTTAGTTTTTCGTGCTTTATTGCTTATCCTCCTCCTTTTATTATCTCGTTTTAGGATCCAATTCCTCTATTATTTCCGTTTGGGTGTTGGGTCACTCCTACATTTTTTGGGCTAGCAGACATCCGTTATCTCGTAATTGTCATTGGTTAGCGGATAACGTTCACATTAGATGGATAGGTAAACGTGGTTTGAAATGGGATAATTTGCTCCCTCTTCTTTCAGAGGAAATTTTATCATGTGGTGTGCCGGACGTTTTAGTGGTCCACGCTGGTGGCAACGATGTGGGGCAAATTAAGACCCTGGAGTTTATCATCAGAATTCGGGAGGACACGTATGCTATGTCAAACAGATGGCCTAATATTAAATTATGTTGGTCCTGTATTGTTCCTCGTAGGCATTGGAGATCTGGTATGCCCGCCATTAACATCGGGGCGGCGGTATGTAAAATAAACCAGGTGGCCAGTAAAATTTTTTGTTCTGTGGGTGGTTCTGTTATAAAGCACCCTTTGTTGATAGTAGAGTCCCCCTTTTTATATAGATTTGACGGTGTTCATTTGTCAGATGAGGGTGTTCGTTTGTTTATTGACCAGCTTTTTTGGCGTTTAAGGGGTGTTGTTAGGTCTGTAGTTGGCGGGCCGCATGTATAATTTCATGCGGCGTGGTAGGAGAACAGTGCAGTCTGTAACTGTGCATATGGTGCTTGGTTGATCTTGTCATAGGTCACTACCCCCCTGCGGTTATGGTGTCATACCATGGTTGGTCCGTTTTGTTAGTAGGACCTTTGGGCCAGTTTTGTATGGTTTATACTGGCGGAGTTAATAGGGGGCGTAGTCTTGCCGTTGGACTTGATTTTAGCACCGGCCAATAGATAAGGTATGATCCTGGGTTGGTGGTAATATGGTCTGACCTTTCCACCTTATTGGTTTTGCGTTCCTGACTGCCCTGCTCTCGTCCGCCTTACAGTCCTATTAGTTTAAAAATAAATAAATACCGTCATTCATTCCAACTTTAATTTTGTGTCCGTGTCTTTATTTGGTTTGGAATAAAGGTTTATCCCAGGTGTGTTATTTGGGAAAACTTCCCTGCTATGCATTTTAGAGAAGTGTGTCCCTCAGACTAAACGCAGTTAAAATCATGCGGGTGAGTGACTTACCAAAGAACCTATTAGCTGTGGATTCCTGTAAGTTTCAGCCAATGAGTGCAGGAAGGGGTTGGGACTTATACACAGTTATAAGTCAGTGTGCAGAGGCTTCTGCCCTTCCTGCTTCCGGATTCCGCCCGCCCTCCCTACAATTGGTTACATAACTTTGAATGTAGTTGTTGAGAGTAGGAGAACAGTGCAGTCTGTAACTGTGCATATGGTGCTTGGTTGATCTTGTCATAGGTCACTACCCCCCTGCGGTTATGGTGTCATACCATGGTTGGTCCGTTTTGTTAGTAGGACCTTTGGGCCAGTTTTGTATGGTTTATACTGGCGGAGTTAATAGGGGGCGTAGTCTTGCCGTTGGACTTGATCTTAGCACCGGCCAATAGATAAGGTATGATCCTGGGTTGGTGGTAATATGGTCTGACCTTTCCACCTTATTGGTTTTGCGTTCCTGACTGCCCTGCTCTCGTCCGCCTTACAGTCCTATTAGTTTAAAAATAAATAAATACCGTCATTCATTCCAACTTTAATTTTGTGTCCGTGTCTTTATTTGGTTTGGAATAAAGGTTTATCCCAGGTGTGTTATTTGGGAAAACTTCCCTGCTATGCATTTTATCTCTAGGAAGTAATTCACAAACATATAGTGCAGATTTACGCCTAAAAATTAGCTTGCACATGACACCTCCCCGTTCTAGAGGGTGGCAGGGAAATTGTTACCTACAGGACGATTTCCCTGCTCACCTGACACAAGGCTTTCATTCTGACGTGATAATCCATCTGCATTACCATGGTGGCTCCCTTTTCGGTGCTGAACAGTGAAAGTGTATTGCTGGAGGGTCAGACTCCACCGGAGCAACTTCCCATTGTCTCCAGCCACTCTGTGCAACCAGCTGAGAGGGTTGTGATCTGTGATTACCGTAAAGTCCCGTCCAAACAGGTAGGACTGCAACTTTTGCAAGGTCCACACTATAGCTAAACACTCCTTTTCCACAACTGCGTAGGCCACCTCTCTGGGAAGCAGCTTCCGACTAAGGTACAGGATGGGGTGCTCTTCCCCTTGTTGATTCACTTGGCTGAGTACAGCTCCCAGCCCATAGTTGGAGGCATCCGTTTGCACTGTAAACCTCCGGTCAAAATCAGGAGCTTGCAATACTGGGGATTGGGTAAGTGCAGACTTCAATGCGGTGAATGCTTCTTCACAGTCTGGGGTCCAAGTCACCACTTGGGGCAACTTCTTTTTTGTAAGGTCAGTAAGGGGCTTAGCTAAGGAGCTATATTGGGGTACGAATTTTCGGTAATATCCAGCGGTCCCCAAAAAGGACATAACCTGTTTCTTGGTCTTAGGAGTGGGCCATGCAGCAATAGCATCTACCTTAGTTGGCTCGGGACGCAGGGTACCTCCTCCTACTCGGTGCCCCAAGTACTGCACCTCATTCATACCAATCTGACATTTCTCAGGTTTTATGGTTAAACCCGCCCCCACTATTTTAGCTAGCACACTGCTCAAGTGGATCAAATGTTCTTCCCAGGTCTGACTAAACACAGCAATGTCATCTAGGTAGGCTACAGCATGCCTCTCTTGGCCCTCTAGCAGGCTATCAACGAGTCGCTGGAAGGAGGCAGGGGCATTTTTCATCCCAAAGGGCATGACCAGGAACTCATACAGACCAAACGGGGTGATAAATGCGGACCGCTCCTGAGCCTCAGGCGTCAGAGGGATCTGCCAATAACCCCTACTCAGATCCATAATGGTTATATAGCGAGCATGGGCTAACCGTTCTAGCAATTCATTTATCCTGGGCATGGGATAGGCATCAAACACAGTAGCCTCATTTAACCTCCTATAATCCACACAGAACCGGGTTCCACCACATTTTTTGGGGATCAGCACTACTGGTGCAGCCCAGGAGCTGTGGGACTTCCTAATTACCCCTAGCTCCAACATTTCTTCAATCTCCCTTTTCATATCTGTCTGCACTTCCAGGGAAACTCGATAAGCTGTCTGTCTGAGGGGAGGCTGATCGCCTGTGTTTACATGATGAACAACTAGATGTGTTTGCCCTGGCTTCCCTGTAAAATGATTCTGATAGGGCCTCAATGTCACAAACAGCTGATCTAGCTGTACTTCTGTCAAACTCTCACTACACTGGGTGTTCTCCAATGATCTCCCACTCTTGGCAGAGGCCACTAAGTCTAACAAGGGGTCTGGCTCCTGGTCCTCTTCAGGTAAGCTACATACAGCTAATACAGAGACCCCCCTTTCGTGGTAGGCCTTTATCATGTTCACATGATATACCCTGTGCCTCTTCCGACCCTCATCCCTGGCTACCACATAATTGACATCATTGATGCGTTGAACTATCAAGAAGGGGCCCTCCCACGAGGCCTGTAACTTATTCTGCCACATAGGAACCAATACCAGAACTTTCTGACCCACTTCAAAGATACGCTCCCTAGCACTGCGGTCATACCATTGCTTCTGCTTAGTCTGGGCAGCCTTCAGATTACTATGCACCATCCCCATTAGGGATTGCATCCTCTCCCTGAACTGCACCACATAGTGGACCACAGAGGTTTCGGGGGTGAATAATTTCCCTTCCCAATCCTCTTTGATCAGATCTAAGGGACCACGCACCCTGCGCCCATACAGGAGTTCAAAGGGGGAGAAGCCAGTGGATTCCTGCGGCACCTCCCTGTACGCAAACAGGAGGTGCGGCAGAAACCTCTCCCAGTCTCTCCCCTGGGACTCCACAAAGGTTCTTAGCATCTGTTTGAGAGTACCATTAAAACACTCACACAGGCCGTTAGTCTGTGGGTGGTAGGGGCTGGCTATGAGGTGTTCCACGTGCATCTTTTTGCAAAGGCTTTGCATTAAATTAGACATAAACTGTGTGCCCTGATCAGTTAACATTTCCTTGGGGAATCCTACCCTGGAGAAAATGGTTATGAGGGCATCGGCCACCTTGTCAGCCCGTATTGAGGAGAGGGCCACCGCTTCGGGGTACCGTGTGGCATAGTCCACCACAGTTAGAATAAATTGTTTTCCAGAGCTGCTGGGAATGGCAAGGGGTCCTATAATGTCCACAGCTACCCGCTCAAAGGGTTCTGCTATTATTGGCAGGGGCACTAGAGGGGCGTGTCCCACATCACCAGGCTTCCCCACCATCTGACAGGCATGACAAGATCGACAATAATTGGCAATATCTTTGCCCGTTTCTGGCC
Source organism: Mixophyes fleayi (assembly GCF_038048845.1). Taxonomy (NCBI): domain Eukaryota; kingdom Metazoa; phylum Chordata; class Amphibia; order Anura; family Limnodynastidae; genus Mixophyes; species Mixophyes fleayi. The sequence goes on from NC_134404.1 coordinate 117,100,346, forward strand.
AGTAAAACTTTTGCTTTAAGCGAGACTTAGTTTTCTTTATGCCTAAATGCCCTGCCAGCGGGACCTCATGAGCTACTCTGAGTAACCCTTCCCGATACATAAGGGGTACCACTAGCCGTTTCTCAATCACCCCCGCCTCAGGTAAATCTCTGGCTACACTTTCCTTATACAACCTTCCCTGTTCCCAAAACACTCTTTCTTTATCAGACTCAGTGGGAGGACTGCCTGCTAGGCACCTCAGTGTTTCCAGTGTAGTGTCAGTCTGCTGTGCTTGTTGAAAAGCCTGGCTTCTCACTTGCTGCTCAGTGTCTGGTGACAAAGGTAAGGCGTCTGTAACTGCATGTGCTGGAGGGAGGGGGGTTAGAGGGGGAGTTTCTGGGTCAGAGGGACTTTCTACCTCTCTCTCAGGAGTTAATTGTGAGGACCTATCCTTCTCTGCTTGCCTGCGTGTGACCACTGACACTGAGGAAATAGTTACATCCCCTACCTCCTTGGATACAGACAGTTTACCTAGATTGGATACAATTGAGCAATCATTTTCCGTCTCACATCCTAGTTTTCAGATTTCAGATACAACTGAACAAACATTTTCCCTGTCACATCCTGATACCTGGGAAAAAACATGGTTAAGGTCAGAGTCCACAACATCACTACTAGCAACATAACGAGATAACATCCTGCCTAAATCAGTTCAAAGCAAAACATTGGTAGGAATATTGTCCGATACCCCGACTTCCCTTAGACCTCTTCCAGCACCCCAGTCCAGATAGACCCAGGCCATAGGCACAGCAGGGTGTATTCCTCCCACCCCTTGCACAACAATAGTTTTCCCTGGAATTATATCCGATGACCCCACCAACTCTGAACGCACCAGGGTAACATCAGCACCCGTGTCTCTTAACCCCACAGTTACCTTGTCACCGACAGTGACCGTTTGCAGATTGTCATTCCGGCTCACTTGGGATCCCGCAACACACAGGACAGCTGGAGCAGACCGGGGAGGAGGTGGTTCCACAGTGGAGGCTGTAGATGTCTTTCGGTCTGGACAGGCGGCACTGAGGTGCCCTGTCCTGTTGCAAATAAAACAACGGCGGGTGTCTCCCTGAACAGGCTTGGCCTCCACCCTCCCAAAAGATGAAGAAACAACAGCAGGTGAAGGTGCTCCTCCGGGCCGCTCCCCTTTACAGGCAGACTGTCCTGGCACAAAAGTTCCTCTTTTAGCTGCAGGGGCCCGGGTGACAGTGTACTTGTCAGCCAGTCTAGCTGCTTCCGCAGATGATGCAGGGTCCCGATCCACTACCCATTTCTTTACATCAGCTGGGCACAAAGTCAGAAACTGCTCCTGGATCATCAAATCTTGCAGAGCATCAAAGGTGGTGATCTGTAGCCCTCCAACCCACTGTTTGAAGGAAGCACACAGCTGGGCCACAAGTCCTGAATATGTGTCAGAGGCACTGCGTTTTAAATCTCTGAATTTCTGCCTATGCGCCTCTGGGGTGATGTTAAAACGTTGCAACAGGGCACTTTTGATTGCCTCATAATTTCCGTCCATCTCAGGTGGAAGATCTGCAAAGGCCTCTAATGCTTTACCTCGCAAACCAGGGGTTAGATATTGTGCCCACTGATCTTTGGCCAGTCCATACTGTCGGCAAGTCTTTTCAAATCCACGCAAAAAAGTATCCAAATCCCCATCTTTTTCCAATACAGGGAAATTCTCAGGTCGGGGTCTGCTAATACCAGCCTCTCTGGCTTCTGGCTGGCGTTTGAGCTTGGCAAGCTCCAGCTCATATCTCCTCTCTGCCTCTTGCTCGGCAGATTCTCTTTCTGCCTGTCGCTCTGCTTGGCGCTCCGCTGCCTCCATAGCAGCACGCCTCTCCTGACGGTCAGCAGCTTCCTTCTCCTGGAACTGCTGTATGAGTTGCATTTTAGTTGTAATGTCCGCTGGGCCCAAATATTTTAGGGCAGTTTGCAAATAAACGTCCATAGCAGTGTCCACACATGAACCATTAGAATCATCCGAAATTGACAGTCCCTGGTTTTGAGGAATACCCACAGTCAGGTCCACTTCTGAGTTCTGGCTATGCTCTTCCTCGGACACAGCTGTGAGTTGCTGATCCCTCTGCACAAGAGCTTCAATCAATTGCTCCTTGCTTTTGCCACTGGTGGGAATTCCTCCATCCTCACAGTCTGAAATCAGCGCCTCCTTTGTCAAGCGTTTATATGCAGCCGCCATCTCCTCCGCTTAATGCCAAATAAAAAAAAGATAAGAAAAAAAAGAGAAGGGGAGGGAAAGAAACAATTGCTGTATGTCTTATAATGTTTTAAGCATTGAGTTCAGTCTCTGGTGAATTAGTCTGTATTTCCTCTCTCAGGGATCACACACCCTAATTCAATTAAGTTTTTAAAAAATTAAAAATATATCCCACAAGCTTGCCACGAATTTGTCACGAACAGCACTCACCTGAGTCTGCGTGACGCTTATGTGACACAGGGTCAACCTCAAAGACAACCACCTGGTCTGTCTAAAATGATTAAATACTTCCCTATCTATGCCACACACTAGCTTTGCGATACTTATTACCACCACCAAGGTTTGTTCGGATAAGAGCTGACACTCTTATTTAGGAAGCCTTCGGTTCTCCCTAGCATTAATCCAACACAATTTACTTTAATCAGAGTTCACTTAAAACCACAAGGTTTGCACAGTTTCAATTAGGTAGCGTCTGGACCAAACTGTCACGTGAATTCATAAGAACACAGAGACTAGAACTTATTAAGTGTAATTTAATATGGAAGATACATCCACAATGCTTAAGATAAAAAGATAATAAAATGACATACACATATATTGCAATTGTTTCTTATAAAATAAAAAGGAAAAAACACAGAATTGATACCTCACTTAGAATCAAGTTTGTGGTGCCGGGAGGAGCAGAACAAATGGGACTTCTCCAATTAAATGACTCCCTTAGAAGAACCAGGAGTTACATTTTCAGTACAGTTTTAAAACCCAGCTACAGGACCCCCCCCCCCCCAGCACCCCTTTCCTGTGAGGTTAGAACCAACAGGAGGGAAGAATGCAAATTAGGGTCTTATGACTTTGCTGTTTGAATACCTTTAAGTCAAGTTTTCTTTACACCGTCCTAACTTTGCAACAGTATGGTTTACAAACATGATTTTACCTTCACACACCAGGTCCTAAGTTTCCCTTCATCTGCATACCACACATGCCTCTGGTATGTATGATATTGGAGAAAATGATATGATATTTTCCTGTGATCTTATTCAGCTTGAATCTGTCATTAACATACAACCCAGTCTCTGTAGTCGGCATGTCTGGGGCCTCCCAAACAGGTGTGATATTTCATAAACTTCATACCACAGATTCCTTCTTCCGCGCACAACCTCTCCTCATGTACAATCATACCTCTTACCACTAGTAAATAAAGACACCGACAACTTCAGCTATGGCTTAAAAAAGGTCACAGTTTATTAAATGTATAAACCTGGTGGGGCGAGAGCACTTGCTTTCAGCTAACTAAATAAAAGCTAAACCAAACAGTGTACGGCCCCCCGGCCTACCACTGATACCGGGACCTAGTCCCTTACGATTGGCCGGTGCTAAATCTGGCGTAATAGTGACCACATCACTTCAGGGCTCACGAATGAATTGCCGTACAATGCAGAACACAGGGTTCCCGTACCGGGTAACCACGAACCAAGATGCTTCGAAGTATGTGGTGGCATTACCCAATCAGCGATAGCACCGTACGCCCGAGTTGCCAACTGCAAGGGCTCTCCTGCTTAACCTTACTTACTCTGTGACTACCAAACCTTATAATATAACAAAGAAAAAACAAACAACAGGGTGGGTGGGAGGGGATTTCTGCGACGGAAGAGACCCAGCATCCTCTGCGTGAGAATATATGGGCACACAAACCTAAACACTCCCACAGGATTCTATTGGCTGGAGGTGACCAACAACTTAACCCTCAATGGGTAAGTGCTATGCCTCTGAACATGTGGATAAGTTTAAGGACGTTTGGCTTAATGTGCCTCACTTCTCATAAACTTCATACCACAGATTCCTTCTTCCGCACACAACCTCTCCTCATGTACAATCATACCTCTTACCACTAGTAAATAAAGACACCGACAACTTCAGCTATGGCTTAAAAAAGGTCACAGTTTATTAAATGTATAAACCTGGTGGGGCGAGAGCACTTGCTTTCAGCTAACTAAATAAAAGCTAAACCAAACAGTGTACGGCCCCCCGGCCTACCACTGATACCGGGACCTAGTCCCTTACGATTGGCCGGTGCTAAATCTGGCGTAATAGTGACCACATCACTTCAGGGCTCACGAATGAATTGCCGTACAATGCAGAACACAGGGTTCCCGTACCGGGTAACCACGAACCAAGATGCTTCAAAGTATGTGGTGGCATTACCCAATCAGCGATAGCACCGTACGCCCGAGTTGCCAACTGCAAGGGCTCTCCTGCCAAGCTGACGACCTTAAAGGTCAGACAGCCCGCCACCAAGTGACCTAATGACCTCAACCAAAGACAACCCAATCTGCTCTATGAACAAATCATTCCCTACAACCGACAAATGTACCCCGTCTTGCCTATATAAATGAACTTTTGTAGCTGTGATCAAAGGATGAGGAATAACCACCCCTCCCAGGGACTGCAACGTCTTTCTCGCCATTCTATTGGCTTTGGAAAGCAGTGTTTTCATAATGGCCATCGATATGGGGGACCTCCACCTAAGCCTAGGTATAATATTAGACCAGCATATGCGCACTTGCGGCCAGTAAGCCTGAATAGCGCGCAAATCTTCTCTTATTGCTATAAAAAGATCAAGGGACTTCCCTTTACCCAAATCGTTACCCCCTAGATGCAACACTAAAACGTCTGGTCTTCCTTCACTACACTCCAATTTCTTCAATAAAGGAATAAGAGCACTCCACTGCATACCCCTATAACCAAACCATTTAATTTGAAACGAATCAGGTATTACTGAACCTCTTACCTCCCTATCGTGCCTGGATGCCCAGTACACATAGGAATGACCTACCAACCATATCTGTCCCTCTCGATCCGATGGACCTGTAAATAAAATCCGCATTAAAACCAGATCGCACACCACGATCCTCCTGATCCATCAACCTCAGTTTACAACTCCTTTACCTGCCACCTTTACCACTCCTCTGATAAAACCTCTTTCCAACCACTTACCATTCCAATATCAGCTCCATATCAACCGTAACCACATATCATATATAAAAACATTCTTTCAACAAACCTTCAAATAATATTATAAGCCTACAATAACAGTAAAGTGATATGGGGTTTAAACGTTGACCCAGGTGGAGGTAAACACCCAACCATTCATGGAGGCGCACCACTAATCAGGCCTTGATCCAGAAAGGATGAGAAAAATCCCTCCACGCCCCCGCTAAAAGCGACGAGCAGAGGAGCCCTGGGCTAACGTACAACGAAGGGGGCTGCTAGCCTAGCTCAGGTCTAACATATTTCTTATAAACATCAGACTTCCATCTACCTATAGACTTAATTGCAGATATAGACGCTCCTCTCCCAGCCGCTGCAGTAGCTGCCCCAATCCTAAAGGAGTGGGTACCGTACAACTCTGGGTTCAAACCAACATGCTTCAGCGTAGCTTTAAGTACTGCATTGAACTGAAACTTGGTCAATGGAGCCCCATCCGCATGTATCAACCATGGCTCAGATCCACTGCGTCGGACCCCCTCCAATCTGGAGCATAACATAAACGCACAGATACTCTGGTCCTCATGAGCTTTGATCGACATCCAATACCCTTTGCTCATTTGATCCGTCTTTGATCTGAGAATCTTACAAGAGAGGACATTATGTGCAAGTAAAACATGCCTGGCCATTAGCGCATTGCCGATAACATGTTTAGAGGGGGAAACCAATTCGCTGACTCTGAACGCGCCAAAAAAGGCAAGTGAAAATGCAGTACTAAACAACAGGGTTTCATAATCTGACTTTGTAACACTAGCCAGCGCAACTATCAACTGCCTCAATAGACTCGTCTCTATGGGCCTGCGATGATCCTCGACTGATGGCTGCTCCCTCGCCCAACCTCTCATGGCCCTTGATATAAGAAAACCCTTTGTTACGTCATTAAACCCATATAAACGGGCCATAAAGGAGATGCCCGCTAACATGGAGGACATAGCCGCCTTAGATAAACCCTCCTTGAAACGCTCCCAAATAAAAGCGTCTATATCCTCTTTCTGACCTCCATCTTGTCGACCCTTTGATTCCAGAAATCTACACCACTGCTGCCAGGCTGCCTGATACACTCTCCTGGTAGAAGGGGCCAACGATCTTACAGCTAGATCTTGCAAGCCTGTTCGACAATCTGCCAGATAGATGGGGGACACGGGGAGCCAGTAAGCTTAGCTTGAGGAGCCAAAATTCTAAACCTTGTCCATTGAAAGCGCGATAAGGCATCTGCTATGTTATTGTTTACGCCTGGAACATGCCTAGCGCTAAAAGTGATGTCCTTGTCCAGGCAACGCAGCACCAAATGTCTTAGTAAGGCTATAGCGGGAGGAGATGAAGAACTCTGCTTATTGATGCACTGCACCACCCCCAGGTTATCACACCAGAAAACGACTTGTTGACCTACCAGCCTATCGGCCCACAATTCTACCGCAACCACAATGGGAAAAAGTTCCAAAACCAGCAGGTTTTGAACTAACCCTCTAAGCCGCCATAGATCGGGCCACAATGCAGCACACCACTCCCCGTCAAAGTAGGCTCCGAATCCTGTCGAGCCCGCTGCATCAGTGTACAGGTTCAGCTGCTCGTTAGAAGCGATGGGACTAGGCCAAATACGAACCCCGTTAAATTTAACGAGAAATGACAACCAAATGCGCAAATCCTGCCTAATTTCCTGCGACAGTGTCACCCAAGCATGAGGACGAGTGAACCCAATGATTGCCATTTGCAGCTTCCTGCAGAAAACCTTCCCCATGGGTATTATTCTGCACGCAAAGTTAAGAGACCCTAAGAGAGACTGTATGCTCCGCAACTTCAGGGACCTAGAACGCATGGCCATTTGAATTAAAGTCGCCAGCTTGTTAACTTTTTCCAATGGCAACCGACAACATCCTTTAACTGTGTCAATCTCTATGCCTAGAAACGACAGGCAGGTAATAGGTCCCTCAGTCTTGCCCTGAGCTACTGGAACCCCTAAAATTGAAAACAGATACTGCGCATCGCGCAATACGTTGGAGCAGACTGGGGAATTGGCTGGCCCCATGAAAAGGAAGTCGTCCAGGTAGTGAGCAATACCCGGATGACCAGATCCTGCTTGCACACACCAGTGAAGGAAGGAACTGAACTTTTCAAAATAAGCGCAGGAAATAGAACACCCCATTGGGAGGCATAAGTCTACGTATATACCGTCTGGAAGCCTAAAGCCCATATAATGGAACGACTCTGGATGCAGGGGTAACAACCTAAAAGCCGATTCTATGTCTAGCTTTGCTAACAACGCCCCTTCCCCAAATGATCTAACCAACTCCAATGCTTCCTCAAACGACTGGTACAACACTGAACTATCCTCCGGGTCAATAGCGTCATTAACTGAACTTCCTTGGGGGTGCGACAGGTGTTGTATCAATCGATACCTCCCCGCTTGTTTCTTTGGGACTACGCCTACCGGTGATAACACTAAATCTGCCAAAGGAGATACTTCAAACGGCCCTGCCATGCGACCTAAAGACACTTCCTTTTGAACCTTCTCTAACAAAATCTCGGGAAAAGTATAGGCAGACTTCAAATTCTTGGCAGCCTGGGCGCACACAGCACCCTTGATGGGTAAGCTAAAACCATAACTAAATCCTCTAAATAAAAATTCTGCTAACTGTTGGTCAGGGTGAAGGCGCAACCATCTAGCCAAAGCTTGCACCTTCACTGGTGAACGTGCTTTACTGCTTAGCACCTGACGCCTGCCCTCCTCTGCCTGCCCCTTCTCTACTTCTTGTGCAATCCCGAGCCGGGTGAGTCCCTCTGCATAGGGTGCAAATGTGCTTGTATTTGCAAGCGACTCCCCTTGTACATGTACCGCTATTGAAAGCGAAGCATTTATTGCGAGCGGGAAAGGAGGCCCCCTGCCTCCCCGGCCCTGGAAACCTGGGCACGGCGTTACTTCTCAACTCTGAAACTGAACGTCTAACCATATCCATCCATGTTTCAACATCCTTGGTACCAAACGGGATGTCCCTCTTACCACTCAACCTTTCTCTGAACACCTGATCATACTCTCTCCAGATAAATGGGGCATCTGACTCGTACATCACTGTTATCATATGCAGATAACGCAGAATATCACGCATGGCATCCGGTCTGGTTTCCAGATATACCGCGGCAAATGAGCAGAAACCTGAAATCCACTTGGTAAACGTTTTGTATGTCTCCTCACCCATACCTCCTTTACTTGCTGCCTTTTCTAACTCTTTTTTCGCACGCCCCGTGATTGAAAAAATGTCTACATAAAAACCTTTGTTTATTCGGTCTCTTATGCATGGCCTAATACCGGTAGTAAGCCCTGTGTTAGCGCAACGCACTTTGTCACTGCCATCACCTCCTTCTTCATAAGCAGGTACTGCGTCTCCTGAATTCCTAACCCCTTTTGCCCCGCCAAAATGCTGTTGCAACACTTTCATGAGCTTGCGCGGCCCAGCCTCTGTGTCAGATTCGTTGCTACCCGAGGATGACATGGGAGGACTACATGAATGAGCTACCGGAGAAAAACAATTTAAGTACTCACCGCTGCTTGCTGCTTCCTGCCCGGACGCAGGCGAGGCCTCCCTGGTTCCGTGCGACGTTGAAGTACCGCCCTGTGGACCCGACTCGACCCGACCATCAGCGGAAACACACTCGCCTCCTGGCATACCCTGTAATACTGAATGACAAGACATATCAACAGCGGGACTGCTCCCTTGTAAATTCACCCCCGCGCCCACCGCCCCACTGTTAGTACTGGGAACTTGGCCCGGGAATGGTACTAAGTTGAAACCAGGCGGCATAGGGAATTGGCTGGACGGCGCCTGTGATTGACAGGCAGAAGTCTGCATCATTTGAAGGTGGGCACTATGTACGGTAGCGGATATCGTGCCAGCATAGGGGGTAGGCAAAGACATGGGAAAATTAGGAGGGGGGTAAGGGGCGGACCATTCCCCAATGGCATCACCTCTGAGCGGCATCCTTTGCTGAGACTGCGTCTGCGTACGAAACTCAACCTGTGCGGGCTGGGGAAATGGGCTTCGTAACGGTAGATAGGAACCGGGACCAACTAATGTCTGAGAAGGCATATACCATGTATGCGGTTGCGCCTGACTATGCAACACATTTCCCACCTGACCAAGCTGTGGGAACCCTGTCCCGTTATTGTGCCAGGCTGTCGTGTGAACCTGAGGGATGGGCTGGGTAGGGGGGAACGGGGTAAATGAGGAACCGCTAACATCCTGTGAGAATAATAAAGGAGACATTCCCTCCGCTTGAAAGTTAGAGAAGGGGGGCTGTGAGTTAAGAGCTGCCCTCTTCCTAGCCTGATACTGAACAAAACTGTCTTGTGATTGTACGTTTTGGTGCAACCTGGGGTCAGGTATCTGAGCAGGCAAAACCAGATCCCTCGCAGGCTGAGACACAGGGATTGGCGGTGGAAAGCATGCCAAAGACATGAGAGGTGGGGCGCTGTTGGGCCTCGTGTTCTGCGGCTGCCTCCGCACCACAGTCCCTACTTCTGACCGGGCATATGATGGGCCGACTTCCTTACCCTGGTGCCTTTGAGCCACGGGCCTCTGTTCTCTTCCCCCCGCCCTTGAAGGGTTAATAGTGCATCCTCTACTGTTTTCAGCAGACCGAGCAAACACCAGAGAGGGAGACCCTCTCCTTGCCGTGCTCTGTCTGACCCTGTCTGGAGCTGTAACGCCGGAGACTGGCTGCACAGCCTCTCTCTCTGGCGCATGCGCCCTCCTATCAATGGCCGCCGGGGTTGCGCCCTTCCCCCCTGCTGAACGACCGCGGCGGGAAGAGCGTCTAACCCTTTCTCTTCCCCGCCCGGCCGCACTAGGTGCTGCGCGCTTCGCCCCGCTGCTGCCTCGGCGTGCAGACATAGTGTCAGCGCCGGAGGAAACAGCGGGCATCTGGGCTGTAGAGGAAGCGGGGGGGACATTGCGGGGAGGAGAATCAGCTCCCTCCGAGAATCTAGAGGGGGCAGGGGCACTTCTCTTCGGGCGGGACATGTTTTATGGCCAAAATACACTATGCAGGGAAAGAATTAGGCGATGGAAAGGATAAAGGCAAAATAAAGAAATAAACTGGGAGTTTAAATTGGGAGTAATGGGAAGCAAAATAAACCGAAATAAACAGCAGTAAAAGTAAAGAAACAGCAGTAAATACAATCCCACTGTCTATATCAAGCTTCAATTCCCACCACTACCGCAAAAACAGCTAGAAACACAGTTGAAACACAAAATGCAGCTACTCAGCCTGACACAGCTATTCCCAGGGGATTTCTGCGACGGAAGAGACCCAGCATCCTCTGCGTGAGAATATATGGGCACACAAACCTAAACACTCCCACAGGATTCTATTGGCTGGAGGTGACCAACAACTTAACCCTCAATGGGTAAGTGCTATGCCTCTGAACATGTGGATAAGTTTAAGGACGTTTGGCTTAATGTGCCTCACTTCTCATTGTCTAGCAAGAGATTTCTTCAAAGGCCTTCACATTTGCGTCCTGCCATACATGGTATAAGGTGCTACCCTTATCTACCACCCCCCCTCTGGGTAGTTTATCATCCACAAAACCCCTTGATCTAACAGCTTCTAAGAGAACCATGTCACACTATCTCTAGGAAGTAATTCACAAACATATAGTGCAGAATTACGCCTAAAAATTAGCTTGCACATGACAATGCCCATGGATGCAGTGGGGCTTAAAGACACCCCCCTGTAGGCGATGGGCCGTCACCTGGTCCTCTGGCCAAGAGGCCGGCTGCCTGGAGCCCGAGTTGCTAGATGCCCAAAAATGCATTGTGGAGAAAGAGGCACCTGTGCACAGAGTAAGGCCCTCTGCACCTTTAATTTTTAGGCAGCACCATTTTTTTCGCCCTAGCCTGTTGGCCGAGTGCAAGCATCATTTTTATATTTCCGTCCGAAAGGCTGGGGCCTTATGGCACTTATTTATTTATTTATTTATTACACTTGGTACCAAGCACTTTTTTGATTATGTGTCTTTGTTTTTGCCACATTTGGTAGGGGTTTGGGTATAGGATCTTATGGGCGACCCTCTTTACCCAAGTCATCTGAGGCTCCCTCCTTTTGGAGGGAGCCTTTTATGTCGGTGATATAAAGGGGCCCTCCCTAGCTTCAGCAAAGGAGGGGCTAAAGATCTCCCTTTTTTTCCCTCTCTGGGGCCTTTTGGCTTCTACGGGATGGGGAGGCACAGGGCCCTTTCCCTTTTGGGAAGGGTCCAAAGTCCCAATTCCCCAGCACAGTTTGCACTGCACCGGGTGATTCCGAGTCATGTACCTCGGAAATAAAAAAAAGTAATAATAAAAAAAGAGTAGGGTGGTATTGGTTCACATTATGAGAGGGGGTCTCCATGCTCATTGCCCCCCCCCCACCATGCTCTAGTGGGAGCCTGCTTCTAGCTGTAGCGCTGGTTAATGATTGGGGAGAGGAACTTCTTTAAAGAAATGTATATCTATATATTTAATTAGACATTGTAACAATAAATGACAGTATGAAAGAAACAGTACTAGACTCTGGTTCAATGGGTTTATTGCGAGCTCCTGCAGATGGTATGGATCTCCTGTGCGAGCTCCTGAAGATGGTATGGATCACCTGTGCAAGCTCCTGCAGATGTATGGATCTCCTGTGCGAGCTCCTGCGGATGGTATGGATCTCCTGTGCGAGCTCCTGCAGATGGTATGGATCTCCTGTGCAAGCTCCTGCAGATGGTATGGATCTCCTGTGCGAGCTCCTGCGGATGGTATGGATCTCCTGTGCGAGCTCCTGCAGATGGTATGGATCTCCTGTGCGAGCTCCTGCAGATGGTATGGATCTCCTGTGCGAGCTCCTGCAGATGGTATGGATCTCCTGTGCGAGCTCCTGCAGATGGTATGGATCTCCTGTGCGAGCTCCTGCAGATGGTATGGATCTCCTATGCTGGTGCAGATGTTTTAGAGGGAGGTGCAGAAAGTATAGGGTGCTGGGTCTTCTACCCGGTTAGTCTGACTCACAGGTCCAGTTCTTACGTCATCTGATACGGTGTAGATGTCCTGCTGCAAGGAAGCAGTGACCAACAGGAGAGGTCGTCACTCTCTGTAGAGATCCATACGTCCCAGCTGGAGCTGGAACGAATGGGTCTCTACAGAGAGCGACAACCTCTCCTGTTGGTCACTACCTCCTTGCAGCAGGACATCTACACCGTATGGACTGGGGGACAAGGAGAAGACCAACCAGGTAGAGGAGCCTGCACCCTTTCTCCTGATGGGACAAGCTATTATATGGGAACTGGGCCCTCAACCTTGATAGCAAGGTAGGGCCTCAGGATTAACTCCATAGTCTCCATCATCCCTCTTGTGCAGCTCCTGCAGTTGGTGGTAACGGTCGCGTATGTCTGCAGGAGCACATAGAAGAGCAGGAGCAGAATGCCAGACAGGAGCAGCAGCTTGCAGGACCAGCGCATGAGATTGCAAATGATGTTAAATAGCAATCTGAAAGAGAAACTATGTTATAGCGATGAACAGTTGCAATCATTTTGAAATAATAATAGGAGAATAATTTACCTCAGTCCTGCAATGCTGCTCCTTTTCTGCTCTTTACGTTTTACAGCACTTTTCATCTGCAGTTGCCGCTCCTAAAGGAAAATCAGTGGTGGGATTATGAGGAATACGACACAAGATCAGCCACTTAAGTTAGGGAAGTCAGAGTTGGCCGGCCATGCTACGATATTGACCATTTGGTCCCATATTGCAGCAAGTTGCCCCAAAATGAACAGCACATTATTTGCTAATAATCCAATTGAAATCAACTAGTTCAATATCCTGCATGGTTAGGTGTTTCTGGTCATCACCCAACTGTACTAACAGACCCTAGTGTAAGCCAGAGGTAAACTGGCTGCTTGGCCAGAGTGCCTGGATCTTGGCCACAATTTTGTTGATGGTGGTCTTGCTGCAATGTACCCCCAGCTTAGAGAGCTTACAGCCTGTAGGGAAAAGAAAGAGAAGTCCTTCCTCATGGTAATGACTGTAACCACCAGGTATCATGCTAATCACTGCCATTGCTGGCCTCCTGCTCCACGTCAATGCACTATACTAGTGAGAGCTCTGGTGTGGTGCAGGAGACCTGGTGAGGTAGGGTCAGAGCACGTATGTTATTAGCACACAGAGCGTCTTAGCTATCTGTCGCTCTCCTGGGATGGGAACCTTTCTTTCTGATAGAAGATGTTTAGTAGTTACAAAAGATGACCTGTGACAGAGGTGGCAGGTACAAATGTCTTACTGCTGACAGTAAATATGATCTCACTTTATATAACATAGAGGAAGGGGCTGATGACATGGACTCACCAGTTCAGCCATCACAATCTCTGCAGGATCTTCCGCAGCCTCCTCCACAGGTTTCATCCTGAAGGACCAGAAAATATTATTATTTAAACTTATGTCTTCTATTCACAAGAGTTACTGATACAGTCCATGGTCATAGTTCCTATCTGGAGGTTTCTCTTATACGATTTTTTTAATGTAGGATGAGCAACAATTTAACAGTATATAATAGATATTTCTGGAGTTTTTAGAAAATTACAGACAGAGCCTGAATGCAATTAATAGAACAGTATAGACAGATCCTGTCTGGAGTCACCAGTACAGGACTTAAAGACTTCCTGATATTTCTATTACAGTACGGACAGCACTGATTATATACACAAATGTTCCTCTTTAGAACCGTATAGAATGTATGTGTACATGGAATAAACCATATAGATACTAACAGAGAAGGTGCTTCTGGCTGCGGCTGCCACTCCCGCAGGTTCCTGTTGATAATCTAGGGAAAGAGACACAGAGTGAAATAAATTATACACAACAAATCTTTAGGACAAGTTCCATGGGACTCGGATAAGCCGGCCACAGTCTGTCCCCGCAGGTTATTACCAGATTACTATACATTTTACAGCAGAACGAGAGAAAATAATTTAATGGAAAAATTAACAAATTGGTCTTAATAAAAAAATATATATTTTGATTTGGTCTAGAAATTTGTCTTGAAGAGTTCATTTAGCAGCAACTTATATAGAACATGAAACAAGAACCCACTCTGATATTATGCAGGATTACAACCATATAAATATCACTCAGGTCAGACATCCAGTATGATCTCTATATCTGATATATCAGATACTGGAACGTGGACCTATTGTGGGACAACTAATCCAGACTATGAAAAACGTTTCGCCATTGATTACACAAAAACTTTAAGTGACAAGTCCCTGTCTGTGCTGTGATGCCCCGTCCTCCTTTACGCTTTATAATTTTTGCTGGTTTTCAGCAACTTGTTGTCACTGACTAATCCTAGTTTCCCCATTGGCCAAACTAAACTAAACGTATCCCGTGTTTTAGGTGGGTAATCACTGTCACCACCAAGCTCCATCACCAGCCTACCAGGAGCCGCTTACACTTCTCTGTGGGGTGTGGCTGCTGCAGCACCTCTTTGCTGGTTGCTAAAACCTTCTGACCGTTTACATTGGATTGGTACTGCCGGGTAGATGAACTCAGGTAGACAGGAGATGGAATAAATGGTAAGTTGTTGGTCCCAGGACACAGCTGGATTTTATAGATAGAGCAGAATATCTCTCACCCAGACTGACATTATTTTGTCCCTGATGTCTAGCACCATCTACACTGGGCCCCCCAGATCTCTATTGGACCACTGGGTGAGTGGAATCCATAAGTGTTAGACAGAGGTGGATGTAGGGGTGTATATGGTGGTATCGCCATATCGCCACTTCTCCTACTGTTTATACATAAATACATTACACATTTACATGTCTGTACACTTTACACTGGGCACACATGTAATAAACACAATAAAATATTTCCGGCAGCAAAGCACCTACTCCTCCATCCCGCCCGGCTATCAGTTACTACATACATGAGTCCATGTTATTTACTGGTCACACAGCTGTGTCATGTTCTCTCTGCACCTATGAACTGAGTGCCGTGTAAAATGTACCCTCAGCTCTGAAGTGGCGGCACCACGGGTAATGTAAGCAAAGCCACCACCTGAGCGCCACCTCTTTATAGTAACTGTTATACTGTACCTCCTGCTCTGTGGCCAGCAGCCGCAGCCTGGTGAGCCTACTCTTCAGGAGATCATTCTCCCGCATATAGCTGCTGAGCTGCAATAGAGAGAATTACATTTAGATCTGAGTATATGAATACGTAGCGCACACCATATTGTATATTTGTGTAACACATTGTGTAGTGCCCTCTCCTCGCACAAAGGGGCTTATTTGCAGGGTACGGTTATGTTGCTGCGCCGCTGTGTCCAAGTTTCTAGGAGGCTTTGATTTGTACCATAAATCAGACTATAAATGAACAGAATAAGTGCGGATAGTTCCCTGTCACTGTATTACATTATTTGGCAAACAGAAGACTACGTAGGGGATTTTTTGGACGGAGTAAACGTAAGACCACCTGGATGTCCTCTATTTTATTAAACAAATGACAGAATTTGACCAATTTTACTGTAACACTGTTTTACTGTAGAATTTTACTGTACAACTATTATTATATCTGGAGTTCTGTAGCATATTCTGATGTGATATTATATAAATATCTACTTATAAATCACTGCAGCCATTTATTCCAGAAATTATGACTTTTTATGCTAGTAAGGCCCAATGTGGGCATTAGATGGAGGAGACAGATTCAGCGCACTGTCTTGTAGGATAACGAGAACGATGGGCCCTGATACAATAGCAGTTAGGACACTGGGGCAATAATCCAGAGGACAGAGCGTCTCCATGCAAACTACTGTGGAAGACCTTGAAAAGAGATAAATAAAGCTCTGGGTTGAGAGCATAGTTAGTTGTCTACTCTCCCGAAATTTTCCGGGAGGCTCCCAAATTTCGTGGAGTCCTCCAAAGCTCTCGGAAGAGTAGGCAAACCTCCCGGGCCTTGAATTTCTGTATTTTATAGTAGGGGCGGGGCTATAGTGACGTAACGACATCGCAACGCCTCCTGCTACCCTCAGTCACATGATCTGTACTCTGGATCTCCTGGATTACAGATTTAAAAAGTAGGCAAATATGGTTGAGAGTGTTTATGTTCTATGAAATTGGGAGATATTACTACTTGATGTGTTTATATGAATACACCCGGGGTGATTGCTAGGTATATAATACACCCGGGGTGATTGCTGGGTATATAATACACCCGGGGTGATTGCTGGGTATATAATACACCCGGGGTGATTGCTGGGAATATAATACACCCGGGGTGATTGCTGGGTATATAATACACCCGGGGTAATTGCTGGGTATATAATACACCCGGGGTGATTGCTGGGTATATAATACACCCGGGGTGATTGCTGGGTATATAATACACCCGGGGTGATTGCTGGGTATATAATACACCCGGGGTGATTGCTTGGTATATAATACACCCGGGGTGATTACTGGGTATATAATACACCCGGGGTGATTACTGGGTATATAATACACCCGGGGTGATTGCTGGGTATATAATACACCCACGGTGATTGCTGTATATATTACAGTAATAAAGTGTGTAGACAAAGCTTCAGTTTTGGTCTTATGGGACACTTGCGAGGAGAGAGTGCACCACGGCTGTGACTATCATCACATTGGAATATTAAGTGATATAATGATGGACTGACCAGGCTTGATAGCAGCTCCTCTCTTCCTTCAAGGATGTCGCATTTTCTCTCCTGTCCAGGGAATAATGCAGATATAAGGTCAGTTTTAGAGTGTGAGAGAGAAATAAGAGAGAAAGAGAGACAGAGAGAGAGAGTGACAGAGGGCGAGAGAGAGAGAGAGAGAGAGAGAGGGTGAGAGAGAGACAGAGGGTGAGAGAGAGAGAGACAGAGATGGAGAAAGAGAGAGAGTGACAGAGAGTGAGAGAGAGACAGATAAATGTATGTCACACTTTCCGTACTTTTATTTTTCAGTACAGACAGTGGGCATCACATTATTAAACCCGTCTATAATGTGAATAGTAGGAAACTGAATCTGTACCGTGAGTCAGTTTCCAGCCGTTCGCATGGTGAGGGATATTAACCTTTTAGTGTCCCACTGCCACGCGGATGTCGGAGCAGGAACTGATGTGAATGTATATAGTCTCCGTAAGAGTAATGTGTATATGTTGCCGCTATATATATATATATATATATATATATATATATATAAATACATAAAGCGCTCCTGAAAGCTGGAGGCTACACATGAAGCGTGGGATCATGCACAATAACATGTCACACACATGGTTCATAGTATCACAATGGCCATATTCCAATCATACCTCCCAGATGTCCTGATTTAGGTGGGACAGTCACGAATTGACGCCATTGTGCCGCCATTCCACCAGTCGGCACGTTTGTCCCCAGACAAGTTGGGGGGTTTGTTAGAGAAGGGGAATTGGAGACAGCCTAATGCTTCAGAAGCGCTTAGCACGGCCCCAGAGACCGTCACACGCCCCTCAGCCTGGCATGACCACACCGTGTTGTGATTACCTCTGTACGTGTATGTTTGTATGTATACAAATGGTTATAGATAGTTGTCATACCAACTGCTGCTTGATCCACAGTTCTTCTGCCTCCACTTGCCGGCTCTCCCCCAGTTGTTTCCACAGGGTCTCAAGCTCATCATTATTCGACCTGGATAGACAAGTAGAGAATACATTCTTATTTACCTGCTTATTTAATATACACCAGTGCCAGACAAACAGCCAGGCATACTCCGATCGGTGAGCAACAGGAAACGGGATCCATGGTACAAATAACAATCAGTTACAGGTTGTGAGTGTGACAACTATGGGGGGAGGGCCCTTGACAACACCACTAGAACTTTGAAAAAAAATCCCACCCCGACCATAATAAGGGATTTCCTGTTTCAGC
The DNA here is from genome assembly GCF_038048845.1 of Mixophyes fleayi. Taxonomy (NCBI): domain Eukaryota; kingdom Metazoa; phylum Chordata; class Amphibia; order Anura; family Limnodynastidae; genus Mixophyes; species Mixophyes fleayi. The sequence continues at coordinate 117,118,554 of NC_134404.1, forward strand.
CGTTACAGGCATCACAGGACGCACCAGATTGGGTGAGTGCAGGTACGTTTAATTTTTTTCTTTTATTATAATATAATTTTAGCTTTTTGTGGCGTTATCACTTTAATGTTTGCTGATAATACAAATGTTTCCCCTTTGCGATAAGGTGATAGCAGGGTTCAGAAACAGCACGTAATTATGAGAGAGGCCATTAGCCGAAGGAGTTTAAAATCATGTGTTGTGAGCTGATAATGTTACTCACCACTGGGGGGTTTTAAGGCTGTAGTGTAATCAGCCAATTAGGAAGGAAGTGGGAGTGTCGTGGAAAGAATATATCAAGCAGTGTGAGAAGGAGAGAGCTTCCTGTTTCCTGGATCCGGAGAAGCTGCAGCATCAGGCGTAGTATCTGGCGTTTGTTTTGTTCTCTGTGCTCTTGTACTATTTTTGTGTCTTTTTCTCTCCTCTTTCCTTTCTCGTCCCTTGTCTTCCCTGTTCTGTTTATTCATCCCCTCACCCCCGTTTTCTTTCATTTCCCCCTCTACACCCGTTTCCCGGTCATGGCATCTTCACGGCCTAGAAGGTCTCGGTCCATCCCCGCCAGGTTTGCTGGTTCCCTCCCTCCTCCGGCGGCGCTTTCCGCGCCTTTTATACAGTCTGGCCCTTCCGTTTCAGCCCCCCTCTCTGACCAAGGTCAGCTACAAACTCCGGGTTCTCCCGGCGGGGACGCCCGCTCCAGCGGCGGTGCGTCCACCCGCAGGTCACGTGGCCCGGCCGCCGCGAGCGCTGCTCGCGGGATCGGGTCTGGTGAGGAGGTCCAGGGCTCCGGAGCGGGCGGCGAGGCCGCTCGTGTCCGGAGGCACGCGCAGGATCAGGCTGTCTGCCAGAGCCAGGGGCAGGGGATCCCCTTCCCCCGCTCACGTGGCGCTCTTTGGGTCACGGGGGCCATCTTTAGTATCCCCCTCCGTCGGAGCTCCAGTCATTGCCTCCGCAGGTTCCCCCGTGACTAATGTGGGATCTGTGGGGGACAGAGTGCAGAGTTCTGCAGAGCGGGCACAGGTGTCCCCATATAGAGGCCTGGGGCCTATTATTTTTGACCCTGTAGTTTCCCCGGGGTCACAAGTACAGGGGGCGGTGGTTGCAGGTTCTTTGCCCCCCTCCTTTTCCACCCAACATTTCTTAGGACAACTACCCTATACCGCACATGTGGGGGCCCAGCTGGTGCCATCTCTCCCCCCCCCTCCTTTCCAAGGGGTGATGCCCCTCAACTCCCTTCCCCCCCTTGCCCTTTCCCAGGCCAGAGACCCACCCCCCCCTCCCCCTCCCCCCTTCTTTTTTCTGGGGACGCTGTGTCTCAGGCGGGGGCGGTGATATCATCTAATAGGGCCCCTGGGTTGCTGGGTCCTGCCCCGGTTATGTTTCCCCCCGGGAGCGGGGGTGCAGCCTATCAACAATTCCCTTCTGTCTGTCCTTCTTCTACCCTACCCCTGGTCTCGGACCCAGCTGTTATATGGCCGCTTCAGCAGAATGTTAGTAATCTACCCAGGGCGGGGGGACATGCCTCCTCTTGGTCATTACCGTACCCCACTAGGGGCTATGGGTCTGTAGTTGAAGCAGGGAACTTGTGGTCGGCCCCTTATCCATCTTTATCTGGTCAGTACTTACATTCTTACCCCCAACCCGCCGGGGTTAATATATCGGGCGTTTCTGGTACGGATTCGCTTTCCCTTGTCAGACAATGGGGGGATAGGGACCAAGGGGTTCCCCCTCAGGCGGGTTTTCTAGGTCATCTCATGGTTCCCCCTCCAGGTTCGGCCCCGGATGGGGTATCGACTCAACAGGCGGGCAATCTGTCTTCTCCACGTGTTAACATTTCTTCTTATCCAGCTTCACAGGCGCAACCATCTTCGGGGACAGGGCGTGCAAGCATGGATGGAACGGGGTCGCAGATGCACCAGGAAGAGGCGGCAGGGAGCTCTACAGGGCAACAAGGGTCGCAGCAAGTCGTTTCGGAAGGCGTGGGCGGAGCGAGATTGGATCTGCAGGAGGGGCAGGAAGCGGCCGGTGAGTACGATGGTTCTACGATAAGCAACACTTATATGTCCAGTTCAAGCATAGCCACCACCAGTGATGAGTCAGCCCCATCTTCCCCCAGGCAGGGTCAGCGCAAGCTTATTAAAATCCTTAACACTCACTTCGGGGGAACTAAAAGGAAGAGCGTAGATCGGCGGGAGGCAGCGTCTGCCACTCCGGCTGGAGGTACCCTGGTTAGATGTGAGAACACGGCATTGTTGATAGGAGTTAGGCGCAGCATGAGGCACAAGATTAAGAAAGGCCATTATGTTGATATATTTGAGCTGACGAAGGTCGCACAAAAAGAGTTGGCAGCTGCGTGCGCGCGAGGGGGAGTCGGGGAGGATGCATACAGAAACTTTTCGAACTGGCTGACAGGGTATTGCGTTTTCTCAGCTTGTTATGTGGAAACTAGGCCTGATGCAATCATAGACGTATGGAAATATCTTCACCTTATTAATGAGATGCATAGTTGTGAACGCCCAGGTACCTGGAGGTTGTACGATAAGCTGTTTCGCGAGAAGGTGCACGGTCAGCTTTATATGCCCCTGGCTTTTAAGGATGTTGAGATCTGGTTAAGGTTAAATAGAGCCCAGGTGTGGGAGGTGAGCATGGGGTACGGTCCCCCTCAGTTAGCCAGGTTTCCGTATGGGGGGAGACGAGGTGCTCCCCAGTCTTCCAAAAACCGTTGCTTCGCTTTTAACAATTCCTCATGCGGGAGGGGGGATTCGTGCCGGTATAGACACGTCTGCACCAATTGTAGAGGAAGTCATCCCCTTAAAGAATGCCCTAGGGGCTCCGTCGGAGTCGGTAGGGGACGGGGAGGGGCGGGGGGTTCTGTCTAAAGCGGACTCCCCCATTGTATTCCCAATCCTCTGCAAATGGCTGGCCCTTTACCCAGATGCGGCGCAGGCCTCTTTTCTTAGGGAGGGTTTTCGCCTTGGTTTTCGTCTTCCCATAAATAGTGGGGTGGCGGGTACTGCCGCCAGAAACCTTCGCTCAGCGTATGTACACCCCGACATCCTAGCGGAAAAAGTAGGTAAAGAGATAGGCCTTGGTCGCATGGTGGGTCCTTTTTCATCCCCTCCCATTCAAGACTTAGTCATTTCCCCGGTGGGAATAGTACCTAAGAAGGCCCCAGGAAAATTTAGGTTGATCCAGCATTTATCTTACCCAGCGGGTAAGTCAGTTAATGATGCAATTGACCCCCAAATTAGCTCAGTGGTGTACCAGTCCTTTGATGATGCGTTAGCACTAGTGAGAGAATTTGGCAATGGTGCGCTTATGGCTAAGTTGGACATAGAATCGGCTTTTCGCCTCCTTCCGTTGCATCCAGAGTCCTTTAAATTTATGGGTTTTAAAATTCAGAACCATTACTATGTGGATCGGTGCCTGCCAATGGGCTGTTCAGTATCATGCGCATATTTTGAGGCGTTTAGTTCATTCCTCCATTGGTGTATCGGGGCAGGGACGGGACATCGCGGCATTGCGCATTATCTGGATGACTTCCTGTTTATAGGTCCGGCTAATTCCCCTAGTTGTAAGGAAACACTGTATGCTGCGCAAGCGTTATTTCGTGTGATGGGGGTGCCAGTAGCTGCGGACAAAACGGAGGGCCCGGCCACATGCCTGAGGTTTTTAGGTATCGAAATTGACACATTGGAGGGTTGTTGTCGTTTACCATCTGATAAAGTGGCTAAGTTACAATCCCTGATAGGAGAGGTCTTGGCTGTTCCATCTTGCACGTTGCGTAAAGTTCAATCGTTGCTAGGCTCTTTCAACTTTGCCTGCCGAGTAATACCCATGGGCCGAGTATTTTGTAGGAAGCTTCAGCTAGCAACGTCAGGCTTGCGTAGTCCCCATTCCCAGGTGCGTTTGTCGACAGAGATTAGGGAGGATCTAGGCATATGGAGTCGTTTTCTAGTGGTTTTTAACGGTGTAAGAGTATGGCCAGCACACGCAGTAGCTAGTACATCGTTGGATTTGCATACAGACGCATCAGGCTCGAAAGGTTTTGGTGCCTTTTTCCAAGGGGAATGGTGCGCGGCACCCTGGCCGCAGTCATGGAGATCCGAAGGCTTGGTGCGAAATCTGTTAACTTTAGAGTTGTTTCCCATCGTGGTGGCTTTGGAGCTGTGGGCTGTCCGATTGCGCGGCAGGAGCGTGGTTTTTTGGTGCGACAACTTAGGTGTGGTGCAGGCTATTAACAAGCAAAGCGCCTCCTCACGCACGGCGATTAATTTGCTCCGTGTCCTGGTGTTGAGGTGTTTAGAGTCTGATATTACCTTTCGGGCACGTCATGTTCCTGGCGTGGATAACCAAATAGCTGATGCTCTTTCTCGTTTTGAATGGCAGCGTTTCAGATCTCTGGCTCCACATGCAAGTTTAACCGGTTTACAGTGTCCTCCTTATGATTGGCAGATGGTCCTTTAGGGATAAGGTGGTTAGCAGAAGCGTCCTTGGCTCCGGCAACTAGAAAATGATATCAAGGGGCATGGGAACGTTGGTTGAGTTACTGCGCATCTTGCAACAGCGACACTTCAGGTCAGATTCCCTCCATTACGGGTTTTATGTGGAAGTGTTATAACGAAGGGGTTTCTAGAGCAAAGATGGGGTCCCTTTTGGCTGGTATTTCATTCACGGCTAAGTTGAACAGCGTGCAGGATCCCACAAAGTCATTTATCATAACTAAAGCGCTGAAGGGTTGGTCCAGGATTCAGCCTATGACTAGTGACACACGCCGGCCGATTGACGGGCAAATTTTAGCCAGATTGATTGCGGCGTTGCATAATTTAGCTACAGATGACTATGAGGCTTTGCTATTCGGGCTGGCTTTTTCAATGGCGTATCACGGTGCCTTTAGGGTTAGTGAGTTGGTAGCCAGATCTAAGAACGACAGAGGGGGAGCTTTGTTGTTTAGAAATGTTGTTTTACAACCTAATGTGATACGTTGTAAGATAGTCAAGTCCAAAACGGATCAGCTAGGCAGAGGTCATTGGTTAGCGATTACGGAACAGCAGGAAACATCTATATGCCCGGTCAAGCTGGCCAATCAATTCGCTAAAATTCGCCCCCCAGGGGAAGGTTTGTGGTTAAGTCATTCGGACAATACGCCAGTAACTAAATTTCAGTTTAGTGCTTTGTTAAAACGGGCCCTTGGGGAGGTTGGCCTTAACCCTGTTGAATATGGCACGCATTCTTTCAGAATAGGGGCGGCCACTGCCGCTGCAGCCAGAGGGGCATCTGTCAATGAGATTCAAGCGCTAGGGAGATGGAAGTCACAGGCCTATAAGAAATATATCCGGCCGGATAAATGAGCCTTGTAAGGGCTCTTACATATGGTCATGTTCTCTCCTTATGTCTCTCATGGTTCTTTATCGCTTTCATCTCTTCTTTTCTCATCTATCACTTGGTGACCCAGGGTTATGCTGCTCGCTGTGTTAAACGGGGGCATGGAGGGATTTTTCCTCTTGTTTTCCTTGGCAAGGCCTGATTAGTGTGTGTGCCTCCCGGGGTTTACAAGGGGTTTTTTACCTACATATGGGTTACCAATTTTCCATTTCAATTTGTTAAGGATTAAAGAATAAGGATAATTTCAGCTTAGCGAGACAAAATAGATGAAAATAAATAAATAAATAAACGAGACAAAATAGATAAAATCAATGGCTTCTAGATTTAAAGATAGGATCTTTTTTCCCTTTCCAATATTCGAATTTAGTTGGGGTGGCCCCTCTGGTAGGGAGGGGATACCTCAGCGAAGTGTTAAAATTGAAATAAAAATAAAAATAAAATAATAATATAGTTCTGTTTTTTAACACGGTTGTTTGGTGGATCATTTCTCAGATACGGTTATGATTGATGAGACTATTCAATTTGTTTTAGGTTTTTCGGTGAAGAAGACAAGGATATGGGTCGTGGGTCATTCATTTATCTTTTGGGCTGCGAAGCACAGGATAGCGGAGAGGTGGTCCGGTTTCACACACCCAGTTGACATCCGCTGGTTGGGTAAAAGGGGCATGGTATGGGCGGCTTTGATTCCCACGTTAGGGGAAGAAATAGAAGTACACGGTACCCCGGATATAGTGGTCATTCATTTGGGAGGTAATGATGTAGGAAAGGGCAAATCCCTTGATTTAATCATTAATATTCGTGAAGATCTCGCACAGATACATGCCCGATGGCCTTCAATGAAGGTTTGTTGGTCCAACATAATACCTCGATTGTCCTGGAGATCATCTATCCCCCCGGCCACATTGATAAAGGTGGTTAAAAAGATAAATGGATACGCAAGGCAGAACATTAGGGGCACGCAGGGGGTTGTCATTAGTCATCCTGGGTTAACGGTAGACAAGAGGCATCTTTTTAGAGCAGATGGGGTTCATTTGTCGCCAGTAGGAACGGTTTTGTTCATAGAGAGGATTTTTTCAGAGCTCAAGGGTTTAGTTTTTTCTTTAGGTGGCGGGCCGCGTGGTCCGTAGGGCACTCGGCTGTGGCAGGAGAGCATGGCAGTCATAAGGTTGTTAAACATACGGTACTTAATGTGTTGGCAATATAGCCTTGGTTCCCTCAATGTTATTAGACTCGTTGGTACTCTTGTAAGGAGTATCAGGTTTTTGCCTAGAAAGGGCTTGACCAGTTTGAGTCAGAGGGTATTGAGTTAATTTATAGTGTATAGTACCGGCCAATAGTTAAGGTGTTAACCTGGGTTGGTGGAAAGGAGGCGATCTTCCACCGTATTGGTTCATGTTGGTTTTAGCTGGCTGCCCTTGCTCTTCGCCACCTCTATAAAGAAAAAGGTCCAAATTGCTTATAGCTTTTGATAGTATTGATAGATAAAATAAAATAAAGATAATTAAAATAAAATAAAATAAACATATAATTTAAATAATATTAATGTAATAAAAGGACCTTTTTTATTCCAAACTTAAGTCGGTGTCCGTGTCTTTATTTTATGGTTGTATATGTGGGGATGTTTTAAACAAAGAGGGGAATGCATTTGAAGGGTAATCAACACTATGCATTTTATTATGAGAGAGGCCATTAGCCGAAGGAGTTTAAAATCATGTGTTGTGAGCTGATAATGTTACTCACCACTGGGGGGTTTTAAGGCTGTAGTGTAATCAGCCAATTAGGAAGGAAGTGGGAGTGTCGTGGAAAGAATATATCAAGCAGTGTGAGAAGGAGAGAGCTTCCTGTTTCCTGGATCCGGAGACCCACCCACCCGCCCTGGTTCCAGGTTATTGGTTATATTCCCTCGTCACGAGGAGCGAGGTTTTTTGAATGGCAGGAGAGCATGGCAGTCATAAGGTTGTTAAACATACGGTACTTAATGTGTTGGCAATATAGCCTTGGTTCCCTCAATGTTATTAGACTCGTTGGTACTCTTGTAAGGAGTATCAGGTTTTTGCCTAGAAAGGGCTTGACCAGTTTGAGTCAGAGGGTATTGAGTTAATTTATAGTGTATAGTACCGGCCAATAGTTAAGGTGTTAACCTGGGTTGGTGGAAAGGAGGCGATCTTCCACCGTATTGGTTCATGTTGGTTTTAGCTGGCTGCCCTTGCTCTTCGCCACCTCTATAAAGAAAAAGGTCCAAATTGCTTATAGCTTTTGATAGTATTGATAGATAAAATAAAATAAAGATAATTAAAATAAAATAAAATAAACATATAATTTAAATAATATTAATGTAATAAAAGGACCTTTTTTATTCCAAACTTAAGTCGGTGTCCGTGTCTTTATTTTATGGTTGTATATGTGGGGATGTTTTAAACAAAGAGGGGAATGCATTTGAAGGGTAATCAACACTATGCATTTTATAGAAATCATCTCTGTAAAGAGCAAATGATGGAATATTTACATTTAATTATTCACATTCAATGCAGTTTAAAATGTGCAACATAAAATAAAACAAATATTTAAACTTACATACAGGAAAGGAGAATCTACACTGGGCAGTGGGCTATATATTATTATCGAGGAGAGGACAGGTCACTGCCTCCCACAACTTCCACAAAATCATCTAATTAAATACTCTGTGCTGATGGGGCACCTGCTCCTTCTACTATATAATTCTCAGTCTGTGGCTTCCTGCTGCCTCCATTACCCATCCACACATCATGTCACTGCCCCTGTCACATGCAGTCCTGTCCTCACTGACACATCACTCATCTCCTGATATACTCTGTGCTGTGCTCTAAACATTAACAGGTTCTCTCATACTTATCACATGCACCTTCACAATTAGACCTCACCTCATAACTCCTGTAAACAGCTTTCAATTGAGAGACTTATGAAAAACACAGTGGTGTGTTTGACTTCTTCGCTCTCTCTGAGCTGCCTCTCTGCACTGTCCCTGGGCAGTGTGGTCACTCACTATGATGTCAAGTGCGTGATGTCACAGTGCGTGATGTCACCAGGGCCTGTTGAAAGAGGCAGACCTGATAAAATAGGGACACTGCTGTGGCAAATTATAATGGGGGGTGTTTAGGAGCTGCCCATCCAAGCTCAGTTGTGTAAGAATGACCTTGGAGTGTGGAGCTCAGCCTGTGTTCCAATGAACATGGGGATATGTTCTTAATGTGGGCAGCACGGTGGCTTAGTGGTTAGCACTTCTGCCTCACAGTTCTGGGGCCCAATGGGGCAGGGACTGATGTGAGTGAGTTCTCTGTACATTGCTGTGGAATCAGTGGCACTATATAAATAAATGGTGATGATGATGAATGTTCATTGTTGAATATATGGAATATATATCATAGGTGAAGGGGTTGCTGTATTTCCTGATGACAATTAAGGTCCAGGAAGGGCCCACAGTACATATTATGGAATTCAGAGTGAGACACATGGAGTGGGGTGACGTTATCTCCACCCAGAGTCCACAGGGTTTAATCCACCACATTAGAGAACTCTATATGGGCCCATTTCCAAAGAGGAAGGACAACTATGGCCTTACCCATATGCCCCGGCAGTCCCTGGTTATGTAGGACAGTCCCCACCAGAGTCATGGCTGCGTAGATAGGGGGCGCAGTTAGTTTTATCACGAGGAAAGCAGAAGGAATGATTATCAATGATTGGGGAGCGGGGATGTCTGACAATAAACATTGTTTACAAACTGCAGACTATGTGGGGTGTAATACATTTCCATTGGTCCCCCTTCACATAAGAACACTCCTACAGTGCTCCATTTATTCTGGGTTTTGGAACTGCCCCTATAAAAGCACTGTTTTCAGGTATACAGATTCACCTGTGTAAGGTGGAGAGAGAAACATCCAAACTTGTAACACATAACTAACCCCCCTTCCCTATTCATTAATTTCCACTACTTTTACATCCTTCGCCTAATATACTGCACGATGGCTCAGTGGTTAGCACTTCTGCCTCACAGCACAGTGGTCATGAGTTCAATTCCCGACCATGACCTTATCTGTGAGGAGTTTGTATGTTCTCCCCGTGTTTGAGTGGGTTTCCTCTAGGTGCTCCGGTTTCCTCCCACACTCCAAAAACATACTAGTAGGTTAATTGGCTGCTAACAAATTATTGACCCTAGTCTGCCTGTGTGTTATGGATTTAGACTGTAAGCTCCAATGGGGCAGGGACTGATGTGAGTGAGTTCTCTGTACAGCGCTGCGGAATTAGTGGCGCTATATAAATAAATAAATGGTGATGATGATGATATACTGCTCTGTTTAGACTTCTATATAATGTCAGACATTGCTGCTTTTTCTACCTCGCTTCTGGCAGACCCGGGGGCAGCTTGATGCTGGATTTCATTCCCTCTAGCAGAGGCAGCTTACTGGGGAAAACAGGTGCTTAATAATGATAATAATAATGAAAACGTGTTCTCACCATTAATGTAAATGTGCTAAACATGGACTTCTGAGTCCTTCTTGATGGTCATACCTGGAAACCGGAGCACCCAGAGGGTAGAACATACAAACTTCACACAGATAAGGCCCTGGATGGGAATTGAACTCATGAGCCCAGCGCTGATCATCATCATCAACATTTATTTATATAGCGCCAGCAAATTCCGTAGCGCTTTACAATTGGGAACAAACATTAATAAGACAATACTGGGTAATACATACATACAGAGAGGTAAGAGAACCCTGCTCGAAAGCTTACAATCTATAGGACAATGGGAGTTAGAAACACAAGGGCATGTGCTACATCATATTGCACAATGGACCAGCCAGACTGCAAAGGTAAAAGTACTGAGTGGGCTATGTGTGTTGCAATGTTGGTCAGAAGGTTGTTGTCTTGCGTTAGCAGTGTAGAGGATGGTAATAGGGTAATCTAGGGAAATTAAGATGATGGTTGAGGAATATCATAACCTTGTCTGAAGAGGTGGGTTTTCAGTGAACGCTTGAAGGTTTGAAGACTAGAGGAAGTCTTACTGTGCGTGGAAGGGAATTCCACAAAGTGGGTGCAGCCCGGAAAAAATCCTGTAACCGAGAATGGGAGGATGTGAGGAGAGTGGAGGAGAGACGTAGATCTTGTGCAGAACGTAGGTATCGAGTAGGGAGATATTTTGAGACAAGTGAGGAAATGTATGTCGGTGCAATTTTGTTGATGGCCTTGTATGTTAGTAGAAGAATTTTATATTGAATTCGTTGAAATACAGGCAGCCAATGTAGAGACTGACAGAGTGGCTCAGCAGAGGAATAACGGTTTGTAAGGAAAATCAATCTAGCCGTTGCGTGCAAAATAGATTGTAGGGGTTCAAGTCTGACTTTGGGAAGACCAGTAAGGAGGGAATTGCAATAGTCGATGCGGGAGATGATGAGTGCATGAATTAATGTTTTTGTGGTGTCTTGCGTCAGATATGTGCGTATTCTGGAAATGTTCTTTAGGTGTATGTAACATGATTTAGATATAGAGTTGATGTGGGGAATAAACGACAGTTGTGAATCAAGGATTACACCTAGGCAACAAGCTTGCGGGGTGGGATTTATATTCATGTTATCAACAGAAATAGAAATGTCAGGCAGGAAGCTTCTGTTTTTGGGTGGGAATATTATTAACTCAGTTTTTGAAAGATTGAGTTTGAGTTGGCGAGAAGACATCCAAGATGAAATGGCAGAAAGACAGTCAGTAATGCGAGACAACACAGGTGGTGAAAGATCAGGAGAGGATAGATAAATTTGTGTATCATCCGCATAGAGTTGATACTGAAATCCAAAGGAGCTTATTAGTTTTCCAAGAGAAGTGGTGTAGATAGAGAATAGCAGAGGACCTAGGACTGAGCCTTGTGGAACTCCAACTGATAGGTGTTAGGAACCCCTCCAGCCGACACAACATAGCCCGGAGTCTACTCTGCCAGTCAGGTGTTCACTGGAGCCCCTGATGGTGGGGACAGACTGGGCTGCAGACTGACAGAGGGTCGTGAAGTGTGCACCGGCTGGGGAGAACCCAGGCAAGCGGAGTGGAATCCAAGCAGAGGTCAGGGGCCGGCAGCAGACAACAGTACGAATATACAAGCTGAGGTCAGGGGTCACGAGCAGACAGGAAGGTCGGTATTCAAGCCAGAGGTCAGGGTCACGAGATTCACAAGCAAAGTCCAAATCTAAGCTAAGGGTCATACACGGGTAACAGTCCAACAGGTTTTCACCAATTTCAGGCAGCAGCAGAAACAGGAGCAGATTAAGCAGACAGGAACTGGACGCTATAACCGGCAGGGAGGCTAAGCCCTCCCTTCCTTATATACAGAGTTTGGCCATTCAGGGCTTAGCCCTGAAATACATCCCAGGTGCGCTACCCAGCTAAATTAGCCCGCAGGCTACACTAGCGCATGCGCCCGGCTGCCTCACTTGCCGGGGCGCATCGATTGTTATACACGGCGTCCGGCCGTTGCCTTGGCAACGGTCGGGCCCGAGAAACCGGAAGTGACGCCCCGGTCGTCATGGGGACGGCCGGGACGTTCACTGACACCGGAAGTGAGTCACGGCGGTGCCCAAGGCCGCCTCGGCTCCTGACAATAGGAAGTGGAGCAAAGGTGGATCCAGAGAAATTAACACTGAAAGAGCGATTAGATAGGTAGGATGAGAACCAGGATAGGACAGTGCCTTCAAGACCTAGGGATTGTAGCGTTTGTATGAGGAGAGAGTGGTCAACAGTGTCAAATGCAGCAGAGAGATCCAGGAGAATTAGAAGAGAGTATTGGTTATTATTTTTTGCTGTGATCAAATCATTGACAACTTTGGTCAGCGCAGTCTCTGTGGAGTGTTGAGAGCGAAAGCCTGACTGAAGAGGAGCCTGACTGAAGAGGATCCAATAGGTTGTTTGCTGTAAGAAAGTGTTTGAGGCGGGAGTAGGCAATTCTCTCGAGAAGCTTGGAGGGGCATGGGAGCTGGGAGATGGGGCAGTAATTTATGAGAGTTAGGGTCAGAATTCTGTTTTTTTTAAATGGGAGTAATCACTGCATGCTTGAAAAGTGCTGGAAAAATACTAGTAGAAAGAGATAGATTACAGATTTTAGTTAGAGGGGGAATGAGTACAGGAGACAGGGACATACCAATTTGAGAGGGAATGGGATCAAGAGGACAGGAGGTAGAGTAGGAAGATGAGAAGAGAGTAGAAACTTCCTCTTCATTTGTGGGATCAAATGAAGAGAGAGTGTCAGAGGGTGCTACAAAGGAATTGAGCAGATTGCTTGTCAAGGGAGATACCATTTCAAGCCTGATCTTATCAATTTTGTCCTTGAAATAGGAAGCAAGATCCTTTGCACTGATGTTAGTTGGAGGATTTGGGGCAGGAGGATTCAGAAGAGAGTTAAATGTGTTAAAGAGGCGTTTGGGGTTAGAAGCCTGAGCATAGATGAGAGATCGGTAGAATGCTTGTTTAGCAATGTCCAGAGCATTTCTGTAGGAGTGGTAGATATCAGTATATGTTATGAAATCATTAGAGGCACAAGATGTACGCCAGTGACGTTCTGCTTTACGAGAAAGTTTTTGTAGAGTTCGTGTTACTGTAGTGTTCCACGGTTGGCAACGAATTCTACGGGAAATATGTAGTGTCGCTGGAGCCACTTGATCCAGGGCAATTGCTAGGGTTTGATGAAAATGGGGTACTGCCCGATCAGGGGAGGAGAATGGAGAAATTGGGGAGAGAAGGTGTTGGAGAGAGGTGGAAAACTGTTGAAAATCAATAGAGTTGATATTCCTGCGGGTACGAGGAGGCTTGGAAGAGTTTGACACTAGGGAGGGTAAAGAAATGGGGGTGAACAAGTATCTAATAAGGTGATGATCCGAGAGGGGGAAAGGAGTGTTAAGGAAATCAGAAACTGAGCATAGTCTAGAGAAAACAAGATCAAGACAGTGGCTATCCTGATGAGTAGCGGATTCAATCCACTGGGAGAGGTCAAGTGTGGAGGTTAGAGAGAGTAGTTTGGAAGCAGCATTGGAACGTGGATTAGAAACAGGGATGTTGAAATCACCCATGATGATGGTGGGGATATCAGTAGATAAGAAGTGAGGGAGCCATGCAGAGAAGTGTTCAAGAAATTGATGGTGTGGACCAGGGGGGGCGATAGATGACAGCAACATGCATAGAGAATGGGTTAAAAATCCTAACAGCATGTACTTCCATAGATGTGAATGTGAGTGATGGGACACTTGGTATAACTGTGAATGTGCACTGTGGGGAGAGAAGTAGTCCAACCCCCCCTCCTTGTCTGCCTCCTGGTCTGTGGGTGTGGGTGAGATGGAGGCCACCATGTGAAAGGGCTGCAGGTGAGGCAGTGTCTGAATGCGTGAGCCATGTTTCTGTTATTGCCAGAAGGTTTAGGGTTGTTTAAGAGGAAGAGATCATGTACGGAGGTAAGTTTGTTACAAACAGAGCGTGCATTCCAAAGGGCACATTTAAAGGACTTTGGAAGAGAGGGGAGACAGGTTATGTGTTTGAGGTTTGCCAGATTTCTGTAGTGTTCAGATATATGTGTGTGGGAGAAGTGAGGGGGACCTGGATTAGGTGATATATCACCAGCTAATAGAAGAAGGAAGGAAGAAAGGTAGGTAAGATGATTGTAAGATGTGTGTCCTTTTAGTTTCTGGCGGCAGGGTGAGGCTGTTAAAGTTATTGAATTTAAATAGGAAAAGAGTTCATGAGTGTTCACTAGAGGTGAGTGAAGTAATGAAGGGGCAATGTGGACAGAGGTGTGTGTTGCAGGATGGGTGAGGGATGATATAGTCCTAAAGATAATGCCATGAAAAGAGATAAAGAAAAATATTTTGGCAAGCATTGGGACTATTAGTCAAATAGCAAAAATGAGGAATTAAATGAATTGCCTAATTGCAATGTCCAGTGTAATCAGATAAGTAGTGCAGAGCTAGGATGCAGCAAATGTAGTGTATTCCTGGATGTCTGGATAGTATAACGTAATGATGTGGGGAGCCATGTGGGGGAGTGGGTGGAAGTGTTGAATGGAGAGTAATAAAGAGCAGGTAATTGAATAGCTGAGATTTTGCAGAATCATGGGAGAGGAGAGTGGTTGAAAGACAGTATAATTTCTTCTTACTTGTGATGGTAAACAAAGCTTAAATAAAATTGAAGTACAGTGCTGAGATAGGGGACTGAAATAACTGTAGCATGGGTAGGGAGTGGTTGAGCAAGTAGTACAGCAGTCTGATTAAACAGAGTGGATTTTGCATTGAAAGCAGACTGATAAATAAAACAAACTTTCATGAGATGAGAGGAAAATGAGATCAGAGTCCAAAGCAGTCCTCATGTTGCATGTAGCTTGTAGCCAGGGAGAGTTGAAAACATCAGAGGTGGAATATGGAGTTTCAGGTGAATACTGACAGTTGTCCTTGTGAAGCTGTGTTAATAGGCAGAAAGTTCTTCTCCTGTTTCCTCCTGTTCAACTCCGGTATAACTCCGAATTATGCTGTTTAAATTTTTTGTTTCACACTTGTATCTATACACACTTAGAACTATACACACTAACTATACAGCCATCACTGGCTTTGCAGCCATTCTACTTTGAATATATCTGAGCCACAGTGAGCACCCGCTATCAGCCATCTCTTAAATTATCGGATACACTACGGACATTTATTTACCAGAACACATCAGTAATGGGATGGAAATGCTGTACTCCGCCTAGTTTACATTTTTATGAATGTCACATTCACATGCAGATAAGAATATCTGATAGGTGTTTGGGGGATGAATCTCTGTACTGTGTATTAAACTGCATACCATTGATTTACCTCTTTATTGCACCAAACCTCTTTACTTGTTAACTTAACACCTAAAACCTTATCTATAATATAATCACACTGACAACAACTTGATTTTGGTAAAAAAACAGGTCCCAGTTTTTTAAATAATAAAAGTATGGTGGCGGCGAGAGCAATCAGCCCGGGCTTACAAGGACGTGCCCCCATAAAGCAGGACGAGGGGTCCCCCACACAAAGGGACCAAGGGCCAGGTTGCTTCGAAGGGGTTGTGACATGCGGCCAATCAGCGATACCATCGTGTGAATTAGCCGCTGATTGAAACATCTCCACATTACCTCAGTCTTAGAAGACAATACATTACATTGTCAATTAATTACATTTTCTTCTGTTACCAGGTGACCAAACAAACTCTGGTAGCAGCCCCATCACGGTAGTCCCATTGTCTCTTTGGACCTCTGTCTCTCAAGCTGACCGCGTTAGCCTGCATAGCTGTCCAGGAAGATGAGGGGGTCGGGCGAGTGGAGAGTGTCGCAGGCCCCTCTGCAAAACCACAACAAACAGAATCAGGTAATTACCCTTATTGTGTACAATATAGAATATAACACCACTAGACTTGTGTATATTCCTGTACCATTGTTCACTCTCTACCCTTGTTTTCTTTTCCAGGATTAAATGGATAACTCCAAATCAATTTGGTTTAAGATATTTTATTCACTTTTTCTTAGATGCGGAGCCACCACCCACTGTGAGTGACCAGTCAGAGGAGCAGGAGGAGGAGCTGTGAGAGATCCCGCCCTCCTCACCGCCTGCTGGTCCTGCACATTGTCCATCTGTGCGGTCACTGGAAGCAATAGATAAATGGGACAAGACCACCAAAGAGCTCCTAATAACCATCAATCGCAGCCTTCGGTAGAAGAAGCACCAGGAAGGAGTGCCAATTAGCACGGAGAAGAAGGGCCTGATGGAGAGCATTTTGAACGCTATAAATGGGTTTGGCCAATCCCTGCAGCCATACTGAATCGGCTGCTCGCCGTGGCTCCAGAACCTTCCCCCACATGTGACCCCAGTGAGCCTGAGCCTAAGGAAGCAGAGGACTCAGGACCTGGCTCTGCTCCTACAGCCCCCAGCTGAAATAACAGCAACATATTGTAAAAAATATATAAAAATTATAAACTGCATAACCTGGATGTGTTTCACTCTCTTAACCATAACCTCCTAATGACATATACAAGCTTACTTAACTTATCTAACAATAAAGACACTGAGACATATGAAAGTGGCTAAAGAAGGTCACAGTTTATTAATTATTAAATAAATGGCGGTGAAAGTGAACCGTGAGACAGCTAAATCAAACTAATATTTGGAACCAAGCGTGGATGGCTGACTCCACGTACCCGGGACACATCCTTAACTGCCTGGCCAACGCTAATTCTGACGTCAGAGTGACTAAGCCCCCTCCCGACTACGCAATGGCCGCCCTCAGATGCGGGCCAAGGGATCCTCATCAAAAAGGACCGCGTCACGTTCCTGGATGGGGATAGCACCTGTGGTCAAACAGCGATAACGCTGTAACGATCAGCCACTGCCCACAGTGACTTCCTACCAATTGTGCCTGCTCTGTGACGTGGGGAGGAACCAAATTAAAACTCATACGCCACGGAAGCAGGGAGGTCAATAAAGGGCATGGGTGGGTGGGATCTCGAGCAGTAAATGAGAAAGGACATGTGACATGCTAGGACTTATATAGACAGATCTCCAGGCACTCCCCTTCCTTCTTCACTGGTTGGCCTGGGATGTGGCATCTTACTTGCAGGTAAGGTTAACCTCACTTACTGCCACATATATATGCGTCTAAGTGCTTTCGTTCATATGAGAGTACAGGTTGTTCATAGTCATGATGGGCAACATGTTCAGATGAGTAGATAAAATATATTCAGCATAGTGAAACGTGTGCTGAGTCCATTGTGAATTTTTTTGCTAAAGAATCTGCTATAAACACATCGCAGCCACATTCTCCTGCAGCGTGTATACATCATGGACTAAAAGTATCATTCCAAATTTCAATGGTTTAGGCCATCAATTACTATATATTTAGATTATACTTACAGCTGAAGTGTTGCTGAATCACATAATAATCGTCCGTTTCTGCAAGAAGCTCCTATATGTCAGGAAAAGGAGACAGAACATTTCTTTTTTTAAAAAAAAGTAGTAATAAAAATGATATTAATTAAAAATAACATAGAAAACATTTAGCATAATATATAAATCATATGAAGCCAGAGTACCACTGACACATGCGGGATGGATACCATCTACATGTAGGAGCAGAAATCGACATTCGGCAGATCAGGCAATGTTTTTCCAGTCTTCAAATGTCCAGTTTTGGTGAGCCTGTGCCGCTGTAGTCCATAGTTTCCTGACGTGTTTGGCCCCCTCCAGACCTTTAATCACACCCCTCTCCCGGACTACACTTGCCGAAAGTAGGCAAGTATGCTGTAATCTGTGATGTAACTGCATTATTATAACATTGATGTTTTGCTAAACTGCATTATTACAGGTGTAATACGCAGCTTACTGTGTTTTCCCCTCCAAGATCCACATTATTTTCTGGGTAGAAAATATACTGAAAAGTTAATGTCCTCTGAATATTTTTATAAATACTCCCATCCTCTCGCTGGTCAATTTCTTGCCCATTTCTTTTCCAATTCTTGGTCCCTGTCCTGATATAATGACATTTATTAAAGATTGGGGGTACATAGGGGGAGGCAAACTGGGGCAGCTGTCGCAGGCAGCAATATTTAGGGGGCAATAGAACAAAAACTATTATTATTTTCAAAATGCCAACTTTCTTGGTGCAGATATAAAATATAAATGGTATTTACTTTGGTAGCTCTAATAATCTAATAATGCTTAAAATGAAAATATTTGTCTTTTATAATGTACACAAATCATATACAAATGTTTATGGTAGATGTCTTTCTTAACATTAATGAATTAATTTAACACAGGGAACAGCAGTTGGGGGCAGACTATTCTGTAGCAGGTGAAATGGGTGTCGGATGGTTTGTTAAAATGTGAGTTAGTTAAATATACTAAATTTTAGTTTCCAGCCATCACCTCTTGATTTACAATGGGCAAATTGAAGTTTCGGCGGCACAAATGCAGCTCTGGAACCGCAGTGGTTTTTGCAGCTGCAGTCTCAGTTAATGTTATAGGTTTGCAGGGCAGAATGGTCACAGTTATAGAGGAATTGACATCTGCACACAACGGGGAGGCGTTTGGTGCAGTCAGGGCGTTCAGTTCCTGGCGCGTTACAGAGTAGGTACACCGATGCACCTCATTTTGCAGAGCAGCGCATGAACGAGATTTGAAATGATTGTAATGAGGTGTGTCCCTTGCCAGGTGCGGCCTTTCCCACTCTGCAAAAGAATTTTAATTTTACACCAGCTCAGAACTGGGAGTACTCAGCCGTCCGCACTAGTATTCAGAACTTAAACTAGCCCCCTAGTTGGAGCAAGAGATACATCAGTAAACCAGCGTACTTCTGTGTGCACCTGAGTTTGTCTTGGACATGACTGTACGAGAACACCCTTACTGTATATTGCCTACGTGTGCTCGCCCATTCCCCACCCTGTTCACTCCCCTAAATCGGTGGCTGTAGTAAGTGTCTTTGCACTCAGAGGTGACTTGGACGTGGCTGCGTTCTATTGCGTACCGTCTGGGTCTGGGCAAGCGCAGGGTATTTTCTGCTGACGATAGCACCCATTTGCGGGATACGTTCCTTAATGACTCAAACCTAAGGTGTGCATTGAATGAGGCACCTGATTGGACCTGAATCACAGCTATCAATTTAGATGCTTCATTTTTATCCACATTACTGACCATAGGAGATGGAATAGCTTGGACAACTGCATTCCTCTGTACTGAAAACAGTCTTCCTTCCCAAGCTTCCCTTCCAGAACCCAAGTCCCCTGGAATCTGCCATAATCCACAGACTAGACTAGCTTTAGAGAGTCGCAGACATATGCTCACATTGAAACAGTGTAATAGTCACAAACAGTCTGGGGTATCTGCAGTATGCATGACCAGTATCCTTGAAGAAGAGGGGCAAGTGCAGCATTTGGAGGGGGGATTTGAAATGTAAATGGTGTCGTAAAATGATCACAGGGGAAAACACATGATATTAATTTTTCCTATTTTGCCATCTCTTTTTGGCTATAAAAAGTATTTACCACTTTGAGATTTTTACACATTTTACTTTCTAACATCATAGAATCATAATGGATTTATCCCAGAATCCCTACCACTGATAAAAACATAACAGTCCACAATGCTAAATCAAAATAGCTAAACATTTTTCTTAAGTAATTACAAATATAAAACAGACAACGATTGCTTGAGTATTTTGCCCAAGTAAACTCTGCTGTAATTAGTTGTCTTCAGAGGTCACATAAGTAATTGGATCCCACCTGTGTACAATTAGTGTTTCACGTAATCTGAAAATAAACACACGTGTCTGTGAGAGGTCTTAAAGTTGGTCAAAGCTTCATCATGAAGTTCAAAGAAAATTCAAATAGAACATGTTAATGATCAGCACTGGTCAGAAGAAGGTTATAATGATATTTCCAAACTGTTTACCATCCCCCAGAGCACTATCACATCCATCATAAAGAAATTAAGATAATGTGGCACAGCTGTGAATTTGACTAGAACAAAACTGAATATCCCTCCGAGAAGGGCACTTGTCAGGGTACCCACCAAGAGGAGCCTGGCAGCTCTGTCAGTTTAGATTTCCATTGCAGAGTTGATAGAAACTATCCATAGGACAACAGTAGCCTGCCTACATGAAATCTTGCCTAGAATTTGTCTGAAAGCATGGGGAAGATCTTTATACCAAGTGGAGAAAGATTATCTGTTCTGATGAGACCAAGATTGAATGTTTGGCTTCAATGCTAGGCAGAAATCTAACGCAGCACGTGATTCCAAAAGAACGATCCCTACATTGAATCATGCTGGTGGTATAATGTTATGGGATTTTTCCTCTGCATCAAGGACTGGAAAACTTGATAAAATCGAGGGCAAAATGAGTGGACTAAGATGTAGCCAAATCTTGCAGGAAAACCTGCTGCAGTCAACAGCCGGTCAGTGAGCCGAAGCGTACAGCAAATGCCACATTGGAGTGGCTTAAATACCGAGCAAATCATTGATCCAGAGTAGCCCAGTCAAAGCTAAGTCACATTCCCAATCTGTGGAATGGTTTGAAAATTCCCCACCAAGGGTCCTCTTGTAACTGAAAATGACAAAGCAGAATTGGCGAAAATTGCAGTTTCTTGGTGTGCAAAGCAGGTAGAAGATTGCCCAAATATACTCACGGCTTTAATTCCTGCTAAATGAGTTTCTACCAAGTATAAAAATAAGGGTGTGAATATATATGCAACCATTCTTTTTTTTTTGCAATTATTTAAACTAAAGCTTTAGAGATGTATTTTATATTTGTCAAATGTATTTAGATCGGTGTTAAGAATTACCATATAAATTCATTTTGATTACATAATATAAGAGAAGAAAATAAAATAAAATGGGAAGAGTGGGGGAGGGGGTGAACACTTTTATATAACACTGTATATAACAGACACACATGGATGGTATATATGGGTCCTGATTAGTATAATTTACAAATAGCATTATAAAATAAATATACAATTTTCACTCTGCATCTTTTGAACAATGTTTCATGATTTGGGGGGATTTCGATCATCTGTAATAACTCCCCAATGAAGAGCAATAAAACGAGTTTGAAATGTTCTTGTTCCACCTCAACTCTCATAGCGCATCGATTTCTGGCCGCAGGAAACGTATAAATGATGTGACAGTAAAAGCTACTTAAATAGAGAAGGTTGGTTCTCCCAGGTTTTGTAAGTTACTCAGTATTGTTTAATCGGAAACATATGAAAAAGGGTCGACGCTTGATGTTCCCCTTTGGAAAGTAGCATGGGTGAAAGAAAACACCTCTTCTCTGGTCAACCACGTTATTAAGTACAGTCCATCGTTAAACAGCGATCTACATTACAATGAAAGCACTGGCTAAACATACACTAGGAGGTCTTGATGAAGTTTGATTTCACATGATTGCCCTTTTGTGCATATAATTTACATATAAAACTGTTCTCTCTGTGCTGTTAGCCATTATGCAATGTAATATTTTATTATTATAATTATAACCGGGCTTGTTCATCAAAGGGTTTTTAGCTGACAGGAGTTGAACCCAGTGCGGTTTTCTGCTGCTGCAGCCCATGCATTTCCAGGTTCTACGCGCTGTGCAGTCAGACATGCCCCTCTGCCTACCACCGCTATAACACATTGGTTATTTGAGTTACTGACACCTCCCTGTGAGCTTGAACCATTGCGCACCGTTCTCTGTAAACTCCAGAGGGGATCAGCACTTTCTGAGATGATCAAACCACCCGGTCTGGCATCAACAATCATTCCACGATCAAATTCACTTGGATCACTTTTCTTCCCCATTTTGGTGTTTGGTCTGAACAACAACTGAACCTTTTCAGCCTGTCTGCATGCTTTTATGATTGTGTTGCTGCCACATGATTGGCTGATTAGATATTTGCATTAACGAGCAGGTACACAGGTGCTTCTTGGCCTTTTGGCTAAGAGTAGGTGTACATGCCCATGGATGCAGTGGGGCTTAAAGACACCCCCCTGTAGGCGATGGGCCGTCACCTGGTCCTCTGGCCAAGAGGCCGGCTGCCTGGAGCCCGAGTTGCTAGATGCTCAAAAATGCATTGTGGAGAAAGAGGCACCTGTGCACAGAGTAAGGCCCTCTGCACCTTTAATTTTCAGGTAGCGCCATTTTTTTCGCCCTAGCCTGTTGGCCGAGTGCAAGCATCATTTTTATATTTCCGTCCGAAAGGCTGGGGCCTTATGGCACTTATTTATTTATTTATTTATTACACTTGGTACCAAGCACTCTTTTGATTATGTGTCTTTGTTTTTGCCACATTAAGTAGGGGTTTGGGTATAGGATCTTATGGGCGACCCTCTTTCCCCACGTCATCTGAGACTCCCTCCTTTTGGAGGGAGCCTTTTATGTCGGTGATATAAAGGGGCCCTCCCTAGCTTCAGCAAAGGAGGGACTGAAGATCTCCCTTTTTTTCCCTCTCTGGGGCCTTTTGGCTTCTACAGGATGGGGAGGCACAGGGCCCTTTCCCTTTTGGGAAGGGTCCAAAGTCCCAATTCCCCAGCACAGTTTGCACTGCACCGGGTGATTCTGAGTCATGTACCTCGGAAATAAAAAAAAATAATAATAAAAAAAAAGTAGGGTGGTATTGGTTCACATTATGAGAGGGGGTCTCCATGCTCATTGCCCCCCCCCCCTGCTCTAGTGGGAGCCTGCTTCTAGCTGTAGTGCTGGTTAATGATTGGTGAGAGGAACTTCTTTAAAGAAATGTATATCTATATATTTAATTAGACATTGTAACAATAAATGACAGTATGAAAGAAACAGTACTAGACTCTGGTTCAATGGGTTTATTGCGAGCTCCTGCAGATGTTATGGATCTCCTGTGCGAGCTCCTGAAGATGGTATGGATCTCCTGTGCGAGCTCCTGCAGATGGTATGGATCTCCTGTGCGAGCTCCTGCGGATGGTATGGATCTCCTGTGCGAGCTCCTGAAGATGGTATGGATCTCCTGTGCGAGCTCCTGCAGATGGTATGGATCTCCTGTGCGAGCTCCTGCAGATGGTATGGATCTCCTGTGCGAGCTCCTGCAGATGGTATGGTTCTCCTATGCTGGTGCAGATGTTTTAGAGGGAGGTGCAGAAAGTATAGGGTGCTGGGTCTTCTACCTGGTTGGTCTGACTCACAGGTCCAGTTCTTACCTTAGTCATCTGATACGGTGTAGATGTCCTGCTGCAAGGAAGCAGTGACCAACAGGAGAGGTCGTCACTCTCTGTAGAGATCCATACGTCCCAGCTGGAGCTGGAACAAATGGGTCTCTACAGAGAGCGACAACCTCTCCTGTTGGTCACTGCCTCCTTGCAGCAGGACATCTACACCGTATGGACTGGGGGACAAGGAGTAGACCAACCAGGTAGAGGAGCCTGCACCCTTTCTCCTGATGGGACAAGCTATTATATGGGAACTGGGCCCTCAACCTTGATAGCAAGGTAGGGCCTCAGGATTAACTCCATAGTCTCCATCATCCCTCTTGTGCAGCTCCTGCAGTTGGTGGTAACGGTCGCGTATGTCTGCAGGAGCACATAGAAGAGCAGGAGCAGAATGCCAGACAGGAGCAGCAGCTTGCAGGACCAGCGCATGAGATTGCATATGATGTTAAATAGCAATCTGAAAGAGAAACTATGTTATAGCGATGAACAGTTGCAATCATTTTGAAATAATAATAGGAGAATAATTTACCTCAGTCCTGCAATGCTGCTCCTTTTCTGCTCTTTACGTTTTACAGCACTTTTCATCTGCAGTTGCCGCTCCTAAAGGAAAATCAGTGGTGGGATTATGAGGAGTACGACACAAGATCAGCCACTGAAGTTAGGGAAGTCAGAGTTGGCCGGCCATGCTACGATATTGACCATTTGGTCCCATATTGCAGCAAGTTGCCCCAAAATGAACAGCACATTATTTGCTAATAATCCAATTGAAATCAACTAGTTCAATATCCTGCATGGTTAGGTGTTTCTGGTCATCACCCAACTGTACTAACAGACCCTAGTGTAAGCCAGAGGTAAACTGGCTGCTTGGCCAGAGTGCCTGGATCTTGGCCACAATTTTGTTGATGGTGGTCTTGCTGCAATGTACGCCCAGCTTAGAGAGCTTACAGCCTGTAGGGAAAAGAAAGAGAAGTCCTTCCTCATGGTAATGACTGTAACCACCAGGTATCATGCTAATCACTGCCATTGCTGGCCTCCTGCTCCACGTCAATGCACTATACTAGTGAGAGCTCTGGTGTGGTGCAGGAGACCTGGTGAGGTAGGGTCAGAGCACGTATGTTATTAGCACACTGAGCGTCTTAGCTATCTGTCCCTCTCCTGGGATGGGAACCTTTCTTTCTGATAGAAGATGTTTAGTAGTTACAAAAGATGACCTGTGACAGAGGTGGCAGGTACAAATGTCTTACTGCTGACAGTAAATATGATCTCACTTTATATAACATAGAGGAAGGGGCTGAAGACATGGACTCACCAGTTCAGCCATCACAATCTCTGCAGGATCTTCCGCAGCCTCCTCCACAGGTTTCATCCTGAAGGACCAGAAAATATTATTATTTAAACTTATGTCTTCTATTCACAAGAGTTACTGATACAGTCCATGGTCATAGTTCCTATCTGGAGGTTTCTCTTATACGATTTTTTTAATGTAGGATGAGCAACAATTTAACAGTATATAATAGATATTTCTGGAGTTTTTAGAAAATTACAGACAGAGCCTGAATGCAATTAATAGAACAGTATAGACAGATCCTGTCTGGAGTCACCAGTACAGGACTTAAAGACTTCCTGATATTTCTATTACAGTACGGACAGCACTGATTATATACACAAATGTTCCTCTTTAGAACCGTATAGAATGTATGTGTACATGGAATAAACCATATAGATACTAACAGAGAAGGTGCTTCTGGCTGCGGCTGCCACTCCCGCAGGTTCCTGTTGATAATCTAGGGAAAGAGACACAGAGTGAAATAAATTATACACAACAAATCTTTAGGACAAGTTCCATGGGACTCGGATAAGCCGGCCACAGTCTGTCCCCGCAGGTTATTACCAGATTACTATACATTCTACAGCAGAACGAGAGAAAATAATTTAATGGAAAAATTAACAAATTGGTCTTAATAAAAAAATATATATTTTGATTTGGTCTAGAAATTTGTCTTGAAGAGTTCATTTAGCAGCAACTTATATAGAACATGAAACAAGAACCCACTCTGATATTATGCAGGATTACAACCATATAAATATCACTCAGGTCAGACATCCAGTATGATCTCTATATCTGATATATCAGATACTGGAACGTGGACCTATTGTGGGACAACCAATCCAGACTATGAAAAATGTTTTGCCATTGATTACACAAAAACTTTAAGTGACAAGTCCCTGTCTGTGCTGTGATGCCCCGTTCTACTTTACGCTTTATAATTTTTGCTGGTTTTCAGCAACTTGTTGTCACTGACTAATCCTAGTTTCCCCATTGGCCAAACTAAACTAAACGTATCCCGTGTTTTAGGTGGGTAATCACTGTCACCACCAAGCTCCATCACCAGCCTACAAGGAGCCGCTTACACTTCTCTGTGGGGTGTAGCTGCTACAGCACCTCTTTGCTGGTTGCTAAAACCTTCTGACCGTTTACATTGGATTGGTACTGCCGGGTAGATGAACGCACGTAGACAGGAGATGGAATAAATGGTAAGTTGTTGGTCCCAGGACACAGCTGGATTTTGTAGATAGAGCAGAATATCTCTCACCCAGACTGACATTATTTTGTCCCTGATGTCTAGCACCATCTACACTGGGCCCCCCAGATCTCTATTGGACCACTGGGTGAGTGGAATCCATAAGTGTTAGACAGAGGTGGATGTAGGGGTGTATATGGTGGTATCGCCATATCGCCACTTCTCCTACTGTTTATACATAAATACATTACACATTTACATGTCTGTACACTTTACACTGGGCACACATGTAATAAACACAATAAAATATTTCCGGCAGCAAAGCACCTGCTCCTCCATCCCGCCCGGCTATCAGTTACTACATACATGAGTCCATGTTATTTACTGGTCACACAGCTGTGTCATGTTCTCTCTGCACCTATGAACTGAGTGCCGTGTAAAATGTACCCTCAGCTCTGAAGTGGCGGCACCACGGGTAATGTAAGCAAAGCCACCACCTGAGCGCCACCTCTTTATAGTAACTGTTATACTGTACCTCCTGCTCTGTGGCCAGCAGCCGCAGCCTGGTGAGCCTACTCTTCAGGAGATCATTCTCCCGCATATAGCTGCTGAGCTGCAATAGAGAGAATTACATTTAGATCTGAGTATATGAATACGTAGCGCACACCATATTGTATATTTGTGTAACACATTGTGTAGTGCCCTCTCCTCGCACAAAGGGGCTTATTTGCAGGGTACGGTTATGTTGCTGCGCCGCTGTGTCCAAGTTTCTAGGAGGCTTTGATTTGTACCATAAATCAGACTATAAATGAACAGAATAAGTGCGGATCGTTCCCTGTCACTGTATTACATTATTTGGCAAACAGAAGACTACGTAGGGGATTTTTTGGACGGAGTAAACGTAAGACCACCTGGATGTCCTCTATTTTATTAAACAAATTACAGAATTTGACCAATTTTACTGTAACACTGTTTTACTGTAGAATTTTACTGTACAACTATTATTATATCTGGAGTTCTGTAGCATATTCTGATGTGATATTATATAAATATCTACTTATAAATCACTGCAGCCATTTATTCCAGAAATTATGACTTTTTTTATGCTAGTAAGGCCCAATGTGGGCATTAGATGGAGGAGACAGATTCAGCTCACTGTCTTGTAGGATAACGAGAACGATGGGCCCTGATACAATAGCAGTTAGGACACTGGGGCAATAATCCAGAGGACAGAGCGTCTCCATGCAAACTACTGTGGAAGACCTTGAAAAGAGATAAATAAAGCTCTGGGTTGAGAGCATAGTTAGTTGTCTACTCTCCCGAAATTTTCCGGGAGGCTCCCAAATTTCGTGGAGTCCTCCAAAGCTCTCGGAAGAGTAGGCAAACCTCCCGGGCCTTGAATTTCTGTATTTTATAGTAGGGGCGGGGCTATAGTGACGTAACGACATCGCAACGCCTCCTGCTACCCTCAGTCACATGATCTGTACTCTGGATCTCCTGGATTACAGATTTAAAAAGTAGGCAAATATGCTTGAGAGTGTTTATGTTCTATGAAATTGGGAGATATTACTACTTGATGTGTTTATATGAATACACCCGGGGTGATTGCTAGGTATATAATACACCCGGGGTGATTGCTGGGTATATAATACACCCGGGGTGATTGCTGGGTATATAATACACCCGGGGTGATTGCTGGGAATATAATACACCCGGGGTGATTGCTGGGTATATAATACACCCGGGGTGATTGCTTGGTATATAATACACCCGGGGTGATTACTGGGTATATAATACACCCGGGGTGATTGCTGGGTATATAATACACCCACGGTGATTGCTGTATATACTACAGTAATAAAGTGTGTGAACAAAGCTTCAGTTTTGGTCTTATGGGACACTTGCGAGGAGAGAGTGCACCACGGCTGTGACTATCATCACATTGGAATATTAAGTGATATAATGATGGACTGACCAGGCTTGATAGCAGCTCCTCTCTTCCTTCAAGGATGTCGCATTTTCTCTCCTGTCCAGGGAATAATGCAGATATAAGGTCAGTTTTAGAGTGTGAGAGAGAAATAAGAGAGAAAGAGAGACAGAGAGAGAGAGTGACAGAGGGCGAGAGAGAGAGAGAGAGAGAGAGAGGGTGAGAGAGAGACAGAGGGTGAGAGAGAGACAGAGGGTGAGAGAGAGAGAGACAGAGATGGAGAAAGAGAGAGAGTGACAGAGAGTGAGAAAGAGACAGATAAATGTATGTCACACTTTCCGTACTTTTATTTTTCAGTACAGACAGTGGGCATCACATTATTAATCCCGTCTATAATGTGAATAGTAGGAAACTGAATCTGTACCGTGAGTCAGTTTCCAGCCGTTCGCATGGTGAGGGATATTAACCTTTTAGTGTCCCACTGCCACGCGGATGTCGGAGCAGGAACTGATGTGAATGTATATAGTCTCCGTAAGAGTAATGTGTATATGTTGCCGCTATATATATATATATATATATATATATATATATATGTATATATATATAAATACATAAAGCGCTCCTGAAAGCTGGAGGCTACACATGAAGCGTGGGATCATGCACAATGACATGTCACACACATGGTTCATAGTATCACAATGGCCATATTCCAATCATACCTCCCAGATGTCCTGATTTAGGTGGGACAGTCACGAATTGACGCCACTGTGCCGCCATTCCACCAGTCGGCACGTTTGTCCCCAGACAAGTTGGGGGGTTTGTTAGAGAAGGGGAATTGGAGACAGCCTAATGCTTCAGAAGCGCTTAGCACGGCCCCAGAGACCGTCACACGTCCCTCAGCCTGGCATGACCACACCGTGTTGTGATTACCTCTGTACGTGTATGTTTGTATGTATACAAATGGTTATAGATAGTTGTCATACCAACTGCTGCTTGATCCACAGTTCTTCTGCCTCCACTTGCCGGCTCTCCCCCAGTTGTTTCCACAGGGTCTCAAGCTCATCATTATTCGACCTGGATAGACAAGTAGAGAATACATTCTTATTTACCTGCTTATTTAATATACACCAGTGCCAGACAAACAGCCAGGCATACTCCGATCGGTGAGCAACAGGAAACGGGATCCATGGTACAAATAACAATCAGTTACAGGTTGTGAGTGTGACAACTATGGGGGGAGGGCCCTTGACAACACCACTAGAACTTTGAAAAAAAATCCCACCCCGACCATAATAAGGGATTTCCTGTTTCAGCCGTTACAGGCATCACAGGACGCACCAGATTGGGTGAGTGCAGGTACGTTTAATTTTTTTCTTTTATTATAATATAATTTTAGCTTTTTGTGGCGTTATCACTTTAATGTTTGCTGATAATACAAATGTTTCCCCTTTGCGATAAGGTGATAGCAGGGTTCAGAAACAGCACGTAATAGAAATCATCTCTGTAAAGAGCAAATGATGGAATATTTACATTTAATTATTCACATTCAATGCAGTTTAAAATGTGCAACATAAAATAAAACAAATATTTAAACTTACATACAGGAAAGGAGAATCTACACTGGGCAGTGGGCTATATATTATTATCGAGGAGAGGACAGGTCACTGCCTCCCACAACTTCCACAAAATCATCTAATTAAATACTCTGTGATGATGGGGCACCTGCTCCTTCTACTATATAATTCTCAGTCTGTGGCTTCCTGCTGCCTCCATTACCCATCCACACATCATGTCACTGCCCCTGTCACATGCAGTCCTGTCCTCACTGACACATCACTCATCTCCTGATATACTCTGTGCTGTGCTCTAAACATTAACAGGTTCTCTCATACTTATCACATGCACCTTCACAATTAGACCTCACCTCATAACTCCTGTAAACAGCTTTCAATTGAGAGACTTATGAAAAACACAGTGGTGTGTTTGACTTCTTCGCTCTCTCTGAGCTGCCTCTCTGCACTGTCCCTGGGCAGTGTGGTCACTCACTATGATGTCAAGTGCGTGATGTCACAGTGCGTGATGTCACCAGGGCCTGTTGAAAGAGGCAGACCTGATAAAATAGGGACACTGCTGTGGTAAATTATAATGGGGGGTGTTTAGGAGCTGCCCATCCAAGCTCAGTTGTGTAAGAATGACCTTGGAGTGTGGAGCTCAGCCTGTGTTCCAATGAACATGGGGATATGTTCTTAATGTGGGCAGCACGGTGGCTTAGTGGTTAGCACTTCTGCCTCACAGTTCTGGGGCCCAATGGGGCAGGGACTGATGTGAGTGAGTTCTCTGTACATTGCTGTGGAATCAGTGGCGCTATATAAATAAATGGTGATGATGATGAATGTTCATTGTTGAATATATGGAATATATATCATAGGTGAAGGGGTTGCTGTATTTCCTGATGACAATTAAGGTCCAGGAAGGGCCCACAGTACATATTATGGAATTCAGAGTGAGACACATGGAGTGGGGTGACGTTATCTCCATCCAGAGTCCACAGGGTTTAATCCACCACATTAGAGAACTCTATATGGGCCCATTTCCAAAGAGGAAGGACAACTATGGCCTTACCCATATGCCCCGGCAGTCCCTGGTTATGTAGGACAGTCCCCACCAGAGTCATGGCTGCGTAGATAGGGGGCGCAGTTAGTTTTATCACGAGGAAAGCAGAAGGAATGATTATCAATGATTGGGGAGCGGGGATGTCTGACAATAAACATTGTTTACAAACTGCAGACTATGTGGGGTGTAATACATTTCCATTTGTCCCCCTTCACATAAGAACACTCCTACAGTGCTCCATTTATTCTGGGTTTTGGAACTGCCCCTATAAAAACACTGTTTTCAGGTATACAGATTCACCTGTGTAAGGTGGAGAGAGAAACATCCAAACTTGTAACACATAACTAACCCCCCCCCCTATTCATTAATTTCCACTACTTTTACATCCTTCGCCTAATATACTGCACGATGGCTCAGTGGTTAGCACTTCTGCCTCACAGCACTGTGGTCATGAGTTCAATTCCCGACCATGACCTTATCTGGGAGGAGTTTGTATGTTCTCCCCGTGTTTGAGTGGGTTTCCTCCAGGTGCTCCGGTTTCCTCCCACACTCCAAAAACATACTAGTAGGTTAATTGGCTGCTAACAAATTTTGACCCTAGTCTGCCTGTGTGTTATGGATTTAGACTGTAAGCTCCAATGGGGCAGGGACTGATGTGAGTGAGTTCTCTGTACAGCGCTGCGGAATTAGTGGCGCTATATAAATAAATAAATGGTGATGATGATGATATACTGCTCTGTTTAGACTTCTATATAATGTCAGACATTGCTGCTTTTTCTACCTCGCTTCTGGCAGACCCGGGGGCAGCTTGATGCTGGATTTCATTCCCTCTAGCAGAGGCAGCTTACTGGGGAAAACAGGTGCTTAATAATGATAATAATAATGAAAACGTGTTCTCACCATTAATGTAAATGTGCTAAACATGGACTTCTGAGTCCTTCTTGATGGTCATACCTGGAAACCGGAGCACCCAGAGGGTAGAACATACAAACTTCACACAGATAAGGCCCTGGATGGGAATTGAACTCATGAGCCCAGCGCTGATCATCATCATCAACATTTATTTATATAGCGCCAGCAAATTCCGTAGCGCTTTACAATTGGGAACAAACATTAATAAGACAATACTGGGTAATACATACATACAGAGAGGTAAGAGAACCCTGCTCGAAAGCTTACAATCTATATGACAATGGGAGTTAGAAACACAAGGGCATGTGCTACATCATATTGCACAATGGACCAGCCAGACTGCAAAGGTAAAAGTACTGAGTGGGCTATGTGTGTTGCAATGTTGGTCAGAAGGTTGTTGTCTTGCGTTAGCAGTGTAGAGGATGGTAATAGGGTAATCTAGGGAAATTAAGATGATGGTTGAGGAATATCATAACCTTGTCTGAAGAGGTGGGTTTTCAGTGAACGCTTGAAGGTTTGAAGACTAGAGGAAGGGAATTCCACAAAGTGGGTGCAGCCCGGAAAAAATCCTGTAACCGAGAATGGAAGGATGTGAGGAGAGTGGAGGAGAGACGTAGATCTTGTGCAGAACGTAGGTATCGAGTAGGGAGATATTTTGAGACAAGTGAGGAAATGTATGTCGGTGCAATTTTGTTGATGGCCTTGTATGTTAGTAGAAGAATTTTATATTGAATTCGTTGAAATACAGGCAGCCAATGTAGAGACTGACAGAGTGGCTCAGCAGAGGAATAACGGTTTGTAAGGAAAATCAATCTAGCCGTTGCGTGCAAAATAGATTGTAGGGGTTCAAGTCTGACTTTGGGAAGACCAGTAAGGAGGGAATTGCAATAGTCGATGCGGGAGATGAAGAGTGCATGAATTAATGTTTTTGTGGTGTCTTGCGTCAGATATGTGCGTATTCTGGAAATGTTCTTTAGGTGTATGTAACATGATTTAGATATAGAGTTGATGTGGGGAATAAACGACAGTTGTGAATCAAGGATTACACCTAGGCAACAAGCTTGCGGGGTGGGATTTATATTCATGTTATCAACAGAAATAGAAATGTCAGGCAGGAAGCTTCTGTTTTTGGGTGGGAATATTATTAACTCAGTTTTTGAAAGATTGAGTTTGAGTTGGCGAGAAGACATCCAAGATGAAATGGCAGAAAGACAGTCAGTAATGCGAGACAACACAGATGGTGAAAGATCAGGAGAGGATAGATAAATTTGTGTATCATCCGCATAGAGTTGATACTGAAATCCAAAGGAGCTTATTAGTTTTCCAAGAGAAGTGGTGTAGATAGAGAATAGCAGAGGACCTAGGACTGAGCCTTGTGGAACTCCAACTGATAGGTGTTAGGAACCCCTCCAGCCGACACAACATAGCCCGGAGTCTACTCTGCCAGTCAGGTGTTCACTGGAGCCCCTGATGGTGGGGACAGACTGGGCTGCAGACTGACAGAGGGTCGTGAAGTGTGCACCGGCTGGGGAGAACCCAGGCAAGCGGAGTGGAATCCAAGCAGAGGTCAGGGGCCGGCAGCAGACAACAGTACGAATATACAAGCTGAGGTCAGGGGTCACGAGCAGACAGGAAGGTCGGTATTCAAGCCAGAGGTCAGGGTCACGAGATTCACAAGCAAAGTCCAAATCTAAGCTAAGGGTCATACACGGGTAACAGTCCAACAGGTTTTCACCAATTTCAGGCAGCAGCAGAAACAGGAGCAGATTAAGCAGACAGGAACTGGACGCTATAACCGGCAGGGAGGCTAAGCCCTCCCTTCCTTATATACAGAGTTTGGCCATTCAGGGCTTAGCCCTGAAATACATCCCAGGTGCGCTACCCAGCTAAATTAGCCCGCAGGCTACACTAGCGCATGCGCCCGGCTGCCTCACTTGCCGGGGCGCATCGATTGTTATACACGGCATCCGGCCGTTGCCTTGGCCCGAGAAACCGGAAGTGACGCCCCGGTCGTCATGGGGACGGCCGGGACGTTCACTGACACCGGAAGTGAGTCGCGGCGGTGCCCAAGGTCGCCTCGGCTCCTGACAATAGGAAGCGGAGCAAAGGTGGATCCAGAGAAATTAACACTGAAAGAGCGATTAGATAGGTAGGATGAGAACCAGGATAGGACAGTGCCTTCAAGACCTAGGGATTGTAGCGTTTGTATGAGGAGAGAGTGGTCAACAGTGTCAAATGCAGCAGAGAGATCCAGGAGAATTAGAAGAGAGTATTGGTTATTATTTTTTGCTGTGATCAAATCATTGACAACTTTGGTCAGCGCAGTCTCTGTGGAGTGTTGAGAGCGAAAGCCTGACTGAAGAGGAGCCTGACTGAAGAGGATCCAATAGGTTGTTTGCTGTAAGAAAGTGTGTGAGGCGGGAGTAGGCAATTCTCTCGAGAAGCTTGGAGGGGCATGGGAGCTGGGAGATGGGGCAGTAATTTATGAGAGAGTTAGGGTCAGAATTCTGTTTTTTTTAAATGGGAGTAATCACTGCATGCTTGAAAAGTGCTGGAAAAATACTAGTAGAAAGAGATAGATTACAGATTTTAGTTAGAGGGGGAATGAGTACAGGAGACAGGGACATACCAATTTGAGAGGGAATGGGATCAAGAGGACAGGAGGTAGAGTAGGAAGATGAGAAGAGAGTAGAAACTTCCTCTTCATTTGTGGGATCAAATGAAGAGAGAGTGTCAGAGGGTGCTACAAAGGAATTGAGCAGATTGCTTGTCAAGGGAGATACCATTTCAAGCCTGATCTTATCAATTTTGTCCTTGAAATAGGAAGCAAGATCCTGTGCACTGATGTTAGTTGGAGGATTTGGGGCAGGAGGATTCAGAAGAGAGTTAAATGTGTTAAAGAGGCGTTTGGGGTTAGAAGCCTGAGCATAGATGAGAGATCGGTAGAATGCTTGTTTAGCAATGTCCAGAGCATTTCTGTAGGAGTGGTAGATATCAGTATATGTTATGAAATCATTAGAGGCACAAGATGTACGCCAGTGACGTTCTGCTTTACGAGAAAGTTTTTTGTAGAGTTCGTGTTACTGTAGTGTTCCACGGTTGGCAACGAATTCTACGGGAAATATGTAGTGTCGCTGGAGCCACTTGATCCAGGGCAATTGCTAGGGTTTGATGAAAATGGGGTACTGCCCGATCAGGGGAGGAGAATGTAGAAATTGGGGAGAGAAGGTGTTGGAGAGAGGTGGAAAACTGTTGAAAATCAATACAGTTGATATTCCTGCGGGTACGAGGAGGCTTGGAAGAGTTTGACACTAGGGGGGGTAAAGAACTGGGGGTGAGCAAGTATCTAATAAGGTGATGATCCGAGAGGGGAAAAGGAGTGTTAAGGAAATCAGAAACTGAGCATAGTCTAGAGAAAACAAGATCAAGACAGTGGCTATCCTGATGAGTAGCGGATTCAATCCACTGGGAGAGGTCAAGTATGGAGGTTAGAGAGAGTAGTTTGGAAGCAGCATTGGAACGTGGATTAGAAATAGGGATGTTGAAATCACCCATGATGATGGTGGGGATATCAGTAGATAAGAAGTGAGGGAGCCATGCAGAGAAGTGTTCAAGAAATTGATGGTGTGGACCAGGGGGGGCGATAGATGACAGCAACATGCATAGAGAATGGGTTAAAAATCCTAACAGCATGTACTTCAAAAGATGTGAATGTGAGTGATGGGACAATTGGTATAACTGTGAATGTGCACTGTGGGGAGAGAAGTAGTCCAACCCCCCCTCCTTGTCTGCCTCCTGGTCTGTGGGTGTGGGTGAGATGGAGGCCACCATGTGAAAGGGCTGCAGGTGAGGCAGTGTCTGAATGCGTGAGCCATGTTTCTGTTATTGCCAGAAGGTTTAGGGTTGTTTAAAAGGAAGAGATCATGTACGGAGGTAAGTTTGTTACAAACAGAGCGTGCATTCCAAAGGGCACATTTAAAGGACTTTGCAAGAGAGGGGAGACAGGTTATGTGTTTGAGGTTTGCCAGATTTCTGTAGTGTTCAGATATATGTGTGTGGGAGAAGTGAGGGGGACCTGGATTAGGTGATATATCACCAGCTAATAGAAGAAGGAAGGAAGAAAGGTAGGTAAGATGATTGTAAGATGTGTGTCCTTTTAGTTTCTGGCGGCAGGGTGAGGCTGTTAAAGTTATTGAATTTAAATAGGAAAAGAGTTCATGAGTGTTCACTAGAGGTGAGTGAAGTAATGAAGGGGCAATGTGGACAGAGGTGTGTGTTGCAGGATGGGTGAGGGATGATATAGTCCTAAAGATAATGCCATGAAAAGAGATAAAGAAAAATATTTTGGCAAGCATTGGGACTATTAGTCAAATAGCAAAAATGAGGAATTAAATGAATTGCCTAATTGATTGCAATGTCCAGTGTAATCAGATAAGTAGTGCAGAGCTAGGATGCAGCAAATGTAGTGTATTCCTGGATGTCTGGATAGTATAACGTAATGATGTGGGGAGCCATGTGGGGGAGTGGGTGGAAGTGTTGAATGGAGAGTAATAAAGAGCAGGTAATTGAATAGCTGAGATTTTGCAGAATCATGGGAGAGGAGAGTGGTTGAAAGACAGTATAATTTCTTCTTACTTGTGATGGTAAACAAAGCTTAAATAAAATTGAAGTACAGTGCTGAGATAGGGGACTGAAATAACTGTAGCATGGGTAGGGAGTGGTTGAGCAAGTAGTACAGCAGTCTGATTAAACAGAGTGGATTTTGCATTGAAAGCAGGCTGATAAATAAAACAAACTTTCATGAGATGAGAGGAAAATGAGATCAGAGTCCAAAGCAGTCCTCATGTTGCATGTAGCTTGTAGCCAGGGAGAGTTGAAAACATCAGAGGTGGAATATGGAGTTTCAGGTGAATACTGACAGTTGTCCTTGTGAAGCTGTGTTAATAGGCAGAAAGTTCTTCTCCTGTTTCCTCCTGTTCAACTCCGGTATAACTCCGAATTATGCTGTTTAAATTTTTTGTTTCACACTTGTATCTATACACACTTAGAACTATACACACTAACTATACAGCCATCACTGGCTTTGCAGCCATTCTACTTTGAATATATCTGAGCCACAGTGAGCACCCGCAATCAGCCATCTCTTAAATTATCGGATACACTACGGACATTTATTTACCAGAACACATCAGTAATGGGATGGAAATGCTGTACTCCGCCTAGTTTACATTTTTATGAATGTCACATTCACATGCAGATAAGAATATCTGATAGGTGTTTGGGGGATGAATCTCTGTACTGTGTATTAAACTGCATACGATTGATTTACCTCTTTATTGCACCAAACCTCTTTACTTGTTAACTTAACACCTAAAACCTTATCTATAATATAATCACACTGACAACAACTTGATTTTGGTAAAAAAACAGGTCCCAGTTTTTTAAATAATAAAAGTATGGTGGCGGCGAGAGCAATCAGCCCGGGCTTACAAGGACGTGCCCCCATAAAGCAGGACGAGGGGTCCCCCACACAAAGGGACCAAGGGCCAGGTTGCTTCGAAGGGGTTGTGACATGCGGCCAATCAGCGATACCATCGTGTGAATTAGACGCTGATTGAAACATCTCCACATTACCTCAGTCTTAGAAGACAATACAATACATTGTCAATTAATTACATTTTCTTCTGTTACCAGGTGACCAAACAAACTCTGGTAGCAGCCCCATCACGGTAGTCCCATTGTCTCTTTGGACCTCTGTCTCTCAAGCTGACCGCGTTAGCCTGCATAGCTGTCCAGGAAGATGAGGGGGTCGGGCGAGTGGAGAGTGTCGCAGGCCCCTCTGCAAAACCACAACAAACAGAATCAGGTAATTACCCTTATTGTGTACAATATAGAATATAACACCACTAGACTTGTGTATATTCCTGTACCATTGTTCACTCTCTACCCTTGTTTTCTTTTCCAGGATTAAATGGATAACTCCAAATCAATTTGGTTTAAGATATTTTATTCACTTTTTCTTAGATGCGGAGCCACCACCCACTGTGAGTGACCAGTCAGAGGAGCAGGAGGAGGAGCTGTGAGAGATCCCGCCCTCCTCACCGCCTGCTGGTCCTGCACATTGTCCATCTGTGCGGTCACTGGAAGCAATAGATAAATGGGACAAGACCACCAAAGAGCTCCTAATAACCATCAATCGCAGCCTTCGGTAGAAGAAGCACCAGGAAGGAGTGCCAATTAGCACGGAGAAGAAGGGCCTGATGGAGAGCATTTTGAACGCTATAAATGGGTTTGGCCAATCCCTGCAGCCATACTGAATCGGCTGCTCGCCGTGGCTCCAGAACCTTCCCCCACATGTGACCCCAGTGAGCCTGAGCCTAAGGAAGCAGAGGACTCAGGACCTGGCTCTGCTCCTACAGCCCCCAGCTGAAATAACAGCAACATATTGTAAAAAATATATAAAAATTATAAACTGCATAACCTGGATGTGTTTCACTCTCTTAACCATAACCTCCTAATGACATATACAAGCTTACTTAACTTATCTAACAATAAAGACACTGAGACATATGAAAGTGGCTAAAGAAGGTCACAGTTTATTAATTATTAAATAAATGGCGGTGAAAGTGAACCGTGAGACAGCTAAATCAAACTAATATTTGGAACCAAGCGTGGATGGCTGACTCCACGTACCCGGGACACATCCTTAACTGCCTGGCCAATGCTAATTCTGACGTCAGAGTGACTAAGCCCCCTCCAGACTACGCAATGGCCGCCCTCAGATGCGGGCCAAGGGATCCTCATCAAAAAGGACTGCGTCACGTTCCTGGATGGGGATAGCACCTGTGGTCAAACAGCGATAACGCTGTAACGATCAGCCACTGCCCACAGTGACTTCCTACCAACTGTGCCTGCTCTGTGACGTGGGGAGGAACCAAATTAAAACTCATACGCCACGGAAGCAGGGAGGTCAATAAAGGGCATGGGTGGGTGGGATCTCGAGCAGTAAATGAGAAAGGACATGTGACATGCTAGGACTTATATAGACAGATCTCCAGGCACTCCCCTTCCTTCTTCACTGGTTGGCCTGGGATGTGGCATCTTACTTGCAGGTAAGGTTAACCTCACTTACTGCCACATATATATGCGTCTAAGTGCTTTCGTCCATATGAGAGTACAGGTTGTTCATAGTCATGATGGGCAACATGTTCAGATGAGTAGATAAAATATATTCTGCATAGTGAAACGTGTGTTGAGTCCATTGTGAATTTTTTTTGCTAAAGAATCTGCTATAAACACATCGCAGCCACATTCTCCTGCAGCGTGTATACATCATGGACTAAAAGTATCATTCCAAATTTCAATGGTTTAGGCCATCAATTACTATATATTTAGATTATACTTACAGCTGAAGTGTTGCTGAATCACATAATAATCGTCCGTTTCTGCAAGAAGCTCCTATATGTCAGGAAAAGGAGACAGAACATTTATTTTTTTAAAAAAAGTAGTAATAAAAATGATATTAATTAAAAATAACATAGAAAACATTTAGCATAATATATAAATCATATGAAGCCAGAGTACCACTGACACATGCGGGATGGATACCATCTACATGTAGGAGCAGAAATCGACATTCGGCAGAACAGGCAATGTTTTTCCAGTCTTCAAATGTCCAGTTTTGGTGAGCCTGTGCCGCTGTAGTCCATAGTTTCCTGACGTGTTTGGCCCCCTCCAGACCTTTAGTCACACCCCTCTCCCGGACTACACTTGCCGAAAGTAGGCAAGTATGCTGTAATCTGTGATGTAACTGCATTATAACATTGATGTTTTGCTAAACTGCATTATTACAGGTGTAATACGCAGCTTACTGTGTTTTCCCCTCCAAGATCCACATTATTTTCTGGGTAGAAAATATACTGAAAAGTTAATGTCCTCTGAATATTTTTATAAATACTCCCATCCTCTCGCTGGTCAATTTCTTGCCCATTTCTTTTCCAATTCTTGGTCCCTGTCCTGATATAATGATATTTATTAAAGATTGGGGGGTACATAGGGGGAGGCAAACTGGGGCAGCTGTCGCAGGCAGCAATATTTAGGGGGCAATAGAACAAAAACTATTATTATTTTCAAAATGCCAACTTTCTTGGTGCAGATATAAAATATAAATGGTATTTACTTTGGTAGCTCTAATAATCTAATAATGCTTAAAATGAAAATATTTGTCTTTTATAATGTACACAAATCATATACAAATGTTTATGGTAGATGTCTTTCTTAACATTAATGAATTAATTTAACACAGGGAACCGCAGTTGGGGGCAGACTATTCTGTAGCAGGTGAAATGGGTGTCGGATGGTTTGTGAAAATGTGAATTAGTTAAATATACTATATTTTAGTTTCCAGCCATCACCTCTTGATTTACAATGGGCAAATTGAAGATTCGGCGGCACAAATGCAGCTCTGGAACCGCAGTGGTTTTTACAGCTGCAGTCTCAGTTAATGTTATAGGTTTGCAGGGCAGAATGGTCACAGTTATAGAGGAATTGACATCTGCACACAACGGGGAGGCGTTTGGTGGAGTCAGGGCGTTCAGTTCCTGGCGCGTTACAGAGTAGGTACACCGATGCACCTCATTTTGCAGAGCAGCGCATGAACGAGATTTGAAATGATTGTAATGAGGTGTGTCCCTTGCCAGGTGCGGCCTTTCCCACTCTGCAAATGAATTTTAATTTTACACCAGCTCAGAACTGGGAGTACTCAGCCGTCCGCACTAGTATTCGGAACTTAAACTAGCCCCCTAGTTGGAGCAAGAGATACATCAGTAAACCAGCGTACTTCTGTGTGCACCTGAGTTTGTCTTGGACATGACTGTACGAGAACACCCTTACTGTATATTGCCTACGTGTGTTCGCCCATTCCCCACCCTGTTCACTCCCCTAAATCGGTGGCTGTAGTAAGTGTCTTTGCACTCATAGGTGACTTGGACGTGGCTGCGTTCAATTGCATACCGTCCGGGTCTGGGCAAGCGCAGGGTATTTTCTGCTGACGATAGCACCCATTTGCGGGATACGTTCCTTAATGACTCAAACCTAAGGTGTGCATTGAATGAGGCATCTGATTGGACCTGAATCACAGCTATCAATTTAGATGCTTCATTTTTATCCACATTACTGACCATAGGAGATGGAATACCCTGGACAACTGCATTCCTCTGTACTGAAAACAGTCTTCCTTCCCAAGCTTCACTTCCACAACCCAAGTCCCCTGGAATCTGCCATAATCCACAGACTAGACTAGCTTTAGAGAGTCGCAGACATATGCTCACATTGAAACAGTGTAATAGTCACAAACAGTCTGGGGTATCTGCAGTATGCATGACCAGTATCCTTGAAGAAGAGGGGCAAGTGCAGCATTTGGAGGGGGGATTTGAAATGTAAATGGTGTCGTAAAATGATCACAGGGGAAAACACATGATATTCATTTTTCCTATTTTGTCATCTCTTTTTGCCTATTAAAAGTATTTACCACTTTGAGATTTTTACACATTTTACTTTCTAACATCATAGAATCATAATGGATTTATCCCAGAACCCCTCCCACTGATAAAAACATAACAGTCCACAATGCCAAAACAAAATAGCTAAACATTTTTCTTAAGTAATTACAAATATAAAACAGACAACGATTGCTTGAGTATTTTGCCCAAGTAAACCCTGCTGTAATTAGTTGTCTTCAGAGGTCACATAAGTAATTGGACCCCACCTGTGTACAATTAGTGTTTCACGTAATCTGAAAATAAACACACGTGTCTGTGAGAGGTCTTAAAGTTGGTCAAAGCTTCATCATGAAGTTCAAAGAAAATTCAAATAGAACATGTTAATGATCAGCACTGGTCAGAAGAAGGTTATAATGAGATTTCCAAACTGTTTACCATCCCCCAGAGCACTATCACATCCATCATAAAGAAATTAAGATAATGTGGCACAACTGTGAATTTGTCTAGAACAAAACTGAATATCCCTCCGAGAAGGGCACTTGTCAGGGTACCCACCAAGAGGAGCCTGGCAGCTCTGTCAGTTTAGCTTTCCATTGCAAAGTTGATAGAAACTATCCATTGGACAACAGTAGCCTGCCTACATGAAATCTTGCCTAGAATTTGTCTGAAAGCATGGGGAAGATCTTTATACCAAGTGGAGAAAGATTATCTGTCCTGATGAGACCAAGATTGAACGTTTGGCTTCAATGCTAGGCAGAAATCTAACGCAGCACGTGATTCCAAAAGAACGATCCCTACATTGAATCATGCTGGTGGTATAATGTTATGGGATTTTTCCTCTGCATCAAGGACTGGAAAACTTGATAAAATCGAGGGCAAAATGAGTGGACTAAGATGTAGCCAAATCTTGCAGGAAAACCTGCTGCAGTCAACAGCCGGTCAGTGAGCCGAAGCGTACAGCAAATGCCACATTGGAGTGGCTTAAATACCGAGCAAATCATTGATCCAGAGTAGCCCGGTCAAAGCTAAGTCACATTCCCAATCTGTGGAATGGTTTGAAAATTCCCCACCAAGGGTCCTCTTGTAACTGAAAATGACAAAGCAGAATTGTCGAAAATTGCAGTTTCTTGGTGTGCAAAGCAGGTAGAAGATTGCCCAAATATACTCACGGCTTTAATTCCTGCTAAATGAGTTTCTACCAAGTATAAAAATAAGGGTGTGAATATATATGCAACCAGTCTTTTTTTTTTGCAATTATTTAAACTAAACCTTTAGAGATGTATTTTATATTTGTCAAATGTATTTAGATTGGTGTTAAGAATTACCATATAAATTCATTTTGATTACATAATATAAGAGAAGAAAATAAAATAAAATGGGAAGAGTGGGGGAGGGGGTGAACACTTTTATATAACACTGTATATAACAGACACACATGGATGGTATATATGGGTCCTGATTAGTATAATTTACAAATAGCATTATAAAATAAATATACAATTTTCACTCTGCATCTTTTGAACAATGTTTCATGATTTGGGGGGATTTCGATCATCTGTAATAACTCCCCAATGAAGAGCAATAAAACGAGTTTGAAATGTTCTTGTTCCACCTCAACTCTCATAGCGCATCGATTTCTGGCCGCAGGAAACGTATAAATGATGTGACAGTAAAAGCTACTTAAATAGAGAAGGTTGGTTCTCCCAGGTTTTGTAAGTTACTCAGTATTGTTTAATCGGAAACATATGAAAAAGGGTCGACGCTTGATGTTCCCCTTTGGAAAGTAGCATGGGTGAAAGAAAACACCTCTTCTCTGGTCAACCACGTTATTAAGTACAGTCCATCGTTAAACAGCGATCTACATTACAATGAATGCACTGGCTAAACATACACTAGGAGGTCTTGATGAAGTTTGATTTCACATGATTGCCCTTTTGTGCATATAATTTACATATAAAACTGTTCTCTCTGTACTGTTAGCCATTATGCAATGTGATATTTTGTTATTATAATTATAACCGGGCTTGTTCATCAAAGGGTTTTTAGCTGACAGGGGTTGAACCCAGTGCGGTTTTCTGCTGCTGCAGCCCATGCATTTCCAGGTTCTACGCACTGTGCAGTCAGACATGCCCCTCTGCCTACCACCGCTATAACACATTGGTTATTTCAGTTACTGACGCCTCCCTGTGAGCTTGAACCATTGCGCACCGTTCTCTGTAAACTCCAGAGGGGATCAGCACTTTCTGAGATGATCAAACCACCCGGTCTGGCATCAACAATCATTCCACGATAAATTCACTTGGATCACTTTTCTTCCCCATTTTGGTGTTTGGTCTGAACAACAACTGAACCTTTTCTGCCTGTCTGCATGCTTTTATGATTGTGTTGCTGCCACATGATTGGCTGATTAGATATTTGCATTAACGAGCAGGTACACAGGTGCTTCTTGACCTTTTGGCTAAGAGTAGGTGTACATGCCCATGGATGCAGTGGGGCTTAAAGACACCCCCCTGTAGGCGATGGGCCGTCACCTGGTCCTCTGGCCAAGAGGCCGGCTGCCTGAAGCCCGAGTTGCTACATGCCCAAAAATGCATTGTGGAGAAAGAGGCACCTGTGCACAGAGTAAGGCCCTCTGCACCTTTAATTTTCAGGCAGCACGATTTTTTTCGCCCTAGCCTGTTGGCCGAGTGCAAGCATCATTTTTATATTTCCGTCCGAAAGGCTGGGGCCTTATGGCACTTATTTATTTATTTATTTATTTATTACACTTGGTACCAAGCACTCTTTTGATTATGTGTCTTTGTTTTTGACACATTAAGTAGGGGTTTGGGTATAGGATCTTATGGGCGACCCTCTTTCCCCAAGTCATCTGAGGCTCCCTCCTTTTGGAGGGAGCCTTTTATGTCGGTGATATAAAGGGGCCCTCCCTAGCTTCAGCAAAGGAGGGACTGAAGATCTCCCTTTTTTTCCCTCTCTGGGGCCTTTTGGCTTCTACAGGATGGGGAGGCACAGGGCCCTTTCCCTTTTGGAAAGGGTCCAAAGTCCCAATTCCCCAGCACAGTTTGCACTGCACCGGGTGATTCTGAGTCATGTACCTCGGAAATAAAAAAAAATAGTAATAAAAAAAGAGTAGGGTGGTATTGGTTCACATTATGAGAGGGGGTCTCCATGCTCATTGCCCCCCCCCTGCTCTAGTGGGAGCCTGCTTCTAGCTGTAGCGCTGGTTAATGATTGGTGAGAGGAACTTCTTTAAAGAAATGTATATCTATATATTTAATTAGACATTGTAACAATAAATGACAGTATGAAAGAAACAGTACCAGACTCTGGTTCAATGGGTTTATTGCGAGCTCCTGCAGATGTTATGGATCTCCTGTGCGAGCTCCTGAAGATGGTATGGATCTCCTGTGTGAGCTCCTGCAGATGGTATGGATCTCCTGTGCGAGCTCCTGCGGATGGTATGGATCTCCTGTGCGAGCTCCTGAAGATGGTATGGATCTCCTGTGCGAGCTCCTGCAGATGGTATGGATCTCCTGTGCGAGCTCCTGCAGATGGTATGGATCTCCTGTGCGAGCTCCTGCAGATGGTATGGTTCTCCTATGCTGGTGCAGATGTTTTAGAGGGAGGTGCAGAAAGTATAGGGTGCTGGGTCTTCTACCTGGTTGGTCTGACTCACAGGTCCAGTTCTTACCTTAGTCATCTGATACGGTGTAGATGTCCTGCTGCAAGGAAGCAGTGACCAACAGGAGAGGTCGTCACTCTCTGTAGAGATCCATACGTCCCAGCTGGAGCTGGAACAAATGGGTCTCTACAGAGAGCAACAAACTCTCCTGTTGGTCACTGCCTCCTTGCAGCAGGACATCTACACCGTATGGACTGGGGGACAAGGAGTAGACCAACCAGGTAGAGGAGCCTGCACCCTTTCTCCTGATGGGACAAGCTATTATATGGGAACTGGGCCCTCAACCTTGATAGCAAGGTAGGGCCTCAGGATTAACTCCATTTTCTCCATCATCCCTCTTGTGCAGCTCCTGCAGTTGGTGGTAACGGTCGCGTATGTCTGCAGGAGCACATAGAAGAGCAGGAGCAGAATGCCAGACAGGAGGAGCAGCTTGCAGGACCAGCGCATGAGATTGCAAATGATGTTAAATAGCAATCTGAAAGAGAAACTATGTTATAGCGATGAACAGTTGCAATCATTTTGAAATAATAATAGGAGAATAATTTACCTCAGTCCTGCAATGCTGCTCCTTTTCTGCTCTTTTTGTTTTACAGCACTTTTCATCTGCAGTTGCCGCTCCTAAAGGAAAATCAGTGGTGGGATTATGAGGAGTACAACACAAGATCAGCCACTGAAGTTAGGGAAGTCAGAGTTG
Source organism: Mixophyes fleayi (assembly GCF_038048845.1). Taxonomy (NCBI): domain Eukaryota; kingdom Metazoa; phylum Chordata; class Amphibia; order Anura; family Limnodynastidae; genus Mixophyes; species Mixophyes fleayi. The sequence goes on from NC_134404.1 coordinate 117,163,530, forward strand.
GCCGGCCATGCTACGATATTGACCATTTGGTCCCATATTGCAGCAAGTTGCCCCAAAATGAACAGCACATTATTTGCTAATAATCCAATTGAAATCAACTAGTTCAATATCCTGCATGGTTAGGTGTTTCTGGTCATCACCCAACTGTACTAACAGACCCTAGTGTAAGCCAGAGGTAAACTGGCTGCTTGGCCAGAGTGCCTGGATCTTGGCCACAATTTTGTTGATGGTGGTCTTGCTGCAATGTACCCCCAGCTTAGAGAGCTTACAGCCTGTAGGGAAAAGAAAGAGAAGTCCTTCCTCATGGTAATGACTGTAACCACCAGGTATCATGCTAATCACTGCCATTGCTGGCCTCCTGCTCCACGTCAATGCACTATACTAGTGAGAGCTCTGGTGTGGTGCAGGAGACCTGGTGAGGTAGGGTCAGAGCACGTATGTTATTAGCACACAGATCGTCTTAGCTATCTGTCCCTCTCCTGGGATGGGAACCTTTCGTTCTGATAGAAGATGTTTAGTAGTTACAAAAGATGACCTGTGACAGAGGTGGCAGGTACAAATGTCTTACTGCTGACAGTAAATATGATCTCACTTTATATAACATAGAGGAAGGGGCTGATGACATGGACTCACCAGTTCAGCCATCACAATCTCTGCAGGATCTTCCGCAGCCTCCTCCACAGGTTTCATCCTGAAGGACCAGAAAATATTATTATTTAAACTTATGTCTTCTATTCACAAGAGTTACTGATACAGTCCATGGTCATAGTTCCTATCTGGAGGTTTCTCTTCTACGATTTTTTTAATGTAGGATGAGCAACAATTTAACAGTATATAATAGATATTTCTGGAGTTTTTAGAAAATTACAGACAGAGTCTGAATGCAATTAATAGAACAGTATAGACAGATCCTGTCTGGAGTCACCAGTACAGGACTTAAAGACTTCCTGATATTTCTATTACAGTACGGACAGCACTGATTATATACACAAATGTTCCTCTTTAGAACCGTATAGAATGTATGTGTACATGGAATAAACCATATAGATACTAACAGAGAAGGTGCTTCTGGCTGCGGCTGCCACTCCCGCAGGTTCCTGTTGATAATCTAGGGAAAGAGACACAGAGTGAAATAAATTATACACAACAAATCTTTAGGACAAGTTCCATGGGACTCGGATAAGCCGGCCACAGTCTGTCCCCGCAGGTTATTACCAGATTACTATACATTTTACAGCAGAACGAGAGAAAATAATTTAATGGAAAAATTAACAAATTGGTCTTAATAAAAAAATATATATTTTGATTTGGTCTAGAAATTTGTCTTGAAGAGTTCATTTAGCAGCAACTTATATAGAACATGAAACAAGAACCCACTCTGATATTATGCAGGATTACAACCATATAAATATCACTCAGGTCAGACATCCAGTATGATCTCTATATCTGATATATCAGATACTGGAACGTGGACCTATTGTGGGACAACCAATCCAGACTATGAAAAACGTTTCGCCATTAATTACACAAAAACTTTAAGTGACAAGTCCCTGTCTGTGCTGTGATGCCCCGTCCTCCTTTACGCTTTATAATTTTTGCTGGTTTTCAGCAACTTGTTGTCACTGACTAATCCTAGTTTCCCCATTGGCCAAACTAAACTAAACGTATCCCGTGTTTTAGGTGGGTAATCACTGTCACCACCAAGCTCCATCACCAGCCTACCAGGAGCCGCTTACACTTCTCTGTGGGGTGTAGCTGCTACAGCACCTCTTTGCTGGTTGCTAAAACCTTCTGACCGTTTACATTGGATTGGTACTGCCGGGTAGATGAACGCAGGTAGACAGGAGATGGAATAAATGGTAAGTTGTTGGTCCCAGGACACAGCTGGATTTTGTAGATAGAGCAGAATATCTCTCACCCAGACTGACATTATTTTGTCCCTGATGTCTAGCACCATCTACACTGGGCCCCCCAGATCTCTATTGGACCACTGGGTGAGTGGAATCCATAAGTGTTAGACAGAGGTGGATGTAGGGGTGTATATGGTGGTATCGCCATATCGCCACTTCTCCTACTGTTTATACATAAATACATTACACATTTACATGTCTGTACACTTTACACTGGGCACACATGTAATAAACACAATAAAATATTTCCGGCAGCAAAGCACCTGCTCCTCCATCCCGCCCGGCTATCAGTTACTACATACATGAGTCCATGTTATTTACTGGTCACACAGCTGTGTCATGTTCTCTCTGCACCTATGAACTGAGTGCCGTGTAAAATGTACCCTCAGCTCTGAAGTGGCGGCATCACGGGTAATGTAAGCAAAGCCACCACCTGAGCGCCACCTCTTTATAGTAACTGTTATACTGTACCTCCTGCTCTGTGGCCAGCAGCCGCAGCCTGGTGAGCCTACTCTTCAGGAGATCATTCTCCCGCATATAGCTGCTGAGCTGCAATAGAGAGAATTACATTTAGATCTGAGTATATGAATACGTAGCGCACACCATATTGTATATTTGTGTAGTGCCCTCTCCTCGCACAAAGGGGCTTATTTGCAGGGTACGGTTATGTTGCTGCGCCGCTGTGTCCAAGTTTCTAGGAGGCTTTGATTTGTACCATAAATCAGACTATAAATGAACAGAATAAGTGCGGATCGTTCCCTGTCACTGTATTACATTATTTGGCAAACAGAAGACTACGTAGGGGATTTTTTGGACGGAGTAAATGTAAGACCACCTGGATGTCCTCTATTTTATTAAACAAATGACAGAATTTGACCAATTTTACTGTAACACTGTTTTACTGTAGAATTTTACTGTACAACTATTATTATATCTGGAGTTCTGTAGCATATTCTGATGTGATATTATATAAATATCTACTTATAAATCACTGCAGCCATTTATTCCAGAAATTATGACTTTTTTATGCTAGTAAGGCCCAATGTGGGCATTAGATGGAGGAGACAGATTCAGCGCACTGTCTTGTAGGATAACAAGAACGATGGGCCCTGATACAATAGCAGTTAGGACACTGGGGCAATAATCCAGAGGACAGAGCGTCTCCATGCAAACTACTGTGGAAGACCTTGAAAAGAGATAAATAAAGCTCTGGGTTGAGAGCATAGTTAGTTGTCTACTCTCCCGAAATTTTCCGGGAGGCTCCCAAATTTCGTGGAGTCCTCCAAAGCTCTCGGAAGAGTAGGCAAACCTCCCGGGCCTTGAATTTCTGTATTTTATAGTAGGGGCGGGGCTATAGTGACGTAACGACATCGCAACGCCTCCTGCTACCCTCAGTCACATGATCTGTACTCTGGATCTCCTGGATTACAGATTTAAAAAGTAGGCAAATATGGTTGAGAGTGTTTATGTTCTATGAAATTGGGAGATATTACTACTTGATGTGTTTATATGAATACACCCGGGGTGATTGCTAGGTATATAATACACCCGGGGTGATTGCTGGGTATATAATACACCCGGGGTGATTGCTGGGTATATAATACACCCGGAGTGATTGCTGGGTATATAATACACCCGGGGTGATTGCTTGGTATATAATACACCCGGGGTGATTACTGGGTATATTATACACCCGGGGTGATTACTGGGTATATAATACACCCGGGGTGATTGCTGGGTATATAATACACCCACGGTGATTGCTGTATATACTACAGTAATAAAGTGTGTGAACAAAGCTTCAGTTTTGGTCTTATGGGACACTTGCGAGGAGAGAGTGCACCACGGCTGTGACTATCATCACATTGGAATATTAAGTGATATAATGATGGACTGACCAGGCTTGATAGCAGCTCCTCTCTTCCTTCAAGGATGTCGCATTTTCTCTCCTGTCCAGGGAATAATGCAGATATAAGGTCAGTTTTAGAGCATACTTACCTACTTTCTTCAGCTCCCTTCCGGGAGCCAGCCAGTGGAGGGGGGCGTGAAGGGGCGGGGTGGCCGAAATCGCGTCATTTCGGCCCCGCCCCCTGTGACGTCATGACGCAAATTGCGTCATTTGACAGCGGGGGCGGGGCCAAACGCCGCGATTCACCGGGAATCGCGGCGTTTGGGATCTAATTCTGCCCACTTCACTAGGAAGTGGGGCACTTCCTAGTGAAGTGGGCAGAATTCGGGAGATTGCCACACTCGCCCGGAATCCGGGAGACTCTCACAAAATGCGGGAGTCTCCCGGACATTCCGGGAGAGTTGGCAAGTATGTTTTAGAGTGTGAGAGAGAAATAAGAGAGAAAGAGAGACAGAGAGAGAGAGTGACAGAGGGCGAGAGAGAGAGAGAGAGAGAGACAGAGGGTGAGAGAGAGACAGAGGGTGAGAGAGAGAGAGACAGAGATGGAGAAAGAGAGAGAGTGACAGAGAGTGAGAGAGAGACAGATAAATGTATGTCACACTTTCCGTACTTTTATTTTTCAGTACAGACAGTGGGCATCACATTATTAATCCCGTCTATAATGTGAATAGTAGGAAACTGAATCTGTACCGTGAGTCAGTTTCTAGCCGTTCGCATGGTGAGGGATATTAACCTTTTAGTGTCCCACTGCCACGCGGATGTCGGAGCAGGAACTGATGTGAATGTATATAGTCTCCGTAAGAGTAATGTGTATATGTTGCCGCTATATATATATATATATATATATATATATATATATATATAAATATATAAAGCGCTCCTGAAAGCTGGAGGCTACACATGAAGCGTGGGATCATGCACAATGACATGTCACATACATGGTTCATAGTATCACAATGGCCATATTCCAATCATACCTCCCAGATGTCCTGATTTAGGTGGGACAGTCACGAATTGACGCCACTGTGCCGCCATTCCACCAGTCGGCACGTTTGTCCCCAGACAAGTTGGGGGGTTTGTTAGAGAAGGGGAATTGGAGACAGCCTAATGCTTCAGAAGCGCTTAGCACGGCCCCAGAGACCGTCACACGCCCCTCAGCCTGGCATGACCACACCGTGTTGTGATTACCTCTGTACGTGTATGTTTGTATGTATACAAATGGTTATAGATAGTTGTCATACCAACTGCTGCTTGATCCACAATTCTTCTGCCTCCACTTGCCGGCTCTCCCCCAGTTGTTTCCACAGGGTCTCAAGCTCATCATTATTCGACCTGGATAGACAAGTAGAGAATACATTCTTATTTACCTGCTTATTTAATATACACCAGTGCCAGACAAACAGCCAGGCATAGTCCGATCGGTGAGCAACAGGAAACGGGATCCATGGTACAAATAACAATCAGTTACAGGTTGTGAGTGTGACAACTATGGGGGGAGGGCCCTTGACAACACCACTAGAACTTTGAAAAAAAATCCCACCCCGACCATAATAAGGGATTTCCTGTTTCAGCCGTTACAGGCATCACAGGACGCACCAGATTGGGTGAGTGCAGGTACGTTTAATTTTTTTCTTTTATTATAATATAATTTTAGCTTTTTGTGGCGTTATCACTTTAATGTTTGCTGATAATACAAATGTTTCCCCTTTGCGATAAGGTGATAGCAGGGTTCAGAAACAGCACGTAATAGAAATCATCTCTGTAAAGAGCGAATGATGGAATATTTACATTTAATTATTCACATTCAATGCAGTTTAAAATGTGCAACATAAAATAAAACAAATATTTAAACTTACATACAGGAAAGGTGAATCTACACTGGGCAGTGGGCTATATATTATTATCGAGGAGAGGACAGGTCACTGCCTCCCACAACTTCCACAAAATCATCTAATTAAATACTCTGTGCTGATGGGGCACCTGCTCCTTCTACTATATAATTCTCAGTCTGTGGCTTCCTGCTGCCTCCATTACCCATCCACACATCATGTCACTGCCCCTGTCACATGTAGTCCTGTCCTCACTGACACATCACTCATCTCCTGATATACTCTGTGCTGTGCTCTAAACATTAACAGGTTCTCTCATACTTATCACATGCACCTTCACATTTAGACCTCACCTCATAACTCCTGTAAACAGCTTTCAATTGAGAGACTTATGAAAAACACAGTGGTGTGTTTGACTTCTTCGCTCTCTCTGAGCTGCCTCTCTGCACTGTCCCTGGGCAGTGTGGTCACTCACTATGATGTCAAGTGCGTGATGTCACAGTGCGTGATGTCACCAGGGCCTGTTGAAAGAGGCAGACCTGATAAAATAGGGACACTGCTGTGGCAAATTATAATGGGGGGTGTTTAGGAGCTGCCCATCCAAGCTCAGTTGTGTAAGAATGACCTTGTAGTGTGGAGCTCAGCCTGTGTTCCAATGAACATGGGGATATGTTCTTAATGTGGGCAGCACGGTGGCTTAGTGGTTAGCACTTCTGCCTCACAGTTCTGGGGCCCAATGGGGCAGGGACTGATGTGAGTGAGTTCTCTGTACATTGCTGTGGAATCAGTGGCGCTATATAAATAAATGGTGATGATGATGAATGTTCATTGTTGAATATATGGAATATATATCATAGGTGAAGGGGTTGCTGTATTTCCTGATGACAATTAAGGTCCAGGAAGGGCCCACAGTACATATTATGGAATTCAGAGTGAGACACATGGAGTGGGGTGACGTTATCTCCACCCAGAGTCCACAGGGTTTAATCCACCACATTAGAGAACTCTATATGGGACCATTTCCAAAGAGGAAGGACAACTATGGCCTTACCCATATGCCCCGGCAGTCCCTGGTTATGTAGGACAGTCCCCACCAGAGTCATGGCTGCGTAGATAGGGGGCGCAGTTAGTTTTATCACGAGGAAAGCAGAAGGAATGATTATCAATGATTGGGGAGCGGGGATGTCTGACAATAAACATTGTTTACAAACTGCAGACTATGTGGGGTGTAATACATTTCCATTTGTCCCCCTTCACATAAGAACACTCCTACAGTGCTCCATTTATTCTGGGTTTTGGAACTGCCCCTATAAAAGCACTGTTTTCAGGTATACAGATTCACCTGTGTAAGGTGGAGAGAGAAACATCCAAACTTGTAACACATAACTAACCCCCCCCCCCTATTCATTAATTTCCACTACTTTTACATCCTTCGCCTAATATACTGCACGATGGCTCAGTGGTTAGCACTTCTGCCTCACAGCACTGTGGTCATGAGTTCAATTCCCGACCATGACCTTATCTGTGAGGAGTTTGTATGTTCTCCCCGTGTTTGAGTGGGTTTCCTCCAGGTGCTCCGGTTTCCTCCCACACTCCAAAAACATACTAGTAGGTTAATTGGCTGCTAACAAATTATTGACCCTAGTCTGTCTGTGTGTTATGGATTTAGACTGTAAGCTCCAATGGGGCAGGGACTGACGTGAGTGAGTTCTCTGTACAGCGCTGCGGAATTAGTGGCGCTATATAAATAAATAAATAAATGGTGATGATGATGATATACTGCTCTGTTTAGACTTCTATATAATGTCAGACATTGCTGCTTTTTCTACCTCGCTTCTGGCAGACCCGGGGGCAGCTTGATGCTGGATTTCATTCCCTCTAGCAGAGGCAGCTTACTGGGGAAAACAGGTGCTTAATAATGATAATAATAATGAAAACGTGTTCTCACCATTAATGTAAATGTGCTAAACATGGACTTCTGAGTCCTTCTTGATGGTCATACCTGGAAACCGGAGCACCCAGAGGGTAGAACATACAAACTTCACACAGATAAGGCCCTGGATGGGAATTGAACTCATGAGCCCAGCGCTGATCATCATCATCAACATTTATTTATATAGCGCCAGCAAATTCCGTAGCGCTTTACAATTGGGAACAAACATTAATAAGACAATACTGGGTAATACATACATACAGAGAGGTAAGAGAACCCTGCTCGAAAGCTTACAATCTATAGGACAATGGGAGTTAGAAACACAAGGGCATGTGCTACATCATATTGCACAATGGACCAGCCAGACTGCAAAGGTAAAAGTACTGAGTGGGCTATGTGTGTTGCAATGTTGGTCAGAAGGTTGTTGTCTTGCGTTAGCAGTGTAGAGGATGGTAATAGGGTAATCTAGGGAAATTAAGATGATGGTTGAGGAATATCATAACCTTGTCTGAAGAGGTGGGTTTTCAGTAAACGCTTGAAGGTTTGAAGACTAGAGGAAGTCTTACTGTGCGTGGAAGGGAATTCCACAAAGTGGGTGCAGCCCGGAAAAAATCCTGTAACCGAGAATGGGAGGATGTGAGGAGAGTGGAGGAGAGACGTAGATCTTGTGCAGAACGTAGGTATCGAGTAGGGAGATATTTTGAGACAAGTGAGGAAATGTATGTCGGTGCAATTTTGTTGATGGCCTTGTATGTTAGTAGAAGAATTTTATATTGAATTCGTTGAAATACAGGCAGCCAATGTAGAGACTGACAGAGTGGCTCAGCAGAGGAATAACGGTTTGTAAGGAAAATCAATCTAGCCGTTGCGTGCAAAATAGATTGTAGGGGTTCAAGTCTGACTTTGGGAAGACCAGTAAGGAGGGAATTGCAATAGTCGATGCAGGAGATGATGAGTGCATGAATTAATGTTTTTGTGGTGTCTTGCGTCAGATATGTGCGTATTCTGGAAATGTTCTTTAGGTGTATGTAACATGATTTAGATATAGAGTTGATGTGGGGAATAAACGACAGTTGTGAATCAAGGATTACACCTAGGCAACAAGCTTGCGGGGTGGGATTTATATTCATGTTATCAACAGAAATAGAAATGTCAGGCAGGAAGCTTCTGTTTTTGGGTGGGAATATTATTAACTCAGTTTTTGAAAGATTGAGTTTGAGTTGGCGAGAAGACATCCAAGATGAAATGGCAGAAAGACAGTCAGTAATGCGAGACAACACAGATGGTGAAAGATCAGGAGAGGATAGATAAATTTGTGTATCATCCGCATAGAGTTGATACTGAAATCCAAAGGAGCTTATTAGTTTTCCAAGAGAAGTGGTGTAGATAGAGAATAGCAGAGGACCTAGGACTGAGCCTTGTGGAACTCCAACTGATAGGTGTTAGGAACCCCTCCAGCCGTCACAACATAGCCCGGAGTCTACTCTGCCAGTCAGGTGTTCACTGGAGCCCCTGATGGTGGGGACAGACTGGGCTGCAGACTGACAGAGGGTCGTGAAGTGTGCACCGGCTGGGGAGAACCCAGGCAAGCGGAGTGGAATCCAAGCAGAGGTCAGGGGCCGGCAGCAGACAACAGTACGAATATACAAGCTGAGGTCAGGGGTCACGAGCAGACAGGAAGGTCGGTATTCAAGCCAGAGGTCAGGGTCACGAGATTCACAAGCAAAGTCCAAATCTAAGCTAAGGGTCATACACGGGTAACAGTCCAACAGGTTTTCACCAATTTCAGGCAGCAGCAGAAACAGGAGCAGATTAAGCAGACAGGAACTGGACGCTATAACCGGCAGGGAGGCTAAGCCCTCCCTTCCTTATATACAGAGTTTGGCCATTCAGGGCTTAGCCCTGAAATACATCCCAGGTGCGCTACCCAGCTAAATTAGCCCGCAGGCTACACTAGCGCATGCGCCCGGCTGCCTCACTTGCCGGGGCGCATCGATTGTTATACACGGCATCCGGCCGTTGCCTTGGCCCGAGAAACCGGAAGTGACGCCCCGGTCGTCATGGGGACGGCCGGGACGTTCACTGACACCGGAAGTGAGTCGCGGCGGTGCCCAAGGTCGCCTCGGCTCCTGACAATAGGAAGCGGAGCAAAGGTGGATCCAGAGAAATTAACACTGAAAGAGCGATTAGATAGGTAGGATGAGAACCAGGATAGGACAGTGCCTTCAAGACCTAGGGATTGTAGCGTTTGTATGAGGAGAGAGTGGTCAACAGTGTCAAATGCAGCAGAGAGATCCAGGAGAATTAGAAGAGAGTATTGGTTATTATTTTTTGCTGTGATCAAATCATTGACAACTTTGGTCAGCGCAGTCTCTGTGGAGTGTTGAGAGCGAAAGCCTGACTGAAGAGGAGCCTGACTGAAGAGGATCCAATAGGTTGTTTGCTGTAAGAAAGTGTGTGAGGCGGGAGTAGGCAATTCTCTCGAGAAGCTTGGAGGGGCATGGGAGCTGGGAGATGGGGCAGTAATTTATGAGAGAGTTAGGGTCAGAATTCTGTTTTTTTTAAATGGGAGTAATCACTGCATGCTTGAAAAGTGCTGGAAAAATACTAGTAGAAAGAGATAGATTACAGATTTTAGTTAGAGGGGGAATGAGTACAGGAGACAGGGACATACCAATTTGAGAGGGAATGGGATCAAGAGGACAGGAGGTAGAGTAGGAAGATGAGAAGAGAGTAGAAACTTCCTCTTCATTTGTGGGATCAAATGAAGAGAGAGTGTCAGAGGGTGCTACAAAGGAATTGAGCAGATTGCTTGTCAAGGGAGATACCATTTCAAGCCTGATCTTATCAATTTTGTCCTTGAAATAGGAAGCAAGATCCTGTGCACTGATGTTAGTTGGAGGATTTGGGGCAGGAGGATTCAGAAGAGAGTTAAATGTGTTAAAGAGGCGTTTGGGGTTAGAAGCCTGAGCATAGATGAGAGATCGGTAGAATGCTTGTTTAGCAATGTCCAGAGCATTTCTGTAGGAGTGGTAGATATCAGTATATGTTATGAAATCATTAGAGGCACAAGATGTACGCCAGTGACGTTCTGCTTTACGAGAAAGTTTTTGTAGAGTTCGTGTTACTGTAGTGTTCCACGGTTGGCAACGAATTCTACGGGAAATATGTAGTGTCGCTGGAGCCACTTGATCCAGGGCAATTGCTAGGGTTTGATGAAAATGGGGTACTGCCCGATCAGGGGAGGAGAATGTAGAAATTGGGGAGAGAAGGTGTTGGAGAGAGGTGGAAAATTGTTGAAAATCAATAGAGTTGATATTCCTGCGGGTACGAGGAGGCTTGGAAGAGTTTGACACTAGGGAGGGTAAAGAACTGGGGGTGAGCAAGTATCTAATAAGGTGATGATCCGAGAGGGGGAAAGGAGTGTTAAGGAAATCAGAAACTGAGCATAGTCTAGAGAAAACAAGATCAAGACAGTGGCTATCCTAATGAGTAGCGGATTCAATCCACTGGGAGAGGTCAAGTGTGGAGGTTAGAGAGAGTAGTTTGGAAGCAGCATTGGAACGTGGATTAGAAATAGGGATGTTGAAATCACCCATGATGATGGTGGGGATATCAGTAGATAAGAAGTGAGGGAGCCATGCAGAGAAGTGTTCAAGAAATTGATGGTGTGGTCCAGGGGGGGCGATAGATGACAGCAACATGCATAGAGAATGGGTTAAAAATCCTAACAGCATGTACTTCAAAAGATGTGAATGTGAGTGATGGGACACTTGGTATAACTGTGAATGTGCACTGTGGGGAGAGAAGTAGTCCAACCCCCCCTCCTTGTCTGCCTCCTGGTCTGTGGGTGTGGGTGAGATGGAGGCCACCATGTGAAAGGGCTGCAGGTGAGGCAGTGTCTGAATGCGTGAGCCATGTTTCTGTTATTGCCAGAAGGTTTAGGGTTGTTTAAGAGGAAGAGATCATGTACGGAGGTAAGTTTGTTACAAACAGAGCGTGCATTCCAAAGGGCACATTTAAAGGACTTTGCAAGAGAGGGGAGACAGGTTATGTGTTTGAGGTTTGCCAGATTTCTGTAGTGTTCAGATATATGTGTGTGGGAGAAGTGAGGGGGACCTGGATTAGGTGATATATCACCAGCTAATAGAAGAAGGAAGGAAGAAAGGTAGGTAAGATGATTGTAAGATGTGTGTCCTTTTAGTTTCTGGCGGCAGGGTGAGGCTGTTAAAGTTATTGAATTTAAATAGGAAAAGAGTTCATGAGTGTTCACTAGAGGTGAGTGAAGTAATGAAGGGGCAATGTGGACAGAGGTGTGTGTTGCAGGATGGGTGAGGGATGATATAGTCCTAAAGATAATGCCATGAAAAGAGATAAAGAAAAATATTTTGGCAAGCATTGGGACTATTAGTCAAATAGCAAAAATGAGGAATTAAATGAATTGCCTAATTGCAATGTCCAGTGTAATCAGATAAGTAGTGCAGAGCTAGGATGCAGCAAATGTAGTGTATTCCTGGATGTCTGGATAGTATAACGTAATGATGTGGGGAGCCATGTGGGGGAGTGGGTGGAAGTGTTGAATGGAGAGTAATAAAGAGCAGGTAATTGAATAGCTGAGATTTTGCAGAATCATGGGAGAGGAGAGTGGTTGAAAGACAGTATAATTTCTTCTTACTTGTGATGGTAAACAAAGCTTAAATAAAATTGAAGTACAGTGCTGAGATAGGGGACTGAAATAACTGTAGCATGGGTAGGGAGTGGTTGAGCAAGTAGTACAGCAGTCTGATTAAACAGAGTGGATTTTGCATTGAAAGCAGACTGATAAATAAAACAAACTTTCATGAGATGAGAGGAAAATGAGATCAGAGTCCAAAGCAGTCCTCATGTTGCATGTAGCTTGTAGCCAGGGAGAGTTGAAAACATCAGAGGTGGAATATGGAGTTTCAGGTGAATACTGACAGTTGTCCTTGTGAAGCTGTGTTAATAGGCAGAAAGTTCTTCTCCTGTTTCCTCCTGTTCAACTCCGGTATAACTCCGAATTATGCTGTTTAAATTTTTTGTTTCACACTTGTATCTATACACACTTAGAACTATACACACTAACTATACAGCCATCACTGGCTTTGCAGCCATTCTACTTTGAATATATCTGAGCCACAGTGAGCACCCGCTATCAGCCATCTCTTAAATTATCGGATACACTACGGACATTTATTTACCAGAACACATCAGTAATGGGATGGAAATGCTGTACTCCGCCTAGTTTACATTTTTATGAATGTCACATTCACATGCAGATAAGAATATCTGATAGGTGTTTGGGGGATGAATCTCTGTACTGTGTATTAAACTGCATACCATTGATTTACCTCTTTATTGCACCAAACCTCTTTACTTGTTAACTTAACACCTAAAACCTTATCTATAATATAATCACACTGACAACAACTTGATTTTGGTAAAAAAACAGGTCCCAGTTTTTTAAATAATAAAAGTATGGTGGCGGCAAGAGCAATCAGCCCGGGCTTACAAGGACGTGCCCCCATAAAGCAGGACGAGGGGTTCCCCACACAAAGGGACCAAGGGCCAGGTTGCTTCGAAGGGGTTGTGACATGCGGCCAATCAGCGATACCATCGTGTGAATTAGCCGCTGATTGAAACATCTCCACATTACCTCAGTCTTAGAAGACAATACATTACATTGTCAATTAATTACATTTTCTTCTGTTACCAGGTGACCAAACAAACTCTGGTAGCAGCCCCATCACGGTAGTCCCATTGTCTCTTTGGACCTCTGTCTCTCAAGCTGACCGCGTTAGCCTGCATAGCTGTCCAGGAAGATGAGGGGGTCGGGCGAGTGGAGAGTGTCGCAGGCCCCTCTGCAAAACCACAACAAACAGAATCAGGTAATTACCCTTATTGTCTACAATATAGAATATAACACCACTAGACTTGTGTATATTCCTGTACCATTGTTCACTCTCTACCCTTGTTTTCTTTTCCAGGATTAAATGGATAACTCCAAATCAATTTGGTTTAAGATATTTTATTCACTTTTTCTTAGATGCGGAGCCACCACCCACTGTGAGTGACCAGTCAGAGGAGCAGGAGGAGGAGCTGTGAGAGATCCCGCCCTCCTCACCGCCTGCTGGTCCTGCACATTGTCCATCTGTGCGGTCACTGGAAGCAATAGATAAATGGGACAAGACCACCAAAGAGCTCCTAATAACCATCAATCGCAGCCTTCGGTAGAAGAAGCACCAGGAAGGAGTGCCAATTAGCACGGAGAAGAAGGGCCTGATGGAGAGCATTTTGAACGCTATAAATGGGTTTGGCCAATCCCTGCAGCCATACTGAATCGGCTGTTTACCGTGGCTCCAGAACCTTCCCCCACATGTGACCCCCGTGAGCCTGAGCCTAAGGAAGCAGAGGACTCAGGACCTGGCTCTGCTCCTACAGCCCCCAGCTGAAATAACAGCAACATATTGTAAAAAATATATAAAAATTATAAACTGCATAACCTGGATGTGTTTCACTCTATTAACCATAACCTCCTAATGACATATACAAGCTTACTTAACTTATCTAACAATAAAGACACTGAGACATATGAAAGTGGCTAAAGAAGGTCACAGTTTATTAATTATTTAATAAATGGCGGTGAAAGTGAACCGTGAGACAGCTAAATCAAACTAATATTTGGAACCAAGCGTGGATGGCTGACTCCACGTACCCGGGACACATCCTTAACTGCCTGGCCAACGCTAATTCTGACATCAGAGTGACTAAGCCCCCTCCCGACTACGCAATGGCCGCCCTCAGATGCGGGCCAAGGGATCCTCATCAAAAAGGACCGCGTCACGTTCCTGGATGGGGATAGCACCTGTGGTCAAACAGCAATAACGCTGTAACGATCAGCCACTGCCCACAGAGACTTCCTACCAACTGTGCCTGCTCTGTGACGTGGGGAGGAACCAAATTAAAACTCATACGCCACGGAAGCAGGGAGGTCAATAAAGGGCATGGGTGGGTGGGATCTCGAGCAGTAAATGAGAAAGGACATGTGACATGCTAGGACTTATATAGACAGATCTCCAGGCACTCCCCTTCCTTCTTCACTGGTTGGCCTGGGATGTGGCATCTTACTTGCAGGTAAGGTTAACCTCAGTTACTGCCACATATATATGCGTCTAAGTGCTTTCGTCCATATGAGAGTACAGGTTGTTCATAGTCATGATGGGCAACATGTTCAGATGAGTAGATAAAATATATTCTGCATAGTGAAACGTGTGTTGAGTCCATTGTGAATTTTTTTTGCTAAAGAATCTGCTATAAACACATCGCAGCCACATTCTCCTGCAGCGTGTATACATCATGGACTAAAAGTATCATTCCAAATTTCAATGGTTTAGGCCATCAATTACTATATATTTAGATTATACTTACAGCTGAAGTGTTGCTGAATCACATAATAATCGTCCGTTTCTGCAAGAAGCTCCTATATGTCAGGAAAAGGAGACAGAACATTTCTTTTTTTAAAAAAAGTAGTAATAAAAATGATATTAATTAAAAATAACATAGAAAACATTTAGCATAATATATAAATCATATGAAGCCAGAGTACCACTGACACATGCGGGATGGATACCATCTACATGTAGGAGCAGAAATCGACATTCGGCAGATCAGGCAATGTTTTTCCAGTCTTCAAATGTCCAGTTTTGGTGAGCCTGTGCCGCTGTAGTCCATAGTTTCCTGACGTGTTTGGCCCCCTCCAGACCTTTAATCACACCCCTCTCCCGGACTACACTTGCCGAAAGTAGGCAAGTATGCTGTAATCTGTGATGTAACTGCATTATTATAACATTGATGTTTTGCTAAACTGCATTATTACAGGTGTAATACGCAGCTTACTGTGTTTTCCCCTCCAAGATCCACATTATTTTCTGGGTAGAAAATATACTGAAAAGTTAATGTCCTCTGAATATTTTTATAAATACTCCCATCCTCTCGCTGGTCAATTTCTTGCCCATTTCTTTTCCAATTCTTGGTCCCTGTCCTGATATAATGACATTTATTAAAGATTGGGGGGTACATAGGGGGAGGCAAACTGGGGCAGCTGTCGCAGGCAGCAATATTTAGGGGGCAATAGAACAAAAACTATTATTATTTTCAAAATGCCAACTTTCTTGGTGCAGATATAAAATATAAATGGTATTTACTTTGGTAGCTCTAATAATCTAATAATGCTTAAAATGAAAATATTTGTCTTTTATAATGTACACAAATCATATACAAATGTTTATGGTAGATGTCTTTCTTAACATTAATGAATTAATTTAACACAGGGAACCGCAGTTGGGGGCAGACTATTCTGTAGCAGGTGAAATGGGTGTCGGATGGTTTGTGAAAATGTGAATTAGTTAAATATACTATATTTTAGTTTCCAGCCATCACCTCTTGATTTACAATGGGCAAATTGAAGATTCGGCGGCACAAATGCAGCTCTGGAACCGCATTGGTTTTTACAGCTGCAGTCTCAGTTAATGTTATAGGTTTGCAGGGCAGAATGGTCACAGTTATAGAGGAATTGACATCTGCACACAACGGGGAGGCGTTTGGTGGAGTCAGGGCGTTCAGTTCCTGGCGCGTTACAGAGTAGGTACACCGATGCACCTCATTTTGCAGAGCAGCGCATGAACGAGATTTGAAATGATTGTAATGAGGTGTGTCCCTTGCCAGGTGCGGCCTTTCCCACTCTGCAAATGAATTTTAATTTTACACCAGCTCAGAACTGGGAGTACTCAGCCGTCCGCACTAGTATTCGGAACTTAAACTAGCCTCCTAGTTGGAGCAAGAGATACATCAGTAAACCAGCGTACTTCTGTGTGCACCTGAGTTTGTCTTGGACATGACTGTACGAGAACACCCTTACTGTATATTGCCTACGTGTGTTCGCCCATTCCCCACCCTGTTCACTCCCCTAAATCGGTGGCTGTAGTAAGTGTCTTTGCACTCATAGGTGACTTGGACGTGGCTGCGTTCAATTGCGTACCGTCCGGGTCTAGGCAAGCGCAGGGTATTTTCTGCTGACGATAGCACCCATTTGCGGGATACGTTCCTTAATGACTCAAACCTAAGGTGTGCATTGAATGAGGCATCTGATTGGACCTGAATCACAGCTATCAATTTAGATGCTTCATTTTTATCCACATTACTGACCATAGGAGATGGAATACCCTGGACAACTGCATTCCTCTGTACTGAAAACAGTCTTCCTTCCCAAGCTTCACTTCCACAACCCAAGTCCCCTGGAATCTGCCATAATCCACAGACTAGACTAGCTTTAGGGAGTCGCAGACATATTCTCACATTGAAACAGTGTAATAGTCACAAACAGTCTGGGGTATCTGCAGTATGCATGACCAGTATCCTTGAAGAAGAGGGGCAAGTGCAGCATTTGGAGGGGGGATTTGAAATGTAAATGGTGTCGTAAAATGATCACAGGGGAAAACACATGATATTCATTTTTCCTATTTTGCCATCTCTTTTTGCCTATTAAAAGTATTTACCACTTTGAGATTTTTACACATTTTACTTTCTAACATCATAGAATCATAATGGATTTATCCCAGAATCCCTCCCACTGATAAAAACATAACAGTCCACAATGCCAAAACAAAATAGCTAAACATTTTTCTTAAGTAATTACAAATATAAAACAGACAACGATTGCTTGAGCATTTTGCCCAAGTAAACCCTGCTGTAATTAGTTGTCTTCAGAGGTCACATAAGTAATTGGATCCCACCTGTGTACAATTAGTGTTTCACGTAATCTGAAAATAAACACACGTGTCTGTGAGAGGTCCTACAGTTGGTCAAAGCTTCATCATGAAGTTCAAAGAAAATTCAAATAGAACATGTTAATGATCAGCACTGGTCAGAAGAAGGTTATAATGAGATTTCCAAACTGTTTACCATCCCCCAGAGCACTATCACATCCATCATAAAGAAATTAAGATAATGTGGCACAGCTGTGAATTTGTCTAGAACAAAACTGAATATCCCTCCGAGAAGGGCACTTGTCAGGGTACCCACCAAGAGGAGCCTGGCAGCTCTGTCAGTTTAGATTTCCATTGCAGAGCTGATAGAAACTATCCATAGGACAACAGTAGCCTGCCTACATGAAATCTTGCCTAGAATTTGTCTGAAAGCATGGGGAAGATGTTTATACCAAGTGGAGAAAGATTATCTGTCCTGATGAGACCAAGATTGAACGTTTGGCTTCAATGCCAGGCAGAAATCTAACGCAGCACGTGATTCCAAAAGAACGATCCCTACATTGAATCATGCTGGTGGTATAATGTTATGGGATTTTTCCTCTGCATCAAGGACTGGAAAACTTGATAAAATCGAGGGCAAATTGAGTGGACTAAGATGTAGCCAAATCTTGCAGGAAAACCTGCTGCAGTCAACAGCCGGTCAGTGAGCCGAAGCGTACAGCAAATGCCACATTGGAGTGGCTTAAATACCAAGCAAATCATTGATCCAGAGTAGCCCGGTCAAAGCTAAGTCACATTCCCAATCTGTGGAATGGTTTGAAAATTTCCCACCAAGGGTCCTCTTGTAACTGAAAATGACAAAGCAGAATTGTCGAAAATTGCAGTTTCTTGGTGTGCAAAGCAGGTAGAAGATTGCCCAAATATACTCACGGCTTTAATTCCTGCTAAATGAGTTTCTACCAAGTATAAAAATAAGGGTGTGAATATATATGCAACCAGTCATTTTTTTTTTGCAATTATTTAAACTAAAGCTTTAGAGATGTATTTTATATTTGTCAAATGTATTTAGATCGGTGTTAAGAATTACCATATAAATTCATTTTGATTACATAATATAAGAGAAGAAAATAAAATAAAATGGGAAGAGTGGGGGAGGGGGTGAACACTTTTATATAACACTGTATATAACAGACACACATGGATGGTATATATGGATCCTGATTAGTATAATTTACAAACAACATTATAAAATAAATATACAATTTTCACTCTGCATCTTTTGAACAATGTTTCATGATTTGGGGGGATTTCGATCATCTGTAATAACTCCCCAATGAAGAGCAATTACCGGCACAGACTTGCTAAAGTTCCTAGCAATAAAACGAGTTCGAAATGTTCTTGTTCCACCTCAACTCTCATAGTGCATAGATTTCTGGCCGCAGGAAACGTATAAATGATGTGACAGTAAAAGCTACTTAAATAGAGAAGGTTGGTTCTCCCAGGTTTTGTAAGTTACTCAGTATTGTTTAATCGGAAACATATGAAAAAGGATCGACGCTTGATGTTCCCCTTTGGAAAGTAGCATGGATGAAAGAAAACACCTCTTCTCTGGTCAACCACGTTATTAAGTACAGTCCATCGTTATACAGCGATCTACATTACAATGAAAGCACTGGCTAAACATACACTAGGAGGTCTTGATGAAGTTTGATTTCACATGATTGCCCTTTTGTGCATATAATTTACGTATAAAACTGTTCTCTCTGTGCTGTTAGCCATTATGCAATGTGTTATTTTGTTATTATAATTATAACCGGGCTTGTTCATCAAAGGGTTTTTAGCTGACAGGAGTTGAACCCAGTGCGGTTTTCTACTGCTGCAGCCCATGCATTTCCAGGTTCTACGCGCTGTGCAGTCAGACATGCCCCTCTGCCTACCACCGCTATAACACATTGGTTATTTGAGTTACTGACACCTCCCTGTCAGCTTGAACCATTGCGCACCATTCTCTGTAAACTCCAGAGGGGATCAGCACTTTCTGAGATGATCAAACCACCCGGTCTGGCATCAACAATCATTCCACGATCAAATTCACTTGGATCACTTTTCTTCCCCATTTTGGTGTTTGGTCTGAACAACAACTGAACCTTTTCAGCCTGTCTGCATGCTTTTATGATTGTGTTGCTGCCACATGATTGGCTGATTAGATATTTGCATTAACGAGCAGGTACACAGGTGCTTCTTGGCCTTTTGGCTAAGAGTAGGTGTACATGCCTGTCACGAACAGCACTCACCTGAGTCTGCGCGATGCAAATGTGACACAGGGTCAACCACAAAGACAACCACCTGGTCTGTCTAAAATTATTAAATACTTCCCTATCTATGCCACACACTAGCTTTGCGATACTAATTACCACCACCAAGGTTGTTTCGGATAAGAGCTGACACTCTTATTTAGGAAGCCTTCGGTTCTCCCTAGCATTAATCCAACACAATTTACTTTAATCAGAGTTCACTTAAAACCACAAGGTTTGCACAGTTTCAATTAGGTAGCGTCTGGACCAAACTGTCACGTGAATTCATAAGAACACAGAGACTAGAACTTATTAAGTGTAATTTAATATGGAAGATACATCCACAATGCTTAAGATAAAAAGATAATAAAATGACATACAAATATATTGCAATTGTTTCTTATAAAATAAAAAGGATAAAACACAGAATTGATACCTCACTTAGAATCAAGTTTGTGGTGCCGGGAGGAGCAGAACAAATGGGACTTCTCCAATTAAATGACTCCCTCAGAAGAACCAGGAGTTACATTTCCAGTAGAGTTTTAAAACCCAGCTACAGGACCCCCCCCCAGCCCCCTTTCCTGTGAGGTTAGAACCAACAGGAGGGAAGAATGCAAATTAGGGTCTTATGACTTTGCTGTTTGAATACCTTTAAGTCAAGTTTTCTTTACACCGTCCTAACTTTGCAACAGTATGGTTTACAAACATGATTTTACCTTCACACACCAGGTCCTAAGTTTCCCTTCATCTGCATACCACACATGCCTCTGGTATGTATGATATTGGAGAAAATGATATGATATTTTCCTGTGACCTTATTCAGCTTGAATCTGTCATTAACATACAACCCAGTCTCTGCAGTCGGCATATCTGGGGCCTCCCAAACAGGTGTGATATTTCATTGTCTAGCAAGAGATTTCTTCAAAGGCCTTCACATTTGCGTCCTGCCATACATGGTATAAGGTGCTACCCTTATCTACCACCCCCCCTCTGGGTAGTTTATCATCCACAAAACCCCTTGATCTAACAGCTTCTAAGAGAACCATGTCACACTATCTCTAGGAAGTAATTCACAAACATATAGTGCAGATTTACGCCTAAAAATTAGCTTGCACATGACACCTCCCCGTTCTAGAGGGTGGCAGGGAAATTGTTACCTACAGGACGATTTCCCTGCTCACCTGACACAAGGCTTTCATTCTGACGTGATAATCCATCTGCATTACCATGGTGGCTCCCTTTTCGGTGCTGAACAGTGAAAGTGTATTGCTGGAGGGTCAGACTCCACCGGAGCAACTTCCCATTGTCTCCAGCCACTCTGTGCAACCAGCTGAGAGGGTTGTGATCTGTGATTACCGTAAAGTCCCGTCCATACAGGTAGGACTGCAACTTTTGCAAGGTCCACACTATAGCTAAACACTCCTTTTCCACAACTGCGTAGGCCACCTCTCTGGGAAGCAGCTTCCGACTAAGGTACAGGATGGGGTGCTCTTCCCCTTGTTGATTCACTTGGCTGAGTACAGCTCCCAGCCCATAGTTGGAGGCATCCGTTTGCACTGTAAACCTCCGGTCAAAATCAGGAGCTTGCAATACTGGGGATTGGGTAAGTGCAGACTTCAATGCGGTGAATGCTTCTTCACAGTCTGGGGTCCAAGTCACCACTTGGGGCAACTTCTTTTTTGTAAGGTCAGTAAGGGGCTTAGCTAAGGAGCTATATTGGGGTACGAATTTTCGGTAATATCCAGCGGTCCCCAAAAAGGACATAACCTGTTTCTTGGTCTTAGGAGTGGGCCATGCAGCAATAGCATCTACCTTAGTTGGCTCGGGACGCAGGGTACCTCCTCCTACTCGGTGCCCTAAGTACTGCACCTCATTCATACCAATCTGACATTTCTCAGGTTTTATGGTTAAACCCGCCCCCGCTATTTTAGCTAGCACACTGCTCAAGTGGATCAAATGTTCTTCCCAGGTCTGACTAAACACAGCAATGTCATCTAGGTAGGCTACAGCATGCCTCTCTTGGCCCTCTAGCAGGCTATCAACGAGTCGCTGGAAGGAGGCAGGGGCATTTTTCATCCCAAAGGGCATGACCAGGAACTCATACAGACCAAACGGGGTGATAAATGCGGACCGCTCCTGAGCCTCAGGCGTCAGAGGGATCTGCCAATAACCCCTACTCAGATCCATAATGGTTATATAGCGAGCATGGGCTAACCGTTCTAGCAATTCATTTATCCTGGGCATGGGATAGGCATCAAACACAGTAGCCTCATTTAACCTCCTATAATCCACACAGAACCGGGTTCCACCACATTTTTTGGGGATCAGCACTACTGGTGCAGCCCAGGAGCTGTGGGACTTCCTAATTACCCCTAGCTCCAACATTTCTTCAATCTCCCTTTTCATATCTGTCTGCACTTCCAGGGAAACTCGATAAGCTGTCTGTCTGAGGGGAGGCTGATCGCCTGTGTTTACATGATGAACAACTAGATGTGTTTGCCCTGGCTTCCCTGTAAAATGATTCTGATAGGGCCTCAATGTCACAAACAGCTGATCTAGCTGTACTTCTGTCAAACTCTCACTACACTGGGTGTTCTCCAATGATCTCCCACTCTTGGCAGAGGCCACTAAGTCTAACAAGGGGTCTGGCTCCTGGTCCTCTTCAGGTAAGCTACATACAGCTAATACAGAGACCCCCCTTTCGTGGTAGGCCTTTATCATGTTCACATGATATACCCTGTGCCTCTTCCGACCCTCATCCCTGGCTACCACATAATTGACATCATTGATGCGTTGAACTATCAAGAAGGGGCCCTCCCACGAGGCCTGTAACTTATTCTGCCGCATAGGAACCAATACCAGAACTTTCTGACCCACTTCAAAGATACGCTCCCTAGCACTGCGGTCATACCATTGCTTCTGCTTAGTCTGGGCAGCCTTCAGATTACTATGCACCATCCCCATTAGGGATTGCATCCTCTCCCTGAACTGCACCACATAGTGGACCACAGAGGTTTCGGGGGTGAATAATTTCCCTTCCCAATCCTCTTTGATCAGATCTAAGGGACCACGCACCCTGCGCCCATACAGGAGTTCAAAGGGGGAGAAGCCAGTGGATTCCTGCGGCACCTCCCTGTACGCAAACAGGAGGTGCGGCAGAAACCTCTCCCAGTCTCTCCCCTGGGACTCCACAAAGGTTCTTAGCATCTGTTTGAGAGTACCATTAAAACGCTCACACAGGCCGTTAGTCTGTGGGTGGTAGGGGCTGGCTATGAGGTGTTCCACGTGCATCTTTTTGCAAAGGCTTTGCATTAAATTAGACATAAACTGTGTGCCCTGATCAGTTAACATTTCCTTGGGGAATCCTACCCTGGAGAAAATGGTTATGAGGGCATCGGCCACCTTGTCAGCCCGTATTGAGGAGAGGGCCACCGCTTCGGGGTACCGTGTGGCATAGTCCACCACAGTGAGAATAAATTGTTTTCCAGAGCTGCTGGGAATGGCAAGGGGTCCTATAATGTCCACAGCTACCCGCTCAAAGGGTTCTGCTATTATTGGCAGGGGCACTAGAGGGGCGTGTCCCACATCACCAGGCTTCCCCACCATCTGACAGGCATGACAAGATCGACAATAATTGGCAATATCTTTGCCCGTTTCTGGCCAGTAAAACTTTTGCTTTAAGCGAGACTTAGTTTTCTTTATGCCTAAATGCCCTGCCAGCGGGACCTCATGAGCTACCCTGAGTAACCCTTCCCGATACATAAGGGGTACCACTAGCCGTTTCTCAATCACCCCCGCCTCAGGTAAATCTCTGGCTACACTTTCCTTATACAACCTTCCCTGTTCCCAAAACACTCTTTCTTTATCAGACTCAGTGGGAGGACTGCCTGCTAGGCACCTCAGTGTTTCCAGTGTAGTGTCAGTCTGCTGTGCTTGTTGAAAAGCCTGGCTTCTCACTTGCTGCTCAGTGTCTGGTGACAAAGGTAAGGCGTCTGTAACTGCAGGTGCTGGAGGGAGGAGGGTTAGAGGGGGAGTTTCTGGGTCAGAGGGACTTTCTACCTCTCTCTCAGGAGTTAATTGTGAGGACCTATCCTTCTCTGCTTGCCTGCGTGTGACCACTGACACTGAGGAAATAGTTACATCCCCTACCTCCTTGGATACAGACAGTTTACCTAGATTGGATACAATTGAGCAATCATTTTCCGTCTCACATCCTAGTTTACAGATTTCAGATACAACTGAACAAACATTTTCCCTGTCACATCCTGATACCTGGGAAAAAACATGGTTAAGGTCAGAGTCCACAACATCACTACTAGCAACATAACGAGATAACATCCTGCCTAAATCAGTTCAAAGCAAAACATTGGTAGGAATATTGTCCGATACCCCGACTTCCCTTAGACCTCTTCCAGCACCCCAGTCCAGATAGACCCAGGCCATAGGCACAGCAGGGTGTATTCCTCCCACCCCTTGCACAACAATAGTTTTCCCTGGAATTATATCCGATGACCCCACCAACTCTGAACGCACCAGGGTAACATCAGCACCCGTGTCTCTTAACCCCACAGTTACCTTGTCACCGACAGTGACCGTTTGCAGATTGTCATTCCGGCTCACTTGGGATCCCGCAACACACAGGACAGCTGGAGCAGACCGGGGAGGAGGTGGTTCCACAGTGGAGGCTGTAGATGTCTTTCGGTCTGGACAGGCGGCACTGAGGTGCCCTGTCCTGTTGCAAATAAAACAACGGCGGGTGTCTCCCTGAACAGGCTTGGCCTCCACCCTCCCAAAAGATGAAGAAACAACAGCAGGTGAAGGTGCTCCTCCGGGCCGCTCCCCTTTACAGGCAGACTGTCCTGGCACAAAAGTTCCTCTTTTAGCTGCAGGGGCCCGGGTGACAGTGTACTTGTCAGCCAGTCTAGCTGCTTCCGCAGATGATGCAGGGTCCCGATCCACTACCCATTTCTTTACATCAGCTGGGCACAAAGTCAGAAGCTGCTCCTGGATCATCAAATCTTGCAGAGCATCAAAGGTGGTGATCTGTAGCCCTCCAACCCACTGTTTGAAGGAAGCACACAGCTGGGCCACAAGTCCTGAATATGTGTCAGAGGCACTGCGTTTTAAATCTCTGAATTTCTGCCTATGCGCCTCTGGGGTGATGTTAAAACGTTGCAACAGGGCACTTTTGATTGCCTCATAATTTCCGTCCATCTCAGGTGGAAGATCTGCAAAGGCCTCTAATGCTTTACCTCGCAAACCAGGGGTTAGATATTGTGCCCACTGATCTTTGGCCAGTCCATACTGTCGGCAAGTCTTTTCAAATCCACGCAAAAAAGTATCCAAATCCCCATCTTTTTCCAATACAGGGAAATTCTCAGGTCGGGGTCTGCTAATACCAGCCTCTCTGGCTTCTGGCTGGCGTTTGAGCTTGGCAAGCTCCAGCTCATATCTCCTCTCTGCCTCTTGCTCGGCAGATTCTCTTTCTGCCTGTCGCTCTGCTTGGCGCTCCGCTGCCTCCATAGCAGCACGCCTCTCCTGACGGTCAGCAGCTTCCTTCTCCTGGAACTGCTGTATGAGTTGCATTTTAGTTGTAATGTCCGCTGGGCCCAAATGTTTTAGGGCAGTTTGCAAATAAACGTCCATAGCAGTGTCCACACATGAACCATTAGAATCATCCGAAATTGACAGTCCCTGGTTTTGAGGAATACCCACAGTCAGGTCCACTTCTGAGTTCTGGCTATGCTCTTCCTCGGACACAGCTGTGAGTTGCTGATCCCTCTGCACAAGAGCTTCAATCAATTGCTCCTTGCTTTTGCCACTGGTGGGAATTCCTCCATCCTCACAGTCTGAAATCAGCGCCTCCTTTGTCAAGCGTTTATATGCAGCCGCCATCTCCTCCGCTTAATGCCAAATAAAAAAAAGATAAGAAAAAAAAGAGAAGGGGAGGGAAAGAAACAATTGCTGTATGTCTTATAATGTTTTAAGCATTGAGTTCAGTCTCTGGTGAATTAGTCTGTATTTCCTCTCTCAGGGATCACACACCCTAATTCAATTAAGTTTTTAAAAAATTAAAAATATATCCCACAAGCTTGCCACGAATTTGTCACGAACAGCACTCACCTGAGTCTGCGTGACGCTTATGTGACACAGGGTCAACCTCAAAGACAACCACCTGGTCTGTCTAAAATGATTAAATACTTCCCTATCTATGCCACACACTAGCTTTGCGATACTTATTACCACCACCAAGGTTTGTTCGGATAAGAGCTGACACTCTTATTTAGGAAGCCTTCGGTTCTCCCTAGCATTAATCCAACACAATTTACTTTAATCAGAGTTCACTTAAAACCACAAGGTTTGCACAGTTTCAATTAGGTAGCGTCTGGACCAAACTGTCACGTGAATTGATAAGAACACAGAGACTAGAACTTATTAAGTGTAATTTAATATGGAAGATACATCCACAATGCTTAAGATAAAAAGATAATAAAATGACATAGAAATATATTGCAATTGTTTCTTATAAAATAAAAAGGATAAAACACAGAATTGATACCTCACTTAGAATCAAGTTTGTGGTGCCGGGAGGAGCAGAACAAATGGGACTTCTCCAATTAAATGACTCCCTCAGAAGAACCAGGAGTTACATTTTCAGTACAGTTTTAAAACCCAGCTACAGGACCCCCCCCCCCCCCCCAGCCCCCTTTCCTGTGAGGTTAGAACCAACAGGAGGGAAGAATGCAAATTAGGGTCTTATGACTTTGCTGTTTGAATACCTTAAAGGGCTCACTGTGTATGTTACCACAAACTTCACATTAACCTTAACTTTACACCATAGCATGCAAATAAAGACACAGAGACCTGAATAAGTTATTAAACTTGGCAGGAATTTTATTATAAGGATTTTATATTAACTAACCTATGGTGGCGGAGAAAGAGCACTGCGGGACAGCTCACGAGCTGATCACACACGATTACTTAATGGACTGGCGCAAACCGCCGTAAGTCCGCAAAAACACGGGGGAACAAATCCCTACATACATAGCGCTGAGTTGGCGTCAGAGTGACTGCCCCTTACAACTCACGCTGCCCTCCCTCACCGAGCCGGACAGGGACCCTCCTCACCGAAGGACCAAAAGGAGTTACTGTTACATCAAAGGGGGCAGTGACCTACGACCAACTACCAGTGCGCCCACTAATCAGCCGCTGAACGGAGTGCCTTCCTACCCCACCATTGACAAAAAACCCCGGAGTAACTTGAGGGATGGGTGGGTGGGATCTCGTGCTGCAAGTGAAGTAAAGCAGGAAGTACATCCTGCTATATTCTATCAAGGTCCCTCCCACATGGGCCCCCATTGGTCGGTCCCCACCCCATGTTAAAACACACCAGGTTATCATTCACCTTGTTACAAACCCTGTCGCCCTTTAAGTGCGTTCGTCCTAATAGCCTCACTTGTCATAAAGGGCTCACTGTGTATGTTACCACAAACTTCACATTAACCTTAACTTTACACCATAGCATGCAAATAAAGACACAGAGACCTGAATAAGTTATTAAACTTGGCAGGAATTTTATTATAAGGATTTTATATTAACTAACTTATGGTGGCGGAGAAAGAGCACTGCGGGACAGCTCACGAGCTGATCACACACGATTACTTAATGGACTGGCGCAAACCGCCGTAAGTCCGCAAAAACACGGGGGAACAAATCCCTACATACATAGCGCTGAGTTGGCGTCAGAGTGACTGCCCCTTACAACTCACGCTGCCCTCCCTCACCGAGCCGGACAGGGACCCTCCTCTCCGAAGGACCAAAAGGAGTTATTGTTACATCAAAGGGGGCAGTGACCTACGACCAACTACCAGTGCGCCCACTAATCAGCCGCTGAACGGAGTGCCTTCCTACCCCGCTGCGCCCTACAGACGCCGCAGCCCGCCACCAAGTAACCGAAACACGCCTCCACTCCCCCGTAAATCCTGTCTATAAAGAAACCCATACCCTCTTCATTAAGGTGAACGCCGTCCCGTCTAAAAAGATGTGGTGCCTCTACCCCTAACCCCGGGTGGTCTATGACTATACCCCCCATGGACCGTACTATTTTCCGGATGGCACTATTTAGCTTCCTAACCATAGACGTCATCTTTTTTATAGGAATGGCTGTCCTCCATACTAATCGGGGAATGAGAGCTGACCAACCAATAATGATGTCTGGCCATGCCTCGTGTATTTGACGCAGGTCCTCTCTGATTTTAACGATGAGATCTAATGATTTACCCTTACCTAAATCGTTACCTCCCGCATGTACAACCAGAACGTCCGGTGGGCCTTGTTGTTTTATGAGCCTAATCAACCACGGAATAAGGTCCTGCCAGCCTAAACCTCTTTTGCCCCACCATCTAATCACCGTGCCGCAATTATCCGGGATACTTTTTGACCTGGGGTGGCCAGCGGCCCAAAAAACAAACGAATGACCGATGATCCACACCGTCTTAGTTCTAACACCATCACCTGAAATCAGAGAAGCCATGTTAGCATGAAATCATTGAATTGGGCAGACAGACAGGCGTGGTATACAGGTATGAGAAGGATAAGTGCTTGTAACAGAAAAAACGTAACACGAAGGGGGGTAAGGGAAGGTAGACACAAACAGGGAGCAGACCACCCAGGCGAAGGTAAACAACACCCGGAAAAACCCCGGCTGCACACCACTAATCAGGACTTACGCCCAGGGAAACCCGGGTGAAAATCCCTTCGCGCCCCCGCGTTAAAGCGGCGAGCGGAAAAGCCCAGGGTAGCCCACCAAGTGGAGGGGAAGATGGGATGGGTAAGGGAAGTGGGATGGGATGGTTTGAAGGCTCAGGCGAGAAAGAAAGTGTGAAAAGAAAAACTGCGAAATCAAAACAAATTGGTTAAACAACACATTCAATCAATAACTTTGTCAATTCTCACATAAGACTGGTAAGCCGTGGACTTCCAGCGGCCCAAAGCTTTTATAGCTTCGTTAGAAGATCCCGCCAAGGCGGCAGATGTAGCTGCCCCGATCCTAAATGAGTGAGTCCCGTATAGGTTGCTGTTTAAATTAAGAGACTGTAAGGTCCGCTTTAAAATGGTCGCAAATTGATATTTAGTCAGAGGAATGCTATTACTGTGACACAGAAACAAGTTGGCCTGGGGTCTCCTACTCATAAACTGTGACGCCAGCCTAAACGGGCAGATATGCTGAAGCTGTTGAGGAGCTAACTGCACCCACGAGCCCTTCCCGCTCTGATCAGTCTTAGATCTAACTATTTTGCAGGCAAAGGTCCCTTCACCCAGACTGACATGTTCTGCTCTCAACCCAGACTCTTGATGCCCTCTGGACCTAGCTACCAGCTCCGAAATGCGAAAAGCCCCAAAGAAGGCCATGGAAAAAGCCAAACTAAATAAAAGCTTCTCGTATTCGTCCGAGGTAACCAAACCCACTCTCCGTATCAAATCCTCCAAGATGTTAAGGGTAATTGGTAAACGAGCATCGCTATGAGAAGGACGGACTCTCCCCCAACCCTTCAAGGCCTTATTAATTAAAAAATGTTTGGTAACGTCCGGGTAACCCTGCAGCTTGGCCATAAATGATATACCAGCCAGGGTAGATGCCATAGAGGTCTTAGAATCACCTTCGGAATATCTGTCCCACATAAAGGCTAGCATAGCATCTCTCTGACCTACCTCGGATTGCTCTTTCTGCCTGCTGAACAACGACCACCGTCTCCATGACGCCTGATAGGATCTCAGGGTGGAGGGAGCTACCGCTTGTTCCGCGAGGCCTCTTATGCCGGCTTGATGATCTGCCAAACACAAGGGGGACACGGGGTACCAACACAGTCTGCGTGAGGAGCAAGGCTGCGAAACCTGTCCCAGTGGAATCGAGACAACGCATCTGCTAGGCTATTCTGCACCCCCGGAACATGCCTCGCCCTGAATGAAATGTCATTCTGCAAACAGCGCAACACTAGGTGCCGCAAGAGCAATATTGCCTGGTAGGCCGATGCACTCTGCTTGTTGATGGACTGGACCACCCCCAAATTGTCACACCAAAAAACTATGTGCCTACCCCGCAAAACGGGTGCCCACAATTCAATTGCCACCACAATCGGGAATAATTCAAGAACCAACAAGTTCCTGGTGGTCCCATCCCTGTGCCAATCATCGGGCCATCTATCCGCACACCAGTGTCCATCCAGATAAGCCCCAAAGCCGGACGCCCCAGCAGCGTCCGTGAACAAGTTAATTTCCCCGTTTGTTACTGGAGGTGACGGCCAAATACGCTTGCCATTAAAACCCCTAAGAAAAATGAGCCATATCTGAAGATCCTCCCTAACCACCTTGGATAGTTGTATGACTGCATGTGGCCTACTCCTACCTGCTGTGGCTCTTTGGAGCTTCCTACAGAAAACTCTCCCCATGGGGATTACACGGCAGGCAAAGTTGAACCGCCCTAACAGGGACTGTATCGACCTCAGGGAACTAACGTTTGCCCCTAGCACTTCTGTGATAGCCTCATACATCTTTGTAACCTTGTCTGCTGGAAGCCTGCAGATCCCTGCTAGCGTGTCAATCTCGATCCCGAGGAATGAGAGACATGTAGTTGGGCCCTCCGTCTTGTCTGCTGCGATGGGAACGCCTAACACCCTAAACAAGGCCTCCGTGGAAAAAAGCGTATCTCGACAAACCGTGGTACCAGGCGGCCCGATAACCAGGAAGTCGTCAAGATAATGCGCGATCCACCGACACCCTGTCCCGGCCTGAATGCACCAATGCAAGAAACCGCTAAATTTCTCGAACAGTGCGCATGAAATCGAACAACCCATGGGCAGGCAGCGATCGATGTAGTATTCACCACGATGCCGGAAACCCATGAATTGATACGACTCAGGGTGAAGGGGCAGCAATCTGAACGCCGATTCGATATCCACTTTGGCCAACAAGGAGCCCCTGCCGCATTCCTGGACCAGCGCTAGGGCCGATTCGAATGACTGATAACTGACAGAACTGAGATTAACGTCAATTGCGTCATTCACGGATTTACCGGCAGGATGAGACAAGTGCTGGATCAATCTAAACTTTCCTACTGCTTTTTTGGGAACTACCCCTACTGGGGACAAAATCAGATTGGGAATAGGAGGAAGTCGGAACGGGCCAATCATGCGACCCAAACCAACCTCCTTCCCTATTTTTTCGTCTAATACTTCTGGGAAAGCGAGCGCCGATTTCAGATTAACCGGAGCTGCCGAGGAAACGCTACCTTGGACCGGGAGTTTAAAGCCAAAATGAAAGCCGTCATGGAGAAGGGACCCAGTCACCTTATCATCAAACCACCCTAGCCACTTATCCAGCTCGACCAAATCAATTGGCGACGGCCCCTTGACTCGGCAGAGCTGAGCCAGAGCCTCTTCCCCGTCCCCCACTTCCACGGGCCTTTGCGCATTCGTTGGCAGGGTGATGGCCGTTACATGACGTGCAACTGTGTCTAAATCTGCAGGCTGAGCCTCTTTGACAGGCCCCTGCATTGAAGTCATAACACCTTCCTTTTGGGGGGAGGACATTCTGCGTCCTCCCCGGCCCTTGAAACCGCCTGACAGAGCTACCCTCTGCAGACTGACTGCTGGGCCTCATTAACTCCAGCCAGGTGTCAATGTCTTTCGATCCCAGAGGAAGTCTCTCACGCCCACTCATCCGTTTTCTGAAAAGCTCGTCATATGCCCTCCAAATTACCGGGCCGTCCTTTACGTACATCCCACTAATAAGGTGCATATACCTCCATACCTCCGCTTGTTCGTTGGGACGGGTCTCTACATATATTGTAGCGAAAATGGAGAAGGCATTAACCCATCTAGGGAAGGATCTGTATTTCTCCTCCCCCATTCCCGACCTCTCACAGGCGGCCGCAAGCGCCTTCCTATCTTCGCCGGTTAACGCGTACATATCCACGTACTTACCCCTCCTAATTCTATCCCGTACGCTAGGCCTTATGCCGTGTGTAATTTCCAGGGATTCTACCTGCCCCAATTCGCTACGAGCCGCTGGTTGGTCTGTGTCTCCTGATTGGGGTGTGTGCTTACTCCGTTTTCCTAACAATTCTGTTTCTAACAACTTAATTAATTTTCTGGGCCTGTCCCCCGAGCCGGAGGACCCACTGCTGGTAGATAAGACAGGTGATGCCAACAAGTGTGATTTATGTGTATTAACGGAAATGGACTCACCGACAAGAGCAGTATTCCCAGCACCGACAGACGTCTCCCCGAGTGCAGTTGCCGCGACCTGCCCTCCAGACGTGTCCCGGACCGCATCATCCCTGGTCCCTGCCGACCTCATGTCACGAGACTCGGACCCCGAACGATCGTTCCGACCGACCCTCGTCTCCGGATTTGTAACTGTAGTCTCTGAAACGGGAAGGGGAACAGTCAGCCGAGATCTGGGCAAATAGTCCAAGCGCCGCCGCGCCGCGTTGATGTCTCTATCTACGTTAAACGGGTTAGGAGCCGCTAAATGGTCAGGGCTAGGGAACGTAGAAAATTCCTCCCGCATCCGATCGCTAAACCCGGAGGTAGCCCGCCCCCCTAGGGGGAGAGGCCCTGGACTTAAATTACCGCCGCTGGAGTGGTGATACTCGACTATAATATTATCAGACCTGACCCCGTGACCCCCATGGGTGAACCCACCCGCCACGTTCCCCGGGGAAGAGACCCTTCGTGACGTGTATGGGCGAGACGCTGGAGGTGACAGGCGTTGCCGGCGTAAAGAGGGCCATACAGGCGCCTCGGACCGGTCTCTGAAATCCATTGAGGCCCTGGCAGGAAGTGTGTCCCACCCACCCGCATGGTGCCGGTATTCCCCGTGACCCGAGGTATGACCTTGGGACATGCTGAACTCTTGACCTCTGCCATGTTGTGACCCCCATGCTGATCCACCACTACTATGGGGCAGGAATGGGCTGGGAGGGAAATGCAATTGGTGGGGTGCTGGAGGGTTATGACCTCGTGACCTGAAGCCCTGGGCTGCCACAGGAGGGGTGATGGGGCATAATCTGAAATGGGAATGGCTCCTATCCTCAACGGGGCTGGCTGAAATGGCACCTGATGTGTTAGCCTGGGGAGGGGGGGTGACAGCTACTTGCTGGGACCGCTGAGGCTGCCCGCTAAGCTCCCTAACAGAAACGCTGGCTGCCCCTGCAGCCATGTCATCTAGACTGGCTGCGCTGCTGGATCCGGCCGGGCGCGATGGAGCGCGCGTTCTGCGCATGCGCGAACCGGCCGGGGGGAGAGGGGAGGGGGCGCCGCTGCGCCTAGTGGCGCGAAATGCTGGGAAGTGCCCAGGAGAGGATCCCAGTGGGGGCCGTGCATTATCGCCGCTTAGCGGCATGTCTGGAGTGAGGGCGGGGGTTTGGAGGGAAGAGGCTGAGGCTGAGGCTGTAAGATGGCGGCGGGAGGGGGTGGGAGAGGGGGACCTGAGGCGTGCCGGGCGAGGAGCATTTCTCTTGGGACGGGGCATTATGCTGGTGGCTGGAGGGAAAGAAACTAATGGCAAACGGGGGGAGGGGGTGACAGCGGGAACGGTGAATGAGGGGCTGAAGGGAGAGAGGGGGCAGGCCGAATGTGAGGCAGGTAAGGACAAGGGGGAAAGAATAAAGGCTGGATTTAAAATATAACGGGAGGGGAACGTTAAAGGCAAATGGAAATGGGCAAAAGAACACAATAAAACAAAGAATAAACCACAAAATGGGACTTATCCGTTTTCCTCGCTGCTGGGTCTCCCTCTGGATCTCGTGCTGCAAGTGAAGTAAAGCAGGAAGTACATCCTGCTATATTCTATCAAGGTCCCTCCCACATGGGCCCCCATTGGTCGGTCCCCACCCCATGTTAAAACACACCAGGTTTTCATTCACCTTGTTTCAAACCCTGTCGCCCTTTAAGTGCGTTCGTCCTAATAGCCTCACTTGTCATTAAGTCAAGTTTTCTTTACACCGTCCTAACTTTGCAACAGTATGGTTTACAAACATGATTTTACCTTCACACACCAGGTCCTAAGTTTCCCTTCATCTGCATACCACACATGCCTCTGGTATGTATGATATTGGAGAAAATGATATGATATTTTCCTGTGACCTTATTCAGCTTGAATCTGTCATTAACATACAACCCAGTCTCTGCAGTCGGCATGTCTGGGGCCTCCCAAACAGGTGTGATATTTCATTGTCTAGCAAGAGATTTCTTCAAAGGCCTTCACATTTGCGTCCTGCCATACATGGTATAAGGTGCTACCCTTATCTACCACCCCCCCTCTGGGTAGTTTATCATCCACAAAACCCCTTGATCTAACAGCTTCTAAGAGAACCATGTCACACTATCTCTAGGAAGTAATTCACAAACATATAGTGCAGAATTACGCCTAAAAATTAGCTTGCACATGACAATGCCCATGGATGCAGTGGGGCTTAAAGACACCCCTCTGTAGGCGATGGGCCGTCACCTGGTCCTCTGGCCAAGAGGCCGGCTGCCTGGAGCCCGAGTTGCTAGATGCCCAAAAATGCATTGTGGAGAAAGAGGCACCTGTGCACAGAGTAAGGCCCTCTGCACCTTTAATTTTTTGGCAGCACCATTTTTTTCGCCCTAGCCTGTTGGCCGAGTGCAAGCATCATTTTTATATTTCCGTCCGAAAGGCTGGGGCCTTATGGCACTTATTTATTTATTTATTTATTACACTTGGTACCAAGCACTTTTTTGATTATGTGTCTTTGTTTTTGCCACATTTGGTAGGGGTTTGGGTATAGGATCTTATGGGCGACCCTCTTTACCCAAGTCATCTGAGGCTCCCTCCTTTTGGAGGGAGCCTTTTATGTCGGTGATATAAAGGGGCCCTCCCTAGCTTCAGCAAAGGAGGGACTAAAGATCTCCCTTTTTTTCCCTCTCTGGGGCCTTTTGGCTTCTACGGGATGGGGAGGCACAGGGCCCTTTCCCTTTTGGAAAGGGTCCAAAGTCCCAATTCCCCAGCACAGTTTGCACTGCACCGGGTGATTCTGAGTCATGTACCTCGGAAATAAAAAAAAATAATAATAAAAAAAGAGTAGGGTGGTATTGGTTCACATTATGAGAGGGGGTCTCCATGCTCATTGCCCCCCCCCCCCCCCCATGCTCTAGTGGGAGCCTGCTTCTAGCTGTAGCGCTGGTTAATGATTGGGGAGAGGAACTTCTTTAAAGAAATGTATATCTATATATTTAATTAGACATTGTAACAATAAATGACAGTATGAAAGAAACAGTACTAGACTCTGGTTCAATGGGTTTATTGCGAGCTCCTGCAGATGGTATGGATCTCCTGTGCGAGCTCCTGAAGATGGTATGGATCTCCTGTGCAAGCTCCTGCAGATGTATGGATCTCCTGTGCGAGCTCCTGCGGATGGTATGGATCTCCTGTGCGAGCTCCTGCAGATGGTATGGATCTCCTGTGCAAGCTCCTGCAGATGGTATGGATCTCCTGTGCGAGCTCCTGCGGATGGTATGGATCTCCTGTGCGAGCTCCTGCAGATGGTATGGATCTCCTGTGCGAGCTCCTGCAGATGGTATGGATCTCCTGTGCGAGCTCCTGCAGATGGTATGGATCTCCTGTGCGAGCTCCTGCAGATGGTATGGATCTCCTATGCTGGTGCAGATGTTTTAGAGGGAGGTGCAGAAAGTATAGGGTGCTGGGTCTTCTACCCGGTTGGTCTGACTCACAGGTCCAGTTCTTACGTCATCTGATACGGTGTAGATGTACTGCTGCAAGGAAGCAGTGACCAACAGGAGAGGTCGTCACTCTCTGTAGAGATCCATACGTCCCAGCTGGAGCTGGAACAAATGGGTCTCTACAGAGAGCGACAACCTCTCCTGTTGGTCACTACCTCCTTGCAGCAGGACATCTACACCGTATGGACTGGGGGACAAGGAGAAGACCAACCAGGTAGAGGAGCCTGCACCCTTTCTCCTGATGGGACAAGCTATTATATGGGAACTGGGCCCTCAACCTTGATAGCAAGGTAGGGCCTCAGGATTAACTCCATAGTCTCCATCATCCCTCTTGTGCAGCTCCTGCAGTTGGTGGTAACGGTCGCATATGTCTGCAGGAGCACATAGAAGAGCAGGAGCAGAATGCCAGACAGGAGCAGCAGCTTGCAGGACCAGCGCATGAGATTGCAAATGATGTTAAATAGCAATCTGAAAGAGAAACTATGTTATAGCGATGAACAGTTGCAATCATTTTGAAATAATAATAGGAGAATAATTTACCTCAGTCCTGCAATGCTGCTCCTTTTCTGCTCTTTACGTTTTACAGCACTTTTCATCTGCAGTTGCCGCTCCTAAAGGAAAATCAGTGGTGGGATTATGAGGAATACGACACAAGATCAGCCACTGAAGTTAGGGAAGTCAGAGTTGGCCGGCCATGCTACGATATTGACCATTTGGTCCCATATTGCAGCAAGTTGCCCCAAAATGAACAGCACATTATTTGCTAATAATCCAATTGAAATCAACTAGTTCAATATCCTGCATGGTTAGGTGTTTCTGGTCATCACCCAACTGTACTAACAGACCCTAGTGTAAGCCAGAGGTAAACTGGCTGCTTGGCCAGAGTGCCTGGATCTTGGCCACAATTTTGTTGATGGTGGTCTTGCTGCAATGTACCCCCAGCTTAGAGAGCTTACAGCCTGTAGGGAAAAGAAAGAGAAGTCCTTCCTCATGGTAATGACTGTAACCACCAGGTATCATGCTAATCACTGCCATTGCTGGCCTCCTGCTCCACGTCAATGCACTATACTAGTGAGAGCTCTGGTGTGGTGCAGGAGACCTGGTGAGGTAGGGTCAGATCACGTATGTTATTAGCACACTGAGCGTCTTAGCTATCTGTCCCTCTCCTGGGATGGGAACCTTTCTTTCTGATAGAAGATGTTTAGTAGTTACAAAAGATGACCTGTGACAGAGGTGGCAGGTACAAATGTCTTACTGCTGACAGTAAATATGATCTCACTTTATATAACATAGAGGAAGGGGCTGATGACATGGACTCACCAGTTCAGCCATCACAATCTCTGCAGGATCTTCCGCAGCCTCCTCCACAGGTTTCATCCTGAAGGACCAGAAAATATTATTATTTAAACTTATGTCTTCTATTCACAAGAGTTACTGATACAGTCCATGGTCATAGTTCCTATCTGGAGGTTTCTCTTATACAATTTTTTTAATGTAGGATGAGCAACAATTTAATAGTATATAATAGATATTTCTGGAGTTTTTAGAAAATTACAGACAGAGCCTGAATGCAATTAATAGAACAGTATAGACAGATCCTGTCTGGAGTCACCAGTACAGGACTTAAAGACTTCCTGATATTTCTATTACAGTATGGACAGCACTGATTATATACACAAATGTTCCTCTTTAGAACCGTATAGAATGTATGTGTACATGGAATAAACCATATAGATACTAACAGAGAAGGTGCTTCTGGCTGCGGCTGCCACTCCCGCAGGTTCCTGTTGATAATCTAGGGAAAGAGACACAGAGTGAAATAAATTATACACAACAAATCTTTAGGACAAGTTCCATGGGACTCGGATAAGCCGGCCACAGTCTGTCCCCGCAGGTTATTACCAGATTACTATACATTTTACAGCAGAACGAGAGAAAATAATTTAATGGAAAAATTAACAAATTGGTCTTAATAAAAAAATATATATTTTGATTTGGTCTAGAAATTTGTCTTGAAGAGTTCATTTAGCAGCAACTTATATAGAACATGAAACAAGAACCCACTCTGATATTATGCAGGATTACAACCATATAAATATCACTCAGGTCAGACATCCAGTATGATCTCTATATCTGATATATCAGATACTGGAACGTGGACCTATTGTGGGACAACCAATCCAGACTATGAAAAACGTTTCGCCATTGATTACACAAAAACTTTAAGTGACAAGTCCCTGTCTGTGCTGTGACGCCCCGTCCTCCTTTACGCTTTATAATTTTTGCTGGTTTTCAGCAACTTGTTGTCACTGACTAATCCTAGTTTCCCCATTGGCCAAACTAAACTAAACGTATCCCGTGTTTTAGGTGGGTAATCACTGTCACCACCAAGCTCCATCACCAGCCTACCAGGAGCCGCTTACACTTCTCTGTGGGGTGTGGCTGCTGCAGCACCTCTTTGCTGGTTGCTAAAACCTTCTGACCGTTTACATTGGATTGGTACTGCCGGGTAGATGAACGCAGGTAGACAGGAGATGGAATAAATGGTAAGTTGTTGGTCCCAGGACACAGCTGGATTTTATAGATAGAGCAGAATATCTCTCACCCAGACTGACATTATTTTGTCCCTGATGTCTAGCACCATCTACACTGGGCCCCCCAGATCTCTATTGGACCACTGGGTGAGTGGAATCCATAAGTGTTAGACAGAGGTGGATGTAGGGGTGTATATGGTGGTATCGCCATATCGCCACTTCTCCTACTGTTTATACATAAATACATTACACATTTACATGTCTGTACACTTTACACTGGGCACACATGTAATAAACACAATAAAATATTTCCGGCAGCAAAGCACCTGCTCCTCCATCCCGCCCGGCTATCAGTTACTACATACATGAGTCCATGTTATTTACTGGTCACACAGCTGTGTCATGTTCTCTCTGCACCTATGAACTGAGTGCCGTGTAAAATGTACCCTCAGCTCTGAAGTGGCGGCACCACGGGTAATGTAAGCAAAGCCACCACCTGAGCGCCACCTCTTTATAGTAACTGTTATACTGTACCTCCTGCTCTGTGGCCAGCAGCCGCAGCCTGGTGAGCCTACTCTTCAGGAGATCATTCTCCCGCATATAGCTGCTGAGCTGCAATAGAGAGAATTACATTTAGATCTGAGTATATGAATACGTAGCGCACACCATATTGTATATTTGTGTAACACATTGTGTAGTGCCCTCTCCTCGCACAAAGGGGCTTATTTGCAGGGTACGGTTATGTTGCTGCGCCGCTGTGTCCAAGTTTCTAGGAGGCTTTGATTTGTACCATAAATCAGACTATAAATGAACAGAATAAGTGCGGATCGTTCCCTGTCACTGTATTACATTATTTGGCAAACAGAAGACTACGTAGGGGATTTTTTGGACGGAGTAAACGTAAGACCACCTGGATGTCCTCTATTTTATTAAACAAATGACAGAATTTGACCAATTTTACTGTAACACTGTTTTACTGTAGAATTTTACTGTACAACTATTATTATATCTGGAGTTCTGTAGCATATTCTGATGTGATATTATATAAATATCTACTTATAAATCACTGCAGCCATTTATTCCAGAAATTATGACTTTTTTATGCTAGTAAGGCCCAATGTGGGCATTAGATGGAGGAGACAGATTCAGCGCACTGTCTTGTAGGATAACGAGAACGATGGGCCCTGATACAATAGCAGTTAGGACACTGGGGCAATAATCCAGAGGACAGAGCGTCTCCATGCAAACTACTGTGGAAGACCTTGAAAAGAGATAAATAAAGCTCTGGGTTGAGAGCATAGTTAGTTGTCTACTCTCCCGAAATTTTCCGGGAGGCTTCCAAATTTCGTGGAGTCCTCCAAAGCTCTCGGAAGAGTAGGCAAACCTCCCGGGCCTTGAATTTCTGTATTTTATAGTAGGGGCGGGGCTATAGTGACGTAACGACATCGCAACGCCTCCTGCTACCCTCAGTCACATGATCTGTACTCTGGATCTCCTGGATTACAGATTTAAAAAGTAGGCAAATATAGTTGAGAGTGTTTATGTTCTATGAAATTGGGAGATATTACTACTTGATGTGTTTATATGAATACACCCGGGGTGATTGCTAGGTATATAATACACCCGGGGTGATTGCTGGGTATATAATACACCCGGGGTGATTGCTGGGTATATAATACACCCGGGGTGATTGCTGGGAATATAATACACCCGGGGTTATTGCTGGGTATATAATACACCCGGGGTGATTGCTTGGTATATAATACACCCGGGGTGATTACTGGGTATATAATACACCCGGGGTGATTACTGGGTATATAATACACCCGGGGTGATTGCTGGGTATATAATACACCCACGGTGATTGCTGTATATACTACAGTAATAAAGTGTGTGAACAAAGCTTCAGTTTTGGTCTTATGGGACACTTGCGAGGAGAGAGTGCACCACGGCTGTGACTATCATCACATTGGAATATTAAGTGATATAATGATGGACTGACCAGGCTTGATAGCAGTTCCTCTCTTCCTTCAAGGATGTCGCATTTTCTCTCCTGTCCAGGGAATAATGCAGATATAAGGTCAGTTTTAGAGTGTGAGAGAGAAATAAGAGAGAAAGAGAGACAGAGAGAGAGAGTGACAGAGGGCGAGAGAGAGAGAGAGAGAGAGAGAGAGAGAGAGAGAGAGGGTGAGAGAGAGACAGAGGGTGAGAGAGAGAGAGACAGAGATGGAGAAAGAGAGAGAGTGACAGAGAGTGAGAGAGAGACAGATAAATGTATGTCACACTTTCCGTACTTTTATTTTTCAGTACAGACAGTGGGCATCACATTATTAATCCCGTCTATAATGTGAATAGTAGGAAACTGAATCTGTACCGTGAGTCAGTTTAAAGCCGTTCGCATGGTGAGGGATATTAACCTTTTAGTGTCCCACTGCCACGCGGATGTCGGAGCAGGAACTGATGTGAATGTATATAGTCTCCGTAAGAGTAATGTGTATATGTTGCCGCTATATATATATATATATATATATATATATATGTATATATATAAATACATAAAGCGCACCTGAAAGCTGGAGGCTACACATGAAGCGTGGGATCATGCACAATGACATGTCACACACATGGTTCATAGTATCACAATGGCCATATTCCAATCATACCTCCCAGATGTCCTGATTTAGGTGGGACAGTCACGAATTGACGCCATTGTGCCGCCATTCCACCAGTCGGCACGTTTGTCCCCAGACAAGTTGGGGGGTTTGTTAGAGAAGGGGAATTGGAGACAGCCTAATGCTTCAGAAGCGCTTAGCACGGCCCCAGAGACCGTCACACGCCCCTCAGCCTGGCATGACCACACCGTGTTGTGATTACCTCTGTACGTGTATGTTTGTATGTATACAAATGGTTATAGATAGTTGTCATACCAACTGCTGCTTGATCCA
Organism: Mixophyes fleayi; assembly: GCF_038048845.1. NCBI lineage: Eukaryota > Metazoa > Chordata > Amphibia > Anura > Limnodynastidae > Mixophyes > Mixophyes fleayi. Next base: position 117,204,430 of record NC_134404.1, read on the forward strand.
CAGTTCTTCTGCCTCCACTTGCCGGCTCTCCCCCAGTTGTTTCCACAGGGTCTCAAGCTCATCATTATTAGACCTGGATAGACAAGTAGAGAATACATTCTTATTTACCTGCTTATTTAATATACACCAGTGCCAGACAAACAGCCAGGCATAGTCCGATCGGTGAGCAACAGGAAACGGGATCCATGGTACAAATAACAATCAGTTACAGGTTGTGAGTGTGACAACTATGGGGGGAGGGCCCTTGACAACACCACTAGAACTTTGAAAAAAAATCCCACCCCGACCATAATAAGGGATTTCCTGTTTCAGCCGTTACAGGCATCACAGGACGCACCAGATTGGGTGAGTGCAGGTACGTTTAATTTTTTTCTTTTATTATAATATAATTTTAGCTTTTTGTGGCGTTATCACTTTAATGTTTGCTGATAATACAAATGTTTCCCCTTTGCGATAAGGTGATAGCAGGGTTCAGAAACAGCACGTAATAGAAATCATCTCTGTAAAGAGCAAATGATGGAATATTTACATTTAATTATTCACATTCAATGCAGTTTAAAATGTGCAACATAAAATAAAACAAATATTTAAACTTACATACAGGAAAGGAGAATCTACACTGGGCAGTGGGCTATATATTATTATCGAGGAGAGGACAGGTCACTGCCTCCCACAACTTCCACAAAATCATCTAATTAAATACTCTGTGCTGATGGGGCACCTGCTCCTTCTACTATATAATTCTCAGTCTGTGGCTTCCTGCTGCCTCCATTACCCATCCACACATCATGTCACTGCCCCTGTCACATGCAGTCCTGTCCTCACTGACACATCACTCATCTCCTGATATACTCTGTGCTGTGCTCTAAACATTAACAGGTTCTCTCATACTTATCACATGCACCTTCACAATTAGACCTCACCTCATAACTCCTGTAAACAGCTTTCAATTGAGAGACTTATGAAAAACACAGTGGTGTGTTTGACTTCTTCGCTCTCTCTGAGCTGCCTCTCTGCACTGTCCCTGGGCAGTGTGGTCACTCACTATGATGTCAAGTGCGTGATGTCACAGTGCGTGATGTCACCAGGGCCTGTTGAAAGAGGCAGACCTGATAAAATAGGGACACTGCTGTGGCAAATTATAATGGGGGGTGTTTAGGAGCTGCCCATCCAAGCTCAGTTGTGTAAGAATGACCTTGGAGTGTGGAGCTCAGCCTGTGTTCCAATGAACATGGGGATATGTTCTTAATGTGGGCAGCACGGTGGCTTAGTGGTTAGCACTTCTGCCTCACAGTTCTGGGGCCCAATGGGGCAGGGACTGATGTGAGTGAGTTCTCTGTACATTGCTGTGGAATCAGTGGCGCTATATAAATAAATGGTGATGATGATGAATGTTCATTGTTGAATATATGGAATATATATCATAGGTGAAGGGGTTGCTGTATTTCCTGATGACAATTAAGGTCCAGGAAGGGCCCACAGTACATATTATGGAATTCAGAGTGAGACACATGGAGTGGGGTGACGTTATCTCCACCCAGAGTCCACAGGGTTTAATCCACCACATTAGAGAACTCTATATGGGCCCATTTCCAAAGAGGAAGGACAACTATGGCCTTACCCATATGCCCCGGCAGTCCCTGGTTATGTAGGACAGTCCCCACCAGAGTCATGGCTGCGTAGATAGGGGGCGCAGTTAGTTTTATCACGAGGAAAGCAGAAGGAATGATTATCAATGATTGGGGAGCGGGGATGTCTGACAATAAACATTGTTTACAAACTGCAGACTATGTGGGGTGTAATACATTTCCATTTGTCCCCCTTCACATAAGAACACTCCTACAGTGCTCCATTTATTCTGGGTTTTGGAACTGCCCCTATAAAAGCACTGTTTTCAGGTATACAGATTCACCTGTGTAAGGTGGAGAGAGAAACATCCAAACTTGTAACACATAACTAACCCCCCCCCTATTCATTAATTTCCACTACTTTTACATCCTTCGCCTAATATACTGCACGATGGCTCAGTGGTTAGCACTTCTGCCTCACAGCACTGTGGTCATGAGTTCAATTCCCGACCATGACCTTATCTGTGAGGAGTTTGTATGTTCTCCCCGTGTTTGAGTGGGTTTCCTCCAGGTGCTCCGGTTTCCTCCCACACTCCAAAAACATACTAGTAGGTTAATTGGCTGCTAACAAATTATTGACCCTAGTCTGCCTGTGTGTTATGGATTTAGACTGTAAGCTCCAATGGGGCAGGGACTGATGTGAGTGAGTTCTCTGTACAGCGCTGCGGAATTAGTGGCGCTATATAAATAAATAAATGGTGATGATGATGATATACTGCTCTGTTTAGACTTCTATATAATGTCAGACATTGCTGCTTTTTCTACCTCGCTTCTGGCAGACCCCGGGGCAGCTTGATGCTGGATTTCATTCCCTCTAGCAGAGGCAGCTTACTGGGGAAAACAGGTGCTTAATAATGATAATAATAATGAAAACGTGTTCTCACCATTAATGTAAATGTGCTAAACATGGACTTCTGAGTCCTTCTTGATGGTCATACCTGGAAACCGGAGCACCCAGAGGGTAGAACATACAAACTTCACACAGATAAGGCCCTGGATGGGAATTGAACTCATGAGCCCAGCGCTGATCATCATCATCAACATTTATTTATATAGCGCCAGCAAATTCCGTAGCGCTTTACAATTGGGAACAAACATTAATAAGACAATACTGGGTAATACATACATACAGAGAGGTAAGAGAACCCTGCTCGAAAGCTTACAATCTATAGGACAATGGGAGTTAGAAACACAAGGGCATGTGCTACATCATATTGCACAATGGACCAGCCAGACTGCAAAGGTAAAAGTACTGAGTGGGCTATGTGTGTTGCAATGTTGGTCAGAAGGTTGTTGTCTTGCGTTAGCAGTGTAGAGGATGGTAATAGGGTAATCTAGGGAAATTAAGATGATGGTTGAGGAATATCATAACCTTGTCTGAAGAGGTGGGTTTTCAGTGAACGCTTGAAGGTTTGAAGACTAGAGGAAGTCTTACTGTGCGTGGAAGGGAATTCCACAAAGTGGGTGCAGCCCGGAAAAAATCCTGTAACCGAGAATGGGAGGATGTGAGGAGAGTGGAGGAGAGACGTAGATCTTGTGCAGAACGTAGGTATCGAGTAGGGAGATATTTTGAGACAAGTGAGGAAATGTATGTCGGTGCAATTTTGTTGATGGCCTTGTATGTTAGTAGAAGAATTTTATATTGAATTCGTTGAAATACAGGCAGCCAATGTAGAGACTGACAGAGTGGCTCAGCAGAGGAATAACGGTTTGTAAGGAAAATCAATCTAGCCGTTGCGTGCAAAATAGATTGTAGGGGTTCAAGTCTGACTTTGGGAAGACCAGTAAGGAGGGAATTGCAATAGTCGATGCGGGAGATGATGAGTGCATGAATTAATGTTTTTGTGGTGTCTTGCGTCAGATATGTGCGTATTCTGGAAATGTTCTTTAGGTGTATGTAACATGATTTAGATATAGAGTTGATGTGGGGAATAAACGACAGTTGTGAATCAAGGATTACACCTAGGCAACAAGCTTGCGGGGTGGGATTTATATTCATGTTATCAACAGAAATAGAAATGTCAGGCAGGAAGCTTCTGTTTTTGGGTGGGAATATTATTAACTCAGTTTTTGAAATATTGAGTTTGAGTTGGCGAGAAGACATCCAAGATGAAATGGCAGAAAGACAGTCAGTAATGTGAGACAACACAGATGGTGAAAGATCAGGAGAGGATAGATAAATTTGTGTATCATCCGCATAGAGTTGATACTGAAATCCAAAGAAACTTATTAGTTTTCCAAGAGAAGTGGTGTAGATAGAGAATAGCAGAGGACCTAGGACTGAGCCTTGTGGAACTCCAACTGATAGGTGTTAGGAACCCCTCCAGCCGACACAACATAGCCCGGAGTCTACTCTACCAGTCAGGTGTTCACTGGAGCCCCTGATGGTGGGGACAGACTGGGCTGCAGACTGACAGAGGGTCGTGAAGTGTGCACCGGCTGGGGAGAACCCAGGCAAGCGGAGTGGAATCCAAGCAGAGGTCAGGGGCCGGCAGCAGACAACAGTACGAATATACAAGCTGAGGTCAGGGGTCACGAGCAGACAGGAAGGTCGGTATTCAAGCCAGAGGTCAGGGTCACGAGATTCACAAGCAAAGTCCAAATCTAAGCTAAGGGTCATACACGGGTAACAGTCCAACAGGTTTTCACCAATTTCAGGCAGCAGCAGAAACAGGAGCAGATTAAGCAGACAGGAACTGGACGCTATAACCGGCAGGGAGGCTAAGCCCTCCCTTCCTTATATACAGAGTTTGGCCATTCAGGGCTTAGCCCTGAAATACATCCCAGGTGCGCTACCCAGCTAAATTAGCCCGCAGGCTACACTAGCGCATGCGCCCGGCTGCCTCACTTGCCGGGGTGCATCGATTGCCTTGGCAACGGTCGGGCCCGAGAAACCGGAAGTGACGCCCCGGTCGTCATGGGGACGGCCGGGACGTTCACTGACACCGGAAGTGAGTCGCGGCGGTGCCCAACGCCGCCTCGGCTCCTGACAATAAGAAGCGGAGCAAAGGTGGATCCAGAGAAATTAACACTGAAAGAGCGATTAGATAGGTAGGATGAGAACCAGGATAGGACAGTGCCTTCAAGACCTAGGGTTTGTAGCGTTTATATGAGGAGAGAGTGGTCAACAGTGTCAAATGCAGCAGAGAGATCCAGGAGAATTAGAAGAGAGTATTGGTTATTATTTTTTGCTGTGATCAAATCATTGACAACTTTGGTCAGCGCAGTCTCTGTGGAGTGTTGAGAGCGAAAGCCTGACTGAAGAGGAGCCTGACTGAAGAGGATCCAATAGGTTGTTTGCTGTAAGAAAGTGTGTGAGGCGGGAGTAGGCAATTCTCTCGAGAAGCTTGGAGGGGCATGGGAGCTGGGAGATGGGGCAGTAATTTATGAGAGAGTTAGGGTCAGAATTCTGTTTTTTTTAAATGGGAGTAATCACTGCATGCTTGAAAAGTGCTGGAAAAATACTAGTAGAAAGAGATAGATTACAGATTTTAGTTAGAGGGGGAATGAGTACAGGAGACAGGGACATACCAATTTGAGAGGGAATGGGATCAAGAGGACAGGAGGTAGAGTAGGAAGATGAGAAGAGAGTAGAAACTTCCTCTTCATTTGTGGGATCAAATGAAGAGAGAGTGTCAGAGGGTGCTACAAAGAAATTGAGCAGATTGCTTGTAAAGGGAGATACCATTTCAAGCCTGATCTTATCAATTTTGTCCTTGAAATAGGAAGCAAGATCCTGTGCACTGATGTTAGTTGGAGGATTTGGGGCAGGAGGATTCAGAAGAGAGTTAAATGTGTTAAAGAGGCGTTTGGGGTTAGAAGCCTGAGCATAGATGAGAGATCGGTAGAATGCTTGTTTAGCAATGTCCAGAGCATTTCTGTAGGAGTGGTAGATATCAGTATATGTTATGAAATCATTAGAGGCACAAGATGTACGCCAGTGACGTTCTGCTTTACGAGAAAGTTTTTGTAGAGTTCGTGTTACTGTAGTGTTCCACGGTTGGCAACGAATTCTACGGGAAATATGTAGTGTCGCTGGAGCCACTTGATCCAGGGCAATTGCTAGGGTTTGATGAAAATGGGGTACTGCCCGATCAGGGGAGGAGAATGTAGAAATTGGGGAGAGAAGGTGTTGGAGAGAGGTGGAAAACTGTTGAAAATCAATAGAGTTGATATTCCTGCGGGTACGAGGAGGCTTGGAAGAGTTTGACACTAGGGAGGGTAAAGAACTGGGGGTGAGCAAGTATCTAATAAGGTGATGATCCGAGAGGGGGAAAGGAGTGTTAAGGAAATCAGAAACTGAGCATAGTCTAGAGAAAACAAGATCAAGACAGTGGCTATCCTGATGAGTAGCGGATTCAATCCACTGGGAGAGGTCAAGTGTGGAGGTTAGAGAGAGTAGTTTGGAAGCAGCATTGGAACGTGGATTAGAAATAGGGATGTTGAAATCACCCATGATGATGGTGGGGATATCAGTAGATAAGAAGTGAGGGAGCCATGCAGAGAAGTGTTCAAGAAATTGATGGTGTGGACCAGGGGGGGCGATAGATGACAGCAACATGCATAGAGAATGGGTTAAAAATCTAACAGCATGTACTTCAAAAGATGTGAATGTGAGTGATGGGACACTTGGTATAACTGTGAATGTGCACTGTGGGGAGAGAAGTAGTCCAACCCCCCCTCCTTGTCTGCCTCCTGGTCTGTGGGTGTGGGTGAGATGGAGGCCACCATGTGAAAGGGCTGCAGGTGAGGCAGTGTCTGAATGCGTGAGCCATGTTTCTGTTATTGCCAGAAGGTTTAGGGTTGTTTAAGAGGAAGAGATCATGTACGGAGGTAAGTTTGTTACAAACAGAGCGTGCATTCCAAAGGGCACATTTAAAGGACTTTGGAAGAGAGGGGAGACAGGTTATGTGCTTGAGGTTTGCCAGATTTCTGTAGTGTTCAGATATATGTGTGTGGGAGAAGTGAGGGGGACCTGGATTAGGTGATATATCACCAGCTAATAGAAGAAGGAAGGAAGAAAGGTAGGTAAGATGATTGTAAGATGTGTGTCCTTTTAGTTTCTGGCGGCAGGGTGAGGCTGTTAAAGTTATTGAATTTAAATAGGAAAAGAGTTCATGAGTGTTCACTAGAGGTGAGTGAAGTAATGAAGGGGCAATGTGGACAGAGGTGTGTGTTGCAGGATGGGTGAGGGATGATATAGTCCTAAAGATAATGCCATGAAAAGAGATAAAGAAAAATATTTTGGCAAGCATTGGGACTATTAGTCAAATAGCAAAAATGAGGAATTAAATGAATTGCCTAATTGATTGCAATGTCCAGTGTAATCAGATAAGTAGTGCAGAGCTAGGATGCAGCAAATGTAGTGTATTCCTGGATGTCTGGATAGTATAACGTAATGATGTGGGGAGCCATGTGGGGGAGTGGGTGGAAGTGTTGAATGGAGAGTAATAAAGAGCAGGTAATTGAATAGCTGAGATTTTGCAGAATCATGGGAGAGGAGAGTGGTTGAAAGACAGTATAATTTCTTCTTACTTGTGATGGTAAACAAAGCTTAAATAAAATTGAAGTACAGTGCTGAGATAGGGGACTGAAATAACTGTAGCATGGGTAGGGAGTGGTTGAGCAAGTAGTACAGCAGTCTGATTAAACAGAGTGGATTTTGCATTGAAAGCAGACTGATAAATAAAACAAACTTTCATGAGATGAGAGGAAAATGAGATCAGAGTCCAAAGCAGTCCTCATGTTGCATGTAGCTTGTAGCCAGGGAGAGTTGAAAACATCAGAGGTGGAATATGGAGTTTCAGGTGAATACTGACAGTTGTCCTTGTGAAGCTGTGTTAATAGGCAGAAAGTTCTTCTCCTGTTTCCTCCTGTTCAACTCCGGTATAACTCCGAATTATGCTGTTTAAATTTTTTGTTTCACACTTGTATCTATACACACTTAGAACTATACACACTAACTATACAGCCATCACTGGCTTTGCAGCCATTCTACTTTGAATATATCTGAGCCACAGTGAGCACCCGCTATCAGCCATCTCTTAAATTATCGGATACACTACGGACATTTATTTACCAGAACACATCAGTAATGGGATGGAAATGCTGTACTCCGCCTAGTTTACATTTTTATGAATGTCACATTCACATGCAGATAAGAATATCTGATAGGTGTTTGGGGGATGAATCTCTGTACTGTGTATTAAACTGCATACCATTGATTTACCTCTTTATTGCACCAAACCTCTTTACTTGTTAACTTAACACCTAAAACCTTATTTATAATATAATCACACTGACAACAACTTGATTTTGGTAAAAAAACAGGTCCCAGTTTTTTAAATAATAAAAGTATGGTGGCGGCGAGAGCAATCAGCCCGGGCTTACAAGGACGTGCCCCCATAAAGCAGGACGAGGGGTCCCCCACACAAAGGGACCAAGGGCCAGGTTGCTTCGAAGGGGTTGTGACATGCGGCCAATCAGCGATACCATCGTGTGAATTAGCCGCTGATTGAAACATCTCCACATTACCTCAGTCTTAGAAGACAATACATTACATTGTCAATTAATTACATTTTCTTCTGTTACCAGGTGACCAAACAAACTCTGGAAGCAGCCCCATCACGGTAGTCCCATTGTCTCTTTGGACCTCTGTCTCTCAAGCTGACCGCGTTAGCCTGCATAGCTGTCCAGGAAGATGAGGGGGTCGGGCGAGTGGAGAGTGTCGCAGGCCCCTCTGCAAAACCACAACAAACAGAATCAGGTAATTACCCTTATTGTGTACAATATAGAATATAACACCACTAGACTTGTGTATATTCCTGTACCATTGTTCACTCTCTACCCTTGTTTTCTTTTCCAGGATTAAATGGATAACTCCAAATCAATTTGGTTTAAGATATTTTATTCACTTTTTCTTAGATGCGGAGCTCACCACCCTCTGTGAGTGACCAGTCAGAGGAGCAGGAGGAGGAGCTGTGAGAGATCCCGCCCTCCTCACCGCCTGCTGGTCCTGCACATTGCACATTGTCCATCTGTGCGGTCACTGGAAGCAATAGATAAATGGGACAAGACCACCAAAGAGCTCCTAATAACCATCAATCGCAGCCTTCGGTAGAAGAAGCACCAGGAAGGAGTGCCAATTAGCACGGAGAAGAAGGGCCTGATGGAGAGCATTTTGAACGCTATAAATGGGTTTGGCCAATCCCTGCAGCCATACTGAATCGGCTGCTCGCCGTGGCTCCAGAACCTTCCCCCACATGTGACCCCAGTGAGCCTGAGCCTAAGGAAGCAGAGGACTCAGGACCTGGCTCTGCTCCTACAGCCCCCAGCTGAAATAACAGCAACATATTGTAAAAAATATATAAAAATTATAAACTGCATAACCTGGATGTGTTTCACTCTCTTAACCATAACCTCCTAATGACATATACAAGCTTACTTAACTTATCTAACAATAAAGACACTGAGACATATGAAAGTGGCTAAAGAAGGTCACAGTTTATTAATTATTAAATAAATGGCGGTGAAAGTGAACCGTGAGACAGCTAAATCAAACTAATATTTGGAACCAAGCGTGGATGGCTGACTCCACGTACCCGGGACACATCCTTAACTGCCTGGCCAATGCTAATTCTGACGTCAGAGTGACTAAGCCCCCTCCCGACTACGCAATGGCCGCCCTCAGATGCGGGCCAAGGGATCCTCATCAAAAAGGACTGCGTCACGTTCCTGGATGGGGATAGCACCTGTGGTCAAACAGCGATAACGCTGTAACGATCAGCCACTGCCCACAGTGACTTCCTACCAACTGTGCCTGCTCTGTGACGTGGGGAGGAACCAAATTAAAACTCATACGCCACGGAAGCAGGGAGGTCAATAAAGGGCATGGGTGGGTGGGATCTCGAGCAGTAAATGAGAAAGGACATGTGACATGCTAGGACTTATATAGACAGATCTCCAGGCACTCCCCTTCCTTCTTCACTGGTTGGCCTGGGATGTGGCATCTTACTTGCAGGTAAGGTTAACCTCACTTACTGCCACATATATATGCGTCTAAGTGCTTTCGTCCATATGAGAGTACAGGTTGTTCATAGTCATGATGGGCAACATGTTCAGATGAGTAGATAAAATATATTCTGCATAGTGAAACGTGTGTTGAGTCCATTGTGAATTTTTTTTGCTAAAGAATCTGCTATAAACACATCGCAGCCACATTCTCCTGCAGCGTGTATACATCATGGACTAAAAGTATCATTCCAAATTTCAATGGTTTAGGCCATCAATTACTATATATTTAGATTATACTTACAGCTGAAGTGTTGCTGAATCACATAATAATCGTCCGTTTCTGCAAGAAGCTCCTATATGTCAGGAAAAGGAGACAGAACATTTCTTTTTTTAAAAAAAGTAGTAATAAAAATGATATTAATTAAAAATAACATAGAAAACATTTAGCATAATATATAAATCATATGAAGCCAGAATACCACTGACACATGCGGGATGGATACCATCTACATGTAGGAGCAGAAATCGACATTCGGCAGAACAGGCAATGTTTTTCCAGTCTTCAAATGTCCAGTTTTGGTGAGCCTGTGTGACGCTGTAGTCCATAGTTTCCTGACGTGTTTGGCCCCCTCCAGACCTTTAGTCACACCCCTCTCCCGGACTACACTTGCCGAAAGTAGGCAAGTATGCTGTAATCTGTGATGTAACTGCATTATAACATTGATGTTTTGCTAAACTGCATTATTACAGGTGTAATACGCAGCTTACTGTGTTTTCCCCTCCAAGATCCACATTATTTTCTGGGTAGAAAATATACTGAAAAGTTAATGTCCTCTGAATATTTTTATAAATACTCCCATCCTCTCGCTGGTCAATTTCTTGCCCATTTCTTTTCCAATTCTTGGTCCCTGTCCTGATATAATGATATTTATTAAAGATTGGGGGGTACATAGGGGGAGGCAAACTGGGGCAGCTGTCGCAGGCAGCAATATTTAGGGGGCAATAGAACAAAAACTATTATTATTTTCAAAATGCCAACTTTCTTGGTGCAGATATAAAATATAAATGGTATTTACTTTGGTAGCTCTAATAATCTAATAATGCTAAAAATGAAAATATTTATCTTTTATAATGTACACAAATCATATACAAATGTTTATGGTAGATGTCTTTCTTAACATTAATGAATTAATTTAACACAGGGAACCGCAGTTGGGGGCAGACTATTCTGTAGCAGGTGAAATGGGTGTCGGATGGTTTGTGAAAATGTGAATTAGTTAAATATACTATATTTTAGTTTCCAGCCATCACCTCTTGATTTACAATGGGCAAATTGAAGATTCGGCGGCACAAATGCAGCTCTGGAACCGCAGTGGTTTTTACAGCTGCAGTCTCAGTTAATGTTATAGGTTTGCAGGGCAGAATGGTCACAGTTATAGAGGAATTGACATCTGCACACAACGGGGAGGCGTTTGGTGGAGTCAGGGCGTTCTGTTCCTGGCGTGTCACAGAGTAGGTACACCGATGCACCTCATTTTGCAGAGCAGCGCATGAACGAGATTTGAAATGATTGTAATGAGGTGTGTCCCTTGCCAGGTGCGGCCTTTCCCACTCTGCAAATGAATTTTAATTTTACACCAGCTCAGAACTGGGAGTACTCAGCCGTCCGCACTAGTATTCGGAACTTAAACTAGCCCCCTAGTTGGAGCAAGAGATACATCAGTAAACCAGCGTACTTCTGTGTGCACCTAAGTTTGTCTTGGACATGACTGTACGAGAACACCCTTACTGTATATTGCCTACGTGTGTTCGCCCATTCCCCACCCTGTTCACTCCCCTAAATCGGTGGCTGTAGTAAGTGTCTTTGGACACTTTAGAGATGTATTTTATATTTGTCAAATGTATTTAGATTGGTGTTAAAATTACCATATAAATTCATTTTGATTACATAATATAAGAGAAGAAAATAAAATAAAATGGGAAGAGTGGGGGAGGGGGTGAACACTTTTATATAACACTGTATATAACAGACACACATGGATGGTATATATGGGTCAGTGGTGGGATTCAAAAAAATTAACAACAGGTTCTATGTCCTAATGACCATTTTAACTATACCCAAAGATAAACCGAAAGGTAGTCTAACAATTCACGCATTAAATACTGCAATAAGAACAGTAAAAGAGGTAAAGACAACTAGATTATGTGTAACGTAAGATTTTAAATATTAAATACCTCATAAACAGTTAGTGAAGATATTTCCATATTGCTGTTTGATTGGCGTCCTCACTTGCAATTTTCTTTGCTTTTATCCGAGCATCATCAGCTGTGTGATTTACCCTTAACCATCTTTGCACTGTAGGAGTAGGATTCCATTCCTTCAGCGGTAGGCCAATAAGACCGATAATCATAATGTTTGATATATTGGAAACAGTTAGCCGACTTCTCTTCTCAGAACATATAATGTTCATCTTTGAAAAACCCCTTTCTGCTTCTGCTGAACTTACAGCAATTGTTCTGACAATATTTCTAGCTCTTTGAACACTTTCAGGAATTGAATAGTTCTCGTTGCTTTTTAACACATTTTCCACAAAATCTCGATACTCATTAATCTCAATTTGGTAATTGAAAAATGTATTAAATACATGCAATTGCTCTTCAGCTGCTTTCCATGGAACTATTACTTCTTCAATATTCCAGTAATCTGGCTCCAAAAACTTGAGAAATTGTAATGCATTATTATCATCAAATTGGCTACAACTTGCTTTTAAATGGCCACAATCCATTAATCTTTTTTTAAAATTCGTTACAATGCCTTGTAAGAGTGTTTTCCGAGGAAGGCCAACAAACCGATGATTTTCTACAAAATCGATTTTTTTGTAGCTTTCTGAAGTAATTAATTCATTAACCTTTTTTTCGTATGGACCCTTTTCTTTTTCAAGCATTTCAAATGCTTTAATAGATCGAATCACAAGCTTTTCAGCCTTTATTATGTCGGTATTTCTTGCTTGCAGTGCATTGGAAAGCAGAGAAATTTAGTGTAAAATATCAATCATTAATGCCAAATCAGTTAAAAAAAATATATTTTTAAGACGGGTAGCCATACCCAAGTACTTGGCATTTGAAGAAAAATAGTGATGTAGTGCAGGATAAGCGCGCCACACAGCTAGGGTTGACCTTAAACTACAGGCAGCCCATCTTGGTCCCAAAATTCTACCAATCTTAATAATTTCAATTCCAAGTTGTTCGGATATTTTGGTAAGTTCAATCTGGTTCTTATTGGATTGATGAAAAATAGTATATATCTTATCAAGGAATATTTTGAAATGATTTACTTGCTTTATTTCCTTTATTGAGTCATCTAAAACAAGTTGGAGGCGATGGTTTAAACAGTGCCATATTATTATGTTTGGGAAGTCTTTTGTGATCCTAGTGCTCACTCCAGATTTTCGCCCAAGCATAACACTTGCACCATCAGAGCAAAATCCGATTAAATTTTTTTGTAAGTAGTTCTTGGTAAGCCCAATTTTATGTAAGCTTTCCAGAACTGAAGAACATATTGTCTCTGCATCTTGTTTTTCCAATTCAACTAGCTCAACAAAAATTGTTGGAGATGAAACTGAGTCCTCAACTTTTAAGAACAGTATTATAACTGGTTTGCAAGATATAGTTGAAGCTTCATCAATAATCAAACATATTTTCTTATCTTTTGCAGTAATTTTACTAAATATTTCTTTTTTAATTTCCTTGGCAATAAAATCTACTATTTTCACAGCAGTTTTACGTGAATGCAATCCTATTCCCATATCTAATCCATTTTTCATTTGCAGTTCGATCTCATCTTCTATGTCTGAAAATGGTTTACATCTTTTTGTCAGGCTGTAAATTGTATTAAATACTCTACAAGTAGTACTGAAATATTTTTTATTCATTGTATCTACTACGTTTGTTATAGTATCCTGCTCATGTATTTTAAAGTTGTCTTTACAAATGTTATGAGCCTTTGATGAAAAATGTTCTTTCATTTTTTTCCTTAGAGAAGCTTGTTGTACCATTCTGTTTTTCCCTGATGCCTCAATCTGAAAACCTTTCCACTCTTTTGACACATGAACACTTTTCTCTTTTATGAAATCATATTTCGCACAATACTCACAACCTGATTTACCCTTAACCATCTTTGCACTGTAGGAGTAGGATTCCATTCCTTCAGCGGTAGGCCAATAAGACCGATAATCATAATGTTTGATATATTGGAAACAGTTAGCCGACTTCTCTTCTCAGAACATATAATGTTCATCTTTGAAAAACCCCTTTCTGCTTCTGCTGAACTTACAGCAATTGTTCTGACAATATTTCTAGCTCTTTGAACACTTTCAGGAATTGAATAGTTCTCGTTGCTTTTTAACACATTTTCCACAAAATCTCGATACTCATTAATCTCAATTTGGTAATTGAAAAATGTATTAAATACATGCAATTGCTCTTCAGCTGCTTTCCATGGAACTATTACTTCTTCAATATTCCAGTAATCTGGCTCCAAAAACTTGAGAAATTGTAATGCATTATTATCATCAAATTGGCTACAACTTGCTTTTAAATGGCCACAATCCATTAATCTTTTTTTAAAATTCGTTACAATGCCTTGTAAGAGTGTTTTCCGAGGAAGGCCAACAAACCGATGATTTTCTACAAAATCGATTTTTTTGTAGCTTTCTGAAGTAATTAATTCATTAACCTTTTTTTCGTATGGACCCTTTTCTTTTTCAAGCATTTCAAATGCTTTAATAGATCGAATCACAAGCTTTTCAGCCTTTATTATGTCGGTATTTCTTGCTTGCAGTGCATTGGAAAGCAGAGAAATTTAGTGTAAAATATCAATCATTAATGCCAAATCAGTTAAAAAAAATATATTTTTAAGACGGGTAGCCATACCCAAGTACTTGGCATTTGAAGAAAAATAGTGATGTAGTGCAGGATAAGCGCGCCACACAGCTAGGGTTGACCTTAAACTACAGGCAGCCCATCTTGGTCCCAAAATTCTACCAATCTTAATAATTTCAATTCCAAGTTGTTCGGATATTTTGGTAAGTTCAATCTGGTTCTTATTGGATTGATGAAAAATAGTATATATCTTATCAAGGAATATTTTGAAATGATTTACTTGCTTTATTTCCTTTATTGAGTCATCTAAAACAAGTTGGAGGCGATGGTTTAAACAGTGCCATATTATTATGTTTGGGAAGTCTTTTGTGATCCTAGTGCTCACTCCAGATTTTCGCCCAAGCATAACACTTGCACCATCAGAGCAAAATCCGATTACATTTTTTTGTAAGTAGTTCTTGGTAAGCCCAATTTTATGTAAGCTTTCCAGAACTGAAGAACATATTGTCTCTGCATCTTGTTTTTCCAATTCAACTAGCTCAACAAAAATTGTTGGAGATGAAACTGAGTCCTCAACTTTTAAGAACAGTATTATAACTGGTTTGCAAGATATAGTTGAAGCTTCATCAATAATCAAACATATTTTCTTATCTTTTGCAGTAATTTTACTAAATATTTCTTTTTTAATTTCCTTGGCAATAAAATCTACTATTTTCACAGCAGTTTTACGTGAATGCAATCCTATTCCCATATCTAATCCATTTTTCATTTGCAGTTCGATCTCATCTTCTATGTCTGAAAATGGTTTACATCTTTTTGTCAGGCTGTAAATTGTATTAAATACTCTACAAGTAGTACTGAAATATTTTTTATTCATTGTATCTACTACGTTTGTTATAGTATCCTGCTCACGTATTTTAAAGTTGTCTTTACAAATGTTATGAGCCTTTGATGAAAAATGTTCTTTCATTTTTTTCCTTAGAGAAGCTTGTTGTACCATTCTGTTTTTCCCTGATGCCTCAATCTGAAAACCTTTCCACTCTTTTGACACATGAACACTTTTCTCTTTTATGAAATCATATTTCGCACAATACTCACAACCTAACTTTTTGTTACAAATGCCCAGGCCTTCATATTTTTCTTTAAAATTTTTATATTGTTGCACTGACCAGCATTCCGGAAGACTGTCTGCAATATTGGAGTTGTTGTGATTTTCTATTTCAATTGACGTGCTGCTTTCTTCACACTGTATTGGTTGTGCTAGTGACTGTGTTGAACCTTCCAAGGGCAATTCTGATACAACAGCGGAATCTGACTTTGTTTTCTTATTGAAAAAATCTCTCAAAGTATGTTGCCTTTTCATCCTTGTTTCAAGGGCTACATAAAAAACATTAAAAAAATTGTATATAATAACATTTATTTATGGACATGGAAGTAGAAGCATACATCTCAGCCTCACTCTAAGTACAGAAATCATGGTCCCATGGCAGCATGAAGAATCTTCATCATACTACTGCGCCATTTTGATTCCCCCCTCCACCACTACAGGCTAATTAAAATGGCTCCTCTCCTCTCTGGCCAGCCCTCAGCCAGCCCAGCAACCAGCCCAGCCATACTGACAGCCCCTGAGCTAACCTTCTCCTCCTCAGCAAGCTAGCAGCAGCCTTCAGCCGCCCTTCCCCTCTCTTGCCACATTAAACACTGCAGTGAAAATAATGTGCCTCAAAGCAAAGGTGTTAGTCTCGTTCCATATATATACAAATAAAATAACAATCAGCTCTCATGTTGATAAAAGGAAAACAGTGCAATCCGTTACTTACATATAAGTTTAGTAGAATCCAATTCCGCCTGATGTCACCACAACGGAGACTACCGCACTGCGTGTCCAAACTTTACACCATCCAAGTTTTTTCACAGTAGCGGTGTGCCCCAAGTTCTATTCAAATATGAAGGCGAGTGTACTCCTCACTGTTTAGCCCTCTTTCCGCCTCATAATCAAGCAGACGTATGTAGGTTGAAAGATTCCAATTCTGTTCACTGTCACCTCGCGGGAACCATCAAAAACGTATAGTGGTCAAATTAACCTCCAGAGATACCTGTAATAGCGCGGTATCCCAAATGCTGTTGCAGTGTAAAACAAGTGGTCTCGTTAGTCACGCTCCTTCCTCTCACAGATCGAGTAGACAGATGGATCTTGAATAAAATAACTTTATTTTACATACAGATAATGACAGTTTACACGCTGTCATCAAAGTAAAAAACTGTTTAAAATGTCAAGTGCCAAAGTATCAAATGATAGCGGACCACTGCGTTTCGTTCTATAAAGAACTTTTTCAAGAGCTATTAAAACTGATTTCTCCAGGCCAGCAGGCAGGGCCGGACTGGGACTAAAAATCAGCCCTGGCATTTACAGCACACAGGCCCACCTGCTGTGGGCTCCATGCACGATATAGTTGGACGCTGAAATGGTGTTGCTGGTGCAGTCCAACATGAAGCAACAGCCAGTATTTTTCTTATGTGCAAAATAATAAACTAATTTGCATCCCTTGCATTGTAACATGGTTTGTTCAGGAGCAAACTTACTTCTTATTTTGCTTTGCTTTCCTCATTGACTCAGGCCCATATAATTTAACACAATAGACGTAAATTCAAAATGAAAAAATAAAAATCATTCTAAAATAAATAACTAATCCGGCACGTAGCATACACTAAAAGACTAAATCAGCACAAATACTGCACAACCAACAATGTGTTTAAATAAGTTGCATACCCTACAATAATGAAGCAATTGAAACAAATATGTTACTGAATACTCCTAAATATGAATATTCCTAAGTGTTCTCCAGCATTAAATTTAGACAGATTGTGCCATTGTCTCTTACCTGTTCTTGCTCTTCTCTCTTGCAGCTTTGTTGTCCTCTCGCTGGCTTGTGAAAGTTGGAGTCCTGTATTGAAAATGCAAAAATTGTATTATAATGCAAAATGTTAACAAACCCTGAATGATTAGGCTCCTTAGTTCAAACAAAACACTTCATTATGGACAGATAAAACTACCCCATTGTACAGGCATATATAAGCAATATCTGAACATTTGTGGTCAATAAAATATTAACCTCTACCAGCCCCATTTCACTAGTATTTAATATTCTAGTGATCGCTGAGACCACAGAGAGCATCCATGTAACCGTCACGCAATAAAGTTATCATGCCTCCCAAAGCTGCTCTATTTATTAAATACCCCCTAAGACATTTCATTACCCCTGCAGGTATTTTCATTACAATAACAACTTCAAACAGGTAATAAACTCAGATACACAAAAATAAATTGTGTACTTCCAAAATAGTTATTACTTCCCACTGTAGCTGTTAATATGGACTATTGTGCTCCCTCTAACTAAACCACGCATCTAAACACAACATAAACAGCATTGTGGGGAGTAAACTGTATAAAGATTTATATAAATAGATATATATATATATATATATATATTTATATACATCTTTATACAGTTTACTCCCCACAACGCTGTTTTTGTTGTGTTTAGATGCGTGGGTTAGTTATTATATATATATATATATATATATATATATATATATATATATATATATTTTTTTTTTTAACAAAATATGTATAGATAAAAAACTTGTTAATTCATTTAACTACCCACCTTCAGTAATTTTCATTTCCTCCTCTTATAGCCTCCTCTTATAGCCATTAACCGGCAGCCATTTTTCCTTACTCCCCCCTGCATGGTATTTTCATTAGCCCTTTCCTACAGTCATTGCCTCCCCCTGCAATAAATTTTACTTATTCCCCCCCTGAAGGTATTTCCTTACTCCCCCCTTAAAGTAATTTCCTTATACTTTCCCCTGCAGTCATTGCCCCCCCTGCAATAATTTTTACTTATTCCCCCCGCAGATATTTCCTTACACCCCCCCCCCCCAGAAACAATGACAAAAAAAATACTCTTTCTTACTTAAAACCAAAACGAAGGACGAATACAAATTAATACCTGAGCAGGCTGCTGGCATTCACTGTGCGCACCCAGCTAGTGAAACCGCGTAGTCAGAGGCTCCTAGGCGACTGCGCATGACATCACGGCGGCTGCGTCAGGATGTCACATCGCGCAGCCGCATGAGGTAATATGCAGTTTTCTTTTCCAGCAGAGCATCGGAAGCTCTGCGTGACGGATCGGGAGAGGGAGCCAGTGCCGCACAGCAGGCCAGCAAACGGTTCTGCCGAACCGCAAGTATTTTAGGAATCGGTTCTATAGAACCGGTGCGAACCGGCTGAATCCCACCACTGATATGGGTCCTGATTAGTATAATTTACAAATAGCATTATAAAATAAATATACAATTTTCACTCTGCATCTTTTGAACAATGTTTCATGATTTGGGGGGATTTCGATCATCTGTAATAACTCCCCAATGAAGAGCAATAAAACGAGTTTGAAATGTTCTTGTTCCACCTCAACTCTCATAGCGCATCGATTTCTGGCCGCAGGAAACGTATAAATGATGTGACAGTAAAAGCTACTTAAATAGAGAAGGTTGGTTCTCCCAGGTTTTGTAAGTTACTCAGTATTGTTTAATCGGAAACATATGAAAAAGGGTCGACGCTTGATGTTCCCCTTTGGAAAGTAGCATGGGTGAAAGAAAACACCTCTTCTCTGGTCAACCACGTTATTAAGTACAGTCCATCGTTAAACAGCGATCTACATTACAATGAATGCACTGGCTAAACATACACTAGGAGGTCTTGATGAAGTTTGATTTCACATGATTGCCCTTTTGTGCATATAATTTACATATAAAACTGTTCTCTCTGTACTGTTAGCCATTATGCAATGTGATATTTTGTTATTATAATTATAACCGGGCTTGTTCATCAAAGGGTTTTTAGCTGACAGGAGTTGAACCCAGTGCGGTTTTCTGCTGCTGCAGCCCATGCATTTCCAGGTTCTACGCACTGTGCAGTCAGACATGCCCCTCTGCCTACCACCGCTATAACACATTGGTTATTTCAGTTACTGACGCCTCCCTGTGAGCTTGAACCATTGCGCACCGTTCTCTGTAAACTCCAGAGGGGATCAGCACTTTCTGAGATGATCAAACCACCCGGTCTGGCATCAACAATCATTCCACGATCAAATTCACTTGGATCACTTTTCTTCCCCATTTTGGTGTTTGGTCTGAACAACAACTGAACCTTTTCAGCCTGTCTGCATGCTTTTATGATTGTGTTGCTGCCACATGATTGGCTGATTAGATATTTGCATTAACGAGCAGGTACACAGGTGCTTCTTGGCCTTTTGGCTAAGAGTAGGTGTACATGCCCATGGATGCAGTGGGGCTTAAAGACACCCCCCTGTAGGCGATGGGCCGTCACCTGGTCCTCTGGCCAAGAGGCCGGCTGCCTGGAGCCCGAGTTGCTACATGCCCAAAAATGCATTGTGGAGAAAGAGGCACCTGTGCACAGAGTAAGGCCCTCTGCACCTTTAATTTTCAGGCAGCACCATTTTTTTCGCCCTAGCCTGTTGGCCGAGTGCAAGCATCATTTTTATATTTCCGTCCGAAAGGCTGGGGCCTTATGGCACTTATTTATTTATTTATTTATTACACTTGGTACCAAGCACTCTTTTGATTATGTGTCTTTGTTTTTGCCACATTAAGTAGGGGTTTGGGTATAGGATCTTATGGGCGACCCTCTTTCCCCAAGTCATCTGAGGCTCCCTCCTTTTGGAGGGAGCCTTTTATGTCGGTGATATAAAGGGGCCCTCCCTAGCTTCAGCAAAGGAGGGACTGAAGATCTCCCTTTTTTTCCCTCTCTGGGGCCTTTTGGCTTCTACAGGATGGGGAGGCACAGGGCCCTTTCCCTTTTGGAAAGGGTCCAAAGTCCCAATTCCCCAGCACAGTTTGCACTGCACCGGGTGATTCTGAGTCATGTACCTCGGAAATAAAAAAAAATAATAATAAAAAAAGAGTAGGGTGGTATTGGTTCACATTATGAGAGGGGGTCTCCATGCTCATTGCCCCCCCCCCTGCTCTAGTGGGAGCCTGCTTCTAGCTGTAGCGCTGGTTAATGATTGGGGAGAGGAACTTCTTTAAAGAAATGTATATCTATATATTTAATTAGACATTGTAACAATAAATGACAGTATGAAAGAAACAGTACTAGACTCTGGTTCAATGGGTTTATTGCGAGCTCCTGCAGATGTTATGGATCTCCTGTGCGAGCTCCTGAAGATGGTATGGATCTCCTGTGCGAGCTCCTGCAGATGGTATGGATCTCCTGTGCGAGCTCCTGCGGATGGTATGGATCTCCTGTGCGAGCTCCTGAAGATGGTATGGATCTCCTGTGCGAGCTCCTGCAGATGGTATGGATCTCCTGTGCGAGCTCCTGCAGATGGTATGGATCTCCTGTGCGAGCTCCTGCAGATGGTATGGTTCTCCTATGCTGGTGCAGATGTTTTAGAGGGAGGTGCAGAAAGTATAGGGTGCTGGGTCTTCTACCTGGTTGGTCTGACTCACAGGTCCAGTTCTTACCTTAGTCATCTGATACGGTGTAGATGTCCTGCTGCAAGGAAGCAGTGACCAACAGGAGAGGTCGTCACTCTCTGTAGAGATCCATACGTCCCAGCTGGAGCTGGAACGAATGGGTCTCTACAGAGAGCGACAACCTCTCCTGTTGGTCACTGCCTCCTTGCAGCAGGACATCTACACCGTATGGACTGGGGGACAAGGAGTAGACCAACCAGGTAGAGGAGCCTGCACCCTTTCTCCTGATGGGACAAGCTATTATATGGGAACTGGGCCCTCAACCTTGATAGCAAGGTAGGGCCTCAGGATTAACTCCATAGTCTCCATCATCCCTCTTGTGCAGCTCCTGCAGTTGGTGGTAACGGTCGCGTATGTCTGCAGGAGCACATAGAAGAGCAGGAGCAGAATGCCAGACAGGAGCAGCAGCTTGCAGGACCAGCGCATGAGATTGCATATGATGTTAAATAGAAATCTGAAAGAAAACTATGTTATAGCGATGAACAGTTGCAATCATTTTGAAATAATAATAGGAGAATAATTTACCTCAGTCCTGCAATGCTGCTCCTTTTCTGCTCTTTTCGTTTTACAGCACTTTTCAACTGCAGTTGCCGCTCCTAAAGGAAAATCAGTGGTGGGATTATGAGGAGTACAACACAAGATCAGCCACTGAAGTTAGGGAAGTCAGAGTTGGCCGGCCATGCTACGATATTGACCATTTGGTCCCATATTGCAGCAAGTTGCCCCAAAATGAACAGCACATTATTTGCTAATAATCCAATTGAAATCAACTAGTTCAATATCCTGCATGGTTAGGTGTTTCTGGTCATCACCCAACTGTACTAACAGACCCTAGTGTAAGCCAGAGGTAAACTGGCTGCTTGGCCAGAGTGCCTGGATCTTGGCCACAATTTTGTTGATGGTGGTCTTGCTGCAATGTACCCCCAGCTTAGAGAGCTTACAGCCTGTAGGGAAAAGAAAGAGAAGTCCTTCCTCATGGTAATGACTGTAACCACCAGGTATCATGCTAATCACTGCCATTGCTGGCCTCCTGCTCCACGTCAATGCACTATACTAGTGAGAGCTCTGGTGTGGTGCAGGAGACCTGGTGAGGTAGGGTCAGAGCACGTATGTTATTAGCACATTGAGCGTCTTAGCTATCTGTCCCTCTCCTGGGATGGGAACCTTTCGTTCTGATAGAAGATGTTTAGTAGTTACAAAAGATGACCTGTGACAGAGGTGGCAGGTACAAATGTCTTACTGCTGACAGTAAATATGATCTCACTTTATATAACATAGAGGAAGGGGCTGATGACATGGACTCACCAGTTCAGCCATCACAATCTCTGCAGGATCTTCCGCAGCCTCCTCCACAGGTTTCATCCTGAAGGACCAGAAAATATTATTATTTAAACTTATGTCTTCTATTCACAAGAGTTACTGATACAGTCCATGGTCATAGTTCCTATCTGGAGGTTTCTCTTCTACGATTTTTTTAATGTAGGATGAGCAACAATTTAACAGTATATAATAGATATTTCTGGAGTTTTTAGAAAATTACAGACAGAGTCTGAATGCAATTAATAGAACAGTATAGACAGATCCTGTCTGGAGTCACCAGTACAGGACTTAAAGACTTCCTGATATTTCTATTACAGTACGGACAGCACTGATTATATACACAAATGTTCCTCTTTAGAACCGTATAGAATGTATGTGTACATGGAATAAACCATATAGATACTAACAGAGAAGGTGCTTCTGGCTGCGGCTGCCACTCCCGCAGGTTCCTGTTGATAATCTAGGGAAAGAGACACAGAGTGAAATAAATTATACACAACAAATCTTTAGGACAAGTTCCATGGGACTCGGATAAGCCGGCCACAGTCTGTCCCCGCAGGTTATTACCAGATTACTATACATTTTACAGCAGAACGAGAGAAAATAATTTAATGCAAAAATTAACAAATTGGTCTTAATAAAAAAATATATATTTTGATTTGGTCTAGAAATTTGTCTTGAAGAGTTCATTTAGCAGCAACTTATATAGAACATGAAACAAGAACCCACTCTGATATTATGCAGGATTACAACCATATAAATATCACTCAGGTCAGACATCCAGTATGATCTCTATATCTGATATATCAGATACTGGAACGTGGACCTATTGTGGGACAACCAATCCAGACTATGAAAAACGTTTCGCCATTGATTACACAAAAACTTTAAGTGACAAGTCCCTGTCTGTGCTGTGACGCCCCGCCCTCCTTTACGCTTTATAATTTTTGCTGGTTTTCAGCAACTTGTTGTCACTGACTAATCCTAGTTTCCCCATTGGCCAAACTAAACTAAACGTATCCCGTGTTTTAGGTGGGTAATCACTGTCACCACCAAGCTCCATCACCAGCCTACCAGGAGCCGCTTACACTTCTCTGTGGGGTGTAGCTGCTACAGCACCTCTTTGCTGGTTGCTAAAACCTTCTGACCGTTTACATTGGATTGGTACTGCCGGGTAGATGAACGCAGGTAGACAGGAGATGGAATAAATGGTAAGTTGTTGGTCCCAGGACACAGCTGGATTTTATAGATAGAGCAGAATATCTCTCACCCAGACTGACATTATTTTGTCCCTGATGTCTAGCACCATCTACACTGGGCCCCCCAGATCTCTATTGGACCACTGGGTGAGTGGAATCCATAAGTGTTAGACAGAGGTGGATGTAGGGGTGTATATGGTGGTATCGCCATATCGCCACTTCTCCTACTGTTTATACATAAATACATCATACTTGCCAACTCTCCCTGAATGTCAGGGAGACTCCCTGAAATAGGGGTGATCTCCCTCACTCCCTGAAGAGTCTGGCATTCTCCCTGATGCTGAGCCAGTACAAGACGTAGTTGGCTTCGTCATCTGTGGCATGATGACAGTTCAGAAATTGTGTCCTATGTCCATGTATTGATGCCTATGGAGGTGGCCATTTTCATGGAGACCAAGATGTAATAAAAGACTGACAGGTAAGACAACATGACTTCAGGGTCTTAATGACGCAAATATCGCGTGATCTTAGCCCCGCCCCCTGCTGCAATTGCCCAAATTTAGGGGGCAGGTCCAAGCCCGTGCCCGTACGTCCATTTTCCCGGGATCTCCCTGAAGCCAACAAGAAAAAGTTGGCAAGTATGAAATACATTACACATTTACATGTCTGTACACTTTACACTGGGCACACATGTAATAAACACAATAAAATATTTCCGGCAGCAAAGCACCTGCTCCTCCATCCCGCCTGGCTATCAGTTACTACATACATGAGTCCATGTTATTTACTGGTCACACAGTTGTGTCATGTTCTCTCTAGGGATGTGCACCGGCGACTTTTGAGGTCTCGTGTTTTGTGTTTTGGATCCGGATTTTCGTTATTTTTGAGGTTCGGATTTGTCTCGCAAAACACTTGACGAAAGGTCTCGGTTCGGATTTAAGGTATTGGATTCGGATTTTTTTTGAAAAAAACATAAAAAGTTTAAAAATCAAGTTTTTGGGCTTATTTTCACTCCTAGGCTATTATTAACCTCAATAACATTCAATAACAAGCATTTCCACTAATTTACAGTGTATTCTGAACACCTCACAATATAGTTATTAGTCCAAAACGTTGCAAAAAGGTATCTTTCTGGACTGCGTAGAGGAGTGGGTCACCACAATATCTTAAAAACCCTGAACTTTTATGATTCGCACCAATAATTGTACCTGGACTGCGTAGAGGAGTGGGTCACCACAATATATTAAAAACCCTGAACTTTTATGAATCGCACCAATAATTGTACCTGGACTGCGTAGAGGAGTGGGTCACCACAATATCTTAAAAACCCTGAACTTTTATGAATCGCACCAATAAATGTACCTGGACTGCGTAGAGGAGTGGGTCACCACAATATATATAATAAGAAAACCATCAACTTGTTTGATTCGCACCAATAAATGTACCTGGACTGCGTAGAGGAGTGGGTCACCACAATATATTAAAAACCCTGAACTTTTATGAATCGCACCAATAAATGTACCTGGACTGCGTAGAGGAGTGGGTCACCACAATATATATAATAAGAAAACCATCAACTTGTTTGATTCGCACCAATAAATGTACCTGGACTGCGTAGAGGAGTGGGTCACCACAATATATTAAAAACCCTGAACTTTTATGAATCGCACCAATAAATGTACCTGGACTGCGTAGAGGAGTGGGTCACCACAATATATATAATAAGAAAACCATCAACTTGTTTGATTCGCACCAATAAATGTACCTGGACTGCGTAGAGGAGTGGGTCACCACAATATATTAAAAACCCTGAACTTTTATGAATCGCACCAATAAATGTACCTGGACTGCGTAGAGGAGTGGGTCACCACAATATATTAAAAACCCTGAACTTTTATGAATCGCACCAATAAATGTACCTGGACTGCGTAGAGGAGTGGGTCACCACAATATATTAAAAACCCTGAACTTTTATGAATCGCACCAATAAATGTACCTGGACTGCGTAGAGGAGTGGGTCACCACAATATCTTAAAAACCCTGAACTTTTATGAATCGCACCAATAAATGTACCTGGACTGCGTAGAGGAGTGGGCACTGGGCACCACAATAAAATATATAAAAAACCTTCAACAGGTCTGCATTACACTACACATACGGCTGCTCCTCCATCCTCTCCATCATATACATGTTGGAGTTTTAGCGTGTGACAACCTCTTGTTTTTGATAATGTCAGTGCATTTTGAATATTTTTCAATTTGCCCCACACCACTGAATGTACTTTATCTATGATACGCATCTATCTATCTTGACTGCGTAGTGTGGTGGCCCCGGTACACAATTTGGTACCGAGGCCACAATATAATTAAAAAACCCTCCACGTGTCAGAATTCCACCAAACAAGTATCTGGACTGCGTAGTGGGGTGGCCCCGGTACCCAACTTGATACCGGGGCCACAATAAAATAAATACACCCTCCACGTGTCAGAATTCCACCAAACAAGTATCTGGACTGCGTAGTGGGGTGGCCCCGGTACCCAACTTGATACCGGGGCCACAATACCTCCTCCAAACATGCTACAGACAATTCGTCATTGAGATCCCATTAAGTATGTTAAAGACAGACAGGGTCCAAGTGTTATTAGTTGACTTTGTAAAGAAAAAAACTGTCCCTGTTGCACATAGTCGTGCAATGAAGACTTACTTTTTCATTTAAAGGCACGATCTTTCAAGTGTAGTGTTTGTAAGTCTAAGTCATATTATACTTTTGGTAAAATTGGTTATTTTTGTTCCTCTTTATGTTAATTAATTAGTAATAGAATTAAAGTAGGAAATAGAATTAAATAGAATTAAAGTAGGAAATAGAGTGGTATAGAGTTGTAGTGTGGTATAGATAGAGTGGTCCACACAATATAATAATAAAACCCTCAACTGGTCTGAATTCCACCAAACAAGTATCTTGACTGCGTAGTGTGGTGGCCCCGGTACACAATTTGGTACCGAGGCCACAATATAATTAAAAAACCCTCCACGTGTCGGAATTCCACCAAATAAGTATCTGGACTGCATAGTGGGGTGGCCCCGGTACCCAATTTGATACCGGGGCCACAATACCTCCTCAAAACATGCTCCAGACAATTCGTCATTGACAGACCCCAGACAGACAGGGTCGTAGTGTTATTGTTTGACTTTGTAAACCCAAAAAAATGTCCCTGTTGCACTTGCACATAGTCGTGCAATGAAGACTGACTTTTTCATTTAAAGACACGATCTTTAAAGTGTCAGAAAGAGAGAGAAGACACAGGAGAGGAGAGTTGTAGCTGGGGACCTGGGGTGGAAGCTCCCAGGCTCCCCCAGCATTGCCTGGAAGTCTGAGCGTGGTGACTGAGCCAGGGCAAGGAATGTGTGCCCTGGATGAGGGGGAGAACTCCATGCCACTATAGTGAACCCAAGAGAGAGGGGGACACTGCACATGGAAGAGGCCCTGGAGTGAGGGCTGCTACAAGAGGCATGGTAGCTGTAGTGTCAGATCCTGAGGCTGAGAGTACACAGAGTGACGTGTCAGAGCACAGGAGACATTATCCCCGCAGAGGAGGGATGAGCTGCAGTTGAGAGGTCTGCTGTTGAAATAGGACATGCACACTTTAACAAACCAATCATTTCAGCGACAGGGCCTACCAAACAACTTTGACTGAAATGATTGGTTTGTTTGGGCCCCCACACCAAAAAAGCTATTCATCTCTCCCTGTACAGACTAAACAGGCTCTACTGAGGCAAGATGTCGTCCTCATCCTCAACCTCTGATTCCTCTCCCCCTACAGTGTGTACTTCCTCCTCATCACACATTATCAATTCGTCCCCGCTGGACTCCACAACCACAGGTCCCTCTGTAGTATCTGGAGGGCAGTGCTGTACTTCATTGAGGAATTGATTATTCATTTTTATAAACATCATTTTTTCAACGTTGTGAGGAAGCAACCTCCTTCGCCGCTCACTGACCAGGTTCCCCGCTGCACTAAAAACTCTTTCCGAGTACACACTGGAGGGGGGACAACTCAGGTAAAATAGAGCCAGTTTGTACAGGGGCTTCCAAACTGCCTTTTTTTCCTGCCAGTAACAATATGGACTGTCTGACATGTCTACTTGGATGGTGTCAGCAAAGTAATCATCCACAATTTTTTCTATTGTGACAGCATCCAATGCAGCGAGAGTAGACATGTCTGCAATGGTTGGCAGGTCCTTCAGTCCGGACCAGATGTTATCAGCATCCCCGCCAGTGCCTCTTTTGGGAAAACTGAGCTTTTTCCTCGCAGCCATAGATGTGGAAGAAAATGAGGGTGGAGCTGTTGGCATGTCACGGTCCTCTTCAGAGGACAATCTCCTGACCAGCAGGTCTTTGCACCGCTGTAGATTTGTGTCCGCCGGAAACAGAGACACAACATACGCTTTAAACCGAGGATCGAGCACGGTGGCCAGAATGTATTCCTCTGACTTTAAAAGAGTGACCACCCTCGGATCCTGGCAAAGCGTACGAAGGGCTACATCCACAAGAGCTACATGCTTGCTGTAATCGCAATGGCTTACCAGCTCCTCCCTCACTTTCTCCAGCTGCTTCTGCAACAGCCTGATCAGGGGAATGACCTGACTCAAGCTGGCAGTGTCGGAACTGACTTCTCGTGTGGCAAGTTCAAATGGCTGCAGAACCTTGCACAACACGGAAATCAGTCTCCACTGCGCTTGACTCAGGCGCATCCCCACTCCTTTGCCTATGTCGTAGGTGGCTGTGTAGGCCTGAATGGCCTTTTGCTGCTCCTCCATCCTCTGCAGCATATAGAGGGTGGAGTTCCAGCGTGTCACAACCTCTTGTTTGAGGTGATGGCAGGGCAGGTTCAAGCTTTTTTGATGTGCCTCTAGTCTGCGGTAGGCACTGGCTGAATGCCGAAAGTGTCCAGCAATTTTGCGGGCCACCGCAAGCATCTCCTGCACACCCCTGTCACTCTTGAGGTAATGCTGCACCACCAAATTAATGGTGTGGGCAAAACATGGGACGTGCTGGAAATTGCCCATATTTAATGCCCGCACAATGTTACTGGCATTGTCTGACACCACAAATCCCCATGAGAGTCTAAGTGGGGTAAGCCACTGGGAGATAATTTCCCTCATTTTCTCTAATATGTTGGCAGCGTTGTGCCTCTTATTAAAGCCTGTAATGCACAATGTTGCCTGCCTTTGCATGAGCAGCCATTTTGTAGATGCTGCTACTGATGCAGCTGTTGCTGTTGCTGCGGAAGGGGATGCATCTACCCAGTGGGCTGTCACAGTCATATAGTCCTTCGTTTGCCCAGAACCACTTGTCCACATGTCCGTGGTTAAGTGGACAGTGGGTACAACCGCATTTTTAAGAGCACTGAGGACACTTGATCGTACTTCTCTGTACATTTTTGGTATCGCCTGCCTAGTGAAGTGGAATCTCGAGGGGATTTGGTACCGGGGACACAATACCTCCATCAACCCTCTAAATCCCACTCCACTGATGGCGGACACCGGGCGCACGTCTAACACCAACATTGCAGTTACAGCCGCAGTTATACGCTTTGCAATAGGGTGACTACTATCGTATTTGGTGGTCATGGCAAACGACTGTTGGACGGTCAATTGTTTGGTGAAAGACTTAGCGGTCTTACGACTTCCCCTCTGGGAAGATGACCGACTAACAGCAGCAACAGCAGCAGTGGCAGTAGTAGGCGTACCGCTGCAGGATTCCTCGGATGAATCCCGTATTGAGGAGGACTCAGTCTGGCTGGTGACTTGGGCTGCAGGACTGAATCTGATGGAGATTGTGGAGGAAGTTGACGAGGAGGGTGTTGCTGGTGTGTATCCAACTGGACCACGGGATTTAGGTGTCCCTGTACCAATGAGGGTCCTAGCCCCAGTTCCTGAACTAACCACTGAACTATGAAGGTTATTCAGGTGACGTATAAGGGAGGATGTTCCTAGGTGGGCAAGATCCTTACCCCTGCTTATTTGAGCTTTACATAAGCTACATATTGCCATACATTGGTTGTCTGGATTTGGATAAAAATAACTCCAGACCGAAGAGGTGCATTTTTTGGTCTTCTGACCAGGCATGACGATGGGCTTTTTCATCCCATGGACATCAGCTGTTTCCCCCCCTGGTGCCTCATTTACAATAACCACATCACCATCCTCATCATCAAGTTCCTCCACAGCGCCAGCTACATCATCAATAGCCTCCTCCCGAGCCACCTCTTCCCGTACAGTGATGGGAAGGTCAGGCTTGACAACCACCAACACCCTTGGACTCGCCTTGGGGATTTGTGATAATTTCTCTTTAGAAGGCAGAGTTGTTTGCTGTTTTGTTGCTGACAGCATAACTCTCTTCAATTTTTTGTAGGGGGGGGGAGGAGGAGGAGGGCTAAGATCCGTGGGTGAAGCTGAACCACTAGTCATGAACACGGGCCAGGGCCTAAGCCGTTCCTTGCCACTCCGTGTCGTAAATGGCATATTGGCAACTTTACGTTTCTCCTCAGATGATTTTAAGTTTCTCTTTTTGCTACTTTTTCTTAACTTGGGCTTTTTGGATTTTACATGCCCGGTACTACGAGATTGGGCATCGGGCTTGGAAGACGACGTTGATGGCATTTCATCGTCTATGTCATGACTAGTGGCAGCAGCTTCAGCATTAGGAGGAAGTGGGTCTTGATCTTTCCCTACTTTATCCTCCAAAGTTTTGTTCTCCATTATATGTAGCACAAGATACTGCAGAATGTGTGAACTTGGTAATATTGCAGTACCAATGGACTTATAATGCTGGATTGGTTTTGCAAATTTGGTTATAATTATTATATATATTTTTTTTTTTTTAATTTTTTATTTTTTTTTACTTTTTTTTTATTTTTTACAAACTTGGGAATAATGGGGAAATAACTATGCCCTTAGAAGCACAGAGCACAGGACACAGCACCACTGGACTGAACAGGACACGGCACAGGACCCAGCAGCACTACGGAACTCAGCAGGACAGAGCACAGGACACAGCACCACTGGACTGATACTGCAGAATGTGTAAACTTTGTAATATTGCAGTACCACTGGACTTTTACTGCTGAATGTGTGAACTTGGTAATATTGCAGTACCAATGGACTTATAATGCTGGATTGGTTTTGCAAATTTGGTTATAATTATTATATATTTTTTTTTTTTTTTAATTTTTTATTTTTTTTTACTTTTTTTTTATTTTTTACAAACTTGGGAATAATGGGGAAATAACTATGCCCTTAGAAGCACAGAGCACAGGACACAGCACCACTGGACTGAACAGGACACGGCACAGGACCCAGCAGCACTACGGAACTCAGCAGGACAGAGCACAGGACACAGCACCACTGGACTGATACTGCAGAATGTGTAAACTTTGTAATATTGCAGTACCACTGGACTTTTACTGCTGAATGTGTGAACTTGGTAATATTGCAGTACCAATGGACTTATAATGCTGGATTGGTTTTGCAAATTTGGTTATAATTATTATATATATTTTTTTTTTTTTAATTTTTTATTTTTTTTTACTTTTTTTTTATTTTTTACAAACTTGGGAATAATGGGGAAATAACTATGCCCTTAGAAGCACAGAGCACAGGACACAGCACCACTGGACTGAACAGGACACGGCACAGGACCCAGCAGCACTACGGAACTCAGCAGGACAGAGCACAGGACACAGCACCACTGGACTGATACTGCAGAATGTGTAAACTTTGTAATATTGCAGTACCACTGGACTTTTACTGCTGAATGTGTGAACTTGGTAATATTGCAGTACCAATGGGCTTATACTGCAGGATTGGTTGTGAAAATTTTGTGGTAATTAAAAAATATTAAAGTAGTTTTTGGTATATTATAAAAAAAACTTTTTTTTATTTTTTTAAACACAGGGGAATATTGGGGAAATAACTATGCCCTTAGAAGCACAGAGCACAGGACACAGCACCACTGGACTGAACAGGACACAGCACAGGACCCAGCAGCACCACTGACCTCAGAAGGACAGAGCACAGCACACAGCACCACTGGACTGATACTGCAGAACACAGCACAGCACAGCACAGCACAGCACAGCACAGCACTAAACAGCACAGCACAGCACAGCACAGCACTAAACAGCACAGAACTAAACAGCACAGAACTAAACAGCACAGAACTAAACAGCACAGAGGACCACCTAACACACCCTCCCTCTACCCTGATCAATGCCCGAGTGAAGATGGCGGCGACTAGCGGGGAATTTATAGGATCCGAGTATCGCGAGATCCGACAACGGGATTATGAGTCAGAGCCTCAGTTTCACTTTTGAATTTGGCGCCAATACCCGGATCTGTCTCGGATCCGACTCGGATCCGCAACGTTCGGGTGGGCTCGGATTTCAGAAATCCGAGCGCGCTCATCCCTAGTTCTCTCTGCACCTATGAACTGAGTGCCGTGTAAAATGTACCCTCAGCTCTGAAGTGGCGGCACCACGGGTAATGTAAGCAAAGCCACCACCTGAGCGCCACCTCTTTATAGTAACTGTTATACTGTACCTCCTGCTCTGTGGCCAGCAGCCGCAGCCTGGTGAGCCTACTCTTCAGGAGATCATTCTCCCGCATATAGCTGCTGAGCTGCAATAGAGAGAATTACATTTAGATCTGAGTATATGAATACGTAGCGCACACCATATTGTATATTTGTGTAACACATTGTGTAGTGCCCTCTCCTCGCACAAAGGGGCTTATTTGCAGGGTACGGTTATGTTGCTGCGCCGCTGTGTCCAAGTTTCTAGGAGGCTTTGATTTGTACCATAAATCAGACTATAAATGAACAGAATAAGTGCGGATCGTTCCCTGTCACTGTATTACATTATTTGGCAAACAGAAGACTACGTAGGGGATTTTTTGGACGGAGTAAACGTAAGACCACCTGGATGTCCTCTATTTTATTAAACAAATGACAGAATTTGACCAATTTTACTGTAACACTGTTTTACTGTAGAATTTTACTGTACAACTATTATTATATCTGGATTTCTGTAGCATATTCTGATGTGATATTATATAAATATCTACTTATAAATCACTGCAGCCATTTATTCCAGAAATTATGACTTTTTTATGCTAGTAAGGCCCAATGTGGGCATTAGATGGAGGAGACAGATTCAGCGCACTGTCTTGTAGGATAACGAGAATGATGGGCCCTGATACAATAGCAGTTAGGACACTGGGGCAATAATCCAGAGGACAGAGCGTCTCCATGCAAACTACTGTGGAAGACCTTGAAAAGAGATAAATAAAGCTCTGGGTTGAGAGCATAGTTAGTTGTCTACTCTCCCGAAATTTTCCGGGAGGCTCCCAAATTTCGTGGAGTCCTCCAAAGCTCTCGGAAGAGTAGGCAAACCTCCCGGGTCTTGAATTTCTGTATTTTATAGTAGGGGCGGGGCTATAGTGACGTAACGACATCGCAACGCCTCCTGCTACCCTCAGTCACATGATCTGTACTCTGGATCTCCTGGATTACAGATTTAAAAAGTAGGCAAATATGGTTGAGAGTGTTTATGTTCTATGAAATTGGGAGATATTACTACTTGATGTGTTTATATGAATACACCCGGGGTGATTGCTGGGTATATAATACACCCGGGGTGATTGCTGGGTATATAATACACCCGGGGTGATTGCTGGGTATATAATACACCCGAGGTGATTGCTGGGTATATAATACACCCGGGGTGATTGCTTGGTATATAATACACCCGGGGTGATTACTGGGTATATAATACACCCAGGGTGATTACTGGGTATATAATACACCCGGGGTGATTGCTGGGTATATAATACACCCACGGTGATTGCTGTATATACTACAGTAATAAAGTGTGTGAACAAAGCTTCAGTTTTGGTCTTATGGGACACTTGCGAGGAGAGAGTGCACCACGGCTGTGACTATCATCACATTGGAATATTAAGTGATATAATGATGGACTGACCAGGCTTGATAGCAGCTCCTCTCTTCCTTCAAGGATGTCGCATTTTCTCTCCTGTCCATGGAATAATGCAGATATAAGGTCAGTTTTAGAGTGTGAGAGAGAAATAAGAGAGAAAGAGAGACAGAGAGAGAGAGTGACAGAGGGCGAGAGAGAGAGAGAGAGAGAGAGAGAGGGTGAGAGAGAGACAGAGGGTGAGAGAGAGAGAGACAGAGATGGAGAAAGAGAGAGAGTGACAGAGAGTGAGAGAGAGACAGATAAATGTATGTCACACTTTCCGTACTTTTATTTTTCAGTACAGACAGTGGGCATCACATTATTAATCCCGTCTATAATGTGAATAGTAGGAAACTGAATCTGTACCGTGAGTCAGTTTCCAGCCGTTCGCATGGTGAGGGATATTAACCTTTTAGTGTCCCACTGCCACGCGGATGTCGGAGCAGGAACTGATGTGAATGTATATAGTCTCCGTAAGAGTAATGTGTATATGTTGCCGCTATATATATATATATATATATATATATATATATATGTATATATATAAATATATAAAGCGCTCCTGAAAGCTGGTGGCTACACATGAAGCGTGGGATCATGCACAATGACATGTCACACACATGGTTCATAGTATCACAATGGCCATATTCCAATCATACCTCCCAGATGTCCTGATTTAGGTGGGACAGTCACAAATTGACGCCACTGTGCCGCCATTCCACCAGTCGGCACGTTTGTCCCCAGACAAGTTGGGGGGTTTGTTAGAGAAGGGGAATTGGAGACAGCCTAATGCTTCAGAAGCGCTTAGCACGGCCCCAGAGACCGTCACACGCCCCTCAGCCTGGCATGACCACACCGTGTTGTGATTACCTCTGTACGTGTATGTTTGTATGTATACAAATGGTTATAGATAGTTGTCATACCAACTGCTGCTTGATCCACAGTTCTTCTGCCTCCACTTGCCGGCTCTCCCCCAGTTGTTTCCACAGGGTCTCAAGCTCATCATTATTCGACCTGGATAGACAAGTAGAGAATACATTCTTATTTACCTGCTTATTTAATATACACCAGTGCCAGACAAACAGCCAGGCATAGTCCGATCGGTGAGCAACAGGAAACGGGATCCATGGTACAAATAACAATCAGTTACAGGTTGTGAGTGTGACAACTATGGGGGGAGGGCCCTTGACAACACCACTAGAACTTTGAAAAAAAATCCCACCCCGACCATAATAAGGGATTTCCTGTTTCAGCCGTTACAGGCATCACAGGACGCACCAGATTGGGTGAGTGCAGGTACGTTTAATTTTTTTCTTTTATTATAATATAATTTTAGCTTTTTGTGGCGTTATCACTTTAATGTTTGCTGATAATACAAATGTTTCCCCTTTGCGATAAGGTGATATCAGGGTTCAGAAACAGCACGTAATAGAAATCATCTCTGTAAAGAGACGAATGATGGAATATTTACATTTAATTATTCACATTCAATGCAGTTTAAAATGTGCAACATAAAATAAAACAAATATTTAAACTTACATACAGGAAAGGAGAATCTACACTGGGCAGTGGGCTATATATTATTATCGAGGAGAGGACAGGTCACTGCCTCCCACAACTTCCACAAAATCATCTAATTAAATACTCTGTGATGATGGGGCACCTGCTCCTTCTACTATATAATTCTCAGTCTGTGGCTTCCTGCTGCCTCCATTACCCATCCACACATCATGTCACTGCCCCTGTCACATGCAGTCCTGTCCTCACTGACACATCACTCATCTCCTGATATACTCTGTGCTGTGCTCTAAACATTAACAGGTTCTCTCATACTTATCACATGCACCTTCACAATTAGACCTCACCTCATAACTCCTGTAAACAGCTTTCAATTGAGAGACTTATGAAAAACACAGTGGTGTGTTTGAATTCTTCGCTCTCCCTGAGCTGCCTCTCTGCACTGTCCCTGGGCAGTGTGGTCACTCACTATGATGTCAAGTGCGTGATGTCACAGTGCGTGATGTCACCAGGGCCTGTTGAAAGAGGCAGACCTGATAAAATAGGGACACTGCTGTGGCAAATTATAATGGGGGGTGTTTAGGAGCTGCCCATCCAAGCTCAGTTGTGTAAGAATGACCTTGGAGTGTGGAGCTCAGCCTGTGTTCCAATGAACATGGGGATATGTTCTTAATGTGGGCAGCACGGTGGCTTAGTGGTTAGCACTTCTGCCTCACAGTTCTGGGGCCCAATGGGGCAGGGACTGATGTGAGTGAGTTCTCTGTACATTGCTGTGGAATCAGTGGCGCTATATAAATAAATGGTGATGATGATGAATGTTCATTGTTGAATATATGGAATATATATCATAGGTGAAGGGGTTGCTGTATTTCCTGATGACAATTAAGGTCCAGGAAGGGCCCACAGTACATATTATGGAATTCAGAGTGAGACACATGGAGTGGGGTGACGTTATCTCCACCCAGAGTCCACAGGGTTTAATCCACCACATTAGAGAACTCTATATGGGCCCATTTCCAAAGAGGAAGGACAACTATGGCCTTACCCATATGCCCCGGCAGTCCCTGGTTATGTAGGACAGTCCCCACCAGAGTCATGGCTGCGTAGATAGAGGGCGCAGTTAGTTTTATCACGAGGAAAGCAGAAGGAATGATTATCAATGATTGGGGAGCGGGGATGTCTGACAATAAACATTGTTTACAAACTGCAGACTATGTGGGGTGTAATACATTTCCATTTGTCCCCCTTCACATAAGAACACTCCTACAGTGCTCCATTTATTCTGGGTTTTGGAACTGCCCCTATAAAAGCACTGTTTTCAGGTATACAGATTCACCTGTGTAAGGTGGAGAGAGAAACATCCAAACTTGTAACACATAACTAACCCCCCCCCTATTCATTAATTTCCACTACTTTTACATCCTTCGCCTAATATACTGCACGATGGCTCAGTGGTTAGCACTTCTGCCTCACAGCACTGTGGTCATGAGTTCAATTCCCGACCATGACCTTATCTGTGAGGAGTTTGTATGTTCTCCCCGTGTTTGAGTGGGTTTCCTCCAGGTGCTCCGGTTTCCTCCCACACTCCAAAAACATACTAGTAGGTTAATTGGCTGCTAACAAATTATTGACCCTAGTCTGCCTGTGTGTTATGGATTTAGACTGTAAGCTCCATGGGGCAGGGACTGATGTGAGTGAGTTCTCTGTACAGCGCTGCGGAATTAGTGGCGCTATATAAATAAATAAATGGTGATGATGATGATATACTGCTCTGTTTAGACTTCTATATAATGTCAGACATTGCTGCTTTTTCTACCTCGCTTCTGGCAGACCCGGGGGCAGCTTGATGCTGGATTTCATTCCCTCTAGCAGAGGCAGCTTACTGGGGAAAACAGGTGCTTAATAATGATAATAATAATGAAAACGTGTTCTCACCATTAATGTAAATGTGCTAAACATGGACTTCTGAGTCCTTCTTGATGGTCATACCTGGAAACCGGAGCACCCAGAGGGTAGAACATACAAACTTCACACAGATAAGGCCCTGGATGGGAATTGAACTAATGAGCCCAGCGCTGATCATCATCATCAACATTTATTTATATAGCGCCAGCAAATTCCGTAGCGCTTTACAATTGGGAACAAACATTAATAAGACAATACTGGGTAATACATACATACAGAGAGGTAAGAGAACCCTGCTCGAAAGCTTACAATCTATAGGACAATGGGAGTTAGAAACACAAGGGCATGTGCTACATCATATTGCACAATGGACCAGCCAGACTGCAAAGGTAAAAGTACTGAGTGGGCTATGTGTGTTGCAATGTTGGTCAGAAGGTTGTTGTCTTGCGTTAGCAGTGTAGAGGATGGTAATAGGGTAATCTAGGGAAATTAAGATGATGGTTGAGGAATATCATAACCTTGTCTGAAGAGGTGGGTTTTCAGTGAACGCTTGAAGGTTTGAAGACTAGAGGAAGTCTTACTGTGCGTGGAAGGGAATTCCACAAAGTGGGTGCAGCCCGGAAAAAATCCTGTAACCGAGAATGGGAGGATGTGAGGAGAGTGGAGGAGAGACGTAGATCTTGTGCAGAACGTAGGTATCGAGTAGGGAGATATTTTGAGACAAGTGAGGAAATGTATGTCGGTGCAATTTTGTTGATGGCCTTGTATGTTAGTAGAAGAATTTTATATTGAGTTCGTTGAAATACAGGCAGCCAATGTAGAGACTGACAGAGTGGCTCAGCAGAGGAATAACGGTTTGTAAGGAAAATCAATCTAGCCGTTGCGTGCAAAATAGATTGTAGGGGTTCAAGTCTGACTTTGGGAAGACCAGTAAGGAGGGAATTGCAATAGTCGATGCGGGAGATGATGAGTGCATGAATTAATGTTTTTGTGGTGTCTTGCGTCAGATATGTGCGTATTCTGGAAATGTTCTTTAGGTGTATGTAACATGATTTAGATATAGAGTTGATGTGGGGAATAAAAGACATTGTGAATCAAGGATTACACCTAGGCAACAAGCTTGCGGGGTGGGATTTATATTCATGTTATCAACAGAAATAGAAATGTCAGGCAGGAAGCTTCTGTTTTTGGGTGGGAATATTATTAACTCAGTTTTTGAAAGATTGAGTTTGAGTTGGCGAGAAGACATCCAAGATGAAATGGCAGAAAGACAGTCAGTAATGCGAGACAACACAGGTGGTGAAAGATCAGGAGAGGATAGATAAATTTGTGTATCATCCGCATAGAGTTGATACTGAAATCCAAAGGAGCTTATTAGTTTTCCAAGAGAAGTGGTGTAGATAGAGAATAGCAGAGGACCTAGGACTGAGCCTTGTGGAACTCCAACTGATAGGTGTTAGGAACCCCTCCAGCCGACACAACATAGCCCGGAGTCTACTCTGCCAGTCAGGTGTTCACTGGAGCCCCTGATGGTGGGGACAGACTGGGCTGCAGACTGACAGAGGGTCGTGAAGTGTGCACCGGCTGGGGAGAACCCAGGCAAGCGGAGTGGAATCCAAGCAGAGGTCAGGGGCCGGCAGCAGACAACAGTACGAATATACAAGCTGAGGTCAGGGGTCACGAGCAGACAGGAAGGTCGGTATTCAAGCCAGAGGTCAGGGTCACGAGATTCACAAGCAAAGTCAAAATCTAAGCTAAGGGTCATACACGGGTAACAGTCCAACAGGTTTTCACCAATTTCAGGCAGCAGCAAAAACAGGAGCAGATTAAGCAGACAGGAACTGGACGCTATAACCGGCAGGGAGGCTAAGCCCTCCCTTCCTTATATACAGAGTTTGGCCATTCAGGGCTTAGCCCTGAAATACATCCCAGGTGCGCTACCCAGCTAAATTAGCCCGCAGGCTACACTAGCGCATGCGCCCGGCTGCCTCACTTGCCGGGGTGCATCGATTGTTATACACGGCGTCCGGCCGTTGCCTTGGCAACGGTCGGGCCCGAGAAACCGGAAGTGACGCCCCGGTCGCCATGGGGACGGCCGGGACGTTCACTGACACCGGAAGTGAGTCGCGGCGGTGCCCAAGGCCGCCTCGGCTCCTGACAATAGGAAGCGGAGCAAAGGTGGATCCAGAGAAATTAACACTGAAAGAGCGATTAGATAGGTAGGATGAGAACCAGGATAGGACAGTGCCTTCAAGACCTAGGGTTTGTAGCGTTTATATGAGGAGAGAGTGGTCAACAGTGTCAAATGCAGCAGAGAGATCCAGGAGAATTAGAAGAGAGTATTGGTTATTATTTTTTGCTGTGATCAAATCATTGACAACTTTGGTCAGCGCAGTCTCTGTGGAGTGTTGAGAGCGAAAGCCTGACTGAAGAGGAGCCTGACTGAAGAGGATCCAATAGGTTGTTTGCTGTAAGAAAGTGTGTGAGGCGGGAGTAGGCAATTCTCTCGAGAAGCTTGGAGGGGCATGGGAGCTGGGAGATGGGGCAGTAATTTATGAGAGAGTTAGGGTCAGAATTCTGTTTTTTTTAAATGGGAGTAATCACTGCATGCTTGAAAAGTGCTGGAAAAATACTAGTAGAAAGAGATAGATTACAGATTTTAGTTAGAGGGGGAATGAGTACAGGAGACAGGGACATACCAATTTGAGAGGGAATGGGATCAAGAGGACAGGAGGTAGAGTAGGAAGATGAGAAGAGAGTAGAAACTTCCTCTTCATTTGTGGGATCAAATGAAGAGAGAGTGTCAGAGGGTGCTACAAAGGAATTGAGCAGATTGCTTGTCAAGGGAGATACCATTTCAAGCCTGATCTTATCAATTTTGTCCTTGAAATAGGAAGCAAGATCCTGTGCACTGATGTTAGTTGGAGGATTTGGGGCAGGAGGATTCAGAAGAGAGTTAAATGTGTTAAAGAGGCGTTTGGGGTTAGAAGCCTGAGCATAGATGAGAGATCGGTAGAATGCTTGTTTAGCAATGTCCAGAGCATTTCTGTAGGAGTGGTAGATATCAGTATATGTTATGAAATCATTAGAGGCACAAGATGTACGCCAGTGACGTTCTGCTTTACGAGAAAGTTTTTGTAGAGTTCGTGTTACTGTAGTGTTCCACGGTTGGCAACGAATTCTACGGGAAATATGTAGTGTCGCTGGAGCCACTTGATCCAGGGCAATTGCTAGGGTTTGATGAAAATGGGGTACTGCCCGATCAGGGGAGGAGAATGTAGAAATTGGGGAGAGAAGGTGTTGGAGAGAGGTGGAAAACTGTTGAAAATCAATAGAGTTGATATTCCTGCGGGTACGAGGAGGCTTGGAAGAGTTTGACACTAGGGAGGGTAAAGAACTGGGGGTGAGCAAGTATCTAATAAGGTGATGATCCGAGAGGGGGAAAGGAGTGTTAAGAAAATCAGAAACTGAGCATAGTCTAGAGAAAACAAGATCAAGACAGTGGCTATCCTGATGAGTAGCGGATTCAATCCACTGGGAGAGGTCAAGTGTGGAGGTTAGAGAGAGTAGTTTGGAAGCAGCATTGGAACGTGGATTAGAAATAGGGATGTTGAAATCACCCATGATGATGGTGGGGATATCAGTAGATAAGAAGTGAGGGAGCCATGCAGAGAAGTGTTCAAGAAATTGATGGTGTGGACCAGGGGGGGCGATAGATGACAGCAACATGCATAGAGAATGGGTTAAAAATCCTAACAGCATGTACTTCAAAAGATGTGAATGTGAGTGATGGGACACTTGGTATAACTGTGAATGTGCACTGTGGGGAGAGAAGTAGTCCAACCCCCCCTCCTTGTCTGCCTCCTGGTCTGTGGGTGTGGGTGAGATGGAGGCCACCATGTGAAAGGGCTGCAGGTGAGGCAGTGTCTGAATGCGTGAGCCATGTTTCTGTTATTGCCAGAAGGTTTAGGGTTGTTTAAGAGGAAGTGATCATGTACGGAGGTAAGTTTGTTACAAACAGAGCGTGCATTCCAAAGGGCACATTTAAAGGACTTTGCAAGAGAGGGGAGACAGGTTATGTGTTTGAGGTTTGCCAGATTTCTGTAGTGTTCAGATATATGTGTGTGGGAGAAGTGAGGGGGACCTGGATTAGGTGATATATCACCAGCTAATAGAAGAAGGAAGGAAGAAAGGTAGGTAAGATGATTGTAAGATGTGTGTCCTTTTAGTTTCTGGCGGCAGGGTGAGGCTGTTAAAGTTATTGAATTTAAATAGGAAAAGAGTTCATGAGTGTTCACTAGAGGTGAGTGAAGTAATGAAGGGGCAATGTGGACAGAGGTGTGTGTTGCAGGATGGGTGAGGGATGATATAGTCCTAAAGATAATGCCATGAAAAGAGATAAAGAAAAATATTTTGGCAAGCATTGGGACTATTAGTCAAATAGCAAAAATGAGGAATTAAATGAATTGCCTAATTGATTGCAATGTCCAGTGTAATCAGATAAGTAGTGCAGAGCTAGGATGCAGCAAATGTAGTGTATTCCTGGATGTCTGGATAGTATAACGTAATGATGTGGGGAGCCATGTGGGGGAGTGGGTGGAAGTGTTGAATGGAGAGTAATAAAGAGCAGGTAATTGAATAGCTGAGATTTTGCAGAATCATGGGAGAGGAGAGTGGTTGAAAGACAGTATAATTTCTTCTTACTTGTGATGGTAAACAAAGCTTAAATAAAATTGAAGTACAGTGCTGAGATAGGGGACTGAAATAACTGTAGCATGGGTAGGGAGTGGTTGAGCAAGTAGTACAGCAGTCTGATTAAACAGAGTAGATTTTGCATTGAAAGCAGACTGATAAATAAAACAAACTTTCATGAGATGAGAGGAAAATGAGATCAGAGTCCAAAGCAGTCCTCATGTTGCATGTAGCTTGTAGCCAGGGAGAGTTGAAAACATCAGAGGTGGAATATGGAGTTTCAGGTGAATACTGACAGTTGTCCTTGTGAAGCTGTGTTAATAGGCAGAAAGTTCTTCTCCTGTTTCCTCCTGTTCAACTGCGGTATAACTCCGAATTATGCTGTTTAAATTTTTTGTTTCACACTTGTATCTATACACACTTAGAACTATACACACTAACTATACAGCCATCACTGGCTTTGCAGCCATTCTACTTTGAAAATATCTGAGCCACAGTGAGCACCCGCTATCAGCCATCTCTTAAATTATCGGATACACTACGGACATTTATTTACCAGAACACATCAGTAATGGGATGGAAATGCTGTACTCCGCCTAGTTTACATTTTTATGAATGTCACATTCACATGCAGATAAGAATATCTGATAGGTGTTTGGGGGGATGAATCTCTGTACTGTGTATTAAACTGCATACCATTGATTTACCTCTTTATTGCACCAAACCTCTTTACTTGTTAACTTAACACCTAAAACCTTATCTATAATATAATCACACTGACAACAACTTGATTTTGGTAAAAAAACAGGTCCCAGTTTTTTAAATAATAAAAGTATGGTGGCGGCGAGAGCAATCAGCCCGGGCTTACAAGGACGTGCCCCCATAAAGCAGGACGAGGGGTCCCCCACACAAAGGGACCAAGGGCCAGGTTGCTTCGAAGGGGTTGTGACATGCGGCCAATCAGCGATACCATCGTGTGAATTAGCCGCTGATTGAAACATCTCCACATTACCTCAGTCTTAGAAGACAATACATTACATTGTCAATTAATTACATTTTCTTCTGTTACCAGGTGACCAAGCAAACTCTGGTAGCAGCCCCATCACGGTAGTCCCATTGTCTCTTTGGACCTCTGTCTCTCAAGCTGACCGCGTTAGCCTGCATAGCTGTCCAGGAAGATGAGGGGGTCGGGCGAGTGGAGAGTGTCGCAGGCCCCTCTGCAAAACCACAACAAACAGAATCAGGTAATTACCCTTATTGTGTACAATATAGAATATAACACCACTAGACTTGTGTATATTCCTGTACCATTGTTCACTCTCTACCCTTGTTTTCTTTTCCAGGATTAAATGGATAACTCCAAATCAATTTGGTTTAAGATATTTTATTCACTTTTTCTTAGATGCGGAGCCACCACCCACTGTGAGTGACCAGTCAGAGGAGCAGGAGGAGGAGCTGTGAGAGATCCCGCCCTCCTCACCGCCTGCTGGTCCTGCACATTGTCCATCTGTGCGGTCACTGGAAGCAATAGATAAATGGGACAAGACCACCAAAGAGCTCCTAATAACCATCAATCGCAGCCTTCGGTAGAAGAAGCACCAGGAAGGAGTGCCAATTAGCACGGAGAAGAAGGGCCTGATGGAGAGCATTTTGAACGCTATAAATGGGTTTGGCCAATCCCTGCAGCCATACTGAATCGGCTGCTCGCCGTGGCTCCAGAACCTTCCCCCACATGTGACCCCAGTGAGCCTGAGCCTAAGGAAGCAGAGGACTCAGGACCTGGCTCTGCTCCTACAGCCCCCAGCTGAAATAACAGCAACATATTGTAAAAAATATATAAAAATTATAAACTGCATAACCTGGATGTGTTTCACTCTCTTAACCATAACCTCCTAATGACATATACAAGCTTACTTAACTTATCTAACAATAAAGACACTGAGACATATGAAACTGGCTAAAGAAGGTCACAGTTTATTAATTATTAAATAAATGGCGGTGAAAGTGAACCGTGAGACAGCTAAATCAAACTAATATTTGGAACCAAGCGTGGATGGCTGACTCCACGTACCCGGGACACATCCTTAACTGCCTGGCCAATGCTAATTCTGACGTCAGAGTGACTAAGCCCCCTCCCGACTACGCAATGGCCGCCCTCAGATGCGGGCCAAGGGATCCTCATCAAAAAGGACTGCGTCACGTTCCTGGATGGGGATAGCACCTGTGGTCAAACAGCGATAACGCTGTAACGATCAGCCACTGCCCACAGTGACTTCCTACCAACTGTGCCTGCTCTGTGACGTGGGGAGGAACCAAATTAAAACTCATACGCCACGGAAGCAGGGAGGTCAATAAAGGGCATGGGTGGGTGGGATCTCGAGCAGTAAATGAGAAAGGACATGTGACATGCTAGGACTTATATAGACAGATCTCCAGGCACTCCCCTTCCTTCTTCACTGGTTGGCCTGGGATGTGGCATCTTACTTGCAGATAAGGTTAACCTCACTTACTGCCACATATATATGCGTCTAATTATGAGAGAGGCCATTAGCCGAAGGAGTTTAAAATCATGTGTTGTGAGCTGATAATGTTACTCACCACTGGGGGGTTTTAAGGCTGTAGTGTAATCAGCCAATTAGGAAGGAAGTGGGAGTGTCGTGGAAAGAATATATCAAGCAGTGTGAGAAGGAGAGAGCTTCCTGTTTCCTGGATCCGGAGAAGCTGCAGCATCAGGCGTAGTATCTGGCGTTTGTTTTGTTCTCTGTGCTCTTGTACTATTTTTGTGTCTTTTTCTCTCCTCTTTCCTTTCTCGTCCCTTGTCTTCCCTGTTCTGTTTATTCATCTCCTCACCCCCGTTTT
Organism: Mixophyes fleayi; assembly: GCF_038048845.1. Lineage (NCBI taxonomy): Eukaryota > Metazoa > Chordata > Amphibia > Anura > Limnodynastidae > Mixophyes > Mixophyes fleayi. The sequence goes on from NC_134404.1 coordinate 117,249,040, forward strand.
CTTTCATTTCCCCCTCTACACCCGTTTCCCACTCATGGCATCTTCACGGCCTAGAAGGTCTCGGTCCATCCCCGCCAGGTTTTGCTGGTTCCTCCCCATCTCCGGCGGCGCTTTCCGCGCCTTTTATACAGTCTGGCCCTTCCGTTTCAGCCCCCCTCTCTGACCAAGGGCAGCTACAAACTCCGGGTTCTCCCGGCGGGGACGCCCGCTCCAGCGGCGGTGCGTCCACCTGCAGGTCACGTGGCCCGGCCGCCGCGAGCGCTCCTCGCGGGGCGGGATCGGGTCTGGTGAGGAGGTCCAGGGCTCCGGAGCGGGCGGCTAGGCCGCTCGTGTCCGGAGGCATGCGCAGGATCAGGCTGTCTGCCAGAGCCAGGGGCAGGGGATCCCCTTCCCCCGCTCACGTGGCGCTCTTTGGGTCACGGGGGCCATCTTTAGTATCCCCCTCCGTCGGAGCTCCAGTCATTGCCTCCGCAGGTTCCCCCGTGACTAATGTGGTATCTGTGGGGGACAGAGTGCAGAGTTCTGCAGAGCGGGCACAGGTGTCCCCATATAGAGGCCTGGGGCCTATTATTTTTGACCCCGTAGTTTCCCCGGGGTCACAAGTACAGGGGGCGGTGGTTGCAGGTTCTTTGCCCCCCTCCTTTTCCACCCAACATTTTCAGGACAACCACCCTATACCGCACATGTGGGGGCCCAGCTGGTGCCATCTCTCCCCCCCCCCTCCTTTCCAAGGGGTGATGCCCCTCGACTCCCTTCCCCCCCTTGCCCTTTCCCAGGCCAGAGACCCACCCCCCCCCTCCCCCCTTCTTTTTTCTGGGGACGCTGTGTCTCAGGCGGGGGCGGTGATATCATCTAATAGGGCCCCTGGGTTGCTGGGTCCTGCCCCGGTTATGTTTCCCCCCGGGAGCGGGGGTGCAGCCTATCAACAATTCCCTTCTGTCTGTCCTTCTTCTACCCTACCCCTGGTCTCGGACCCAGCTGTTATATGGCCGCTTCAGCAGAATGTTAGTAATCTACCCAGGGCGGGGGGACCTGCCTCCTCTTGGTCATTACCATACCCCACTAGGGGCTATGGGTCTGTAGTTGAAGCAGGGAACTTGTGGTCGGCCCTTTATCCATCTTTATCTGGTCAGTACTTACATTCTTACCCCCAACCCGCCGGGGTTAATATATCGGGCGTTTCTGGTACGGATTCGCTTTCCCTTGTCAGACAATGGGGGGATAGGGACCAAGGGGTTCCCCCTCAGGCGGGTTTTCTAGGTCATCTCATGGTTCCCCCTCCAGGTTCGACCCCGGATGGGGTATCGACTCAACAGGCGGGCAATCTGTCTTCTTCACGTGTTAACATTTCTTCTTATCCAGCTTCACAGGCGCAACCATCTTCGGGGACAGGGCGTGCAAGCATGGATGGAACGGGGTCGCAGATGCACCAGGAAGAGGCGGCAGGGAGCTCTACAGGGCAACAAGGGTCGCAGCAAGTCGTTTCGGAAGGCGTGGGCGGAGCGAGATTGGATCTGCAGGAGGGGCAGGAAGCGGCCGGTGAGTACGATGGTTCTACGATAAGCAACACTTATATGTCCAGTTCTAGCATAGCCACCACCAGTGATGAGTCAGCCCCATCTTCCCCCAGGCAGGGTCAGCGCAAGCTTATTAAAATCCTTAACACTCACTTCGGGGGAACTAAAAGGAAGAGCGTAGATCGGCGGGAGGCAGCGTCTGCCACTCCGGCTGGAGGTCCCCTGGTTAGATGTGAGAACACGGCATTGTTGATAGGAGTTAGGCGCAGCATGAGGCACAAGATTAAGAAAGGCCATTATGTTGATATATTTGAGCTGACGAAGGTCGCACAAAAAGAGTTGGCAGCTGCGTGCGCGCGAGGGGGAGTCGGGGAGGATGCATACAGAAACTTTTCGAACTGGCTGACAGGGTATTGCGTTTTCTCAGCTTGTTATGTGGAAACTAGGCCTGATGCAATCATAGACGTATGGAAATATCTTCACCTTATTAATGAGATGCATAGTTGTGAACGCCCAGGTACCTGGAGGTTGTACGATAAGCTGTGTCGCGAGAAGGTGCACGGTCAGCTTTATATGCCCCTGGCTTTTAAGGATGTTGAGATCTGGTTAAGGTTAAATAGAGCCCAGGTGTGGGAGGTGAGCATGGGGTACGGTCCCCCTCAGTTAGCCAGGTTTCCGTATGGGGGGAGACGAGGTGCTCCCCAGTCTTCCAAAAACCGTTGCTTCGCTTTTAACAATTCCTCATGTGGGAGGGGGGATTCGTGCCGGTATAGACACGTCTGCACCAATTGTAGAGGAAGTCATCCCCTTAAAGAATGCCCTAGGGGCTCCGTCGGAGTCGGTAGGGGACAGGGAGGGGCAGGGGGTTCTGTCTAAAGCAGACTCCCCCATTGTATTCCCAATCCTCTGCAAATGGCTGGCCCTTTACCCAGATGCGGCGCAGGCCTCTTTTCTTAGGGAGGGTTTCCGCCTTGGTTTTCGTCTTCCCATAAATAGTGGGGTGGCGGGTACTGCCGCCAGAAACCTTCGTTCAGCGTATGTACACCCCGACATCCTAGCGGAAAAAGTAGGTAAAGAGATAGGCCTTGGTCGCATGGTGGGTCCTTTTTCATCCCCTCCCATTCAAGACTTAGTCATTTCCCCGGTGGGAATAGTACCTAAGAAGGCCCCAGGAAAATTTAGGTTGATCCAGCATTTATCTTACCCAGCGGGTAAGTCAGTTAATGACGCAATTGACCCCCAAATTAGCTCAGTGGTGTACCAGTCCTTTGATGATGCGTTAGCACTAGTGAGAGAATTTGGCAATGGTGCGCTTATGGCTAAGTTGGACATAGAATCGGCTTTTCGCCTCCTCCCGCTGCATCCAGAGTCCTTTAAATTTATGGGTTTTAAAATTCAGAACCATTACTATGTGGATCGGTGCCTGCCAATGGGCTGTTCAGTATCATGCGCATATTTTGAGGCGTTTAGTTCATTCCTCCATTGGTGTATCGGGGCAGGGACGGGACATCGCGGCATTGCGCATTATCTGGATGACTTCCTGTTTATAGGTCCGGCTAATTCCCCTAGTTGTAAGGAAACACTGTATGCTGCGCAAGCGTTATTTCGTGTGATGGGGGTGCCAGTAGCTGCGGACAAAACGGAGGGCCCGGCCACATGCCTGAGGTTTTTAGGTATCGAAATTGACACATTGGAGGTTTTGTTGTCGTTTACCATCTGATAAAGTGGCTAAGTTACTATCCCTGATACGAGAGGTCTTGGCTGTTCCATCTTGCACGTTGCGTAAAGTTCAATCGTTGCTAGGCTCTTTCAACTTTGCCTGCCGAGTAATACCCATGGGCCGAGTATTTTGTAGGAAGCTTCAGCTAGCAACGTCAGGCTTGCGTAGTCCCCATTCCCAGGTGCGTTTGTCGACAGAGATTAGGGAGGATCTAGGCATATGGAGTCGTTTTCTAGTGGTTTTTAACGGTGTAAGAGTATGGCCAGCAACCGCAGTAGCTAGTACATCGTTGGATTTGCATACAGACGCATCAGGCTCGAAAGGTTTTGGTGCCTTTTTCCAAGGGGAATGGTGCGCGGCACCCTGGCCGCAGTCATGGAGATCCGAAGGCTTGGTGCGAAATCTGTTAACTTTAGAGTTGTTTCCCATCGTTGTGGCTTTGGAGCTGTGGGCTGTCCGATTGCGCGGCAGGAGCGTGGTTTTTTGGTGCGACAACTTAGGTGTGGTGCAGGCTATTAACAAGCAAAGCGCCTCCTCACGCACGGCGATTAATTTGCTCCGTGTCCTGGTGTTGAGGTGTTTAGAGTCTGACATTACCTTTCGGGCACGTCATGTTCCTGGCGTGGATAACCAAATAGCTGATGCTCTTTCTCGTTTTGAATGGCAGCGTTTCAGATCTCTGGCTCCACATGCAAGTTTAACCGGTTTACAGTGTCCTCCTTATGTTTGGCAGATGGTCCTTTAGGGATAAGGTGGCTAGCAGAAGCGTCCTTGGCTCCGGCAACTAGAAAATGTTATCAAGGGGCATGGGAGCGTTGGTTGAGTTACTGCGCATCTTGCAACAGCGACACTTCAGGTCAGATTCCCTCCATTACGGGTTTTATGTGGAAGTGTTATAACGAAGGGGTTTCTAGAGCAAAGATGGGGTCCCTTTTGGCTGGTATTTCATTCACGGCTAAGTTGAACAGCGCGCAGGATCTCACAAAGTCATTTATCATAACTAAAGCGCTGAAGGGTTGGTCCAGGATTCAGCCTATGACTAGTGACACACGCCGGCCGATTGACGGGCAAATTTTAGCCAGATTGATTGCGGCGTTGCATAATTTAGCTACAGATGACTATGAGGCTTTGCTATTCGGGCTGGCTTTTTCAATGGCGTATCACGGTGCCTTTAGGGTTAGTGAGTTGGTAGCCAGATCTAAGAACGACAGAGGGGGAGCTTTGTTGTTTAGAAATGTTGTTTTACAACCTAATGTGATACGTTGTAAGATAGTCAAGTCCAAAACGGATCAGCTAGGCAGAGGTCATTGGTTAGCGATTACGGAACAGCAGGAAACATCTATATGCCCGGTCAAGCTGGCCAATCAATTCGCTAAAATTCGCCCCCCAGGGGAAGGTTTGTGGTTAAGTCATTCGGACAATACGCCAGTAACTAAATTTCAGTTTAGTGCTTTGTTAAAACGGGCCCTTGGGGAGGTTGGCCTTAACCCTGTTGAATATGGCACGCATTCTTTCAGAATAGGGGCGGCCACTGCCGCTGCAGCCAGAGGGGCATCTGTCAATGAGATTCAAGCGCTAGGGAGATGGAAGTCACAGGCCTATAAGAAATATATCCGGCCGGATAAATGAGCCTTGTAAGGGCTCTTACATATGGTCATGTTCTCTCCTTATGTCTCTCATGGTTCTTTATCGCTTTCATCTCTTCTTTTCTCATCTATCACTTGGTGACCCAGGGTTATGCTGCTCGCTGTGTTAAACGGGGGCATGGAGGGATTTTTCCTCTTGTTTTCCTTGGCAAGGCCTGATTAGTGTGTGTGCCTCCCGGGGTTTACAAGCGGTTTTTACCTACATATGGGTTACCAATTTTCCATTTCATTTTGTTAAGAATTAAAGAATAAGGATAATTTCAGCTTAGCGAGACAAAATAGATGAAAATAAATAAATAAATAAACGAGACAAAATAGATAAAATCAATGGCTTCTAGATTTAAAATAAGATCTTTTTTCCCTTTCCAATATTCGAATTTAGTTGGGGTGGCCCCTCTGGTAGGGAGGGGATACCTCAGCGAAGTGTTAAAATTGAAATAAAAATAAAAATAAAATAATAATATAGTTCTGTTTTTTAACACGGTTGTTTGGTGGATGATTTCTCAGATACGGTTATGATTGATGAGACTATTCAATTTGTTTTAGGTTTTTCGGTGAAAAAGACAAGGATATGGGTCGTGGGTCATTCATTTATCTTTTGGGCTGCGAAGCACAGGATAGCGGAGAGGTGGTCCGGTTTCACACACCCAGTTGACATCCGCTGGTTGGGTAAAAGGGGCATGGTATGGGCGGCTTTGATTCCCACGTTAGGGGAAGAAATAGAAGTACACAGTACCCCGGATATAGTGGTCATTCATTTGGGAGGTAAGGATGTAGGAAAGGGCAAATCCCTTGATTTAATCATTAATATTCGTGAAGATCTCGCACAGATACATGCCCGATGGCCTTCAATGAAGGTTTGTTGGTCCAACATAATACCTCGATTGTCCTGGAGATCATCTATCCCCCCGGCCACCTTGATAAAGGTGGTTAAAAAGATAAATGGATACGCAAGGCAGAACATTAGGGGCATGCAGGGGGTTGTCATTAGTCATCCTGGGTTAACGGTAGACAAGAGGCATCTTTTTAGAGCAGATGGGGTTCATTTGTCGCCAGTAGGAACGGTTTTGTTCATAGAGAGGATTTTTTCAGAGCTCAAGGGTTTAGTTTTTTCTTTAGGTGGCGGGCCGCGTGGTCCGTAGGGCACTCGGCTGTGGCAGGAGAGCATGGCAGTCATAAGGTTGTTAAACATACGGTACTTAATGTGTTGGCAATATAGCCTTGGTTCCCTCAATGTTATTAGACTCGTTGGTACTCTTGTAAGGAGTATCAGGTTTTTGCCTAGAAAGGGCTTGACCAGTTTGAGTCAGAGGGTATTGAGTTAATTTATAGTGTATTGTACCGGCCAATAGTTAAGGTGTTAACCTGGGTTGGTGGAAAGGAGGCGATCTTCCACCGTATTGGTTCATGTTGGTTTTAGCTGGCTGCCCTTGCTCTTCGCCACCTCTATAAAGAAAAAGGTCCAAATTGCTTATAGCTTTTGATAGTATTGATAGATAAAATAAAATAAAGATAATTAAAATAAAATAAAATAAACATATAATTTAAATAATATTAATGTAATAAAAGGACCTTTTTTATTCCAAACTTAAGTCGGTGTCCGTGTCTTTATTTTATGGTTGTATATGTGGGGATGTTTTAAACAAAGAGGGGAATGCATTTGAAGGGTAATCAACACTATGCATTTTATTATGAGAGAGGCCATTAGCCGAAGGAGTTTAAAATCATGTGTTGTGAGCTGATAATGTTACTCACCACTGGGGGGTTTTAAGGCTGTAGTGTAATCAGCCAATTAGGAAGGAAGTGGGAGTGTCGTGGAAAGAATATATCAAGCAGTGTGAGAAGGAGAGAGCTTCCTGTTTCCTGGATCCGGAGACCCACCCACCCGCCCTGGTTCCAGGTTATTGGTTATATTCCCTCGTCACGAGGAGCGAGGTTTTTTGAATGGCAGGAGAGCATGGCAGTCATAAGGTTGTTAAACATACGGTACTTAATGTGTTGGCAATATAGCCTTGGTTCCCTCAATGTTATTAGACTCGTTGGTACTCTTGTAAGGAGTATCAGGTTTTTGCCTAGAAAGGGCTTGACCAGTTTGAGTCAGAGGGTATTGAGTTAATTTATAGTGTATTGTACCGGCCAATAGTTAAGGTGTTAACCTGGGTTGGTGGAAAGGAGGCGATCTTCCACCGTATTGGTTCATGTTGGTTTTAGCTGGCTGCCCTTGCTCTTCGCCACCTCTATAAAGAAAAAGGTCCAAATTGCTTATAGCTTTTGATAGTATTGATAGATAAAATAAAATAAAGATAATTAAAATAAAATAAAATAAACATATAATTTAAATAATATTAATGTAATAAAAGGACCTTTTTTATTCCAAACTTAAGTCGGTGTCCGTGTCTTTATTTTATGGTTGTATATGTGGGGATGTTTTAAACAAAGAGGGGAATGCATTTGAAGGGTAATCAACACTATGCATTTTAGTGCTTTCGTCCATATGAGAGTACAGGTTGTTCATAGTCATGATGGGCAACATGTTCAGATGAGTAGATAAAATATATTCTGCATAGTGAAACGTGTGTTGAGTCCATTGTGAATTTTTTTTGCTAAAGAATCTGCTATAAACACATCGCAGCCACATTCTCCTGCAGCGTGTATACATCATGGACTAAAAGTATCATTCCAAATTTCAATGGTTTAGGCCATCAATTACTATATATTTAGATTATACTTACAGCTGAAGTGTTGCTGAATCACATAATAATCGTCCGTTTCTGCAAGAAGCTCCTATATGTCAGGAAAAGGAGACAGAACATTTCTTTTTTTAAAAAAAGTAGTAATAAAAATGATATTAATTAAAAATAACATAGAAAACATTTAGCATAATATATAAATCATATGAAGCCAGAGTACCACTGACACATGCGGGATGGATACCATCTACATGTAGGAGCAGAAATCGACATTCGGCAGAACAGGCAATGTTTTTCCAGTCTTCAAATGTCCAGTTTTGGTGAGCCTGTGCCGCTGTAGTCCATAGTTTCCTGATGTGTTTGGCCCCCTCCAGACCTTTAGTCACACCCCTCTCCCGAACTACACTTGCCGAAAGTAGGCAAGTATGCTGTAATCTGTGATGTAACTGCATTATAACATTGATGTTTTGCTAAACTGCATTATTACAGGTGTAATACGCAGCTTACTGTGTTTTCCCCTCCAAGATCCACATTATTTTCTGGGTAGAAAATATACTGAAAAGTTAATGTCCTCTGAATATTTTTATAAATACTCCCATCCTCTCGCTGGTCAATTTCTTGCCCATTTCTTTTCCAATTCTTGGTCCCTGTCCTGATATAATGATATTTATTAAAGATTGGGGGGTACATAGGGGGAGGCAAACTGGGGCAGCTGTCGCAGGCAGCAATATTTAGGGGGCAATAGAACAAAAACTATTATTATTTTCAAAATGCCAACTTTCTTGGTGCAGATATAAAATATAAATGATATTTACTTTGGTAGCTCTAATAATCTAATAATGCTTAAAATGAAAATATTTATCTTTTATAATGTACACAAATCATATACAAATGTTTATGGTAGATGTCTTTCTTAACATTAATGAATTAATTTAACACAGGGAACCGCAGTTGGGGGCAGACTATTCTGTAGCAGGTGAAATGGGTGTCGGATGGTTTGTGAAAATGTGAATTAGTTAAATATACTATATTTTAGTTTCCAGCCATCACCTCTTGATTTACAATGGGCAAATTGAAGATTCGGCGGCACAAATGCAGCTCTGGAACCGCAGTGGTTTTTACAGCTGCAGTCTCAGTTAATGTTATAGGTTTGCAGGGCAGAATGGTCACAGTTATAGAGGAATTGACATCTACACACAACGGGGAGGCGTTTGGTGGAGTCAGGGCATTCTGTTCCTGGCGCGTCACAGAGTAGGTACACCGATGCACCTCATTTTGCAGAGCAGCGCATGAACGAGATTTGAAATGATTGTAATGAGGTGTGTCCCTTGCCAGGTGCGGCCTTTCCCACTCTGCAAATGAATTTTAATTTTACACCAGCTCAGAACTGGGAGTACTCAGCCGTCCGCACTAGTATTCGGAACTTAAACTAGCCCCCTAGTTGGAGCAAGAGATACATCAGTAAACCAGCGTACTTCTGTGTGCACCTGAGTTTGTCTTGGACATGACTGTACGAGAACACCCTTACTGTATATTGCCTACGTGTGTTCGCCCATTCCCCACCCTGTTCACTCCCCTAAATCGGTGGCTGTAGTAAGTGTCTTTGCACTCATAGGTGACTTGGACGTGGCTGCGTTCAATTGCATACCGTCCGGGTCTGGGCAAGCGCAGGGTATTTTCTGCTGACGATAGCACCCATTTGCGGGATACGTTCCTTAATGACTCAAACCTAAGGTGTGCATTGAATGAGGCATCTGATTGGACCTGAATCACAGCTATCAATTTAGATGCTTCATTTTTATCCACATTATTGACCATAGGAGATGGAATACCCTGGACAACTGCATTCCTCTGTACTGAAAACAGTCTTCCTTCCCAAGCTTCACTTCCACAACCCAAGTCCCCTGGAATCTGCCATAATCCACAGACTAGACTAGCTTTAGAGAGTCGCAGACATATGCTCACATTGAAACAGTGTAATAGTCACAAACAGTCTGGGGTATCTGCAGTATGCATGACCAGTATCCTTGAAGAAGAGGGGCAAGTGCAGCATTTGGAGGGGGGATTTGAAATGTAAATGGTGTCGTAAAATGATCACAGGGGAAAACACATGATATTCATTTTTCCTATTTTGTCATCTCTTTTTGCCTATTAAAAGTATTTACCACTTTGAGATTTTTACACATTTTACTTTCTAACATCATAGAATCATAATGAATTTATCCCAGAACCCCTCCCACTGATAAAAACATAACAGTCCACAATGCCAAAACAAAATAGCTAAACATTTTTCTTAAGTAATTACAAATATAAAACAGACAACGATTGCTTGAGTATTTTGCCCAAGTAAACCCTGCTGTAATTAGTTGTCTTCAGAGGTCACATAAGTAATTGGATCCCACCTGTGTACAATTAGTGTTTCACGTAATCTGAAAATAAACACACGTGTCTGTGAGAGGTCTTAAAGTTGGTCAAAGCTTCATCATGAAGTTCAAAGAAAATTCAAATAGAACATGTTAATGATCAGCACTGGTCCCATTCTGATGTCAGAGTGACTAAGCCCCCTCCCGACTACGCAATGGCCGCCCTCAGATGCGGGCCAAGGGATCCTCATCAAAAAGGACTGCGTCCAGAGCACTATCACATTCATCATAAAGAAATTAAGATAATGTGGCACAACTGTGAATTTGTCTAGAACAAAACTGAATATCCCTCTGAGAAGGGCACTTGTCAGGGTACCCACCAAGAGGAGCCTGGCAGCTCTGTCAGTTTAGCTTTCCATTGCAGAGTTGATAGAAACTATCCATTGGACAACAGTAGCCTGCCTACATGAAATCTTGCCTAGAATTTGTCTGAAAGCATGGGGAAGATCTTTATACCAAGTGGAGAAAGATTATCTGTCCTGATGAGACCAAGATTGAACGTTTGGCTTCAATGCTAGGCAGAAATCTAACGCAGCACGTGATTCCAAAAGAACGATCCCTACATTGAATCATGCTGGTGGTATAATGTTATGGGATTTTTCCTCTGCATCAAGGACTGGAAAACTTGATAAAATCGAGGGCAAAATGAGTGGACTAAGATGTAGCCAAATCTTGCAGGAAAACCTGCTGCAGTCAACAGCCAGTCAGTGAGCCGAAGCGTACAGCAAATGCCACATTGGAGTGGCTTAAATACCGAGCAAATCATTGATCCAGAGTAGCCCGGTCAAAGCTAAGTCACATTCCCAATCTGTGGAATGGTTTGAAAATTCCCCACCAAGGGTCCTCTTGTAACTGAAAATGACAAAGCAGAATTGTCGAAAATTGCAGTTTCTTGGTGTGCAAAGCAGGTAGAAGATTGCCCAAATATACTCACGGCTTTAATTCCTGCTAAATGAGTTTCTACCAAGTATAAAAATAAGGGTGTGAATATATATGCAACCAGTCTTTTTTTTTGCAATTATTTAAACTAAAGCTTTAGAGATGTATTTTATATTTGTCAAATGTATTTAGATTGGTGTTAAGAATTACCATATAAATTCATTTTGATTACATAATATAAGAGAAGAAAATAAAATAAAATGGGAAGAGTGGGGGAGGGGGTGAACACTTTTATATAACACTGTATATAACAGACACACATGGATGGTATATATGGGTCCTGATTAGTATAATTTACAAATAGCATTATAAAATAAATATACAATTTTCACTCTGCATCTTTTGAACAATGTTTCATGATTTGGGGGGATTTCGATCATCTGTAATAACTCCCCAATGAAGAGCAATAAAACGAGTTTGAAATGTTCTTGTTCCACCTCAACTCTCATAGCGCATCGATTTCTGGCCGCAGGAAACGTATAAATGATGTGACAGTAAAAGCTACTTAAATAGAGAAGGTTGGTTCTCCCAGGTTTTGTAAGTTACTCAGTATTGTTTAATCGGAAACATATGAAAAAGGGTCGACGCTTGATGTTCCACTTTGGAAAGTAGCATGGGTGAAAGAAAACACCTCTTCTCTGGTCAACCACGTTATTAAGTACAGTCCATCGTTAAACAGCGATCTACATTACAATGAATGCACTGGCTAAACATACACTAGGAGGTCTTGATGAAGTTTGATTTCACATGATTGCCCTTTTGTGCATATAATTTACATATAAAACTGTTCTCTCTGTACTGTTAGCCATTATGCAATGTGATATTTTGTTATTATAATTATAACCGGGCTTGTTCATCAAAGGGTTTTTAGCTGACAGGAGTTGAACCCAGTGCGGTTTTCTGCTGCTGCAGCCCATGCATTTCCAGGTTCTACGCACTGTGCAGTCAGACATGCCCCTCTGCCTACCACCGCTATAACACATTGGTTATTTCAGTTACTGACGCCTCCCTGTGAGCTTGAACCATTGCGCACCGTTCTCTGTAAACTCCAGAGGGGATCAGCACTTTCTGAGATGATCAAACCACCCGGTCTGGCATCAACAATCATTCCACGATCAAATTCACTTGGATCACTTTTCTTCCCCATTTTGGTGTTTGGTCTGAACAACAACTGAACCTTTTCAGCCTGTCTGCATGCTTTTATGATTGTGTTGCTGCCACATGATTGGCTGATTAGATATTTGCATTAACGAGCAGGTACACAGGTGCTTCTTGGCCTTTTGGGTAAGAGTAGGTGTACATGCCCATGGATGCAGTGGGGCTTAAAGACACCCCCCTGTAGGCGATGGGCCGTCACCTGGTCCTCTGGCCAAGAGGCCGGCTGCCTGGAGCCCGAGTTGCTACATGCCCAAAAATGCATTGTGGAGAAAGAGGCACCTGTGCACAGAGTAAGGCCCTCTGCACCTTTAATTTTCAGGCAGCACCATTTTTTTCGCCCTAGCCTGTTGGCCGAGTGCAAGCATCATTTTTATATTTCCGTCCGAAAGGCTGGGGCCTTATGGCACTTATTTATTTATTTATTTATTACACTTGGTACCAAGCACTCTTTTGATTATGTGTCTTTGTTTTTGCCACATTAAGTAGGGGTTTGGGTATAGGATCTTATGGGCGACCCTCTTTCCCCAAGTCATCTGAGGCTCCCTCCTTTTGGAGGGAGCCTTTTATGTCGGTGATATAAAGGGGCCCTCCCTAGCTTCAGCAAAGGAGGGACTGAAGATCTCCCTTTTTTTCCCTCTCTGGGGCCTTTTGGCTTCTACAGGATGGGGAGGCACAGGGCCCTTTCCCTTTTGGGAAGGGTCCAAAGTCCCAATTCCCCAGCACAGTTTGCACTGCATCGGGCGATTCCGAGTCATGTACCTCGGAAATAAAAAAAAATAATAATAAAAAAAGAGTAGGGTGGTATTGGTTCACATTATGAGAGGGGGTCTCCATGCTCATTGCCCCCCCCCCCCATGCTCTAGTGGGAGCCTGCTTCTAGCTGTAGCGCTGGTTAATGATTGGTGAGAGGAACTTCTTTAAAGAAATGTATATCTATATATTTAATTAGACATTGTAACAATAAATGACAGTATGAAAGAAACAGTACTAGACTCTGGTTCAATGGGTTTATTGCGAGCTCCTGCAGATGTTATGGATCTCCTGTGCGAGCTCCTGAAGATGGTATGGATCTCCTGTGCGAGCTCCTGCAGATGGTATGGATCTCCTGTGCGAGCTCCTGCGGATGGTATGGATCTCCTGTGCGAGCTCCTGAAGATGGTATGGATCTCCTGTGCGAGCTCCTGCAGATGGTATGGATCTCCTGTGCGAGCTCCTGCAGATGGTATGGATCTCCTGTGCGAGCTCCTGCAGATGGTATGGTTCTCCTATGCTGGTGCAGATGTTTTAGAGGGAGGTGCAGAAAGTATAGGGTGCTGGGTCTTCTACCTGGTTGGTCTGACTCACAGGTCCAGTTCTTACCTTAGTCATCTGATACGGTGTAGATGTCCTGCTGCAAGGAAGCAGTGACCAACAGGAGAGGTCGTCACTCTCTGTAGAGATCCATACGTCCCAGCTGGAGCTGGAACGAATGGGTCTCTACAGAGAGCGACAACCTCTCCTGTTGGTCACTGCCTCCTTGCAGCAGGACATCTACACCGTATGGACTGGGGGACAAGGAGTAGACCAACCAGGTAGAGGAGCCTGCACCCTTTCTCCTGATGGGACAAGCTATTATATGGGAACTGGGCCCTCTACCTTGATAGCAAGGTAGGGCCTCAGGATTAACTCCATAGTCTCCATCATCCCTCTTGTGCAGCTCCTGCAGTTGGTGGTAACGGTCGCGTATGTCTGCAGCAGCACATAGAAGAGCAGGAGCAGAATGCCAGACAGGAGCAGCAGCTTGCAGGACCAGCGCATGAGATTGCATATGATGTTAAATAGCAATCTGAAAGAAAACTATGTTATAGAGATGAACAGTTGCAATCATTTTGAAATAATAATAGGAGAATAATTTACCTCAGTCCTGCAATGCTGCTCCTTTTCTGCTCTTTTTGTTTTACAGCACTTTTCATCTGCAGTTGCCGCTCCTAAAGGAAAATCAGTGGTGGGATTATGAGGAGTACAACACAAGATCAGCCACTGAAGTTAGGGAAGTCAGAGTTGGCCGGCCATGCTACGATATTGACCATTTGGTCCCATATTGCAGCAAGTTGCCCCAAAATGAACAGCACATTATTTGCTAATAATCCAATTGAAATCAACTAGTTCAATATCCTGCATGGTTAGGTGTTTCTGGTCATCACCCAACTGTACTAACAGACCCTAGTGTAAGCCAGAGGTAAACTGGCTGCTTGGCCAGAGTGCCTGGATCTTGGCCACAATTTTGTTGATGGTGGTCTTGCTGCAATGTACCCCCAGCTTAGAGAGCTTACAGCCTGTAGGGAAAAGAAAGAGAAGTCTTTCCTCATGGTAATGACTGTAACCACCAGGTATCATGCTAATCACTGCCATTGCTGGCCTCCTGCTCCACGTCAATGCACTATACTAGTGAGAGCTCTGGTGTGGTGCAGGAGACCTGGTGAGGTAGGGTCAGAGCACGTATGTTATTAGCACACAGAGCGTCTTAGCTATCTGTCCCTCTCCTGGGATGGGAACCTTTCGTTCTGATAGAAGATGTTTAGTAGTTACAAAAGATGACCTGTGACAGAGGTGGCAGGTACAAATGTCTTACTGCTGACAGTAAATATGATCTCACTTTATATAACATAGAGGAAGGGGCTGATGACATGGACTCACCAGTTCAGCCATCACAATCTCTGCAGGATCTTCCGCAGCCTCCTCCACAGGTTTCATCCTGAAGGACCAGAAAATATTATTATTTAAACTTATGTCTTCTATTCACAAGAGTTACTGATACAGTCCATGGTCATAGTTCCTATCTGGAGGTTTCTCTTCTACGATTTTTTTAATGTAGGATGAGCAACAATTTAACAGTATATAATAGATATTTCTGGAGTTTTTAGAAAATTACAGACAGAGTCTGAATGCAATTAATAGAACAGTATAGACAGATCCTGTCTGGAGTCACCAGTACAGGACTTAAAGACTTCCTGATATTTCTATTACAGTACGGACAGCACTGATTATATACACAAATGTTCCTCTTTAGAACCGTATAGAATGTATGTGTACATGGAATAAACCATATAGATACTAACAGAGAAGGTGCTTCTGGCTGCGGCTGCCACTCCCGCAGGTTCCTGTTGATAATCTAGGGAAAGAGACACAGAGTGAAATAAATTATACACAACAAATCTTTAGGACAAGTTCCATGGGACTCGGATAAGCCGGCCACAGTCTGTCCCCGCAGGTTATTAACAGATTACTATACATTTTACAGCAGAACGAGAGAAAATAATTTAATGGAAAAATTAACAAATTGGTCTTAATAAAAAAATATATATTTTGATTTGGTCTAGAAATTTGTCTTGAAGAGTTCATTTAGCAGCAACTTATATAGAACATGAAACAAGAACCCACTCTGATATTATGCAGGATTACAACCATATAAATATCACTCAGGTCAGACATCCAGTATGATCTCTATATCTGATATATCAGATACTGGAACGTGGACCTATTGTGGGACAACCAATCCAGACTATGAAAAACGTTTCGCCATTGATTACACAAAAACTTTAAGTGACAAGTCCCTGTCTGTGCTGTGATGCCCCGTCCTCCTTTACGCTTTATAATTTTTGCTGGTTTTCAGCAACTTGTTGTCACTGACTAATCCTAGTTTCCCCATTGGCCAAACTAAACTAAACGTATCCCGTGTTTTAGGTGGATAATCACTGTCACCACCAAGCTCCATCACCAGCCTACCAGGAGCCGCTTACACTTCTCTGTGGGGTGTAGCTGCTACAGCACCTCTTTGCTGGTTGCTAAAACCTTCTGACCATTTACATTGGATTGGTACTGCCGGGTAGATGAACGCAGGTAGACAGGAGATGGAATAAATGGTAAGTTGTTGGTCCCAGGACACAGCTGGATTTTGTAGATAGAGCAGAATATCTCTCACCCAGACTGACATTATTTTGTCCCTGATGTCTAGCACCATCTACACTGGGCCCCCCAGATCTCTATTGGACCACTGGGTGAGTGGAATCCATAAGTGTTAGACAGAGGTGGATGTAGGGGTGTATATGGTGGTATCGCCATATCGCCACTTCTCCTACTGTTTATACATAAATACATTACACATTTACATGTCTGTACACTTTACACTGGGCACACATGTAATAAACACAATAAAATATTTCCGGCAGCAAAGCACCTGCTCCTCCATCCCGCCCGGCTATCAGTTACTACATACATGAGTCCATGTTATTTACTGG
The DNA here is from genome assembly GCF_038048845.1 of Mixophyes fleayi. Lineage (NCBI taxonomy): Eukaryota > Metazoa > Chordata > Amphibia > Anura > Limnodynastidae > Mixophyes > Mixophyes fleayi. The sequence goes on from NC_134404.1 coordinate 117,265,410, forward strand.
TCACACAGCTGTGTCATGTTCTCTCTGCACCTATGAACTGAGTGCCGTGTAAAATGTACCCTCAGCTCTGAAGTGGCGGCACCACGGGTAATGTAAGCAAAGCCACCACCTGAGCGCCACCTCTTTATAGTAACTGTTATACTGTACCTCCTGCTCTGTGGCCAGCAGCCGCAGCCTGGTGAGCCTACTCTTCAGGAGATCATTCTCCCGCATATAGCTGCTGAGCTGCAATAGAGAGAATTACATTTAGATCTGAGTATATGAATACGTAGCGCACACCATATTGTATATTTGTGTAACACATTGTGTAGTGCCCTCTCCTCGCACAAAGGGGCTTATTTGCAGGGTACGGTTATGTTGCTGCGCCGCTGTGTCCAAGTTTCTAGGAGGCTTTGATTTGTACCATAAATCAGACTATAAATGAACAGAATAAGTGCGGATCGTTCCCTGTCACTGTATTACATTATTTGGCAAACAGAAGACTACGTAGGGGATTTTTTGGACGGAGTAAATGTAAGACCACCTGGATGTCCTCTATTTTATTAAACAAATGACAGAATTTGACCAATTTTACTGTAACACTGTTTTACTGTAGAATTTTACTGTACAACTATTATTATATCTGGAGTTCTGTAGCATATTCTGATGTGATATTATATAAATATCTACTTATAAATCACTGCAGCCATTTATTCCAGAAATTATGACTTTTTTATGCTAGTAAGGCCCAATGTGGGCATTAGATGGAGGAGACAGATTCAGCGCACTGTCTTGTAGGATAACAAGAACGATGGGCCCTGATACAATAGCAGTTAGGACACTGGGGCAATAATCCAGAGGACAGAGCGTCTCCATGCAAACTACTGTGGAAGACCTTGAAAAGAGATAAATAAAGCTCTGGGTTGAGAGCATAGTTAGTTGTCTACTCTCCCGAAATTTTCCGGGAGGCTCCCAAATTTCGTGGAGTCCTCCAAAGCTCTCGGAAGAGTAGGCAAACCTCCCGGGCCTTGAATTTCTGTATTTTATAGTAGGGGCGGGGCTATAGTGACGTAACGACATCGCAACGCCTCCTGCTACCCTCAGTCACATGATCTGTACTCTGGATCTCCTGGATTACAGATTTAAAAAGTAGGCAAATATGGTTGAGAGTGTTTATGTTCTATGAAATTGGGAGATATTACTACTTGATGTGTTTATATGAATACACCCGGGGTGATAGCTAGGTATATAATACACCCGGGGTGATTGCTGGGTATATAATACACCCGGGGTGATTGCTGGGTATATAATACACCCGGAGTGATTGCTGGGTATATAATACACCCGGGGTGATTGCTTGGTATATAATACACCCGGGGTGATTACTGGGTATATAATACACCCGGGGTGATTACTGGGTATATAATACACCCGGGGTGATTGCTGGGTATATAATACACCCACGGTGATTGCTGTATATACTACAGTAATAAAGTGTGTGAACAAAGCTTCAGTTTTGGTCTTATGGGACACTTGCGAGGAGAGAGTGCACCACGGCTGTGACTATCATCACATTGGAATATTAAGTGATATAATGATGGACTGACCAGGCTTGATAGCAGCTCCTCTCTTCCTTCAAGGATGTCGCATTTTCTCTCCTGTCCAGGGAATAATGCAGATATAAGGTCAGTTTTAGAGTGTGAGAGAGAAATAAGAGAGAAAGAGAGACAGAGAGAGAGAGTGACAGAGGGCGAGAGAGAGAGAGAGAGAGAGACAGAGGGTGAGAGAGAGACAGAGGGTGAGAGAGAGAGAGACAGAGATGGAGAAAGAGAGAGAGTGACAGAGAGTGAGAGAGAGACAGATAAATGTATGTCACACTTTCCGTACTTTTATTTTTCAGTACAGACAGTGGGCATCACATTATTAATCCCGTCTATAATGTGCATAGTAGGAAACTGAATCTGTACCGTGAGTCAGTTTCCAGCCGTTCGCATGGTGAGGGATATTAACCTTTTAGTGTCCCACTGCCACGCGGATGTCGGAGCAGGAACTGATGTGAATGTATATAGTCTCCGTAAGAGTAATGTGTATATGTTGCCGCTATATATATATATATATATATATATATATATATATATATATATGTATATATATAAATACATAAAGCGCTCCTGAAAGCTGGAGGCTACACATGAAGCGTGGGATCATGCACAATGACATGTCACATACATGGTTCATAGTATCACAATGGCCATATTCCAATCATACCTCCCAGATGTCCTGATTTAGGTGGGACAGTCACGAATTGACGCCACTGTGCCGCCATTCCACCAGTCGGCACGTTTGTCCCCAGACAAGTTGGGGGGTTTGTTAGAGAAGGGGAATTGGAGACAGCCTAATGCTTCAGAAGCGCTTAGCACGGCCCCAGAGACCGTCACACGCCCCTCAGCCTGGCATGACCACATCGTGTTGTGATTACCTCTGTACGTGTATGTTTGTATGTATACAAATGGTTATAGATAGTTGTCATACCAACTGCTGCTTGATCCACAATTCTTCTGCCTCCACTTGCCGGCTCTCCCCCAGTTGTTTCCACAGGGTCTCAAGCTCATCATTATTCGACCTGGATAGACAAGTAGAGAATACATTCTTATTTACCTGCTTATTTAATATACACCAGTGCCAGACAAACAGCCAGGCATAGTCCGATCGGTGAGCAACAGGAAACGGGATCCATGGTACAAATAACAATCAGTTACAGGTTGTGAGTGTGACAACTATGGGGGGAGGGCCCTTGACAACACCACTAGAACTTTGAAAAAAAATCCCACCCCGACCATAATAAGGGATTTCCTGTTTCAGCCGTTACAGGCATCACAGGACGCACCAGATTGGGTGAGTGCAGGTACGTTTAATTTTTTTCTTTTATTATAATATAATTTTAGCTTTTTGTGGCATTATCACTTTAATGTTTGCTGATAATACAAATGTTTCCCCTTTGCGATAAGGTGATAGCAGGGTTCAGAAACAGCACGTAATAGAAATCATCTCTGTAAAGAGCGAATGATGGAATATTTACATTTAATTATTCACATTCAATGCAGTTTAAAATGTGCAACATAAAATAAAACAAATATTTAAACTTACATACAGGAAAGGTGAATCTACACTGGGCAGTGGGCTATATATTATTATCGAGGAGAGGACAGGTCACTGCCTCCCACAACTTCCACAAAATCATCTAATTAAATACTCTGTGCTGATGGGGCACCTGCTCCTTCTACTATATAATTCTCAGTCTGTGGCTTCCTGCTGCCTCCATTACCCATCCACACATCATGTCACTGCCCCTGTCACATGCAGTCCTGTCCTCACTGACACATCACTCATCTCCTGATATACTCTGTGCTGTGCTCTAAACATTAACAGGTTCTCTCATACTTATCACATGCACCTTCACAATTAGACCTCACCTCGTAACTCCTGTAAACAGCTTTCAATTGAGAGACTTATGAAAAACACAGTGGTGTGTTTGACTTCTTCGCTCTCTCTGAGCTGCCTCTTTGCACTGTCCCTGGGCAGTGTGGTCACTCACTATGATGTCAAGTGCGTGATGTCACAGTGCGTGATGTCACCAGGGCCTGTTGAAAGAGGCAGACCTGATAAAATAGGGACACTGCTGTGGCAAATTATAATGGGGGGTGTTTAGGAGCTGCCCATCCAAGCTCAGTTGTGTAAGAATGACATTGTAGTGTGGAGCTCAGCCTGTGTTCCAATTAGAGATGGGCGGGTCCGGTTCTCCGAGAACCGAACCCACCCGAACTTTGGGTATCCGAGTACCGAGCTGAGCAGCTCGGTACTCTCCCGCCCATTCCGAATCCAAATCGAGGCCGAACGTCATTGTGACGTCGTCGGATCTCGGGACTCGGTTCTCGCGATACTTCAACTTTATAAATACACGCCTCCACAGCAATCCATCGCCATTTGACAGAGGGAGAGAGCAGGGTGTAGTCATAGGCTAATTAGAGCAGGGACAGAGAATACCATATTGTTCTTGCAATTGCTCTAACCAAAATCGCTAGTGCAGAGAGGAGGATAGAGGTTTATTATTTTTTCTTCATATTTGGCACTCCCCAGCGCTTTTGGGGTGTCCCCCATAATTGTACATTAATATTTCTGGCTGTCAAAAGTCATATCTGTCAGCAGTATCTACTCAATAATTTTTAGCACTCCTCAGTGTTTTTGGGGTGTCCTCCCTAGTTGTGCATTAATATTTCTGGCTGTCAAAAGTCATATCTGTCAGCAGTATCTACTCAATAATTTTTAGCACTCCTCAGTGTTTTTGGGGTGTCCTCCCTAATTGTGCATTAATATTTCTGGCTGTCAAAAGTCATATCTGTCAGCAGTATCTACTCAATAATTTTTAGCACTCCTCAGTGTTTTTGGGGTGTCCTCCCTAATTGTGCATTAATATTTCTGGCTGTCAAAAGTCATATCTGTCAGCAGTATCTACTCAATAATTTTTAGCACTCCTCAGTGTTTTTGGGGTGTCCTCCCTAATTGTGCATTAATATTTCTGGCTGTCAAAAGTCATATCTGTCAGCAGTATCTACTCAATAATTTTTAGCACTCCTCAGTGTTTTTGGGGTGTCCTCCCTAATTGTGCATTAATATTTCTGGCTGTCAAAAGTCATATCTGTCAGCAGTATCTACTCAATAATTTTTAGCACTCCTCAGTGTTTTTGGGGTGTCCTCCCTAATTGTGCATTAATATTTCTGGCTGTCAAAAGTCATATCTGTCAGCAGTATCTACTCAATAATTTTTAGCACTCCTCAGTGTTTTTGGGGTGTCCTCCCTAATTGTGCATTAATATTTCTGGCTGTCAAAAGTCATATCTGTCAGCAGTATCTACTCAATAATTTTTAGCACTCCTCAGTGTTTTTGGGGTGTCCTCCCTAATTGTGCATTAATATTTCTGGCTGTCAAAAGTCATATCTGTCAGCAGTATCTACTCAATAATTTTTAGCACTCCTCAGTGTTTTTGGGGTGTCCTCTCTAATTGTGCATTAATATTTCTGGCTGTCAAAAGTCATATCTGTCAGCAGTATCTACTCAATAATTTTTAGCACTCCTCAGTGTTTTTGGGGTGTCCTCTCTAATTGTGCATTAATATTTCTGGCTGTCAAAAGTCATAACTGTCAGCAGAATCTACTAAATAATTTTTAGCACTCCCCAGTGGTTTGCGCTCAGAATGGATTCAAAGCAGTCCACATATGATCTAAATGAGCAACCAGGTTCTGTCACCAGTCCTGATGTTAGTGTTCCCAGTACGTCATCTGGCCAAGGCGATGTCAAACAACAGAGTGTTTTCAAATTAGTGCAAAAAATAAAAACCCCAAAAAATTTTACTGTATTGAAGCGAAAAAGAAGTGTAACTGAACAAAAGTTAAGTGACGATAAAAAAAAAATTGCAAGCATGCCATTCTACACACGCAGTGGCAAAGAGAGAATGAGGCCTTCACCTTTGGCTATTAGTGGCAGATCCCAAAAAGTTACCCACCCTACAATTGGTGCACAACTACTGTTACGCGTCAAAGCCGAGCTGCAAGATAACAGTGAGGCATTACAGGAGAATATTTGCTCTGATTCACAAATGACAACAATCCCTGTGGAGAGTCCATCCAACAGTGGGATGTCTAATCGTGACCATTCTGTTAGTCTACCCATAAAGAAGGGCCCTTTCAGCAGTTCTGCTGATGTGTGCCTGAACAGCCCGAGTGTAGCCGGTGATACACCAAGTGAGGATGACACTTTGTCTTTAGAAGAGGATGTGGGGGAGATTTGGGTATCCGACGATGAGGATGCGGTTGATTGTGTAAGTCCTGCAGCAGTGTGGCACCAGTGGGAGCAGTTCTGGCATGTGAGGTTCTGGCACCAATATGCACTTTACAAACACAAGCAGGGATGACGCAGGGGGCAGACCACAACAGTTTGACATCTGGGCTGGTTTGAAGGATTTGTCAAAAAAATGTGTGACCTTGACCATAATTCCAACCAATCCTACTATTAACATGCAAAGGATGGTGGAGGGCCTATCAGGGATTAAACTGTATTTTTCATAATTTTCACTAATAATGTTTGGGTGTAATATACACCCAAAGACGAGTGCTCAATTGCTAAGAGTCATTGATGGAGAGGAAGACAAGCAGGCTTGTCTGTCGAATTTGCAGGCAAATTGTGCTGCGTTAAATAGGTAACACCCAAAGAGAAGAGCTCCATTGCTCCATTGCTAATTGTAATTGCTGAAATAGAAATAATAGGGCTGACAGTCTTGGTCTAAATCTGCAGTTACATTTTATTGTACCATAGCTCATTGCGAAACTGGAGAGGTGGCAGGGTTTAGTGATAATCTTCCTCCAACAATACTAATTCATCCCAATATCCCAATATCATAGAAGTCTGTGTAGTATGATGTAATTGCTGATAATGGCCTTCCAAAGGGAATGACTAGTTGATTTTAGGGCAGAGCTGTCACGGTTTTTGGGCAATTCTTTTACAGCACAGCAAATATCAAAATGTTTAGCGGACTCATCTGAATCACCACTGGGTGTCTTGGGAAAGCAATTTCTTTTATTACAAGCAGTTGCCAGAGAAACTGAAGGAGAAGACGTCCCAACAAGATGTTGATAAGTCTGGGATCCTTGCAAAGAAAATTAAGTATTTCATCTACAATTAAAATATAGTTAGCACATTTACTTTGTTTTATTGCACACTATAATTTTATGTAGCACCTTTTCAAAATCTATTATTAAGGCAATCACTTGACTCAAGCTAACTGTGTCTGCACTTTCTTCACAGGTAACTACTTCGCTGGACTAAAGTATATTCCCCTCAAATGCTAGTCTTCTTGCAGCTGCTGTATTCTCCTACATGCTGTTGCAGAAACCACAAATTGACCCTAAATGTTTATGGACACAAACAGCATCTCCTGCATGTCATTTTTCAAAAGTTCTGTAACACCAAGTTGATAGTGTGTGCAAAACAGGAAATGTGATGGAATTCAGCCCCGCTGTAATGCTGGACCAATATTGGGGTCGTAATCAGAAATGACATATCCTCAGGAGACTCCAAGCAGGATTAGCCATCTTTCAATGACATCCCTTAGTTTTTGGAACAGTTTGTCAGCTGTATGCCTCTTAGTGAAGCTGCTGATACACAGAGTAGCCTACTTCTCAAAAATGTGATGCACCTGGGTACATGCTGCTGCTGTCCATGCTGGGGAAGGCGAAAGACCAACCCAGTGGGCTTTCACAGTCATATAATCTTTTGTTTGCCCAGTTCCGCTTGTACACATATCTGTGGTTAAGTGTACAGTGGGTAGAATACCATTTTGTCACCCAATAATGAAATTTTTAGGAACTTTCCGGTACAGGAGAGAATAAGCTTTTCTAGTAAAATGGTATAGTGATGACATTTGCTAACAGGGACATAACACCTCAATTAAATGTCTTAAACCAACTGTATTAATAGTGGACATTGGACACAGATCTAACGCTAGCATAGTACCCAGGGCGTCTGTGATCCGCTTTGCGACTGGGTGACAGGTTTCATTCTTGCTTCCTCTTGCAGAGGATTGTTTACTTGCCAATTGTTGGGGGGGAAGATTGCAGGTGCTGGGATGTAGATGAGAGAAGGGAGGTAGATTATGCTGGAATGCTTGTTGTTAATTTTTTTTTAACCAAAGTTTCTGATTTTCCCAACAGTTTGCCAATAACTCGCTGAAAAATGACGAAACATGGATGAGGATCCCAGATGGTTAAGGTCCCTACCTCTACTGAGTGTGGCTTTCAAAATGTTACAAATGGATAGACAACTCTTGCCAGGATTCGTGTAAAAATAATTCCACACTTAAGAGGTGGATTTTTGGTCTTATGCCCAGGCATGACAATGGCCTTTTTGTTATCACTGGCAAGAACTGCAGCAATTTTTCTTTTCAAGTGTATGAAAATCATATTGTGACATAGGAGGTGTTCAAAATTGAATAAAAAATGACTGCAAATTAGTGTTACTGAGGTTAATAATAATGTAGCTACAAAATAATACCTAAATTATGTTATTTTAGCACCAATAAATGTAATTTTTATAACAAATTGCAAAACAAAACCAAACAAAACCAAAACCAAAACCAAAACACGCAATGGCGGTTTTGCAAAACCAAAACCAAAACCAAAACACGACGGTAATCCAGATCCAAAACCGAATCCAAAACCAAAACACGGGGGTCAGTGACCATCTCTAGTTCCAATGAACATGGGGATATGTTCTTAATGTGGGCAGCACGGTGGCTTAGTGGTTAGCACTTCTGCCTCACAGTTCTGGGGCCCAATGGGGCAGGGACTGATGTGAGTGAGTTCTCTGTACATTGCTGTGGAATCAGTGGCGCTATATAAATAAATGGTGATGATGATGAATGTTCATTGTTGAATATATGGAATATATATCATAGGTGAAGGGGTTGCTGTATTTCCTGATGACAATTAAGGTCCAGGAAGGGCCCACAGTACATATTATGGAATTCAGAGTGAGACACATGGAGTGGGGTGACGTTATCTCCACCCAGAGTCCACAGGGTTTAATCCACCACATTAGAGAACTCTATATGGGCCCATTTCCAAAGAGGAAGGACAACTATGGCCTTACCCATATGCCCCGGCAGTCCCTGGTTATGTAGGACAGTCCCCACCAGAGTCATGACTGCGTAGATAGGGGGCGCAGTTAGTTTTATCACGAGGAAAGCAGAAGGAATGATTATCAATGATTGGGGAGCGGGGATGTCTGACAATAAACATTGTTTACAAACTGCAGACTATGTGGGGTGTAATACATTTCCATTTGTCCCCCTTCACATAAGAACACTCCTACAGTGCTCCATTTATTCTGGGTTTTGGAACTGCCCCTATAAAAGCACTGTTTTCAGGTATACAGATTCACCTGTGTAAGGTGGAGAGAGAAACATCCAAACTTGTAACACATAACTACCCCCCCCCCTATTCATTAATTTCCACTACTTTTACATCCTTCGCCTAATATACTGCACGATGGCTCAGTGGTTAGCACTTCTGCCTCACAGCACTGTGGTCATGAGTTCAATTCCCGACCATGACCTTATCTGTGAGGAGTTTGTATGTTCTCCCCGTGTTTGAGTGGGTTTCCTCCAGGTGCTCCGGTTTCCTCCCACACTCCAAAAACATACTAGTAGGTTAATTGGCTGCTAACAAATTATTGACCCTAGTCTGCCTGTGTGTTATGGATTTAGACTGTAAGCTCCAATGGGGCAGGGACTGATGTGAGTGAGTTCTCTGTACAGCGCTGCGGAATTAGTGGCGCTATATAAATAAATAAATGGTGATGATGATGATATACTGCTCTGTTTAGACTTCTATATAATGTCAGACATTGCTGCTTTTTCTACCTCGCTTCTGGCAGACCCGGGGGCAGCTTGATGCTGGATTTCATTCCCTCTAGCAGAGGCAGCTTACTGGGGAAAACAGGTGCTTAATAATGATAATAATAATGAAAACGTGTTCTCACCATTAATGTAAATGTGCTAAACATGGACTTCTGAGTCCTTCTTGATGGTCATACCTGGAAACCGGAGCACCCAGAGGGTAGAACATACAAACTTCACACAGATAAGGCCCTGGATGGGAATTGAACTCATGAGCCCAGCGCTGAACATCATCATCAACATTTATTTATATAGCGCCAGCAAATTCCGTAGCGCTTTACAATTGGGAACAAACATTAATAAGACAATACTGGGTAATACATACATACAGAGAGGTAAGAGAACCCTGCTCGAAAGCTTACAATCTATAGGACAATGGGAGTTAGAAACACAAGGGCATGTGCTACATCATATTGCACAATGGACCAGCCAGACTGCAAAGGTAAAAGTACTGAGTGGGCTATGTGTGTTGCAATGTTGGTCAGAAGGTTGTTGTCTTGCGTTAGCAGTGTAGAGGATGGTAATAGGGTAATCTAGGGAAATTAAGATGATGGTTGAGGAATATCATAACCTTGTCTGAAGAGGTGGGTTTTCAGTAAACGCTTGAAGGTTTGAAGACTAGAGGAAGTCTTACTGTGCGTGGAAGGGAATTCCACAAAGTGGGTGCAGCCCGGAAAAAATCCTGTAACCGAGAATGGGAGGATGTGAGGAGAGTGGAGGAGAGACGTAGATCTTGTGCAGAACGTAGGTATCGAGTAGGGAGATATTTTGAGACAAGTGAGGAAATGTATGTCGGTGCAATTTTGTTGATGGCCTTGTATGTTAGTAGAAGAATTTTATATTGAATTCGTTGAAATACAGGCAATCATAGTAGAGACTGACAGAGTGGCTCAGCAGAGGAATAACGGTTTGTAAGGAAAATCAATCTAGCCGTTGCGTGCAAAATAGATTGTAGGGGTTCAAGTCTGACTTTGGGAAGACCAGTAAGGAGGGAATTGCAATAGTCGATGCGGGAGATGATGAGTGCATGAATTAATGTTTTTGTGGTGTCTTGCGTCAGATATGTGCGTATTCTGGAAATGTTCTTTAGGTGTATGTAACATGATTTAGATATAGAGTTGATGTGGGGAATAAACGACAGTTGTGAATCAAGGATTACACCTAGGCAACAAGCTTGCGGGGTGGGATTTATATTCATGTTATCAACAGAAATAGAAATGTCAGGCAGGAAGCTTCTGTTTTTGGGTGGGAATATTATTAACTCAGTTTTTGAAAGATTGAGTTTGAGTTGGCGAGAAGACATCCAAGATGAAATGGCAGAAAGACAGTCAGTAATGTGAGACAACACAGATGGTGAAAGATCAGGAGAGGATAGATAAATTTGTGTATCATCCGCATAGAGTTGATACTGAAATCCAAAGGAACTTATTAGTTTTCCAAGAGAAGTGGTGTAGATAGAGAATAGCAGAGGACCTAGGACTGAGCCTTGTGGAACTCCAACTGATAGGTGTTAGGAACCCCTCCAGCCGACACAACATAGCCCGGAGTCTACTCTACCAGTCAGGTGTTCACTGGAGCCCCTGATGGTGGGGACAGACTGGGCTGCAGACTGACAGAGGGTCGTGAAGTGTGCACCGGCTGGGGAGAACCCAGGCAAGCGGAGTGGAATCCAAGCAGAGGTCAGGGGCCGGCAGCAGACAACAGTACGAATATACAAGCTGAGGTCAGGGGTCACGAGCAGACAGGAAGGTCGGTATTCAAGCCAGAGGTCAGGGTCACGAGATTCACAAGCAAAGTCCAAATCTAAGCTAAGGGTCATACACGGGTAACAGTCCAACAGGTTTTCACCAATTTCAGGCAGCAGCAGAAACAGGAGCAGATTAAGCAGACAGGAACTGGACGCTATAACCGGCAGGGAGGCTAAGCCCTCCCTTCCTTATATACAGAGTTTGGCCATTCAGGGCTTAGCCCTGAAATACATCCCAGGTGCGCTACCCAGCTAAATTAGCCCGCAGGCTACACTAGCGCATGCGCCCGGCTGCCTCACTTGCCGGGGCGCATCGATTGTTATACACGGCATCCGGCCGTTGCCTTGGCCCGAGAAACCGGAAGTGACGCCCCGGTCGTCATGGGGACGGCCGGGACGTTCACTGACACCGGAAGTGAGTCGCGGCGGTGCCCAAGGTCGCCTCGGCTCCTGACAATAGGAAGCGGAGCAAAGGTGGATCCAGAGAAATTAACACTGAAAGAGCGATTAGATAGGTAGGATGAGAACCAGGATAGGACAGTGCCTTCAAGACCTAGGGATTGTAGCGTTTGTATGAGGAGAGAGTGGTCAACAGTGTCAAATGCAGCAGAGAGATCCAGGAGAATTAGAAGAGAGTATTGGTTATTATTTTTTGCTGTGATCAAATCATTGACAACTTTGGTCAGCGCAGTCTCTGTGGAGTGTTGAGAGCGAAAGCCTGACTGAAGAGGAGCCTGACTGAAGAGGATCCAATAGGTTGTTTGCTGTAAGAAAGTGTGTGAGGCGGGAGTAGGCAATTCTCTCGAGAAGCTTGGAGGGGCATGGGAGCTGGGAGATGGGGCAGTAATTTATGAGAGAGTTAGGGTCAGAATTCTGTTTTTTTTAAATGGGAGTAATCACTGCATGCTTGAAAAGTGCTGGAAAAATACTAGTAGAAAGAGATAGATTACAGATTTTAGTTAGAGGGGGAATGAGTACAGGAGACAGGGACATACCAATTTGAGAGGGAATGGGATCAAGAGGACAGGAGGTAGAGTAGGAAGATGAGAAGAGAGTAGAAACTTCCTCTTCATTTGTGGGATCAAATGAAGAGAGAGTGTCAGAGGGTGCTACAAAGGAATTGAGCAGATTGCTTGTCAAGGGAGATACCATTTCAAGCCTGATCTTATCAATTTTGTCCTTGAAATAGGAAGCAAGATCCTGTGCACTGATGTTAGTTGGAGGATTTGGGGCAGGAGGATTCAGAAGAGAGTTAAATGTGTTAAAGAGGCGTTTGGGGTTAGAAGCCTGAGCATAGATGAGAGATCGGTAGAATGCTTGTTTAGCAATGTCCAGAGCATTTCTGTAGGAGTGGTAGATATCAGTATATGTTATGAAATCATTAGAGGCACAAGATGTACGCCAGTGACGTTCTGCTTTACGAGAAAGTTTTTGTAGAGTTCGTGTTACTGTAGTGTTCCACGGTTGGCAACGAATTCTACGGGAAATATGTAGTGTCGCTGGAGCCACTTGATCCAGGGCAATTGCTAGGGTTTGATGAAAATGGGGTACTGCCCGATCAGGGGAGGAGAATGTAGAAATTGGGGAGAGAAGGTGTTGGAGAGAGGTGGAAAACTGTTGAAAATCAATAGAGTTGATATTCCTGCGGGTACGAGGAGGCTTGGAAGAGTTTGACACTAGGGAGGGTAAAGAACTGGGGGTGAGCAAGTATCTAATAAGGTGATGATCCGAGAGGGGGAAAGGAGTGTTAAGGAAATCAGAAACTGAGCATAGTCTAGAGAAAACAAGATCAAGACAGTGGCTATCCTGATGAGTAGCGGATTCAATCCACTGGGAGAGGTCAAGTGTGGAGGTTAGAGAGAGTAGTTTGGAAGCAGCATTGGAACGTGGATTAGAAATAGGGATGTTGAAATCACCCATGATGATGGTGGGGATATCAGTAGATAAGAAGTGAGGGAGCCATGCAGAGAAGTGTTCAAGAAATTGATGGTGTGGACCAGGGGGGGCGATAGATGACAGCAACATGCATAGAGAATGGGTTAAAAATCCTAACAGCATGTACTTCAAAAGATGTGAATGTGAGTGATGGGACACTTGGTATAACTGTGAATGTGCACTGTGGGGAGAGAAGTAGTCCAACCCCCCCTCCTTGTCTGCCTCCTGGTCTGTGGGTGTGGGTGAGATGGAGGCCACCATGTGAAAGGGCTGCAGGTGAGGCAGTGTCTGAATGCGTGAGCCATGTTTCTGTTATTGCCAGAAGGTTTAGGGTTGTTTAAGAGGAAGAGATCATGTACGGAGGTAAGCATTGGGACTATTAGTCAAATAGCAAAAATGAGGAATTAAATGAATTGCCTAATTGCAATGTCCAGTGTAATCAGATAAGTAGTGCAGAGCTAGGATGCAGCAAATGTAGTGTATTCCTGGATGTCTGGATAGTATAACGTAATGATGTGGGGAGCCATGTGGGGGAGTGGGTGGAAGTGTTGAATGGAGAGTAATAAAGAGCAGGTAATTGAATAGCTGAGATTTTGCAGAATCATGGGAGAGGAGAGTGGTTGAAAGACAGTATAATTTCTTCTTACTTGTGATGGTAAACAAAGCTTAAATAAAATTGAAGTACAGTGCTGAGATAGGGGACTGAAATAACTGTAGCATGGGTAGGGAGTGGTTGAGCAAGTAGTACAGCAGTCTGATTAAACAGAGTGGATTTTGCATTGAAAGCAGACTGATAAATAAAACAAACTTTCATGAGATGAGAGGAAAATGAGATCAGAGTCCAAAGCAGTCCTCATGTTGCATGTAGCTTGTAGCCAGGGAGAGTTGAAAACATCAGAGGTGGAATATGGAGTTTCAGGTGAATACTGACAGTTGTCCTTGTGAAGCTGTGTTAATAGGCAGAAAGTTCTTCTCCTGTTTCCTCCTGTTCAACTCCGGTATAACTCCGAATTATGCTGTTTAAATTTTTTGTTTCACACTTGTATCTATACACACTTAGAACTATACACACTAACTATACAGCCATCACTGGCTTTGCAGCCATTCTACTTTGAATATATCTGAGCCACAGTGAGCACCCGCTATCAGCCATCTCTTAAATTATCGGATACACTCGGGACATTTATTTACCAGAACACATCAGTAATGGGATGGAAATGCTGTACTCCGCCTAGTTTACATTTTTATGAATGTCACATTCACATGCAGATAAGAATATCTGATAGGTGTTTGGGGGATGAATCTCTGTACTGTGTATTAAACTGCATACCATTGATTTACCTCTTTATTGCACCAAACCTCTTTACTTGTTAACTTAACACCTAAAACCTTATCTATAATATAATCACACTGACAACAACTTGATTTTGGTAAAAAAACAGGTCCCAGTTTTTTAAATAATAAAAGTATGGTGGCGGCGAGAGCAATCAGCCCGGGCTTACAAGGACGTGCCCCCATAAAGCAGGACGAGGGGTCCCCCACACAAAGGGACCAAGGGCCAGGTTGCTTCGAAGGGGTTGTGACATGCGGCCAATCAGCGATACCATCGTGTGAATTAGCCGCTGATTGAAACATCTCCACATTACCTCAGTCTTAGAAGACAATACATTACATTGTCAATTAATTACATTTTCTTCTGTTACCAGGTGACCAAACAAACTCTGGTAGCAGCCCCATCACGGTAGTCCCATTGTCTCTTTGGACCTCTGTCTCTCAAGCTGACCGCGTTAGCCTGCATAGCTGTCCAGGAAGATGAGGGGGTCGGGCGAGTGGAGAGTGTCGCAGGCCCCTCTGCAAAACCACAACAAACAGAATCAGGTAATTACCCTTATTGTGTACAATATAGAATATAACACCACTAGACTTGTGTATATTCCTGTACCATTGTTCACTCTCTACCCTTGTTTTCTTTTCCAGGATTAAATGGATAACTCCAAATCAATTTGGTTTAAGATATTTTATTCACTTTTTCTTAGATGCGGAGCCACCACCCACTGTGAGTGACCAGTCAGAGGAGCAGGAGGAGGAGCTGTGAGAGATCCCGCCCTCCTCACCGCCTGCTGGTCCTGCACATTGTCCATCTGTGCGGTCACTGGAAGCAATAGATAAATGGGACAAGACCACCAAAGAGCTCCTAATAACCATCAATCGCAGCCTTCGGTAGAAGAAGCACCAGGAAGGAGTGCCAATTAGCACGGAGAAGAAGGGCCTGATGGAGAGCATTTTGAACGCTATAAATGGGTTTGGCCAATCCCTGCAGCCATACTGAATCGGCTGCTCGCCGTGGCTCCAGAACCTTCCCCCACATGTGACCCCAGTGAGCCTGAGCCTAAGGAAGCAGAGGACTCAGGACCTGGCTCTGCTCCTACAGCCCCCAGCTGAAATAACAGCAACATATTGTAAAAAATATATAAAAATTATAAACTGCATAACCTGGATGTGTTTCACTCTCTTAACCATAACCTCCTAATGACATATACAAGCTTACTTAACTTATCTAACAATAAAGACACTGAGACATATGAAAGTGGCTAAAGAAGGTCACAGTTTATTAATTATTAAATAAATGGCGGTGAAAGTGAACCGTGAGACAGCTAAATCAAACTAATATTTGGAACCAAGCGTGGATGGCTGACTCCACGTACCCGGGACACATCCTTAACTGCCTGGCCAATGCTAATTCTGGCGTCAGAGTGACTAAGCCCCCTCCCGACTACGCAATAGCCGCCCTCAGATGCGGGCCAAGGGATCCTCATCAAAAAGGACTGCGTCACGTTCCTGGATGGGGATAGCACCTGTGGTCAAACAGCGATAACGCTGTAACGATCAGCCACTGCCCACAGTGACTTCCTACCAACTGTGCCTGCTCTGTGACGTGGGGAGGAACCAAATTAAAACTCATACGCCACGGAAGCAGGGAGGTCAATAAAGGGCATGGGTGGGTGGGATCTCGAGCAGTAAATGAGAAAGGACATGTGACATGCTAGGACTTATATAGACAGATCTCCAGGCACTCCCCTTCCTTCTTCACTGGTTGGCCTGGGATGTGGCATCTTACTTGCAGGTAAGGTTAACCTCACTTACTGCCACATATATATGCGTCTAAGTGCTTTCGTCCATATGAGAGTACAGGTTGTTCATAGTCATGATGGGCAACATGTTCAGATGAGTAGATAAAATATATTCTGCATAGTGAAACGTGTGTTGAGTCCATTGTGAATTTTTTTTGCTAAAGAATCTGCTATAAACACATCGCAGCCACATTCTCCTGCAGCGTGTATACATCATGGACTAAAAGTATCATTCCAAATTTCAATGGTTTAGGCCATCAATTACTATATATTTAGATTATACTTACAGCTGAAGTGTTGCTGAATCACATAATAATCGTCCGTTTCTGCAAGAAGCTCCTATATGTCAGGAAAAGGAGACAGAACATTTCTTTTTTTTAAAAAAGTAGTAATAAAAATGATATTAATTAAAAATAACATAGAAAACATTTAGCATAATATATAAATCATATGAAGCCAGAGTACCACTGACACATGCGGGATGGATACCATCCACATGTAGGAGCAGAAATCGACATTCGGCAGAACAGGCAATGTTTTTCCAGTCTTCAAATGTCCAGTTTTGGTGAGCCTGTGCCGCTGTAGTCCATAGTTTCCTGACGTGTTTGGCCCCCTCCAGACCTTTAGTCACACCCCTCTCCCGGACTACACTTGCCGAAAGTAGGCAAGTATGCTGTAATCTGTGATGTAACTGCATTATAACATTGATGTTTTGCTAAACTGCATTATTACAGGTGTAATACGCAGCTTACTGTGTTTTCCCCTCCAAGATCCACATTATTTTCTGGGTAGAAAATATACTGAAAAGTTAATGTCCTCTGAATATTTTTATAAATACTCCCATCCTCTCGCTGGTCAATTTCTTGCCCATTTCTTTTCCAATTCTTGGTCCCTGTCCTGATATAATGATATTTATTAAAGATTGGGGGGTACATAGGGGGAGGCAAACTGGGGCAGCTGTCGCAGGCAGCAATATTTAGGGGGCAATAGAACAAAAACTATTATTATTTTCAAAATGCCAACTTTCTTGGTGCAGATATAAAATATAAATGGTATTTACTTTGGTAGCTCTAATAATCTAATAATGCTTAAAATGAAAATATTTGTCTTTTATAATGTACACAAATCATATACAAATGTTTATGGTAGATGTCTTTCTTAACATTAATGAATTAATTTAACACAGGGAACCGCAGTTGGGGGCAGACTATTCTGTAGCAGGTGAAATGGGTGTCGGATGGTTTGTGAAAATGTGAATTAGTTAAATATACTATATTTTAGTTTCCAGCCATCACCTCTTGATTTACAATGGGCAAATTGAAGATTCGGCGGCACAAATGCAGCTCTGGAACCGCAGTGGTTTTTACAGCTGCAGTCTCAGTTAATGTTATAGGTTTGCAGGGCAGAATGGTCACAGTTATAGAGGAATTGACATCTGCACACAACGGGGAGGCGTTTGGTGGAGTCAGGGCGTTCTGTTCCTGGCGCGTCACAGAGTAGGTACACCGATGCACATCATTTTGCAGAGCAGCGCATGAACGAGATTTGAAATGATTGTAATGAGGTGTGTCCCTTGCCAGGTGCGGCCTTTCCCACTCTGCAAATGAATTTTAATTTTACACCAGCTCAGAACTGGGAGTACTCAGCCATCCGCACTAGTATTCGGAACTTAAACTAGCCCCCTAGTTGGAGCAAGAGATACATCAGTAAACCAGCATACTTCTGTGTGCACCTGAGTTTGTCTTGGACATGACTGTACGAGAACACCCTTACTGTATATTGCCTACGTGTGTTCGCCCATTCCCCACCCTGTTCACTCCCCTAAATCGGTGGCTGTAGTAAGTGTCTTTGCACTCATAGGTGACTTGGACGTGGCTGCGTTCAATTGCATACCGTCCGGGTCTGGGCAAGCGCAGGGTATTTTCTGCTGACGATAGCACCCATTTGCGGGATACGTTCTTTAATGACTCAAACCTAAGGTGTGCATTGAATGAGGCATCTGATTGGACCTGAATCACAGCTATCAATTTAGATGCTTCATTTTTATCCACATTACTGACCATAGGAGATGGAATACCCTGGACAACTGCATTCCTCTGTACTGAAAACAGTCTTCCTTCCCAAGCTTCACTTCCACAACCCAAGTCCCCTGGAATCTGCCATAATCCACAGACTAGACTAGCTTTAGAGAGTCGCAGACATATGCTCACATTGAAACAGTGTAATAGTCACAAACAGTCTGGGGTATCTGCAGTATGCATGACCAGTATCCTTGAAGAAGAGGGGCAAGTGCAGCATTTGGAGGGGGGATTTGAAATGTAAATGGTGTCGTAAAATGATCACAGGGGAAAACACATGATATTCATTTTTCCTATTTTGTCATCTCTTTTTGCCTATTAAAAGTATTTACCACTTTGAGATTTTTACACATTTTACTTTCTAACATCATAGAATCATAATGGTTTTATCCCAGAACCCCTACCACTGATAAAAACATAACAGTCCACAATGCCAAAACAAAATAGCTAAACATTTTTCTTAAGTAATTACAAATATAAAACAGACGATTGCTTGAGTATTTTGCCCAAGTAAACCCTGCTGTAATTAGTTGTCTTCAGAGGTCACATAAGTAATTGGACCCCACCTGTGTACAATTAGTGTTTCACGTAATCTGAAAATAAACACACGTGTCTGTGAGAGGTCTTAAAGTTGGTCAAAGCTTCATCATGAAGTTCAAAGAAAATTCAAATAGAACATGTTAATGATCAGCACTGGTCAGAAGAAGGTTATAATGATATTTCCAAACTGTTTACCATCCCCCAGAGCACTATCACATCCATCATAAAGAAATTAAGATAATGTGGCACAACTGTGAATTTGTCTAGAACAAAACTGAATATCCCTCCGAGAAGGGCACTTGTCAGGGTACCCACCAAGAGGAGCCTGGCAGCTCTGTCAGTTTAGCTTTCCATTGCAGAGTTGATAGAAACTATCCATTGGACAACAGTAGCCTGCCTACATGAAATCTTGCCTAGAATTTGTCTGAAAGCATGGGGAAGATCTTTATACCAAGTGGAGAAAGATTATCTGTCCTGATGAGACCAAGATTGAACGTTTGGCTTCAATGCTAGGCAGAAATCTAACGCAGCACGTGATTCCAAAAGAACGATCCCTACATTGAATCATGCTGGTGGTATAAAGTTATGGGATTTTTCCTCTGCATCAAGGACTGGAAAACTTGATAAAATCGAGGGCAAAATGAGTGGACTAAGATGTAGCCAAATCTTGCAGGAAAACCTGCTGCAGTCAACAGCCGGTCAGTGAGCCGAAGCGTACAGCAAATGCCACATTGGAGTGGCTTAAATACCGAGCAAATCATTGATCCAGAGTAGCCCGGTCAAAGCTAAGTCACATTCCCAATCTGTGGAATGGTTTGAAAATTCCCCACCAAGGGTCCTCTTGTAACTGAAAATGACAAAGCAGAATTGGCGAAAATTGCGGTTTCTTGGTGTGCAAAGCAGGTAGAAGATTGCCCAAATATACTCACGGCTTTAATTCCTGCTAAATGAGTTTCTACAAAGTATAAAAATAAGGGTGTGAATATATATGCAACCAGTCTTTTTTTTTTGCAATTATTTAAACTAAAGCTTTAGAGATGTATTTTATATTTGTCAAATGTATTTAGATCGGTGTTAAGAATTACCATATAAATTCATTTTGATTACATAATATAAGAGAAGAAAATAAAATAAAATGGGAAGAGTGGGGGAGGGGGTGAACACTTTTATATAACACTGTATATAACAGACACACATGGATGGTATATATGGGTCCTGATTAGTATAATTTACAAATAGCATTATAAAATAAATATACAATTTTCACTCTGCATCTTTTGAACAATGTTTCATGATTTGGGGGGATTTCGATCATCTGTAATAACTCCCCAATGAAGAGCAATAAAACGAGTTTGAAATGTTCTTGTTCCACCTCAACTCTCATAGCGCATCGATTTCTGGCCGCAGGAAACGTATAAATGATGTGACAGTAAAAGCTACTTAAATAGAGAAGGTTGGTTCTCCCAGGTTTTGTAAGTTACTCAGTATTGTTTAATCGGAAACATATGAAAAAGGGTCGACGCTTGATGTTCCCCTTTGGAAAGTAGCATGGGTGAAAGAAAACACCTCTTCTCTGGTCAACCACGTTACTAAGTACAGTCCATCGTTAAACAGCGATCAACATTACAATGAATGCACTGGCTAAACATACACTAGGAGGTCTTGATGAAGTTTGATTTCACATGATTGCCCTTTTGTGCATATAATTTACATATAAAACTGTTCTCTCTGTACTGTTAGCCATTATGCAATGTGATATTTTGTTATTATAATTATAACCGGGCTTGTTCATCAAAGGGTTTTTAGCTGACAGGAGTTGAACCCAGTGCGGTTTTCTGCTGCTGCAGCCCATGCATTTCCAGGTTCTACGCACTGTGCAGTCAGACATGCCCCTCTGCCTACCACCGCTATAACACATTGGTTATTTCAGTTACTGACGCCTCCCTGTGAGCTTGAACCATTGCGCACCGTTCTCTGTAAACTCCAGAGGGGATCAGCACTTTCTGAGATGATCAAACCACCCGGTCTGGCATCAACAATCAGTCCACGATCAAATTCACTTGGATCACTTTTCTTCCCCATTTTGGTGTTTGGTCTGAACAACAACTGAACCTTTTCAGCCTGTCTGCATGCTTTTATGATTGTGTTGCTGCCACATGATTGGCTGATTAGATATTTGCATTAACGAGCAGGTACACAGGTGCTTCTTGGCCTTTTGGCTAAGAGTAGGTGTACATGCCCATGGATGCAGTGGGGCTTAAAGACACCCCCCTGTAGGCGATGGGCCGTCACCTGGTCCTCTGGCCAAGAGGCCGGCTGCCTGGAGCCCGAGTTGCTACATGCCCAAAAATGCATTGTGGAGAAAGAGGCACCTGTGCACAGAGTAAGGCCCTCTGCACCTTTAATTTTCAGGCAGCACCATTTTTTTCGCCCTAGCCTGTTGGCCGAGTGCAAGCATCATTTTTATATTTCCGTCCGAAAGGCTGGGGCCTTATGGCACTTATTTATTTATTTATTTATTACACTTGGTACCAAGCACTCTTTTGATTATGTGTCTTTGTTTTTGCCACATTAAGTAGGGGTTTGGGTATAGGATCTTATGGGCGACCCTCTTTCCCCAAGTCATCTGAGGCTCCCTCCTTTTGGAGGGAGCCTTTTATGTCGGTGATATAAAGGGGCCCTCCCTAGCTTCAGCAAAGGAGGGACTGAAGATCTCCCTTTTTTTCCCTCTCTGGGGCCTTTTGGCTTCTACAGGATGGGGAGGCACAGGGCCCTTTCCCTTTTGGAAAGGGTCCAAAGTCCCAATTCCCCAGCACAGTTTGCTCTGCACTGGGTGATTCTGAGTCATGTTCCTCGGAAATAAAAAAAAATAATAATAAAAAAAGAGTAGGGTGGTATTGGTTCACATTATGAGAGGGGGTCTCCATGCTCATTGCCACCCCCCCCCCCCCTGCTCTAGTGGGAGCCTGCTTCTAGCTGTAGCGCTGGTTAATGATTGGTGAGAGGAACTTCTTTAAAGAAATGTATATCTATATATTTAATTAGACATTGTAACAATAAATGACAGTATGAAAGAAACAGTACTAGACTCTGGTTCAATGGGTTTATTGCGAGCTCCTGCAGATGTTATGGATCTCCTGTGCGAGCTCCTGAAGATGGTATGGATCTCCTGTGCAAGCTCCTGCAGATGGTATGGATCTCCTGTGCGAGCTCCTGCGAATGGTATGGATCTCCTGTGCGAGCTCCTGAAGATGGTATGGATCTCCTGTGCGAGCTCCTGCAGATGGTATGGATCTCCTGTGCGAGCTCCTGCAGATGGTATGGATCTCCTGTGCGAGCTCCTGCAGATGGTATGGTTCTCCTATGCTGGTGCAGATGTTTTAGAGGGAGGTGCAGAAAGTATAGGGTGCTGGGTCTTCTACCTGGTTGGTCTGACTCACAGGTCCGGTTCTTACCTTAGTCATCTGATACGGTGTAGATGTCCTGCTGCAAGGAAGCAGTGACCAACAGGAGAGGTCGTCACTCTCTGTAGAGATCCATACGTCCCAGCTGGAGCTGGAACGAATGGGTCTCTACAGAGAGCGACAACCTCTCCTGTTGGTCACTGCCTCCTTGCAGCAGGACATCTACACCGTATGGACTGGGGGACAAGGAGTAGACCAACCAGGTAGAGGAGCCTGCACCCTTTCTCCTGATGGGACAAGCTATTATATGGGAACTGGGCCCTCAACCTTGATAGCAAGGTAGGGCCTCAGGATTAACTCCATAGTCTCCATCATCCCTCTTGTGCAGCTCCTGCAGTTGGTGGTAACGGTCGCGTATGTCTGCAGGAGCACACAGAAGAGCAGGAGCAGAATGCCAGACAGGAGCAGCAGCTTGCAGGACCAGCGCATGAGATTGCATATGATGTTAAATAGCAATCTGAAAGAAAACTATGTTATAGCGATGAACAGTTGCAATAATTTTGAAATAATAATAGGAGAATAATTTACCTCAGTCCTGCAATGCTGCTCCTTTTCTGCTCTTTTCGTTTTACAGCACTTTTCATCTGCAGTTGCTGCTCCTAAAGGAAAATCAGTGGTGGGATTATGAGGAGTACAACACAAGATCAGCCACTGAAGTTAGGGAAGTCAGAGTTGGCCGGCCATGCTACGATATTGACCATTTGGTCCCATATTGCAGCAAGTTGCCCCAAAATGAACAGCACATTATTTGCTAATAATCCAATTGAAATCAACTAGTTCAATATCCTGCATGGTTAGGTGTTTCTGGTCATCACCCAACTGTACTAACAGACCCTAGTGTAAGCCAGAGGTAAACTGGCTGCTTGGCCAGAGTGCCTGGATCTTGGCCACAATTTTGTTGATGGTGGTCTTGCTGCAATGTACCCCCAGCTTAGAGAGCTTACAGCCTGTAGGGAAAAGAAAGAGAAGTCCTTCCTCATGGTAATGACTGTAACCACCAGGTATCATGCTAATCACTGCCATTGCTGGCCTCCTGCTCCACGTCAATGCACTATACTAGTGATAGCTCTGGTGTGGTGCAGGAGACCTGGTGAGGTAGGGTCAGAGCACGTATGTTATTAGCACATTGAGCGTCTTAGCTATCTGTCCCTCTCCTGGGATGGGAACCTTTCGTTCTGATAGAAGATGTTTAGTAGTTACAAAAGATGACCTGTGACAGAGGTGGCAGGTACAAATGTCTTACTGCTGACAGTAAATATGATCTCACTTTATATAACATAGAGGAAGGGGCTGATGACATGGACTCACCAGTTCAGCCATCACAATCTCTGCAGGATCTTCCGCAGCCTCCTCCACAGGTTTCATCCTGAAGGACCAGAAAATATTATTATTTAAACTTATGTCTTCTATTCACAAGAGTTACTGATACAGTCCATGGTCATAGTTCCTATCTGGAGGTTTCTCTTCTACGATTTTTTTAATGTAGGATGAGCAACAATTTAACAGTATATAATAGATATTTCTGGAGTTTTTAGAAAATTACAGACAGAGTCTGAATGCAATTAATAGAACAGTATAGACAGATCCTGTCTGGAGTCACCAGTACAGGACTTAAAGACTTCCTGATATTTCTATTACAGTACGGACAGCACTGATTATATACACAAATGTTCCTCTTTAGAACCGTATAGAATGTATGTGTACATGGAATAAACCATATAGATACTAACAGAGAAGGTGCTTCTGGCTGCGGCTGCCACTCCCGCAGGTTCCTGTTGATAATCTAGGGAAAGAGACACAGAGTGAAATAAATTATACACAACAAATCTTTAGGACAAGTTCCATGGGACTCGGATAAGCCGGCCACAGTCTGTCCGCGCAGGTTATTACCAGATTACTATACATTTTACAGCAGAACGAGAGAAAATAATTTAATGGAAAAATTAACAAATTGGTCTTAATAAAAAAATATATATTTTGATTTTGTCTAGAAATTTGTCTTGAAGAGTTCATTTAGCAGCAACTTATATAGAACATGAAACAAGAACCCACTCTGATATTATGCAGGATTACAACCATATAAATATCACTCAGGTCAGACATCCAGTATGATCTCTATATCTGATATATCAGATACTGGAACGTGGACCTATTGTGGGACAACCAATCCAGACTATGAAAAACGTTTCGCCATTGATTACACAAAAACTTTAAGTGACAAGTCCCTGTCTGTGCTGTGATGCCCCGCCCTCCTTTACGCTTTATAATTTTTGCTGGTTTTCAGCAACTTGTTGTCACTGACTAATCCTAGTTTCCCCATTGGCCAAACTAAACTAAACGTATCCCGTGTTTTAGGTGGGTAATCACTGTCACCACCAAGCTCCATCACCAGCCTACCAGGAGCCGCTTACACTTCTCTGTGGGGTGTAGCTGCTACAGCACCTCTTTGCTGGTTGCTAAAACCTTCTGACCGTTTACATTGGATTGGTACTGCCGGGTAGATGAACGCAGGTAGACAGGAGATGGAATAAATGGTAAGTTGTTGGTCCCAGGACACAGCTGGATTTTATAGATAGAGCAGAATATCTCTCACCCA
This sequence comes from Mixophyes fleayi, assembly GCF_038048845.1. Classification (NCBI taxonomy): domain Eukaryota; kingdom Metazoa; phylum Chordata; class Amphibia; order Anura; family Limnodynastidae; genus Mixophyes; species Mixophyes fleayi. The sequence continues at coordinate 117,290,389 of NC_134404.1, forward strand.
GACTGACATTATTTTGTCCCTGATGTCTAGCACCATCTACACTGGGCCCCCCAGATCTCTATTGGACCACTGGGTGAGTGGAATCCATAAGTGTTAGACAGAGGTGGATGTAGGGGTGTATATGGTGGTATTGCCATATCGCCACTTCTCCTACTGTTTATACATAAATACATCATACTTGCCAACTCTCCCTGAATGTCAGGGAGACTCCCTGAAATAGGGGTGATCTCCCTCACTCCCTGAAGAGTCTGGCATTCTCCCTGATGCTGAGCCAGTACAAGACGTAGTTGGCTTCGCCATCTGTGGCATGATGACAGTTCAGAAATTGTGTCCTATGTCCATGTATTGATGCCTATGGAGGTGGCCATTTTCATGGAGACCAAGATGTAATAAAAGACTAACAGGTAAGACAACATGACTTCAGGGTCTTAATGACGCAAATATCGCGTGATCTTAGCCACGCCCCCTGCTGCAATTGCCCAAATTTAGGGGGCAGGGCCAAGCCCGTGCCCGTACGTCCATTTTCCCGGGATCTCCCTGAAGCCAACAAGAAAAAGTTGGCAAGTATGAAATACATTACACATTTACATGTCTGTACACTTTACACTGGGCACACATGTAATAAACACAATAAAATATTTCCGGCAGCAAAGCACCTGCTCCTCCATCCCGCCCGGCTATCAGTTACTACATACACGAGTCCATGTTATTTACTGGTAACACAGCTGTGTCATGTTCTCTCTGCACCTATGAACTGAGTGCCGTGTAAAATGTACCCTCAGCTCTGAAGTGGCGGCACCACGGGTAATGTAAGCAAAGCCACCACCTGAGCGCCACCTCTTTATAGTAACTGTTATACTGTACCTCCTGCTCTGTGGCCAGCAGCCGCAGCCTGGTGAGCCTACTCTTCAGGAGATCATTCTCCCGCATATAGCTGCTGAGCTGCAATAGAGAGAATTACATTTAGATCTGAGTATATGAATACGTAGCGCACACCATATTGTATATTTGTGTAACACATTGTGTAGTGCCCTCTCCTCGCACAAAGGGGCTTATTTGCAGGGTACGGTTATGTTGCTGCGCCGCTGTGTCCAAGTTTCTAGGAGGCTTTGATTTGTACCATAAATCAGACTATAAATGAACAGAATAAGTGCGGATCGTTCCCTGTCACTGTATTACATTATTTGGCAAACAGAAGACTACGTAGGGGATTTTTTGGACGGAGTAAACGTAAGACCACCTGGATGTCCTCTATTTTATTAAACAAATGACAGAATTTGACCAATTTTACTGTAACACTGTTTTACTGTAGAATTTTACTGTACAACTATTATTATATCTGGAGTTCTGTAGCATATTCTGATGTGATATTATATAAATATCTACTTATAAATCACTGCAGCCATTTATTCCAGAAATTATGACTTTTTTATGCTAGTAAGGCCCAATGTGGGCATTAGATGGAGGAGACAGATTCAGCGCACTGTCTTGTAGGATAACGAGAACGATGGGCCCTGATACAATAGCAGTTAGGACACTGGGGCAATAATCCAGAGGACAGAGCGTCTCCATGCAAACTACTGTGGAAGACCTTGAAAAGAGATAAATAAAGCTCTGGGTTGAGAGCATAGTTAGTTGTCTACTCTCCCGAAATTTTCCGGGAGGCTCCCAAATTTCGTGGAGTCCTCCAAAGCTCTCGGAAGAGTAGGCAAACCTCCCAGGCCTTGAATTTCTGTATTTTATAGTAGGGGCGGGGCTATAGTGACGTAACGACATCGCAACGCCTCCTGCTACCCTCAGTCACATGATCTGTACTCTGGATCTCCTGGATTACAGATTTAAAAAGTAGGCAAATATGGTTGAGAGTGTTTATGTTCTATGAAATTAAGAGATATTACTACTTGATGTGTTTATATGAATACACCCAAGGTGATTGCTAGGTATATAATACACCCGGGGTGATTGCTGGGTATATAATACACCCGGGGTGATTGCTGGGTATATAATACACCCGGGGTGATTGCTGGGTATATAATACACCCGGGGTGATTGCTGGGTATATAATACACCCGGGGTGATTACTGGGTATATAATACACCCGGGGTGATTGCTTGGTATATAATACACCCGGGGTGATTACTGGGTATATAATACACCCGGGGTGATTACTGGGTATATAATACACCCACGGTGATTGCTGTATATACTACAGTAATAAAGTGTGTGAACAAAGCTTCAGTTTTGGTCTTATGGGACACTTGCGAGGAGAGAGTGCACCACGGCTGTGACTATCATCACATTGGAATATTAAGTGATATAATGATGGACTGACCAGGCTTGATAGCAGCTCCTCTCTTCCTTCAAGGATGTCGCATTTTCTCTCCTGTCCAGGGAATAATGCAGATATAAGGTCAGTTTTAGAGTGTGAGAGAGAGATAAGAGAGAAAGAGAGACAGAGAGAGAGAGTGACAGAGGGCGAGAGAGAGAGAGAGAGAGAGAGAGAGACAGAGGGTGAGAGAGAGACAGAGGGTGAGAGAGAGAGAGACAGAGATGGAGAAAGAGAGAGAGTGACAGAGAGTGAGAGAGAGACAGACAGATAAATGTATGTCACACTTTCCGTACTTTTATTTTTCAGTACAGACAGTGGGCATCACATTATTAATCCCGTCTATAATGTGAATAGTAGGAAACTGAATCTGTACCGTGAGTCAGTTTCCAGCCGTTCGCATGGTGAAGGATATTAACCGTTTAGTGTCCCACTGCCACGCGGATGTCGGAGCAGGAACTGATGTGAATGTATATAGTCTCCGTAAGAGTAATGTGTATATGTTGCCGCTATATATATATATATATATATATATATATATATATATATATATATATATATATATATATATGTATATATATAAATATATAAAGCGCTCCTGAAAGCTGGAGGCTACACATGAAGCGTGGGATCATGCACAATGACATGTCACACACATGGTTCATAGTATCACAATGGCCATATTCCAATCATACCATCCAGATGTCTTGATTTAGGTGGGACAGTCACGAATTGACGCCACTGTGCCGCCATTCCACCAGTCGGCACGTTTGTCCCCAGACAAGTTGGGGGGTTTGTTAGAGAAGGGGAATTGGAGACAGCCTAATGCTTCAGAAGCGCTTAGCACGGCCCCAGAGACCGTCACACGCCCCTCAGCCTGGCATGACCACACCGTGTTGTGATTACCTCTGTACGTGTATGTTTGTATGTATACAAATGGTTATAGATAGTTGTCATACCAACTGCTGCTTGATCCACAGTTCTTCTGCCTCCACTTGCCGGCTCTCCCCCAGTTGTTTCCACAGGGTCTCAAGCTCATCATTATTCGACCTGGATAGACAAGTAGAGAATACATTCTTATTTACCTGCTTATTTAATATACACCAGTGCCAGACAAACAGCCAGGCATAGTCCGATCGGTGAGCAACAGGAAACGGGATCCATGGTACAAATAACAATCAGTTACAGGTTGTGAGTGTGACAACTATGAGGGGAGGGCCCTTGACAACACCACTGGAACTTTGAAAAAAAATCCCACCCCGACCATAATAAGGGATTTCCTGTTTCAGCCGCTACAGGCATCACAGGACGCACCAGATTGGGTGAGTGCAGGTACGTTTAATTTTTTTCTTTTATTATAATATAATTTTAGCTTTTTGTGGCGTTATCACTTTAATGTTTGCTGATAATACAAATGTTTCCCCTTTGCGATAAGGTGATAGCAGGGTTCAGAAACAGCAGTATTAGAAATCATCTCTGTAAAGAGCGAATGATGGAATATTTACATTTAATTATTCACATTCAATGCAGTTTAAAATGTGCAACATAAAATAAAACAAATATTTAAATTTACATACAGGAAAGGAGAATCTACACTGGGCAGTGGGCTATATATTATTATCGAGGAGAGGACAGGTCACTGCCTCCCACAACTTCCACAAAATCATCTAATTAAATACTCTGTGCTGATGGGGCACCTGCTCCTTCTACTATATAATTCTCAGTCTGTGGCTTCCTGCTGCCTCCATTACCCATCCACACATCATGTCACTGCCCCTGTCACATGCAGTCCTGTCCTCACTGACACATCACTCATCTCCTGATATACTCTGTGCTGTGCTCTAAACATTAACAGGTTCTCTCATACTTATCACATGCACCTTCACAATTAGACCTCACCTCATAACTCCTGTAAACAGCTTTCAATTGAGAGACTTATGAAAAACACAGTGGTGTGTTTGACTTCTTCGCTCTCTCTGAGCTGCCTCTCTGCACTGTCCCTGGGCAGTGTGGTCACTCACTATGATGTCAAGTGCGTGATGTCACAGTGCGTGATGTCACCAGGGCCTGTTGAAAGAGGCAGACCTGATAAAATAGGGACACTGCTGTGGCAAATTATAATGGGGGGTGTTTAGGAGCTGCCCATCCAAGCTCAGTTGTGTAAGAATGACCTTGGAGTGTGGAGCTCAGCCTGTGTTCCAATGAACATGGGGATATGTTCTTAATGTGGGCAGCACGGTGGCTTAGTGGTTAGCACTTCTGCCTCACAGTTCTGGGGCCCAATGGGGCAGGGACTGATGTGAGTGAGTTCTCTGTACATTGCTGTGGAATCAGTGGCGCTATATAAATAAATGGTGATGATGATGAATGTTCATTGTTGAATATATGGAATATATATCATAGGTGAAGGGGTTGCTGTATTTCCTGATGACAATTAAGGTCCAGGAAGGGCCCACAGTACATATTATGGAATTCAGAGTGAGACACATGGAGTGGGGTGACGTTATCTCCACCCAGAGTCCACATGGTTTAATCCACCACATTAGAGAACTCTATATGGGCCCATTTCCAAAGAGGAAGGACAACTATGGCCTTACCCATATGCCCCGGCAGTCCCTGGTTATGTAGGACAGTCCCCACCAGAGTCATGGCTGCGTAGATAGGGGGCGCAGTTAGTTTTATCACGAGGAAAGCAGAAGGAATGATTATCAATGATTGGGGAGCGGGGATGTCTGACAATAAACATTGTTTACAAACTGCAGACTATGTGGGGTGTAATACATTTCCATTTGTCCCCCTTCACATAAGAACACTCCTACAGTGCTCCATTTATTCTGGGTTTTGGAACTGCCCCTATAAAAGCACTGTTTTCAGGTATACAGATTCACCTGTGTAAGGTAGAGAGAGAAACATCCAAACTTGTAACACATAACTAACCCCCCCCCCTATTCATTAATTTCCACTACTTTTACATCCTTCGCCTAATATACTGCACGATGGCTCAGTGGTTAGCACTTCTGCCTCACAGCACTGTGGTCATGAGTTCAATTCCCGACCATGACCTTATCTGTGAGGAGTTTGTATGTTCTCCCCGTGTTTGAGTGGGTTTCCTCCAGGTGCTCCGGTTTCCTCCCACACTCCAAAAACATACTAGTAGGTTAATTGGCTGCTAACAAATTATTGACCCTAGTCTGCCTGTGTGTTATGGATTTAGACTGTAAGCTCCAATGGGGCAGGGACTGATGTGAGTGAGTTCTCTGTACAGCGCTGCGGAATTAGTGGCGCTATATAAATAAATAAATGGTGATGATGATGATATACTGCTCTGTTTAGACTTCTATATAATGTCAGACATTGCTGCTTTTTCTACCTCGCTTCTGGCAGACCCGGGGGCAGCTTGATGCTGGATTTCATTCCCTCTAGCAGAGGCAGCTTACTGGGGAAAACAGGTGCTTAATAATGATAATAATAATGAAAACGTGTTCTCACCATTAATGTAAATGTGCTAAACATGGACTTCTGAGTCCTTCTTGATGGTCATACCTGGAAACCGGAGCACCCAGAGGGTAGAACATACAAACTTCACACAGATAAGGCCCTGGATGGGAATTGAACTCATGAGCCCAGCGCTGATCATCATCATCAACATTTATTTATATAGCGCCAGCAAATTCCGTAGCGCTTTACAATTGGGAACAAACATTAATAAGACAATACTGGGTAATACATACATACAGAGAGGTAAGAGAACCCTGCTCGAAAGCTTACAATCTATAGGACAATGGGAGTTAGAAACACATGGGCATGTGCTACATCATATTGCACAATGGACCAGCCAGACTGCAAAGGTAAAAGTACTGAGTGGGCTATGTGTGTTGCAATGTTGGTCAGAAGGTTGTTGTCTTGCGTTAGCAGTGTAGAGGATGGTAATAGGGTAATCTAGGGAAATTAAGATGATGGTTGAGGAATATCATAACCTTGTCTGAAGAGGTGGGTTTTCAGTGAACGCTTGAAGGTTTGAAGACTAGAGGAAGTCTTACTGTGCGTGGAAGGGAATTCCACAAAGTGGGTGCAGCCCGGAAAAAATCCTGTAACCGAGAATGGGAGGATGTGAGGAGAGTGGAGGAGAGACGTAGATCTTGTGCAGAACGTAGGTATCGAGTAGGGAGATATTTTGAGACAAGTGAGGAAATGTATGTCGGTGCAATTTTGTTGATGGCCTTGTATGTTAGTAGAAGAATTTTATATTGAATTCGTTGAAATACAGGCAGCCAATGTAGAGACTGACAGAGTGGCTCAGCAGAGGATTAACGGTTTGTAAGGAAAATCAATCTAGCCGTTGCGTGCAAAATAGATTGTAGGGGTTCAAGTCTGACTTTGGGAAGACCAGTAAGGAGGGAATTGCAATAGTCGATGCGGGAGATGATGAGTGCATGAATTAATGTTTTTGTGGTGTCTTGCGTCAGATATGTGCATATTCTGGAAATGTTCTTTAGGTGTATGTAACATGATTTAGATATAGAGTTGATGTGGGGAATAAACGACAGTTGTGAATCAAGGATTACACCTAGGCAACAAGCTTGCGGGGTGGGATTTATATTCATGTTATCAACAGAAATAGAAATGTCAGACAGGAAGCTTCTGTTTTTGGGTGGGAATATTATTAACTCAGTTTTTGAAAGATTGAGTTTGAGTTGGCGAGAAGACATCCAAGATGAAATGGCAGAAAGACAGTCAGTAATGCGAGACAACACAGATGGTGAAAGATCAGGAGAGGATAGATAAATTTGTGTATCATCCGCATAGAGTTGATACTGAAATCCAAAGGAGCTTATTAGTTTTCCAAGAGAAGTGGTGTAGATAGAGAATAGCAGAGGACCTAGGACTGAGCCTTTGGGAACTCCAACTGATAGGTGTTAGGAACCCCTCCAGCCGACACAACATAGCCCGGAGTCTACTCTGCCAGTCAGGTGTTCACTGGAGCCCCTGATGGTGGGGACAGACTGGGCTGCAGACTGACAGAGGGTCGTGAAGTGTGCACCGGCTGGGGAGAACCCAGGCAAGCGGAGTGGAATCCAAGCAGAGGTCAGGGGCCGGCAGCAGACAACAGTACGAATATACAAGCTGAGGTCAGGGGTCACGAGCAGACAGGAAGGTCGGTATTCAAGCCAGAGGTCAGGGTCACGAGATTCACAAGCAAAGTCCAAATCTAAGCTAAGGGTCATACACGGGTAACAGTCCAACAGGTTTTCACCAATTTCAGGCAGCAGCAGAAACAGGAGCAGATTAAGCAGACAGGAACTGGACGCTATAACCGGCAGGGAGGCTAAGCCCTCCCTTCCTTATATACAGAGTTTGGCCATTCAGGGCTTAGCCCTGAAATACATCCCAGGTGCGCTACCCAGCTAAATTAGCCCGCAGGCTACACTAGCGCATGCGCCCGGCTGCCTCACTTGCCGGGGCGCATCGATTGTTATACACGGCGTCCGGCCGTTGCCTTGGCAACGGTCGGGCCCGAGAAACCGGAAGTGGCGCCCCGGTCGTCATGGGGACGGCCGGGACGTTCACTGACACCGGAAGTGAGTCGCGGCGGTGCCCAAGGCCGCCTCGGCTCCTGACAATAGGAAGCGGAGCAAAGGTGGATCCAGAGAAATTAACACTGAAAGAGCGATTAGATAGGTAGGATGAGAACCAGGATAGGACAGTGCCTTCAAGACCTAGGGATTGTAGCGTTTGTATGAGGAGAGAGTGGTCAACAGTGTCAAATGCAGCAGAGAGATCCAGGAGAATTAGAAGAGAGTATTGGTTATTATTTTTTGCTGTGATCAAATCATTGACAACTTTGGTCAGCGCAGTCTCTGTGGAGTGTTGAGAGCGAAAGCCTGACTGAAGAGGAGCCTGACTGAAGAGGATCCAATAGGTTGTTTGCTGTAAGAAAGTGTGTGAGGCGGGAGTAGGCAATTCTCTCGAGAAGCTTGGAGGGGCATGGGAGCTGGGAGATGGGGCAGTAATTTATGAGAGAGTTAGGGTCAGAATTCTGTTTTTTTTAAATGGGAGTAATCACTGCATGCTTGAAAAGTGCTGGAAAAATACTAGTAGAAAGAGATAGATTACAGATTTTAGTTAGAGGGGGAATGAGTACAGGAGACAGGGACATACCAATTTGAGAGGGAATTGGATCAAGAGGACAGGAGGAAGAGTAGGAAGATGAGAAGAGAGTAGAAACTTCCTCTTCATTTGTGGGATCAAATGAAGAGAGAGTGTCAGAGGGTGCTACAAAGGAATTGAGCAGATTGCTTGTCAAGGGAGATACCATTTCAAGCCTGATCTTATCAATTTTGTCCTTGAAATAGGAAGCAAGATCCTGTGCACTGATGTTAGTTGGAGGATTTGGGGCAGGAGGATTCAGAAGAGAGTTAAATGTGTTAAAGAGGCGTTTGGGGTTAGAAGCCTGAGCATAGATGAGAGATCGGTAGAATGCTTGTTTAGCAATGTCCAGAGCATTTCTGTAGGAGTGGTAGATATCAGTATATGTTATGAAATCATTAGAGGCACAAGATGTACGCCAGTGACGTTCTGCTTTACGAGAAAGTTTTTGTAGAGTTCGTGTTACTGTAGTGTTCCACGGTTGGCAACGAATTCTACGGGAAATATGTAGTGTCGCTGGAGCCACTTGATCCAGGGCAATTGCTAGGGTTTGATGAAAATGGGGTACTGCCCGATCAGGGGAGGAGAATGTAGAAATTGGGGAGAAAAGGTGTTGGAGAGAGGTGGAAAACTGTTGAAAATCAATAGAGTTGATATTCCTGCGGGTACGAGGAGGCTTGGAAGAGTTTGACACTAGGGAGGGTAAAGAACTGGGGGTGAGCAAGTATCTAATAAGGTGATGATCCGAGAGGGGGAAAGGAGTGTTAAGGAAATCAGAAACTGAGCATAGTCTAGAGAAAACAAGATCAAGACAGTGGCTATCCTGATGAGTAGCGGATTCAATCCACTGGGAGAGGTCAAGTGTGGAGGTTAGAGAGAGTAGTTTGGAAGCAGCATTGGAACGTGGATTAGAAATAGGGATGTTGAAATCACCCATGATGATGGTGGGGATATCAGTAGATAAGAAGTGAGGGAGCCATGCAGAGAAGTGTTCAAGAAATTGATGGTGTGGACCAGGGGGGGCGATAGATGACAGCAACATGCATAGAGAATGGGTTAAAAATCCTAACAGCATGTACTTCAAAAGATGTGAATGTGAGTGATGGGACACTTGGTATAACTGTGAATGTGCACTGTGGGGAGAGAAGTAGTCCAACCCCCCCTCCTTGTCTGCCTCCTGGTCTGTGGGTGTGGGTGAGATGGAGGCCACCATGTGAAAGGGCTGCAGGTGAGGCAGTGTCTGAATGCGTGAGCCATGTTTCTGTTATTGCCAGAAGGTTTAGGGTTGTTTAAGAGGAAGAGATCATGTACGGAGGTAAGTTTGTTACAAACAGAGCGTGCATTCCAAAGGGCACATTTAAAGGACTTTGCAAGAGAGAGGAGACAGGTTATGTGTTTGAGGTTTGCCAGATTTCTGTAGTGTTCAGATATATGTGTGTGGGAGAAGTGAGGGGGACCTGGATTAGGTGATATATCACCAGCTAATAGAAGAAGGAAGGAAGAAAGGTAGGTAAGATGTGTGTCCTTTTAGTTTCTGGCGGCAGGGTGAGGCTGTTAAAGTTATTGAATTTAAATAGGAAAAGAGTTCATGAGTGTTCACTAGAGGTGAGTGAAGTAATGAAGGGGCAATGTGGACAGAGGTGTGTGTTGCAGGATGGGTGAGGGATGATATAGTCCTAAAGATAATGCCATGAAAAGAGATAAAGAAAAATATTTTGGCAAGCATTGGGACTATTAGTCAAATAGCAAAAATGAGGAATTAAATGAATTGCCTAATTGCAATGTCCAGTGTAATCAGATAAGTAGTGCAGAGCTAGGATGCAGCAAATGTAGTGTATTCCTGGATGTCTGGATAGTATAACGTAATGATGTGGGGAGCCATGTGGGGGAGTGGGTGGAAGTGTTGAATGGAGAGTAATAAAGAGCAGGTAATTGAATAGCTGAGATTTTGCAGAATCATGGGAGAGGAGAGTGGTTGAAAGACAGTATAATTTCTTCTTACTTGTGATGGTAAACAAAGCTTAAATAAAATTGAAGTACAGTGCTGAGATAGGGGACTGAAATAACTGTAGCATGGGTAATGAGTGGTTGAGCAAGTAGTACAGCAGTCTGATTAAACAGAGTGGATTTTGCATTGAAAGCAGACTGATAAATAAAACAAACTTTCATGAGATGAGAGGAAAATGAGATCAGAGTCCAAAGCAGTCCTCATGTTGCATGTAGCTTGTAGCCAGGGAGAGTTGAAAACATCAGAGGTGGAATATGGAGTTTCAGGTGAATACTGACAGTTGTCCTTGTGAAGCTGTGTTAATAGGCAGAAAGTTCTTCTCCTGTTTCCTCCTGTTCAACTCCGGTATAACTCCGAATTATGCTGTTTAAATTTTTTGTTTCACACTTGTATCTATACACACTTAGAACTATACACACTAACTATACAGCCATCACTGGCTTTGCAGCCATTCTACTTTGAATATATCTGAGCCACAGTGAGCACCCGCTATCAGCCATCTCTTAAATTATCGGATACACTCGGGACATTTATTTACCAGAACACATCAGTAATGGGATGGAAATGCTGTACTCCGCCTAGTTTACATTTTTATGAATGTCACATTCACATGCAGATAAGAATATCTGATAGGTGTTTGGGGGATGAATCTCTGTACTGTGTATTAAACTGCATACCATTGATTTACCTCTTTATTGCACCAAACCTCTTTACTTGTTAACTTAACACCTAAAACCTTATCTATAATATAATCACACTGACAACAACTTGATTTTGGTAAAAAAACAGGTCCCAGTTTTTTAAATAATAAAAGTATGGTGGCGGCGAGAGCAATCAGCCCGGGCTTACAAGGACATGCCCCCATAAAGCAGGATGAGGGGTCCCCCACACAAAGGGACCAAGGGCCAGGTTGCTTCGAAGGGGTTGTGACATGCGGCCAATCAGCGATACCATCGTGTGAATTAGCCGCTCATTGAAACATCTCCACATTACTTTAGTCTTAGAAGACAATACATTACATTGTCAATTAATTACATTTTCTTCTGTTACCAGGTGACCAAACAAACTCTGGTAGCAGCCCCATCACGGTAGTCCCATTGTCTCTTTGGACCTCTGTCTCTCAAGCTGACCGCGTTAGCCTGCATAGCTGTCCAGGAAGATGAGGGGGTCGGGCGAGTGGAGAGTGTCGCAGGCCCCTCTGCAAAACCACAACAAACAGAATCAGGTAATTACCCTTATTGTGTACAATATAGAATATAACACCACTAGACTTGTGTATATTCCTGTACCATTGTTCACTCTCTACCCTTGTTTTCTTTTCCAGGATTAAATGGATAACTCCAAATCAATTTGATTTAAGATATTTTATTCACTTTTTCTTAGATGCGGAGCCACGACCCACTGTGAGTGACCAGTCAGAGGAGCAGGAGGAGGAGCTGTGAGAGATCCCGCCCTCCTCACCGCCTGCTGGTCCTGCACATTGTCCATCTGTGCGGTCACTGGAAGCAATAGATAAATGGGACAAGACCACCAAAGAGCTCCTAATAACCATCAATCGCAGCCTTCGGTAGAAGAAGCACCAGGAAGGAGTGCCAATTAGCACGGAGAAGAAGGGCCTGATGGAGAGCATTTTGAACGCTATAAATGGGTTTGGCCAATCCCTGCAGCCATACTGAATCGGCTGCTCGCCGTGGCTCCAGAACCTTCCCCCACATGTGACCCCAGTGAGCCTGAGCCTAAGGAAGCAGAGGACTCAGGACCTGGCTCTGCTCCTACAGCCCCCAGCTGAAATAACAGCAACATATTGTAAAAAATATATAAAAATTATAAACTGCATAACCTGGATGTGTTTCACTCTCTTAACCATAACCTCCTAATGACATATACAAGCTTACTTAACTTATCTAACAATAAAGACACTGAGACATATGAAAGTGGCTAAAGAAGGTCACAATTTATTAATTATTAAATAAATGGCGGTGAAAGTGAACCGTGAGACAGCTAAATCAAACTAATATTTGGAACCAAGCGTGGATGGCTGACTCCACGTACCCGGGACACATCCTTAACTGCCTGGCCAATGCTAATTCTGACGTCAGAGTGACTAAGCCCCCTCCCGACTACGCAATGGCCGCCCTCAGATGCGGGCCAAGGGATCCTCATCAAAAAGGACCGCGTCACGTTCCTGGATGGGGATAGCACCTGTGGTCAAACAGCGATAACGCTGTAACGATCAGCCACTGCCCACAGTGACTTCCTACCAACTGTGCCTGCTCTGTGATGTGGGGAGGAACCAAATTAAAACTCATACGCCACGGAAGCAGGGAGGTCAATAAAGGGCATGGGTGGGTGGGATCTCGAGCAGTAAATGAGAAAGGACATGTGAAATGCTAGGACTTATATAGACAGATCTCCAGGCACTCCCCATCCTTCTTCACTGGTTGGCCTGGGATGTGGCATCTTACTTGCAGGTAAGGTTAACCTCACTTACTGCCACATATATATGCGTCTAAGTGCTTTCGTCCATATGAGAGTACAGGTTGTTCATAGTCATGATGGGCAACATGTTCAGATGAGTAGATAAAATATATTCTGCATAGTGAAACGTGTGTTGAGTCCATTGTGAATTTTTTTTGCTAAAGAATCTGCTATAAACACATCGCAGCCACATTCTCCTGCAGCGTGTATACATCATGGACTAAAAGTATCATTCCAAATTTCAATGGTTTAGGCCATCAATTACTATATATTTAGATTATACTTACAGCTGAAGTGTTGCTGAATCACATAATAATAGTCCGTTTCTGCAAGAAGCTCCTATATGTCAGGAAAAGGAGACAGAACATTTCTTTTTTTAAAAAAAGTAGTAATAAAAATGATATTAATTAAAAATAACATAGAAAACATTTAGCATAATATATAAATCATATGAAGCCAAAGTACCACTGACACATGCGGGATGGATACCATCTACATGTAGGAGCAGAAATCAACATTCGGCAGATCAGGCAATGTTTTTCCAGTCTTCAAATGTCCAGTTTTGGTGAGCCTGTGCCGCTGTAGTCCATAGTTTCCTGACGTGTTTGGCCCCCTCCAGACCTTTAGTCACACCCCTCTCCCGGACTACACTTGCCGAAAGTAGGCAAGTATGCTGTAATCTGTGATGTAACTGCATTATAACATTGATGTTTTGCTAAACTGCATTATTACAGGTGTAATACGCAGCTTACTGTGTTTTGCCCTCCAAGATCCACATTATTTTCTGGGTAGAAAATATACTGAAAAGTTAATGTCCTCTGAATATTTTTATAAATACTCCCATCCTCTCGCTGGTCAATTTCTTGCCCATTTCTTTTCCAATTCTTGGTCCCTGTCCTGATATAATGACATTTATTAAAGATTGGGGGGTACATAGGGGGAGGCAAACTGGGGCAGCTGTCGCAGGCAGCAATATTTAGGGGGCAATAGAACAAAAACTATTATTATTTTCAAAATGCCAACTTTCTTGGTGCAGATATAAAATATAAATGGTATTTACTTTGGTAGCTCTAATAATCTAATAATGCTTAAAATTAAAATATTTGTCTTTTATAATGTACACAAATCATATACAAATGTTTATGGTAGATGTCTTTCTTAACATTAATGAATTAATTTAACACAGGGAACCGCAGTTGGGGGCAGACTATTCTGTAGCAGGTGAAATGGGTGTCGGATGTTTTGTGAAAATGTGAATTAGTTAAATATACTATATTTTAGTTTCCAGCCATCACCTCTTGATTTACAATGGGCAAATTGAAGATTCGGCGGCACAAATGCAGCTCTGGAACCGCAGTGGTTTTTACAGCTGCAGTCTCAGTTAATGTTATAGGTTTGCAGGGCAGAATGGTCACAGTTATAGAGGAATTGACATCTGCACACAACGGGGAGGCGTTTGGTGGAGTCAGGGCGTTCGGTTCCTGGCGCGTCACAGAGTAGGTACACCGATGCACCTCATTTTGCAGAGCAGCGCATGAACGAGATTTGAAATGATTGTAATGAGGTGTGTCCCTTGCCAGGTGCGGCTTTTCCCACTCTGCAAATGAATTTTAATTTTACACCAGCTCAGAACTGGGAGTACTCAGCCGTCCGCACTAGTATTCGGAACTTAAACTAGCCCCCTAGTTGGAGCAAGAGATACATCAGTAAACCAGCGTACTTCTGTGTGCACCTGAGTTTGTCTTGGACATGACTGTACGAGAACACCCTTACTGTATATTGCCTACGTGTGTTCGCCCATTCCCCACCCTGTTCACTCCCCTAAATCGGTGGCTGTAGTAAGTGTCTTTGCACTCATAGGTGACTTGGACGTGGCTGTGTTCAATTGCGTACCGTCCGGGTCTGGGCAAGCGCAGGGTATTTTCTGCTGACAATAGCACCCATTTGCGGGATACGTTCCTTAATGACTCAAACCTAAGGTGTGCATTGAACGAGGCATCTGATTGGACCTGAATCACAGCTATCAATTTAGATGCTTCATTTTTATCCACATTACTGACCATAGGAGATGGAATACCCTGGACAACTGCATTCCTCTGTACTGAAAACAGTCTTCCTTCCCAAGCTTCACTTTCACAACCCAAGTCCCCTGGAATCTGCCATAATCCACAGACTAGACTAGCTTTAGAGAGTCGCAGACATATGCTCACATTGAAACAGTGTAATAGTCACAAACAGTCTGGGGTATCTGCAGTATGCATGACCAGTATCCTTGAAGAAGAAGGGCAAGTGCAGCATTTGGAGGGGGGATTTGAAATGTAAATGGTGTCGTAAAATGATCACAGGGGAAAACACATGATATTAATTTTTCCTATTTTGCCATCTCTTTTTGGCTATTAAAAGTATTTACCACTTTGAGATTTTTACACATTTTACTTTCTAACATCATAGAATCATAATGGATTTATCCCAGAACCCCTCCCACTGATAAAAACATAACAGTCCACAATGCCAAAACAAAATAGCTAAACATTTTTCTTAAGTAATTACAAATATAAAACAGACAACGATTGCTTGAGCATTTTGCCCAAGTAAACCCTGCTGTAATTAGTTGTCTTCAGAGGTCACATAAGTAATTGGATCCCACCTGTGTACAATTAGTGTTTCACGTAATCTGAAAATAAACACACGTGTCTGTGAGAGGTCCTACAGTTGGTCAAAGCTTCATCATGAAGTTCAAAGAAAATTCAAATAGAACATGTTAATGATCAGCACTGGTCAGAAGAAGGTTATAATGAGATTTCCAAACTGTTTACCATCCCCCAGAGCACTATCACATCCATCATAAAGAAATTAAGATAATGTGGCACAGCTGTGAATTTGTCTAGAACAAAACTGAATATCCCTCCGAGAAGGGCACTTGTCAGGGTACCCACCAAGAGGAGCCTGGCAGCTCTGTCAGTTTAGATTTCCATTGCAGAGTTGATAGAAACTATCCATAGGACAACAGTAGCTTGGCTACATGAAATCTTGCCTAGAATTTGTCTGAAAGCATGGGGAAGATCTTTATACCAAGTGGAGAAAGATTATCTGTCCTGATGAGACCAAGATTGAACGTTTGGCTTCAATGCCAGGCAGAAATCTAACGCAGCACGTGATTCCAAAAGAACGATCCCTACATTGAATCATGCTGGTGGTATAATGTTATGGGATTTTTCCTCTGCATCAAGGACTGGAAAACTTGATAAAATCGAGGGCAAATTGAGTGGACTAAGATGTAGCCAAATCTTGCAGGAAAACCTGCTGCAATCAACAGCCGGTCAGTGAGCCGAAGCGTACAGCAAATGCCACATTGGAGTGGCTTAAATACCAAGCAAATCATTGATCCAGAGTAGCCCGGTCAAAGCTAAGTCACATTCCCAATCTGTGGAATGGTTTGAAAATTTCCCACCAAGGGTCCTCTTGTAACTGAAAATGACAAAGCAGAATTGGCGAAAATTGCAGTTTCTTGGTGTGCAAAGCAGGTAGAAGATTGCCCAAATATACTCACGGCTTTAATTCCTGCTAAATGAGTTTCTACCAAGTATAAAAATAAGGGTGTGAATATATATGCAACCAGTCATTTTTTTTTTGCAATTATTTAAACTAAAGCTTTAGAGATGTATTTTATATTTGTCAAATGTATTTAGATTGGTGTTAAGAATTACCATATAAATTCATTTTGATTACATAATATAAGAGAAGAAAATAAAATAAAATGGGAAGAGTGGGGGAGGGGTGAACACTTTTATATAACACTGTATATAACAGACACACATGGATGGTATATATGGATCCTGATTAGTATAATTTACAAACAACATTATAAAATAAATATACAATTTTCACTCTGCATCTTTTGAACAATGTTTCATGATTTGGGGGGATTTCGATCATCTGTAATAACTCCCCAATGAAGAGCAATTACCGGCACAGACTTGCTAAAGCTCCTAGCAATAAAACGAGTTCGAAATGTTCTTCTTCCACCTCAACTCTCATAGTGCATCGATTTCTGGCCGCAGGAAACGTATAAATGATGTGACAGTAAAAGCTACTTAAATAGAGAAGGTTGGTTCTCCCAGGTTTTGTAAGTTACTCAGTATTGTTTAATCGGAAACATATGAAAAAGGATCGACGCTTGATGTTCCCCTTTGGAAAGTAGCATGGGTGAAAGAAAACACCTCTTCTCTGGTCAACCACGTTATTAAGTACAGTCCATCGTTATACAGCGATCTACCTTACAATGAAAGCACTGGCTAAACATACACTAGGAGGTCTTGATGAAGTTTGATTTCACATGATTGCCCTTTTGTGCATATAATTTACATTAAAAGTCTTATGCCTGATACCTTAACCTCTTTTACCTTCTTCATATTATTCACTATAACCTTAAAGTAACGACATGAGACTTGAAATAGGGCACAAATAAATGATTTATTTAAATATGGTGGAGGTGAATAAAGCAGTCAGACCGACGTGTGCCAGGCAAAACCCAACTGTCCTAGGAACTCCTTAGGACTACTCACTGGGGAACAACCAAACCCCTGGGTTCAAGTGGGGGACCAACCAATCAAACCCCGGGCGCACATATCTACCTGGACGGGGCACCACGTCCCAATTCTACCGAACCCGCCCCTCCTCTGGGCTATAATGAAAGCAACCACAGGGCAACCCACAGGGGCGGTACCTGAAACCGAGACTAATAGCCGATTCACTCGAAGAGAGGCGGGTTCACCATGCCCAATACCGTAATGTGCGCCCAAACAACCACTGGCCGTCGACTGAACTGCTTTTCCGGCAATACTCAATCCATCTTCGCTGACAACCATGCCTGCCTCCAACGCTGATATCCATCGTAACAGAATCTAACCGACTCCTTTGTCTCTCAGCAACGAAAACAGGGAGGGTGGGTGGGCAACGTCCATATCTGCCAAGACTGAGCAAAACTCCGCCCATCCAACTTATAGCCCTATACCCCTCCCCTATGACACCGGATGGGCGTACCACAGAGTTAACTGTTAACACTCCGGAGAATAACTCAGTTAAAGATACAGCAAAGCTTTTATTATCCTTCGCTCCTATGCAGATCTCAGTTCTTATAAAAGTCTTATGCCTGATACCTTAACCTCTTTTACCTTCTTCATATTATTCACTATAACCTTAAAGTAACGACATGAGACTTGAAATAGGGCACAAATAAATGATTTATTTAAATATGGTGGAGGTGAATAAAGCAGTCAGACCGACGTGTGCCAGGCAAAACCCAACTGTCCTAGGAACTCCTTAGGACTACTCACTGGGGAACAACCAAACCCCTGGGTTCAAGTGGGGGACCAACCAATCAAACCCCGGGCGCACATATCTACCTGGACGGGGCACCACGTCCCAATTCTACCGAACCCGCCCCTCCTCTGGGCTATAATGAAAGCAACCACAGGGCAACCCACAGGGGCGGTACCTGAAACCGAGACTAATAGCCGATTCACTCGAAGAGAGGCGGGTTCACCATGCCCAATACCGTAATGTGCGCCCAAACAACCACTGGCCGTCGACTGAACTGCTTTTCCGGCCACGCCCGGATCCCTAGGAGCCGCGGCCCGCCACCATACCAAATCCCTCCGATGCTAAAAACTCATAAATATCTCAAACAAAAATAACCATGTCCTCTTCACTCAAATGCACTCCGACGTCCTTATATAGCGAGGGGCTCAAACCGCAAACCACCTAAGGAGCTTGAAAACGTGCAACAACGGAATTAACCTTCCTCCTCACTTCATCTGCTACACATCCATGAGGAAATGAACGCCAAATCCTCCTCGCACAATATCTGACCAGCAAATGACCGGGGCAGGCCAAGAGGCATGTATCCAATTCAAATCCTCTTGAATATGTAATATCAAATCAATCGACTTGCTACCATCTATGTCATTTCCTCCTAGATGTATCACCAGCACATGGGGAAACCTTTGACTAGCCACAGTACCCCTGAGGAGCTTCCGAAACCTAGGCCAACTGAAACCTCTACGACCTATCCACTGAACCACCACTGACCCCGCAAACAGAGAAATATCCCTAGCTGCCCTGTGCCAACCAGCCCCATGAATATGAGTGTCCCAGCAGCCCGATCCGCAGTGGGGTCCAAAGGTCTGTAAGGTAGGAGAAAAACAAAATATTAGCACCACAGCAAGGTAAATATGCATACCAGCAAGAAGAACGGGAACTCCGAGGAGCACCCTGAAATTGAAAATTTTTGAAAAGAAAATCAAGACGACCAGAACAGAACATCAAAGACACCCAGCACAAACAAGAACACAAACTCGCAAGATTGCAGTACTCACCAGACAAAAGAGGAAACAAAGGGATTGAGCGGAAGCACAGACGAAGGTAAACCATAAAACCCAGTGGGAAAAAAAAATGGAGAAATCCCTTCGCGCCCGACCTCCAAAGGCCCAAGCAGTCTAAAACCTGTGCCACCGCAGCAGAAAATAGAAGTTAGAAGAGATTAGGAAAGAAGAGCAGGACGTACATTTAAGTCCCTTCGCGCCCCTGCCTCCAAAGGCAACCAGCAAAACATAAGGGACTGCCGCGCCATAGGAGACTGTATTGCAAAATTGAATATTAGTTTAACCACATGCTCCGGCTATAGTGCCATACCAATCACAATCAAAAAGAGTCCTCATTCAAAGGATTAATGCCACCACTTAAGCTGGAACTGTAAGGCCAAAACCAGGCTACTTACACTGTGCCCTCGCAGGCCCAGGATTAACCCCATAACAATAATCAGTGTCTCCTCTGAAGACCACAAGGAAGATTCTTGTCTAATTCCTATAGCCCAGAAGCGCCAACTCAAAAAACCCACTTCCATCAAGACTAGGGTCCCTACCCAGATCCATAACTATCATCAGGAAGGTCCTCCATGCTGCAAGGCATACCGTCTGTCCCAAAGGGCATGAAAGAAAGTGTGCATCAAACCCCCTTCACCAACTTGACTTACCCGTGTTCAGTAACCGCAGATGGGTAAATTTGCCTTGGAGAGATTGACAATAAATGGATCCACTTGACCCACCCCTGAAAACGTATATAACTATGCATCATGGGGAAGTAAACCATTGAAGTAGTAAGGCTGCCACAATGGGGCATAGGCCCCCCTGCATCCCCCTTCCTGTAGGAGGGCAAAGACAACAGTGTCACTTAACAGTGACTACTTCCAACTATCGTCAGCTCATGGGCCCGATCGAATTAACAACTGGCCAAATGCAACAACTGTCCCAGGGTCGCTTAATCTCATACATAATGAAATACAATGAGAGTACAGCCCCATTGTGTTTAACTATTGCTGATAGCCAATAGGTCACCTGTAAGCAACTATCCAAATGCCCTGTACCTTACAAACTAAGTCTAAACCCTACCAGTTTTGTCCTGGACGCTCTGTAAAACCCGCAGCTTCATAAGAGGGATATTGTTTGCCCACGTGACCCAGCAGTGCCATGAATCCCCTACGTATCTGCATCATCCTACCTTACATGCATCCGAATCTGGACAACATACCTGCATCCTGACTCTGCATAAGTATCTGTATCCAACCAACATATCTGTATCATCATACCATACATATATCTGTAACAGGTCAACATACCCGCATCATAACTCGCTTATGTATCTGAATCCGATCAACAAATCTGTATCATGTCTCTGCCTATGTATCTGAATCCGAACAACATATCCGTATCATGATACCTGACATGTAACCATTCAACAAATCTATATCACGTCCTTACCTACGTATCTGTACCTGATCCCCAAATCTGTATCCTGTCTCTGCACCACAAATCTGTATCACGTCTCAGCATATGTATCTGTATCCAATCCACAAATCTGTAGCACGTCTCTGCACAACAAATCTGCAGCACGTCTCTGCACAACAAATCTGCAGCACGTCTCTGCACAACAAATCTGCAGCACGTCTCTGCACAACAAATCTGCAGCACGTCTCTGCACAACAAATCTGCAGCACGTCTCTGCACAACAAATCTGCAGCACGTCTCTGCACAACAAATCTGCAGCACGTCTCTGCACAACAAATCTGCAGCACGTCTCCGCACAACAAATCTGCAGCACGTCTCCGCACAACAAATCTGCAGCACGTCTCCGCACAACAAATCTGCAGCACGTCTCCGCACAACAAATCTGCAGCACGTCTCCGCACAACAAATCTGCAGCACGTCTCCGCACAACAAATCTGCAGCACGTCTCCGCACAACAAATCTGCAGCACGTCTCCGCACAACAAATCTGCAGCACGTCTCCGCACAACAAATCTGCAGCACGTCTCCGCACAACAAATCTGCAGCACGTCTCTGCACAACAAATCTGCAGCACATCTCTGCGTATGTATCTGTATCCGATCCACAAATCTGTAGCACGTCTCTGCACAACAAATCTCTAGCACGTCTCTGCACAACAAATCTCTAGCACGTCTCTGCATATGTATCTGTATCCGGTCAACAAATCGGTATCATGTCTCTGCATATGTATCAGTGTCCGACCAAACCAATCTGTATCATGGGTCAGCATATGTATTTGTATCCGTACATGCATCTTCCTCAATACTAACCATTCCCTCTTGAGAATATAGTTCTTAATAGACTAACTTGCGCCCCCAACATTCATTACACATCGTAAGCTTCAGAGGGTTACACCACAATGCGCAAATTATATATTAATTCCAGGCAGGAAACCCCAGTGCATTCAAGACTGCATGTGTAGTAATCAGTTTTACCACATGGACAATACATGAAGCCTTTGCTAATATTTAGTTGGAACAAATCATAATCTATATGGGACCACATATTTGATATACCCATTTTTCCCATACCAGGCTGCGTGATCCTAAACCTAAGAAGGCTCATGTTATAGATTCTGAGGACCACATCAGTAGACCCGCATTTCTACATGTGTTCATTCCTCTCCCCTATGCCCTGAGTCTCCCGTCTATAGTTTTCCTATAGATAAGCATATATACAGACTATTGTGTAACCTAAATCTGAGTGGTGCTGCCCTTCCCACCTTGCAGCAGATGCAGGTTTGTTCCCCTGTGTAAGAAGTGTAATCAGCACGCCCAGGCCCGCACACATATACATTAATATGCCATAGAACTCTTGACACGCCCGGATAATATCCTGCCAGTGAAGCCGGAGAAAAAAATTAGCTCGGGCGGATAGCACCGTGGCCCTTATGGTGATATATCGGATGACACCATTCTTAATAGAGGATAACCCGTTACCCTGAGGACCCCAAAAACATAGCCACTTGCTCGCCCGCAAAATTGCCCAAATAGCAATGGCCCAGGTTGGCACAAGACACCCGTATGGGCCCCGCCCGTAGAGTATCTCGAATAATGTAATCCTACGCACCTGCAAGAACCATCCCACATCTTACCTCATAAGGGAGCCCTGAGGAAACCCGGGTTGGTACTAACAACCATCAACTGAATGATATAGGTACAATTCTAATGTAATAACTACTAGTCCCAAGAAAAATTTGCCCTTAACACCTTGTACATAATAACTCTGCACTCACCGTGTCAACTGCGAGAATAGAGGACTTACTAAGGACACACCCCAGACCAGACCTGTAAATTATGTTGCCCAGCCGGTAACTCTTCCGTTGTACTGTCTTTCCTTACCACAGATCCCATC
Organism: Mixophyes fleayi; assembly: GCF_038048845.1. NCBI lineage: Eukaryota > Metazoa > Chordata > Amphibia > Anura > Limnodynastidae > Mixophyes > Mixophyes fleayi. The sequence continues at coordinate 117,313,084 of NC_134404.1, forward strand.
CAATATGAACTGCATCTGCACCAGGACAAATGAAGCGTAAGAAAAATGCATACCTAAACAGATATACTCACCGCATTTCGAGATGTGCCAGATACCAACATATACATCACAATTATATCATGGACAGTCCACCTTCAACCAACACATAAAATTTCATAGAAGTTTCTGCAGGCGTTCTGCCACCCCGCTTGCCAATCCTGTCTCCCAGGCAGTAATGAGCATTCCCTTGACACCATCCTTTATGGGCAAGTCCCTACATGTAATATAAGCCCTAGGCCCATGTAATTTGTTATATGGTAATGAGCCCAGTAAAGGTTACAAATCAGGGGCCCCGCCACTGCCAGCATCAAGCAGAGGGGTAAACCGTCATCAGCAATTTACCCTGTGGTCGGGGGTGGGGAATGTTGGCAGAAAACTGACGGGCCCTGCATGAAAGCTGTGGGAAAAAAATACCCCTTTCCCCTCCTGCAGGTAGTTGGCGCACTTTTTCAAAGCCCTATAACTATTTGCAAATCAGTATCCCCTGTTACATGCCATACGCGGGTACAGCATGTAATTAGCATCCCAATGCATGAAAACTATAAGGCACCATCTAAAGCACTGGCCCTGAAAATAAACCCCCTTTTATTTTTATATATATATTGACCTTTGAAGAGAATGCATATAACAGCTAACATGTCCCCTTATTGCCTTGCTATGGGACTGTCTGGACAGACAAATAATATGTGACAAAATGATACAAAACTACCTCATGTGTAAGCAGAAGTTTTGCACACTGAATATGTCTGTGAAGCATGCTGATGGGGGAAGGGAATCCCTGCTAAACAATGAGAAAGGCAGATATCTCCTAACATCTTCATATACAGCAATTACCAAACATGAATTGTATAACCCCAGCCCACATACCCTTACTGGCCGGGGGATGGGGGGAGCACAGAGGAAAATGATGCAATACAAAATAGCTGCAGGAAACAACCAACTTGGAAATACCACAGCTATAATAACTATACAGACATACTAGTATACTTAGCTCTGTGCTACTGCAGCCTGAAATACTAAATCAAGGGGGGGAAAGTACCATCTAGTGTGAAAATTCTAAGGGAGGGAAGCCACATTGAAAGGGGACTAGCAAGTACACTGATGTGGAACTAAACAGGGAGGAAAACAGTAAAAGACAGGAAAGGTATAGGATAAGGGAAAAAACCCAAATATACTAAAAGGGGAAAGCCACAGGATGAGAAATAAATGAAAAATACAGCAGGCAGGGACATGCTTAGATGATACTCCCTGAACGTCCATATCTGCCAAGACTGAGCAAAACTCCGCCCATCCAACTTATAGCCCTATACCCCTCCCCTATGACACCGGATGGGCGTACCACAGAGTTAACTGTTAACACTCCGGAGAATAGCTCAGTTAAAGATACAGCAAAGCTTTTATTATCCTTCGCTCCCATGCAGATCTCAGTTCTTAATAAAACTGTTCTCTCTGTGCTGTTAGCCATTATGCAATGTGTTATTTTGTTATTATAATTATAACCGGGCTTGTTCACCAAAGGGTTTTTAGCTGACAGGAGTTGAACCCAGTGCGGTTTTCTGCTGCTGCAGCCCATGCATTTCCAGGTTCTACGCGCTGTGCAGTCAGACATGCCCCTCTGCCTACCACCGCTATAACACATTGGTTATTTGAGTTACTGACACCTCCCTGTCAGCTTGAACCATTGCGCACCGTTCTCTGTAAACTCCAGAGGGGATCAGCACTTTCTGAGATGATCAAACCACCCGGTCTGGCATCAACAATCATTCCACGATCAACTTCACTTGGATCACTTTTCTTCCCCATTTTGGTGTTTGGTCTGAACAACAACTCAACCTTTTCAGCCTGTCTGCATGCTTTTATGATTGTGTTGCTGCCACATAATTGGCTGATTAGATATTTGCATTAACGAGCAGGTACACAGGTGCTTCTTGGCCTTTTGGCTAAGAGTAGGTGTACATGCCTGTCACGAACAGCACTCACCTGAGTCTGCGCGATGCAAATGTGACACAGGGTCAACCACAAAGACAACCACCTGGTCTGTCTAAAATGATTAAATACTTCCCTATCTATGCCACACACTAGCTTTGCGATACTAATTACCACCACCAAGGATGTTTCGGATAAGAGCTGACACTCTTATTTAGGAAGCCTTCGGTTCTCCCTAGCATTAATCCCACACAATTTACTTTAATCAGAGTTCACTTAAAACCACAAGGTTTGCACAGTTTCAATTAGGTAGCGTCTGGACCAAACTGTCACGTGAATTCATAAGAACACAGAGACTAGAACTTATTAAGTGTAATTTAATATGGAAGATACATCCACAATGCTTAAGATAAAAAGATAATAAAATGACATACAAATATATTGCAATTGTTTCTTATAAAATAAAAAGGATAAAACACAGAATTGATACCTCACTTAGAATCAAGTTTGTGGTGCGGGTAGGAGCAGAACAAATGGGACTTCTCCAATTAAATGACTCCCTCAGAAGAACCAGGAGTTACATTTTCAGTACAGTTTTAAAACCCAGCTACAGGACCCCCCCCCCCCAGCCCCCTTTCCTGTGAGGTTAGAACCAACAGGAGGGAAGAATGCAAATTAGGGTCTTATGACTTTGCTGTTTGAATACCTTTAAGTCAAGTTTTCTTTACACCGTCCTAACTTTGCAACAGTATGGTTTACAAACATGATTTTACCTTCACACACCAGGTCCTAAGTTTCCCTTCATCTGCATACCACACATGCCTCTGGTATGTATGATATTGGAGAAAATGATATGATATTTTCCTGTGATCTTATTCAGCTTGAATCTGTCATTAACATACAACCCAGTCTCTGCAGTCGGCATGTCTGGGGCCTCCCAAACAGGTGTGAGATTTCATTGTCTAGCAAGAGATTTCTTCAAAGGCCTTCACATTTGCGTCCTGCCATACATGGTATAAGGTGCTACCCTTATCTACCACCCCCCCTCTGGGTAGTTTATCATCCACAAAACCCCTTGATCTAATAGCTTCTAAGAGAACCATGTCACACTATCTCTAGGAAGTAATTCACAAACATATAGTGCAGATTTACGCCTAAAAATTAGCTTGCACATGACACCTCCCCGTTCTAGAGGGTGGCAGGGAAATTGTTACCTACAGGACGATTTCCCTGCTCACCTGACACAAGGCTTTCATTCTGACGTGATAATCCATCTGCATTACCATGGTGGCTCCCTTTTCGGTGCTGAACAGTGAAAGTGTATTGCTGGAGGGTCAGACTCCACCGGAGCAACTTCCTATTGTCTCCAGCCACTCTGTGCAACCAGCTGAGAGGGTTGTGATCTGTGATTACCGTAAAGTCCCGTCCATACAGGTAGGACTGCAACTTTTGCAAGGTCCACACTATAGCTAAACTCTCCTTTTTCACAACTGCGTAGGCCACCTCTCTGGGAAGCAGCTTCCGACTAAGGTACAGGATGGGGTGCTCTTCCCCTTGTTGATTCACTTGGCTGAGTACAGCTCCCAGCCCATAGTTGGAGGCATCCGTTTGCACTGTAAACCTCCGGTCAAAATCAGGAGCTTGCAATACTGGGGATTGGGTAAGTGCAGACTTCAATGCGGTGAATGCTTCTTCACAGTCTGGGGTCCAAGTCACCACTTGGGGCAACTTCTTTTTTGTAAGGTCAGTAAGGGGCTTAGCTAAGGAGCTATATTGGGGTACGAATTTTCGGTAATATCCAGCGGTCCCCAAAAAGTACTGCACCTCATTCATACCAATCTGACATTTCTCAGGTTTTATGGTTAAACCCGCCCCCACTATTTTAGCTAGCACACTGCTCAAGTGGATCAAATGTTCTTCCCAGGTCTGACTAAACACAGCAATGTCATCTAGGTAGGCTACAGCATGCCTCTCTTGGCCCTCTAGCAGGCTATCAACGAGTCGCTGGAAGGAGGCAGGGGCATTTTTCATCCCAAAGGGCATGACCAGGAACTCATACAGACCAAACGGGGTGATAAATGCGGACCGCTCCTGAGCCTCAGGCGTCAGAGGGATCTGCCAATAACCCCTACTCAGATCCATAATGGTTACATAGCGAGCATGGGCTAACCGTTCTAGCAATTCATTTATCCTGGGCATGGGATAGGCATCAAACACAGTAGCCTCATTTAACCTCCTATAATCCACACAGAACCGGGTTCCACCACATTTTTTGGGGATCAGCACTACTGGTGCAGCCCAGGAGCTGTGGGACTTCCTAATTACCCCTAGCTCCAACATTTCTTCAATCTCCCTTTTCATATCTGTCTGCACTTCCAGGGAAACTCGATAAGCTGTCTGTCTGAGGGGAGGCTGATCGCCTGTGTTTACATGATGAACAACTAGATGTGTTTGCCCTGGCTTCCCTGTAAAATGATTCTGATAGGGCCTCAATGTCACAAACAGCTGATCTAGCTGTACTTCTGTCAAACTCTCACTACACTGGGTGTCCTCCAATGATCTCCCACTCTTGGCAGAGGCCACTAAGTCTAACAAGGGGTCTGGCTCCTGGTCCTCTTCAGGTAAGCTACATACAGCTAATACAGAGACCCCCCTTTCGTGGTAGGCCTTTATCATGTTCACATGATATACCCTGTGCCTCTTCCGACCCTCATCCCTGGCTACCACATAATTGACATCATTGATGCGTTGAACTATCAAGAAGGGGCCCTCCCACGAGGCCTGTAACTTATTCTGCCGCATAGGAACCAATACCAGAACTTTCTGACCCACTTCAAAGATACGCTCCCTAGCACTGCGGTCATACCATTGCTTCTGCTTAGTCTGGGCAGCCTTCAGATTACTATGCACCATCCCCATTAGGGATTGCATCCTCTCCCTGAACTGCACCACATAGTGGACCACAGAGGTTTCGGGGGTGAATAATTTCCCTTCCCAATCCTCTTTGATCAGATCTAAGGGACCACGCACCCTGCGCCCATACAGGAGTTCAAAGGGGGAGAAGCCAGTGGATTCCTGCGGCACCTCCCTGTACGCAAACAGGAGGTGCGGCAGAAACCTCTCCCAGTCTCTCCCCTGGGACTCCACAAAGGTTCTTAGCATCTGTTTGAGAGTACCATTAAAACGCTCACACAGGCCGTTAGTCTGTGGGTGGTAGGGGCTGGCTATGAGGTGTTCCACGTGCATCTTTTTGCAAAGGCTTTGCATTAAATTAGACATAAACTGTGTGCCCTGATCAGTTAACATTTCCTTGGGGAATCCTACCCTGGAGAAAATGGTTATGAGGGCATCGGCCACCTTGTCAGCCCGTATTGAGGAGAGGGCCACCGCTTCGGGGTACCGTGTGGCATAGTCCACCACAGTGAGAATAAATTGTTTTCCAGAGCTGCTGGGAATGGCAAGGGGTCCTATAATGTCCACAGCTACCCGCTCAAAGGGTTCTGCTATTATTGGCAGGGGCACTAGAGGGGCATGTCCCACATCACCAGGCTTCCCCACCATCTGACAGGCATGACAAGATCGACAATAATTGGCAATATCTTTGCCCGTTTCTGGCCAGTAAAACTTTTGCTTTAAGCGAGACTTAGTTTTCTTTTTGCCTAAATGCCCTGCCAGCGGGACCTCATGAGCTACCCTGAGTAACCCTTCCCGATACATAAGGGGTACCACTAGCCGTTTCTCAATCACCCCCGCCTCAGGTAAATCTCTGGCTACACTTTCCTTATACAACCTTCCCTGTTCCCAAAACACTCTTTCTTTATCAGACTCAGTGGGAGGACTGCCTGCTAGGCACCTCAGTGTTTCCAGTGTAGTGTCAGTCTGCTGTGCTTGTTGAAAAGCCTGGCTTCTCACTTGCTGCTCAGTGTCTGGTGACAAAGGTAAGGCGTCTGTAACTGCAGGTGCTGGAGGGAGGGGGGTTAGAGGGGGAGTTTCTGGGTCAGAGGGACTTTCTACCTCTCTCTCAGGAGTTAATTGTGAGGACCTATCCTTCTCTGCTTGCCTGCGTGTGACCACTGACACTGAGGAAATAGTTACATCCCCTACCTCCATGGATACAGACAGTTTACCTAGATCGGATACAATTGAGCAATCATTTTCTGTCTCACATCCTAGTTTACAGATTTCAGATACAACTGAACAAACATTTTCCCTGTCACATCCTGATACCTGGGAAAAAACATGGTTAAGGTCAGAGTCCACAACATCACTACTAGCAACATAACGAGATAACATCCTGCCTAAATCAGTTCCAAGCAAAACATTGGTAGGAATATTGTCCGATACCCCGACTTCCCTTAGACCTCTTCCAGCACCCCAGTCCAGATAGACCCAGGCCATAGGCACAGCAGGGTGTATTCCTCCCACCCCTTGCACAACAATAGTTTTCCCTGGAATTATATCCGATGACCCCACCAACTCTGAACGCACCAGGGTAACATCAGCACCCGTGTCTCTTAACCCCACAGTTACCTTGTCACCGACAGTGACCGTTTGCAGATTGTCATTCCGGCTCACTTGGGATCCCGCAACACACAGGACAGCTGGAGCAGACCGGGGAGGAGGTGGTTCCACAGTGGAGGCTGTAGATGTCTTTCGGTCTGGACAGGCGGCACTGAGGTGCCCTGTCCTGTTGCAAATAAAACAACGGCGGGTGTCTCCCTGAACAGGCTTGGCCTCCACCCTCCCAAAAGATGAAGAAACAACAGCAGGTGAAGGTGCTCCTCCGGGCCGCTCCCCTTTACAGGCAGACTGTCCTGGCACAAAAGTTCCTCTTTTAACTGCAGGGGCCCGGGTGACAGTGTACTTGTCAGCCAGTCTAGCTGCTTCCGCAGATGATGCAGGGTCCCGATCCACTACCCATTTCTTTACATCAGCTGGGCACAAAGTCAGAAACTGCTCCTGGATCATCAAATCTTGCAGAGCATCAAAGGTGGTGATCTGTAGCCCTCCAACCCACTGTTTGAAGGAAGCACACAGCTGGGCCACAAGTCCTGAATATGTGTCAGAGGCACTGCGTTTTAAATCTCTGAATTTCTGCCTATGCGCCTCTGGGGTGATGTTAAAACGTTGCAACAGGGCACTTTTGATTGCCTCATAATTTCCGTCCATCTCAGGTGGAAGATCTGCAAAGGCCTCTAATGCTTTACCTCGCAAACCAGGGGTTAGATATTGTGCCCACTGATCTTTGGCCAGTCCATACTGTCGGCAAGTCTTTTCAAATCCACGCAAAAAAGTATCCAAATCCCCATCTTTTTCCAATACAGGGAAATTCTCAGGTCGGGGTCTGCTAATACCAGCCTCTCTGGCTTCTGGCTGGCGTTTGAGCTTGGCAAGCTCCAGCTCATATCTCCTCTCTGCCTCTTGCTCGGCAGATTCTCTTTCTGCCTGTCGCTCTGCTTGGCGCTCCGCTGCCTCCATAGCAGCACGCCTCTCCTGACGGTCAGCAGCTTCCTTCTCCTGGAACTGCTGTATGAGTTGCATTTTAGTTGTAATGTCCGCTGGGCCCAAATATTTTAGGGCAGTTTGCAAATAAACGTCCATAGCAGTGTCCACACATGAACCATTAGAATCATCCGAAATTGACAGTCCCTGGTTTTGAGGAATACCCACAGTCAGGTCCACTTCTGAGTTCTGGCTATGCTCTTCCTCGGACACAGCTGTGAGTTGCTGATCCCTCTGCACAAGAGCTTCAATCAATTGCTCCTTGCTTTTGCCACTGGTGGGAATTCCTCCATCCTCACAGTCTGAAATCAGCGCCTCCTTTGTCAAGCGTTTATATGCAGCCGCCATCTCCTCCGCTTAATGCCAAATAAAAAAAAGATAAGAAAAAAAAGAGAAGGGGAGGGAAAGAAACAATTGCTGTATGTCTTATAATGTTTTAAGCATTGAGTTCAGTCTCTGGTGAATTAGTCTGTATTTCCTCTCTCAGGGATCACACACCCTAATTCAATTAAGTTTTTAAAAAATTAAAAATATATCCCACAAGCTTGCCACGAATTTGTCACGAACAGCACTCACCTGAGTCTGCGTGACGCTTATGTGACACAGGGTCAACCTCAAAGACAACCACCTGGTCTGTCTAAAATGATTAAATACTTCCCTATCTATGCCACACACTAGCTTTGCGATACTTATTACCACCACCAAGGTTTGTTCGGATAAGAGCTGACACTCTTATTTAGGAAGCCTTCGGTTCTCCCTAGCATTAATCCAACACAATTTACTTTAATCAGAGTTCACTTAAAACCACAAGGTTTGCACAGTTTCAATTAGGTAGCGTCTGGACCAAACTGTCACGTGAATTCATAAGAACACAGAGACTAGAACTTATTAAGTGTAATTTAATATGGAAGATACATCCACAATGCTTAAGATAAAAAGATAATAAAATGACATACAAATATATTGCAATTGTTTCTTATAAAATAAAAAGGATAAAACACAGAATTGATACCTCACTTAGAATCAAGTTTGTGGTGCCGGGAGGAGCAGAACAAATGGGACTTCTCCAATTAAATGACTCCCTTAGAAGAACCAGGAGTTACATTTTCAGTACAGTTTTAAAACCCAGCTACAGGACCCCCCCCCCCCCCAGCCCCCTTTCCTGTGAGGTTAGAACCAACAGGAGGGAAGAATGCAAATTAGGGTCTTATGACTTTGCTGTTTGAATACCTTTAAGTCAAGTTTTCTTTACACCGTCCTAACTTTGCAACAGTATGGTTTACAAATATGATTTTACCTTCACACACCAGGTCCTAAGTTTCCCTTCATCTGCATACCACACATGCCTCTGGTATGTATGATATTGGAGAAAATGATATGATATTTTCCTGTGATCTTATTCAGCTTGAATCTGTCATTAACATACAACCCAGTCTCTGCAGTCGGCATGTCTGGGGCCTCCCAAACAGGTGTGATATTTCATTGTCTAGCAAGAGATTTCTTCAAAGGCCTTCACATTTGCGTCCTGCCATACATGGTATAAGGTGCTACCCTTATCTACCACCCCCCCTCTGGGTAGTTTATCATCCACAAAACCCCTTGATCTAACAGCTTCTAAGAGAACCATGTCACACTATCTCTAGGAAGTAATTCACAAACATATAGTGCAGAATTACGCCTAAAAATTAGCTTGCACATGACAATGCCCATGGATGCAGTGGGGGCTTAAAGACACCCCCCTGTAGGCGATGGGCCGTCACCTGGTCCTCTGGCCAAGAGGCCGGCTGCCTGGAGCCCGAGTTGCTAGATGCCCAAAAATGCATTGTGGAGAAAGAGGCACCTGTGCACAGAGTAAGGCCCTCTGCACCTTTAATTTTTAGGCAGCACCATTTTTTTCGCCCTAGCCTGTTGGCCGAGTGCAAGCATCATTTTTATATTTCCGTCCGAAAGGCTGGGGCCTTATGGCACTTATTTATTTATTTATTTATTACACTTGGTACCAAGCACTTTTTTGATTATGTGTCTTTGTTTTTGCCACATTTGGTAGGGGTTTGGGTATAGGATCTTATGGGCGACCCTCTTTACCCAAGTCATCTGAGGCTCCCTCCTTTTGGAGGGAGCCTTTTATGTCGGTGATATAAAGGGGCCCTCCCTAGCTTTAGCAAAGGAGGGACTAAAGGTCTCCCTTTTTTTCCCTCTCTGGGGCCTTTTGGCTTCTACGGGATGGGGAGGCACAGGGCCCTTTCCCTTTTGGGAAGGGTCCAAAGTCCCAATTCCCCAGCACAGTTTGCACTGCATCGGGCGATTCCGAGTCATGTACCTCGGAAATAAAAAAAAATAATAATAAAAAAAGAGTAGGGTGGTATTGGTTCACATTATGAGAGGGGGTCTCCATGCTCATTGCCCCCCCCCCCCCCATGCTCTAGTGGGAGCCTGCTTCTAGCTGTAGCGCTGGTTAATGATTGGGGAGAGGAACTTCTTTAAAGAAATGTATATCTATATATTTAATTAGACATTGTAACAATAAATGACAGTATGAAAGAAACAGTACTAGACTCTGGTTCAATGGGTTTATTGCGAGCTCCTGCAGATGGTATGGATCTCCTGTGCGAGCTCCTGAAGATGGTATGGATCTCCTGTGCAAGCTCCTGCAGATGTATGGATCTCCTGTGCGAGCTCCTGCGGATGGTATGGATCTCCTGAGCGAGCTCCTGCAGATGGTATGGATCTCCTGTGCAAGCTCCTGCAGATAGTATGGATCTCCTGTGCGAGCTCCTGCGGATGGTATGGATCTCCTGTGCGAGCTCCTGCAGATGGTATGGATCTCCTGTGCGAGCTCCTGCAGATGGTATGGATCTCCTGTGCGAGCTCCTGCAGATGGTATGGATCTCCTGTGCGAGCTCCTGCAGATGGTATGGATCTCCTATGCTGGTGCAGATGTTTTAGAGGGAGGTGCAGAAAGTATAGGGTGCTGGGTCTTCTACCCGGTTGGTCTGACTCACAGGTCCAGTTCTTACGCCATCTGATACGGTGTAGATGTCCTGCTGCAAGGAAGCAGTGACCAACAGGAGAGGTCGTCACTCTCTGTAGAGATCCATACGTCCCAGCTGGAGCTGGAACGAATGGGTCTCTACAGAGAGCAACAACCTCTCCTGTTGGTCACTACCTCCTTGCAGCAGGACATCTACACCGTATGGACTGGGGGACAAGGAGAAGACCAACCAGGTAGAGGAGCCTGCACCCTTTCTCCTGATGGGACAAGCTATTATATGGGAACTGGGCCCTCAACCTTGATAGCAAGGTAGGGCCTCAGGATTAACTCCATAGTCTCCATCATCCCTCTTGTGCAGCTCCTGCAGTTGGTGGTAACGGTCGCGTATGTCTGCAGGAGCACATAGAAGAGCAGGAGCAGAATGCCAGACAGGAGCAGCAGCTTGCAGGACCAGCGCATGAGATTGCATATGATGTTAAATAGCAATCTGAAAGAGAAACTATGTTATAGCGATGAACAGTTGCAATCATTTTGAAATAATAATAGGAGAATAATTTACCTCAGTCCTGCAATGCTGCTCCTTTTCTGCTCTTTACGTTTTACAGCACTTTTCATCTGCAGTTGCCGCTCCTAAAGGAAAATCAGTGGTGGGATTATGAGGAATACGACACAAGATCAGCCACTGAAGTTAGGGAAGTCAGAGTTGGCCGGCCATGCTACGATATTGACCATTTGGTCCCATATTGCAGCAAGTTGCCCCAAAATGAACAGCACATTATTTGCTAATAATCCAATTGAAATCAACTAGTTCAATATCCTGCATGGTTAGGTGTTTCTGGTCATCACCCAACTGTACTAACAGACCCTAGTGTAAGCCAGAGGTAAACTGGCTGCTTGGCCAGAGTGCCTGGATCTTGGCCACAATTTTGTTGATGGTGGTCTTGCTGCAATGTACCCCCAGCTTAGAGAGCTTACAGCCTGTAGGGAAAAGAAAGAGAAGTCCTTCCTCATGGTAATGACTGTAACCACCAGGTATCATGCTAATCACTGCCATTGCTGGCCTCCTGCTCCACGTCAATGCACTATACTAGTGAGAGCTCTGGTGTGGTGCAGGAGACCTGGTGAGGTAGGGTCAGATCACGTATGTTATTAGCACACTGAGCGTCTTAGCTATCTGTCCCTCTCCTGGGATGGGAACCTTTCTTTCTGATAGAAGATGTTTAGTAGTTACAAAAGATGACCTGTGACAGAGGTGGCAGGTACAAATGTCTTACTGCTGACAGTAAATATGATCTCACTTTATATAACATAGAGGAAGGGGCTGATGACATGGACTCACCAGTTCAGCCATCACAATCTCTGCAGGATCTTCCGCAGCCTCCTCCACAGGTTTCATCCTGAAGGACCAGAAAATATTATTATTTAAACTTATGTCTTCTATTCACAAGAGTTACTGATACAGTCCATGGTCATAGTTCCTATCTGGAGGTTTCTCTTATACGATTTTTTTAATGTAGGATGAGCAACAATTTAACAGTATATAATAGATATTTCTGGAGTTTTTAGAAAATTACAGACAGAGCCTGAATGCAATTAATAGAACAGTATAGACAGATCCTGTCTGGAGTCACCAGTACAGGACTTAAAGACTTCCTGATATTTCTATTACAGTACGGACAGCACTGATTATATACACAAATGTTCCTCTTTAGAACCGTATAGAATGTATGTGTACATGGAATAAACCATATAGATACTAACAGAGAAGGTGCTTCTGGCTGCGGCTGCCACTCCCGCAGGTTCCTGTTGATAATCTAGGGAAAGAGACACAGAGTGAAATAAATTATACACAACAAATCTTTAGGACAAGTTCCATGGGACTCGGATAAGCCGGCCACAGTCTGTCCCCGCAGGTTATTACCAGATTACTATACATTTTACAGCAGAACGAGAGAAAATAATTTAATGGAAAAATTAACAAATTGGTCTTAATAAAAAAATATATATTTTGATTTGGTCTAGAAATTTGTCTTGAAGAGTTCATTTAGCAGCAACTTATATAGAACATGAAACAAGAACCCACTCTGATATTATGCAGGATTACAACCATATAAATATCACTCAGGTCAGACATCCAGTATGATCTCTATATCTGATATATCAGATACTGGAACGTGGACCTATTGTGGGACAACCAATCCAGACTATGAAAAACGTTTCGCCATTGATTACACAAAAACTTTAAGTGACAAGTCCCTGTCTGTGCTGTGATGCCCCGTCCTACTTTACGCTTTATAATTTTTGCTGGTTTTCAGCAACTTGTTGTCACTGACTAATCCTAGTTTCCCCATTGGCCAAACTAAACTAAACGTATCCCGTGTTTTAGGTGGGTAATCACTGTCACCACCAAGCTCCATCACCAGCCTACCAGGAGCCGCTTACACTTCTCTGTGGGGTGTGGCTGCTGCAGCACCTCTTTGCTGGTTGCTAAAACCTTCTGACCGTTAACATTGGATTGGTACTGCCGGGTAGATGAACGCAGGTAGACAGGAGATGGAATAAATGGTAAGTTGTTGGTCCCAGGACACAGCTGGATTTTATAGATAGAGCAGAATATCTCTCACCCAGACTGACATTATTTTGTCCCTGATGTCTAGCACCATCTACACTGGGCCCCCCAGATCTCTATTGGACCACTGGGTGAGTGGAATCCATAAGTGTTAGACAGAGGTGGATGTAGGGGTGTATATGGTGGTATCGCCATATCGCCACTTCTCCTACTGTTTATACATAAATACATTACACATTTACATGTCTGTACACTTTACACTGGGCACACATGTAATAAACACAATAAAATATTTCCGGCAGCAAAGCACCTGCACCTCCATCCCGCCCGGCTATCAGTTACTACATACATGAGTCCATGTTATTTACTGGTCACACAGCTGTGTCATGTTCTCTCTGCACCTATGAACTGAGTGCCGTGTAAAATGTACCCTCAGCTCTGAAGTGGCGGCACCACGGGTAATGTAAGCAAAGCCACCACCTGAGCGCCACCTCTTTATAGTAACTGTTATACTGTACCTCCTGCTCTGTGGCCAGCAGCCGCAGCCTGGTGAGCCTACTCTTCAGGAGATCATTCTCCCACATATAGCTGCTGAGCTGCAATAGAGAGAATTACATTTAGATCTGAGTATATGAATACGTAGCGCACACCATATTGTATATTTGTGTAACACATTGTGTAGTGCCCTCTCCTCGCACAAAGGGGCTTATTTGCAGGGTACGGTTATGTTGCTGCGCCGCTGTGTCCAAGTTTCTAGGAGGCTTTGATTTGTACCATAAATCAGACTATAAATGAACAGAATAAGTGCGGATCGTTCCCTGTCACTGTATTACATTATTTGGCAAACAGAAGACTACGTAGGGGATTTTTTGGACGGAGTAAACGTAAGACCACCTGGATGTCCTCTATTTTATTAAACAAATGACAGAATTTGACCAATTTTACTGTAACACTGTTTTACTGTAGAATTTTACTGTACAACTATTATTATATCTGGATTTCTGTAGCATATTCTGATGTGATATTATATAAATATCTACTTATAAATCACTGCAGCCATTTATTCCAGAAATTATGACTTTTTTATGCTAGTAAGGCCCAATGTGGGCATTAGATGGAGGAGACAGATTCAGCGCACTGTCTTGTAGGATAACGAGAACGATCGGCCCTGATACAATAGCAGTTAGGACACTGGGGCAATAATCCAGAGGACAGAGCGTCTCCATGCAAACTACTGTGGAAGACCTTGAAAAGAGATAAATAAAGCTCTGGGTTGAGAGCATAGTTAGTTGTCTACTCTCCCGAAATTTTCCGGGAGGCTCCCAAATTTCGTGGAGTCCTCCAAAGCTCTCGGAAGAGTAGGCAAACCTCCCGGGCCTTGAATTTCTGTATTTTATAGTAGGGGCGGGGCTATAGTGACGAAACGACATCGCAACGCCTCCTGCTACCCTCAGTCACATGATCTGTACTCTGGATCTCCTGGATTACAGATTTAAAAAGTAGGCAAATATGGTTGAGAGTGTTTATGTTCTATGAAATTGGGAGATATTACTACTTGATGTGTTTATATGAATACACCCGGGGTGATTGCTGGGTATATAATACACCCGGGGTGATTGCTGGGTATATAATACACCCGGGGTGATTGCTGGGTATATAATACACCCGGGGTGATTGCTGGGTATATAATACACCCGGGGTGATTGCTGGGTATATAATACACCCGGGGTGATTGCTGGGTATATAATACACCCGGGGTGATTACTGGGTATATAATACACCCGGGGTGATTGCTGGGTATATAATACACCCGGGGTGATTGCTGGGTATATAATACACCCGGGGTGATTGCTAGGTATATAATACACCCGGGGTGATTGCTGGGTATATAATACACCCGGGGTGATTGCTGGGTATATAATACACCCGGGGTGATTACTGGGTATATAATACACCCGGGGTGATTGCTGGGTATATAATACACCCGGAGTGATTGCTGGGTATATAATACACCCGGGGTGATTGCTTGGTATATAATACACCCGGGGTGATTACTGGGTATATAATACACCCGGGGTGATTACTGGGTATATAATACACCCGGGGTGATTGCTGGGTATATAATACACCCACTGTGATTGCTGTATATACTACAGTAATAAAGTGTGTGAACAAAGCTTCAGTTTTGGTCTTATGGGACACTTGCGAGGAGAGAGTGCACCACGGCTGTGACTATCATCACATTGGAATATTAAGTGATATAATGATGGACTGACCAGGTTTGATAGCAGCTCCTCTCTTCCTTCAAGGATGTCGCATTTTCTCTCCTGTCCAGGGAATAATGCAGATATAAGGTCAGTTTTAGAGTGTGAGAGAGAAATAAGAGAGAAAGAGAAACAGAGAGAGAGAGTGACAGAGGGCGAGAGAGAGAGAGAGACAGAGGGTGAGAGAGAGACAGAGGGTGAGAGAGAGAGAGACAGAGATGGAGAAAGAGAGATAGTGACAGAGAGTGAGAGAGAGACAGATAAATGTATGTCACACTTTCTGTACTTTTATTTTTCAGTACAGACAGTGGGCATCACATTATTAATCCCGTCTATAATGTGAATAGTAGGAAACTGAATCTGTACCGTGAGTCAGTTTCCAGCCGTTCGCATGGTGAGGGATATTAACCTTTTAGTGTCCCACTGCCACGCGGATGTCGGAGCAGGAACTGATGTGAATGTATATAGTCTCCGTAAGAGTAATGTGTATATGTTGCCGCTATATATATATATATATATATATATATATATATATATATATATATATGTATATATATAAATATATAAAGCGCTCCTGAAAGCTGGAGGCTACACATGAAGCGTGGGATCATGCACAATGACATGTCACACACATGGTTCATAGTATCACAATGGCCATATTCCAATCATACCTCCCAGATGTCCTGATTTAGGTGGGACAGTCACAAATTGATGCCACTGTGCCGCCATTCCACCAGTCGGCACGTTTGTTCCCAGACAAGTTGGGGAGTTTGTTAGAGAAGGGGAATTGGAGACAGCCTAATGCTTCAGAAGCGCTTAGCACGGCCCCAGAGACCGTCACACGCCCCTCAGCCTGGCATGACCACACCGTGTTGTGATTACCTCTGTACGTGTATGTTTGTATGTATACAAATGGTTATAGATAGTTGTCATACCAACTGCTGCTTGATCCACAGTTCTTCTGCCTCCACTTTCCGGCTCTCCCCCAGTTGTTTCCACAGGGTCTCAAGCTCATCATTATTCGACCTGGATAGACAAGTAGAGAATACATTCTTATTTACCTGCTTATTTAATATACACCAGTGCCAGACAAACAGCCAGGCATAGTCCGATCGGTGAGCAACAGGAAACGGGATCCATGGTACAAATAACAATCAGTTACAGGTTGTGAGTGTGACAACTATGGGGGGAGGGCCCTTGACAACACCACTAGAACTTTGAAAAAAAATCCCACCCCGACCATAATAAGGGATTTCCTGTTTCAGCCGTTACAGGCATCACAGGACGCACCAGATTGGGTGAGTGCAGGTACGTTTAATTTTTTTCTTTTATTATAATATAATTTTAGCTTTTTGTGGCGTTATCACTTTAATGTTTGCTGATAATACAAATGTTTCTCCTTTGCGATAAGGTGATAGCAGGGTTCAGAAACAGCACGTAATAGAAATCATCTCTGTAAAGAGACGAATGATGGAATATTTACATTTAATTATTCACATTCAATGCAGTTTAAAATGTGCAACATAAAATAAAACAAATATTTAAACTTACATACAGGAAAGGAGAATCTACACTGGGCAGTGGGCTATATATTATTATCGAGGAGAGGACAGGTCACTGCTTCCCACAACTTCCACAAAATCATCTAATTAAATACTCTGTGCTGATGGGGCACCTGCTCCTTCTACTATATAATTCTCAGTCTGTGGCTTCCTGCTGCCTCCATTACCCATCCACACATCATGTCACTGCCCCTGTCACATGCAGTCCTGTCCTCACTGACACATCACTCATCTCCTGATATACTCTGTGCTGTGCTCTAAACATTAACAGGTTCTCTCATACTTATCACATGCACCTTCACAATTAGACCTCACCTCATAACTCCTGTAAACAGCTTTCAATTGAGAGACTTATGAAAAACACAGTGGTGTGTTTGAATTCTTCGCTCTCTCTGAGCTGCCTCTCTGCACTGTCCCTGGGCAGTGTGGTCACTCACTATGATGTCAAGTGCGTGATGTCACAGTGCGTGATGTCACCAGGGCCTGTTGAAAGAGGCAGACCTGATAAAATAGGGACACTGCTGTGGCAAATTATAATGGGGGGTGTTTAGGAGCTGCCCATCCAAGCTCAGTTGTGTAAGAATGACCTTGGAGTGTGGAGCTCAGCCTGTGTTCCAATGAACATGGGGATATGTTCTTAATGTGGGCAGCACGGTGGCTTAGTGGTTAGCACTTCTGCCTCACAGTTCTGGGGCCCAATGGGGCAGGGACTGATGTGAGTGAGTTCTATGTACATTGCTGTGGAATCAGTGGCGCTATATAAATAAATGGTGATGATGATGAATGTTCATTGTTGAATATATGGAATATATATCATAGGTGAAGGGGTTGCTGTATTTCCTGATGACAATTAAGGTCCAGGAAGGGCCCACAGTACATATTATGGAATTCAGAGTGAGACACATGGAGTGGGGTGACGTTATCTCCACCCAGAGTCCACAGGGTTTAATCCACCACATTAGAGAACTCTATATGGGCCCATTTCCAAAGAGGAAGGACAACTATGGCCTTACCCATATGCCCCGGCAGTCCCTGGTTATGTAGGACAGTCCCCACCAGAGTCATGGCTGCGTAGATAGGGGGCGCAGTTAGTTTTATCACGAGGAAAGCAGAAGGAATGATTATCAATGATTGGGGAGCGGGGATGTCTGACAATAAACATTGTTTACAAACTGCAGACTATGTGGGGTGTAATACATTTCCATTTGTCCCCCTTCACATAAGAACACTCCTACAGTGCTCCATTTATTCTGGGTTTTGGAACTGCCCCTATAAAAGCACTGTTTTCAGGTATACAGATTCACCTGTGTAAGGTGGAGAGAGAAACATCCAAACTTGTAACACATAACTAACCCCCCCCCCCCCTATTCATTAATTTCCACTACTTTTACATCCTTCGCCTAATATACTGCACGATGGCTCAGTGGTTAGCACTTCTGCCTCACAGCACTGTGGTCATGAGTTCAATTCCCGACCATGACCTTATCTGTGAGGAGTTTGTATGTTCTCCCCGTGTTTGAGTGGGTTTCCTCCAGGTGCTCCGGTTTCCTCCCACACTCCAAAAACATACTAGTAGGTTAATTGGCTGCTAACAAATTATTGACCCTAGTCTGCCTGTGTGTTATGGATTTAGACTGTAAGCTCCAATGGGGCAGGGACTGATGTGAGTGAGTTCTCTGTACAGCGCTGCGGAATTAGTGGCGCTATATAAATAAATAAATGGTGATGATGATGATATACTGCTCTGTTTAGACTTCTATATAATGTCAGACATTGCTGCTTTTTCTACCTCGCTTCTGGCAGACCCGGGGGCAGCTTGATGCTGGATTTCATTCCCTCTAGCAGAGGCAGCTTACTGGGGAAAACAGGTGCTTAATAATGATAATAATAATGAAAACGTGTTCTCACCATTAATGTAAATGTGCTAAACATGGACTTCTGAGTCCTTCTTGATGGTCATACCTGGAAACCGGAGCACCCAGAGGGTAGAACATACAAACTTCACACAGATAAGGCCCTGGATGGGAATTGAACTCATGAGCCCAGCGCTGATCATCATCATCAACATTTATTTATATAGCGCCAGCAAATTCCGTAGCGCTTTACAATTGGGAACAAACATTAATAAGACAATACTGGGTAATACATACATACAGAGAGGTAAGAGAACCCTGCTCGAAAGCTTACAATCTATAGGACAATGGGAGTTAGAAACACAAGGGCATGTGCTACATCATATTGCACAATGGACCAGCCAGACTGCAAAGGTAAAAGTACTGAGTGGGCTATGTGTGTTGCAATGTTGGTCAGAAGGTTGTTGTCTTGCGTTAGCAGTGTAGAGGATGGTAATAGGGTAATCTAGGGAAATTAAGATGATGGTTGAGGAATATCATAACCTTGTCTGAAGAGGTGGGTTTTCAGTGAACGCTTGAAGGTTTGAAGACTAGAGGAAGTCTTACTGTGCGTGGAAGGGAATTCCACAAAGTGGGTGCAGCCCAGAAAAAATCCTGTAACCGAGAATGGGAGGATGTGAGGAGAGTGGAGGAGAGACGTAGATCTTGTGCAGAACGTAGGTATCGAGTAGGGAGATATTTTGAGACAAGTGAGGAAATGTATGTCGGTGCAATTTTGTTGATGGCCTTGTATGTTAGTAGAAGAATTTTATATTGAATTCGTTGAAATACAGGCAGCCAATGTAGAGACTGACAGAGTGGCTCAGCAGAGGAATAACGGTTTGTAAGGAAAATCAATCTAGCCGTTGCGTGCAAAATAGATTGTAGGGGTTCAAGTCTGACTTTGGGAAGACCAGTAAGGAGGGAATTGCAATAGTCGATGCGGGAGATGATGAGTGCATGAATTAATGTTTTTGTGGTGTCTTGCGTCAGATATGTGCGTATTCTGGAAATGTTCTTTAGGTGTATGTAACATGATTTAGATATAGAGTTGATGTGGGGAATAAAAGACATTGTGAATCAAGGATTACACCTAGGCAACAAGCTTGCGGGGTGGGATTTATATTCATGTTATCAACAGAAATAGAAATGTCAGGCAGGAAGCTTCTGTTTTTGGGTGGGAATATTATTAACTCAGTTTTTGAAAGATTGAGTTTGAGTTGGCGAGAAGACATCCAAGATGAAATGGCAGAAAGACAGTCAGTAATGTGAGACAACACAGATGGTGAAAGATCAGGAGAGGATAGATAAATTTGTGTATCATCCGCATAGAGTTGATACTGAAATCCAAAGGAGCTTATTAGTTTTCCAAGAGAAGTGGTGTAGATAGAGAATAGCAGAGGACCTAGGACTGAGCCTTGTGGAACTCCAACTGATAGGTGTTAGGAACCCCTCCAGCCGACACAACATAGCCCGGAGTCTACTCTGCCAGTCAGGTGTTCACTGGAGCCCCTGATGGTGGGGACAGACTGGGCTGCAGACTGACAGAGGGTCGTGAAGTGTGCACCGGCTGGGGAGAACCCAGGCAAGCGGAGTGGAATCCAAGCAGAGGTCAGGGGCCGGCAGCAGACAACAGTACGAATATACAAGCTGAGGTCAGGGGTCACGAGCAGACAGGAAGGTCGGTATTCAAGCCAGAGGTCAGGGTCACGAGATTCACAAGCAAAGTCCAAATCTAAGCTAAGGGTCATACACGGGTAACAGTCCAACAGGTTTTCACCAATTTCAGGCAGCAGCAGAAACAGGAGCAGATTAAGCAGACAGGAACTGGACGCTATAACCGGCAGGGAGGCTAAGCCCTCCCTTCCTTATATACAGAGTTTGGCCATTCAGGGCTTAGCCCTGAAATACATCCCAGGTGCGCTACCCAGCTAAATTAGCCCGCAGGCTACACTAGCGCATGCGCCCGGCTGCCTCACTTGCCGGGGCGCATCGATTGTTATACACGGCGTCCGGCCGTTGCCTTGGCAACGGTCGGGCCCGAGAAACCGGAAGTGACGCCCCGGTCGTCATGGGGACGGCCGGGACGTTCACTGACACCGGAAGTGAGTCGCGGCGGTGCCCAAGGCCGCCTCGGCTCCTGACAATAGGAAGCGGAGCAAAGGTGGATCCAGAGAAATTAACACTGAAAGAGCGATTAGATAGGTAGGATGAGAACCAGGATAGGACAGTGCCTTCAAGACCTAGGGATTGTAGCGTTTGTATGAGGAGAGAGTGGTCAACAGTGTCAAATGCAGCAGAGAGATCCAGGAGAATTAGAAGAGAGTATTGGTTATTATTTTTTGCTGTGATCAAATCATTGACAACTTTGGTCAGCGCAGTCTCTGTGGAGTGTTGAGAGCGAAAGCCTGACTGAAGAGGAGCCTGACTGAAGAGGATCCAATAGGTTGTTTGCTGTAAGAAAGTGTTTGAGGCGGGAATAGGCAATTCTCTCGAGAAGCTTGGAGGGGCATGGGAGCTGGGAGATGGGGCAGTAATTTATGAGAGAGTTAGGGTCAGAATTCTGTTTTTTTTAAATGGGAGTAATCACTGCATGCTTGAAAAGTGCTGGAAAAATACTAGTAGAAAGAGATAGATTACAGATTTTAGTTAGAGGGGGAATGAGTACAGGAGACAGGGACATACCAATTTGAGAGGGAATGGGATCAAGAGGACAGGAGGTAGAGTAGGAAGATGAGAAGAGAGTAGAAACTTCCTCTTCATTTGTGGGATCAAATGAAGAGAGAGTGTCAGAGGGTGCTACAAAGGAATTGAGCAGATTGCTTGTCAAGGGAGATACCATTTCAAGCCTGATCTTATCAATTTTGTCCTTGAAATAGGAAGCAAGATCCTGTGCACTGATGTTAGTTGGAGGATTTGGGGCAGGAGGATTCAGAAGAGAGTTAAATGTGTTAAAGAGGCGTTTGGGGTTAGAAGCCTGAGCATAGATAAGAGATCGATAGAATGCTTGTTTAGCAATGTCCAGAGCATTTCTGTAGGAGTGGTAGATATCAGTATATGTTATGAAATCATTAGAGGCACAAGATGTACGCCAGTGACGTTCTGCTTTACGAGAAAGTTTTTGTAGAGTTCGTGTTACTGTAGTGTTCCACGGTTGGCAACGAATTCTACGGGAAATATGTAGTGTCGCTGGAGCCACTTGATCCAGGGCAATTGCTAGGGTTTGATGAAAATGGGGTACTGCCCGATCAGGGGAGGAGAATGTAGAAATTGGGGAGAGAAGGTGTTGGAGAGAGGTGGAAAACTGTTGAAAATCAATAGAGTTGATATTCCTGCGGGTACGAGGAGGCTTGGAAGAGTTTGACACTAGGGAGGGTAAAGAAATGGGGGTGAGCAAGTATCTAATAAGGTGATGATCCGAGAGGGGGAAAGGAGTGTTAAGGAAATCAGAAACTGAGCATAGTCTAGAGAAAACAAGATCAAGACAGTGGCTATCCTGATGAGTAGCGGATTCAATCCACTGGGAGAGGTCAAGTGTGGAGGTTAGAGAGAGTAGTTTGGAAGCAGCATTGGAACGTGGATTAGAAACAGGGATGTTGAAATCACCCATGATGATGGTGGGGATATTAGTAGATAAGAAGTGAGGGAGCCATGCAGAGAAGTGTTCAAGAAATTGATGGTGTGGACCAGGGGGGGCGATAGATGACAGCAACATGCATAGAGAATGGGTTAAAAATCCTAACAGCATGTACTTCCATAGATGTGAATGTGAGTGATGGGACACTTGGTATAACTGTGAATGTGCACTGTGGGGAGAGAAGTAGTCCAACCCCCCCTCCTTGTCTGCCTCCTGGTCTGTGGGTGTGGGTGAGATGGAGGCCACCATGTGAAAGGGCTGCAGGTGAGGCAGTGTCTGAATGTGTGAGCCATGTTTCTGTTATTGCCAGAAGGTTTAGGGTTGTTTAAGAGGAAGAGATCATGTACGGAGGTAAGTTTGTTACAAACAGAGCGTGCATTCCAAAGGGCACATTTAAAGGACTTTGCAAGAGAGGGGAGACAGGTTATGTGTTTGAGGTTTGCCAGATTTCTGTAGTGTTCAGATATATGTGTGTGGGAGAAGTGAGGGGGACCTGGATTAGGTGATATATCACCAGCTAATAGAAGAAGGAAGGAAGAAAGGTAGGTAAGATGATTGTAAGATGTGTGTCCTTTTAGTTTCTGGCGGCAGGGTGAGGCTGTTAAAGTTATTGAATTTAAATAGGAAAAGAGTTCATGAGTGTTCACTAGAGGTGAGTGAAGTAATGAAGGGGCAATGTGGACAGAGGTGTGTGTTGCAGGATGGGTGAGGGATGATATAGTCCTAAAGATAATGCCATGAAAAGAGATAAAGAAAAATATTTTGGCAAGCATTGGGACTATTAGTCAAATAGCAAAAATGAGGAATTAAATAAATTGCCTAATTGCAATGTCCAGTGTAATCAGATAAGTAGTGCAGAGCTAGGATGCAGCAAATGTAGTGTATTCCTGGATGTCTGGATAGTATAACGTAATGATGTGGGGAGCCATGTGGGGGAGTGGGTGGAAGTGTTGAATGGAGAGTAATAAAGAGCAGGTAATTGAATAGCTGAGATTTTGCAGAATCATGGGAGAGGAGAGTGGTTGAAAGACAGTATAATTTCTTCTTACTTGTGATGGTAAACAAAGCTTAAATAAAATTGAAGTACAGTGCTGAGATAGGGGACTGAAATAACTGTAGCATGGGTAGGGAGTGGTTGAGCAATTAGTACAGCAGTCTGATTAAACAGAGTGGATTTTGCATTGAAAGCAGACTGATAAATAAAACAAACTTTCATGAGATGAGAGGAAAATGAGATCAGAGTCCAAAGCAGTCCTCATGTTGCATGTAGCTTGTAGCCAGGGAGAGTTGAAAACATCAGAGGTGGAATATGGAGTTTCAGGTGAATACTGACAGTTGTCCTTGTGAAGCTGTGTTAATAGGCAGAAAGTTCTTCTCCTGTTTCCTCCTGTTCAACTCCGGTATAACTCCGAATTATGCTGTTCAAATTTTTTGTTTCACACTTGTATCTATACACACTTAGAACTATACACACTAACTATACAGCCATCACTGGCTTTGCAGCCATTCTACTTTGAATATATCTGAGCCACAGTGAGCACCCGCTATCAGCCATCTCTTAAATTATCGGATACACTACGGACATTTATTTACCAGAACACATCAGTAATGGGATGGAAATGCTGTACTCCGCCTAGTTTACATTTTTATGAATGTCACATTCACATGCAGATAAGAATATCTGATAGGTGTTTGGGGGATGAATCTCTGTACTGTGTATTAAACTGCATACCATTGATTTACCTCTTTATTGCACCAAACCTCTTTACTTGTTAACTTAACACCTAAAACCTTATCTATAATATAATCACACTGACAACAACTTGATTTTGGTAAAAAAACAGGTCCCAGTTTTTTAAATAATAAAAGTATGGTGGCGGCGAGAGCAATCAGCCCGGGCTTACAAGGACGTGCCCCCATAAAGCAGGATGAGGGGTCCCCCACACAAAGGGACCAAGGGCCAGGTTGCTTCGAAGGGGTTGTGACATGCGGCCAATCAGCGATACCATCGTGTGAATTAGCCGCTGATTGAAACATCTCCACATTACCTCAGTCTTAGAAGACAATACATTACATTGTCAATTAATTACATTTTCTTCTGTTACCAGGTGACCAAACAAACTCTGGTAGCAGCCCCATCACGGTAGTCCCATTGTCTCTTTGGACCTCTGTCTCTCAAGCTGACCGCGTTAGCCTGCATAGCTGTCCAGGAAGATGAGGGGGTCGGGCGAGTGGAGAGTGTCGCAGGCCCCTCTGCAAAACCACAACAAACAGAATCAGGTAATTACCCTTATTGTGTACAATATAGAATATAACACCACTAGACTTGTGTATATTCCTGTACCATTGTTCACTCTCTACCCTTGTTTTCTTTTCCAGGATTAAATGGATAACTCCAAATCAATTTGGTTTAAGATATTTTATTCACTTTTTCTTAGATGCGGAGCCACCACCCACTGTGAGTGACCAGTCAGAGGAGCAGGAGGAGGAGCTGTGAGAGATCCCGCCCTCCTCACCGCCTGCTGGTCCTGCACATTGTCCATCTGTGCGGTCACTGGAAGCAATAGATAAATGGGACAAGACCACCAAAGAGCTCCTAATAACCATCAATCGCAGCCTTCGGTAGAAGAAGCACCAGGAAGGAGTGCCAATTAGCACGGAGAAGAAGGGCCTGATGGAGAGCATTTTGAACGCTATAAATGGGTTTGGCCAATCCTTGCAGCCATACTGAATCGGCTGCTCGCCGTGGCTCCAGAACCTTCCCCCACATGTGACCCCAGTGAGCCTGAGCCTAAGGAAGCAGAGGACTCAGGACCTGGCTCTGCTCCTACAGCCCCCAGCTGAAATAACAGCAACATATTGTAAAAAATATATAAAAATTATAAACTGCATAACCTGGATGTGTTTCACTCTCTTAACCATAACCTCCTAATGACATATACAAGCTTACTTAACTTATCTAACAATAAAGACACTGAGACATATGAAAGTGGCTAAAGAAGGTCACAGTTTATTAATTATTAAATAAATGGCGGTGAAAGTGAATCGTGAGACAGCTAAATCAAACTAATATTTGGAACCAAGCGTGGATGGCTGACTCCACGTACCCGGGACACATCCTTAACTGCCTGGGCAACGCTAATTCTGACGTCAGAGTGACTAAGCCCCCTCCCGACTACGCAATGGCTGCCCTCAGATGCGGGCCAAGGGATCCTCATCAAAAAGGACCGCGTCACGTTCCTGGATGGGGATAGCACCTGTGGTCAAACAGCGATAACGCTGTAACGATCAGCCACTGCCCACAGTGACTTCCTACCAACTGTGCCTGCTCTGTGACGTGGGGAGGAACCAAATTAAAACTCATACGCCACGGAAGCAGGGAGGTCAATAAAGGGCATGGGTGGGTGGGATCTCGAGCAGTAAATGAGAAAGGACATGTGACATGCTAGGACTTATATAGACAGATCTCCAGGCACTCCCCTTCCTTCTTCACTGGTTGGCCTGGGATGTGGCATCTTACTTGCAGGTAAGGTTAACCTCACTTACTGCCACATATATATGCGTCTAAGTGCTTTCGTTCATATGAGAGTACAGGTTGTTCATAGTCATGATGGGCAACATGTTCAGATGAGTAGATAAAATATATTCTGCATAGTGAAACGTGTGCTGAGTCCATTGTGAATTTTTTTTACTAAAGAATCTGCTATAAACACATCGCAGCCACATTCTCCTGCAGCGTGTATACATCATGGACTAAAAGTATCATTCCAAATTTCAATGGTTTAGGCCATCAATTACTATATATTTAGATTATACTTACAGCTGAAGTGTTGCTGAATCACATAATAATCGTCCGTTTCTGCAAGAAGCTCCTATATGTCAGGAAAAGGAGACAGAACATTTCTTTTTTTTAAAAAAAAGTAGTAATAAAAATGATATTAATTAAAAATAACATAGAAAACATTTAGCATAATATATAAATCATATGAAGCCAGAGTACCACTGACACATGCGGGATGGATACCATCTACATGTAGGAGCAGAAATCGACATTCGGCAGATCAGGCAATGTTTTTCCAGTCTTCAAATGTCCAGTTTTGGTGAGCCTGTGCCGCTGTAGTCCATAGTTTCCTGACGTGTTTGGCCCCCTCCAGCCCTCTAGTCACACCCCTCTCCCGGACTACACTTGCCGAAAGTAGGCAAGTATGCTGTAATCTGTGATGTAACTGCATTATAACATTGATGTTTTGCTGAACTGCATTATTACAGGTGTAATACGCAGCTTACTGTGTTTTCCCCTCCAAGATCCACATTATTTTCTGGGTAGAAAATATACTGAAAAGTTAATGTCCTCTGAATATTTTTATAAATACTCCCATCCTCTCGCTGGTCAATTTCTTGCCCATTTCTTTTCCAATTCTTGGTCCCTGTCCTGATATAATGACATTTATTAAAGATTGGGGGGTACATAGGGGGAGGCAAATTGGGGCAGCTGTCGCAGGCAGCAATATTTAGGGGGCAATAGAACAAAAACTATTATTATTTTCAAAATGCCAACTTTCTTGGTGCAGATATAAAATATAAATGGTATTTACTTTGGTAGCTCTAATAATCTAATAATGCTTAAAATGAAAATATTTGTCTTTTATAATGTACACAAATCATATACAAATGTTTATGGTAGATGTCTTTCTTAACATTAATGAATTAATTTAACACAGGGAACCGCAGTTGGGGGCAGACTATTCTGTAGCAGGTGAAATGGGTGTCGGATGGTTTGTGAAAATGTGAATTAGTTAAATATACTATATTTTAGTTTCCAGCCATCACCTCTTGATTTACAATGGGCAAATTGAAGTTTCGGCGGCACAAATGCAGCTCTGGAACCGCAGTGGTTTTTGCAGCTGCAGTCTCAGTTAATGTTATAGGTTTGCAGGGCAGAATGGTCACAGTTATAGAGGAATTGACATCTGCACACAACGGGGAGGCGTTTGGTGGAATCAGGGCATTCAGTTCCTGGCGCGTTACAGAGTAGGTACACCGATGCACCTCATTTTGCAGAGCAGCGCATGAACGAGATTTGAAATGATTGTAATGAGGTGTGTCCCTTGCCAGGTGCGGCCTTTCCCACTCTGCAAAAGAATTTTAATTTTACACCAGCTCAGAACTGGGAGTACGCAGCCGTCCGCACTAGTATTCGGAACTTAAACTAGCCCCCTAGTTGGAGCAAGAGATACATCAGTAAACCAGCGTACTTCTGTGTGCACCTGAGTTTGTCTTGGACATGACTGTACGAGAACACCCTTACTGTATATTGCCTACGTGTGCTCGCCCATTCCCCACCCTGTTCACTCCCCTAAATCGGTGGCTGTAGTAAGTGTCTTTGCACTCAGAGGTGACTTGGACGTGGCTGCGTTCTATTGCGTACCGTCCGGGTCTGGGCAAGCGCAGGGTATTTTCTGCTGACGATAGCACCCATTTGCGGGATACGTTCCTTAATGACTCAAACCTAAGGTGTGCATTGAATGAGGCACCTGATTGGACCTGAATCACAGCTATCAATTTAGATGCTTCATTTTTATCCACATTACTGACCATAGGAGATGGAATAGCTTGGACAACTGCATTCCTCTGTACTGAAAACAGTCTTCCTTCCCAAGCTTCCCTTCCAGAACCCAAGTCCCCTGGAATCTGCCATAATCCACAGACTAGACTAGCTTTAGAGAGTCGCAGACATATGCTCACATTGAAACAGTGTAATAGTCACAAACAGTCTGGGGTATCTGCAGTATGCATGACCAGTATCCTTGAAGAAGAGGGGCAAGTGCAGCATTTGGAGGGGGGATTTGAAATGTAAATGGTGTCGTAAAATGATCACAGGGGAAAACACATGATATTAATTTTTCCTATTTTGCCATCTCTTTTTGGCTATTAAAAGTATTTACCACTTTGAGATTTTTACACATTTTACTTTCTAACATCATAGAATCATAATGGATTTATCCCAGAATCCCTACCACTGATAAAAACATAACAGTCCACAATGCTAAATCAAAATAGCTAAACATTTTTCTTAAGTAATTACAAATATAAAACAGACAACGATTGCTTGAGTATTTTGCCCAAGTAAACCCTGCTGTAATTAGTTGTCTTCAGAGGTCACATAAGTAATTGGATCCCACCTGTGTACAATTAGTGTTTCACGTAATCTGAAAATAAACACACGTGTCTGTGAGAGGTCTTAAAGTTGGTCAAAGCTTCATCATGAAGTTCAAAGAAAATTCAAATAGAACATGTTAATGATCAGCACTGGTCAGAAGAAGGTTATAATGATATTTCCAAACTGTTTACCATCCCCCAGAGCACTATCACATCCATCATAAAGAAATTAAGATAATGTGGCACAACTGTGAATTTGTCTAGAACAAAACTGAATATCCCTCCGAGAAGGGCACTTGTCAGGGTACCCACCAAGAGGAGCCTGGCAGCTCTGTCAGTTTAGATTTCCATTGCAGAGTTGATAGAAACTATCCATAGGACAACAGTAGCCTGCCTACATGAAATCTTGCCTAGAATTTGTCTGAAAGCATGGGGAAGATGTTTATACCAAGTGGAGAAAGATTATCTGTCCTGATGAGACCAAGATTGAATGTTTGGCTTCAATGCTAGGCAGAAATCTAACGCAGCACGTGATTCCAAAAGAACGATCCCTACATTGAATCATGCTGGTGGTATAATGTTTAGAGATGGTCACTGACCCCCGTGTTTTGGTTTTGGATTCGGTTTTGGATCTGGATTACCGTCGTGTTTTGGTTTTGGTTTTGGTTTTGCAAAACTGCCATTGCGTGTTTTGGTTTTGGTTTTGGTTTTGTTTGGTTTTGTTTTGCTATTTTTTTGGAAAATCCATGTTTTTGGGCCTAAATTAACCCAATTTAGTGCTCCAACTGTTTTAGAGACAAGTAATCTAATTGTTGAGGTAATAAATCATCCAAAAAAACAGTTTAATTCTTCATTGGTAGGCCTATTCTACACACAAAACAGATTGTCTTCCTCTCCATCTATGCATATTGGCAATGCAGCCATCGTCTTTGAATGTATATTACACCCTACACTTATAGTTAAATATGTAAAGAAATGGAAAAAGCCAGTTTGGTTTCTGTCTCTCAAGGCCCCCCTCCACTTGTATAAAATACCAAAAAATTCAGCCATTATAGACTGTACAATATTAATTGACATGGAGAAAGCCAGTTTGGTTTCTGTCTCTCTAGGCCCCCCTCCACTTGTATAAAATACTAAAAAATTCAGCCATTATAGACTGTACAATATTAATTGACATGGAGAAAGCCAGTTTGGTTTCTGTCTCTCTAGGCCCCCCTCCACTTGTATAAAATACTAATAAATTCAGCCGTTATATACTGTACAATATAAATTGAAATGGACAAAGGCAGTTTGGTATCTGTCTGCATCAGATCCTCTCTCCACTAGGAGTAAAATAGAAAACTATTCAGCCGTTATATAATCTAGAATATAAATAGAAATTGAGAAAGGCAATTTGGTATCTGTCTGCATCATAATCATCAACATCATCATTAGCGCCCTCGTCGCCTACACAAATCTCCCCCTCATCCTCTTCTAATTCCAAAGTGGCATCCTCAATTTGGGTATCACCGGCTACACTCGGGCTATTAAGGCACACATCAGCAGAATGCTCATGATTAGACATCCCACTGTTGGATGGACTCTCCACAGGGATTGTTGTCATTTGTGAATCAGAGCAAATATTCTCCTGTAATGCCTCACTGTTATCTTGCAGCTCGGCTTTGACGCGTAACAGTAGTTGTGCACCAATTGTAGGCTGGGTAACTTTTTGGGATCTGCCACTAATAGCCAAAGGTGAAGGCCTCATTCTCTCTTTGCCACTGCGTGTGTAGAATGGCATGCTTGCAATTTTTTTTTTATCGTCACTTAACTTTTGCTCAGTTACACTTCGTTTTCGCTTCAATACAGTAAATTTTTTTTTGGTTTTTGTTTTTTGCACTAATTTGAAAACACTCTGTTGTTTGACATCGCCTTGGCCAGATGACGTACTGGGAACACTAACATCAGGACTGGTGACAGAACCTGGTTGCTCATTTAGATCATATGTGGACTGCTTTGAATCCATTGCGTAGATACTGCTGACAGATATGACTTTTGACAGCCAGAAATATTAATGCACAATTAGGGAGGACACCCCAAAAACACTGAGGAGTGCTAAAATTTATTGAGTAGATACTGCTGACAGATATGACTTTTGACAGCCAGAAATATTAATGCACAATTAGAGAGGACACCCCAAAAACACTGAGGAGTGCTTAAAATTATTGAGTAGATACTGCTGACAGATATGACTTTTGACAGCCAGAAATATTAATGCACAATTAGAGAGGACACCCCAAAAACACTGAGGAGTGCTTAAAATTATTGAGTAGATACTGCTGACAGATATGACTTTTGACAGCCAGAAATATTAATGCACAATTAGAGAGGACACCCCAAAAACACTGAGGAGTGCTTAAAATTATTGAGTAGATACTGCTGACAGATATGACTTTTGACAGCCAGAAATATTAATGCACAATTAGAGAGGACACCCCAAAAACACTGAGGAGTGCTTAAAATTATTGAGTAGATACTGCTGACAGATATGACTTTTGACAGCCAGAAATATTAATGCACAATTAGAGAGGACACCCCAAAAACACTGAGGAGTGCTAACATTTATTGAGTAGATACTGCTGACAGATATGACTTTTGACAGCCAGAAATATTAATGCACAATTAGAGAGGACACCCCAAAAACACTGAGGAGTGCTAACATTTATTGAGTAGATACTGCTGACAGATATGACTTTTGACAGCCAGAAATATTAATGCACAATTAGAGAGGACACCCCAAAAACACTGAGGAGTGCTAACATTTATTGAGTAGATACTGCTGACAGATATGACTTTTGACAGCCAGAAATATTAATGCACAATTAGGGAGGACACCCCAAAAACACAGAGGAGTGCTAACATTTATTGAGTAGATACTGCTGACAGATATGACTTTTGACAGCCAGAAATATTAATGCACAATTAGGGAGGACACCCCAAAAACACAGAGGAGTGCTAAAATTTATTGAGTAGATACTGCTGACAGATATGACTTTTGACAGCCAGAAATATTAATGCACAATTAGAGAGGACACCCCAAAAACACTGAGGAGTGCTTAAAATTATTGAGTAGATACTGCTGACAGATATGACTTTTGACAGCCAGAAATATTAATGCACAATTAGAGAGGACACCCCAAAAACACTGAGGAGTGCTAACATTTATTGAGTAGATACTGCTGACAGATATGACTTTTGACAGCCAGAAATATTAATGCACAATTAGGGAGGACACCCCAAAAACACAGAGGAGTGCTAAAATTTATTGAGTAGATACTGCTGACAGATATGACTTTTGACAGCCAGAAATATTAATGCACAATTAGAGAGGACACCCCAAAAACACTGAGGAGTGCTTAAAATTATTGAGTAGATACTGCTGACAGATATGACTTTTGACAGCCAGAAATATTAATGCACAATTAGAGAGGACACCCCAAAAACACTGAGGAGTGCTAACATTTATTGAGTAGATACTGCTGACAGATATGACTTTTGACAGCCAGAAATATTAATGCACAATTATGGGGGACAACCCAAAAGCGCTGGGGAGTGCCAAATATGAAGAAAAAATAATAAACCTCTATCCTCCTCTCTGCACTAGCGATTTTGGTTAGAGCAATTGCAAGAACAATATTGTATTCTTTCTCTGTCCCTGCTCTAATTAGCCTATGACTACACCCTGCTCTCTCCCTCTGTCAAATGGCGATGGATTGCTGTGGAGGCGTGTATTTATAAAGTTGAAGTATCGCGAGAACCGAGTCCCGAGATCCGACGACGTCACAATGACGTTCGGCCTCGATTTGGATTCGGAATTGGCGGGAGAGTACCGAGCTGCTCAGCTCGGTACTCGGATACCCAAAGTTCGGGTGGGTTCGGTTCTCGGAGAACCGGACCCGCCCATCTCTAATAATGTTATGGGATTTTTCCTCTGCATCAAGGACTGGAAAACTTGATAAAATCGAGGGCAAAATGAATGGACTAAGATGTAGCCAAATCTTGCAGGAAAACCTGCTGCAGTCAACAGCCGGTCAGTGAGCCGAAGCGTACAGCAAATGCCACATTGGAGTGGCTTAAATACCGAGCAAATCATTGATCCAGAGTAGCCCGGTCAAAGCTAAGTCACATTCCCAATCTGTGGAATGGTTTGAAAATTCCCCACCAAGGGTCCTCTTGTAACTGAAAATGACAAAGCAGAATTGGCGAAAATTGCAGTTTCTTGGTGTGCAAAGCAGGTAGAAGATTGCCCAAATATACTCACGGCTTTAATTCCTGCTAAATGAGTTTCTACCAAGTATAAAAATAAGGGTGTGAATATATATGCAACCAGTCTTTTTTTTTTGCAATTATTTAAACTAAAGCTTTAGAGATGTATTTTATATTTGTCAAATGTATTTAGATCGGTGTTAAGAATTACCATATAAATTCATTTTGATTACATAATATAAGAGAAGAAAATAAAATAAAATGGGAAGAGTGGGGGAGGGGGTGAACACTTTTATATAACACTGTATATAACAGACACACATGGATGGTATATATGGGTCCTGATTAGTATAATTTACAAATAGCATTATAAAATAAATATACAATTTTCACTCTGCATCTTTTGAACAATGTTTCATGATTTGGGGGGATTTCGATCATCTGTAATAACTCCCCAATGAAGAGCAATAAAACGAGTTTGAAATGTTCTTGTTCCACCTCAACTCTCATAGCGCATCGATTTCTGGCCGCAGGAAACGTATAAATGATGTGACAGTAAAAGCTACTTAAATAGAGAAGGTTGGTTCTCCCAGGTTTTGTAAGTTACTCAGTATTGTTTAATCGGAAACATATGAAAAAGGGTCGACGCTTGATGTTCCCCTTTGGAAAGTAGCATGGGTGAAAGAAAACACCTCTTCTCTGGTCAACCACGTTATTAAGTACAGTCCATCGTTAAACAGCGATCTACATTACAATGAAAGCACTGGCTAAACATACACTAGGAGGTCTTGATGAAGTTTGATTTCACATGATTGCCCTTTTGTGCATATAATTTACATATAAAACTGTTCTCTCTGTGCTGTTAGCCATTATGCAATGTGATATTTTGTTATTATAATTATAACCGGGCTTGTTCATCAAAGGGTTTTTAGCTGACAGGAGTTGAACCCAGTGCGGTTTTCTGCTGCTGCAGCCCATGCATTTCCAGGTTCTACGCGCTGTGCAGTCAGACATGCCCCTCTGCCTACCACCGCTATAACACATTGGTTATTTCAGGTACTGACGCCTCCCTGTGAGCTTGAACCATTGCGCACCGTTCTCTGTAAACTCCAGAGGGGATCAGCACTTTCTGAGATGATCAAACCACCCGGTCTGGCATCAACAATCATTCCACGATCAAATTCACTTGGATCACTTTTCTTCCCCATTTTGGTGTTTGGTCTGAACAACAACTGAACCTTTTCAGCCTGTCTGCATGCTTTTATGATTGTGTTGCTGCCACATGATTGGCTGATTAGATATTTGCATTAACGAGCAGGTACACAGGTGCTTCTTGGCCTTTTGGCTAAGAGTAGGTGTACATGCCCATGGATGCAGTGGGGCTTAAAGACACCCCATTGTAGGCGATGGGCCGTCACCTGGTCTTCTGGCCAAGAGGCCGGCTGCCTGGAGCCCGAGTTGCTAGATGCCCAAAAATGCATTGTGGAGAAAGAGGCACCTGTGCACAGAGTAAGGCCCTCTGCACCTTTAATTTTCAGGCAGCACCATTTTTTTCGCCCTAGCCTGTTGGCCGAGTGCAAGCATCATTTTTATATTTCCGTCCGAAAGGCTGGGGCCTTATGGCACTTATTTATTTATTTATTTATTACACTTGGTACCAAGCACTCTTTTGATTATGTGTCTTTGTTTTTGCCACATTAAGTAGGGGTTTGGGTATAGGATCTTATGGGCGACCCTCTTTCCCCAAGTCATCTGAGGCTCCCTCCTTTTGGAGGCAGCCTTTTATGTCGGTGATATAAAGGGGCCCTCCCTAGCTTCAGCAAAGGAGGGACTGAAGATCTCCCTTTTTTTCCCTCTCTGGGGCCTTTTGGCTTCTACAGGATGGGGAGGCACAGGGCCCTTTCCCTTTTGGGAAGGGTCCAAAGTCCCAATTTCTCAGCACAGTTTGCACTGCACCGGGTGATTCTGAGTCATGTACCTCGGAAATAAAAAAAAATAATAATAAAAAAAAAGTAGGGTGGTATTGGTTCACATTATGAGAGGGGGTCTCCATGCTCATTGCCCCCCCCCCCTGCTCTAGTGGGAG
Organism: Mixophyes fleayi; assembly: GCF_038048845.1. Lineage (NCBI taxonomy): Eukaryota > Metazoa > Chordata > Amphibia > Anura > Limnodynastidae > Mixophyes > Mixophyes fleayi. The sequence continues at coordinate 117,347,957 of NC_134404.1, forward strand.
CCTGCTTCTAGCTGTAGCGCTGGTTAATGATTGGTGAGAGGAACTTCTTTAAATAAATGTATATCTATATATTTAATTAGACATTGTAACAATAAATGACAGTATGAAAGAAACAGTACTAGACTCTGGTTCAATGGGTTTATTGCGAGCTCCTGCAGATGTTATGGATCTTCTGTGCAAGCTCCTGAAGATGGTATGGATCTCCTGTGCGAGCTCCTGCAGATGGTATGGATCTCCTGTGCGAGCTCCTGCGGATGGTATGGATCTCCTGTGCGAGCTCCTGAAGATGGTATGGATCTCCTGTGCGAGCTCCTGCAGATGGTATGGATCTCCTGTGCGAGCTCCTGCAGATGGTATGGATCTCCTGTGCGAGCTCCTGCAGATGGTATGGTTCTCCTATGCTGGTGCAGATGTTTTAGAGTGAGGTGCAGAAAGTATAGGGTGCTGGGTCTTCTACCTGGTTGGTCTGACTCACAGGTCCAGTTCTTACCTTAGTCATCTGATACGGTGTAGATGTCCTGCTGCAAGGAAGCAGTGACCAACAGGAGAGGTCGTCACTCTCTGTAGAGATCCATACGTCCCAGCTGGAGCTGGAACAAATGGGTCTCTACAGAGAGCGACAACCTCTCCTGTTGGTCACTGCCTCCTTGCAGCAGGACATCTACACCGTATGGACTGGGGGACAAGGAGTAGACCAACCAGGTAGAGGAGCCTGCACCCTTTCTCCTGATGGGACAAGCTATTATATGGGAACTGGGCCCTCAACCTTGATAGCAAGGTAGGGCCTCAGGATTAACTCCATAGTCTCCATCATCCCTCTTGTGCAGCTCCTGCAGTTGGTGGTAACGGTCGCGTATGTCTGCAGGAGCACATAGAAGAGCAGGAGCAGAATGCCAGACAGGAGCAGCAGCTTGCAGGACCAGCGCATGAGATTGCATATGATGTTAAATAGCAATCTGAAAGAGAAACTATGTTATAGCGATGAACAGTTGCAATCATTTTGAAATAATAATAGGAGAATAATTTACCTCAGTCCTGCAATGCTGCTCCTTTTCTGCTCTTTACGTTTTACAGCACTTTTCATCTGCAGTTGCCGCTCCTAAAGGAAAATCAGTGGTGGGATTATGAGGAGTACGACACAAGATCAGCCACTGAAGTTAGGGAAGTCAGAGTTGGCCGGCCATGCTACGATATTGACCATTTGGTCCCATATTGCAGCAAGTTGCCCCAAAATGAACAGCACATTATTTGCTAATAATCCAACTGAAATCAACTAGTTAAATATTCTGCATGGTTAGGTGTTTCTGGTCATCACCCAACTGTACTAACAGACCCTAGTGTAAGCCAGAGGTAAACTGGCTGCTTGGCCAGAGTGCCTGGATCTTGGCCACAATTTTGTTGATGGTGGTCTTGCTGCAATGTATGCCCAGCTTAGAGAGCTTACAGCCTGTAGGGAAAAGAAAGAGAAGTCCTTCCTCATGGTAATGACTGTAACCACCAGGTATCATGCTAATCACTGCCATTGCTGGCCTCCTGCTCCACGTCAATGCACTATACTAGTGAGAGCTCTGGTGTGGTGCAGGAGACCTGGTGAGGTAGGGTCAGAGCACGTATGTTTATGGACACACTGAGCGTCTTAGCTATCTGTCCCTCTCCTGGGATGAGAACCTTTCTTTCTGATAGAAGATGTTTAGTAGTTACAAAAGATGACCTGTGACAGAGGTGGCAGGTACAAATGTCTTACTGCTGACAGTAAATATGATCTCACTTTATATAACATAGAGGAAGGGGCTGATGACATGGACTCACCAGTTCAGCCATCACAATCTCTGCAGGATCTTCCGCAGCCTCCTCCACAGGTTTCATCCTGAAGGACCAGAAAATATTATTATTTAAACTTATGTCTTCTATTCACAAGAGTTACTGATACAGTCCATGGTCATAGTTCCTATCTGGAGGTTTCTCTTATACGATTTTTTTAATGTAGGATGAGCAACAATTTAACAGTATATAATAGATATTTCTGGAGTTTTTAGAAAATTACAGACAGAGCCTGAATGCAATTAATAGAACAGTATAGACAGATCCTGTCTGGAGTCACCAGTACAGGACTTAAAGACTTCCTGATATTTCTATTACAGTACGGACAGCACTGATTATATACACAAATGTTCCTCTTTAGAACCGTATAGAATGTATGTGTACATGGAATAAACCATATAGATACTAACAGAGAAGGTGCTTCTGGCTGCGGCTGCCACTCCCGCAGGTTCCTGTTGATAATCTAGGGAAAGAGACACAGAGTGAAATAAATTATACACAACAAATCTTTAGGACAAGTTCCATGGGACTCGGATAAGCCGGTCACAGTCTGTCCCCACAGGTTATTACCAGATTACTATACATTTTACAGCAGAACGGGAGAAAATAATTTAATGGAAAAATTAACAAATTGGTCTTAATAAAAAAATATATATTTTGATTTGGTCTAGAAATTTGTCCTGAAGAGTTCATTTAGCAGCAACTTATATAGAACATGAAACAAGAACCCACTCTGATATTATGCAGGATTACAACCATATAAATATCACTCAGGTCAGACATCCAGTATGATCTCTATATCTGATATATCAGATACTGGAACGTGGACCTATTGTGGGACAACCAATCCAGACTATGAAAAACGTTTCGCCATTGATTACACAAAAACTTTAAGTGACAAGTCCCTGTCTGTGCTGTGATGCCCCGTCCTACTTTACGCTTTATAATTTTTGCTGGTTTTCAGCAACTTGTTGTCACTGACTAATCCTAGTTTCCCCATTGGCCAAACTAAACTAAACGTATCCCGTGTTTTAGGTGGGTAATCACTGTCACCACCAAGCTCCATCACCAGCCTACCAGGAGCCGCTTACACTTCTCTGTGGGGTGTAGCTGCTACAGCACCTCTTTGCTGGTTGCTAAAACCTTCTGACCGTTTACATTGGATTGGTACTGCCGGGTAGATGAACGCAGGTAGACAGGAGATGGAATAAATGGTAAGTTGTTGGTCCCAGGACACAGCTGGATTTTATAGATAGAGCAGAATATCTCTCACCCAGACTGACATTATTTTGTCCCTGATGTCTAGCACCATCTACACTGGGCCCCCCAGATCTCTATTGGACCACTGGGTGAGTGGAATCCATAAGTGTTAGACAGAGGTGGATGTAGGGGTGTATATGGTGGTATCGCCATATCGCCACTTCTCCTACTGTTTATACATAAATACATTACACATTTACATGTCTGTACACTTTACACTGGGCACACATGTAATAAACACAATAAAATATTTCCGGCAGCAAAGCACCTGCTCCTCCATCCCGCCCGGCTATCAGTTACTACATACATGAGTCCATGTTATTTACTGGTCACACAGCTGTGTCATGTTCTCTCTGCACCTATGAACTGAGTGCCGTGTAAAATGTATCCTCAGCTCTGAAGTGGCGGCACCACGGGTAATGTAAGCAAAGCCACCACCTGAGCGCCACCTCTTTATAGTAACTGTTATACTGTACCTCCTGCTCTGTGGCCAGCAGCCGCAGCCTGGTGAGCCTACTCTTCAGGAGATCATTCTCCCGCATATAGCTGCTGAGCTGCAATAGAGAGAATTACATTTAGATCTGAGTATATGAATACGTAGCGCACACCATATTGTATATTTGTGTAACACATTGTGTAGTGCCCTCTCCTCGCACAAAGGGGCTTATTTGCAGGGTACGGTTATGTTGCTGCGCCGCTGTGTCCAAGTTTCTAGGAGGCTTTGATTTGTACCATAAATCAGACTATAAATGAACAGAATAAGTGCGGATCGTTCCCTGTCACTGTATTACATTATTTGGCAAACAGAAGACTACGTAGGGGATTTTTTGGACGGAGTAAACGTAAGACCACCTGGATGTCCTCTTTTTTATTAAACAAATGACAGAATTTGACCAATTTTACTGTAACACTGTTTTACTGTAGAATTTTACTGTACAACTATTATTATATCTGGAGTTCTGTAGCATATTCTGATGTGATATTATATAAATATCTACTTATAAATCACTGCAGCCATTTATTCCAGAAATTATGACTTTTTTATGCTAGTAAGGCCCAATGTGGGCATTAGATGGAGGAGACAGATTCAGCGCACTGTCTTGTAGGATAACGAGAACGATGGGCCCTGATACAATAGCAGTTAGGACACTGGGGCAATAATCCAGAGGACAGAGCGTCTCCATGCAAACTACTGTGGAAGACCTTGAAAAGAGATAAATAAAGCTCTGGGTTGAGAGCATAGTTAGTTGTCTACTCTCCCGAAATTTTCCGGGAGGCTCCCAAATTTCGTGGAGTCCTCCAAAGCTCTCGGAAGAGTAGGCAAACCTCCCGGGCCTTGAATTTCTGTATTTTATAGTAGGGGCGGGGCTATAGTGACGTAACGACATCGCAACGCCTCCTGCTACCCTCAGTCACATGATCTGTACTCTGGATCTCCTGGATTACAGATTTAAAAAGTAGGCAAATATGGTTGAGAGTGTTTATGTTCTATGAAATTGGGAGATATTACTACTTGATGTGTTTATATGAATACACCCGGGGTGATTGCTAGGTATATAATACACCCGGGGTGATTGCTGGGTATATAATACACCCAGGGTGATTGCTGGGTATATAATACACCCGGGGTGATTGCTGGGTATATAATACACCCGGGGTGATTGCTGGGTATATAATACACCCGGGGTGATTGCTGGGTATATAATACACCCGGAGTGATTGCTGGGTATATAATACACCCGGGGTGATTGCTTGGTATATAATACACCCGGGGTGATTACTGGGTATATAATACACCCGGGGTGATTACTGGGTATATAATACACCCGGGGTGATTGCTGGGTATATAATACACCCACGGTGATTGCTGTATATACTACAGTAATAAAGTGTGTGAACAAAGCTTCAGTTTTGGTCTTATGGGACACTTGCGAGGAGAGAGTGCACCACGGCTGTGACTATCATCACATTGGAATATTAAGTGATATAATGATGGACTGACCAGGCTTGATAGCAGCTCCTCTCTTCCTTCAAGGATGTCGCATTTTCTCTCCTGTCCAGGGAATAATGCAGATATAAGGTCAGTTTTAGAGTGTGAGAGAGAAATAAGAGAGAAAGAGAGACAGAGAGAGAGAGTGACAGAGGGCGAGAGAGAGAGAGAGAGAGAGAGAGAGAGAGAGGGTGAGAGAGAGACAGAGGGTGAGAGAGAGAGAGACAGATAAATGTATGTCACACTTTCCGTACTTTTATTTTTCAGTACAGACAGTGGGCATCACATTATTAATCCCGTCTATAATGTGAATAGTAGGAAACTGAATCTGTACCGTGAGTCAGTTTCCAGCCGTTCACATGGTGAGGGATATTAACCTTTTAGTGTCCCACTGCCACGCGTATGTCGGAGCAGGAACTGATGTGAATGTATATAGTCTCCGTAAGAGTAATGTGTATGTGTTGCCGCTATATATATATATATATATATATATATATATATATATGTATATATATAAATACATAAAGCGCTCCTGAAAGCTGGAGGCTACACATGAAGCGTGGGATCATGCACAATGACATGTCACACACATGGTTCTTAGTATCACAATGGCCATATTCCAATCATACCTCCCAGATGTCCTGATTTAGGTGGGACAGTCACGAATTGACGCCATTGTGCCGCCATTCCACCAGTCGGCACGTTTGTCCCCAGACAAGTTGGGGGGTTTGTTAGAGAAGGGGAATTGGAGACAGCCTAATGCTTCAGAAGCGCTTAGCACGGCCCCAGAGACCGTCACACGCCCCTCAGCCTGGCATGACCACACCGTGTTGTGATTACCTCTGTACGTGTATGTTTGTATGTATACAAATGGTTATAGATAGTTGTCATACCAACTGCTGCTTGATCCACAGTTCTTCTGCCTCCACTTGCCGGCTCTCCCCCAGTTGTTTCCACAGGGTCTCAAGCTCATCATTATTCGACCTGGATAGACAAGTAGAGAATACATTCTTTTTTACCTGCTTATTTAATATACACCAGTGCCAGACAAACAGCCAGGCATACTCCGATCGGTGAGCAACAGGAAACGGGATCCATGGTACAAATAACAATCAGTTACAGGTTGTGAGTGTGACAAGTATGGGGGGAGGGCCCTTGACAACACCACTAGAACTTTGAAAAAAAATCCCACCCCGACCATAATAAGGGATTTCCTGTTTCAGTCGTTACAGGCATCACAGGACGCACCAGATTGGGTGAGTGCAGGTACGTTTAATTTTTTTCTTTTATTATAATATAATTTTAGCTTTTTGTGGCGTTATCACTTTAATGTTTGCTGATAATACAAATGTTTCCCCTTTGCGATAAGGTGATAGCAGGGTTCAGAAACAACACGTAATAGAAATCATCTCTGTAAAGAGCAAATGATGGAATATTTACATTTAATTATTCACATTCAATGCAGTTTAAAATGTGCAACATAAAATAAAACAAATATTTAAACTTACATACAGGAAAGGAGAATCTACACTGGGCAGTGGGCTATATATTATTATCGAGGAGAGGACAGGTCACTGCCTCCCACAACTTCCACAAAATCATCTAATTAAATACTCTGTGATGATGGGGCACCTGCTCCTTCTACTATATAATTCTCAGTCTGTGGCTTCCTGCTGCCTCCATTACCAATCCACACATCATGTCACTGCCCCTGTCACATGCAGTCCTGTCCTCACTGACACATCACTCATCTCCTGATATACTCTGTGCTGTGCTCTAAACATTAACAGGTTCTCTCATACTTATCACATGCACCTTCACAATTAGACCTCACCTCATAACTCCTGTAAACAGCTTTCAATTGAGAGACTTATGAAAAACACAGTGGTGTGTTTGACTTCTTCGCTCTCTCTGAGCTGCCTCTCTGCACTGTCCCTGGGCAGTGTGGTCACTCACTATGATGTCAAGTGCGTGATGTCACAGTGCGTGATGTCACCAGGGCCTGTTGAAAGAGGCAGACCTGATAAAATAGGGACACTGCTGTGGCAAATTATAATGGGGGGTGTTTAGGAGCTGCCCATCCAAGCTCAGTTGTGTAAGAATGACCTTGGAGTGTGGAGCTCAGCCTGTGTTCCAATGAACATGGGGATATGTTCTTAATGTGGGCAGCACGGTGGCTTAGTGGTTAGCACTTCTGCCTCACAGTTCTGGGGCCCAATGGGGCAGGGACTGATGTGAGTGAGTTCTATGTACATTGCTGTGGAATCAGTGGCGCTATATAAATAAATGGTGATGATGATGAATGTTCATTGTTGAATATATGGAATATATATCATAGGTGAAGGGGTTGCTGTATTTCCTGATGACAATTAAGGTCCAGGAAGGGCCTACAGTACATATTATGGAATTCAGAGTGAGACACATGGAGTGGGGTGACGTTATCTCCACCCAGAGTCCACAGGGTTTAGTCCACCACATTAGAGAACTCTATATGGGCCCATTTCCAAAGAGGAAGGACAACTATGGCCTTACCCATATGCCCCGGCAGTCCCTGGTTATGTAGGACAGTCCCCACCAGAGTCATGGCTGCGTAGATAGGGGGCGCAGTTAGTTTTATCACGAGGAAAGCAGAAGGAATGATTATCAATGATTGGGGAGCGGGGATGTCTGACAATAAACATTGTTTACAAACTGCAGACTATGTGGGGTGTAATACATTTCCATTTGTCCCCCTTCACATAAGAACACTCCTACAGTGCTCCATTTATTCTGGGTTTTGGAACTGCCCCTATAAAAGCACTGTTTTCAGGTATACAGATTCACCTGTGTAAGGTGGAGAGAGAAACATCCAAACTTGTAACACATAACTAACCCCCCCCCCCTATTCATTAATTTCCACTACTTTTACATCCTTCGCCTAATATACTGCACGATGGCTCAGTGGTTAGCACTTCTGCCTCACAGCACTGTGGTCATGAGTTCAATTCCCGACCATGACCTTATCTGTGAGGAGTTTGTATGTTCTCCCCGTGTTTGAGTGGGTTTCCTCCAGGTGCTCCGGTTTCCTCCCACACTCCAAAAACATACTAGTAGGTTAATTGGCTGCTAACAAATTATTGACCCTAGTCTGCCTGTGTGTTATGGATTTAGACTGTAAGCTCCAATGGGGCAGGGACTGATGTGAGTGAGTTCTCTGTACAGCGCTGCGGAATTAGTGGCGCTATATAAATAAATAAATGGTGATGATGATGATATACTGCTCTGTTTAGACTTCTATATAATGTCAGACATTGCTGCTTTTTCTACCTCGCTTCTGGCAGACCCGGGGGCAGCTTGATGCTGGATTTCATTCCCTCTAGCAGAGGCAGCTTACTGGGGAAAACAGGTGCTTAATAATGATAATAATAATGAAAACGTGTTCTCATCATTAATGTAAATGTGCTAAACATGGACTTCTGAGTCCTTCTTGATGGTCATACCTGGAAACCGGAGCACCCAGAGGGTAGAACATACAAACTTCACACAGATAAGGCCCTGGATGGGAATTGAACTCATGAGCCCAGCGCTGATCATCATCATCAACATTTATTTATATAGCGCCAGCAAATTCCGTAGCGCTTTACAATTGGGAACAAACATTAATAAGACAATACTGGGTAATACATACATACAGAGAGGTAAGAGAACCCTGCTCGAAAGCTTACAATCTATAGGACAATGGGAGTTAGAAACACAAGGGCATGTGCTACATCATATTGCACAATGGACCAGCCAGACTGCAAAGGTAAAAGTACTGAGTGGGCTATGTGTGTTGCAATGTTGGTCAGAAGGTTGTTGTCTTGCGTTAGCAGTGTAGAGGATGGTAATAGGGTAATCTAGGGAAATTAAGATGATGGTTGAGGAATATCATAACCTTGTCTGAAGAGGTGGGTTTTCAGTGAACGCTTGAAGGTTTGAAGACTAGAGGAAGTCTTACTGTGCGTGGAAGGGAATTCCACAAAGTGGGTGCAGCCCGGAAAAAATCCTGTAACCGAGAATGGAAGGATGTGAGGAGAGTGCAGGAGAGACGTAGATCTTGTGCAGAACGTAGGTATCGAGTAGGGAGATATTTTGAGACAAGTGAGGAAATGTATGTCGGTGCAATTTTGTTGATGGCCTTGTATGTTAGTAGAAGAATTTTATATTGAATTCGTTGAAATACAGGCAGCCAATGTAGAGACTGACAGAGTGGCTCAGCAGAGGAATAACGGTTTGTAAGGAAAATCAATCTAGCCGTTGCGTGCAAAATAGATTGTAGGGGTTCAAGTCTGACTTTGGGAAGACCAGTAAGGAGGGAATTGCAATAGTCGATGCGGGAGATGATGAGTGCATGAATTAATGTTTTTGTGGTGTCTTGCGTCAGATATGTGCGTATTCTGGAAATGTTCTTTAGGTGTATGTAACATGATTTAGATATAGAGTTGATGTGGGGAATAAACGACAGTTGTGAATCAAGGATTACACCTAGGCAACAAGCTTGCGGGGTGGGATTTATATTCATGTTATCAACAGAAATAGAAATGTCAGGCAGGAAGCTTCTGTTTTTGGGTGGGAATATTATTAACTCAGTTTTTGAAAGATTGAGTTTGAGTTGGCGAGAAGACATCCAAGATGAAATGGCAGAAAGACAGTCAGTAATGTGAGACAACACAGATGGTGAAAGATCAGGAGAGGATAGATAAATTTGTGTATCATCCGCATAGAGTTGATACTGAAATCCAAAGGAACTTATTAGTTTTCCAAGAGAAGTGGTGTAGATAGAGAATAGCAGAGGACCTAGGACTGAGCCTTGTGGAACTCCAACTGATAGGTGTTAGGAACCCCTCCAGCCGACACAACATAGCCCGGAGTCTACTCTACCAGTCAGGTGTTCACTGGAGCCCCTGATGGTGGGGACAGACTGGGCTGCAGACTGACAGAGGGTCGTGAAGTGTGCACCGGCTGGGGAGAACCCAGGCAACCGGAGTGGAATCCAAGCAGAGGTCAGGGTCCGGCAGCAGACAACAGTACGAATATACAAGCTGAGGTCAGGGGTCACGAGCAGACAGGAAGGTCGGTATTCAAGCCAGAGGTCAGGGTCACGAGATTCACAAGCAAAGTCCAAATCTAAGCTAAGGGTCATACACGGGTAACAGTCCAACAGGTTTTCACCAATTTCAGGCAGCAGCAGAAACAGGAGCAGATTAAGCAGACAGGAACTGGACGCTATAACCGGCAGGGAGGCTAAGCCCTCCCTTCCTTATATACAGAGTTTGGCCATTCAGGGCTTAGCCCTGAAATACATCCCAGGTGCGCTACCCAGCTAAATTAGCCCGCAGGCTACACTAGCGCATGCGCCCGGCTGCCTCACTTGCCGGGGTGCATCGATTGTTATACACGGCGTCCGGCCGTTGCCTTGGCAACGGTCGGGCCCGAGAAACCGGAAGTGACGCCCCGGTCGTCATGGGGACGGCCGGGACGTTCACTGACACCGGAAGTGAGTCGCGGCGGTGCCCAAGGCCGCCTCGGCTCCTGACAATAGGAAGCGGAGCAAAGGTGGATCCAGAGAAATTAACACTGAAAGAGCGATTAGATAGGTAGGATGAGAACCAGGATAGGACAGTGCCTTCAAGACCTAGGGTTTGTAGCGTTTATATGAGGAGAGAGTGGTCAACAGTGTCAAATGCAGCAGAGAGATCCAGGAGAATTAGAAGAGAGTATTGGTTATTATTTTTTGCTGTGATCAAATCATTGACAACTTTGGTCAGCGCAGTCTCTGTGGAGTGTTGAGAGCGAAAGCCTGACTGAAGAGGAGCCTGACTGAAGAGGATCCAATAGGTTGTTTGCTGTAAGAAAGTGTGTGAGGCGGGAGTAGGCAATTCTCTCGAGAAGCTTGGAGGGGCATGGGAGCTGGGAGATGGGGCAGTAATTTATGAGAGAGTTAGGGTCAGAATTCTGTTTTTTTTAAATGGGAGTAATCACTGCATGCTTGAAAAGTGCTGGAAAAATACTAGTAGAAAGAGATAGATTACAGATTTTAGTTAGAGGGGGAATGAGTACAGGAGACAGGGACATACCAATTTGAGAGGGAATGGGATCAAGAGGACAGGAGGTAGAGTAGGAAGATGAGAAGAGAGTAGAAACTTCCTCTTCATTTGTGGGATCAAATGAAGAGAGAGTGTCAGAGGGTGCTACAAAGGAATTGAGCAGATTGCTTGTCAAGGGAGATACCATTTCAAGCCTGATCTTATCAATTTTGTCCTTGAAATAGGAAGCAAGATCCTGTGCACTGATGTTAGTTGGAGGATTTGGGGCAGGAGGATTCAGAAGAGAGTTAAATGTGTTAAAGAGGCGTTTGGGGTTAGAAGCCTGAGCATAGATGAGAGATCGGTAGAATGCTTGTTTAGCAATGTCCAGAGCATTTCTGTAGGAGTGGTAGATATCAGTATATGTTATGAAATCATTAGAGGCACAAGATGTACGCCAGTGACGTTCTGCTTTACGAGAAAGTTTTTGTAGAGTTCGTGTTACTGTAGTGTTCCACGGTTGGCAACGAATTCTACGGGAAATATGTAGTGTCGCTGGAGCCACTTGATCCAGGGCAATTGCTAGGGTTTGATGAAAATGGGGTACTGCCCGATCAGGGGAGGAGAATGTAGAAATTGGGGAGAAAAGGTGTTGGAGAGAGGTGGAAAACTGTTGAAAATCAATAGAGTTGATATTCCTGCGGGTACGAGGAGGCTTGGAAGAGTTTGACACTAGGGAGGGTAAAGAACTGGGGGTGAGCAAGTATCTAATAAGGTGATGATCCGAGAGGGGGAAAGGAGTGTTAAGGAAATCAGAAACTGAGCATAGTCTAGAGAAAACAAGATCAAGACAGTGGCTATCCTGATGAGTAGCGGATTCAATCCACTGGGAGAGGTCAAGTGTGGAGGTTAGAGAGAGTAGTTTGGAAGCAGCATTGGAACGTGGATTAGAAATAGGGATGTTGAAATCACCCATGATGATGGTGGGGATATCAGTAGATAAGAAGTAAGGGAGCCATGCAGAGAAGTGTTCAAGAAATTGATGGTGTGGACCAGGGGGGGCGATAGATGACAGCAACATGCATAGAGAATGGGTTAAAAATCCTAACAGCATGTACTTCAAAAGATGTGAATGTGAGTGATGGGACACTTGGTATAACTGTGAATGTGCACTGTGGGGAGAGAAGTAGTCCAACCCCCCCTCCTTGTCTGCCTCCTGGTCTGTGGGTGTGGGTGAGATGGAGGCCACCATGTGAAAGGGCTGCAGATGAGGCAGTGTCTGAATGCGTGAGCCATGTTTCTGTTATTGCCAGAAGGTTTAGGGTTGTTTAAGAGGAAGAGATCATGTACGGAGGTAAGTTTGTTACAAACAGAGCGTGCATTCCAAAGGGCACATTTAAAGGACTTTGGAAGAGAGGGAAGACAGGTTATGTGTTTGAGGTTTGCCAGATTTCTGTAGTGTTCAGATATATGTGTGTGGGAGAAGTGAGGGGGACCTGGATTAGGTGATATATCACCAGCTAATAGAAGAAGGAAGGAAGAAAGGTAGGTAAGATGATTGTAAGATGTGTGTCCTTTTAGTTTCTGGCGGCAGGGTGAGGCTGTTAAAGTTATTGAATTTAAATAGGAAAAGAGTTCATGAGTGTTCACTAGAGGTGAGTGAAGTAATGAAGGGGCAATGTGGACAGAGGTGTGTGTTGCAGGATGGGTGAGGGATGATATAGTCCTAAAGATAATGCCATGAAAAGAGATAAAGAAAAATATTTTGGCAAGCATTGGGACTATTAGTCAAATAGCAAAAATGAGGAATTAAATGAATTGCCTAATTGATTGCAATGTCCAGTGTAATCAGATAAGTAGTGCAGAGCTAGGATGCAGCAAATGTAGTGTATTCCTGGATGTCTGGATAGTATAACGTAATGATGTGGGGAGCCATGTGGGGGAGTGGGTGGAAGTGTTGAATGGAGAGTAATAAAGAGCAGGTAATTGAATAGCTGAGATTTTGCAGAATCATGGGAGAGGAGAGTGGTTGAAAGACAGTATAATTTCTTCTTACTTGTGATGGTAAACAAAGCTTAAATAAAATTGAAGTACAGTGCTGAGATAGGGGACTGAAATAACTGTAGCATGGGTAGGGAGTGGTTGAGCAATTAGTACAGCAGTCTGATTAAACAGAGTGGATTTTGCATTGAAAGCAGACTGATAAATAAAACAAACTTTCATGAGATGAGAGGAAAATGAGATCAGAGTCCAAAGCAGTCCTCATGTTGCATGTAGCTTGTAGCCAGGGAGAGTTGAAAACATCAGAGGTGGAATATGGAGTTTCAGGTGAATACTGACAGTTGTCCTTGTGAAGCTGTGTTAATAGGCAGAAAGTTCTTCTCCTGTTTCCTCCTGTTCAACTCCGGTATAACTCCGAATTATGCTGTTCAAATTTTTTGTTTCACACTTGTATCTATACACACTTAGAACTATACACACTAACTATACAGCCATCACTGGCTTTGCAGCCATTCTACTTTGAATATATCTGAGCCACAGTGAGCACCCGCTATCAGCCATCTCTTAAATTATCGGATACACTACGGACATTTATTTACCAGAACACATCAGTAATGGGATGGAAATGCTGTACTCCGCCTAGTTTACATTTTTATGAATGTCACATTCACATGCAGATAAGAATATCTGATAGGTGTTTGGGGGATGAATCTCTGTACTGTGTATTAAACTGCATACCATTGATTTACCTCTTTATTGCACCAAACCTCTTTACTTGTTAACTTAACACCTAAAACCTTATCTATAATATAATCACACTGACAACAACTTGATTTTGGTAAAAAAACAGGTCCCAGTTTTTTAAATAATAAAAGTATGGTGGCGGCGAGAGCAATCAGCCCGGGCTTACAAGGACGTGCCCCCATAAAGCAGGACGAGGGGTCCCCCACACAAAGGGACCAAGGGCCAGGTTGCTTCGAAGGGGTTGTGACATGCGGCCAATCAGCGATACCATCGTGTGAATTAGCCGCTGATTGAAACATCTCCACATTACCTCAGTCTTAGAAGACAATACATTACATTGTCAATTAATTACATTTTCTTCTGTTACCAGGTGACCAAACAAACTCTGGTAGCAGCCCCATCACGGTAGTCCCATTGTCTCTTTGGACCTCTGTCTCTCAAGCTGACCGCGTTAGCCTGCATAGCTGTCCAGGAAGATGAGGGGGTCGGGCGAGTGGAGAGTGTCGCAGGCCCCTCTGCAAAACCACAACAAACAGAATCAGGTAATTACCCTTATTGTGTACAATATAGAATATAACACCACTAGACTTGTGTATATTCCTGTACCATTGTTCACTCTCTACCCTTGTTTTCTTTTCCAGGATTAAATGGATAACTCCAAATCAATTTGGTTTAAGATATTTTATTCACTTTTTCTTAGATGCGGAGCCACCACCCACTGTGAGTGACCAGTCAGAGGAGCAGGAGGAGGAGCTGTGAGAGATCCCGCCCTCCTCACCGCCTGCTGGTCCTGCACATTGTCCATCTGTGCGGTCACTGGAAGCAATAGATAAATGGGACAAGACCACCAAAGAGCTCCTAATAACCATCAATCGCAGCCTTCGGTAGAAGAAGCACCAGGAAGGAGTGCCAATTAGCACGGAGAAGAAGGGCCTGATGGAGTGCATTTTGAACGCTATAAATGGGTTTGGCCAATCCCTGCAGCCATACTGAATCGGCTGCCCGCCGTGGCTCCAGAACCTTCCCCCACATGTGACCCCAGTGAGCCTGAGCCTAAGGAAGCAGAGGACTCAGGACCTGGCTCTGCTCCTACAGCCCCCAGCTGAAATAACAGCAACATATTGTAAAAAATATATAAAAATTATAAACTGCATAACCTGGATGTGTTTCACTCTCTTAACCATAACCTCCTAATGACATATACAAGCTTACTTAACTTATCTAACAATAAAGACACTGAGACATATGAAAGTGGCTAAAGAAGGTCACAGTTTATTAATTATTAAATAAATGGCGGTGAAAGTGAACCGTGAGACAGCTAAATCAAACTAATATTTGGAACCAAGCGTGGATGGCTGACTCCACGTACCCGGGACACATCCTTAACTGCCTGGCCAATGCTAATTCTGACGTCAGAGTGACTAAGCCCCCTCCCGACTACGCAATGGCCGCCCTCAGATGCGGGCCAAGGGATCCTCATCAAAAAGGACTGCGTCACGTTCCTGGATAGGGATAGCACCTGTGGTCAAACAGCGATAACGCTGTAACGATCAGCCACTGCCCACAGTGACTTCCTACCAACTGTGCCTGCTCTGTGACGTGGGGAGGAACCAAATTAAAACTCATACGCCACGGCAGCAGGGAGGTCAATAAAGGGCATGGGTGGGTGGGATCTCGAGCAGTAAATGAGAAAGGACATGTGACATGCTAGGACTTATATAGACAGATCTCCAGGCACTCCCCTTCCTTCTTCACTGGTTGGCCTGGGATGTGGCATCTTACTTGCAGGTAAGGTTAACCTCACTTACTGCCACATATATATGCGTCTAAGTGCTTTCGTCCATATGAGAGTACAGGTTGTTCATAGTCATGATGGGCAACATGTTCAGATGAGTAGATAAAATATATTCTGCATAGTGAAACGTGTGTTGAGTCCATTGTGAATTTTTTTTGCTAAAGAATCTGCTATAAACACATCGCAGCCACATTCTCCTGCAGCGTGTATACATCATGGACTAAAAGTATCATTCCAAATTTCAATGGTTTAGGCCATCAATTACTATATATTTAGATTATACTTACAGCTGAAGTGTTGCTGAATCACATAATAATCGTCCGTTTCTGCAAGAAGCTCCTATATGTCAGGAAAAGGAGACAGAACATTTCTTTTTTTAAAAAAAGTAGTAATAAAAATGATATTAATTAAAAATAACATAGAAAACATTTAGCATAATATATAAATCATATGAAGCCAGAGTACCACTGACACATGCGGGATGGATACCATCTACATGTAGGAGCAGAAATCGACATTCGGCAGAACAGGCAATGTTTTTCCAGTCTTCAAATGTCCAGTTTTGGTGAGCCTGTGCCGCTGTAGTCCATAGTTTCCTGACGTGTTTGGCCCCCTCCAGACCTTTAGTCACACCCCTCTCCCGGACTACACTTGCCGAAAGTAGGCAAGTATGCTGTAATCTGTGATGTAACTGAATTATAACATTGATGTTTTGCTAAACTGCATTATTACAGGTGTAATACGCAGCTTACTGTGTTTTCCCCTCCAAGATCCACATTATTTTCTGGGTAGAAAATATACTGAAAAGTTAATGTCCTCTGAATATTTTTATAAATACTCCCATCCTCTCGCTGGTCAATTTCTTGCCCATTTCTTTTCCAATTCTTGGTCCCTGTCCTGATATAATGATATTTATGAAAGATTGGGGGGTACATAGGGGGAGGCAAACTGGGGCAGCTGTCGCAGGCAGCAATATTTAGGGGGCAATAGAACAAAAACTATTATTATTTTCAAAATGCCAACTTTCTTGGTGCAGATATAAAATATAAATGGTATTTACTTTGGTAGCTCTAATAATCTAATAATGCTTAAAATGAAAATATTTGTCTTTTATAATGTACACAAATCATATACAAATGTTTATGGTAGATGTCTTTCTTAACATTAATGAATTAATTTAACACAGGGAACCGCAGTTGGGGGCAGACTATTCTGTAGCAGGTGAAATGGGTGTCGGATGGTTTGTGAAAATGTGAATTAGTTAAATATACTATATTTTAGTTTCCAGCCATCACCTCTTGATTTACAATGGGCAAATTGAAGATTCGGCGGCACAAATGCAGCTCTGGAACCGCAGTGGTTTTTACAGCTGCAGTCTCAGTTAATGTTATAGGTTTGCAGGGCAGAATGGTCACAGTTATAGAGGAATTGACATCTGCACACAACGGGGAGGCGTTTGGTGGAGTCAGGGCGTTCTGTTCCTGGCGCGTCACAGAGTAGGTACACCGATGCACCTCATTTTGCAGAGCAGCGCATGAACGAGATTTGAAATGATTGTAATGAGGTGTGTCCCTTGCCAGGTGCGGCCTTTCCCACTCTGCAAATGAATTTTAATTTTACACCAGCTCAGAACTGGGAGTACTCAGCCGTCCGCACTAGTATTCGGAACTTAAACTAGCCCCCTAGTTGGAGCAAGAGATACATCAGTAAACCAGCGTACTTCTGTGTGCACCTGAGTTTGTCTTGGACATGACTGTACGAGAACACCCTTACTGTATATTGCCTACGTGTGTTCGCCCATTCCCCACCCTGTTCACTCCCCTAAATCGGTGGCTGTAGTAAGTGTCTTTGCACTCATAGGTGACTTGGACGTGGTTGCGTTCAATTGCATACCGTCCGCGTCTGGGCAAGCGCAGGGTATTTTCTGCTCACGATAGCACCCATTTGCGGGATACGTTCCTTAATGACTCAAACCTAAGGTGTGCATTGAATGAGGCATCTGATTGGACCTGAATCACAGCTATCAATTTAGATGCTTCATTTTTATCCACATTACTGACCATAGGAGATGGAATACCCTGGACAACTGCATTCCTCTGTACTGAAAACAGTCTTCCTTCCCAAGCTTCACTTCCACAACCCAAGTCCCCTGGAATCTGCCATAATCCACAGACTAGACTAGCTTTAGAGAATCGCAGACATATGCTCACATTGAAACAGTGTAATAGTCACAAACAGTCTGGGGTATCTGCAGTATGCATGACCAGTATCCTTGAAGAAGAGGGGCAAGTGCAGCATTTGGAGGGGGGATTTGAAATGTAAATGGTGTCGTAAAATGATCACAGGGGAAAACACATGATATTCATTTTTCCTATTTTGTCATCTCTTTTTGCCTATTAAAAGTATTTACCACTTTGAGATTTTTACACATTTTACTTTCTAACATCATAGAATCATAATGGATTTATCCCAGAACCCCTCCCACTGATAAAAACATAACAGTCCACAATGCCAAAACAAAATAGCTAAACATTTTTCTTAAGTAATTACAAATATAAAACAGACAACGATTGCTTGAGTATTTTGCCCAAGTAAACCCTGCTGTAATTAGTTGTCTTCAGAGGTCACATAAGTAATTGGACCCCACCTGTGTACAATTAGTGTTTCACGTAATCTGAAAATAAACACACGTGTCTGTGAGAGGTCTTAAAGTTGGTCAAAGCTTCATCATGAAGTTCAAAGAAAATTAAAATAGAACATGTTAATGATCAGCACTGGTCAGAAGAAGGTTATAATGATATTTCCAAACTGTTTACCATCCCCCAGAGCACTATCACATCCATCATAAAGAAATTAAGATAATGTGGCACAACCGTGAATTTGTCTAGAACAAAACTGAATATCCCTCTGAGAAGGGCACTTGTCAGGGTACCCACCAAGAGGAGCCTGGCAGCTCTGTCAGGTTAGCTTTCCATTGCAGAGTTGATAGAAACTATCCATTGGACAACAGTAGCCTGCCTACATGAAATCTTGCCTAGAATTTGCCTGAAAGCATGGGGAAGATCTTTATACCAAGTGGAGAAAGATTATCTGTCCTGATGAGACCAAGATTGAACGTTTAGCTTCAATGCTAGGCAGAAATCTAACGCAGCACGTGATTCCAAAAGAACGATCCCTACATTGAATCATGCTGGTGGTATAATGTTATGGGATTTTTCCTCTGCATCAAGGACTGGAAAACTTGATAAAATCGAGGGCAAAATGAGTGGACTAAGATGTAGCCAAATCTTGCAGGAAAACCTGCTGCAGTCAACAGCCGGTCAGTGAGCCGAAGCGTACAGCAAATGCCACATTGGAGTGGCTTAAATACCGAGCAAATCATTGATCCAGAGTAGCCCGGTCAAAGCTAAGTCACATTCCCAATCTGTGGAATGGTTTGAAAATTCCCCACCAAGGGTCCTCTTGTAACTGAAAATGACAAAGCAGAATTGGCGAAAATTGCAGTTTCTTGGTGTGCAAAGCAGGTAGAAGATTGCCCAAATATACTCACGGCTTTAATTCCTGCTAAATGAGTTTCTACCAAGTATAAAAATAAGGGTGTGAATATATATGCAACCAGTCTTTTTTTTTTGCAATTATTTAAACTAAAGCTTTAGAGATGTATTTTATATTTGTCAAATGTATTTAGATTGGTGTTAAGAATTACCATATAAATTCATTTTGATTACATAATATAAGAGAAGAAAATAAAATAAAATGGGAAGAGTGGGGGAGGGGGTGAACACTTTTATATAACACTGTATATAACAGACACACATGGATGGTATATATGGGTCCTGATTAGTATAATTTACAAATAGCATTATAAAATAAATATACAATTTTCACTCTGCATCTTTTGAACAATGTTTCATGATTTGGGGGGATTTCGATCATCTGTAATAACTCCCCAATGAAGAGCAATAAAACGAGTTTGAAATGTTCTTGTTCCACCTCAACTCTCATAGCGCATCGATTTCTGGCCGCAGGAAACGTATAAATGATGTGACAGTAAAAGCTACTTAAATAGAGAAGGTTGGTTCTCCCAGGTTTTGTAAGTTACTCAGTATTGTTTAATCGGAAACATATGAAAAAGGGTCGACGCTTGATGTTCCCCTTTGGAAAGTAGCATGGGTGAAAGAAAACACCTCTTCTCTGGTCAACCACGTTATTAAGTACAGTCCATTGTTAAACAGCGATCTACATTACAATGAATGCACTGGCTAAACATACACTAGTAGGTCTTGATGAAGTTTGATTTCACATGATTGCCCTTTTGTGCATATAATTTACATATAAAACTGAACGATCCCTACATTGAATCATGCTGGTGGTATAATGTTATGGGATTTTTCCTCTGCATCAAGGACTGGAAAACTTGATAAAATCGAGGGCAAAATGAGTGGACTAAGATGTAGCCAAATCTTGCAGGAAAACCTGCTGCAGTCAACAGCCGGTCAGTGAGCCGAAGCGTACAGCAAAACTGTTCTCTCTGTACTGTTAGCCATTATGCAATGTGATATTTTGTTATTATAATTATAACCGGGCTTGTTCATCAAAGGGTTTTTAGCTGACAGGAGTTGAACCCAGTGCGGTTTTCTGCTGCTGCAGCCCATGCATTTCCAGGTTCTACGCACTGTGCAGTCAGACATGCCCCTCTGCCTACCACCGCTATAACACATTGGTTTTCAGTTACTGACGCCTCCCTGTGAGCTTGAACCATTGCGCACCGTTCTCTGTAAACTCCAGAGGGGATCAGCACTTTCTGAGATGATCAAACCACCCGGTCTGGCATCAACAATCATTCCACGATCAAATTCACTTGGATCACTTTTCTTCCCCATTTTGGTGTTTGGTCTGAACAACAACTGAACCTTTTCAGCCTGTCTGCATGCTTTTATGATTGTGTTGCTGCCACATGATTGGCTGATTAGATATTTGCATTAACGAGCAGGTACACAGGTGCTTCTTGGCCTTTTGGCTAAGAGTAGGTGTACATGCCCATGGATGCAGTGGGGCTTAAAGACACCCCCCTGTAGGCGATGGGCCGTCACCTGGTCCTCTGGCCAAGAGGCCGGCTGCCTGGAGCCCGAGTTGCTACATGCCCAAAAATGCATTGTGGAGAAAGAGGCACCTGTGCACAGAGTAAGGCCCTCTGCACCTTTAATTTTCAGGCAGCACCATTTTTTTCGCCCTAGCCTGTTGGCCGAGTGCAAGCATCATTTTTATATTTCCGTCCGAAAGGCTGGGGCCTTATGGCACTTATTTATTTATTTATTTATTACACTTGGTACCAAGCACTCTTTTGATTATGTGTCTTTGTTTTTGCCACATTAAGTAGGGGTTTGGGTATAGGATCTTATGGGCGACCCTCCTTTTGGAGGGAGCCTTTTATGTCGGTGATATAAAGGGGCCCTCCCTAGCTTCAGCAAAGGAGGGACTGAAGATCTCCCTTTTTTTCCCTCTCTGGGGCCTTTTGGCTTCTACAGGATGGGGAGGCACAGGGCCCTTTCCCTTTTGGAAAGGGTCCAAAGTCCCAATTCCCCAGCACAGTTTGCACTGCACCGGGTGATTCTGAGTCATGTACCTCAGAAATAAAAAAAAATAATAATAAAAAAAGAGTAGGGTGGTATTGGTTCACATTATGAGAGGGGGTCTCCATGCTCATTGCCCCCCCCCCCTGCTCTAGTGGGAGCCTGCTTCTAGCTGTAGCGCTGGTTAATGATTGGTGAGAGGAACTTCTTTAAAGAAATGTATATCTATATATTTAATTAGACATTGTAACAATAAATGACAGTATGAAAGAAACAGTACTAGACTCTGGTTCAATGGGTTTATTGCGAGCTCCTGCAGATGTTATGGATCTCCTGTGCGAGCTCCTGAAGATGGTATGGATCTCCTGTGCGAGCTCCTGCAGATGGTATGGATCTCCTGTGCGAGCTCCTGCGGATGGTATGGATCTCCTGTGCGAGCTCCTGAAGATGGTATGGATCTCCTGTGCGAGCTCCTGCAGATGGTATGGATCTCCTGTGCGAGCTCCTGCAGATGGTATGGATCTCCTGTGCGAGCTCCTGCAGATGGTATGGTTCTCCTATGCTGGTGCAGATGTTTTAGAGGGAGGTGCAGAAAGTATAGGGTGCTGGGTCTTCTACCTGGTTGGTCTGACTCACAGGTCCAGTTCTTACCTTAGTCATCTGATACGGTGTAGATGTCCTGCTGCAAGGAAGCAGTGACCAACAGGAGAGGTCGTCACTCTCTGTAGAGATCCATACGTCCCAGCTGGAGCTGGAACGAATGGGTCTCTACAGAGAGCGACAACCTCTCCTGTTGGTCACTGCCTTCTTGCAGCAGGACATCTACACCGTATGGACTGGGGGACAAGGAGTAGACCAACCAGGTAGAGGAGCCTGCACCCTTTCTCCTGATGGGACAAGCTATTATATGGGAACTGGGCCCTCAACCTTGATAGCAAGGTAGGGCCTCAGGATTAACTCCATAGTCTCCATCATCCCTCTTGTGCAGCTCCTGCAGTTAGTGGTAACGGTCGCGTATGTCTGCAGGAGCACATAGAAGAGCAGGAGCAGAATGCCAGACAGGAGCAGCAGCTTGCAGGACCAGCGCATGAGATTGCATATGATGTTAAATAGCAATCTGAAAGAAAACTATGTTATAGCGATGAACAGTTGCAATCATTTTGAAATAATAATAGGAGAATAATTTACCTCAGTCCTGCAATGCTGCTCCTTTTCTGCTCTTTTCGTTTTACAGCACTTTTCATCTGCAGTTGCCGCTCCTAAAGGAAAATCAGTGGTGGGATTATGAGGAGTACAACACAAGATCAGCCACTGAAGTTAGGGAAGTCAGAGTTGGCCGGCCATGCTACGATATTGACCATTTGGTCCCATATTGCAGCAAGTTGCCCCAAAATGAACAGCACATTATTTGCTAATAATCCAATTGAAATCAACTAGTTCAATATCCTGCATGGTTAGGTGTTTCTGGTCATCACCCAACTGTACTAACAGACCCTAGTGTAAGCCAGAGGTAAACTGGCTGCTTGGCCAGAGTGCCTGGATCTTGGCCACAATTTTGTTGATGGTGGTCTTGCTGCAATGTACCCCCAGCTTAGAGAGCTTACAGCCTGTAGGGAAAAGAAATAGAAGTCCTTCCTCATGGTAATGACTGTAACCACCAGGTATCATGCTAATCACTGCCATTGCTGGCCTCCTGCTCCACGTCAATGCACTATACTAGTGAGAGCTCTGGTGTGGTGCAGGAGACCTGGTGAGGTAGGGTCAGAGCACGTATGTTATTAGCACATTGAGCGTCTTAGCTATCTGTCCCTCTCCTGGGATGGGAACCTTTCGTTCTGATAGAAGATGTTTAGTAGTTACAAAAGATGACCTGTGACAGAGGTGGCAGGTACAAATGTCTTACTGCTGACAGTAAATATGATCTCACTTTATATAACATAGAGGAAGGGGCTGATGACATGGACTCACCAGTTCAGCCATCACAATCTCTGCAGGATCTTCCGCAGCCTCCTCCACAGGTTTCATCCTGAAGGACCAGAAAATATTATTATTTAAACTTATGTCTTCTATTCACAAGAGTTACTGATACAGTCCATGGTCATAGTTCCTATCTGGAGGTTTCTCTTCTACGATTTTTTTAATGTAGGATGAGCAACAATTTAACAGTATATAATAGATATTTCTGGAGTTTTTAGAAAATTACAGACAGAGTCTGAATGCAATTAATAGAACAGTATAGACAGATCCTGTCTGGAGTCACCAGTACAGGACTTAAAGACTTCCTGATATTTCTATTACAGTACGGACAGCACTGATTATATACATAAATGTTCCTCTTTAGAACCGTATAGAATGTATGTGTACATGGAATAAACCATATAGATACTAACAGAGAAGGTGCTTCTGGCTGCGGCTGCCACTCCCGCAGGTTCCTGTTGATAATCTAGGGAAAGAGACACAGAGTGAAATAAATTATACACAACAAATCTTTAGGACAAGTTCCATGGGACTCGGATAAGCCGGCCACAGTCTGTCCCCGCAGGTTATTACCAGATTACTATACATTTTACAGCAGAACGAGAGAAAATAATTTAATGGAAAAATTAACAAATTGGTCTTAATAAAAAAATATATATTTTGATTTGGTCTAGAAATTTGTCTTGAAGAGTTCATTTAGCAGCAACTTATATAGAACATGAAACAAGAACCCACTCTGATATTATGCAGGATTACAACCATATAAATATCACTCAGGTCAGACATCCAGTATGATCTCTATATCTGATATATCAGATACTTGAACGTGGACCTATTGTGGGACAACCAATCCAGACTATGAAAAACGTTTCGCCATTGATTACACAAAAACTTTAAGTGACAAGTCCCTGTCTGTGCTGTGATGCCCCGTCCTCCTTTACGCTTTATAATTTTTGCTGGTTTTCAGCAACTTGTTGTCACTGACTAATCCTAGTTTCCCCATTGGCCAAACTAAACTAAACTAAACGTATCCCGTGTTTTAGGTGGGTAATCACTGTCACCACCAAGCTCCATCACCAGCCTACCAGGAGCCGCTTACACTTCTCTGTGGGGTGTAGCTGATACAGCACCTCTTTGCTGGTTGCTAAAACCTTCTGACCGTTTACATTGGATTGGTACTGCCGGGTAGATGAACGCAGGTAGACAGGAGATGGAATAAATGGTAAGTTGTTGGTCCCAGGACACAGCTGGATTTTGTAGATAGAGCAGAATATCTCTCACCCAGACTGACATTATTTTGTCCCTGATGTCTAGCACCATCTACACTGGGCCCCCCAGATCTCTATTGGACCACTGGGTGAGTGGAATCCATAAGTGTTAGACAGAGGTGGATGTAGGGGTGTATATGGTGGTATCGCCATATCGCCACTTCTCCTACTGTTTATACATAAATACATTACACATTTACATGTCTGTACACTTTACACTGGGCACACATGTAATAAACACAATAAAATATTTCCGGCAGCAAAGCACCTGCTCCTCCATCCCGCCCGGCTATCAGTTACTACATACATGAGTCCATGTTATTTACTGGTCACACAGCTGTGTCATGTTCTCTCTGCACCTATGAACTGAGTGCCGTGTAAAATGTATCCTCAGCTCTGAAGTGGCGGCACCACGGGTAATGTAAGCAAAGCCACCACCTGAGCGCCACCTCTTTATAGTAACTGTTATACTGTACCTCCTGCTCTGTGGCCAGCAGCCGCAGCCTGGTGAGCCTACTCTTCAGGAGATCATTCTCCCGCATATAGCTGCTGAGCTGCAATAGAGAGAATTACATTTAGATCTGAGTATATGAATACGTAGCGCACACCATATTGTATATTTGTGTAACACATTGTGTAGTGCCCTCTCCTCGCACAAAGGGGCTTATTTGCAGGGTACGGTTATGTTGCTGCGCCGCTGTGTCCAAGTTTCTAGGAGGCTTTGATTTGTACCATAAATCAGACTATAAATGAACAGAATAAGTGCGGATCGTTCCCTGTCACTGTATTACATTATTTGGCAAACAGAAGACTACGTAGGGGATTTTTTGGACGGAGTAAACGTAAGACCACCTGGATGTCCTCTATTTTATTAAACAAATGACAGAATTTGACCAATTTTACTGTAACACTGTTTTACTGTAGAATTTTACTGTACAACTATTATTATATCTGGAGTTCTGTAGCATATTCTGATGTGATATTATATAAATATCTACTTATAAATCACTGCAGCCATTTATTCCAGAAATTATGACTTTTTTATGCTAGTAAGGCCCAATGTGGGCATTAGATGGAGGAGACAGATTCAGCGCACTGTCTTGTAGGATAACAAGAACGATGGGCCCTGATACAATAGCAGTTAGGACACTGGGGCAATAATCCAGAGGACAGAGCGTCTCCATGCAAACTACTGTGGAAGACCTTGAAAAGAGATAAATAAAGCTCTGGGTTGAGAGCATAGTTAGTTGTCTACTCTCCCGAAATTTTCCGGGAGGCTCCCAAATTTCGTGGAGTCCTCCAAAGCTCTCGGAAGAGTAGGCAAACCTCCCGGGCCTTGAATTTCTGTATTTTATAGTAGGGGCGGGGCTATAGTGACGTAACGACATCGCAACGCCTCCTGCTACCCTCAGTCACATGATCTGTACTCTGGATCTCCTGGATTACAGATTTAAAAAGTAGGCAAATATGGTTGAGAGTGTTTATGTTCTATGAAATTGGGAGATATTACTACTTGATGTGTTTATATGAATACACCCGGGGTGATTGCTAGGTATATAATACACCCGGGGTGATTGCTGGGTATATAATACACCCGGGGTGATTGCTGGGTATATAATACACCCGGAGTGATTGCTGGGTATATAATACACCCGGGGTGATTGCTTGGTATATAATACACCTGGGGTGATTACTGGGTATATAATACACTCGGGGTGATTACTGGGTATATAATACACCCGGGGTGATTGCTGGGTATATAATACACCCGGGGTGATTGCTTGGTATATAATACACCCGGGGTGATTACTGGGTATATAATACACCCGGGGTGATTACTGGGTATATAATACACCCGGGGTGATTGCTGGGTATATAATACACCCACGGTGATTGCTGTATATACTACAGTAATAAAGTGTGTGAACAAAGCTTCAGTTTTGGTCTTATGGGACACTTGCGAGGAGAGAGTGCACCACGGCTGTGACTATCATCACATTGGAATATTAAGTGATATAATGATGGACTGACCAGGCTTGATAGCAGCTCCTCTCTTCCTTCAAGGATGTCGCATTTTCTCTCCTGTCCAGGGAATAATGCAGATATAAGGTCAGTTTTAGAGTGTGAGAGAGAAATAAGAGAGAAAGAGAGACAGAGAGAGAGAGTGACAGAGGGCGAGAGAGAGAGAGAGAGAGACAGAGGGTGAGAGAGAGACAGAGGGTGAGAGAGAGAGAGACAGAGATGGAGAAAGAGAGAGAGTGACAGAGAGTGAGAGAGAGACAGATAAATGTATGTCACACTTTCCGTACTTTTATTTTTCAGTACAGACAGTGGGCATCACATTATTAATCCCGTCTATAATGTGAATAGTAGGAAACTGAATCTGTACCGTGAGTCAGTTTCCAGCCGTTCGCATGGTGAGGGATATTAACCTTTTAGTGTCCCACTGCCACGCGGATGTCGGAGCAGGAACTGATGTGAATGTATATAGTCTCCGTAAGAGTAATGTGTATATGTTGCCGCTATATATATATATATATATATATATATATATATATATAAATATATAAAGCGCTCCTGAAAGCTGGAGGCTACACATGAAGCGTGGGATCATGCACAATGACATGTCACATACATGGTTCATAGTATCACAATGGCCATATTCCAATCATACCTCCCAGATGTCCTGATTTAGGTGGGACAGTCACGAATTGACGCCACTGTGCCGCCATTCCACCAGTCGGCACGTTTGTCCCCAGACAAGTTGGGGGGTTTGTTAGAGAAGGGGAATTGGAGACAGCCTAATGCTTCGGAAGCGCTTAGCACGGCCCCAGAGACCGTCACACGCCCCTCAGCCTGGCATGACCACACCGTGTTGTGATTACGTCTGTACGTGTATGTTTGTATGTATACAAATGGTTATAGATAGTTGTCATACCAACTGCTGCTTGATCCACAATTCTTCTGCCTCCACTTGCCGGCTCTCCCCCAGTTGTTTCCACAGGGTCTCAAGCTCATCATTATTCGACCTGGATAGACAAGTAGAGAATACATTCTTATTTACCTGCTTATTTAATATACACCAGTGCCAGACAAACAGCCAGGCATAGTCCGATCGGTGAGCAACAGGAAACGGGATCCATGGTACAAATAACAATCAGTTACAGGTTGTGAGTGTGACAACTATGGGGGGAGGGCCCTTGACAACACCACTAGAACTTTGAAAAAAAATCCCACCCCGACCATAATAAGGGATTTCCTGTTTCAGCCGTTACAGGCATCACAGGACGCACCAGATTGGGTGAGTGCAGGTACGTTTAATTTTTTTCTTTTATTATAATATAATTTTAGCTTTTTGTGGCGTTATCACTTTAATGTTTGCTGATAATACAAATGTTTCCCCTTTGCGATAAGGTGATAGCAGGGTTCAGAAACAGCACGTAATAGAAATCATCTCTGTAAAGAGCGAATGATGGAATATTTACATTTAATTATTCACATTCAATGCAGTTTAAAATGTGCAACATAAAATAAAACAAATATTTAAACTTACATACAGGAAAGGTGAATCTACACTGGGCAGTGGGCTATATATTATTATCGAGGAGAGGACAGGTCACTGCCTCCCACAACTTCCACAAAATCATCTAATTAAATACTCTGTGCTGATGGGGCACCTGCTCCTTCTACTATATAATTCTCAGTCTGTGGCTTCCTGCTGCCTCCATTACCCATCCACACATCATGTCACTGCCCCTGTCACATGCAGTCCTGTCCTCACTGACACATCACTCATCTCCTGATATACTCTGTGCTGTGCTCTAAACATTAACAGGTTCTCTCATACTTATCACATGCACCTTCACAATTAGACCTCACCTCATAACTCCTGTAAACAGCTTTCAATTGAGAGACTTATGAAAAACACAGTGGTGTGTTTGACTTCTTCGCTCTCTCTGAGCTGCCTCTCTGCACTGTCCCTGGGCAGTGTGGTCACTCACTATGATGTCAAGTGCGTGATGTCACAGTGCGTGATGTCACCAGGGCCTGTTGAAAGAGGCAGACCTGATAAAATAGGGACACTGCTGTGGCAAATTATAATGGGGGGTGTTTAGGAGCTGCCCATCCAAGCTCAGTTGTGTAAGAATGACCTTGTAGTGTGGAGCTCAGCCTGTGTTCCAATGAACATGGGGATATGTTCTTAATGTGGGCAGCACGGTGGCTTAGTGGTTAGCACTTCTGCCTCACAGTTCTGGGGCCCAATGGGGCAGGGACTGATGTGAGTGAGTTCTCTGTACATTGCTGTGGAATCAGTGGCGCTATATAAATAAATGGTGATGATGATGAATGTTCATTGTTGAATATATGGAATATATATCATAGGTGAAGGGGTTGCTGTATTTCCTGATGACAATTAAGGTCCAGGAAGGGCCCACAGTACATATTATGGAATTCAGAGTGAGACACATGGAGTGGGGTGACGTTATCTCCACCCAGAGTCCACAGGGTTTAATCTACCACATTAGAGAACTCTATATGGGCCCATTTCCAAAGAGGAAGGACAACTATGGCCTTACCCATATGCCCCGGCAGTCCCTGGTTATGTAGGACAGTCCCCACCAGAGTCATGACTGCGTAGATAGGGGGCGCAGTTAGTTTTATCACGAGGAAAGCAGAAATAATGATTATCAATGATTGGGGAGCGGGGATGTCTGACAATAAACATTGTTTACAAACTGCAGACTATGTGGGGTGTAATACATTTCCATTTGTCCCCCTTCACATAAGAACACTCCTACAGTGCTCCATTTATTCTGGGTTTTGGAACTGCCCCTATAAAAGCACTGTTTTCAGGTATACAGATTCACCTGTGTAAGGTGGAGAGAGAAACATCCAAACTTGTAACACATAACTAACCCCCCCCCTATTCATTAATTTCCACTACTTTTACATCCTTCGCCTAATATACTGCACGATGGCTCAGTGGTTAGCACTTCTGCCTCACAGCACTGTGGTCATGAGTTCAATTCCCGACCATGACCTTATCTGTGAGGAGTTTGTATGTTCTCCCCGTGTTTGAGTGGGTTTCCTCCAGGTGCTCCGGTTTCCTCCCACACTCCAAAAACATACTAGTAGGTTAATTGGCTGCTAACAAATTATTGACCCTAGTCTGCCTGTGTGTTATGGATTTAGACTGTAAGCTCCAATGGGGCAGGGACTGATGTGAGTGAGTTCTCTGTACAGCGCTGCGGAATTAGTGGCGCTATATAAATAAATAAATGGTGATGATGATGATATACTGCTCTGTTTAGACTTCTATATAATGTCAGACATTGCTGCTTTTTCTACCTCGCTTCTGGCAGACCCGGGGGCAGCTTGATGCTGGATTTCATTCCCTCTAGCAGAGGCAGCTTACTGGGGAAAACAGGTGCTTAATAATGATAATAATAATGAAAACGTGTTCTCACCATTAATGTAAATGTGCTAAACATGGACTTCTGAGTCCTTCTTGATGGTCATACCTGGAAACCGGAGCACCCAGAGGGTAGAACATACAAACTTCACACAGATAAGGCCCTGGATGGGAATTGAACTCATGAGCCCAGCGCTGATCATCATCATCAACATTTATTTATATAGCGCCAGCAAATTCCGTAGCGCTTTACAATTGGGAACAAACATTAATAAGACAATACTGGGTAATACATACATACAGAGAGGTAAGAGAACCCTGCTCGAAAGCTTACAATCTATAGGACAATGGGAGTTAGAAACACAAGGGCATGTGCTACATCATATTGCACAATGGACCAGCCAGACTGCAAAGGTAAAAGTACTGAGTGGGCTATGTGTGTTGCAATGTTGGTCAGAAGGTTGTTGTCTTGCGTTAGCAGTGTAGAGGATGGTAATAGGGTAATCTAGGGAAATTAAGATGATGGTTGAGGAATATCATAACCTTGTCTGAAGAGGTGGGTTTTCAGTAAACGCTTGAAGGTTTGAAGACTAGAGGAAGTCTTACTGTGCGTGGAAGGGAATTCCACAAAGTGGGTGCAGCCCGGAAAAAATCCTGTAACCGAGAATGGGAGGATGTGAGGAGAGTGGAGGAGAGACGTAGATCTTGTGCAGAACGTAGGTATCGAGTAGGGAGATATTTTGAGACAAGTGAGGAAATGTATGTCGGTGCAATTTTGTTGATGGCCTTGTATGTTAGTAGAAGAATTTTATATTGAATTCGTTGAAATACAGGCAGCCAATGTAGAGACTGACAGAGTGGCTCAGCAGAGGAATAACGGTTTGTAAGGAAAATCAATCTAGCCGTTGCGTGCAAAATAGATTGTAGGGGTTCAAGTCTGACTTTGGGAAGACCAGTAAGGAGGGAATTGCAATAGTCGATGCGGGAGATGATGAGTGCATGAATTAATGTTTTTGTGGTGTCTTGCGTCAGATATGTGCGTATTCTGGAAATGTTCTTTAGGTGTATGTAACATGATTTAGATATAGAGTTGATGTGGGGAATAAACGACAGTTGTGAATCAAGGATTACACCTAGGCAACAAGCTTGCGGGGTGGGATTTATATTCATGTTATCAACAGAAATAGAAATGTCAGGCAGGAAGCTTCTGTTTTTGGGTGGGAATATTATTAACTCAGTTTTTGAAAGATTGAGTTTGAGTTGGCGAGAAGACATCCAAGATGAAATGGCAGAAAGACAGTCAGTAATGCGAGACAACACAGATGGTGAAAGATCAGGAGAGGATAGATAAATTTGTGTATCATCCGCATAGAGTTGATACTGAAATCAAAAGGAGCTTATTAGTTTTCCAAGAGAAGTGGTGTAGATAGAGAATAGCAGAGGACCTAGGACTGAGCCTTGTGGAACTCCAACTGATAGGTGTTAGGAACCCCTCCAGCCGACACAACATAGCCCGGAGTCTACTCTGCCAGTCAGGTGTTCACTGGAGCCCCTGATGGTGGGGACAGACTGGGCTGCAGACTGACAGAAGGTCGTGAAGTGTGCACCGGCTGGGGAGAACCCAGGCAAGCGGAGTGGAATCCAAGCAGAGGTCAGGGGCCGGCAGCAGACAACAGTACGAATATACAAGCTGAGGTCAGGGGTCATGAGCAGACAGGAAGGTCGGTATTCAAGCCAGAGGTCAGGGTCACGAGATTCACAAGCAAAGTCCAAATCTAAGCTAAGGGTCATACACGGGTAACAGTCCAACAGGTTTTCACCAATTTCAGGCAGCAGCAGAAACAGGAGCAGATTAAGCAGACAGGAACTGGACGCTATAACCGGCAGGGAGGCTAAGCCCTCCCTTCCTTATATACAGAGTTTGGCCATTCAGGGCTTAGCCCTGAAATACATCCCAGGTGCGCTACCCAGCTAAATTAGCCCGCAGGCTACACTAGCGCATGCGCCCGGCTGCCTCACTTGCCGGGGCGCATCGATTGTTATACACGGCATCCGGCCGTTGCCTTGGCCCGAGAACCGGAAGTGACGCCCCGGTCGTCATGGGGACGGCCGGGACGTTCACTGACACCGGAAGTGAGTCACGGCGGTGCCCAAGGTCGCCTCGGCTCCTGACAATAGGAAGCGGAGCAAAGGTGGATCCAGAGAAATTAACACTGAAAGAGCGATTAGATAGTTAGGATGAGAACCAGGATAGGACAGTGCCTTCAAGACCTAGGGATTGTAGCGTTTGTATGAGGAGAGAGTGGTCAACAGTGTCAAATGCAGCAGAGAGATCCAGGAGAATTAGAAGAGAGTATTGGTTATTATTTTTTGCTGTGATCAAATCATTGACAACTTTGGTCAGCGCAGTCTCTGTGGAGTGTTGAGAGCGAAAGCCTGACTGAAGAGGAGCCTGACTGAAGAGGATCCAATAGGTTGTTTGCTGTAAGAAAGTGTTTGAGGCGGGAATAGGCAATTCTCTCGAGAAGCTTGGAGGGGCATGGGAGCTGGGAGATGGGGCAGTAATTTATGAGAGAGTTAGGGTCAGAATTCTGTTTTTTTTAAATGGGAGTAATCACTGCATGCTTGAAAAGTGCTGGAAAAATACTAGTAGAAAGAGATAGATTACAGATTTTAGTTAGAGGGGGAATGAGTACAGGAGACAGGGACATACCAATTTGAGAGGCAATGGGATCAAGAGGACAGGAGGTAGAGTAGGAAGATGAGAAGAGAGTAGAAACTTCCTCTTCATTTGTGGGATCAAATGAAGAGAGAGTGTCAGAGGGTGCTACAAAGGAATTGAGCAGATTGCTTGTCAAGGGAGATACCATTTCAAGCCTGATCTTATCAATTTTGTCCTTGAAATAGGAAGCAAGATCCTGTGCACTGATGTTAGTTGGAGGATTTGGGGCAGGAGGATTCAGAAGAGAGTTAAATGTGTTAAAGAGGCATTTGGGGTTAGAAGCCTGAGCATAGATGAGAGATCGGTAGAATGCTTGTTTAGCAATGTCCAGAGCATTTCTGTAGGAGTGGTAGATATCAGTATATGTTATGAAATCATTAGAGGCACAAGATGTACGCCAGTGACGTTCTGCTTTACGAGAAAGTTTTTGTAGAGTTCGTGTTACTGTAGTGTTCCACGGTTGGCAACGAATTCTACGGGAAATATGTAGTGTCGCTGGAGCCACTTGATCCAGGGCAATTGCTAGGGTTTGATGAAAATGGGGTACTGCCCGATCAGGGGAGGAGAATGTAGAAATTGGGGAGAGAAGGTGTTGGAGAGAGGTGGAAAACTGTTGAAAATCAATAGAGTTGATATTCCTGCGGGTACGAGGAGGCTTGGAAGAGTTTGACACTAGGGAGGGTAAAGAAATGGGGGTGAGCAAGTATATAATAAGGTGATGATCCGAGAGGGGGAAAGGAGTGTTAAGGAAATCAGAAACTGAGCATAGTCTAGAGAAAACAAGATCAAGACAGTGGCTATCCTGATGAGTAGCGGATTCAATCCACTGGGAGAGGTCAAGTGTGGAGGTTAGAGAGAGTAGTTTGGAAGCAGCATTGGAACGTGGATTAGAAATGTTGAAATCACCCATGATGATGGTGGGGATATCAGTAGATAAGAAGTGAGGGAGCCATGCAGAGAAGTGTTCAAGAAATTTATGGTGTGGACCAGGGGGGGCGATAGATGACAGCAACATGCATAGAGAATGGGTTAAAAATCCTAACAGCATGTACTTCCATAGATGTGAATGTGAGTGATGGGACACTTGGTATAACTGTGAATGTGCACTGTGGGGAGAGAAGTAGTCCAACCCCCCCTCCTTGTCTGCCTCCTGGTCTGTGGGTGTGGGTGAGATGGAGGCCACCATGTGAAAGGGCTGCAGGTGAGGCAGTGTCTGAATGCGTGAGCCATGTTTCTGTTGTTGCCAGAAGGTTTAGGGTTGTTTAAGAGGAAGAGATCATGTACGGAGGTAAGTTTGTTACAAACAGAGCGTGCATTCCAAAGGGCACATTTAAAGGACTTTGCAAGAGAGGGGAGACAGGTTATGTGTTTGAGGTTTGCCAGATTTCTGTAGTGTTCAGATATATGTGTGTGGGAGAAGTGAGGGGGACCTGGATTAGGTGATATATCACCAGCTAATAGAAGAAGGAAGGAAGAAAGGTAGGTAAGATGATTGTAAGATGTGTGTCCTTTTAGTTTCTGGCGGCAGGGTGAGGCTGTTAAAGTTATTGAATTTAAATAGGAAAAGAGTTCATGAGTGTTCACTAGAGGTGAGTGAAGTAATGAAGGGGCAATGTGGACAGAGGTGTGTGTTGCAGGATGGGTGAGGGATGATATAGTCCTAAAGATAATGCCATGAAAAGAGATAAAGAAAAATATTTTGGCAAGCATTGGGACTATTAGTCAAATAGCAAAAATGAGGAATTAAATGAATTGCCTAATTGATTGCAATGTCCAGTGTAATCAGATAAGTAGTGCAGAGCTAGGATGCAGCAAATGTAGTGTATTCCCCCCACACAAAGGGACCAAGGGCCAGGTTGCTTCGAAGGGGTTGTGACATGCGGCCAATCAGCGATACCATCGTGTGAATTAGCCGCTGATTGAAACATCTCCACATTACCTCAGTCTTAGAAGACAATACATTACATTGTCAATTAATTACATTTTCTTCTGTTACCAGGTGACCAAACAAACTCTGGTAGCAGCCCCATCACGGTAGTCCCATTGTCTCTTTGGACCTCTGTCTCTCAAGCTGACCGCGTTAGCCTGCATAGCTGTCCAGGAAGATGAGGGGGTCGGGCGAGTGGAGAGTGTCGCAGGCCCCTCTGCAAAACCACAACAAACAGAATCAGGTAATTACCCTTATTGTGTACAATATAGAATATAACACCACTAGACTTGTGTATATTCCTGTACCATTGTTCACTCTCTACCCTTGTTTTCTTTTCCAGGATTAAATGGATAACTCCAAATCAATTTGGTTTAAGATATTTTATTCACTTTTTCTTAGATGCGGAGCCACCACCCACTGTGAGTGACCAGTCAGAGGAGCAGGAGGAGGAGCTGTGAGAGATCCCGCCCTCCTCACCGCCTGCTGGTCCTGCACATTGTCCATCTGTGCGGTCACTGGAAGCAATAGATAAATGGGACAAGACCACCAAAGAGCTCCTAATAACCATCAATCGCAGCCTTCGGTAGAAGAAGCACCAGGAAGGAGTGCCAATTAGCACGGAGAAGAAGGGCCTGATGGAGAGCATTTTGAACGCTGTAAATGGGTTTGGCCAATCCCTGCAGCCATACTGAATCGGCTGCTCGCCGTGGCTCCAGAACCTTCCCCCACATGTGACCCCCGTGAGCCTGAGCCTAAGGAAGCAGAGGACTCAGGACCTGGCTCTGCTCCTACAGCCCCCAGCTGAAATAACAGCAACATATTGTAAAAAATATATAAAAATTATAAACTGCATAACCTGGATGTGTTTCACTCTATTAACCATAACCTCCTAATGACATATACAAGCTTACTTAACTTATCTAACAATAAAGACACTGAGACATATGAAAGTGGCTAAAGAAGGTCACAGTTTATTAATTATTTAATAAATGGCGGTGAAAGTGAACCGTGAGACAGCTAAATCAAACTAATATTTGGAACCAAGCGTGGATGGCTGACTCCACGTACCCGGGACACATCCTTAACTGCCTGGCCAACGCTAATTCTGACGTCAGAGTGACTAAGCCCCCTCCCGACTACGCAATGGCCGCCCTCAGATGCAGGCCAAGGGATCCTCATCAAAAAGGACCGCGTCACGTTCCTGGATGGGGATAGCACCTGTGGTCAAACAGCGATAACGCTGTAACGATCAGCCACTGCCCACAGTGACTTCCTACCAACTGTGCCTGCTCTGTGACGTGGGGAGGAACCAAATTAAAACTCATACGCCACGGAAACAGGGAGGTCAATAAAGGGCATGGGTGGGTGGGATCTCGAGCAGTAAATGAGAAAGGACATGTGACATGCTAGGACTTATATAGACAGATCTCCAGGCACTCCCCTTCCTTCTTCACTGGTTGGCCTGGGATGTGGCATCTTACTTGCAGGTAAGGTTAACCTCACTTACTGCCACATATATATGCGTCTAAGTGCTTTCGTTCATATGAGAGTACAGGTTGTTCATAGTCATGATGGGCAACATGTTCAGATGAGTAGATAAAATATATTCTGCATAGTGAAACGTGTGCTGAGTCCATTGTGAATTTTTTTGCTAAAGAATCTGCTATAAACACATCGCAGCCACATTCTCCTGCAGCGTGTATACATCATGGACTAAAAGTATCATTCCAAATTTCAATGGTTTAGGCCATCAATTACTATATATTTAGATTATACTTACAGCTGAAGTGTTGCTGAATCACATAATAATCGTCCGTTTCTGCAAGAAGCTCCTATATGTCAGGAAAAGGAGACAGAACATTTCTTTTTTTAAAAAAAGTAGTAATAAAAATGATATTAATTAAAAATAACATAGAAAACATTTAGCATAATATATAAATCATATGAAGCCAGAGTACCACTGACACATGCGGGATGGATACCATCTACATGTAGGAGCAGAAATCGACATTCGGCAGATCAGGCAATGTTTTTCCAGTCTTCAAATGTCCAGTTTTGGTGAGCCTGTGCCGCTGTAGTCCATAGTTTCCTGACGTGTTTGGCCCCCTCCAGACCTTTAATCACACCCCTCTCCCGGACTACACTTGCCGAAAGTAGGCAAGTATGCTGTAATCTGTGATGTAACTGCATTATTATAACATTGATGTTTTGCTAAACTGCATTATTACAGGTGTAATACGCAGCTTACTGTGTTTTCCCCTCCAAGATCCACATTATTTTCTGGGTAGAAAATATACTGAAAAGTTAATGTCCTCTGAATATTTTTATAAATACTCCCATCCTCTCGCTGGTCAATTTCTTGCCCATTTCTTTTCCAATTCTTGGTCCCTGTCCTGATATAATGACATTTATTAAAGATTGGGGGGTACATAGGGGGAGGCAAACTGGGGCAGCTGTCGCAGGCAGCAATATTTAGGGGGCAATAGAACAAAAACTATTATTATTTTCAAAATGCCAACTTTCTTGGTGCAGATATAAAATATAAATGGTATTTACTTTGGTAGCTCTAATAATCTAATAATGCTTAAAATGAAAATATTTGTCTTTTATAATGTACACAAATCATATACAAATGTTTATGGTAGATGTCTTTCTTAACATTAATGAATTAATTTAACACAGGGAACCGCAGTTGGGGGCAGACTATTCTGTAGCAGGTGAAATGGGTGTCGGATGGTTTGTGAAAATGTGAATTAGTTAAATATACTATATTTTAGTTTCCAGCCATCACCTCTTGATTTACAATGGGCAAATTGAAGATTCGGCGGCACAAATGCAGCTCTGGAACCGCAGTGGTTTTTACAGCTGCAGTCTCAGTTAATGTTATAGGTTTGCAGGGCAGAATGGTCACAGTTATAGAGGAATTGACATCTGCACACAACGGGGAGGCGTTTGGTGGAGTCAGGGCGTTCGGTTCCTGGCGCGTCACAGAGTAGGTACAC
Organism: Mixophyes fleayi; assembly: GCF_038048845.1. Classification (NCBI taxonomy): domain Eukaryota; kingdom Metazoa; phylum Chordata; class Amphibia; order Anura; family Limnodynastidae; genus Mixophyes; species Mixophyes fleayi. The sequence continues at coordinate 117,385,497 of NC_134404.1, forward strand.
CGATGCACCTCATTTTGCAGAGCAGCGCATGAACGAGATTTGAAATGATTGTAATGAGGTGTGTCCCTTGCCAGGTGCGGCCTTTCCCACTCTGCAAATGAATTTTAATTTTACACCAGCTCAGAACTGGGAGTACTCAGCCGTCCGCACTAGTATTCGGAACTTAAACTAGCCCCCTAGTTGGAGCAAGAGATACATCAGTAAACCAGCGTACTTCTGTGTGCACCTGAGTTTGTCTTGGACATGACTGTACGAGAACACCCTTACTGTATATTGCCTACGTGTGTTCGCCCATTCCCCACCCTGTTCACTCCCCTAAATCGGTGGCTGTAGTAAGTGTCTTTGCACTCATAGGTGACTTGGACGTGGCTGCGTTCAATTGCGTACCGTCCGGGTCTAGGCAAGCGCAGGGTATTTTCTGCTGACGATAGCACCCATTTGCGGGATACGTTCCTTAATGACTCAAACCTAAGGTGTGCATTGAATGAGGCATCTGATTGGACCTGAATCACAGCTATCAATTTAGATGCTTCATTTTTATCCACATTACTGACCATAGGAGATGGAATACCCTGGACAACTGCATTCCTCTGTACTGAAAACAGTCTTCCTTCCCAAGCTTCACTTCCACAACCCAAGTCCCCTGGAATCTGCCATAATCCACAGACTAGACTAGCTTTAGAGAGTCGCAGACATATGCTCACATTGAAACAGTGTAATAGTCACAAACAGTCTGGGGTATCTGCAGTATGCATGACCAGTATCCTTGAAGAAGAGGGGCAAGTGCAGCATTTGGAGGGGGGATTTGAAATGTAAATGGTGTCGTAAAATGATCACAGGGGAAAACACATGATATTCATTTTTCCTATTTTGCCATCTCTTTTTGCCTATTAAAAGTATTTACCACTTTGAGATTTTTACACATTTTACTTTCTAACATCATAGAATCATAATGGATTTATCCCAGAATCCCTCCCACTGATAAAAACATAACAGTCCACAATGCCAAAACAAAATAGCTAAACATTTTTCTTAAGTAATTACAAATATAAAACAGACAACGATTGCTTGAGCATTTTGCCCAAGTAAACCCTGCTGTAATTAGTTGTCTTCAGAGGTCACATAAGTAATTGGATCCCACCTGTGTACAATTAGTGTTTCACGTAATCTGAAAATAAACACACGTGTCTGTGAGAGGTCCTACAGTTGGTCAAAGCTTCATCATGAAGTTCAAAGAAAATTCAAATAGAACATGTTAATGATCAGCACTGGTCAGAAGAAGGTTATAATGAGATTTCCAAACTGTTTACCATCCCCCAGAGCACTATCACATCCATCATAAAGAAATTAAGATAATGTGGCACAGCTGTGAATTTGTCTAGAACAAAACTGAATATCCCTCCGAGAAGGGCACTTGTCAGGGTACCCACCAAGAGGAGCCTGGCAGCTCTGTCAGTTTAGATTTCCATTGCAGAGTTGATAGAAACTATCCATAGGACAACAGTAGCCTGGCTACATGAAATCTTGCCTAGAATTTGTCTGAAAGCATGGGGAAGATCTTTATACCAAGTGGAGAAAGATTATCTGTCCTGATGAGACCAAGATTGAACGTTTGGCTTCAATGCCAGGCAGAAATCTAATGCAGCACGTGATTCCAAAAGAACGATCCCTACATTGAATCATGCTGGTGGTATAATGTTATGGGATTTTTCCTCTGCATCAAGGACTGGAAAACTTGATAAAATCGAGGGCAAATTGAGTGGACTAAGATGTAGCCAAATCTTGCAGGAAAACCTGCTGCAGTCAACAGCCGGTCATTGAGCCGAAGCGTACAGCAAATGCCACATTGGAGTGGCTTAAATACCAAGCAAATCATTGATCCAGAGTAGCCCGGTCAAAGCTAAGTCACATTCCCAATCTGTGGAATGGTTTGAAAATTCCCCACCAAGGGTCCTCTTGTAACTGAAAATGACAAAGCAGAATTGGCGAAAATTGCAGTTTCTTGGTGTGCAAAGCAGGTAGAAGATTGCCCAAATATACTCACGGCTTTAATTCCTGCTAAATGAGTTTCTACCAAGTATAAAAATAAGGGTGTGAATATATATGCAACCAGTCATTTTTTTTTTTGCAATTATTTAAACTAAAGCTTTAGAGATGTATTTTATATTTGTCAAATGTATTTAGATCGGTGTTAAGAATTACCATATAAATTCATTTTGATTACATAATATAAGAGAAGAAAATAAAATAAAATGGGAAGAGTGGGGGAGGGGGTGAACACTTTTATATAACACTGTATATAACAGACACACATGGATGGTATATATGGATCCTGATTAGTATAATTTACAAACAACATTATAAAATAAATATACAATTTTCACTCTGCATCTTTTGAACAATGTTTCATGATTTGGGGGGATTTCGATCATCTGTAATAACTCCCCAATGAAGAGCAATTACCGGCACAGACTTACTAAAGTTCCTAGCAATAAAACGAGTTCGAAATGTTCTTGTTCCACCTCAACTCTCATAGTGCATAGATTTCTGGCCGCAGGAAACGTATAAATGATGTGACAGTAAAAGCTACTTAAATAGAGAAGGTTGGTTCTCCCAGGTTTTGTAAGTTACTCAGTATTGTTTAATCGGAAACATATGAAAAAGGATCGACGCTTGATGTTCCCCTTTGGAAAGTAGCATGGATGAAAGAAAACACCTCTTCTCTGGTCAACCACGTTATTAAGTACAGTCCATCGTTATACAGCGATCTACATTACAATGAAAGCACTGGCTAAACATACACTAGGAGGTCTTGATGAAGTTTGATTTCACATGATTGCCCTTTTGTGCATATAATTTACATATAAAACTGTTCTCTCTGTGCTGTTAGCCATTATGCAATGTGTTATTTTGTTATTATAATTATAACCGGGCTTGTTCATCAAAGGGTTTTTAGCTGACAGGAGTTGAACCCAGTGCGGTTTTCTGCTGCTGCAGCCCATGCATTTCCAGGTTCTACGCGCTGTGCAGTCAGACATGCCCCTCTGCCTACCACCGCTATAACACATTGGTTATTTGAGTTACTGACACCTCCCTGTCAGCTTGAACCATTGCGCACCATTCTCTGTAAACTCCAGAGGGGATCAGCACTTTCTGAGATGATCAAACCACCCGGTCTGGCATCAACAATCATTCCACGATCAAATTCACTTGGATCACTTTTCTTCCCCATTTTGGTGTTTGGTCTGAACAACAACTGAACCTTTTCAGCCTGTCTGCATGCTTTTATGATTGTGTTGCTGCCACATGATTGGCTGATTAGATATTTGCATTAACGAGCAGGTACACAGGTGCTTCTTGGCCTTTTGGCTAAGAGTAGGTGTACATGCCTGTCACGAACAGCACTCACCTGAGTCTGCGCGATGCAAATGTGACACAGGGTCAACCACAAAGACAACCACCTGGTCTGTCTAAAATTATTAAATACTTCCCTATCTATGCCACACACTAGCTTTGCGATACTAAGTACCACCACCAAGGTTGTTTCGGATAAGAGCTGACACTCTTATTTAGGAAGCCTTCGGTTCTCCCTAGCATTAATCCAACACAATTTACTTTAATCAGAGTTCACTTAAAACCACAAAGTTTGCACAGTTTCAATTAGGTAGCGTCTGGACCAAACTGTCACGTGAATTCATAAGAACACAGAGACTAGAACTTATTAAGTGTAATTTAATATGGAAGATACATCCACAATGCTTAAGATAAAAAGATAATAAAATGACATACAAATATATTGCAATTGTTTCTTATAAAATAAAAAGGATAAAACACAGAATTGATACCTCACTTAGAATCAAGTTTGTGGTGCCGGGAGGAGCAGAACAAATGGGACTTCTCCAATTAAATGACTCCCTCAGAAGAACCAGGAGTTACATTTTCAGTACAGTTTTAAAACCCAGCTACAGGACCCCCCCCCCCCCCAGCCCCCTTTCCTGTGAGGTTAGAACCAACAGGAGGGAAGAATGCAAATTAGGGTCTTATGCCTTTGCTGTTTGAATACCTTTAAGTCAAGTTTTCTTTACACCGTCCTAACTTTGCAACAGTATGGTTTACAAACATGATTTTACCTTCACGCACCAGGTCCTAAGTTTCCCTTCATCTGCATACCACACATGCCTCTGGTATGTATGATATTGGAGAAAATGATATGATATTTTCCTGTGACCTTATTCAGCTTGAATCTGTCATTAACATACAACCCAGTCTCTGCAGTCGGCATATCTGGGGCCTCCCAAACAGGTGTGAGATTTCATTGTCTAGCAAGAGATTTCTTCAAAGGCCTTCACATTTGCGTCCTGCCATACATGGTATAAGGTGCTACCCTTATCTACCACCCCCCCTCTGGGTAGTTTATCATCCACAAAACCCCTTGATCTAACAGCTTCTAAGAGAACCATGTCACACTATCTCTAGGAAGTAATTCACAAACATATAGTGCAGATTTACGCCTAAAAATTAGCTTGCACATGACACCTCCCCGTTCTAGAGGGTGGCAGGGAAATTGTTACCTACAGGACGATTTCCCTGCTCACCTGACACAAGGCTTTCATTCTGACGTGATAATCCATCTGCATTACCATGGTGGCTCCCTTTTCGGTGCTGAACAGTGAAAGTGTATTGCTGGAGGGTCAGACTCCACCGGAGCAACTTCCCATTGTCTCCAGCCACTCTGTGCAACCAGATGAGAGGGTTGTGATCTGTGATTACCGTAAAGTCCCGTCCATACAGGTAGGACTGCAACTTTTGCAAGGCCCACACTATAGCTAAACACTCCTTTTCCACAACTGCGTAGGCCACCTCTCTGGGAAGCAGCTTCCGACTAAGGTACAGGATGGGGTGCTCTTCCCCTTGTTGATTCACTTGGCTGAGTACAGCTCCCAGCCCATAGTTGGAGGCATCCGTTTGCACTGTAAACCTCCGGTCAAAATCAGGAGCTTGCAATACTGGGGATTGGGTAAGTGCAGACTTCAATGCGGTGAATGCTTCTTCACAGTCTGGGGTCCAAGTCACCACTTGGGGCAACTTCTTTTTTGTAAGGTCAGTAAGGGGCTTAGCTAAGGAGCTATATTGGGGTACGAATTTTCGGTAATATCCAGCGGTCCCCAAAAAGGACATAATCTGTTTCTTGGTCTTAGGAGTGGGCCATGCAGCAATAGCATCTACCTTAGTTGGCTCGGGACGCAGGGTACCTCCTCCTACTCGGTGCCCCAAGTACTGCACCTCATTCATACCAATCTGACATTTCTCAGGTTTTATGGTTAAACCCGCCCCCACTATTTTAGCTAGCACACTGCTCAAGTGGATCAAATGTTCTTCCCAGGTCTGACTAAACACAGCAATGTCATCTAGGTAGGCTACAGCATGCCTCTCTTGGCCCTCTAGCAGGCTATCAACGAGTCGCTGGAAGGAGGCAGGGGCATTTTTCATCCCAAAGGGCATGACCAGGAACTCATACAGACCAAACGGGGTGATAAATGCGGACCGCTCCTGAGCCTCAGGCGTCAGAGGGATCTGCCAATAACCCCTACTCAGATCCATAATGGTTATATAGCGAGCATGGCTAACCGTTCTAGCAATTCATTTATCCTGGGCATGGGATAGGCATCAAACACAGTAGCCTCATTTAACCTCCTATAATCCACACAGAACCGGGTTCCACCACATTTTTTTGGGGATCAGCACTACTGGTGCAGCCCAGGAGCTGTGGGACTTCCTAATTACCCTAGCTCCAACATTTCTTCAATCTCCCTTTTCATATCTGTCTGCACTTCCAGGGAAATTCGATAAGCTGTCTGTCTGAGGGGAGGCTGATCGCCTGTGTTTACATGATGAACAACTAGATGTGTTTGCCCTGGCTTCCCTGTAAAATGATTCTGATAGGGCCTCAATGTCACAAACAGCTGATCTAGCTGTACTTCTGTCAAGCTCTCACTACACTGGGTGTTCTCCAATGATCTCCCACTCTTGGCAGAGGCCACTAAGTCTAACAAGGGGTCTGGCTCCTGGTCCTCTTCAGGTAAGCTACATACAGCTAATACAGAGACCCCCCTTTCGTGGTAGGCCTTTATCATGTTCACATGATATACCCTGTGCCTCTTCCGACCCTCATCCCTGGCTACACATAATTGACATCATTGATGCATTGAACTATCAAGAAGGGGCCCTCCCACGAGGCTGTAACTTATTCTGCCGCATAGGAACCAATACCAGAACTTTCTGACCCACTTCAAAGATACGCTCCCCAGCACTGCGGTCATACCATTGCTTCTGCTTAGTCTGGGCAGCCTTCAGATTACTATGCACCATCCCCATTAGGGATTGCATCCTCTCCCTGAACTGCACCACATAGTGGACCACAGAGGTTTCGGGGTGATTAATTTCCCTTCCCAATCCTCTTTGATCAGATCTAAGGGACCGCGCACCTTGCGCCCATACAGGAGTTCAAAGGGGGAGAAGCCAGTGGATTCCTGCGGCACCTCCCTGTACGCAAACAGGAGGTGCGGCAGAAACCTCTCCCAGTCTCTCCCCTGGGACTCCACAAAGGTTCTTAGCATCTGTTTGAGAGTACCATTAAAACGCTCACACAGGCCGTTAGTCTGTGGGGTGGTAGGGGCTGGCTATGAGGTGTTCCACGTGCATCTTTTTGCAAAGGCTTTGCATTAAATTAGACATAAACTGTGTGCCCTGATCAGTTAACATTTCCTTGGGGAATCCTACCCTGGAGAAAATGGTTATGAGGGCATCGGCCACCTTGTCAGCCCGTATTGAGGAGAGGGCCACCGCTTCGGGGGTACCGTGTGGCATAGTCCACCACAAGGAGAATAAATTGTTTTCCAGAGCTGCTGGGAATGGCAAGGGGTCCTATAATGTCCACAGCTACCCGCTCAAAGGGTTCTGCTATTATTGGCAGGGGCACTAGAGGGGCGTGTCCCACATCACCAGGCTTCCCCACCATCTGACAGGCATGACAAGATCGACAATAATTGGCAATATCTTTGCCCATTTCTGGCCAGTAAAACTTTTGCTTTAAGCGAGACTTAGTTTTCTTTATGCCTAAATGCCTTGCCAGCGGGACCTCATGAGCTACCCTGAGTAACCCTTCCCGATACATAAGGGGTACCACTAGCCGTTTCTCAATCACCCCCGCCTCAGGTAAATCTCTGGCTACACTTTCCTTATACAACCTTCCCTGTTCCCAAAACACTCTTTCTTTATCAGACTCAGTGGGAGGACTGCCTGCTAGGCACCTCAGTGTTTCCAGTGTAGTGTCAGTCTGCTGTGCTTGTTGAAAAGCCTGGCTTCTCACTTGCTGCTCAGTGTCTGGTGACAAAGGTAAGGCATCTGTAACTGCATGTGCTGGAGGGAGGGGGGTTAGAGGGGGAGTTTCTGGGTCAGAGGGACTTTCTACCTCTCTCTCAGGAGTTAATTGTGAGGACCTATCCTTCTCTGCTTGCCTGCGTGTGACCACTGACACTGAGGAAATAGTTACATCCCCTACCTCCTTGGATACAGACAGTTTACCTAGATCGGATACAATTGAGCAATCATTTTCCGTCTCACATCCTAGTTTACAGATTTCAGATACAACTGAACAAACATTTTCCCTGTCACATCCTGATACCTGGGAAAAAACATGGTTAAGGTCAGAGTCCACAACATCACTACTAGCAACATAACGAGATAACATCCTGCCTAAATCAGTTCCAAGCAAAACATTGGTAGGAATATTGTCCGATACCCCGACTTCCCTTAGACCTCTTCCAGCACCCCAGTCCAGATAGACCCAGGCCATAGGCACAGCAGGGTGTATTCCTCCCACCCCTTGCACAACAATAGTTTTCCCTGGAATTATATCCGATGACCCCACCAACTCTGAACGCACCAGGGTAACATCAGCACCCGTGTCTCTTAACCCCACAGTTACCTTGTCACCGACAGTGACCGTTTGCAGATTGTCATTCCGGCTCACTTGGGATCCCGCAACACACAGGACAGCTGGAGCAGACCGGGGAGGAGGTGGTTCCACAGTGGAGGCTGTAGATGTCTTTCGGTCTGGACAGGCGGCACTGAGGTGCCCTGTCCTGTTGCAAATAAAACAACGGCGGGTGTCTCCCTGAACAGGCTTGGCCTCCACCCTCCCAAAAGATGAAGAAACAACAGCAGGTGAAGGTGCTCCTCCGGGCCGCTCCCCTTTACAGGCAGACTGTCCTGGCACAAAAGTTCCTCTTTTAGCTGCAGGGGCCCGGGTGACAGTGTACTTGTCAGCCAGTCTAGCTGCTTCCGCAGATGATGCAGGGTCCCGATCCACTACCCATTTCTTCACATCAGCTGGGCACAAAGTCAGAAACTGCTCCTGGATCATCAAATCTTGCAGAGCATCAAAGGTGGTGATCTGTAGCCCTCCAACCCACTGTTTGAAGAAAGCACACAGCTGGGCCACAAGTCCTGAATATGTGTCAGAGGCACTGAGTTTTAAATCTCTGAATTTCTGCCTATGCGCCTCTGGGGTGATGTTAAAACGTTGCAACAGGGCACTTTTGATTGCCTCAAAATTTCCGTCCATCTCAGGTGGAAGATCTGCAAAGGCCTCTAATGCTTTACCTCGCAAACCAGGGGTTAGATATTGTGCCCACTGATCTTTGGCCAGTCCATACTGTCGGCAAGTCTTTTCAAATCCACGCAAAAAAGTATCCAAATCCCCATCTTTTTCCAATACAGGGAAATTCTCAGGACGGGGTCTGCTAATACCAGCCTCTCTGGCTTCTGGCTGGCGTTTGAGCTTGGCAAGCTCCAGCTCATATCTCCTCTCTGCCTCTTGCTCGGCAGATTCTCTTTCTGCCTGTCGCTCTGCTTGGCGCTCCGCTGCCTCCATAGCAGCACGCCTCTCCTGACGGTCTGCAGCTTCCTTCTCCTGGAACTGCTGTATGAGTTGCATTTTAGTTGTAATGTCCGCTGGGCCCAAATATTTTAGGGCAGTTTGCAAATAAACGTCCATAGCAGTGTCCACACATGAACCATTAGAATCATCCGAAATTGACAGTCCCTGGTTTTGAGGAATTCCCACAGTCAGGTCCACTTCTGAGTTCTGGCTATGCTCTTCCTCGGACACAGCTGTGAGTTGCTGATCCCTCTGCACAAGAGCTTCAATCAATTGCTCCTTGCTTTTGCCACTGGTGGGAATTCCTCCATCCTCACAGTCTGAAATCAGCGCCTCCTTTGTCAAGCGTTTATATGCAGCCGCCATCTCCTCCGCTTAATGCCAAATAAAAAAAAGATAAGAAAAAAAAGAGAAGGGGAGGGAAAGAAACAATTGCTGTATGTCTTATAATGTTTTAAGCATTGAGTTCAGTCTCTGGTGAATTAGTCTGTATTTCCTCTCTCAGGGATTACACACCCTAATTCAATTAAGTTCCTAAAAAATTAAAAATATATCCCACAAGCTTGCCACGAATTTGTCACGAACAGCACTCACCTGAGTCTGCGTGACGCTTATGTGACACAGGGTCAACCTCAAAGACAACCACCTGGTCTGTCTAAAATGATTAAATACTTCCCTATCTATGCCACACACTAGCTTTGCGATACTAATTACCACCACCAAGGTTGTTTCGGATAAGAGCTGACACTCTTATTTAGGAAGCCTTCGGTTCTCCCTAGCATTAATCCAACACAATTTACTTTAATCAGAGTTCACTTAAAACCACAAGGTTTGCACAGTTTCAATTAGGTAGCGTCTGGACCAAACTGTCACGTGAATTCATAAGAACACAGAGACTAGAACTTATTAAGTGTAATTTAATATGGAAGATACATCCACAATGCTTAAGATAAAAAGATAATAAAATGACATACAAATATATTGCAATTGTTTCTTATAAAATAAAAAGGATAAAACACAGAATTGATACCTCACTTAGAATCAAGTTTGTGGTGCCGGGAGGAGCAGAACAAATGCGACTTCTCCAATTAAATGACTCCCTTAGAAGAACCAGGAGTTACATTTTCAGTACAGTTTTAAAACCCAGCTACAGGACCCCCCCCCCCCCCCCCCCAGCCCCCTTTCCTGTGAGGTTAGAACCAACAGGAGGGAAGAATGCAAATTAGGGTCTTATGACTTTGCTGTTTGAATACCTTTAAGTCAAGTTTTCTTTATACCGTCCTAACTTTGCAACAGTATGGTTTACAAACATGATTTTACCTTCACACACCAGGTCCTAAGTTTCCCTTCATCTGCATACCACACATGCCTCTGGTATGTATGATATTGGAGAAAATGATATGATATTTTCCTGTGATCTTATTCAGCTTGAATCTGTCATTAACATACAACCCAGTCTCTGCAGTCGGCATGTCTGGGGCCTCCCAAACAGGTGTGATATTTCATTGTCTAGCAAGAGATTTCTTCAAAGGCCTTCACATTTGCGTCCTGCCATACATGGTATAAGGTGCTACCCTTATCTACCACCCCCCCTCTGGGTAGTTTATCATCCACAAAACCCCTTGATCTAACAGCTTCTAAGAGAACCATGTCACACTATCTCTAGGAAGTAATTCACAAACATATAGTGCAGATTTACGCCTAAAAATTAGCTTGCACATGACAATGCCCATGGATGCAGTGGGGCTTAAAGACACCCCCCTGTAGGCGATGGGCCGTCACCTGGTCCTCTGGCCAAGAGGCCGGCTGCCTGGAGCCCGAGTTGCTACATGCCCAAAAATGCATTGTGGAGAAAGAGGCACCTGTGCACAGAGTAAGGCCCTCTGCACCTTTAATTTTTAGGCAGCACCATTTTTTTCGCCCTAGCCTGTTGGCCGAGTGCAAGCATCATTTTTATATTTCCGTCCGAAAGGCTGGGGCCTTATGGCACTTATTTATTTATTTATTTATTTATTTATTACACTTGGTACCAAGCACTTTTTTGATTATGTGTCTTTGTTTTTGCCACATTTGGTAGGGGTTTGGGTATAGGATCTTATGGGCGACCCTCTTTACCCAAGTCATCTGAGGCTCCCTCCTTTTGGAGGGAGCCTTTTATGTCGGTGATATAAAGGGGCCCTCCCTAGCTTCAGCAAAGGAGGGACTAAAGATCTCCCTTTTTTTCCCTCTCTGGGGCCTTTTGGCTTCTACGGGATGGGGAGGCACAGGGCCCTTTCCCTTTTGGGAAGGGTCCAAAGTCCCAATTCCCCAGCACAGTTTGCACTGCACCGGGTGATTCCGAGTCATGTACCTCGGAAATAAAAAAAAATAATAATAAAAAAAGAGTAGGGTGGTATTGGTTCACATTATGAGAGGGGGTCTCCATGCTCATTGCCCCCCCCCCCCCCATGCTCTAGTGGGAGCCTGCTTCTAGCTGTAGCGCTGGTTAATGATTGGGGAGAGGAACTTCTTTAAAGAAATGTATATCTATATATTTAATTAGACATTGTAACAATAAATGACAGTATGAAAGAAACAGTACTAGACTCTGGTTCAATGGGTTTATTGCGAGCTCCTGCAGATGGTATGGATCTCCTGTGCGAGCTCCTGAAGATGGTATGGATCTCCTGTGCAAGCTCCTGCAGATGGTATGGATCTCCTGTGCGAGCTCCTGTGGATGGTATGGATCTCCTGTGCGAGCTCCTGCAGATGGTATGGATCTCCTGTGCAAGCTCCTGCAGATGGTATGGATCTCCTGTGCGAGCTCCTGTGGATGGTATGGATCTCCTGTGCGAGCTCCTGCAGATGGTATGGATCTCCTGTGCGAGCTCCTGCAGATGGTATGGATCTCCTGTGCGAGCTCCTGCAGATGGTATGGATCTCCTGTGCGAGCTCCTGCAGATGGTATGGATCTCCTATGCTGGTGCAGATGTTTTAGAGGGAGGTGCAGAAAGTATAGGGTGCTGGGTCTTCTACCCGGTTGGTCTGACTCACAGGTCCAGTTCTTACGTCATCTGATACGGTGTAGATGTCCTGCTGCAAGGAAGCAGTGACCAACAGGAGAGGTCGTCACTCTCTGTAGAGATCCATACGTCCCAGCTGGAGCTGGAACGAATGGGTCTCTACAGAGAGCGACAACCTCTCCTGTTGGTCACTACCTCCTTGCAGCAGGACATCTACACCGTATGGACTGGGGGAGAAGACCAACCAGGTAGAGGAGCCTGCACCCTTTTTCCTGATGGGACAAGCTATTATATGGGAACTGGGCCCTCAACCTTGATAGCAAGGTAGGGCCTCAGGATTAACTGCATAGTCTCCATCATCCCTCTTGTGCAGCTCCTGCAGTTGGTGGTAACGGTCGCGTATGTCTGCAGGAGCACATAGAAGAGCAGGAGCAGAATGCCAGACAGGAGCAGCAGCTTGCAGGACCAGCGCATGAGATTGCAAATGATGTTAAATAGCAATCTGAAAGAGAAACTATGTTATAGCGATGAACAGTTGCAATCATTTTGAAATAATAATAGGAGAATAATTTACCTCAGTCCTGCAATGCTGCTCCTTTTCTGCTCTTTACGTTTTACAGCACTTTTCATCTGCAGTTGCCGCTCCTAAAGGAAAATCAGTGGTGGGATTATGAGGAGTACGACACAAGATCAGCCACTGAAGTTAGGGAAGTCAGAGTTGGCCGGCCATGCTACGATATTGACCATTTGGTCCCATATTGCAGCAAGTTGCCCCAAAATGAACAGCACATTATTTGCTAATAATCCAACTGAAATCAACTAGTTAAATATTCTGCATGGTTAGGTGTTTCTGGTCATCACCCAACTGTACTAACAGACCCTAGTGTAAGCCAGAGGTAAACTGGCTGCTTGGCCAGAGTGCCTGGATCTTGGCCACAATTTTGTTGATGGTGGTCTTGCTGCAATGTATGCCCAGCTTAGAGAGCTTACAGCCTGTAGGGAAAAGAAAGAGAAGTCCTTCCTCATGGTAATGACTGTAACCACCAGGTATCATGCTAATCACTGCCATTGCTGGCCTCCTGCTCCACGTCAATGCACTATACTAGTGAGAGCTCTGGTGTGGTGCAGGAGACCTGGTGAGGTAGGGTCAGAGCACGTATGTTATTAGCACACAGAGCGTCTTAGCTATCTGTCCCTCTCCTGGGATGGGAACCTTTCTTTCTGATAGAAGATGTTTAGTAGTAACAAAAGATGACCTGTGACAGAGGTGGCAGGTACAAATGTCTTACTGCTGACAGTAAATATGATCTCACTTTATATAACATAGAGGAAGGGGCTGATGACATGGACTCACCAGTTCAGCCTTCACAATCTCTGCAGGATTTTCCGCAGCCTCCTCCACAGGTTTCTTCCTGAAGGACCAGAAAATATTATTATTTAAACTTATGTCTTCTATTCACAAGAGTTACTGACACAGTCCATGGTCATAGTTCCTATCTGGAGGTTTGTCTTATACGATTTTTTTAATGTAGGATGAGCAACAATTTAACAGTATATAATAGATATTTCTGGAGTTTTTAGAAAATTACAGACAGAGCCTGAATGCAATTAATAGAACAATATAGACAGAGCCTGTCTGGAGTCACCAGTACAGGACTTAAAGACTTCCTGATATTTCTATTGCAGTATGGACAGCACTGATTATATACACAAATGTTCCTCTTTAGAACCGTATAGAATGTATGTGTACATGGAATAAACCATATAGATACTAACAGAGAAGGTGCTTCTGGCTGCGGCTGCCACTCCCGCAGGTTTCTGTTGATAATCTAGGGAAAGAGACACAGAGTGAAATCAATTATACACAACAAATCTTTAGGACAAGTTCCATGGGACTCGGATAAGCCGGCCACAGTCTGTCCCCGCAGGTTATTACCAGGTTACTATACATTTTACAGCAGAACGAGAGAAAATAATTTAATGGAAAAATTAACAAATTGGTCTTAATAAAAAAATATATATTTTGATTTGGTCTAGAAATTTGTCTTGAAGAGTTCATTTAACAGCAACTTATATAGAACATGAAACAAGAAGCCACTCTGATATTATGCAGGATTACAACCATATAAATATCACTCAGGTCAGACATTCAGTATGATCTCTATATCTGATATATCAGATACTGGAACGTGGACCTATTGTGGGACAACCAATCCAGACTATGAAAAACGTTTCGCCATTGATTACACAAAAACTTTAAGCGACAAGTCCCTGTCTGTGCTGTGACGCCCCGTCCTCCTTTACGCTTTATAATTTTTGCTGTTTTTTCAGCAACTTGTTGTCACTGACTAATCCTAGTTTCCCCATTGGCAAACTAAACTAAACGTATCCCGTGTTTTAGGTGGGTAATCACTGTCACCACCAAGCTCCATCACCAGCCTACCAGGAGCCGCTTACACTTCTCTGTGGGGTGTAGCTGCTGCAGCACCTCTTTGCTGGTTGCCAAAACCTTCTGACCGTTTACATTGGATTGGTACTGCCGGGTAGCTGAACGCAGGTAGACAGGAGATGGAATAAATGGTAAGTTGTTGGTCCCAGGACACAGCTGGATCTTATAGATGGAGCAGAATATCTCTCACCCAGATTGACATTATTTTGTCCCTAATGTCTAGCACCATCTACACTGGGCCCCCCAGATCTCTACTGGACCACTGGGTGAGTGGAATCCATAAGTGTTATACACAGAGGTGGATGTGGGGGTGTATATGGGGGTATCGCCATATCGCCACTTCTTCTACTGTTTATACATAAATACATTACACATTTACATGTCTGTACACTTTACACTGGACACACATGTAATAAACACAATAAAATATTTCCGGCAGCAAAGCACCTGCTCATCCATCACGCCCGGCTATCAGTTACTACATACATGAGTCCATGTTATTGACTGGTCACACAGCTGTGTCATGTTCTCTCTGCACCTATGAACTGAGTGCCGTGTAAAATGTACCCTCAGCTCTGAAGTGACGGCACCACGGGTACTGTAAGCAAAGCCACCACCTGAGCGCCACCTCTTTATAGTAACTGTTATACTGTACCTCCTGCTCTGTGGCCAGCAGCCGCAGCCTGGTGAGCCTACTCTTCAGGAGATCATTCTCCCGCATATAGCTGCTGAGCTGCAATATAGAGAATTACATTTAGATCTGAGTATATGAATACGTAGCGCACACCATATTGTATATTTGTGTAACACATTGTGTAGTGCCCTCTCCTCGCACAAAGGGGCTTATTTGCAGGGTACGGTTATGTTACTGCGCCGCTGTGTCCAAGTTTCTAGGAATCTTTCATTTGTAGATCTTATCTTACCATAAATCAGACTATAAATGAACAGAATAAGTGCGGATCGTTCCCTGTCACTGTATTACATTATTTGGCAAACAGAAGACTACGTAGGGGATTTTTTGGACGGAGTAAACGTAAGACCACCTGGATGTCCGCTATTTTATTAAACAAATGACAGAATTTGACCAATTTTACTGTAACACTGTTTTACTGTAGAATTTTACTGTACAACTATTATTATATCTGGAGTTCTGTAGCACATTCTGATGTGATATTATATAAATATCTACTTATATATCACCGCAGCCATTTATTTCAGAAATAATGACTTTTTTTTATGCTAGTAAGACCCAGTGTGGGCAATTAGATGGAGGAGACAGATTCAGCCGACTGTCTTGTAGGATAACGAGGAACGATGGGCCCTGATACAATAGCAGTTAGGACACTGGGGCAATAATCCAGAGGACAGAGCGTCTCCATTCAAACTACTGTGGAAGACCTTGAAAAGAGATAAATAAAGCTCTGGGTTGAGAGCATAGTTAGTTGTCTACTCTCCCGTAAATTCCGGAAGTCTCCCGAATTTCGTGGAGTCCTCCCAACTCTTGGAAGAGTAGGCAAACCTCAAGCACCCTGTAAAATGTTGAAATTCACGGCATTGAATAGCGGGGGCAGGGCTTAATCGTGTTATTAAGTCCCGCTATTCAATACCTTGAATTTCTGTATTTTATAGTAGGGGCGGGGCTATAGTAACGTAGCGACATCGCAACGCCTCCTCCTACCCTCAGTCACATGATCTGTACTCTGGATCTCCTGGATAACAGATTTAAAAAGTAGGCAAGTATGGTTAAGAGTGTTTATGTTCTATGAAATTGGGAGATATTACTACTTGATGTATAATACACCCGGGGTGATTGCTGGGTATATAATACACCCGGGGTGATTGCTGTGTACATAATACACCCAGGGTGATTGCTGGGTATATAATACACCTGGGGTGATTGCTGGGTATATAATACACCTGGGGTGAGTGCTGGGTATATAATACACCCGGGGTGATTGCTGGGTATATAATACACCCGGGGTGATTGCTGTGTATATAATACACCCGGGGTGTTTGCTGTGTATATAATACACCCGGGGTGATTGCTGGGTATATAATACACCCGGGGTGATTGCTGGGTATATAATACACCCGGGGTGATTGCTGGGTATATAATACATCAAGGGTGATTGCTGTGTATATAATATACCCGGGTGATTTCTGGGTATATAATACACCTGGGGTGATTACTGGGTATATAATACACCCGGGGTGATTGCTGTGTATATAATACACCCGGGGTGATTGCTGGGTATATAATACACCCGGGGTGATTGCTGGGTATGTAATACACCCGGGATGATTGCTGTGTATATTATACACCCGGGGTGATTGTTGGGTATATAATACACCCGGGATGATTGCTGGGTATATAATACACCCGGGGTGATTGCTGGGTATATAATACACTCGGGGTGATTACTGGGTATATAATACACCCGGGGTGATTGCTGGGTATATAATACACCCGGGGTGATTGCTGTATATATTACAGTAATAAAGTGTGTAGACAAAGCTTCAGTTTTGGTCTTATGGGACACTTGCGAGGAGAGAGTGCACCACGGCTGTGACTATCATCACATTGGAATATTAAGTGATATAATGATGGACTGACCAGGCTTGATAGCAGCTCCTCTCTTCCTTCAAGGATGTCGCATTTTCTCTCCTGTCCAGGGAATAATGCAGATATAAGGTCAGTTTTAGAGTGTGAGAGAAAAATAAGAGAGAAAGAGAGACAGAGGGTGAGAGAGTGACAGAGGGCGAGAGAGAGACAAAGGGGGAGACAGAGACATAGGGTTATAGAGAGAGAGACAGATGGAGAAAGAGAGAGAGTGACAGACGGTGAGAGAGAGACAGATAAATGTATTTCACACTTTCCGTACTTTTATTTTTCAGTACAGACAGTGGGCATCACATTATTAATCCCGTCTATAATGTGAATAGTAGGAAACTGACTCTGTACCGTGAGTCAGTTTCCAGCCGTTCAAATAGTGAGGGATATTAACCTTTTAGTGTCCCACTGCCACGCGGATGTCTGAGCAGGAACTGATGTGAATGTATATAGTCTCCGTAAGAGTAATGTGTATATGTTGCCGCTATATATATATATATATATATATATATATATATATATAAATATATAAAGCGCTCCTGAAAGCTGGAGGCCACACATGAAGATATAGCGTGGGATCATGCACAATGACATGTCGCACACATGGTTCATAGTATCACAATGGCCATATTCCAATCATACCTCCCAGATGTGCTGATTTAGGTGGGACAGTCACGAATTGACGCCACTGTGCCGCCATTCCACCAATCGGCACGTTTGTCCCCAGACAAGTTGGGAGGTACGCAGCAATTTTAGGGGTTTGTTAGAGGAGGGGAATTGGAGGCAGCCTAATGCTTCAGAAGCGCTTAGCACGGCCCCAGAGACCGTCACACGCCCCTCAGCCTGGCATGACTACCGCTGTATGTGTTTGTTTGTATGTATACAAATGGTTATAGATAGTTGTCATACCAACTGCTGCTTGATCCACAGTTCTTCTGCCTCCACTTGCTGGCTCTCCCCCAGTTGTTTCCACAGGGTCTCAAGCTCATCATTATTCGACCTGGATAGACAAGTAGAGAATACATTCTTATTTACCTGCTTATTTAATGTACACTAGTGCCAGACAAACAGCCAGGCATACTCCGATCTGTGAGCAACAGGAAAAGGGATCCGTGGCTACAAATAACTATCAGTTACAGGTTGTCAGTGTGACAACTACGGGGGGAGGGCCCTTGACAACACCACTAGAACTTTGAAAGAAAAAATCCCACCCCGGCCATAATAAAGGATTTCCTGTTTCAACGGTTACAGGCATCACAGGACGCACTAAATTGGGTGAGTGCAGGTACGTTTCATTTTTTTCTTTTATTATAATATAATATTAGCTTTTTGTGGCGTTATCCTTTAATGTCTGCTGATAATACAAATGTTTCCCCCTTGCGATAAGAAGAAAAAGGGTTCAGAAACAGCACGTAATAGAAATCATCTCTGTAAAGAGCGAATTATGGAATATTTACATTTAAATAGTCACATTCAATGCATTTTAAAATGTTCAACATAAAATAAAATTAATATTTGAAATTACATACAGGAAAGGAGAATCTACACTGGGCAGTGGGCTATATATTATTATCGGGGAGAGGACAGGTCACTGCCTCCCACAATTTCCGCAAAATCATCTCATGAAATACTCTGTGCTGCTGGGGCACCTGCTCCTTCCACTATATAACTCTCAGTCTGTGGCTTCCTGCTGCCTCCATTCCCATCCACACATCATGTCACTGCTCCTGTCACATGCAGACCTGTCCTCACTGACACATCACTCATCTCCTGATATACTCTGTGCTGTGCTCTAAACATTAACAGGTTCTCTCATTCTTGTCACATGCACCTTCACAATTAGACCTCACCTCATAAATTTGTTGCAGCTGTAAACAGCGTCCAAACGAGAGAATTATCAAAAACACTGCTGTGTGTTTGACTTCCTCGCTCTCTCTGAGCTGCCTCTCTGCACTGTCCCTGGGCAGTGTGGCCACTCACTATGATGTCAAGTGCGTGATGTCACAGTGCGTGATGTCACCAGGGCCTGTTGAAAGAGGCAGACCTGATAAAATAGGGACACTGCTGTGGCAGATTATAATGGGGGGTGTTTAGGAGCTGCCCATCCAAGCTCAGTTGTGTAAGAATGACCTTGGAGTGTGGAGCTCAGTCCATGTTCCAATAAACATGGGGATATGTTCTTAATGTGGCCAGCACGGTGGCTTAGTGGTTAGCACTTCTGCCTCACAGTTCTGGGGACCAATGGGGCAGGGACTGATGTGAATGAGTTCTCTGTACATTGCTGCGGAATCAGTGGAGCTATATAAATAAATGGTGATGATGATGATGAATGTTTATTGTTGAATATATGGAATATACATCATAGGTGAAGGGGCTGCTGTATTTCCTGATGACAATGAAGGTTCAGGAAGGGCCCACAGTACATATTATGGAATTCAGAGTGAGACACATGGAGTGGGGTGACGTTATCTCCACCCAGAGCCCACAGGGTTTAATCCACCACATTAGAGAACTCTATATGGGCCCATCTCCAAAGGGGAAGGACAACTATGGCCTTACCCATATGCCCCGGCAGTCCCTGGTTATGTAGGACAGTCCCCACCAGAGTCATGGCTGGGTAGATAGGGGGGCGCAGTTAGTTTTATAATGAGGAAAGCAGAAGGAATGATTATCAATGATTGGGGAGCGGGGATGTCTGACAATAAAAATCTTTTACATACTGCAGAATATGTGGGGGTGTAATACATTTCCATTTATCCCCCTTCACATAAGAACACTCCTACACTACGCCATTTATTCTGGGTTTTGGAACTGCCCCAATAATGGCACTTTTTCAGGTATACAGATTCACCTGTGTATGGTGGAGAGAGAAACATCCAAACTTGTAACACTTTACTACATCCCCCCCTCATTAATTTCCACTACTTTTACATCCTTCTAATTAGAGATGAGCGGGCTCGGATATCTGAAATCCGAGCCCACCCGAACGTTGCCGATCCGAGCCGGATCAGAGACAGATCCGGGTATTCCCGCCAATTGCAAAACTGAAACCGAGGCTCTGAGTCATAATCCCGCTGTCGGATCTCGCGATACTCGGATCCTATAAATTCCCCGCTAGTCGCCGCCATCTTCACTCGGGCATTGATCAGGGTAGAGGGAGGTTGTGTTAGGTGGTCCTCTGTCCTGCTATATCTCGTGCTGTGCTGTGCTGTTCAGTTCTGTGCTGTGTTGTGCTGTGCTGTGCTGTTCAGTTCTGTGCTGTGCTGTGTTCTGCTCAGTCCAGTGGTGCTGTGTCATGTGCTCTGTCCTTCTGAGTTCAGTGGTGCTGCTGGTCCTTGTGCTGTGTCCTGTTCAGTCCAGTGGTGCTGTGTCCTGTGCTCTGTCCTTCTAAGGGCATTGTTATTTCCCCATTATTCCCAAATTATAAAAAATTTCAAAAAAAGTTATAAAAAAATTTACAAAAAAATAATTATAAAAAAAATAAAAAAAATATCCCAAAACAATCCTGCAGTATAAGTCCATTGGTACTGCTATATTACAAAGTTCACTGATTCTGCAGTATAAGTCCAGTGGTACTGCTATATTACAAAGTTCACTGATTCAGCAGAATAAGTCTAGTGGTACTGATATATTACAAAGTTCACTGATTCAGCAGTATTAGTCCAGTGGTACTGCTATATTACAAAGTTCACTGATTCAGCAGTATAAGTCCAGTGGTACTGATATATTACAAAGTTCACTGATTCAGCAATATAAGTCCATTGGTACTGCTATATTACAAAGTTCACTGATTCAGCAGTATAAGTCCAGTGGTACTGCTATATTACAAAGTTCACTGATTCAGCAGTATAAGTCCAGTGGTACTGATATATTACAAAGTTCACTGATTCAGCAGTATAAGTCCAGTGGTACTCTCCTGTGCCGCATATAATTTTTAAAGGCTTTGCCAAGTGTGTGTGGCTTAGGGGTACGCTCTCTTGTGCTACATATAATGGAAAACAAAAATTTGGAGGATAAAGTAGGGAAAGATCAAGACCCACTTCCTCCTAATGCTGAAGCTGCTGCCACTAGTCATGACATAGACGATGAAATGCGATCAACGTCGTCTGGCAAGCCCGATGCCCAATCTCCTAGTACAGGGCATGTAAAATCCAAAAAGCCCAAGTTCTCAAAAAGTAGCAAAAAGAGAAACTTAAAATCATCTGAGGAGAAACGTAAAGTTGCAAATATGTCATTTACGACACGCAGTGGCAAGGAACGGATTAGGCCCTGGCCCGTGTTCATGACTAGTGGTTCAGCTTCACCCATGGAACTAAGTCCTCCTCCCCCCCCCTACAAAAAATTTAAGAGTGTTATGCTGTCAGCAACAACACAGCAAACAACTCTGCCTTCTAAAGAGAAATTATCACAAATCCCCAAGGCGAGTCCAAGGATGTTGGTGGTTGCGAAGCCTGACCTTCCCATCACTGTACGGGAAGATGTGGCTCCTTCCACCATTTGCAGCACGCTCTCTACATATGCTGGAAGGATCACCCACAGTCCAGTTACAGATTTGGCTAAAGAAGGTGTAAATGTTGTACACCGGGAGGAGGATATTGATGTAGCTGGCGCTGAGGAGGATGTTGATAGATTATATAAAGGCTGAATAGTTTTCTATTTTACTCCTAGTGGAGAGGGAATCTGATGCAGACAGATACCAAACTGTCTTTGTCCATTTCTTTGTATATTTGAATTTCTAGTTCTAAAGTCTATGCAGGCTGCTTTTTTTATATTCAACTACAAGTGTAGGGCGGGGGGGGGGGGGGGGGGGGCATAGATAGCCACCAAAGTAACGTGGTCCATTTAATTTCACTTTCTAGCTCCACAGTCTGTGCAGCCTGCTTTTTTTTATCTTCAAGGTATTTACAAGCCTTGCAATCTAAATTAACTAGAGGTAGTGACGTGCTAGAACTCCACCCTCTATATGCTGCAGAGGATGGAGGAGCATCAAAAGGCCATTCAAGCCTACACAGCCACCTATGACATAGGAAAAGGAGTGGGGATGCGCCTGAGTCAAGCGCAGTGGAGACTGATTTCCGTGTTGTGCAAGGTTCTGCAGCCATTTGAACTTGCCACACGAGAAGTCAGTTCCGACACTGCCAGCTTGAGTCAGGTGATTCCCCTGATCAGGCTTTTGCAGAAGCAGCTGGAGAAAGTGAGGGAGGAGCTGATACACCATTGCGATTCCACCAAGCATGTAGTGGATGAAGCCCTTCGTACGCTTTGCCAGGATCCGAGGGTGGTCAGTCTTTTAAAGTCAGAGGAATACATTCTGCCCACCGTTCTCGATCCTCGGTTTAAAGCGTATGTTGTGTCTCTGTTTCCGGCGGACACAAGTCTACAGCGGTGCAAAGACCTGCTGGTCAGGAGATTGTCCTCTGAAGAGGACCGTCCCATGCCACCAGCTCCACCTTCATTTTCATCACTGTTTGTGCAGTTCCAAAAAAGAGGAACTGCCATTTCTATTGCTACCTTCTTTCTTTTTTGTCTATTTCTCTATTATAAAAAATTAATTAAAAAAATAATTGGAAAAAAATATTACAAAATTTTAAAAAATGTAGCTTGTACTGCTATTTAAAAGTCTAACTACGATCATTCACTGTTGTTGTACCCAAAAATAATAGGTACTGCTATTAAAGTACAGTCCAGTGGTACTCTCCTGTGCCGCAGATAATTTGTAAAAGCTTTGCCGAGTGTGTGTAGTTATGTATCACAGGTTTTAAGAAGAGGCACAACACTGACAACCTGTTAGAGAAACTGAGGGAAATATTCTCTCTGTGGCTCACCCCACTTAGACTCTCCTGGGGATTCAAATAACTGCCATTTCTATTACTACCTTATTTCTTTCTCTATTTAAAAGAAACAAAATAACTGCCATTTCTAGTACTACCTTCTTTCTTTCTATATTTAAAACAAAAAAAACCTGTCATTTCTATTACTACGTTAATTGTTTGTGCAGTCACAAAAAAGAGGAACTGCGCCCTTAACTGCTATGTTGGTTTTAGACGTCCATCCGGTGTCCGCCATCTGTTCCCTGGAATTCAGACCAGTTGAGGTTTTTTTTATTATATTGTGGGGACCACTCCACTACGCAGTCCAGATACTTTTTTGGTGGAATTCAGACCAGTTGAGGGTTTTTTTATTATATTATGGGGACCACTCCACTACGCAGTCCAGATACTTTTTTGGTGGAATTCAGACCAGTTGAGGGTGATATATTGTGGCCCCGGTACCAAATTGTGTATCGGGACCACTGCACTATGCAGTCCAGAAAGCTACCTCGGTGAAACGTTTTGGACTAAAAACAATATTGTGAGGTGTGAGGTGTTCAGAATAGACTGGGAATTAGTGCAAATAATTGCTAATGAATGTTATTGAGGTTAATAATAGCGTAGGAGTGAAAATAAACAAAAAAAAATTGATTTTAAAACTTTTTATGTTTTTTTCAAAATAAATCCGAATCCAAAACCTTAAATCCGAACCAAAACCTTTCGTCAGGTGTTTTGCGAAACAAATCCGAACGCAAAACCTTAAGCAAATCCGAATCCAAAACACAAAACACGAGACACCAAAAGTGGCCGGTGCACATCCCTAATTAAAGCTGATATAAGAGACCTGGGGGTAAATGTATGAAGTTTCCCTTTACAAGGCAGCGCTGCTTTAAATTTAAGCGCTGAAGACGCCGAACTCGCCGGAGTTGAAGAATCTGGAGGTTCATACATTTACCCCCTGGGCTGGGTGGCCTGACACGGGAGACCGTCACATGACATCAGAATTATAAGCAATGATACCACTGTTTAAACAGAAATTAATATAACAATGCTCATGTTAATAGCTCCCATGTCTACTTCTTCATAAAATATTTAACAATTATGTTATACTGATTTTCAAATACTTTTTCTAATACGGAATTTAACCTCACCTTCTAGACCAGGGCTGTTTTCAGAGAAATGAGCGCTTGCATCTAGTTGTAAACTGCAAAAAAATTATTTTACAACTATGGAGACAAAACTGTGCACTGGATCTATTATTACATTATAATCTGTATGTACAAATATTTATATAGCTTAATAAAAACAGTGAAGATGTTTATACACATATAATCATCACTTGTGTATTATAAAATTATTAATAAATTAAGTATAGATAAACTTATAAATAAAAAGATGATCTATTTTCTTGGTATGGTAATAGTTGTATAGCTAATTATGATGAGGTCAGATAAGCAGAGATAAGGAGAGTGTGGTCTTCTTTACATATATAAATAATGTATTTGTGGCTAAATGATTTTTTTCAAAACATAAGATGTTCCGGTCCTGATATATAAATTAAACGAGTTAACGTGTTTTTGTTTATTTAATGTAAGGCTCCATTTACAGTTTTACAGTTGGTCTGTCCAATTCCACACACATTTCCTGCATAGATCTACCTAATTATATTGTACCTAAATTGTGGTGTGATTTACCCAGGAAGGATTCTGCTCATTTTAATCTGCAGAAAATAATAGATATTACGTTACAGAACATTATATACCCTTAGAACATATCAGGTGAGGAAGGAATGAGGATTGGGGCTTAGAATTGTCCGAGAGACGACGCACCCGGCTGTCCGAGCCTCTGTCCTTCTTATGATGAGACCTAATCATCTTCTCTACAGCTCAATAAACCTGTCATTTACAGTTATAGGATGTTTATAATGATCACACTCACTCCTAGTATTTATAATGTGCATGTGTGATATTTTAAGCTTAAACAGGAGGTTATAGATCATTGTGTACAGAGAACACATATTTCCTACATAAAAATGTCCAGCATTTGCCTCCAATAGCAATTGCCTCAGTACGGTTAATATCTAGACAGTCAAGTGCTAAAAATGACAATCACTAAATAAGTAAATAATAACATTTGTAGATACATTGTGAGGAATTCAATTGACCACAAGATATTTTTTAACACCGCTATTAAAGTTATTTTATCGTTTACCAATAATCATAGGCTATGTGATTTGTGTGGTTCCAAAGCACAAAGCGATTTATTAGCAAAAGCAAAAGAATAACAATTAAATAAATAAGTACAGCCGATACATACGCTGCGCGGTGCTGTGCACTGCTGGATCCAACCATACAGTCCTGAAGCCTGTGGTCAAAGTGACTGCATGCTGGTCCCAGAGCCCCTGCTTATATACATTCAGTGATACAGTGAAAACAATACAGATGATTTGGCATGTTTCCATAGGTTCAAGCTTCAGGAAGGTCCATTGTAATGCAGGTCATTGGCCAGTTCAAACGATACCATCCAAGGGTGGGGGTCTGCTCTTCAGAAGATGCATACTAATCTTACCGCCAAGAACTAGTTCAAACTGATCTATTTACATTATAGAAACAATACCATTTCACATCATTTATTCCGTATAATTCATATCTAGCATACGCAAGGTGCGATCCTTTAGGCCGGCGGTTCCCAAACTGTGCGCCGCGGCTCCCAGGGGTGCCGCGGCGCTGTCACTGGGGTGCCGCGGGCCAGCCATAAAAAAAAAAGAAAGAGCACATAAACTTACCAATCCGCCGGGCGCCGGGACCCAGCAGCCTCCTCTCTCTCGCAGCTGTCACTGAATATTGACGTCAGTAAAAGGCTGCTGCGGGAGAGAGGAGGCTACTGGGTCCCGGCGCCCTGCGGATTGGTAAGTTTATGTGCTCTTTCTTTTTTTTATGGCTGGGAGAAGCAGAGGAGGACAGCGGGAAGCGGAGGAGGACAGCGGGCAGCGGAGGACAGCGGGAAGCGGAGGAGGACAGCGGGAAGCGGAGGAGGACAGAGGGCAGCGGAGGAGGACATAGGGAAGCGGAGGAGGGCAGAGGAGGACAGCGGGCAGCAGAGGAGGACAGAGGGCAGCAGAGGAGGACAGCGGGCAGCAGAGGAGGACAGCGGGCAGCAGAGGAGGACAGCGGGCAGCGGAGGAGGACAGCGGGAAGCGGAGGAGGACAGAGGGCAGTGGAGGAGGACATAGGGCAGCGGAGGAGGACATAGGGCAGTGGAGGAGGGCAGAGGAGGACAGCGGGCAGCAGAGGAGGACAGAGGGCAGCAGAGGAGGACAGCGGGCAGCAGAGGAGGACAGCGGGCAGCGGAGGAGGACAGCGGGCAGCGGAGGACAACGGGAAGCGGAGGAGGACAGCGGGCAGCGGAGGACAGCGGGAAGCAGAGGAGGACAGTGGGCAGCAGAGGGGGACAGCGGGCAGCAGAGGAGGACAGCGGGCAGCAGAGGAGGACAGCGGAAAGCAGAGGAGGACAGAAAACAGCGGGCAGCAGAGGAGGACAGCGGGCAGCAGAGGTGGACAGCGGGCAGCGGAGGAGGACAGCGGGAAGCGGAGGAGGACAGCGGGAAGTGGAGGAGGACAGAGGGCAGCGGAGGAGGACATAGGGAAGCGGAGGAGGACAGCGGGCAGCAGAGGAGGACAGAGGGCAGCAGAGGAGGACAGCGGGGCAGCAGAAGAGGACAGCGGGAAGCAGAGGAGGACAGAGGACAGCGGGCAGCAGAGGAGGACAGAGGGCAGCAGAGGAGGACAGCAGGCAGCAGAGGAGGACAGCGGGGCAGCAGAGGAGGACAGAGGGCAGCAGAGGAGGACAGCGGGCAGCAGAGGAGGACAGCGGGGCAGCAGAGGAGGACAGCGGGAAGCAGAGGAGGACAGAGGACAGCGGGCAGCAGAGGAGGACAGAGGGCAGCAGAGGAGGACAGCGGGGCAGCAGAGGGAGACAGCGGGCAGCAGAAGAGGACAGCGGGCAGCTGAGGAGGACAGCGGGCAGCAGAGGGGGACAGTGGGCAGCAGAGGAAGACAGAGGGCAGCAGAGGAGGACAGCAGGCAGCAGAGGAGGACAGAGGGCAGCGGGCAGCAGAGGAGGACAGCGGGACAGCAGAGGGGGACAGCGTGCAGCAGAGGGGGGCAGAGGGCAGCAGAGTGACAGAGGGCTGCAGAGGGGGCAGAGTGCCTGGGGGCAGAGTGCCTGGATGCAGAGGGGGCAGTGTGACAGAGGGCAGAGGAGGGGGACAGAGGGCAGAGGAGGGGGACAGCGTGACAGAGGGCAGTAAGAGGTGACAGAGGGCAGAGGGGGCAGTGTGAGAGGGGGCAGAGTGACTGGATGCAGAGGGGGAAGTGTGACAGGGGGCAGCATCAGAGGGGGCAGCGTGAGAGGGGGCAGAGTGACTGGATGCAGAGGAGGCAGTGTGTCTGGATGTAGAGGGGGCATTTTTGCATACAACTAAATAAGTATTTCTGTCCTGACCTAAATACTTATTACATTTTTTTTGACCCAACTACTTCTAAAACAGGACTGCTCAGTAATTATTTTGGTGGGGTGCCTTGAAAAAATTTGGAGACTCTAAGGGTGCCGTGAACTGCAAAAGTTTGGGAACCACTGCTTTAGGCGATTGAACTGGACGTCTGCGGATAAATAGGGGATTAGAATGATACCAGACATGATATATTTCCTGTAACCTGAACCTTAGATCTCACTAAAGTGCATATAACATTATAATGTTTCACCATAAACTCTGGCACATTTGTTCATAAACGACTGTGGATTGGAACTAATATAAATATGAAATATATATAAGTGAATGTGTAAGTGTAAGTATATGCGTGCTTTATTTATCGTGCGATTGCTCCATAACACATGGTGTACTTATCGCAATTGCACGGTAAAACAATATTAAACAATATACTTTCTTTCATCCAATTATTAGAATTTGCCAGCTCCACCCTTTGATAGTGCACAAAACTATCACCTTAAAGATTTTATTGCAGGATCTCAGTAGTATGTTTCATTGTTCTGTAATGTATGTCCCCCTTTGCGTATGACCACACTGTCTGTGGATCTCAGTCAAGTTACCATAAAAGAGAGTCACAATGCTAGAAACAATTTTCATTTATTATGGAACATATACCTCTGGAGAGTGGAGATACTCTTTTGTATACCCCTCAAGGGTGCGATAGAATATAGAATATTCTAATACAGTTCTTCATGCTGAACATGTTCATCTGTCCAAAGTATGTATTTTAGCTTAGACAACATTTAAATACTGCATGTTCACCAATAACATCATCCTATGTCTATCAACAATGTCATTTACGATCTCCTTCAACCTGAGTTAGTATATACACTCTAATAATATCAACAGTTCTTTTCTTCCACACTTGTGGGCGGGCTATTGTCTGTTCGTTCTTCCCAGTCTCCCAATTTTTTGTACATGAAACAGTGATCCACCGAATATTGGGAGACTCAAGACTAATGGACCTAGCTATCTTACCTTTCCACTAGTGATCTTTCACCCCATAATTTGTGTACCTCAGGAATATTTAGTGGAAAGAGAACTAGTCCTACTTGATATAATCTCTGAGGCACGTGAGAGCACACCCAGCACTCAATTTGGTCTAAAACTTTACCCTCCCAAGAATGATAATCATTCTCAAGGATGCCTGCTCAAGTTCGAATATTACTGGACTGGCATCGCTGGGTGTACCTCTTTTTAACTATGTGGTCAACGTACTTATGGGCGCAATACTCCTCCGACAATAGCCCCTCACACTGTCTCCAAGCTCCAAGGTTTGCAAATTTTTCTCTTCTGTTCTTCTTGGGCACAAAGTCCCCCTTGTTGCTTGCAGTCTTCAGCCAGAAGGGCACCCTTGTTGATTGAAGTCTTTTTTGCTTCAGCCAGGAGGGCCGCATATTTGTAAAATCCACGATTCTTCTTTCTTGATTGCAGAAAAGAGCTGGACCGCTGCAAACAGCTTCTACCCAGTATGGTATCAAATATGGGTTCAAAGTACTTACGGGCGCAATACCCCTCCAACAATAGCCCCTCACACTGTCTCCATGCTCCAAGGTTAGCAAATTTTCTTTTACCCCTGAATTGAATAGAGTAATTGGTTGATTGTGCTAACAACTTGTCCTTCATTCCTAACTCCTCAATATCACTACCTGAACCAGCCTCTGTCACTTGTTCACAATTGAAAGAATTAACTGTTCTGAAAAGAGAATGAGATGTGAGAAACACGGGACAGGAAAACAACAGGAAAAACTGGTACTACATGCTGGACAACAGTCTTTGCAAAATCCTTGGCTCAGGTGTTAACTGCAATTGGGGTCTCCCAGAACAGATTTACGAGTGTACTTCTGGGTGTTGACTCCTCTGCAGTGGATGGAATTGGTACCGGTGTTTCTCTGCTACCCCTAAAGACGTGATGCTGGTTGTCAACACTTGGTACCTGTCTATCAATATAGATCATTTTGTACAGAGGACACATATTTCCTACATAAATATGTCCAGCATTTGCCTCCTACAACAATAACCTTAGTACGGCTAAAATCTATACAGTCAAATATTAAACAGGACAATCACTAAATAAATAAAATAAGATTTGCAGATACATTGTGGATACAATACCCTCTAGTGTCCAACATAGGAAGTACACATTATTTACTATTATTATTTATTATTATTAAAGTAAAGCAAAAAAAAAAATATTCTTATTATTATTGCAGTACCGTGTTAGCCAGAAAAATCTATGTGATGTTAAATACTTTTGTGTCAAAAATGACAAAAGTATTATAGGAGTGATACCTTTATTGGCTAACCAAAAAACATTGCTTATATTTGCTAGCTTTCAGAGCACAAAGTTGCCTGATGAAGGGGCCTCTGTGCACTGAAAGCCAGCAAATATAAGCAATGTTTTTTGGTTAGCCAATAAAGGTATCATTCCTATAATACTTTTGTCTTTTTTGACATGAAAGTATTTAACATTACATATATTATTAAAGTACATCACTTGCACAAAATGCATCCAGTCATTGTGAGGTTTAAATTCTTATTCAACAGAAAACAGCCTATAAATTCAGTGATTTTTGGGTGCGTTAAATCAAAATAACCCCCAACTCCTAATTCTTTTTCTTCTTTTCCAGGTCAAAGGATAGAGAAAAAAAAAAATCTTATAAACAATACTGACCTTCTCCTGGTAGAGCCACAATGTGACTGACACGCCGGGGGCAGCGCCCGCAATCAACCAATCCAGAGAGGGTTCGTTCTGATTGGTTAGTGCATATTATTACTTCTAGAGCCGAAACTGTGCACTACAAGTGTCTGCCCTCTAATGAATGAAAGACAGTACCCCCTTACAATAAATAATAAAATGTAACGCTCCCTTTGCATAAAATAGATAATTAATTATCCCCTTAAGATAAACTAAATAACTAATATGGCCACATTAATACTTCCATTATTATTGTCCCCATAATTTTAATTCTGATAACTACTTGAAATCTTCTTTCCTTAATTCGACTAATACATATGGGGAATAAAGAAAACACTGATTGAAGAAACAGGCCGATATCAGAGGAGCATCCAACATGAAGTGAGTTAATTGCTGGTGAGTCCACCTACTTAAAAACTGGGCAGCCAATCAGAAGTGGTCTCTTATCTGTAATTTGACCAGTGGTGTAAGAGCCCATTCCTGATTAGTTGCTCGGCTTTTAAGTAGGTGGGCCCTTGTGATTAACTCTTTCTCGTCAGCTGCTCCTCATAAGAGATCCGTGTCGTCTATCAGGGATTTATTTTCATTTCTGGAAAGTATTTATTAATGAATTTATTTTCAAACCACAAATCAAAGTGCCAAAAACCATTACTAAACCGCTGCTTAGTAAATCTATCCTTATTTATTAAGTTAGAGAAAGAAAAAGTGTGTCCGAGCAAAGAGGCACTCTAATGGTCAGAAAGTTAAAACTTACATTTTATTAGTTTATTTTAATAGAAATCCTCAATATCTTGAGTTCCATGAGGGCCCATAGCGAAATGTTTAAAATGTGAAAGTTGGATGAGTGTCAAGAAAGTAATATTCTGTTAAGATAGGTAGTAACACGAGACTACCAAGCTGCCCCGCTGCTCTCTTATATGTTAATTCAATCGTATGATAATTAATATTGTTGTATATAAGTCTGACCATTCAAAAATCATATGGATCAGCAAAAAGGTCTCCCAATACACATAATATAAAGAAGATCCTTTATAAACATGTAGATTTTGTATATCCCATATGAGTCCTTGTTTCCCACTGTATTAAAGTAATGTTAGTCTTATATTAAGGGAAAATAAACTGGCTCATAATTCAGTTAATAAAACACAGAGGTAGCAAGATTGTCTTAACTAGGTCCCCCTAATATTTATTGTATAGCTCCTATTTAACGCTGTGATATCATCACGGTGAGTTATACTGGTTTATGGTTAGATCATTGATATATTTCTCTTGCTTGGCTCTGAAATTGATATAACAACGAAGGACATGCTGTTTTATAAATCTAATCATTCACGTTAGAGTTAAAGTGTGTATAGCCAGATCGTTTAGTCAGAGTCACGCTGATATCATCCTAAATATCTATCCTTAGTAATAACCTGTTAGTTACTGAAGTGGTATGTAAGTTAGTGATAGGAATAGTTCAACTATTAACAACATGAGTCACAGAGAGTATTATAAAGTAAACGTCAGTTCATAAATGTGACTTTAGACCAGAATTGTAAATAAAACCATCTAACAGTAATGTTACTCACACAGGGCCTGATTCATCAAGAAACGCAAAGTGAGCGCAATTTGCGTTTGTTAATATCGGATGGAAATTGCCGCACATACACCCATATTCTACAAGTGGATCTCAAGAAACATTTCCATTTGAATACGGGTGTAAGTACACTCTGGTTATACGGTACTTGCTGTATGTAGACAGACAGAACACACTGCAGGATACACACAATGCAAATGTACAATATAAAGTCCCATCAGAACACACTGAATTTTTTTTTAAATACATTAAAAACTCTCAACACTATAATCTGTAATAAAAAACTTAAAAAACAATTTTTTACATGATATACATATATCAGGATGTTCTTACTATGTACTGTGCATAAAATGTATTTTTACAGTTGCTCTTACTTGCAAACACATGTTCTGGCATACATACGTGTCCGTCACCACTATCAGTCAGCACTTACACCTGACCTGTAGTTGGTGCAGGTGATACAGCTAAAAATTACGTACCAGAGAGATGCCCAGAGCATGAATCAGAGGAATGTGCGCACTCAGCCTTGGCACGCCCTCACTGTACACTGCCTACGCCCCTCCCTCCCCCGTTCCACCCTTTAAACCGTAGGCTCAGAAGTGTCATTTGCGCTCACTGGTGTGAAGTCTGTTTCTTAGCAAGCGCAGAGAAATTTCACACAAAATACTGCACAGAGGGACTTACGTTCCTTTATGTATCAGGATCATAATGTTTTGTAATGTTTTAAAAATACAGCAGTTCATATGTTTTGTTGTTGCTTTGTTACTGCCGACTGTAAGTAATAGTGTCACATTTATATACTTCTATATTTAACACCACAATTTAATATAATAAAAAAAGAAAGATTCTTGGATAATTAATGGTAATAAAGTTTATTTTTAATAACCAAACATGTGTTTATTTCATAACAAGGGGGAGCCTAGGAGGCCATACACAGCTATTGACCCCTACAAATGCAAAAGTGATAGTTATATGTAATATGTCATACCCCGGTGTGTAACAGATAAAAGAATTTATTATTGAGCATAGTAAAGCTAAACATTTATTCCTACTCTTCTTCCCTACTCCCAGAAAACCCTTCACAGCCTTCTCTAGTACATTCTCTAGGCTACGTACCTTTATCACGAGGTCATGTAGGGGCCTCACACGATGAGCGGCTGCGCACACTACCAGTTATTACCATAGAGATCTCACCGCACATGTTTGCTCGCACCTCTATGACCTACGCAGCAGAATGTCATCGTGAGAGGCCCCTACGGGACCTCGCGGTGAACTGAATCCGCCCCATTAACCCCTCCCACACTGCGCACATCTGAAGGTGACTTTACTTACACAGCTATAGGTACAATGCTCCCTCTTTATAATACCAGCTTAAAGGTGCTGTAATAAAGGGAGTTGAAATGTTTAAAATGTGAAAGTTGGATGAGTGTCAAGAAAGTAATATTCTGTTAAGATAGGTAGTAACACGAGACTACCAAGCTGCCCCGCTGCTCTCTTATATGTTAATTCAATCGTATGATAATTAATATTGTTGTATATAAGTCTGACCATTCAAAAATCATATGGATCAGCAAAAAGGTCTCCCAATACACATAATATAAAGAAGATCCTTTATAAACATGTAGATTTTGTATATCCCATATGAGTCCTTGTTTCCCACTGTATTAAAGTAATGTTAGTCTTATATTAAGGGAAAATAAACTGGCTCATAATTCAGTTAATAAAACACAGAGGTAGCAAGATTGTCTTAACTAGGTCCCCCTAATATTTATTGTATAGCTCCTATTTAACGCTGTGATATCATCACGGTGAGTTATACTGGTTTATGGTTAGATCATTGATATATTTCCCTTGCTTGGCTCTGAAATTGATATAACAACGAAGGACATGCTGTTTTATAAATCTAATCATTCACGTTAGAGTTAAAGTGTGTATAGCCAGATCGTTTAGTCAGAGTCACGCTGATATCATCCTAAATATCTATCCTTAGTAATAACCTGTTAGTTACTGAAGTGGTATGTAAGTTAGTGATAGGAATAGTTCAACTATTAACAACATGAGTCACAGAGAGTATTATAAAGTAAACGTCAGTTCATAAATGTGACTTTAGACCAGAATTGTAAATAAAACCATCTAACAGTAATGTTACTCACACAGGGCCTGATTCATCAAGAAACGCAAAGTGAGCGCAATTTGCGTTTGTTAATATCGGATGGAAATTGCCGCACATACACCCATATTCTACAAGTGGATCTCAAGAAACATTTCCATTTGAATACGGGTGTAAGTACACTCTGGTTATACGGTACTTGCTGTATGTAGACAGACAGAACACACTGCAGGATACACACAATGCAAATGTACAATATAAAGTCCCATCAGAACACACTGAATTTTTTTTTAAATACATTAAAAACTCTCAACACTATAATCTGTAATAAAAAACTTAAAAAACAATTTTTTACATGATATACATATATCAGGATGTTCTTACTATGTACTGTGCATAAAATGTATTTTTACAGTTGCTCTTACTTGCAAACACATGTTCTGGCATACATACGTGTCCGTCACCACTATCAGTCAGCACTTACACCTGACCTGTAGTTGGTGCAGGTGATACAGCTAAAAATCACGTACCAGAGAGATGCCCAGAGCATGAATCAGAGGAATGTGCGCACTCAGCCTTGGCACGCCCTCACTGTACACTGCCTACGCCCCTCCCTCCCCCGTTCCACCCTTTAAACCGTAGGCTCAGAAGTGTCATTTGCGCTCACTGGTGTGAAGTCTGTTTCTGAGCATGCGCAGAGAAATTTCACACAAAATACTGCACAGAGGGACTTACGTTCCTTTATGTATCAGGATCATAATGTTTTGTAATGTTTTAAAAATACAGCAGTTCATATGTTTTGTTGTTGCTTTGTTACTGCCGACTGTAAGTAATAGTGTCACATTTATATACTTCTATATTTAACACCACAATTTAATATAATAAAAAAAGAAAGATTCTTGGATAATTAATGGTAATAAAGTTTATTTTTAATAACCAAACATGTGTTTATTTCATAACAAGGGGGAGCCTAGGAGGCCATACACAGCTATTGACCCCTACAAATGCAAAAGTGATAGTTATATGTAATATGTCATACCCCGGTGTGTAACAGATAAAAGAATTTATTATTGAGCATAGTAAAGCTAAACATTTATTCCTACTCTTCTTCCCTACTCCCAGAAAACCCTTCACAGCCTTCTCTAGTACATTCTCTAGGCTACGTACCTTTATCACGAGGTCATGTAGGGGCCTCACACGATGAGCGGCTGCGCACACTACCGGTTATTACCATAGAGATCTCACCGCACATGTTTGCTCGCACCTCTATGACCTACACAGCAGAATGTCATCGTGAGAGGCCCCTACGGGACCTCGCGGTGAACTGAATCCGCCCCATTAACCCCTCCCACACTGCGCACATCTGAAGGTGACTTTACTTACACAGCTATAGGTACAATGCTCCCTCTTTATAATACCAGCTTAAAGGTGCTGTAATAAAGGGAGTTGAAAAAAGAGGGAACACTGTATAATGAGCAATTTTATAATGGAGATAAAATAATAATAATTACTTTGTGTGATTCAGACAAATATCATGTTACTACAGCTAAGCAGTGAGGCATGCTGGGAGTTGTAGTCCAAGTCATCTTGTATGATGTAAGAACCAAAGTCTTGAATTCCCAGAGGTTTGTTGTAGAAATAAATAATTTGGAGAAAGTTTTGGGTGATTAAGCTGTTTACAAACAATGTGACAATCAGGTTGATAGTGACCCCCCCCACTAAGTGTGTTACAGGTTACACTAATATAACACACTATCTACCAATATGTGTGATGGGTCATTTTCCTGGTAAGATATTGATATTACTGAACACAATAAAGAAACATATATCACACCCGGATAACTGTTCTCCTCCAGAAGATTTACAGAGACCACACCCCATTCACCCCCCTGCAAACATTACAGCAAATAGGAGCCAGCGTAGCACTGACTAATAGGGTATACACTGGCTGACAGACAGTTACTGAAGCCAATCACAGCTATCAGTGACTTAGAGATGGGGAACACCCACATACATGTATATTTATATATTTATAAATAATGTTTATAATATACCAAAATGGGAGAAGCTCAGCTGTAGCTCCACCCACTGCTCATTCTATTGGCTAAATGGTACCAACCGGTTTCCCCTCCCTGTGATGTCACCAGTCTCTGGGCAGATTACCCCCAACTCTTGATCACCCAGATATCTTTATACAACCTCCCCATACATAAAATGCAGCATGAAGAGGCTCAGTGAAGGTGGCAGTGACGGTGTGTAAGTGTCTGATCGGGTCACACAGAGAATAAAAGGACAGCTGTCCAGCCTCATAATCCAGATATATCCTCACTCTATCATAGGGAATATTGTCAGGTAACTGGATCACTTTACTGTTATGTCTCACTGTATACTGATAATTCCACCCCCCACCCAAACCCCAGGACTTATTATTACAGCCAATGAGTGACTGATCTCCTCCCCTGTCTATACTGGGATAACACATCCCTACCCTCCACCATCCTGATTTACTGACATCCACTTCCCAGTAATGTCGCCCTGAGGAAAATCTCCTGGTGCTTATTACCTGATTATACTGAAATCTCTCTGGTGTTTCTGGACGTTTCTGGTTTATTGACACAGATGCAGTTTTCCTGTCACCTGATATATGTATATTATTACCAGCTGTGTTTACATCCAGTAATATGTCTGTAGCTTCCTGTACATATAAACATACATTTATACCTGTTATTATATCAGATAATGTGTGTAATTTCCCAGAGATGAGACCCACACCCAGATCTCCTACACCATGGACCTGGTCATCATGTCTCTCTCTGTCCTCAGTATCACACAAGTCACCTGTGTCTGGTTCCTGTAAGACAGTCACTGGATCAGACATGTTACACAACTCCTCAATGTGACGCATCTTCCTGGACAGCTCGTCCTTCTTTATTTCCAGCTGCAAGAGGACACTAGTAAGAGCGAGGCTGAGAGAACACCGGACGGAGACGGCGTCAGAGACTGCGCAGTGAGTGTGAGAATCCCAGGAGGGACAGATAGAGCACAGTGAGCGTGTGTTAAAGCCCCAGGGATAAGGCCCCCACAGAGGAGGGTGAGTAACTGCGCTGGGGTGAGAAAGATGGACATATTTATTTTATGGTAATTTGCAACTCAGGTGTCGTGCTGGAGTGAAGGGGAGTGTAAAAAAAAATGTATATTATCGAGATGGTCCGGTACTCAGATCATGGAGACATCTGTTTGCACTGCACCCTAAGATACCACACCTGTGTCCCAACACCTCAAAGACACATTGCTGAAAACCTGCATCTGCAGGAACCCTCTAATCATTTATGCCCAAGCCAGAGAGCTAGCCGGTGTCAGGCCGTTAGCCTTTTGAGGATAACAATAGCAGGACACTAACCGGTATTAGCGCTACTAAACTAATAGGTGCGGAGTCTAACGTACCCCTGGTATTTGTCAGGGACCCCCGCAAAGAGGTTTGGACTTCGCTGCACAGGGTACGCCGGTCGCAGTCCTATTAGCCAGTTGCCGGTGTAGTGTAGAAGGGTCAGACGGTCCGGGTCGAGCCAATCAGGAATAAACAGTACCAGGGAGAATCCGAGAGAGTAGTCGCCAAGCCGAGGTCACAGTATAAACGGGTCACACAGAAGAAGGAGTAGTCGCCAAGCCGGGTCACAACAGTATAGCAAGAATGCTGGGAGCACAATCAGGAGCAGGAGAACCAGGAACACTAGGATTGAACCTGCTACTCTGGCACCCTAATGGCGCCAGAGCCAGGTTTAAATAGGACAGGCTGTAGAACGATTGGGTGAGCCAGGAGGCGGGGATCCCGCTGGACAGGTAGCGTCCCGTTGCTAAGCAATGGGACGAGGCAGGGCGCATGCGCCCGACAAGCCTCTGAGGCAGACGCCGCAGCGCGTCTGTTGCCTAGCAACAGAGCGCTTGCGGCCGGAAGGAAGGAGGGCGTCCGTTCCCCAGCTGAAGGAGGATCAGCGGGGACGGCGCCTGACAGCCGGGGCAAAGGAAAGTGCAATACCCCTCTATGCACCCCAGGACCACACACACAGGGGGTTACATATAATATAATGACTATGGTATCGAAGTCGTATAATTAAATGAACGAAAGTATATTGGTTAATATTGTTTTATTGGTCGATTGCACTCAGTATGCCACGCTGCACGTGGCATACGGCGATTGCAAGGTAAAATACGCACGGACACACTTGCATTACAACATTTAATTATTTATATAATTCATATTCATATTGGTTCCGTTACACTGTAATTTATGAGCAGCTAGTATTTGGTTTATTATTAGTTTATATAATAAGATTACATGTGCAATTCAGTGATATTTAAGGTTTAGGTTATAGAATGTCTAGTATCATATTAAACCCCTATTCATCAGCAGCTGTCCGGTTCCATCGCCGAAGAGATCGCATATTGCATACTCTAGTTATTGATGTTAGGGAATAAATAGCCAGATTGATATCAGAATGTGAAATGCTAATGAACTCATTGTAACTGGAGCACATCCCCTGGAGAGACGACCCCCACCTTTGGATTCCTCAGTCTGAACTAGCCTATGACCTGTGTACCCTGGACCCGCCCGAGGTCTGGACCTATGGAAGCAAGCCACGTCATTTGCATTGTTCTCTGTAACACTGAATGTGTATATATGATCATAGCTGCGCTCCCAGTATTCAGTCTACTCTGATTACAGTATTCCATAGAGATATACTGTTCACTGTGTCCCGTGGGAGCGTAGCGAAGTGCATGCAATACGAGCGCGGTATGTATCTTTTGGTATTGGCTGTACTATACTGTATCATAATATAATAATGTATTGAACTGTTGACTATTTACATCTGCTAAAATAAATCACTTTGTGCGTTAGAAACACAATACAATTGATTGGGCAATGCTTATTTGAAAACAATATAATTACTTTAATAATGGGCAGGGGTCACTTTAGGATTTTGGGTTCCCTAAAAAAAATAAAAGAATATTTCAGAACCCATAACACTCTGGCTTAAAAGTGAACCAAGAATAGTACTGTAAAACGCACACATTGATATATACACTTCATGGCCATAAGTATATAGACCCCCTTCTAATCCATTTCATCCACACCCATTGATAGCAGGTGCATAAAAACATGCATATAGCCATGTAATATCCATAGTGATGAAGAGTATATAAATAATCTATTATTTTATATTTCATTTTATAACATAATATCAGAATTAAGCCATCGTTGAATGAGGACAGTGAGTTTGCACATACAATCCCTCCCCCCACCTGTTAGTATGGAACTTGTGAATACCTGAGATACAAGTCTTGAGCAGTTGGTCAAATTAACATGTGAAAGGCTGCGATCCCTTTCTATGGAAAGGTAAACTCTGCCCAGTAGAAAGGTATTATGTTATGTAGCAAAGAGCACAAAGTGTCTCTTGGTGCCCTGCTGATAAGACATGCAGACAGCGCCTAGCAGTGATGGATCCAGGGGGGGGTGACCGGGGCAATCGCCCACCCTAGCGGGGGCTTGCTGCCGACAGCTGCACACTATGTAAAGGTCCTCTCGGCAGTGACAGTATGCTGCCCGGCTGCTCTGATTGTGTTTTAAACACAATCAGAGCAGCCGGGCAGCACATTGTCACTGCCGAGAGGACCTGCACATAGTGTGCAGCCGCCGGCAGCCTCAAAAGTCAGAAAGGGGCAGGGCCTAAATCGCCCCCCCCCCCCCCCCCTAAATCGCCCAGGGTATAACCATTCTCTAGATCCGCCCCTGGCTCCTAGTTGGACATGCTGGATAGTAAGTTGCTTGGGACCTGGGGAGCCCTGGCTAGCAGGAAAATGTTATACTGGAGTTTTGAATTAAATGAATATAAGGTGGTCGAATCTGGCTGCATATGTGATAGAGTACGTCAGAATGAATGATCATTTGTCGTTGGTTAGAATATAGCTGAGATATGGAAGTTTGTATACAGATGGAAAATGTGTATGGAATTGTCTGAGTTCAGATAAAATGATGTTAGTGCCAGAGTTATTTGGAGCTTGTGTTGGTTTTTAAAGTTAGACATTGGTTTGGTATGA
Source organism: Mixophyes fleayi (assembly GCF_038048845.1). Classification (NCBI taxonomy): domain Eukaryota; kingdom Metazoa; phylum Chordata; class Amphibia; order Anura; family Limnodynastidae; genus Mixophyes; species Mixophyes fleayi. The sequence goes on from NC_134404.1 coordinate 117,425,342, forward strand.
ATAGTGTTACATAACTGCATGTCTTGTAGTAAAGCTGCAATGCTGTGTAGATATAAAATAGGTAGTTATATGGTGTTAATCTGATTTGTATGTGATTATGTAGTCTAATAAGAACTGGGCCCTGTTGCTATGAAAGTTGCATTGGCAGTAAATTAGGCCATTACAAGTACATGTGGTTATAGATGGCTGACAATGTGTTGACTCCTGTAATACTGTACAATTCCTGGAGTTCCTGTTATATTTAGGATGGATTGTTGATTTAAATTGTAGCATTTGTGACTGTTGCAAAAGATATTTAGAATAGATGTCTTTTGTGTAAAATAGATATTTATATTGGATTTACAAGTATATTATTAGAGGTTTAAGAACTGAACCCTGCTCATTGATAGTGTTGTTCAGGAAGTGGTCAGATTGTTAAAGGGTAGTTTGTAATGAAAAACTTTGAAATAATGCGATTTATTGCTGAAGAAATTGAAACAGTTAATATGGCAACATGAAGGTGATCTAGAAGCTACCATGTGAAGGGAATCTGGATAGTGAATAATGGCTGTTGGACTTTGACTGAGATAAGTGAAATGAAATAATAGGAGAATAAATGGTAACCGTATACATGTGAGATGAATGAAGTCTTTCCTGTGTGTCCCCCTCCCACACATACACAGGAACCCCCCTACCCCCACACACACATACACCTTTAGACAATAGTTAGTCAAAACACACACACAATGACACATATAGTTATATAACAGGCAAGGAATGTAATGTATTGCACCAAAATCTATACTTTGTGTAATATATTGTTACACTGTATACTGTTTTATAATATATACATAAGATTTACAATTTGAATGTTAATAATACAACACGTTTTAAATGAAAATATATCTTGTCTCTGGTTAATCTTGAAGAGATAAGCATAAGCTATTATATGAATATTGATCCTGTGGATTTAAGGTAAAATAAGAACTATATTTCTTAGGTTAAATCAGAAGTACATTTGCGAGGAGTTGGCTGCATAATTAACGTTATTAAATGGTCATCCATACATTTGCCAGATTATTAGGGAGATTAAAACCCCATTCACCCTAATAACCCTTTTACACTTAGTTAAACATTAGCAGTACAATGGGCCGTACTGAAGAGCTAAGTGACTTTCAACGTGGCACCGTCATAGGATGCCTCCTTTCCAACAAGTCAGTTCGTCAAATTTCTGCCCTGATAGAGCTGCCACAGTCAACCTTAAATGCTGTTATTGTGACATGGAAACGTCTAGGAGCAACAGCTCAGTCATGGTAGGCCATACAAGCTCACAACCAGAGCACCCAGTGCTGATGCGCATAGCTCGGAAAAATTACCTGTTATCACTTGCAACTCTCACTACCGAGTTTCAAACTGCCTCTGGAAGCAACGTCAGCAAAAGAACTGTTCGCTGGGAACTTCATGGGTTGGCTTTCCATGGACGAGCAGCCGCACGCAAGCCTCAAATCACTGTGTGCAATGCCAACCGTCAACTGGAGTGGTGTATAGTACACCGCCATTCTACTCTGCAGCAGTGGAAATGCATTGTCTGGAGTAACGAATCCAGCTGCACCATCGGGCTATCCCGATGGACAAATCTGGATTTGGAAGATGCCAGGAGAATGCTTCCTACCTGAATGACTACTAATAGCTGTAAAGTTTGGTGGAGGAGGAATAATGGTCTGGGGCTGTTTGTCATGGTTTGGCCTGGGCCCCTTAGTTCCTGTGAAGGCAAATGTTCCTGCTACAGCATACAATGACATTCTAGAGAATTGTGTGCTTCCAGCTTTGTGGCAACAGTTTGGGGAAGGCCTTTTAATGTTTCAGCCTGACAATGCCGCCGTGCACATAGTGAGGTCCATGAAAAAATGGTTTACAGAGTTTGGAAGAACTTGACTGCCCTACACAGAACCCTAACCTCAACCCCATCGAACACCTTTGGGATGAATTGAAAGGCAATTGTGAGCCAAGACGTATTGCCCAACATCAGTGGTCAATATCACATAGGCTGTTGTGGCTGAGTGGATGTGAATCCCTGCAGCCATGTTCCAAAGTTTAGTGGAAAGCCTTCCCAGAAGATTGGAGGATGTTATAGCAGTAAAGGAGGGACCAACTCCATATTAATTCCCGCAGTTTTGGAATGGTATGTTCAACAAATGTACAAGGGGGAAGTAAAGTGGGAGGAGCTAGAGAGAGAGAAACACACACATCAAATATCTGACTCACCAAGCTGGGATCTGGCCTGGCTCAGAGCACTTCCTTACGTGTCCGCGCCGAAGCAGGGGATCAGGGAAAACCGCGTTACCAGAAAGAAGTAAGTGAAGATGACCCATATTTCGTACACCAAAGCTTGTGATGCTGTAGGGAAAGGGGGGGGGGTGGAGTTTCACAAGGTGAGTGCACCACTCTGAACGGGCCTCATCTAATACCGCTTTCATACTGCCGCCCCGGCAATATCCCGGGTTTTTTAAACCGGGTTTTTGCCGGGGCTCAGAGCGTCCAAGCTCAGAAACACCATTCATACTGCACCTCGGACCCGGGAATTTCCCGGGTTGACCCCATTCATACTGCACAAGTCTGTGCCCTGGCAATTTGTGGGAGTCATCACCAGAGCAGTTTTCATTGGCTGAAAAATGAAGACTGGATGCTGCTCCAGTGTTTAAATCCTGGCAGAAAAACCTGAACTTTGCTTCCTTTCACATAACTAGTATTTCCCAGACTTTGTACCTCTGTAATGTGGGATATCAGCTACATCAGACACCCAAATAAATACACAGCACTGCACTTTAATCAGGATAAGTAACCTTAGACTTGATGATGTGGACTGCTGATTTGTACATCGATCAACCATAGTGTTTGGCAACAAAGATTTTACTAGCTCATTTAAAGGGAAATATACTCTATCTATTAGCATGATTTATATATATAAAAAATTACAATAGTGATGGTATGCCTTCTCTATATATCTCCAATCATGTATACCCAATGGTATATTTATGTATGTAATAGCCATTAATAAAATTTCTGTAAACTGCCCTTCTTTTCATATACATTCTTTGTATTCTCCTGCTTTAAATCCTCGAGACAGGCTGACAGCCAATCATCTTGTTTTCTGTGCAACCCGGGTTGAAAAACCCGGGTTGCACCATTCATAGTGCAGGCAACCCGGGTCCGACCCGGGAATTACCCCTCGATAAATCCCGGGTTGAAAACCCGGGTTTTTAGACCCGGGATTTTTGACTTGTACCATTCATACTGCACCAAGACCTGGGTCGTTTGAGCTCGCCCCGGGAAAAACCCGGGATTTTGGTGCAGTATGAATGGGGTATAATAGTACTTACTAAACAGGTAGTCTATCGCAGCAATGCTTCTGTCCAACACAGCTGGCTCCCACCCATCACTCCTAGACTTCCTGCACAGGTTCCTCCAATGTTCACATCTGTCTTCTCTGACCCAGGAGAATGGGGGAGCTAGACAGACATAGGCAGGTTCATTTGTTCCAGTTAAAAGTTTCAAGTTAAATTAAACACTGAACTATGTGTGTAAAAGAAGCCAGTTCACGATCTTTTGAGCTGGAGATTTGTAACTTGTTTTACAAATAGTTTTATTAGGACTGCCGAGTAACAGAGAGCAACCAAGGACTCAGTGTGTAGCCTATATCATTTATTTATGGCTATTAATTTATGGAGAAACTGGAGTGAGATCTGTATAGTTTTATACTGATAACCAAAGTTTATTAGATGATGTAAATGGTTTATTTATATGATGTATGATTTGCGGGATGACACAATTTACATTGATGACATAAAATTGTCTGCTGCTCTGAATCACTGTACATAATGACTGCATAGTGTGAGTGTGTCTATCGGCATGGTTTGGGGGAGTGTGATTAGAATAGTGTTTCCCCCAGGGTGTGACTGTGGGCAATTAGTCTAATGGGGGAGGGTGTAACTCCCTTTTAATACATAATTGGGAGTGAAGTCCCGTGGGTCACAAGGTAGCACCCCTGGGGCATATCAGATGGTGTATGGTGGGATCGTACAGTTTCAAAGGGTCCTACCCTGATCCAGTCTGTTTCAAGTCACATTCAAGTTTTCAAGTTAACCATGACCATAACTGTCCCCGGGTACTGGTGCAGCGCCGAGCCCCCAACCAAGTGTCGACTGAGCTGACAGTCAATTGTAAAGCGAGTCTGAGATATTCTGAATGCATGAAACCTGATATGAGACCGGGCCTGACACGGGAGACCGTCACATGACATCAGAATTATAAGCAATGATAGCACTGTTTATACAGAAATTAATATAACAATGCTCATGTTAAAAGCTCCTATGTCTACTTCTTCATAAAATATTTAACAATTATGTAATACTGATTTTCAAACTCTTTTTGTAACACAGAATATAATCCCACCTTCTAAACCAGGGCTGTTTTCAGAGAAATGAGCACTTGAGTCTAGTTGTAAACTGCAAAAAATATTATTTTACAACTATGGAGATGAAACTGTGCACTGGATCTATTATTACATTATAATCTGTATGTACAAATATTTATACAGCTTAATAAAAACAGTGAAGATGTTTATACAAATATAATCATCACTTGTTATTATGAAATGATTAATAAATTAAGTATTGCTAAACTTATAAATAAAAAGATGATGTATTTTCTAGGTATGGTAATAGTTGTATAGCTAATTCTGATGAGGTCAGATAAGCAGAGATAAGGAGAGTGTGGTCTTCTTTACATATATAAATAATGTATTTGTGGCTAAATTAATTTATTCAAAACATAACATGCATCAATTAAACAAGTTAACGTATTTTTGTTTATTTAATGTAAGAGTATTGTTACAGTTTTACAGTTGGTCTGTCCAATTCCACACACATTTCCTGCATAGATGTACCTAATTATACTGTACCTAAATTGTGATGTGATTTATCCAGGGAGATTTCTGCTCATTTTAATCTGCAGAAAATAGGAGATATTATGTTACAGAACATTTATATAAACTTAGAACATATCAGGTGAGGAAGGAATGAGGATTGGGGCTTAGAATTGTCCGAGAGACGACGCACTCGGCTGTCCGAGCCTCTGTCCTTCTTATGATGAGACCTAATCATCTTCTCTACAGCTCAATAACCTGATATTTCCAGTTATAGGATGTTTATAATGATCACACTCGCTCCTAGTATTTATAATGTGCAGATGTGATATTTTAAGCTAAAACAGGAGGCCATAGATCATTGTGTACAGAGAACACATATTTCCTACATGAACATACTCAGCATTTGCCTCCAATAGCAATTACCTCAGTACAGTTAAAATCTAGACAGTCAAGTACTAAAAATGACAATCACTAAATAAATAAAATAATAACATTTGTAGATACATTGTGGATTGGGTGTCAGCAGTGTCAGTGTGATTAGAAATGTACCTACAGCACCCTCTAGTGTCCAGCATAGGAAGTACACATTCTTCATTATTACTAAAGTATTAGTAGTGAAAAAAAGTAAAAGAAATTATTAGGCGCTATCAAGCTCTCACGTGACAATTGGTGAAAAAAAGTGATAAAATGAAAAAATACTCAAATTAAAGTGTAGGCAATCTTCAAAAAATCTAAACGATGAAACCCTTTATAATATGAAAAAAAGAAATATAATAATAGTACAACACTGTTTACAATCAACAAAATATATTCAAATCAAACATCATTCATATAGTAAAACGTTCATGAGATGGTTCTCTTCCTTTTTCTGATTAAACTTATAAAACAATTACTTGAACTATTGCGTAGTAACAGTATTTCCTATGGATTTCCTTCTGCTGTGGTGCACTCTGTGGGGATTCACTTACTGGATGAATTCTGTACAGTTGGCTCTTAATGTAATGATCTTTAGGATACTGAAGGATATTTCACCTTTGATTAAGGATTGGTGTTCTTTTGTTACAGGGGGATTGTTTTGGGCTAAAAAAAATTGAAAGAAAAATAAATGTAGGCAATATGTTTAAAATATTGTTGGTTTATCAGACTAGACAAAATAACCTCACATATAAATAACACGATTCAGAATAAAAGTGCAGGTGCTGCTATGGAACAGATGAAGAGAAGCAGTCACAGAATGTGCAGATCTTTACCAATGTCCCAGGGTACTACTGGATAAAGCTTCGAATCCAGATGTTAAACTGAAGGTAGGTTATTCTGTCACCTGCAATATCACTTGTCTGTCACCCTCCTTATCGGATTTATTATTATTATTATTATTATTAAAGTATATCACTGTAAAAAATGCAGCCAGTGATTGTGAGGATTGAATTCATATTTAACAGCCCATTAATTCAGTAATTTTTGGGTGCGATGAGCAAAAATAGCCCCCGACTCCTAATTCCATAGAGATCTTCTTCTTTCTTCTTCTGTTCCAGGTAAATCCAGAGGATAGAAAAAACAACAATGGAGCCAAAATGTGACCGACACGCCGGGGGCAGCGCCCGCAACCAACCAATCCAGAGTGGCTTTGTTCTGATTGGTTAGATGACAACAGTGAATACTATCACTTGTAGTTCCGAAAGTGTGCAGTACAAGTGTCTGCCCCCTAATAAATTACAGTAGTACCGCTTTCAATAAATAATAAAACTTAGTGCTCTCTTTGTATAAAATAATTAATCATAAACTAAATAACTAATATTGTCACATTAATACTTCCATTATTATTGTCCTCATCATTTTAATTTTAATGCTGATAAATACTTGGCTGAAATATTATTTCCTTAATTCGACTAATACATATGGGGAATAATAAAAACCTAATGGAAGAAACGGGCCGTTATCAGAGGAGCATCCAACATGAAATGAGTTAATCACTGGTGAGGTAGCCTACTTAAAAGCTGGCCAATCAGCGATGTAAGAGCCCATTCCTGATAGGTTGCTCGGCTTTTAAGTACGTTGGTTCGCCATTAACTCATTTCTCGTCAGGTGCTCCTCATGAGAGATCCGTGTCGCCCATCAGAGATTGCTTTTCATTTCAGGTAAGTATTTATTAATTAATTAATTTTCAAACCACACATCAAAGTGCCAAAAACCATTACTAAACCGCTGCTTAGTAAATCTATACTTAGTAATAACCTGTTAGTTACTGAAGTGGTATGTAAGTTAGTGATAGGGATAGTTCAACTATTAACAACATGAGTCACACAGAATATTTAAAAGTAAACGTCAGTCCATAAATGTGACTTTAGACCAGAATTGTAATAAAACCATATAACAGTAATGTTACTCACACAGGGCCTGATTCATCAAGGAACGTAAAGTGAACGCAATTTGCATTTTTTAGTATCGGATGGAAATTGCCGCACATACACCTGTATTCTACAAGTGGATCTCAAGAAATGTTTCCATTTGAATACGGGTGTAACTATACGGTACTTGCTGTATGTAGACAGACAGGAAACACTGCAGGATACGCACAATGCAAATGTACAATATAAAGTCCCATCAGAACACACTGAATTTTTGTATAAATACATTAACAATACTATAATCTGTAATAAAAAACAACATTTTTTTTACATGATATACATATATCAGGATGTTCTTACTGTACATAAAATGTATTTTTACAGTTTCTCTTACTTGCAAACACATGTTCTGGCATACATACGTATCCGTCATCACTATCAGTCAGCACTTACACCTGACCTGTAGTTGGTGCAGGTGATACAACAAAAATATCACGTACCTGAGAGATGCTCAGAGTATGAATCAGAGGAATGTGCGCACTCAGCCTTGGCACGCCCTCACTGTACACTGCCTACGCCCCTCCCTCCCCTGTTCCACCCTTTAAACCGTAGGCTGTTGGAAGTGTCATTTGCGCTCACTGGTGTGACGTCTGTTTCTGAGCATGCGCAGAGGAATTTCACACAAAATACTGCACAGAGGGACTTACGTTCCTTCATGTATCAGGATCATAATGTTTTTTAAAGTTTTAAAAATACAGCAGTTCATATGTTTTGTTGTTGCTGGGTTACTGCCGACTGTAAGTAATAGTGTCACATTTATATACTTATATATTTAACACCACAATTTAATATAATAAAAAAGAAAGATTCTTGGATAATTTAAGAGAAATAAAGTTTAATTTTTAATAACCAAACATGTGTTTATTTCATAACAAGGGGGGGCCTAGGAGGCCATACACAGCTTTTGCCCCCTACAAATGCAAAAGTGATACTTATATGTAATATGTCATACTCCGGTGTGTAACAGATAAAAGTATTTAATATTGAGCATAGTAAAGCTAAACAACTTTTCCTGTTCTTCTTCCCTACTCCCCAAAACCCCTTCACAGCCTTCTCTAGTACATTCTCTAGGCTACGTACCTTTATCACGAGGTCCTGTAGGAGCCTCACGTGATGAGCGGCTGCGCACACTACCGGTTATTACCATAGAGATCTCACCGCACATGTTTGCTCGCACCTCTATGACCTACGCAGCAGAATGTCATCGTGAGAGGCTCCTACGAGACCTCGCGGTGAACTGAATCCGCCCCATTAACCCCTCCCACACTGCGCACATCTGAAGGTGACTTTACTTACACAGCTATAGGCACAATGCTCCCTCTTTATAATACCAGCCTAAGGGTGTTGTAATAAAGGGGGTGGAATAAAGAGGGAACACTGTATAATGAGCACTTTTATAATGGTGATAAAATAATAATAATTACTTTCTGTGATTTAGACAAATATAATGTTACTACAGCTAAGCAGTGAGGCATGCTGGGAGTTGTAGTCCAAGTCATCTTGTATGATGTAAGATACACAGTCTTGAACTACAATTCCCAGAGGTTTGTTGTAGAAATAAATAATTGGGAGAAAGTTTTGGGTGATTAAGCTTTTTACAAACAAAGTGATAATCAGGATGTTAGTGACCCCCTCCCCCACTAAGTGTGTTACAGGTTACACTAATATAACACACTATCTACCAATATGTGTGATGGTCATTTTCCTGGTAAGATATTGATATTACTGAACACAATAAAGAAACATATATCACACCCAGATAACTGTTCTCCTCCAGAACATTTACAGAGACCACACCCCATTCACCCCCCTGCAAACATCACAGCCAATAGGAGCCAGCATAGCACTGACTAATAGGGCATACACTGGCTGACAGACAGTTACTGAAGCCAATCACAGCTATCAGTGAATCAGAAATGGGGAACACCTACATACAAGTATATTTATATATTTATAATGAAAGTTTCTAACACACCAACAACTTGGGAGGAGCTCAGCTATAGCTCCACCCACTGCTTCATTCTATTGGATAAATGTTACACCGATCAGATTCTCCTCTCTGTGATGTCACCAGTCTGTGGGCAGATTTCTTACATGATATTACATCTCTCTCTTTTCCTGACTCCCCCAGATATCTTTATACAACCTCTCCATACATATAATGCAGTATGAAGGGGCTCAGTGAAGGTGGCAGTGACGGTGTGTAAGTGTCTGATCGGGTCACACAGAGAATAAAAGGACAGCTGTCCAGCTTCATAATCCAGATATATCCTCACTCTATCACAGGGAATATTGTCAGGTGAAGGGATCACTTTACTGTCATGTATCACTGTATACTGATTATTATACCTCCACATACACCAGGACTTGTTATTATCTCCAATGTATGACTGATCTCCTCCCCTATCTATACTGGGATAACACATCCCTACCATCCAGCTCCATGATTTACTGACATCAACTTCCCAGTAATGTCGCCCTGAGGAAAATCTCTTGGTGCTTATTACCTGAGGACACTGAAATCTCTCTGGTGTTTCTGGACGATTCTGGTTTATATCCGACCAGGATGCAGTTTTCCTGTCACCTGATATATGTATATTATTACCAGCTGTGTTTACATCCAGTAATATGTCTGTAGGTTCCTGCACATAGATCCCTGTATTTATACATGATATTATATCAGATAATGTGTGTAATTTCCCTGAGATCAGACCCACATCCAGATCTCCTACACCATGGACCTGGTCATCATGTCTCTCTCTGTCCTCAGAATCACACAAGTCACCTGTGTCTGGTTCCTGTAAGACAGTCACTGGATCAGACATGTTACACAACTCCTCAATGTGACGCATCTTCCTGGACAGATCGTCCTTCTTTATTTCCAGCTGCTTGATCAGATCACTGACTGAGAGTGAAACGCTCTCTTCCTGCCTGGAGATCTCACTCAGGACTCTCTTCTCTAGGTCTTCCAGCTGTCTCCTGATGTCTCTAAACAGGGCAGTGACTGTCTCTGTTAAACCAGCTGCTTTTTCCTGATCTTCTCTCCTGAGCTCCTGCAGACTCTGGACTCTTTTCTCAGTCTCCTGTCTCTTTGTGGTCAATTTCTTCAGAACATTTCTCAGTTTCTCCTTCTTCTTCTCAGAGGCCTCATCCAGTGACTCCACCTGATGTCCTCTGTGTTCCCTGATCAGACAGGACACACAGATACAGGCAGCATCCTCAGAGCATAAATACTTCACAATCTCGTCATGGACAGAGCATTTTTTGTTCTGAGTAGACAGGAACCTCCCCATTATGTTACACAGAGTTATGTTCCTCTGCACTACAGGACGTTTCTTGAACTCTGCTCTGCATTCAGGACAGGTATAAACTCCAGACCCCTCCTGTGTATCCAGCACATGATCAATACAGACCCGGCAGAAATTGTGTCCACATCTCAGTGTTACAGGATCTGTATAAATGTTCAGACAGATGGAACAGTCCAGCTCCTGTCTCAGATCAGCAGATGCCATCGCTGACAGCAGATGAGAGAAATGAAAGTGTCTGTGGCACACAGAAACCAGTGGGATCACATTCTCCAAACAGGGCAAGGCTGAGCTTGTCACTCAAATTATATCTATAGGGTCAGTTATACTAAGGGACATATCTAATACATAAAGAGACATCATGCAGAACAATGTACATATTTTGGAAAATAAAAAGGTCATTTAATAGGATGAAAATAATTAATTTTACAGTGACAAGTATTCTTTAATGTCTACTATCTACCAGTCTTACAAACCTGTTTTTACATGTATTGCCCCCTTTGGCATTGTCAGGGGTGGATTGGGAACTTAAAGTGGCCCTGTAAAAGTTCTGGAAGTGGCCTCTTGTGGGTGGGACGGGACCAAAACATCTGTAGGCAGGGCCAACACCAAAGGAGGCAGGATTAGTACAAAGTTGACTGTGCCACAAAAGAGCTGTAAAGTACTAGACTGCCCGTTACATATCACCCTTCCCCCAACATTCCCACCCATGGGACAGACTTGTCCCTGGGCGGGACAGAGTCCTAAATCAGGACTGTCCCACTGATAACGGGACAGTTGGGTGGTATGATTATTGGTTCACCCACATAATGGCTGCCTCCAATATGTACGAGCGATGGGTACACTTTGACTAATACAGAGAAAGTAGGACAGCATGAGCAACTAAATTTAGCAGAAGTAAACCAGTAACAATATATACATATTTGTGTTTATTTAATAACATGATGCAGAGGAACTGCCAGTATAGAAAAATACCGTTGTCAGACTGTACTGCTCCCTCATACCTGTTCTTGTCACTTTCCCCACCTGTGGCTTCTGGTGTTTTAAGATCAGTTGCTGCTTGTCTGGATCTTGGAATGTTGGGAGCCCTATTTGGAAAAAAAAATGGGTATATGAAATTTAGAGAACCCCAACCAGTGCCCACTCACCTCTTCAAACACAACACTGACATCACCCCCTTGTCATCACACAAACAAACACACACAACACTGACATCAGCCCCCCCCACCTCTTCGCACACACAACACTGACATCAGCCCCCCTACCTCTTCACATACACAACACTGACATCAGCCCCCCCCACCTCTTCACATACACAACACTGACATCAGCCCCCCACCTCTTCACACACAAAACACTGACATCAGCCCCACCTCTTCACACACTGAACACTGCCATCAGCCCCCCCACCTCTTCACACACACAACAGACATCAGTCCCCCCACCTCTTCACACACAACACTGACATCAGCCCGCCCACCTCTTCATAGACAACACTGACATCAGTCCCCCCCACCTCTTCACACACATCACCCCGTTGTCATCACACACACACACACACACACACACAACACTGACATCAGCCCCCCCACCTCTTCACACACACAACACTGACATCAGCCCCCCTACCTCTTCACACACAATGACATCAGCCCCCCCACCTCTTCACATACACAACACTGACATCAGCCCCCCCCCACCTCTTCACATACACAACACTGACATCAGCCCCCTCACCTCTTCACACACAAAACACTGACATCAGCCCCACCTCTTCACACACTGAACACTGCCATCAGCCCCCCCACCTCTTCACACACACAACAGACATCAGTCCCCCCACCTCTTCACACACAACACTGACATCAGCCCGCCCAGCTCTTCATAGACACTGACATCAGTCCCCCCCACCTCTTCACACACATCACCCCGTTGTCATCACACACACACACACAACACTGACATCAGCCCCCCCCCCCACACCTCTTCATACTCACCTGTCATCCGCTTCCAACCAAGCTTTCTGCTCTGCTCACATGGGACGAAACCTGTTACATGGTGCGCGTCCAATGTGATATCTAGTTCTTACAAGATGGGCCACACATAGGGGGGAGGGAGGGACAGATCCACGGCCACTAGAATGAAGGTGGCTAGTCCCGGGGAAAGGGGACAGCTATCTTCCTTGTGTTAAAAAAAAAGTATGCAATTAAAAATTTTAAAAAACCGTCAAGCGGCACACTATCGGGAAAATTCCCAGTAAGGCCTATGACCACTCCGCCCTTGGGCGTTGTTAACACACCTCCCAGTGCCTGAATGTGTGCGTGAGCACTAGGACCGAGCGGAGACACACCAGCAATGGCTGCTTAGAAAGGCCAATGTCATAATAACTGAGACAACATGAGTGACATGGGACAGATTTCAGGGAGAAATTACCTCACAGTGTGGCTGCATATAAAGAGGGGAAAAAGTCCCCAACTTCAGAGAGCCACAAGAAGGGGGAGAAGTCACCATAACAATTTAGAAATAGAGAGTAAAACGGGGGTTCCCCAATACAAGGGGGGGGGGTGTTACTGGAAAACAATGTGAGCAAATATATAGTGGCAGCATTGAGGATCTACCATATAGAGTCCCCATGCATAGATGGAGGAGAACATGTAGGAGACCCTATGGAGAGGGACAGAGAGGACACCAGAGAGGGTGTTATAGCACAAGGGGTGATTAAAGAGACTAAATGAGGACACTAGTGAGAGGGAGGCTGAGAGTGCACCGGATGGAGAGGGCATCAGAGACTGCGCAGTGAGTGTGAGAATCCAAAGAGGGGCTGATAAGCACAGTGAGCGTGTGTTATAGCCCCAGGGATAAGGCCCCCACAGAGGAGTGTAATTAATTGCGCTGGAGTGAGAAAGATGTATATATTTATTTTAGGGTAATTTGCAACTCAGGTGTCATGCTGGAGTGAAGGGGAGTGTAAATAATGTGTTTATTTTAAAGAGATGGTCTGGTGCCCAAATCATGGAGACATCTGTTTGCACTGCGCCCTAAGATACCACACCTGTGTCCCAACACCTCAAAGACACATTGCTGAAAACCTGCATGTGCAGGAAGCCTCTGATCATTTATACCCAAGCCAGAGAGCTAGTCGGGGCAGAGGGAACTGCATTACCCCTCTATGCACCCCAGGAGCACACACACAGGGGGTTGCATATATAACTAATTTATAATGATTATGGGCAGGGATCACTTTAGGATTTTGGGTTCCATAAACAAAAAAAGAAAATACTGCGGAACCCATAACAGTATGGCTTACAAGTGAACCAGGAATCTTAATGTAAAATGCACACATTGATAGATACACTTTATTAACAAAAGTATATAGACCCCCCCCTTCTAATCCATTTCAGCCACACCCATTGCTAACAGGTGCATACAATCAGGCATACAGACATGTAATATCCATAGTTACACATTAGCAGTAGAATGTGCCGTACTGAAGAGCTCAGTGACTTTCAACGTGCCACCGTCATAGGATGCCACCTTTCCAACAAGTCAATTTGTCAAATCTCTGCCCTGATAGAGCTGCCATAGTCAACTGTAAATGCTGTTATTGTGACATGGAAACGTTTAGGAGCAACAGCAGCTCAGTCATGGTAGGCCATACAAGCTCACAACGAGAGCACCGAGTGTTGAATCACATAGTTCAGAAAAATTACCTGTTATCACTTGCAACTCTCACTACCGAGTTCCTAACAGCCTCTGGAAGCAACGTCAGCATAAGAACTATTCTCTGAGAGCTTCATGAATTAGCTTTCCATAGAGCCTCAGATCACTATGTGCAATGCTAAGCATCAAATGGAGTGGTGTATAGCACACTGTCATTCTACTCTGCAGTGGTGGAAATGCATTTTCTAAAGTAACGCATCCTGCTTCACCATCTGGCAATCTCAATGGATAAATCTGGATTTGGCAGATGCCAGGAGAATGCTTCCTAGCTGAATGCCTACTACCAACTGTAAAGTTTGGTGGAGGAGGAATAAAAGTCTGGGGCTCTTTGTCATGGTTTGGCCTGGGCCCCTTAGTTCCTGTGAAGGCAAATGTTCCTGCTACAGCATATAATGACATTCTAGAGAATTGTATCTTACAACTTTGTGGCAACAGTTTGGGGAAAGCCTGTTCCTGTTTCAGCATGACAATGCCCCCGTGCACAAAGTGAGGTCAATTAAAAAATGGTTTATAGAGTTTGGAAGAACTTTACTGCCCTGCACAGAACCCTAACATCAACCCAGTCTAACACCTTTGGGATGAATTGAAAGGTGATTCTGAGCCAAGCCGTATTGCCCAACATCGGTGGTCGATATCACAAAGGCTATTGTGGCTGAATGGATGTGAATCCCTGCAGCCATGTTCCAAAGTTTAGTGGAAAGCCTTCCCAGAAGATTGGAGGCTGTTATAGCAGTAAAGGGGGGACCAACTCCATATTAATTCCCGTAGTTTTGGAATGGTATGTTCAATAATTGTACAAGGGGTGAATAAAGTGGGAGGAGAGAGAAACACACACCTCAAATATTTGACTCACCAAGCTGGGATCTGGCTTGGCTCAGAGGACTTCCTCACATGTCTACGCTGAAGTAGGGGAAAAGGGATATCCGCGTTACCAGAAGAAGTGAAGATGACCCATATTTCGTACACCAGGGCTCGTGTTGCTGTAGGAAAGGGGGGGTGGAGTTTCACAAGGTGATTGCACCACTCTGAATGGGCCTCACCTAATTGTACTTACCAAACAGGTTGTCTATCGCAGCAATGCTTCTGTCACAGCTGGCTCCCACCCATCACTCCTAGACTTCCTGCACAGGTTCCTCCAATGTTCACATCTGTCTTCTCTGACCCAGAAAAATGGGGGAGCAGGACAGGCATAGGCAGGTTCATTTGTTCCAGTAAAAAGTTTCAAGTTAAATTAAACACTGAACTATGTGTGTAAAACCAGTTCATTAACTTTTGAGCTGGAGATTTCTGTAACTTGTTTTAAAGTTTTACAAAGACTTTTATTAGGACTGCCGAGTAACACAGAGCAACCAAGGACTCAGCGTGCAGCCTATATCCTTTATTTATGTCTAATAATTTATGGGGAAACTGGAGTGACATCTGTATAGTTTTATACTGAAGTTTATTGGATGATGCAATTGGTTTATTTATATGATGTATGATTTGCGGGATGACACGATTTATTTTGATGACATAAAATTGTCTGCTGCTCTAAATCACTGTACATAATGACTGCATAGTGTGTGAGTGTGTCTAGAGCAAATTTGCTTTGGGGGAGTGTGATTAGAATAGTGTTTTCCCAGGGTGTGACTGTGGGCAATAAGTCTAATGGGGGGAGGGTGCAACTCCATTTCAATGGATAAGTGGGGGTGCAGTCTCGTGGGTTACAAGGTAGCACTCCCAGAGAATGACAGATTGTATATGATGTATTAAAGTAATTTCATCGTTTTCCAATAAGCATTGTCTATGCGATTTGTGTGGTTCCAAAGCACAAGCAATTAATTTAGCAAAAGCAAAAGGTTAACATTTCAATAAATAAGTACAGTACAGCCGATACATACCCTGCGTCTGCTGCGCAATGCTGGGTCCAGCATACAGTCATTCAGTCCTGAAGTCTGTGGTCAATATGACTGCATGCTGGTCTCAGAGCCCCTGCTTATATACATTCAGTGATACAGTGAAAACAATACAGATGATGTGGCTTGCTTCCATAGGTTCAGGCTTCAGGAAGGTCCAGTGTAATGCAGGTTATTGGCCAGTTGAAATGATGCCATCTAGGGGTGGGCTTGGCTTCTCCAGAAGATGCATACTTAGTTTTCCCGCCAAGAACCGGTTCAAACTGATCTATTAGCATTACACAGGCAATATCATTCTAATCATTTATTCCCTATCATCGATAACTAGTGCACGCAATGTGCGATCCTTTCGGTGAATGAATCGGACAACTGCGTATAAATAGGGGATAAGAATGATACCAAACATGATATGCTTCCTGTGACCTGAACTTTGAATATCACTAAAGTGCATATAACCTTACAATATTTAACTATAAACTAAATAACAATTGTTCATAAACGACTGTGGATTGGAACTATTATAAAAATGAAGTATATACAAGTGAATGTGTAAGTGCGTGTATTCCTGCGTTATTTATCGTACAATTGCATCATGACACGTGGCATACTGATTGCAATTGCACGGTAAAACAATATTAATCAATATACTTTCTTTCCTTCAATTATTTGACTTTGACAGATGGGATCGTACGGTTTAAATGGGTCCAACCCTGATCCAGTAAAGATCACGTCACATTCAAGTTAACCATGACCATAACAGTCCCTGGGTACTGGTGCAGTACCGAGCCCCCAACCAAATGCCGACTGAGCTGACAGTTAATTGTAAAGGGAGTCTGAGATATGCTGAATGCATGAAAGCTTAATATAAGAGACCAGGGCTGGGTGGTCTGACACGGAGACCGTCACATGACATCAGAATTATAAGCAATGAGATCACTGTTTATACAGAAATTAATATAACAATGCTGATGTTATAAGCTCCTATGTCTACTTCTTCACAAAATATTTAATAGTCATGTAATACTGACTTTCAAACTTTTATTCTAATACAGAATATAATCCCACCTTCTAAACCAAGGCTGTCTTCAGAGAAATGAACACTTGCGTCTAGTTGTAAACTGCACAAAATGTGATTATTACAACTATTGAGATGAAACTGTGCACTGGATCAGTATTACATTATAATCTGTATATAAAAATCTATATATAGCTTAATAAAAAACAGTGACAATGTTTAAAACACAATCATCACTTGTGTATTATAAAATGATTAATAAATAATCCATTGCTTTAGGTATCAATAAAAAGTTGATCTATTTCCATGGTATGTTCACTGAATAAAAAAATCTTCAATACAGAGTCCCAATAGTTGTATAGCTAATTCTGATGAGGTCACATAAGCAGAGATAAGGAGAGTGTGGTCTTCTTCACATATATAAATAATGTATTTGTGGCTAAATGAATTTATTGAAAACATACCATTTTTCGATCACAATACTTCAATTAAATGAGTTAACATGTTTTCCATTAATTAATGTAACACTCCTTTTAAAGTTTTGCACGTCGTTCTGTACAATTTCACACACATTTCCTGCATAGATGTACCTAATTATACCATACCTAAATTGTGGTGTGATTTATCCAGGGAAATTTCTGCTCATTATAATCTGCAGAAAATAGAAGATATTACGTTACAGAACATTTATATAACCTTAGAACATATTAGGTGAGGAAGGAATGAGGATCAGGGCTTAGAATTGTCCGAGCCTCTCTTATTCTCATGATGAGACCTCGTCATCTTCTCTATGTTTCAAGAATAACCTCACATTTACAGCTATAGGATGTTTGTACTGATCACACTTACTAGGCCTGATTCATTAAAGTCCAAGGCAAAAAAAGGAGTAAATTTTCATCTTGGCAAAACCATGGTTAAAAAAAAAAAATAATGGGCAGACTAGATGGGCCAAGCGGTTCTTATCTGCCGTCAAATTCTATGCTTCTATTGGATGGGAAAAATTTTAAATGTGGGGACAAATTTATAGTTGGGGTAGCACATGTCCTAGAACATCTTTAAATTTCAGTGTAAAAATAGAGCTATCAAATATTTGTGTGTTACATGAAAAACAGCCAGTATTTAACTTATGTGCAAAATAATAAACTAATTTGCACCCCTTGCATTGTAACATGGCTTGTCCAGGAAAAAATGTACTCCTTTCTTTTGCTTTGCTCACCTTAATGAATCAGGCTCACTCTGTGTATTTATAAGGTGCAGGTGTGATATTTTAAATTAAAACAGGTGGCCATAGATCATTGTGTACAGAAAAATAACATATTTTGTACATGAATAGGTCCAGCAATTGTTTCAGTATGGTTAAAATCTAAACAGTCCAGTATTAAAAATGACAATCACTAAATGAATAAAATTTGTAGATACATTGTGGATTGGGTGTCAGTTTGATTAGAAATGTACCTACAATACCACCTAGTACCCAACATAGCAAGTACACATTCTTTACCACTATTAAAGTGTATCACATATTCAGCAGAAAACAACCTATTAATTCAGTGATTTTTTGAGTGCATTGAGCCAAAATAACCCCCGACTCCTAATTCCATAGGGATCCTCTTCTTACGTCTTCTTGTCTAGGTAAATCCAAAGGACAGAATAAAAAGCAACCTTACAAACAATACTGGAGTATGTTATACTGAACTATACTATCACTTGTAGTATCAAAACTGTGCACTACAAGTGTTTGCTCCCTAATAAATTAAAAAAAAAAAAAATGTAATGCTACCTTTATACAAAATAAATAATTATTCCCCTTAATATGGCCACATTAATACTTCCATTATTATTATGCCTATAATTTAAATTCTGATAAATACTTGCCTGAAATCTTCTTTACTTAATTTGACTAACATATGGGGAATAAAGAAAAACCTGATGGAAGAAACGGGCCGATATCAGAGGAGCATCCAACATGAAATGAGTTAATTGCTGGGCAGTCCACCTACTTAAAAGCTGGGCAGCCAATCAGAAGCAGTCTTTAATTTGTGATTGGCTCAGCGGTTTAAGAGCACATTCCTGATTGGTTGCTCGACTTTTAAGTAGGTGGGCTCACCAGTGAGTAGCTCATTTCTCCTCAGGTGCTCCTCAAGAGAGATCCGTGTCATCCATTAGGGATTTTTTTCATTTCAGGAAAGCATTTTTAATTAATTAATTAATTAATTTTCAAACCACACATCAAAGTGCCAAAAACCATTACTAAACCTCTGCTTAGTAAATCTATCCTTAGTAATAACCTGTTACTGAAGTGGTATGTAAGTTAGTGATAGTAATAGTTCAACTATTAACATTAGTTACACAGTGTATTATAAAGTTTAAAGTAAACGTCAGTTCATAAATGTAATTTTAGGCCAAGAATTGTAAATAAAACCATCTAACAGTAATGTTACTCACACAGGGCCTGATTCATCAAGGAACGCAAAGTGAACGCAATTTGCGTTTTTTAATATCGGATGGAAATTGCTGCACATACACCCGTATTCTACAAGTGGATCTCATGAAACTTTTCCTTTTGAATACGGGTGTAATTACACTCTGGTTATACGTACTTGCTGTGTGTAGACAGACAGGACACACTGCCGGATACACACAATGCAAAGGTGTAACATTGGAAAGCATGGGGAAAAATATTAAATACACTAACAACTATTAATACTACAATCATTAATAAAAAAAACTTTTTTTTTACATGAAATACATATATCAGGATAATATTAATGCCTTCCGCACATAAAATGCATTTTTACAGTTGCTCTTACTTGCAAGCACATGGCATAAATACGCATCCGTCATTACTATCACTATACCTGAGATGTAGCTGGTGCAAGTGACACAGCTAAAAATCACGTACCGCAGAGATTGCCAGAGCATGTATTGGACATATGTGTGCGCTTGACCTTGGCCCACCGTTAATGTACGCCGCCTCCCTCCCCCCCATTCCACCCTTCAAATCGTAGGATGTCTCATTTGCGTTCGAACATGAATTGCATGCACTTGTGTTCACTGACGTGTCCGTTTCTGCGCATGGGCAGAGCAATTTCAAACAAAATCCGTCACACAGCGGGACTTACGTTCCTTGATGAATCAGCCCACAATGTGTTTGTAAAGGTTTAAGTATATGGCACTTCCTATGTTTTGTTGTTGCTGGGTTACTGCCCGACTAGATGTAATAGTGTCACATTTATATACTTATATCTTTAATAATAAAGTTTAATACAATTAAAAAAAAAAAAAGATTCTTGGATAATTCCTGACATTAAATGTGTTTATTTCATAACAAGGGGGAGCCTAGGAGACCACACACAGCTTCTGCCCCTACAAATGCAAAACTGATACTTATATATGATATGTCATACTCACGTGCTAATACAGGTAAGCAGTGAGACATGCTGGGAGTTGTAGTCCAAGTCATCGTGTATGATGTAAGAAACAGTCAATTCCCAGGGGTTTGTTATAGAAATAATTGATTCAGAGAAAGCATTGGGTGATTAAGCTGTTGACAAACAATGTGATAATCAGGTTGTTAGTGACCCCTCCCCACTAAGTGTGTTACAGTTTAACTAATATAACACACTATCTACCAATGTTTGATAGGTAATTTGCTTTGCAAGATATTGATATTACACTATAAATGTTTGATAACAATAAACACAATAAAAAAACATATATCACACCCGGACAACTGTTCTCCTCCAGAAAATTTAGAGACCACACCCCATTCAATCTCTGCAAGCATCACAAGCAATAGGAGGAAGCATAGCACTGACTAATAGGGTATATACTGGCTGACAGACAGCTATTGCAGCCAATCACAGCTATGGGGTGAAATGCCGCACACATGTAATTTTTATATATTTATGATGTTTCTAACACCAACAAGGGAACAAATCCAGATACACTGGTCATCTGGTTACACAACATGGGAGGGACTCAGCTGCAGCGCCACCCCCTACTTTATTCTATTGGATAAATGTTCCACAAATCAGATTCCCCTCCTTGTGATGTCACCAGTCTCTGGGCAGATTTCACATGATCATTTCTCCCAGCTCCTGATTTTTTCAGATATAATTATATTACCATCCCCTACCCATAATGCAGCATGGAGGGGCTCAGTGAAGGTGGCAGTGACAGTGTGTAAGTGTCTGATCGGGTCACACAGCTCAATAAAGGACAGCTGTCCAGCCTCATAATCCAGGTATACCCTCACTCTATCATGGGGAATGTTATCAAGTAACTTGATCTCTTTCCTGTCATGTAGTACTGCATACTGATTATTAAACACACCCCTGCAGAAAACCACACCCCAGGACTTGTTATTGTTGCCAATGAGTGACTGACCTCCTCTCCTGTCTATACTGGGATAACACATCCCTACCCTCCACCATCCTGATCTACTGACATCCACTTCCCAGTAATGTTGCCCTGAGGAAAATCTCCTGGTGCTTATTACCTGAGGAAAAACCTGAAATCTCTCTGGTGTTTCTGGATGATTCTGGTCTATATGTGACCAGGATGCAGTTTTCATGTCACCTGATACATGTATAATATTACCAGCTGTGTTTACATCCAGTAATATGTCTGTAGGTTCCTGCATACAGATCCCTGTATTTATACCTCTTAGTATATCAGATAATGTGTGTAATTTCTCTGAGATGAGACCCACATCCAGATCTCCTACACCATGGACCTGGTCATCATGTCTCTCTCTGTCCTCAGTATCACACAAGTCATCTGTGTCTGGTTCCTGTAAGACAGTCACTGGATCAGACATGTTACACAGCTCCTCAATGTGACGCATCTTCCTGGACAGCTCGTCCTTCTTTATTTCCAGCTGCTGGATCAGATCAGAGACTGAGAGTGAAACGCTCTCTTCCTGCCTGGAGATCTCACTCAGGACTCTCTTCTCTAGGTCATCCAGCTGTCTCCTGATGTCTCTAAACAAGGCAGTGACTCTCTCTGTTACACCAGCTGCTTTTTCCTGATCTTCTCTCCTGCGCTTCTGAAGACTCTGGACTCTTTTCTCAGTCTCCTCTCTCTTTGTGGTCAGTTTCTGCAGAACATTTCTCAGCTTCTCCTTCTTCTTCTCAGAAGCCCCTTCTAGAGAATTGATCTGATGCCCCCTGTGTTCCCCAATTAAAGAGCAGGAGACACAGATACATGTAGCATCCTCAATGCAGTAATATCTAAATAGCTCTTTATGGACAAAGCATTTTCTGTTCCCCAGGGAAGTGGTGGGATCAGATAAGACGTGTTCTGCTGACTTGCTGTGTACTCTGACATGATTATCACACAGAGAAGCTTCACAATGCAGACTGCAGGATTTAGAAGCAGGTACAAGAGAGTGGATACAGTAAGTGCAGAAGATCCCAATTCTCCTCCTGATCTGGCCGAGTAGACAGGAAACTCACCACTATGTTACACAGAGTTATGTTCCTCTGCACTACAGGACGTTTCTTAAACTCTGCTCTGCATTCAGGACAGGTATAAACTCCAGATCCCTCCTGTGTACCCAGCACACAATCAATACAGACCCGGCAGAAGTTGTGTCCACATCTCAATGTTACAGGATCTGTATAAATGTTCAGGCAGATGGAACAGTTCAGCTCGTCTCTCAGATCAGCAGACGCCATCGCTGACAGCAGAAGAGAGCAATGAAAGTGAAAGTCTCTGACACACAGAAACCAGTGGGATCACATTCTTCACACAGGGAGAGGCTGAGCTGTCACTCACATTATATCTGTAGGCTCGTTTATATTAAGGGACACAGCTAATACATAAAGTCACAGCATGCATTATTATCTACTTATTTTGGAAAATGTAAAGGTCATTTAATAAGATGAAAATAATTAATTTTACAGTGGTTGCACTACAATTACTTATCAAAAACACAATTAGTCTGTTATTAAAAATAATTATTGAAATCATAAAAAATATTTGTTCAATTCATGATGATTTTTTTTATTATATAAAACATTTATTGTCTGGGGACGCCCTAAACAAAAAATAAATATTGTGGGAACCACATAACACTGTCACAACAGAACAAGGGATCTTACTGTAAAATGCACACATTGATATATATACTACATGGCCAAATGTATGTGGACCCAGCCACATCCATTGCTAACAGGAGCACAATCCCTAGGTCTTCAAGACACTGTCTTATCCTGGTTCTCACCCTACCTATCTAATCGCTCTTTCAGTGTTAATTTTTCTGGAACAATCTCCAATCCGCTGCCTTTATCAGTTGGAGACCACAAGGCTCAGTCCTAGGTCCTCTGCTATTCTCTATCTACACCACTTCTCTAGAAAAACTAATAATCTCCTTTGGTTTTCAGTATCATCTCTATGTGGATGATACACAAATTTATTTATCCTCTCCTGGGGCCTGATTCATTAAAGATCTTAAATGAAGAGGATCCTTATTTCAGTCTCCTGGACAAAACATGAGACACTCATTTGCACTAGGGGTGCAAATGAGTGTTCTGTTTTGCACATAAGTTAAATACTGTCTGTTTTTTCATGTAGCACACAAATACTTGATAGCTATTTGTACACTGAAATTTGAACTTGATATGTGTGTGCTACATGAAAAAAACAGTCAGTATTTAACTTATGTGCAAAACAGAACACTCATTTGCACCCCTTGCATTGTAACATGGTTTTGTCCAGGAGACTGAAATAAGGATCCTCTTCATTTAAGACCCTTAATGAATCAGGCCCCTGATCTCTCACCATCTGTGTTGTGTGGAAGTCAAATAATTGGATGAAGTAAACCAAATTGCTTAATATTGTTTTACTGTGCGGTTGCAATTAGCACGTCACGTGTTATGATGCAATCGCACGGATTGAATAACACACATTTACATTCGCACTTACACTCGCAAATAGCACACATTTATTAAGGTTCCAATCCACATTTATTTATTAGTAAACTGTATTAGATATTGTTTATACATAGATAATATTAATGTTTAAGGTATTTATGGTTCAGGTCCTCTAAAAGTTAAAGAGTTTGGTCTCATATTAAAGCTTATTTCACCATCATTAACCCGGTTTCGACAGAGTAGTGATCGCATCTAGCGGTCGCAAGTTATGAGAAATATGAGATTAATACTCAAAAGAACTTTATTTATGGGTCAGTTTAAACTGGTTATTCGGCGGGAAGAGACGTAGGCAACAGTTGGAGTAAGTTGCCTCCCACCCTTGGAAAAGATCAAACGAACTGACCTATGACCAGCAGACAACTGGAACATCTTTAACCTTGGACCAATGAAGACCTCTCTTAGTGTTATCTGTGTATATTCGTAAAATCATCACTGTTTATGCAAATTCAAACTGCATATTAGCACCCTGGCCCATTGTTCTCACTCTCTCGGATTCTGACTACACAGACAACATGCCGTTATCTTATCGTGACATCTTTAATAGGTAATAATGGCTTGCTGTAAATCCTGCCATAGTTTGCAATTAAATATTTTTGTGTTTTGGAACTACAATAATCGCATTGGACAGTGTTTTATTGGTAAGTGATAAAATGACTTTAATAGTTGTCTCGCGTTACTGACTGTCTTTCTGCCATTTCATCTTGGATGTCCTCTCGCCAACTCAAACTCAATCTTTCAGAAGCTGAATTAATAATATTCCCACCCAACAATAGAAGCTTACTGCCAGACATTTCTATTTCTGTTGACAGCATGACCATAAATCCCAACCCGCAAGCCTAGGTGTAATCCTTCACTCACAACTATCCTTTGTTCCCCACATCAACTCTATATTTACATCATGTTACATACATCTAAAAAAACATTTCCAGAATACGTACATATCTCACACAAGACCCTGCAAAAACTTTAATTCATGCACACTTCATCTCACGCATCGCCTATTGTAATTCCCTCCTTACTGGTCTTCCCAAAATAAGCCCCTACAATCTGCTTTGCATGCAGTGGCTAGATTGATTTTCCTTGCAAATCATTTTACATCTGCTTAGTCACTCTACATTGTTTGCCTGTTTTTCAACAAATCCAATATAAAATTCTTTTACTAACATACAAGGTCATCAACAAAACTGCACCAACATACATCTGCTCACTTGTCTCAAAACATCTTCCAACCCGACACCTTCGTTCTGCACAAGATCTGCATGCCTCTTCAACTCTCATCACTTCCTCCCATTCTCGGCTACAGGACTTTTTACGGGCTGCACCCACTTTATGGAATTCCCTCCCTCGCACAGTAAGACTTTCCTCTAGCCTTCAAACATTCTTTGAAAACCCACCTCTTCAGACAAGCTTATAATATTCCTCTACCACCCTCTTAATCTCACTAGGTTACCCTATTATCACCCTCTACACAGCTAACACAAGACAACAACCCTCTGACCAACATAGTTGTGTGACTGAGCATACAGCCCACTAAAACATTGCAACCTTTGCATTCTAGCTGGACAATTATTCAATATGATGTAGCACTTATGCTTGTGTATCAAACCATTGTTCCATAGATTGTAAGCTTGCGAGCAGGGCCCTCTTACCTCTAGGTATGTATGTATTACCCAGTATTGTTTTATTACTGTTTGTTCCCAATTATAAAGTGCTACGGAATCTGCTGGCACTATATAAATGTTGATGATGCCGATGATGAAAATCAAGCATACATTAATGCAATCTCCATAGTCAAACATTAGCAGCAAAATGAGTCATACTGACGCGATCAGTAACATTCAATGTGATACTCTCATAGGATGCCACCTTTCCAACAAGTTTATCATATTTCTGCCCTGCTGGAGGTATCCAGGTCAACTGTAAGTGGAAACATTTAGAGGCAACAAAAAGTCAGTTGCAAAGCAGTAGGCGACACAAGGTCATAGAACAAGACCGCTGAGCGCTGAAGCGTGTAAAAATCGTCTGTCCTTGAATTCCAACTGCCCTTGAAATCGACGTCAGCACATGAACTGTTCCTTAGGAGCTTCATGAATTGGCTTTCCACGACCGAGCAGCCACACACAAGCCTTGGATCACCATGCTCAAAGCCAAATGGTGAATGGAGTAGTGTTAAGAACACGGCCATTGGACTCTGCAGTAGTGGAAACCTGTTCTCTGGAGTAATGAATTATGTTTCACCATCTGGCAATCCTGCGTTCAGCGGATGTCAGGAAAACGATTCCTACTTGAATGCGTATTGCCGACTGTAAAGTTTGGTGGAGGAAGAATAGTGGTCTGGGGCTGATTTTCAAGGTTTGGCCTGGACCCCTTCACCATACCCAGAACACACCTTCCTAGCTAATCTGTTCATATTCTACCTTGGGTAGTACTCTCCTTAACTGCTAGAGCACATGACCTGACAACTTATCCTGCACACGCAATACACTAACACAAAATGAAATGGACAGCAACAATAAGCAATAACAACTTAACAAACAGAACTGGAGAAAAATAATACAACTCAACCTATTGAGACAGGGAGGAGAACAGCCTACGTAAGTGATGGCTTATGGTCTATGGGACCTGGATTAAGGCCAGGGGATGGCGAGACCTAGAGTTGACTGGAGCCTAAGACTAATGAGGTCTGATTGCTGCGGTCTGAAGCTGATCATGTTTGGCTGAGGCCCAGTGCCTGAGGCTGTCTGAGATCACTTACACCCAGTGGTACCAGCCAGGACTGTAACCAGAAATTTGTGGGCCCACTAGCAATATTAAGGGACCCCATGTTATGCTGAAATGTTAAAACACTCATATATGCATATGGGACATTGGCAGGAAAGACGAGGCGCTCTAAGCTTTGGGCCGCATAACAGCTGAACCCCCCTACTGATATGGAAGTTACGCCTTTGGTGGCAGCCATTTTGAGGACTGAACCAATATTCGGCCTTCAATTCACCAGGACATCACTAAAGTATGAGGCACTTGATGGATCACTGCGGAATCAGCTTAGTGTAATCAGTAGAGGCTGGCTATGGTATTCTATTAGGGTAAAGAATACCTATGACCCAGGTGTCCCTGTGCTGGCTTTAAAATTCTGTTCATTTTCTACACCACCCACCCATTGCTTTCGAAATATGTAGCTGCTGTAGGGGTAGAAAATGAGGAGCCTGCTGCCAAAGGCGGAAGGTGCTGTACTTCTGCTGTTTCGTAAGTCCTCATATTTTGAGCTAGGTTTAGGGAGGGGGGTCACTCATCATGTGCTGATTGTCTGGTCTTCTGCTTAAACTCCATCAGCTGTTTCTGCTGGTTTGCTTTTTCTTCGCTGACTTTTCTTCCTTTCAGTGCTGTAATTGAACTTTTCATGTGGACACATGATCTGGCATCATTTCTAAGGGGTGCCTCAGAGGTGGCTAAACTGCTCATCCACTGATGCTTCTAGCAAATATCGAGATCATATACTTTTCCTTACAGATGGCTGCTTGGCAGTCTATCAGATGCTGGTCAACCTCTCCGATTCCACTGCCTCACCATCCCCCTTATTACCCTCTTAAACAGGATGGACCTCCTGTGCCACTCTGTCATGTTGTTGGAGACTGGCTGGGCTTGCCCCCATTCACTTTCTTTATCTCAAACATGCCCCCTATTACATATTATAGTGGCGCCATACTGCCACCAGCAGGCTCCTTCATCAGCAACTGGAACCATTTCCTTCTGGGTAAATGCTTGCTGCTAGAGCACCCACTTGCTGGGTACTTGGGCTGGTACCCCTTGAGATCAGGGTTAATGTGGATGGTTCCCCTGGTCTCTCACAATGGACCAGAGCTGCAGGGCAGCAACAAGACCTTTATTTCTAGAAGTTGAGTCCCAAACCTCAGAACAGCTGTATAACAGAACAGAGTGGCTCAATCTGTAGAGCTAGCGAAATATATTAAAAACATGTGCTGTGTGAGAGTAAAAATGCAGATCTAGCTGCAAATCGCTGTGTTTTCACGCTATTAGAGTATAGTAAATACAGAAGTTCTATATTATATATTATAGTATTAAATTATTCTGCTGATTGGGTACAGTTGTTGTATAATTTATTGGTCAATAATATCAGATATAATAGTATTTAATAACATATATGTTCTTATTATGATGAGACAAGGTGATAAATTATAATATCTATAAATTTGTTAAGATGAGCAACCTTGTTCACTTATATATATATAGAGACAATAATTGGCTATCTGAAGCTGATATCAATTAGTGTATAAAATGACTCGGTTTGTGATTCAAGCTCATTAAACTTTCGTAGTATATTAAGACACAGATATAATTTTCTTGTGGTTGTTCAAATATAGACCCTATGTCCTGATATTGTGTGCTGGTTTATTAAATTGATGGCTTAATACGTTTGGCACTTTGGAGTTGCTACAATACAGATGGCGTGATTGGCACATAAATATGAATGCCGTTAGCTAAGCTAAATATTGTCCTGGGGTTAAGGAGATCTATCTCTTATCATTCTATCCCCATTGACTAGCGTGATTGACCACCAAAGTATGATATATATTTGCCAAGTCTGAGCTTTATCTAACTTAATATGAGTACGCTGATATCTAGCTAAACTGTTAGTAAGTTGAAAGTGTAACATCAGCAGAGCGTGAGAGACACCAGCACACACTATACTCTAATAGCGTGAAAACACAGCGATTTGCAGCTAGATCTGCATTTTTACTCTCACACAGCACATGTTTTTAATATATTTCGCTAGTTGTTAGATATATTATTTTTTAATGCATACTAATAAAATGTTATTTTAATTCTAATACCCCGGAGTGCCTCTTGACATACTTTCTTTTCTTCTGGTTCTACACATTAATTACTAGTATAAGGGAGCACCCTCCAGCTATGATAGGAAAGTTACACTGGAATACATCATAAGTAAGATTGGGGGTTTAATATTGTTTATTTATTAACCCACTTAGTGCAGTCATTCTACTCCTAGTACTCAATCTGTAGAGCACAAGAATTGCAGCGGGTAAATAGCCACTCCTCTTACCGAGCTTCGGCACCATTGAAGCACCTTCATCCCCATCACAGGATTTTTTTTTATTTATTTTTTTTTAAACTGTTTGAAGGTATTATCAATCAGTCAGACATGCTACACACTATACAAAATATTAAAAGACAACATAAACCACTTTTCATAGGACAAAAAAAATATTCTCTGTAAACATATAATATACAGTACGTGTAAAAATCCTGATTGGTTCTGGACCAGCTAGAGTGAGCACGCCTTATGTGAGCTTTCAGGGGAAACTTTGGTTTCAGTTAGATTGAGAGATGGGTTCCTTTTCCTAAATGATAGTCGTGATAATTGCTCCAAAGCCATAGGCATTTCCTCCATGAATATCACCTCTTGTGAGGTGAGAGAACTCATAACCCCAATAATTGGTCTCCCAGGTGGAATAAAAGAGCATTGATATATTTTGGGGAAATATGGGTTGCTCAAGTAATTTATTGAAATTCACTTTCAACAATAATGTATTTCTTAAAAAACAGGAAATTTACAGATTTTTTTTTTAAGACTGAAAATAATTAATCTGTGGGATCTTTGTTTAGCATTCTAGAAGATTTTCTATTACCATGTACTATTTTGGCCTCCTTTATATAATCTGCTCTTAATACAAATTGTAATTTTTAGCACTATTTATGCTGTAGGAATTAGAATCTCTTTTAATAGTCTCCATAAATTATAATAATTATATATAGTAGACCATTTTTTCTCATATAGGAAAATATATGTTTGGGAGCTAATGGGTAACAAGGAAACAACTCTGGGCACCCCTGGGAATGCTAAAAATTGAGAATGAAATATGCTCTTGTATTCTAATTAAATAGCAGTTACAGGTCATTTACTTAGTAATGAATATACTGTAAGTTTGGAATTACATTAGGTTTAGATATTCATTGCTAGACTAACATCTAGTAGGGATAGTTATACTAATAAGGGCAATCGGTCAATGAGGTATAAATTATAACATTGCATTCATTATTGTAGTATGAGAATGATCTTGGGACATTCAAAAGTATATATTGATCACTACTGATGCTTAATGGATGGTTTTAAACCCTTCTTTGTAGATGTAAAACAAACCCATACATCTAGCTAAATAGTGTTCTGACATTTGCATGGTATAGGATGAATGTAAAACACTATAAGCCCAGGAACACTATAAACAAACATAAGCTAATTGGCTGAAAGAGTAATCTGTATATTAACCACCTAAACCAATCACGGTGATGAGATACCTTACAGTCTGATAGGTGGGGATATGTAGCGAACAGCATGTGAATTTTTTTTCAGAACGGCAGTGAATAAAGTATGGACAGGTTTTCTGTGATACAAGAGGCTGAGATAAAGTTAATGCTGTGAAACGTGCGTTGCTCTTTATAATCACGTGTGCATTGCAATCTGGAAGAATCAATGCGTTATTAAGCAATCTGGAGGCAGGATGTGTGTGAAATATAAATTACAGTACAATCATTAACTAACAGGTGGTAAGACAGAATAAGAAATAGATGGTGCAGGAGGGGCTGTATCAATAATTTACCCCATAATGTGACCAGTATTATTGCATTGATATGTAGTGAGAGCTATCAGAAGACACTGTTAGCTGAGTGACACCAGAGACAAACTCACAAGTATGGTCTAACAGAATATTGGGCTCCTTTCAATTTTGTACAATAAAGATCTCTAGTGGAGAATAAGGAGTTTACAGAGAAGAAACATTGTTGCAAGTATGGAGACATTCTGAAATACATTTAGTTCTCTCTCCTTGGAAATAAGATCTCTGAAAGTGTTTTCAATATTAAAGTGAGTGTCACTCACCGGACTGTGAGTGCTTCTTCCCGGACATTTAGGAACCGTGGCCGTCCGCCATCCTGAGGGTCTGCGCATGCGCAGCCCTTTCTAACCCTTCAGTGTATGTTCCTTTAACTTAATTGGCAGATCAGGCAACACTCCCTATATTAAGCACCTGTGGTCAATACCACGTTGCCTGATCTTGGAGTCTCATTCCCCATGAGCCTCTGAAGGTGTTCCTGTGTTTCCTCCTGTATTCAGCGCTGCTGATTCCTGTGGTTTCCAAACCACTTCTACCTACTGTGGTTTCCAAGCCACTTCTACTACTGTGGTTCCCATACCACTGCTACCTTCCTGTGTATCATCGTGACTGCTAGCTGATTCCTATCCGCTGCCTCCGTGCACTACAGTCTTCAAGCCACTTCAACTCTATCATATATCATCGTGACTGTTAGCTGATTCCTATCCGCTGCCTCCGTGCACTACAGTCTTCAATCTACATCTACTCACCTGTGCAGCATCGTGACTGTTAGCTGATTCCTATCCGCTGCCTCCGTGCACTACAGTCTTCAACCTGCAACTCGTCTGTGTTCCATCATGACTGTTAGCTGATTCCTATCCGCTGCCTCCGTGCACTACAGTCTGCAACCTGCAACTCGTCTGTGTTTCATCGTGACTGTTGGCTGATTCCTATCCGCTGCCTCTGTGCGCTTCAGTCTTCAGCTCATCTCAACTCTCCCGTGTTTCCTCGAGACTGCCACTACTATTGCTATCCGCTACTCTCCGTGATCATCAGTACCAGCTCAACTCTGCTCTCCCGTGTGCCATCGTTACTGCACCTGCTGGTTGCTATTGGCTACCTCCGTGTGTCCGCAGAGTCCTGCTGCCGCTTCTCCTCATCTCTACTCGTCCTTCAACTGCTGATCCACTCTCCATGCTTTCCTGTGTTCCCGCTGGCCTCTACCCGCCTGTCAGCATTGGATTCGTGTCTCACTACTTACCTCCCCGCTAGACCATCGCTATTCTTCAGGGTCCTCCAGGAGTCCAGTTCCACACTCTACTGATTCCTGTGTATACGTTTCCCTGCTGGTCTACCTACCTGTGCGCTGCACCTACTTGACTACCGCTTCACCCATCCAGGGACTTCGCTTCCTGCTGGCCTCCTGCCGTTCAGGTATCTCTGCACTCCTGTCTGACAGCCTGATTCTGAACCACGGTATGCATACTTCTCATTGACTGTGCTGGTGTATTGCATATCTTGCTGGACTGTGTTGGTTCTTCTCTGGAGTTTGCTATCCGCTGAGTCTACTGCCATCATTGACTGTGTTATCTTGTGCCGGATTACCTCAAGAGACTTTCTATTATTACAGTGCTGTTCAGTCATTTATATACTGTGCATATTATTGTGGATCAAGTTTAAGGTGCCCGTGTATCTCCTGTGTTGCAGCCTCTCCCCGTGCTCCTCCTCACATATATATTCAGTGGTACAACTTGCTAGAGGCAGACCACTGATCCCTGTTCCCAGTGTCACTTGTTCCAGTATCCTTTCACATAGCAGTGGTACAACTTGCTAA
Organism: Mixophyes fleayi; assembly: GCF_038048845.1. Taxonomy (NCBI): domain Eukaryota; kingdom Metazoa; phylum Chordata; class Amphibia; order Anura; family Limnodynastidae; genus Mixophyes; species Mixophyes fleayi. Next base: position 117,457,992 of record NC_134404.1, read on the forward strand.
CGCAGACCACTGACTCCCCGGATACCTCCACTTGGATTCCATTCCTTCACTCAAGACAGCGGTACAACTTGCTATCCACAGACCGCTGACTCTCATCACCTCCTCGTTTCTGTTGGACATTCCTCCTCACTATAGCAGTGGTACAACTTGCTACCGCAGACCACTGACTACCTTCACGTGTCCTTTGTCCATACAGTTCCTCGTGTATTATTACCTCCATATAACCAGTGCTGCTAGTCATAGACTTTCCTGAGCATCTCATCATCTGCTATTTCCTGTTCCGTGATCACCCTGCTACCAGAGTACCATAATACCATCTATATTGCTCTGGTAAGCCTATCACCTGGTGATCCCTGGGTAAAGACTCCTAGTGCCCGTGACAGTGAGCAAAGAAACATAAATACAATTAGATTAGGATGGTAAAACAACTTATACCTGACATTTACGTTTCTATGGCTTATACCTTGGAAAATTATATTGACCGTACACATCCTGCAAATATAAATATAAAATACAAGTTAACCCGTGCATGATACTCATGCATTCTAGTCAAATCAAGCTACTTAAGGTCTTAAAAAGGTTCTTGTCATGCATTTGGGCCTAGCCCAGGCCTCCTCAGGGGAAGAGCGTTACTTCCCGACGCAAGCGGCCTTTTTAATGTGTGTTCATGAGGTAAAATTATCTCACGAAATTGAGTTTGATCCCTCAACTCGTAAATTTAGCCTTTACTACCCCTCCCATGGGGGGAAGGGGGGATGATGGAAGTTAACTGACTAGACTGTTCTAATTTTTTTGTCAAATAATGTCAGTATACCAAATTTCAGGTCAATTGGATGAGCCCTTTCTGAGAAAAGTTTTTTACACACACACACACTAACGCACGCCTCTACACATGTATGTTCATGAGGTAAAATTACCAAACGAAAATGAGTTTGAGCCCTACCAAATTTCAGCCCTTTTTGAATTTTTTTTCCCACACACACACTAAGAATTTAGTAGGTCAGTGTATAACTCCGCCCAGCAGGTGGCGCTGCAACTTGGTTTTTTTTCCACACACACACAGACAGACGCCACTAAGCATTTATATATTAGATGAGATACACACCTGATTGGAATAAAGGTTCAATCACTCTTCTAACTTTTTTGCCCATTACTATATATTTTAATATCTTGCTGCTTTTATTGTTCATAAATATGTTTTAAATGAGACAAATAAATTGTTTTGTTTTAATTAAGGGTTCAATTGTGCACCACTAGATAACTGCTATTTCCGGTTTTTCTTTCTCATGTAAATTAGGCTGTCAACGGTAGCACCTACTTCCTATAGAAAATGTAAACACTCTGTATGTCAGTGAATATTAAGGAGTGAACAGTAAGAGATATTCCCAGCACGGTTGGTATTTTCTATAGATTACTAACAGGACTAGTAAAGCTCATTTCTGAAGGTGTAAAATTGTGGGCCTGCTGTGCAAATGATACTTTGTGTTATGTGCCCCTTTTAAATGAATGCACTTGATTTAACGTGACGCAGGAAATTTGCATATGAAATTAACAGCATCTGCAGTGGTGCAGCATTCAGCAAGTTCAGAGGAACTGGTGGATTAGGCCATTCAAACCATAAAGGGGGCCAGGCAAAGTTGTGCACCTCATGTTACAACCACATACAAAATAATAGTTTTAAAATATATTAAAATTAATAGCTGCATTTATGGGGGTGTTGCCTGCTTTGTGGGCAGAAACAGAGAATTGTTTCTAGTGTACAAATGGAGGGGGAAGGGATTTAAGAGTGGTCTGGAAACACCCCTCCATAGCTTGCTCATTCATACTGAGTGACACCTTTCCTCTGCTGTTTAGACATATCTGAAATGCACCATCTCCACAAGGTCAGAGATGCAGCAGTACCCATCCCCCACCAGTAGGTGGAGCTATGTCAGCTCCATCTCTTCACTCCAGAAGAGAGACCACATACCGAGGGAAGTCTGCAGTGAGGAACCTCAGCTGAGACTGAACTGGAGACCACAAGCACGCACAGGATATAACATATGTAAATATGACAGAGAAATTATGAGACCGACACTTAATTTTTCTTCTTTCTTAATTGTGCTTCTTTCATGTCATTGATGACGACAACATCATAAGTAGGCCAATTACCTGGTATGTGATACTTGGCTTGAGGCTAGACCAAACATCCCCACCTTGCATACCCGTAAGATTCATATTTCTACCTTGCTCATGCACCCCAACCCTACAGTCCATCTCCACCTTTTTTCTTTTAATTCTCTCCTCTTACACTCTCCCACTATTCTCCATTTTCTTTCCCTCGTTTATCCTACATCTCTTGTTGATTGTTTGTCATTATGTTGTCTTAAAAAAAAAGTTTTATTAGGGGTTTGTAACAATTTTACTGTATAAACATATAAGTAAAATACACACAATATAAAAAGGAGAAAAAGGGTGAAACACAAGGAGTTATCTACCTACTACACGGACCCTGCAGCCTACAGTATGTAGAAAGGATCATAAACAGCATCAAAAACAGGAACACAAGACACGGGAAGGAAAGCCACAGGGTCTCAGAACATTTTAGCCTAACACAACCAAGACCCATCAGGACTCTACTTCAGGGAAATCAAAAAGAAAAAAAAACTGGTGGATGAAGACATCACAAAAGCTCCAGGGAAGAAACTAGATTGATATACAAACTGAACACCCCAAGGGACTCACTCTTTCCTTTATCAAAAGGTAAATACAAACCACTCCCCCACACCACAATCCTATTATTCCCAACACACCTACACTCTCCCATAACATAGACACCCTTCAATCCAGCTAACACCCACCACACCCTACAGTTTATCATTTTTCTCAAATTGAACCAAGCCTATACCACTATTGTAACCCAACAGGCCCCACCCCCCCCCCATAAACCCATGCAAATACTCCTCCCATTTAGCACTCCACACTTTCTTGCTGCTCACTTTACCAATATAGGTTACATTAGTCATCCGTTTAACCCCCCACAACCTGCATTTAGTGGCTAGCTTTTAGTTTCACTATCTAGCCAATTGCTTGGCTAGCTATTGAAATTATGTACTTCAACTGGTTATCCCTCATCTATCCAATTAAAAAAAACAGCATAGGCTTCCTCTGTTCAATATGGTACCGAAAGTACAGTTTTCATTACAAATTTAGGAATCCTAGGCTTTCAAATATTAGCTCTACTCTGAACTCCCCCATTACTCCTCTGTGGAATAATCCATCATTCCCACCAGGAATATATACTACCCGATTTATCCAATGGATCAAAGCAGGATATCAGTTTGTAGTGGATATGAACAAAAAAAAACAAAACAAAAAAAAAAACAACAAACCGCATCCTTGTTCAGATTTCTGTTCAATATCGGACAAACTGGCACTCTGTCCCTAATATATCCAAATAAATAATTTTATAACATTCTCTCCCACCACAACAACCTGCAAGAGATATACTACCACACTATATGGCCTTCTGTGTGACTCCCTTAACCAAACACAAAGTCGCCATGAGGAGTGGGTAATAGACCTAGGTTCCCCTCCAGATAAGAATGGATGGGAAGAGATGAGAGAGCATATCTAAAGGTTCCATCTCAACCTTAATCATAACATCTTATAAAATATTTTAGGGGGTTCTACACCCTAGCAAAACCAAATAAAACATTCCCTATCTGTGACCCAAAGAGCTGGAAGGATTTGCGGCCACAGGGGTATATTTCTTCACATGGTGGACTTGCCTCAGATCTCCTCCAGTCTAGGACAAAATACAATCCTTTTAAAATTCCATGGCTGAGGCTCCTGTAGAAAAGAATCCCTGGAGCTTCCTTTTAACTTTAAGCCCCTTAAGCTCGGCTCTTGATTGCCTTAGTTGGCAAATAGCCTTCATAGAAAACAAAAAAAATTTGCTCAATGACACAGAACATGTCTTTAATAAGGTATGGGCACCATTGCCTTTAGTTGAATTACAAAATTGAAGACAATCCACCACTAAAATTCTCCAACTCTATCAGCGTTCTATCTCTCGCCTTTCAAAATTGTATTCATTATAAAACAAACAAACCAAGCCCTGCATTCAAGACCTCTGGACCACTTTAATCCAAGTCATAAGAGTTTTCCCAAAACACTTCTTCCCATATTGATATTTCCTGTAGTACCACCTCTCCTATTTTCTACACTACCCCTCCACCCATGTTACAAATTTATACTTTATAAACCATACAGGTATCCTACTTCTTACAATGTGGAATGATATACCCAAAAATGTAAACATTGTTATATGTCAACTATTTTATATGATCTAATGTCATTAAAATGCTTGCTAACGTTAACCATTTAAATAATGAATATAAAAAAAAAAATTTTGGGTAATAAACGGATCCCTATCAGACCCGAACCCCCTATCTAATGGGACCAGACAGGGCTGTACTCGGGAGGTGGGGCCCCAGGAATTAAAGATCTATTTGCAGACGATATTCCCTTGTCCCTTACGCAACCAGTTATCTTTGCCTCCCCTGTAACAGCTTATAGACAAGTATAGTTACCCCTCAGGATATAAAATTTGTTCCATCCTCCTTAAAGGCCCATACAAATTTCTTTTGCTTTGAAGCGGTCACTTATTCTCCCTACCATACTATTGCCTGGGTGGATTTGGAAACACTATACAGGGGTCCACTTTTTGGCTTCACTCTGGGGCCTTTTAAGTGCCGACCACCTGCTCATGGCCAACTCCCTCCTATCCCTTAAATGTTGCTGATCTTTCTGGGTCCATACACAAGCTGTCCTCCCCTAATTCTTCCCTAGTGCCACTTTGGAATAACCCCAACTTTTCTCTAGAAAACTCCTCCACTCATTTCAAAAAGTGGATCCAAGCTGGGATCACAGTGGTTCATGATCTCTTTGTTAATGATGACTGGGCCTCCATGTCAGACATACAAGAATTTGATTACTTCTGTCCCCTCTTTGAATTTTCTCAGGTTTCACATTTCTTTATGTCCCCACTCCTGAGTGATACTCTTCGTGCCCTTACCTTTTTTTGAGCGACTATGTTTGAAATCCTCCCTCACAAGGAGTGATTTCCACCATCTATAATTGGCCGATTGAGAATATCTTTGACTCACCAGGTCGCCACATGCATGAATGGGAGAAGGACTTGGGTCCCCCTCCAGATGAGTCCTGCTGGGAGGAGTTTAGGGAGGGGATTGCCACACAAATTAAAAAGCCTACAAACTATATTACAGGGAATATTATTCGCCTGACAAGCTCTGAGATGTTTCAAACGTCCACTCCGAACTGCTGGCGGAACTGTGGCCAGAGAGGTACACTTCTCCACATGTGGTGGACATGTCCAAGAATAGCCCCCTTCTGAAACGTGGTCATTTCTGTTATTAACTCTGTTTCCAAGTGTCCATTGTCCAAGGACCTTCCTTTTCTCTCACCCTCTGTCTGATGAGGGCGCTCACTCTAATCAGCCGATTTCCCATATCCTTGCTGCCGCTAAATCCCCAATAGCCAACCACTGGAAAAAACCTAACCCCCCAATTCCACATCAGCTCTTAGGAACTACGTTTGGCATACTGCAAGTATGGAAAGTATTACTTTCTCCATGACAAGCCACACAAGTTTGCCATAGTTTGGGCTCCCTGGTACCTTAGGGAAAGCTGTAGCAGCTTGCCTACCCCTGCCCACTGAATTACTTTTAGGGTCCAATGAATGGTAGGGGCAATTTACAATAATCCCTTCTCAAGTCTCTTTCCCTGTAAAAAAAATACTGAAATGTGAAAAAACGCCATATCACTTTGTTCCCTAATCACAACTTCCCTTTCGCTCAGTCGACACAAGCACACATTGAAAGTCTGTGGGGACTATCGATTCAATAAGCAGAGACTGTCACAAACAAGCTGTACTTGAACAATTCAGCGATTTACTGCCGACAAGAACAAGGCATACAAAAGAAAAATATAAGAAAATTCTTTAACAGCAATTAAATGTTAGAGGATCACTATATAAAAACAAACCATAGAAATATGAAACACAAAGGAGTTTGTTTCTATAAATATAACAGGTATATCTACATTAAATACGGATATTAAATGAAATAACACTGATAAGCTAATTTATACAAGTAAAATCTTTCTTATATAAACTATGCTACAGCCTCAGCCTTTTCCCAGCCAAACATTGACCCATCTGCCTCATGTGGTCACTTTGTTGTAGAAATAATCCAATAACCCTTCCCACACTATGTACAGCCATCTAAAAGTGACTTTGCTTAATTCTTACAAGTGCAATGCTCTCTTATTCATAAAACCTGCATAAAATAAAGGACTAAACTGGTTTCATAGCGAGGGCGACATATTATAAATACATTTAAGTACACTTAGAAAGTACCTAGTGGTGAGTAAGAGTGGCATTATAAGGGGGTGGTATAAGGAGGGACACCAACGTGAACTTTCATAATCGAGAAATTACTATTGTGTCTGCCAGATGTCAAGTTAATACAGTTGAGCAATGAGGCATTCTAGGAGTTGGGAGTCAAAATTATATTTTACAGAAGTAAGAAGTGCAGTCAGACTACAATTTACAGTAAGTGACCTATTGTAGAAAATAACGGATTCAGAGGTTTTCTTTGAAGATATTTTTACATTCAACTGACACCGCCAGATATCTGTATACAACCTGCATATACATATAAAACAGCATGAAGGGGCTCAGTGAAGGTGGCAGTGAAGGTGTGTAAGTGTCTGATCGGGTCACACAGAGAATAAAAGGACAGATGGCCAGCCTCATAGTCCAGGTATATCCTAACTTTACCATACGAAATATTGTTAGGCATGCAGATCTGTTTACTGTCATGTGTCACCAAGTACTGAATAGTACTATAATACCAGTCCATAGCACAATTAATCATACACAAACCCCAGGACTTGTTATTATCTCCAATGTTTGGCTGACCTCCTCTCCTGTCTATACTGGGATAACACATTCCTACCCTCCACATCCTTGATTTACTTACATCCACTTCCCAGTAATGTCGCCCTGAAGAAAAACTCCTTGAGCTTAATACCTGACTATACTGAAACCTCTCTGGTGTTTCTGGACAATACATGATAGCATCTGACTTTGATGCAGTTTTCATGTCATCTGATATTTTTATACAATTAGCAGCTGTGTTTACATCCAATAATATGTCTGTAGCTTCCTGCATATAGATCCCTTTATTTATACCTGTTATTACATCAGAGAATGTGTGCAATGTGTCTGAGATCAGACCCACATTTAGGTATCCTACATCATGGACCTGTTTATCATGTCTCTCAGTATCACACAAGTCACCTGTGTCTGCTTCCTGTAAGACAGTCACTGGATCAGACATGTTACACAGCTCCTCAATGTGACGCATCTTCCTGGACAGCTTGCCCTTCTTTACTTCCAGCTGCTGGATCAGATCAGACACTGAGCAAAAAGCATGCACTGCCTGCCTGGAGACCTCACCAAGGACTCTCTTTTCCATATCTTCCAACTGTTTCCTGATGTCTCTAAACAGGGCAGTGACTTTCTCTGTTACACCAGCTGCTTTTTCCTGATCCTCTTTCCTGCGCTGCTGCAAACTCTGGACTTTTTTCTCTGTCTCTGCTATCTTTGTGGCCAGTTTCGGCAAAATATTTCTCAGTTTCTCTTTTTCCTTCGCAGAGGCCTCATCCAGCATCTGCACCAGGTGTCTGCGGTGTTCCCCAGCCAAACTGCAGGACACACAGATACAGACAGCGTCCTTAGTGCAGTAATATTTCAAGAGCTCCTTATGGACAGAGCATTTTCTGTTCTTCATGGAAGTGGCTGGATCAGATAAAACATGTTCTGCTGACTTGCTGTGTACTTTTAGGTGATCATCACACAGATAAGCTTCACACAACAGACAGGATTTAGCAGCAGGTACAGGAGAATAAATACAGTAAGTGCAGAAGATTCCAGTCTTCTCCTGATCTGGCTGTGTACAATGGAAACTCCCCACAATGTTACACAGAGTTATGTTCCTCTGCAGTGCAGGACGCTCCTGACACTCTGCTCTGCATTCAGGACAGGTATAAACTCCAGATCCCTTCTGTGTATCCAGCACACGATCAATACAGGACTGGCAGAAGTTGTGTCCACATTTCAAGTTTACAGGATCTGTATAAATGTTCAGGCAGATGGAACAGTCCAGCTCCTTTCTCAAATCAACAGATGCCATCGCTGAGAGCAGAAGAGAGAAATGAAAGTATGTGACCCCCAGAGACCAGTGCAAGTGTTCATATTTTCCACACAGGGTGAGTGAGCTTGTCACTCACATATCTATAGGCAGAGTTATACTAAAGGACTTAGCCAATCCATAAAGGGACATCATGCAGAAAAATCTACTTGTTTTGGAAACTGTAAAAGATCATTTAATAAGCTGCAAATTATTAATTTTGCACATTTCTGTGACTGCACATAAGTTACTTGATCAAAAATACATTTAGATATTTACATATAATTGTAAGGGACTATTTGTAGAAGTTTGAGGATGAGCATGAGATAGTAGTACTGCGATGCTTCATCTCCTTTTACTTTCACTCTATACACAAAGGTGGTCAGATGAGGGTGAAAATTAACCAAGACCTACAAGCATGAGACACATTATTTTAATAAACCATACTTGCCTACTCTCCCGGAAATCCTGGAAGGCACCCGAATTTCGGGGAGTCTTCCCAGACAAATAGGCAAAGCTCCCGCATTCGTCAAAAGTCACGGCACTGAATGGAGGGGCGGGGCTTAATCGAGCCATTAAGTCCCGCCCCCGCTACTCAATGCCACGAATTTCGGCCTTTTATAGTGGGAGCAGGGCTATGGTGACACGACAATGTCACCACGCCCCCCTCCTACCCTTAAAAGTAGGCATGTATGGAATAAACACATATCCTCTTTCCCTGTTTAAACTTTTTGATTGCCCTAATACAAAAAATAAAATACAAAAATAAAAAATGATTTCCTTGTTTTTTTTTTGTGCATTTACATTGAGCATTACATTTGAAGCAAAGCCCAAAAGATACTTGCATGTAAAATATGATATACTACTTCCAATGCACTTTAACTAAAACGGAGGATGGCTCCGGATGGGAGGCATAGTAGGGGAGGAGCTATCTACTCAATAGTTTAAATTTTAAAGCGTTTTTACTCCAGATCCACCACAGTCCCCCAATGACAGGTAAGAGAAATAATTTTAAAGTTCAATTATTTATATTGTGATCCAGGAATACAAGCTTTTAGCTATAAGTATAGACTACTAATGATACGTTTCATCTTAATTTGTGTGTATAATATATATATATTAAATCCACTGAGTAGTGAAGTGAATAACATTGATCATCTTCTTACAATGGCATGATTCTTGGGGTGGAATATATTAGGCAGAAAGTGAACCACCAGTTCTTGAAGTTGATGTGTTGGAAGTAGGAACAATGGGCAAGCATAAAGATCTGAGTGACTTTGACAAGGGCCAAATTGTGATAGCTAGACGACTGGGTCAGAGCATCTCCAAAATGGCAGGTCTTGTGGGGAATTCCCGGTATACAGTGGTAAGTACATACCTAAAGTGTTCCAAAGAAGGTCAATCAGTGAACCGACGACAGTGTCATGAGCGCCCAAGGCTTATTGATGCATGTGGAAAGTGAAGGCTAGCCCGTCTGGTATAATCCCACAGAAAAACTACTGTAGCAAAAATTGCTGGAAAAGTTAATGTTGGATATGATAGAAAGTGTCAGAACACACAGTACATTGCAGCACCAGGATGCACTATTGGAAGGAGGCAAGCCATAGAAGGCAAGCCGAAGGAGGCAGTGTGATGCTCTGGGCAATGTCCAGCTGGGAAATCTTGAGTCCTGGCATTCATAAGGATGTTACTTTTACACATATCACCTACCTAAACATTGTTGCAGATCAAGTACACCCCTTCTTAAGCAACAGTATTCAGTGATGGCAATGTCCTCTTTCAACATGTTAATGCACACTGCACAAAATGTTTTCAAAATGGTTTTAGGAACATGACAAAGAGAAAAGGGGCCAGATTCATTAATGATCTTAAATTAAGAAGTTTCTTATTTAAGTCTCCTGGACAAAACCATGTTACAATGCAAGGGGTGCAAATTAGTTTTCTGCTTTGCACATAAGTTAAATACTGACTGTTTTTCATGTAGCACACAAATACCTGATAGCTTATTTGTACACTGAAATTCAAAGTTAATATTTGTGTGCTACATGAAAAAACAGTCAGTATTTAACTTATGTGCAAAACTGAATGTTAATTTGCACCCCTTGTATTGTAACATTATTTTGTCCAGGAGACTTAAATAAGAAGTTTCTCAAGTTAAGATCCTTAATGAATCAGGCCCAAGGTGTTGACTTTGCCTCAATCTGATCGAGTATCTGTGGGATGAGCTGGAAAAACAAGTCTGAGCCATGGAAGCATTACCTCGCAACTTACCGGACTTAAACAATCTGCTGCTAACGTCTTGGCCTCTCATTAACAGGGCATTTTCACCCACAGAACTGCCACTCACTGGCTATTTTTTCTTTTACTTCCCATTTTCTGAAAACGTTGTGCCTCAAATTCCCAGGAGATCAGCAGTTCTTGAGATACTCAAACCACCAGACCTGGCAACAATTATTCCATGGTCAAAGTCACATATCACATTTCTTCCCCTTTCTGGCATTTGATCGGAACAACTGAACCTCTTCGCCATGTATGCATGCTTTTGTGCACAGAGTTGCTGCCACGTGAATGGCTAATTAGATATTTGCATTAACGAGCAGGTGCACCTAATGAATGGCCACTGAGGGTAAGTGAATTATTGGTAGTTCATCGGTATTACCAACAATTGGACTTCACTGTACCTTCAAGTGTGCTCTACATAATAGTTTGCATCACTACAGACAATTGTAAGTAAAACTGTTATTCATAGAATTGTCAAAGGTTGGTAAATTAAAGACAGTACAAATAGTTAATTTTGTTTGCCTCTAAATCTAATTCAGTAAAATATTGCAATATCTGTCCCCTGGGCCAGTCCCAGGACCTTACAGTGCTGGAAGAAATGTAATCACTCCGTTCATGTTTTAAGTGTAGTGTTAGTGTGTGTGTGGGTGTCCTGGCTTGGACATATGTCACATTTTACAGCCAAATACAGGCAGATGTGAGGGATGCCAATCTCCATATCTTCACCCACCCCAAGTACTTCCAAGACTCTGGAATTCAAGAGGGTTCAAATGAAAAAAAGCAAATGTGTACGGTGCATAGTATTGTACAGTAAATGTATTCTAGTAGCAGTATCTTAGCATTAGCATTTCCTCTACGTAACCAGATATATGTCACTACTACTCTTTCGTCTTCCAGCCACCACTGCATAATCTGCTGTCATCCAGTCTCGCACCATTTGTCAATGGAGAATACTTACACCTCCACTCCATACACAGTAGCCACATGCAGTACGGCTACGAGCTTAGCATACAACCTACTATTGTGCCACTCAATAATATGCTACATTTAAATACTTCCAGACAAAGATGAAGAGCATCATAGGGCAGTTCAGCTCCTGCAGCCACAGTGCCTCCTGTAGTGACAAAAGACTGTCAGAGTGTTAGGAACCCCTCCAGCCGGCACAACACAACCCGGAGTCTACTCTGCCAGTCAGGTGTTCACTGGAGACTGACAGAGGGTCGTGAAGTGTGTACCGGGTGGGGAGAACCCAGGCAAGCGGAGTGGAACCCAAGCAGAGGTCAGGGGCCAGCAGCAGACAACAGTACCAGTATAAAAGCTGAGGTCAAGGGTCACGAGCAGACAGGGAGGTCGGTATTCAAGCCAGAGGTCAGGGTCACGAGATTCACAAGCAAAGTCCAAATCCAAGCCAAGGGTCATACACGGGTAAACAACAGCAAGTCAAATAGACAGGAACAAGGCAGAGAGCAGGTACAGCAGACTGGATACAGAGACTATAACCGGCAATGAGGCAGAAGACCTCATTGCCTTAAATACAAATACAGACCAATCAGGAGTTGGATACACTGCTGCAGGCTTATTACTCATACAGAGCAGGGCCAATCAGGGCTTGTCCCTGAAATACACAGATACAGGCTAATGCCTGTAAATCAGCCCTCTAATTAATCAGCCCACAGGCTGCCTGCCATGCGCATGTGCACGACTACCGCCGGGACGTAGCGCTATAGTAGAGGCGTCCGGCCGTTGGCCTGGTGACGGCCCGGCAGGAAGAGGAAATGACGTCCCGGTCGTCAAGGTGACGACCGGGACGCCAGGGGGAGACAGAAGCGAGCCGCGGCAGCTGTGAGTACCGCCGCGGCTCTTGACAGTACCCCCCCTTGAGGAGGGGTTAAGGAACCCCGACAGCCAGGTTTTCTTGGAAATTTCCTGAAGAACTCCTTCAGCTGTTTAGGAGCATGGAGTTGTCTCCGTGGAATCCAAGACCGCTCTTCTAACCCACGATTCCTCCACTGCACTAGGAAGTGCACCTGACCTTGCACTTTTTTGGAATCCAAGATCTTCTGAACAACGTATCTTGGTGGTCTGTTTGAATTTCTCTCAGGCAAACTTGAAGATTGGATTTGACTAGGATATAATACCGGCTTCAATAGAGAACAGTGAAATGTGTTGGGGATTCTCAACGAGCCCGGAATTCTTAACCTAAATGAGACAGAATTCACCTGCTTGATGATAAGGAACGGACCGATGAACTTAGGGCCCAACTTCTTGCAAGGCTGTCTGAGCTTAATATTTTTTGTAGACAGCCACACTCTCTGGCCCACCTTGAAGGAGCAGATGGTACGGTGGCGATTTGATTTGTTTTTTGCGACAAATGAAGCTTGTTTCAAAGATGCCTGTACTTTCCTCCAGATAACTCTGAGATCCCTTGCAGTGGAACGGATCTCCTGGACACCAACTGGGTTGAGCGAATACAAGGAGTTAGATCTGGGGTGAAAACCATAATTGCAGAAAAACTGAGAAGTTTTAGTAGATGAATGACAGGAATTATTACAGGCAAATTCCGCCCAGGGTAACAAGGAAGACCAATTATCATGGAACTCAGATGTGTAGCATCGTAAAAACTTCTCTAAGGACTGGTTAACCCTTTCGGTTTGCCCATTTGACTGAGGGTGGTATGCGGATGACAAACTAACCTTGAATCCGAGAAGGGTACAGAAGGATCTCCAGAATTGCGCTATGAACTGAGAACCCCGATCGGAAACGATGTCAGTAGGGAGTCCATGGAGCCGGAAAATATGTTGAATGAATAAGACGGCCAAATCCCGAGCAGTAGGCAGTCTGGTTAATGGAATGAAATGTGATATCTTGCTGAACCAGTCTACCACGACCCAAACGGTATTGTGTCCTGCAGAAGGTGGTAGATCAACTATAAAGTCCATGGACAAGTGGGTCCATGGTTTTGCAGGCGGTGCCAAAGGAACTAACTGACCTACTGGACGGATCCTAGGAACTATGTTTCTGGCACAAACCTCACATGAGAGGACATGACTCTTGACGTCAGCAGACATGAATGGCCACCAGACTGTACGGGAAAGGATTTCTAGCGTCTTATGAATTCCAGGGTGTCCAGCAGCCCTACTGTTATGCGCCTCTGCAATAACCACCTTCCTTAAATGGACTGGAACAAAGAGACGTCGCTCCGGAAGAGTATCAGGGGCTAATCTCTGGAATCTCTGAAGTGTGATACTCAGATCTTGTGTTAACCCGGCATGGATTACAGAAGGAGGAATAATCGGCTCTGGGATTATAACTGGAACGTGGTGTGCCGAGAAACTTCTGGACAGGGCATCTGCCTGGACATTTTTGGAACCTGGTCGGTAGGTGATCAGGAAATTAAACCGGGTAAAGAATAATGCCCACCGGGCCTGTCTGGGATTTAAACGTTTGGCTGACTGTTGCCAAACGTTGCAAGTTCTTGTGGTTGGTAATGACAGAGATCTGATGTGAAGCACCCTCCAACCAATGCCGCCACTCCTCGAAGGCCCATTTGATTGCCAATAGTTCTCTATTACCGACATCATAGTTGGCTTCCGCTGAAGAGAACTGACGGGAGAAATAAGCACATGGGTGCAGACGATTAGTATGAGGATCTTTCTGCGATAGGATGGTACCGGCACCGATGTCTGAGGCGTCGACCTCAAGAACAAATGTCCTAGCTGGATCCGGATGTCTAAGGACCTGAGCGGAGACAAAGGCCTTTTTCAGGCTTTCGAATGAGGCTACTGCTTGGGACGACCAATTAGTTGGATCCATTCCTTTACGGGTCAGAGCGACAATGGGAGCCACAATGTCAGCAAAGTTGTGAATGAATCTCCTATAATAATTGGAGAAGCCCAGGAACCTCTGCACCGCCTTAAGATTGTTGGGTTGCAGGCAATCCAAAATAGCCTGGACCTTAGCTGTATCCATGGAGAATCCCTCAGAAGAGATTACGTAACCTAAAAAGGATACCTTCTGCACCTCGAACTCATACTTTTCCAGCTTGGCGTAAAGGTGGTTCTCTCGCAATTTTTGTAGAACTTTTTGACGTGAGTCTGATGTGCGGGCAAAGATCTGGAATAGATGAGTATATCATCTAAATAGACGACCACGAAACAACCAAGGAAGTCCCGAAGAACTTCATTGATCAAGTCCTGGAACACTGCAGGTGCATTGCTAAGGCCAAACGGCATGACCAGATATTCGTAGTGGCAAGAGTGCGTATTGAATGGCGTCTTCCACTCATCTCCTTCCTTGATACGGATGAGATTATACGCTCCACGAAGGTCGATTTTTGTGAAGACAGTAGCCCCTCTCAATTGATCAAATAATACGGAAATGAGCGGAAGAGGATAGGTGTTCTTAATTGTGATAAGATTCAATCCCCGGTAATCTATACAGGGTCTTAGCCCTCCATCCTTTTTGGATACAAAGAAGCATCCTGCTCCTACGGGAGATTTAGATGGCCTGATAAAGCCTTTCTCCAGGTTTTCATCGATGTATTCCTGCATGGATTTGGTCTCTGGAACAGAGAGGGAGTACAGATGCCCCTTAGGTAACTTGGAACCAGGAATAAGCTCGATGGCACAGTCAAAGTCACGGTGCGTTGGTAAGGTATCAGCAGCCTTCTTGGAGAACACATCCCAGAATTCATGATATTGTGAGGGAAGCTGCTCCGGAATAGACTGAATCATACGCAGAGGCAGTGACAAGCAAGACTGTGTGCAATAAGAACTCCACTGAACAATCTCTCCTTTCATCCAGTCCATGACAGGGTTATGACGGGAAAGCCATGGGTGGCCCAGGATCAAGGGAACCGACGAACAATCGATCAGGAAGGTTATTGACTCTGAATGGAGAGCTCCGATCTTCAACTGTAGTGGCGGGGTCTCCCAGGAAATCTTGCCACCAGGCAATGGACTTCCGTCTAAGCCATAGACAGTAATAGCAGATTTGAGTTTTACCATCGGAATACCGGCAGAACGGGCAAACCCGATGTCAAGGAAGTTGCCTGCAGCCCCGCTATCAATGAAGGCCGACAGGTACACAGAGCGAGCACTGAAGGTGAGCTGTGCAGGGATTAATACAGCATTTTTCGGGGAGATAATTTGCAGACCTAGGTGAACTTTCCCCTCATTCCCTAGGCATGCTCTTTTCCCGGCTTATTTGGGCAGGAACGGGAGAAGTGGCCTTTTGTGCCACAGTAGAGACATAGACCTTGCGATCGTCTCCTGTTTCTTTCCTCAGAAAAGAGACTATATGCTCCTAATTGCATAGGCTCCTCAACATCCGTGGAAACAGGAATCAGAACAGATGGAGGAGAAGATGCCTCTTTTTCAGCTTTTCGCTCTTTAATTCTCCTGTCAATTTTAATGGAGAGGTGCATCAGATCCTCCAGTGAGGTAGGAGACAGATATTGCACCAAGGAGTCTTTGATTTGTTCCGACAGGCCTAAACGAAACTGACTGCGTAAGGCAGGGTCATTCCATCCACTGTCAGGTGACCATCTACGAAATTCAGCGCAGTATTCCTCTGCCGACCGCAGGCCTTGTTTCAAGGCCCGTAGATGAGCTTCAGCGGAGGCCTTTCGATCCGGGTCGTCATACAGTAGACCCAATGCCTCGAAGAAAGCATCTACTGACTGCATGGCAGGACTGGTCTGCGACAAGGAAAAGGCCCAAGACTGGGGGGTCACCCTGTAAGAGGGAAATGATAATCCCGACTATTTGTTGCTCTGAACCGGAGGAGCGGGGTCTCAACCGGAAATAAAGCTTGCAGCTCTCCCTGAAATTCCGGAACAGGGATCTATTTCCGGTGAAGCGATCCAGCAGATTCATCTTAGGTTTGCAGGCGGAACTTGGAGTGGGTTGTGAGGATTTCGCAGCTTCTTCTTGAGCAGACAATCGCTCAGACAATCCCTGGATCATTTGGTACAGGGATTCCACATGACCCGCTAGGGCTTGCGCCGAAGACGGTGAAGTTCCACTTCCTTCCACCTTAACTTTGTCTCCGGAACGTCTGTTTTTAGGCCGGTTTTAATGTTAGGAACCCCTCCAGCCGGCACAACACAACCCGGAGTCTACTCTGCCAGTCAGGTGTTCACTGGAGCCCCTGATGGTGGGGACAGACTGGGCTGCAGACTGACAGAGGGTCGTGAAGTGTGTACCGGCTGGGGAGAACCCAGGCAAGCGGAGTGGAATCCAAGCAGAGGTCAGGGGCCGGCAGCAAACAACAGTACCAGTATACAAGCTGAGATCAAGGGTCATGAGCAGACAGGGAGGTCGGTATTCAAGCCAGAGGTCAGGGTCACGAGATTCACAAGCAAAGTCCAAATCCAAACCAAGGGTCATACACGGGTAAACAACAGCAAGTCAAATAGACAGGAACAAGGCAGAGAGCAGGTACAGCAGACTGGATACAGAGACTATAACAGGCAATGAGGCAGCAGACCTCATTGCCTTAAATACAAATACAGACCAATCAGGAGTTGGATACACTGCTGCAGGCTAATTACTCATACAGAGCAGGGCCAATCAGGGCTTGTCCCTGAAATACACAGATGCAGGCTAATGCCTGTAAATCAGCCCTCTAATTAATCAGCCCACAGGTTGCCTGCCATGCGCATGTGCCCGACTACCGCCGGGACGCAGCTCTATAGTAGAGGCGTCCGGCCGTTGGCCTGGTGACGGCCGGGACGCCAGGGGGAGCCAGAAGCGAGCCACGGCGGCTGTGAGTACCGCCGCGGCTCGTGACACAGAGGAGAACAATAGTGCGCACACACCACACCTGTAAAATGTCACCCCACCTTCATATAATCAATATGTAGGTACTCATCTATGATTGATTTCTTCTCCAATTCTTCTTCAGACATAGAAGATATTGAGGCGGTAGCTGTAGGAGCAGCTGTTTGGGGGCTCACATTTGACTGAGAAAGGTAAAAAATATATTAAAAATAATACCAGGTACAGCATAAAGGGGATATAATCCACATAAAATGCACTTACTGCTTTCTTTGTTGTGATCCTTTAGCTCAGTCATACTTATAACTTTTGTCACTGCCTCCTGTGGAATCTCTCTGATGCGGTCATCTATTTCCTTGCTTTAACTCTTCTTAGTGAGCACAGCCCGAACTCGATCTGAGCGGTCAGATTGCTCAAAAAAAATCTCATTTATCAAATCTCTCGCTTCTCTGAAATCTGTCTCCTCTGTCCTTTTCTGAGCGTTCACGACTTGAGCTACCTCTGCAGCAATGGAGGAAAACAAAAAAGAAGATTAGAACTGCCAAAAAAATCACTGTCAACAAATGTTGAAAATATACCAATGCAATTATTAAATTATGCATTTCTAGTCATTTTATTACAATTTTGTTGACGATACTGAATATCCACATCAACAACATCTATTCAGCAGTTTAAAATTAAGAGACCCAGCCAAAGAGAGGCAGAAACCTAAAACCACTATTTTCATATTTATAGGACATGTCTGAAAACTAGATTTTTATACTTCGTGAAATGCTTTTCTTTGAGACCATGAAGAGATGCTGGTGACCTTAGGTTTAGGGGCTCAGCCAGGAGTGCAGGCACTACATTTCTACACTGTCTGTAACTCCATCCCCTCTATAAACCTCTGCCAGAAGGAAGCCAATTATTTTACTCACTAAGCCCCAAAGGACAGAAGAGAAAGGTAAAGGGAAGGAAAACAATGTCCTTCTATAGCAATAACATTAACACATAAAAGGATAACTAGAGGATAAGGATGGGTGCCCAGTGTTCCCCACTGGACTTAGAGAAAAAGGATTTAAACGCAAATATAAAAGTCCAGTTCTCGAACATCCAATTAGAGGATACTTGAGATCTTCCAAAACTGCCTCTTAGAGTATGTATGCTCTATAGAAGAGGTGTAGAGCAACTTCCGTTCAAAACTAGCATCCCTGGATGCAAACACATTAAACCTGTAAAATATGTTTGTAAACGTGTGGACAGATGACCGCATGACACCGCTGCCTATCCGAGGCCCCGGCCCACACCGCCTATGAGGTACTCGCCGATCTGGTAGAATGTGCACTCAAATTTTTGAAGACAGGCTGATGAATTACCAAAGTAATCCACCTACTAATGGTTTGATTGGATGCTTGCCAACTTCTCTTGTGGGCAACAGAGGGCCAAGAGAACCTCTGTCCTGCGCACATTATGGGTCCTATGAATACAGGTCTTCAAAGCCCTGACAACATCCAGAGAGTGAAGAGAGCCCTCTTCTGGAGACCTAGCACAGTCTAAGCCCAGATTCAGAATGTCCTAATTTAGATGGAACATGGAGACCAGTTCGGGATGAAAGAAGGGTTTAGTCTGAAAGACCAAATCCTATCTTCATAAACAATAAGAAATGGAGACCTATAAGACAGAGTCCCCAGCTCCAAATCTCTCCTAACTGTAGAGATAGTCAAAAGATAGTTAGCATTCCAAGTAAGGCAATTTAATACCATCAAATTCAAAAGTTTGAAAGGAGAATGCTGTGAAGTTCAAATCCCAAGGGGCTATTGGAAGTATGTAGAGGTTGTACGTGCAACATTCCCTGAAAGAAATTCTGAAAATGTGACATTTTCAATGCAAGAAAACCTAGAGGGCTGAAACCTGAATCTTTGGGAGCCAAGTCTAAACCTGCCATCCAGACACGCCTGCAAAAAATTAGGTAAACAGGGCAACTGAAAGGAAAGAGGTAGGAGAACCCCTCTTTTCACAATAGGAAATATAAGTTTTCCACACCCTGTAATAATTCTTAGCAGAGAGTAGTTTCTGGTCTCAACAACCCTGTCAGACAAGCCTTTAAACCTTGCAGCTGGCTTAACAGGTTCTGCCACAATGGACCCACTGCCATGCTGAGTGTACTGAGACCTTCTTAGTAAGTTTGGTGCAACTAGGATGATTCTGGCCCTCTCTGTGACTGGAATGACCACCCCTGAGGAGATTAAGGGCTGACTGACTTCCTGCAGAACAATATGCTACGAGAAGAGACCTGTGGTGAAAAATAGCCTGTTAGGAACTACAGGAGAGCTATGATGTACTATTCCGCTCACACAGGCATCTGATGAGGAAACAAACCTCCAGTACTGAAGAAAAGCAGACAGGCACCACCACACCAGTCCCTGGGTGGGCAGAATGCCTGTTATGCCGACTGTTTATTTGAGGGCTTGGGAGCTGGACTCTTCCAAAAACTGTTTAAGGATTGTACGTTACCTTCTGATCCATGCCATATGTATATGTAAAGGAGTTGACTATGGCTTAAGTATCCCCTCTGCTTAGGCCCTGTCTCCAGTGCATAGTATGTGCACTTTGTGCTGCACCCAATCATATCCTTTCATTGGCTTTCCCGGAGGCCATCCCTCAGAGGAAAAAAGTTGGACGGCTGTAGGAGGTATCACCACAGTACCTTCCTCACCCTGCTCCAGATGAGCGAATAAAAAGTAAATGAAAAATGCAGTCATAGACAGTAGTGTAGAAAAAAAACACACACTCCGGTAGGCACTTTAAAAAAATGGCTACCTCCCAACAGATGGGTATACATTTGTTGGCGTTACAAACTTTGTGTAGTTAAATACCAAGGTCCTTTAATTGGATAGTAGACAAAGTATGATTTGCAGGTAAGTGGTGGATATTCGATTACAATAAAGATTAGGAATAATCTTACCTGAATTACAATATTTTATAATTGAATGGCATTATCCAACAGCAATGCATCAATTAATAGGGAACACATACTTTTATAAAATACAGTAAGGTGTTGGACCAAGCTTAGATTAACACAGCTTAATTCAGTCAAAAACATGAAATAAATAGATCCTTTAAGATGCCTCCTGTGCAAGCTAGTAATGCGGGACCTCCGTTGAGAAAAGGTTATTCAAATGTGCCACAGAGTAACGTTACTTCCTCTCGCATAAAGAATAATAAAAATGAGCAAAGCATGCACTGCATGTCACCGCAATTACACAGGCTACACAATTTCAGTGCGGATACTGCCCTTGACAAAAAGTTTGTAAATATGCCTAATAAATGTTGATCAGACAAGTAAAAATGTTTTTATCAGTATATGAATATGCACATTCCTATATTATTGTTTTAGCTATAATAGAAAACATTGTCACTTGTAGGGTTACATCCACATACCGCTGAACAGGTCGTCTAGTATCTTGAGACTCTGAAGACGCAGACTGCTGCAGAGCAGAAAAACCTATTAAAAGTGCTGGTGGCTGGGGGGCGTGGCCTGAATGCCATCTTAACTAGATGTGCTTCCTCAGTGCTCTCCCTTCTGAGGTCGAAATCTCTTACTTATTTGGACCTTGTGGGACTCATCTATACTCTGACCCCTCTATGAGTGCATCTGGTACCAATTGATCCAAGTATCGCCGTGGTTTGGACCACCCCTGCAGCCTCACACGCCACCTTCCTTGGCTGCCACGTGGAAGGGACCCCTGTGACTTTGGCGGCTGGTGTTGGTGCCCCTTCCCCCCTGAGTTGCCAGCTCCTATTGAGAACTTACCTGGCTGTGTGGGCCCCTTTGTTGTGGCCCTGACTGCTGGAGTGGACCGCAGGTAGCCACTTCTGGTTTTCATCCGGCCACTTCTGGTTTGCTGCTGCAGGACCCGGACCCCTGAGAAGCACATATTGGGTGCTGCTGTTCTATTACCAGGCTTGAACCAAGCCCAGAGCAAGTCTCCCCAGCCTTTCAGAACAGAGACATAGGAGTCTGTGAGACAACAGCTAGACCTTCCCATATAGAAGTGAGAGAGGCGAGTACTCTGGGCATCTCTGTTTTCTGTCAAGCTTACACTGCCACCTAGTGTCAGCTTGAAAAATACATCTGTCAAACTGTAAAGACAGTAATCCCTGGATAAAACCAGTGGACTAGCTGCTGTTAACTTCAGTGTGACATTACTGTCTCTATCAAAAGCTGCTGAATCACGACTCACATCCTCTGTCCACAGCCATAACCTATCACTAAAAAAATATTTGATCAGTGTAAAACAAACAGCTCTTAAAAGTTTGCGCTATTCCTGTAATTCACACTACAGGGTTCCCCAGTGAAATGCCAACAATCGTCTCCTACTCCGGCTATTTCTCTGGTCATAATTTGCTCTGAATCGGACTCTCATGTGGAAAGGACTCATGTCAGCCTAATGTGACACCGGGCGAATCTTGCCTAACTAGAGCAACGCTTTAACCGCATGCCTATCTACAGTTCCCACTAATAAAGACTACATTCATACAGCTGTTGTGATGCATAAAACCTCTTCCCGCCAGATAAAGTAGCTTCTGCTGAAATTACTTAACACTTTCATCGTCAGGATAAACGTCTAACCTCAGCTCCCCCCCTTCACCCCCACGGGAAGCCCGTGACAAAGATTCAGATATGGAAGAAGTCCCAGCAACCAAACGAGATATATCAGACATTCATAACCTCCTACTGGACCTCAAAACCTCTCTCACAAATACATTTTAAAAAACAGTAGGGGAGTTGAAGAAAAATATAGCGTATCTTGACCAACGAACAACTGTTCTTGAGAGCCAAGCCTCACAAACTGAGGCTAACAGAGACCTTGAGTACCTCAGTAGAGAACTAGACTTTTTAAGACTATAATGAAGACCTCAAAAACTGAGAATGAAGACACAATCTCTGCATCTGTAAAGTACCAGAAACAGTGGAACCCACAGACATTGAACCATATCTACTACGTATCTTCATCCACTTGGTCACTGCTTTGTCAGACTCTCAGATAACAATTGAGCCAGCTCTCAGAGCTCTACGGCCTAAACCCATAGACTTGGACCCTCCTAGAGACATTATCCTGAAATTATTGCCATATAGGATTAAGGATCAAATCACTCTGGTCTCAAGGAACACCAACTTTTTCCACTTTGAAGGATCAAGAATAAAGATTTTCCAAGACTTATCTCCAATCACAGAAGCCAAAAGACGGGACCTTTGGCAAACTACGCTTGTTTTTCGGGACCATGGATATAAGTACAGTTGGGGTTTCCCTTTTCAGCTTGTGGTGGACAGCAACGGCCAACAACACTCCATTCGTACACTTGAAGATGGGAGGAATCTCATAAGAAGGTTGAACTTAAGCTCACTCTCTGACCCAGCTCACCAAGAAGAATCATCTGAAACCCCTCCTACTTGAAGCTGGTTGTATTTCCCATTATATACTTTATTTGATCTCATTTATGCTAGGTAATATACAAATGTACTCTACTATTTTTCATGCAAGGACACGGTCGGGACGCTAGATATTGAGTCTAGCCTCCCTCCTGTGCCCCCTAAGCCCTTAACTGTTGACATTATATATGTTTTTGTTATTAATTCATGCTCACTAGTTTGTTAGGTTTTCTCTATATATTAGTATATTGGTTGACTTTGAAGTAGCCAATGACTATTTGAACTAGCCAATGACTATTTGATCTCTCTCGATTTAGGTTCTTCACATATAACATTGGCTTGTTTCTGAACGAAAAGGGAAAATAGTTACACAAGGCTTTCTTGTGCATACTCTAAGACCTCAACCTGTACAATCTATTATACACTTGAATATATCCTAATGTTTAACATAATATTTATTGTTCTCTTTCATATCATTCTGGATTCACAATATTTACCTGAACTGTTATCTCTGTTTTTACAATGTTTTTTTTATATATTCTTGCACCTGTCATTGGGGTTATTCCCCCTCTTAAGTTCTTAGGCTCTAGTAGGCACTCGCCCTTTCACCTATGGTCTCTTCCTATGCCCCCACCAACTAGGGATTACCCGTTTTTTCCTTTGTAACTTAACTATAAGACCCTCAGGGTTGATACCAATGCTGACTGAACCCTTCTATCCGGGCTCTAACTGAGTGGCTGGTCCCCCGACCTTGCAGGTTCCCCTCCTCCACTCTCCTCCTTGACTTCACTACACCTTTACTCCATTTCTTACCCTACCACAACCCCTCCCCCTGCCATCCACGCATCTACCCTGAGCATGCTGTGTTGATTGTCTGTTTCACCAGACCATTCGTGTCTAGACATCTCCACACTTAGGCAGTGCTCGCTAGTATTGCCATTCGCTAGTATTGCCCTAGGGAAGAAAATGACAAATTAATCCCTGGCCTATCAGGAGTGGAGTGTCCGAGACCACAGTAATGAGCAGAGACACTCTAGTCAATCTCGTTGGCTGCCACCTTGTTTTACTCTTGCCAAGGGCGCGGGACTAGGAACTATTCTCGTAGGCAAAATTGGCCCCCATGACATCACAGTAGCAAACGTTTACGCGCCTAACACAGGTCACTCAGTTTTCTTCCAAACATTCTTTCACGCTCTCTCCATTAACCACTCTGGCAAGGTTATAGTGGGGGGTGATTTCAATACAATCCTCTCCCCCACGTTAGATCGATCAGGGGTACCCACACTGGGTGCCTGCGCTCCAGGCGCTAAATCACTTAACCGGCATGTGGCCGAGGCAGGTCTGTTTGACTCTTGATGAGTGTTGTATCCCTCGGCCAGAGACTACCTTTTTTACTCCCACCCCCATGATTCCTATTCTATGATCGACATGTTTCTTTTCTGTGCTAACCTCATTCTCTCTCTGATCTCTGCTTCTGTTATTGCCAACCACTGGTCAAACCACTCGGCCATTGAATTGCTTTTAGATCTAAATATATCCCCTACATGTAGATCCTCATGACGTATAAATGAAATATTGCTCAATATCCCACAGTTCAAAGAACTGGTCACAAACAAAATTAAAGATTAATTATTTTGAACTTAACTCTTCACCCGAACTTCAATATTCCACAATTTGGGAGGCACACAAAGCAGAAGTGAGAGGAGAAATCATTAATTATGCCTCACATCGGAAAAAAACAACAATTAGCGCAAATTGACTTCCTCTCATCCCAAATCCAGGGATTGAAACAGATTCACAAACACACTCTTTCCAGAAAGGTCTTTGGACAGTTTTCCCAGCTAAGGGGAGAATTACATAACTTACAGGCAGAAAAGACAGCAAGAGCCCTCAGTTGGTTAGAACAAAGGTTCTATGAGAAGAGTAACAGATCCGACACTCTGTTGGCTAACAAACTAAAATCCAAAAGGGCCATGCAATCCATCCCAGCAATCTGATATAAAGGTTCTATGGTCTAGGGGTTCTATGATTTATGACCCCAGAGGTATTAACCAAACATTCTGTGACTTTTACGACAAGTTATATAATCTGCCCCTCTCTGGGAATGCTCACTCACATGAAGCCGATACCAAGGCCTACCTAATTTCATGTAACCTTCCTCAACTCAGTCAGGCTGAGGATTTGGCATTATGTGATGACGTTTCGGAAGAGGAGGTAAAATTTGCCCTTAGCTCCCAAAAACCCTCCAAAGTTCCTGGCCCTGATAGTTATACAATGAGCTACTATAAAAACTTTACTTCCACCCTTCTCCCCAAGCTGGTACAGCTCTTCAACTGCATACTCAACGGCGAAACTTTCCACCTGGATACTACTTCCTCGAGAATTATTGTTTTCCCCAAACCTGACAAAGACCAAAAGTTGTGCTCTAATTACAGACCAATTTCACTTTCAAATACAGATTTCAAGATATATGCAAATAACCTTGCCAATAGACTCAATAGTATCCTGCCTGGTTTGATCGATCCTGACCAGGTGGGACTCATTCTAAATAGAAAAGCTTCTGACAATTCTTGCAGGTTTATCAATATTGTACACCGGATCAATACCCAAAAAACCCCATCAGTGCTTTTGGCACTGGATGGCGAGAAGGCATTTGATAAGGTCTCATGGCTCTTAAGGTTTTCAATCCTTGCAACTTTTGGTTTTAAGAGTAAGTTTCTTACAGCCATTAAAGCACTATACACTAAACCCACCTCCAGGGTTGTGACGACTGGCCAGGTCTCTAATCCTCTCTACCTTCACAATGGCAGGGATGCCCTCTATCACCATTGCTGTTTGCACACTGTATTGAACTGTTGGCAGCAGCAAATAGGATCTAAAGAATATAAAATAACACTCTTTGCGGATGATGCGCTTTTGACTCTGTCCAACCCCTTTGATATCTCTTTCCAACCTTCTCTCAGAACTAACTTCCTACGGACATATATATAAGATCAATGACACCAAGTCCAAGGCCATGGCGTTCTTTGATTCAACCAAAAACGCAGAGCATATCTGGAGGACTCATTCAAATTTCAATGGCGCCCCCAGATAATGCAATATCTAAGTGTGGTGATAACAAGACAGTACTCCTACCGGTATCGATTTAATTACTTGCCCTTGATTGACAGTATTGGTCAAAACCTAAACAAATTGCAGTCCCTATATATTTCTTGGACTGGGTGGATAAATGCAGTACAGATGAATATTCTACCATGGCTGCTTTATTTGTTTCAGACTCTACCAGTCCAGGATCCTCCCTCAGCTCTAGTGGCTCTACAGAGAGCATGTAGTAAATTTATATGGGAAGGCAAGAGGCCCAGAGTCAAACGTTTCACCCTGCAAACCCAGCTAACGAAGGAGGACTTGGTCTACCTCTGCTTTCTAATTATTTCTAAGCCACCCAGTTACACCAAGTGATTTCTTGGCATACTTATTCAGACTTAAAAAATGGGTGAATATTAGGAGCGCCATGACCCCGGAGGTCCCATTGCATTATCTTTCTTGGTTGTCTGGGAGTCACAGGCCTGCCTCAGTATATGAATGCCCCACGATCCGATTCACACTCCTGATATGAGATTTTGTGAATAAGCTCTTCAAATTGGCCCCATACCCCTCTCCACTAACCCCAATTTGGAAGCACCCCCAGTTCCCTTCAGGCAATGTAGAATCCATGATTGTACCTTGGAAGTCCAGAAAAATAGATTAGTTCCACCACATAATGGGTGTATTCTGCCCCACCCCATATTTGCGGAGATATTAGAAAAACATGCTATTCCAACATCTTTACACTTCTCATACCTACAAATTCGTAGTTTTATTTACTCACAAACAGATACTAAAAAACTCAGAAAATTAATGCCTTTTGAGCGCAACTGCATTTACTCAGTAGGTTGCAGAGGAAACATATCAATGTTATATTGATTAATTCTCAAATTAGACTTATCTCCCCTAGACCCACACGACGAGGCATGGGAGAGAGACCTAGGGCTAGTTTTGGATGACGAGGGATGGTCAGTAATTCGAAAACAAGTAGCTAAGGTATCTATTAACGCGAGTGTCAAAGAAACAGCTTATAAAGTATACTTAAGATGGTACATGGTCTCAACCAAGCTCCACCGCATTTTCCATAACTGGGGGACAAGGTACTCACCTGCACATTTGGTGGGAATGTCCCATTATTCAACCACTCTGGTATATTGCATTAATCCTTCTCCATCAGCTCACAGCAGTTCACTTTTCCAGGGACCCCGCAGTATTTTTGCTCAATAAACCTGTTCCCTCCATAAGCAAGTCAACAAACTGACTGGCTCTTCAAATTAGTCAAGCCTGCAAATTATTAGTAGTCCGAGCCTGGAACAATACTCTTCCCCCTGCCAAACCCGAATTAATAAACAGGTTATGGCACATTTCATCCCTGGAGGATATTACAGCCCTCCATAAGGACTCACTCCCTAAATTTTGCGAGACATGGACCCCATGGTACAGTCTACATGGCTCTCCTGTCCCGGGTAATAAGTAACTGAGAATGCATGACTCAACACCCCCCTCTCTTTCCCCCCTCCAACACTTCTTCCTTTCCCTCTCTTCCAAAACAGTTTTCCCCAACCTTCGTTTTTCACATTTCCAGCACAATATCATTGAAAAACCCACTTTGTTACGTTTCACTCATATTACAAATTATATGTGGAACTAATATTTCTGTAATTCTGCTTTTCTTTTTTTCTGTTTGCTGAATATGTTCTACAATGTTGTTTTCTCTTTGTACAAAGTGTAAAAATAAAGAGATTTAAAAATAAATTTATAACTAAAGACTCTGGTACTGGAGAATAAGAGCAAGAACACATTAAGTACTTGCTAATTTGTTCCTATTTTAAAAACACCATATAAAAAATACAACATACCCGACTTAGCAGGCTTTGCTCCAGTTCCTCCAATGCTACCTTTACCCCTCCAGGTGCCAGTAGTTGGTTAATTGAACCACAATTCATCAAACATCTATAAAATTGGGTCTTGCATGTGTAAGGACCCCACGAGGAGTAGTGCCTCACAGGCAACAAACTCCTAGTACTTAGGAACTTACCACAATTTGCGTGGATGACCGGGCACTGCCTCCGCCTCTGTCACAACATACATCTTAATACACTTCACTCATAATAAAAAAAAAATTTTTTTACATTAATGTCAAACATTAAAGACTCCACAGAGATAAGGCCGTGACTCAGGATTCGAACTCATGACTCCAGTGTTGGAAGTTGGATTGTCTAACCACTAAGACAACATGCAGATGGAAGAAATATGTGCATTATATAGACTTTGAATGACAAGCTCAGCAATACACCATTGACTGCATGTCAAGTGCTAGTGGCAAGCTAAAGTGTTAATAATTAAATGAACAATTGCACACACCTTTTTAATCATCGGCATGAAGGATCATGTTTGTTTTTTATTTAAAATAAGAATGTCTATGCAAATGCATCTCAGAATAAATCTCAATCAGAAATAAACACAAACATATTTTATCAGTATAAAATTAACCAAGAGATATCTGTAAACAGTGTTGCATAGACCCAGCATCAGATCTCGTCATCTAACACGACAGTGGCCCATACACCTGCACATTTTTGATATGTAATGTGCATTTTAATATGTGTGTTGTTTGTATTATAAATTTTAACCCAATTTTCTTTTTTTTTTGGGGGGAGGTGTTGTGAAAGTTTCAATCTAATACATATTAAGATCTTGTGTGTTTTGGCACTTCCCCATGTTCCCTCACTTTTTAAATTCTCTAAGATCCTAAAAATACAATTGTTGTTTGTTGATGAACGTAAAGGCATGTTTAATTTTTCTGCACATATACAAATGCATGCACCATACAGTTTTGACTGAAAAAAATGTATACCTTTGAAATCTGCAAATATTTTCTAATCGGGGTTTAAGGGCTGCCTCTGCCCCTGCTGTGATTATCAGATGTGAGTTTTTCTAGCTATAGTACTTCTAAAAATGAGGTTGAAGCTTGACTGTTAGAGCTTAGCTGAAAAAAAGACAAAACTAAAGGCTTTCATTGATAAACTACCATAGTCTGTGTTAATCATATATCTGACTCACTATTTGAATGTTCTTTTCTGTCTAGGTCCAGTACATCAAGTAAGTGTTGTGTCTAAAACAAATAAATTTGCAGACAAGCTCCAATCTAAAGATATAATGATGTAAATAGCATGCTCTCTGTACTTATAAAACAATGATGGAAAAGTTCAAAGTCCTATGCTCCTTTAAAAAAGAGCATGAGCTTGTAGACAAAGTTCCAAGAGTTTCAATGTCCCTCGTAGATCAGGCATAGAACATAAAAAGAAGAAAAGGCAAATAATAGTGCAGATTGTAAATATAGCAAGATGGTAGAGGAAAAACCCCAACTAATCCGTGAACTCATAAAACGATTGGAGCACCACGTGTGGTCAAGGGTTAATTCTTAACCCCTGAGGGGTGCACACTCACCAGACGATATAAATAATCAAGCATATACCACAGCCATTGATCGTCATCTGTTTTGAATAAATCTTCAAAACTGGAGTTCCACTCAATTGTTAAAGGATCCAGCGGAAAAAAATATAGAGCTCCATAGTGTAAAAACGTATATAACAGCTTTATTCACAAGATCATAAATAAAAACTACAAAGTGTCAGAAAGAACCTGAAGATGGAGAATGGATGTGCCCTTACCGTCCTTAGGATGAAAAAAGCGTGTCTGAGGTAGAGGAGAACAGCGAGCAGTCCCCGGGTGATTCTCACTCTCAGTCTTGACCTGGAACTCGAACTCTAAAGACCGGCATTGGAGCAGATCCACACTACAGGCGTTCAGCGTCTGACGTCACTTCTCCCAGCACCCAACGCGTTTCGGCTCATCTAGAGCCTTTGTCAAGGCATGTACCGTCTGGTGAGTGTGCACCCCTCAGGGGTTAAGAATTAACCCTTGACCACACGTAGTGCTCCAATTGTTTTATGAGTTCACGGATTAGTTGGGGTTTTTCCTCTACCATCTTGCTATATTTACAATCTGCACTATTATTTACCTTTTCTTCTCTTTATGTTCTATGCCTGATCTACGAGGGACATTGAAACTCTTGGAACTTTGTCTACAAGCTCATGCTCTTTTTTAAAGGAGCATAGGACTTTGAACTTTTCCATCATTGTTTTATAAGTACAGAGAGTATGCTATTTACATCATTATATCTCTACATTGGCGCTTGTCTGCAAATTTATTTGTTTTAGTTATTTATTCTATAGGACTTGGTGTTACCTAATTTGTTTGCTATAAGCTGCCTTTCGGTTTGCCACATTGGGTGCGCCTGTGACCTAGACATTGCTTGTCATTTTTTTTTTTTAAGTGTTGTGTCTATTTATTGATTTTAATGCACTGATTTGTCATTGTGTTCTAATGGAGATATCTTGCATTATCTTTTATTTTGTGGATAAGTGAGAAACAGACACCATTTTAGTAATTTCATGGAGGAGGAGGATCAGGACATGAAGGAGTTGCCTTTGTAAGTATATAAGTATCTATAGTTAACAATGTTATTCCTTTTAGGTTATTGGGGGACCTGCGTTACAGTTAAGGCATCATAAATTGTGGATTTTACAGCTGGAAAAGTACAGGTGTGTACAAAGTACACAGTCAAGTAATTTTTTATTTTAAAATGGTCTAATGTTGATCTTTTTCTATAATATTTTAACCAGATAAAGAAGACAGTCATTATGGTTTCCAGCATGACCTGCCTTGCAACACCTCTAACCATGGGATGAAACTAACATCCATGTGTTTGTATTCAATGTTTTTTTTTGTTTTTTAATAAAGGATTTTGTATTTACAGTTTATTTTTAATTTGTGTTTTATTTGTGTAACGCCCCCTAAGGGTGTGTTAGTAAAACCCTGCACCTCAGTGAATTCAGGTGGGGTCACCTAGAGGGTAAGCTAATAGTTTATGAAAAGTTACATAAACAGGTTACCATGGTGATAACCCAGCCCAGCCTGGAGACTGAGGGAGAAGAAGGAGGGGCTGTCAGCAAGGAGTAAAGGAGAGAGAGGAGACACAGGAGAGGAGAGATGGTAGTAAAACCCTGCACCTCAGTGAATTCAGGTGGGGTCACCAAAGGGTAAGCTAATAGTTTATGAAAAGTTACATAAACAGGTTACCATGGTGATAACCCAGCCCAGCCTGGAGACTGAGGGAGAAGAAGGAGGGGCTGTCAGCAAGGAGGAAAGGAGAGAGAGAGGAGACACAGGAGAGGAGAGATGGTAGCTGGGGACCTGGGAGTGTGGGGTGGAAGCTCCAGGATCCCCCAGCATTGCCTGGAAGTCTGAGCATGGTGACTGAGCCAGGGCAAGGAATGTGTGCCCTGGATGAGGGGGAGAACTCCATGTCACTATAGAGAACCCAAGAGAGAGGGGACACTTTGCATGGAAGAGACCCTGGAGTAGGGTTGCTACAAGAGGCATGGTAGCTGTATTGTAATAGCCTGAGGCTGAGAGAACACAGAGTGACGTGTCAGAGCCCACAGGAGACATCATTCCGCAGAGGAGGGGTGAGCTGCAGTTGAGAGGTACACAGAGTGTGTTAGAGCTGCATGGAGGAGAAGCTGCCTGCCTATTAGCATCCATGTAAGTGCCCCTGCAGAAAGGGTGATCTGCAGTGAGTATGGAGTGTAAGAGAGACCTATGATTTATGTTATATAACATCTGGATAACATTAAGAACTGTGCAGGAGGAGTAATGAGATATATTTGCAACCATATTCGTATTGCTCATTAAGAACTGTGCTGGAGAGAGTGAGGAGCTGTATATATATTTCTTTATTACTGCAACCATTATGATTATCGTGCTGGAGGAAGAGGAGTGTAAATAAAGAGTTCAGTTTATCATAGAGATGGTCTGGCGCCCAAATTATTGTGACTTTTACACTGCATTACAAAGTGACATCCCCTGTGTCCCACTAACTACAGAGAAACACCTGCATGTGCAGGGACCCCCTGATCATTTACACCCATGCCCATCAGCTAGCCAGGGCTTGAGAAGGAGGTGCACTGTGTACCCTTTGCACCATACAATACACACAGTGACAGGGGGTTACATTTGATTACTGAAATGTGTTTATAAATAAATATTAATATTTTAATTTCTCCATACTTATTCTCCTGTAACTCTCAGCTGCTTTGGACATTGTTGAACACCCTCTTCCCCTACACATCCTTCACTCCATTGTCCATCTAGACACAGTTGTTTCCTGGTTCACTTCCTACATCTTAAACTGCTCCGTGAGTGTATCCACCTCTGGCACATTCTCCCCTCCAATCCCACTATCTATTGTGGTTTCACTCTTTATTTTTATTTATTTATTTATTTTTTCTTTTCGAAATGTACTTTAATATTGTACAACTCTTCTCTTAGGGTACTAATTTGCTCATTTGGCCTTCAATACCACCTCTATGAAGAGGACACCCAATGTACATTGCTTTCCCTGACCTATTTCTTTCAGTACTATCTCTTGAAAACCACTGTCTTTCTGCATTAGCCCCATGGATGTCACAATGCTACCTAAAGCTTAACATGTTCTATACAGAGCTCATTATGGTCCCTCCTGCCAGAGTCACCAACTGGCCTCCAATCTCCATTACTGTCAATCAGGGCTGCCAAGAGGAATTCAGGGCCCCGGTACAACAAATTTATGGGCCCCCCCCCCATTATAGTTGAGTAAGCAAAACAATTTTTCAGGGGTGTGGTCACAGAATTGGGGGCTGGGCAATATTCCATTGGGGCGTAGCTAGCACAACAAAATCACTAGGTCCTGAATTCCCCGAAGCGTGACATTTGTCCAAGCACTCCTGACTTTCAGGATATCTAGCACCCTTATGTAGTATAGGAAGAATGCAGTGTGTACAGAAAGAGTTCAGTCTTGGCCTGCGCCCATGGGCTCACCAAACACTCACCAAACATTGGCATTGTCCCTACTAGAATCACAACATTTCACACACTATGCTGCTCTGTCCTACCTGTTCTTCTCACTTTTACCACATGTGGCTGCTGGTTTCTTCAGTTGCGGCTTGTCTGGAACCTGGAATGTTGGAGGACCTATTTGGAAAAATAAAGGGCTACATTTAGAAAATTACAGCCAGCCCCACCATTAAATCAATAGCATCCATGATTAATAATTAGGCCTTCCTCCAGCCCCAACATTAAAATAGTATTCCCACTACCCCGCAAACAAAATAGCAGCCATTAATTAGCCACCATCTACCTCACACACACTACATTGCCAAAAGCTCCGTGCCATCACACACACATTACTGTGCCCCTTTATCATCACCATGCTATGCCCCCTTATGATCACACTGCCCCCTCCATGCTGCCTTTGTCCCTTTCTTTATCTCCCTGTGCCATGCTGCCTTTGCCCCTTTCTTCATCCCCCTGTGCCTCGCTGTCTTTGTCCCTCTTTTCTTCATCCCCCTGTGCTATGCTATTTGTCCCTCTTTTCTATAACCCCCTGTGCCATGCTGCTTTTCCCTCTTTTCTTTAACCCCCTGTGCCATGCTGCTTGTCCCTCTTTTCTTTAACCCATTGTGCCATGCTGCTTGTCCCTCTTTTCTTTAACCCCCTGTGCCATGCTGCTTGTCCCTCCTTTCTGTAACCCCCTGTGCCATGCTGCTTGTCCCTCCTTACTTTAACCCCTCTGTGCCCCCCGTTTTTTAACTCCTCTATGCCCCCCTCGTTTTTAACCCCTCCGTGCCCCCCCCCCCCGTTTTTTAATCCCTGTGCCCCCCCCCCCCGTTTTTTTACCCCTCTGTGCCCCCCTCATTTTTTAACCCCTCTGTGCCCCCCCCCCCCCCCCGTTTTCCTTCCTTCACTTACCTTTACTTCTCTCTTTTTTCTTGGTCCTCTCTGCTGCTCTGTGCTCCATTGCTCCAGACTGACTGAATGCTGGGCGTGACATGATGACGTCACACCTGGCATTCAGTCAGTCTGGAGCAATGGAGCACAGAGGAGCAGAGAGGAGGGACGACCGAGCCCACCCCCCCTGCCGCAAAGAAAAAAAAAAGAAAAGAAAAAAATTAGTACCCGCCCCCCCTCTTGGCAGCCCTGCTGTCAATAACACCACTATACCCTCTGTGTTGCATACAATTTAATTCCTCAGTAAGTTTGTTATTAGGATAGGAGGACCAGATTCCTTAAGCAAATTATGGCCCAATAAATGTGTCACTTTGAACCTTAGCAAAACCATATCACAAAGTAATGCTTTAATTTTATAAATGAGTAAGTTAATGTCTGCTTTTTCTGGTATTGGCACCAAAATTTTACACTTTATTTCTACACTTACATTTACAACTCAGGTAGGACAAGAACTACCACACTTATAAATCTAGTGCCTGTTATCAGGTGCCTGTAATTGTGAATAGCGGAATACATTTTCCATCGATTACCACCCCCCCTTTGCTAGGATATGACAGGCAGACATTTTACACGCAGGTATGAAAGAGATCCACGATTGACGTGAGCTCGCCCACACGTGCTCTGAGAACCAATCATAGAGCAGATTATTGGAAAGTAAATAATTTTGAAAATGAGCACATACGTAAGGCGTGAGCTGCGGGTGTTGGCTGAGGCCATGGACAGTATGCCCGCAGGGAGATACATCTCAAACGAGATAAAGCTGCGGGTGTACCAGAGGGTGCGCAGGTAAATCTGGTGGCGGTTTCACAGTTGTCGATCCGTCGTCCAGCTCCAGCGATGCTGGAGCTGTTTGCAGAGTCGCCATCTCCAGCTTTTGCCGGAGCTAAGGCAGGAAGTCGTTAGACGTGAGTTCTTTATTAATCGGATAAAATACAAATACACTTGCTTTATTTTTACAAATAGTTTTAAACTTTTTCACAGCAGTACACAGAAGAGCAGGAGCATCAAGCAGCTGCTGGCACCAGTCATGATGATACTACGTCATCTGGTAAAGCCTATGTAAAAGTACGTAGTGTATTTAAGTCAGTCAAACAAAAATGTAAAAAACACCTTTTACCTTGGTCAAGAAAAAAAAGAGCTGGAATACAGACAAAGTTATCTGCAATAAAAAATAAAATTGCCAACATGCCATTCTACACACGCAGTGGCAACGAAAGAATGAAGCCTTCGCATTTCTCCATGAGTGCGAGATCTGAAACTATTACTGAGCCATCTTCTTGTAAGGTTAGTCGTGACCAAGCATTCGGACTCCAAAAGTGGTGTCCAAATACTTTTACATGTAAAAGCCAAGCTGGAGGAAAACAGTAAGGCATTAACGGAAAATATATGTTCAGATTCAGAAATGACACCAATCCCTGAAGAGAGTCCATCCACGAGTGCTATGTATAATCGTAACCATTCTGATAATGTACCCATAAATAAGGCCCCTTTCAGCATTTCTGCAGATGTGTGCCTGAACAGCCCGACTGTAGCCGGTGATACACCAATTGAGGATGCCACTTTGGAATTGCAACAGGATGAGGGGGATATTTGTGTAGCCGATGAGGGCGCTAATGAGGATGTTGATGAGGATGATGTTGTTTGTGTAAGTCCTGCACCGGTGGAAGCAGTTCTGGCACGTGATAAGAAGAAGGCCATTGTCATGCTTGGACATAAGACCAAAAAAGCCACTTCTTATGTGTGGAATTATTTTTACCCTAATCCTGCCAGCAGTTATCTAGCCATTTGTAGTGTATGTAAAGCCACAGTCAGTCGAGGGAAAGACCTTAACCATCTAGGAACCTCATCCATATTAAGCCATTTGACGTGAGTTCATGGCAAGGTGTTGGTAAAATGAGAAAGTGATTTACACTCAGTCGAAAGTGACTGGGTTTTTTTTAATCTCCCTAATATTCTGGAGAATGTATGGATGACCATTTGATAATGTTATTTATGACTATTACTGTCAACCAACTCCTCGCAAAGGTAATTCTGATTTAACCAGGATCAATATTCATATAATAACTTATGCTCATATCTTAAAGAAAACTGTGCACAAAATATAGTTTAATTTAAAACTTGGTGTATTATTAACATTATAATTGTAAAACTTATGTATATATTATAAACAGTCAACAGTGTATTTATACAAACTCAACAGATTTTGTTTAATACAATACATTGCAGTCAATTGCTTGTTGTATAAATATACAATATACATATATATATATATATATATATATATATATATATATATATATATATATATATATATATATATATATATAAATAAGTCCTTGTGTCTGTGTTTTGACTAACTATTACCTAAAGGTGTGAGCAACTACCAGTTCTTTATTTGTCTGAGAGGCATGTTGGTGTCAGTAGCTGAGGGGGAGTACTGACATTGGATTGCTATTTGGAGGTCTCTGGGGTACCTCTTTGGTAAGTTAGCTCTCAATTTAAAAACACATATGTATGGCCCAAATATATGGGACTCTCATTGTTTAGAGTAGGACCACCCTATTAGCAAAATCACCTTGGAGTGGTGGATGGCTTCAACATACATTTGCAAATGTGTGCAACTGAGACTTTTGAATTTTTATCTACAGTAGAAATAGCAGATCTGTTGCTGGCTATAGCAGTGTGCTGGGGGAATTTGTCTGTGTTTTTTCCTTTTAGGATAACCCCACCCTTTCATGCACCTGTTATAGCCTATAAATTGATTTGAGCAACTACCAGTTCTTTATTTGTCTGAGAGGCATGTTGGTGTCAGTAGCTGAGAACTACCAGTTCTTTACATGTTAATTTTGACCAACTGCTCAACAGACTTACACTTACTTCTGTTTCTGGTGGGGGGAGGAGAGTTTTGTTCAGACCAACTTCTAATTCAATTGTGGCTGATTCTGTTCTTATGATATAAAATTCAATATAAACTAATAGATTATTTATATACTTTTCATCACTTACACATAGCACTCGTGGATAGACAGGGATTTGTGTCATTTCTGAATCTGAACATATAGTTTCTTCTGCCTTACTGTTTTTTTCCATCTCTGCTTTTTACACTTAAAAGTATTTTGGCACCACTTTTCGAGTCTGAATGACAAGGTCTTGCATGGTCATGACTGACCCACAAGAAGATGCCTCACTGACAGTTGCAGAACTAGCACTCATACAGAAAGGCGAAGGCCTGATTCTTTCCTTGCCACTGTGTGTAGAATGGCATGTTGGCAATTGTATGTTTTTCTGTAGTTAACTTTGCCTTGATTACAGTTGTTTATTTCTTTACCAAGGTAAAAGGAGTTTTTTTATATTTTTGTTTCCCTGACTTAAAAACACTATGCACTTTATTTAACATAGGCTTTAGCAGATGACGTAGAGGGATTACTATCATCATGACTTGTGCCAGCAGCTGCATGGTGCTCCTGGTCTTCTGTGGACTGATGCAAATCCATATCTATGGCACAGAGCACTGTGACTGGAGACTTTTAAGAACTCTGCCAGCCCTATTATTTCTGTTTCAGCACTGACAAAGAGCAATGGCACGTACACTGTAGATTGGCAAGAACACTGCCACCTCTCCTGTTTCTGTGTGAGCTATGGCACATTACAATGTCACTGGAGACTTTTAAGAAAACTGCCAGCCCTATTATTTCTGTTTCAGCACTGACAAAGAGCAATGGCACGTACACTGTAGATTGGCAAGAACACTGCCACCTCTCCTGTTTCTGTGTGAGCTATGGCACAGTGCAATGTCACTGGAGACTTTTAGGAACACTGTCACTACTCCTCTTTATCTTTTATTAATGACGCTGCCTAACTGCACTGGAGATTGCCAAGAACCCTGCTACCCCTTCTGTGTCTCTATGTGAATTTGGCGCCGGATCTTCATGGAGGGTGGTATTTATAGAATACAAAACTTGTGAGATCCGATGACGCAACAATGACGCTTTGCCTCGTTTTCAGTTTTCGAGGTCACGTGCAAGTACCAAGCCGGCTCGGTATTCGGATCTCTGATGTTCGGGTGGGCTCGGTTTTCAGGAAACCAACCCCAAAGATCTCTTGTTAATAATGCTTCTCAGTCCGTTAGAGAAATTTAGAGATTTATGGCCAGTCTTTCAATTTAAATACTCCTTCTAGATGAATACTAGTCCATTTCTTCTTATATATATTAAGTGTAATGATGAGGTAAGTTATCAGATCGGCATCAGTTCCCTTATCACATTATCGTTACTGACTCATTAATGATAATCTCCGATGTAGTAACAGCTGCAAATGTAATTTTACTTACCTGTTTCCCAAACGATTGTCAGCACTTTATACTAGGGATGTGCACCGGCGACTTTGGGTGTCTCGTGTTTTGTGTTTTGGATTCGGATTTTCGCGATGTTTTGGGTTCGGATTTATTTCGCAAAACACCTGCCGAAAGGTTTTGGTTCAGATTTAAGGTTTTGGATTCGGATTTTTTTTTAAAAAAAGCATAAAAAGTTAAAAAATCAAGTTTTTGGGCTTATTTTCACTCCTACGCTATTATTAACCTCACTAACATTCAATAACAAGCATTTCCACTAATTTACAGTGTATTCTGAACACCTCACAATATAGTTATTAGTTTAAAACGTTGCAACGAGGTATCTTTCTGGACTGTGTAGTGGAGTGGTCCCCACAATATAATAAGAAAACCATCAACTGGTCTTAATCGCACCAAAAAATGTACCTGGACTGCGTAGAGGAGTGGGTCACCACAATATAATTTAAAAACCCTGAACTTGTATGAATCGCACCAATAAATGTATCTGGACTGTGTAGAGGAGTGGGTCACCACAATATAATAAGAAAACCATCAACTGGTCTTAATCGCACCAAAAAATGTACCTGGACTGCGTAGAGGAGTGGGTCACCACAATATAATTTAAAAACCCTGAACTTGTATGATTCGCACCAAAAAATGTACCTGGACTGCGTAGAGGAGTGGGTCACCACAATATAATTTAAAAACCCTGAACTTGTATGATTCGCACCAATAAATGTATCTGGACTGCGTAGAGGAGTGGGTCACCACAATATAATTTAAAAACCCTGAACTTGTATGATTCGCACCAATAAATGTATCTGGACTGCGTAGAGGAGTGGGTCACCACAATATAATAAGAAAACCATCAACTGGTCTTAATCGCACCAAAAAATGTACCTGGACTGCGTAGAGGAGTGGGTCACCACAATATAATTTAAAAACCCTGAACTTGTATGATTCGCACCAATAAATGTATCTGGACTGCGTAGAGGAGTGGGTCACCACAATATAATAAGAAAACCATCAACTGGTCTTAATCGCACCAATAAATGTATCTGGACTGCGTAGAGGAGTGGTCACCACAATATAATTAATAAAAAACCCTCCACGGGTCTGAATTTCCCAAAAAAAAATTCTGGACTGTGTAGTGGGGTGGCCCCGATACTAAATTTGATACCTGGCCCACAATACCTCCTCCAAGTTCCAAGTGTAGTGTTTATAACATATTAACACTACATTAATTCTAGCATGTCAAACCCTCTTGTTTTAAATAATGACAGGGCATTTAACTTTTGATTAAATTTTTGGAATTTGTTGACATTTTCTTTTACTTTTTGAACATGGCAAATGACTGTTGAATGGTGACATAATGCCAAAAAAATAGTTGCAAGATGGAATTGTCCTTGGGCCCTCCCACCCACCCTTATGTTGTTGAAATAGGACATGCACACTTTAACAAACCAATCATTTCAGCGACAGGGCCTATCAAACAACTGTGGCTGAAATGATTGGTTTGTTTGGGCCCCCACACCAAAATAACAATTCATCTCTCCCTGTACAAACTAAACAGGCTCTACTGAGGAAAGATGTCGTCCTCATCCTCAACCTCTGATTCCTCTCCCCCTACAGTGTGTACTTCCTCCTCCTCACACATTATCAATTCGTCCCCGCTGGACTCCACAACCACAGGTCCCTCTGTACTATCTGGAGGGCAGTGCTGTACTTCATTGAGGAATTGATTATTCATTTTTATAAACATCATTTTTTCAACGTTGTGAGGAAGCAACCTCCTTCGCCGCTCACTGACCAGGTTCCCCGCTGCACTAAAAATTCTTTCCGAGTACACACTGGAGGGGGGACAACTCAGGTAAAATAGAGCCAGTTTGTACAGGGGCTTCCAAACTGCCTTTTTTTCCTGCCAGTAACAATATGGACTGTCTGACATATCTATTTGGATGGTGTCAGCAAAATAATCCTCCACCATTTTTTCAATTGTGACAGCATCCAATGCAGCGGCAGTAGACATGTCTGCAATGGTTGGCAGGTTCTGCAGTTCGGACCAGATGTTATCAGCATCCCCGCCAGCGGCTCTTTTAGGAAAACTGAGCTTTTTCCTCGCAGCCATAGATGTGGAAGAAAATGAGGGTGGAGCTGTTAGCATGTCACGGTCCTCTTCAGAGGACAATCTCTTGAACAGAAGGTCTTTGCACCGCTGTAGACTTGTGCCTGCCGGAAACAGAGACACAACATACGCTTTAAACCGAGGATCGAGCACGGTGGCCAGAATGTATTCCTCTGACTTTAAAAGAGTGACCACCCTCGGATCCTGGCAAAGCGTACGAAGGGATTCATCCACAAGAGCTACATGCTTTGTTGGATTTCAATGCTTTACCAGCTCCTCCCTCACTTTCTCCAGCTGCTTCTGCAACAGCCTGATCAGGGGAATGACCTGACTCAAGCTGGCAGTGTCGGAACTGACTTCTCATGTGGCAAGTTCAAACGGCTGGAGAACCTTGCACAACATGGAAATCAGTCTCCACTGCGCTTGACTCAGGCGCATCCCCACTCCTTTGCCTATGTCGTAGGTGGCTGTGTAGGCCTGAATGGCCTTTTGCTGCTCCTCCATCCTCTGCAGCATATAGAGGGTGGAGTTCCAGCGCGTCACAACCTCTTGTTTGAGGTGATGGCAGGTCAGGTTCATGCTTTTTTGATGTGCCTCTAGTCTGCGGTAGGCACTGGCTGAATGCCGAAAGTGTCCAGCAATTTTGCGCGCCACCTTCAAGCATCTCCTGCACACCCCTGTCACTCTTGAGGTAATGCTGCACCACCAAATTAATGGTGTGTGCAAAACATGGGACGTGCTGGAAATTGCCCATATTTAATGCCCGCACAATGTTACTGGCATTGTCTGACACCACAAATCCCCATGAGTCTAAGTGGGGTAAGCCACTGGGAGATAATTTCACTCAGTTTCTCTAATATGTTGTCAGCGTTGTACCTCTTATTAAAGCCTGTAATACACAATGTTGCCTGCCTTTGCACGAGCAGCCATTTTGTAGATGCTGCTACTGATGCAGCTGTTGCTGTTGCTGCGGAAGGCGATGCATCTACCCAGTGGGCTGTCACAGTCATATAGTCCTTCGTTTGCCCAGAACCACTTGTCCACATGTCCGTGGTTAAGTGGACAGTGGGTACAACCGCATTTTTCAGAGCACTGAGGACACTTGATCGTACTTCTCTTTACATTTTTGGTATTGCCTGCCTAGTGAAGTGGAATCTCGATGGGATTTGGTACCGGGGACACAATACCTCCATCAACCCTCTAAATCCCACTCCACTGATGGCGAACACCGGGCGCACGTCTAACACCAACATTGCAGTTACAGCCACAGTTATACGCTTTGCAATAGGGTGACTACTATCGTATTTCGTGGTCATGGCAAACGACTGTTGGACGGTCAATTGTTTTGTGAAAGACTTAGCGGTCTTACGACTTCCCCTCTGGGAAGATGACCGACTAACAGCAGCAACAGCAGCAGTGGCAGTAGTAGGCGTACCGCTGCAGGATTCCTCGGATGAATCCCGTATTGGAGAGGACTCAGTCTGGCTGCTGACTTGGGCTGCAGGACTCAATCTGATGGAGATCATGGAGGAAGTTGACGAGGAGGGTGTTGCTGGTGTGTATCCAACTGGACCACGGGATTTAGGTGTCCCTGTACCGATGACGGTCCTAGCCCCAGTTCCTGAACTAACCACTGAACTATGAAGGTTATTCAGGTGACGTATAAGGGAGGATGTCCCTAGGTGGGCAAGATCCTTACCCCTGTTTATTTGAGCTTTACATAAGCTACAAATGGCCATACATTGGTTGTCCAGATTTGGATAAAAATAACTCCAGACCGAAGAGGTGCATTTTTTGGTCTTCTGACCAGGCATGACGATGGGCTTTTTCATCCCATGGACATCAGCTGTTTCCCCCCCTGGTGCCTCATTTACAATAACCACATCACCATCCTCATCATCAAGTTCCTCCACAGCGCCAGCTACATCATCAATAGCCTCCTCCCGAGCCACCTCTTCCCGTACAGTGATGGGAAGGTCAGGCTTGACAACCACCAACACCCTTGGACTTGCCTTGGGGATTTGTGATAATTTCTCTTTAGAAGGCAGAATTGTTTGCTGTTTTGTTGCTGACAGCATAACTCTCTTCAATTTTTTGTAGGGGGGGAGGAGGAGGAGGGCTAAGATCCTTGGGTGAAAATGGACCACTAGTCATGAACACGGGCCAGGGCCTAAGCCGTTCCTTGCCACTATGTGTCGTAAATGGCATATTGCAAACTTTACGTTTCTCCTCAGATGATTTTAAGTTTCTCTTTTTGCTTTTTTTTGAGAACTTGGGCTTTTTGGATTTTACATGCCCTGTACTAGGAGATTGGGCATCGGGCTTGGAAGACGACATTGATGGCATTTCATCGTCTATGTCATGACTAGTGGCAGCAGCTTCAGCATTAGGAGGAAGTGGGTCTGGATCTTTCCCTACTTTATCCTCCAAATTTTTGGTCTCCATTATATGTAGCACAAGATACTGCAGAATGTGTGAACCTGGTAATATTGCAGACAGTACCAATGGACTTATACTGCAGGATTGATTTTGCAAATTTTGTTGTAATTAATTTTTTTTTTTATTATTTTTTTGTATTTTTTTTTATAACTTTTTTAAAAAAATTTAAAGACTTGGGAATAATGGGGAAATAACTATGCCCTTAGAAGCACAGAGCACAGGACACAGGACCACTGGACTGAACAGGACACAGCACAGGACCCAGCAGCACCACTGAACTCAAAATTGACAGAGCACAGCACACAGCACCACTGGACTTTTACTGTTGAATGTGTGAACTTGGTAATATTGCAGTACCAATGGGCTTATACTGCAGGATTGGTTTTGGAAATTTTGTTGTAATTAATTTTTTTTTTAATTATTTTTTTGTATTATTTTTTATAACTTTTTTTTCATTTTTTAAACACTTGGGAATAATGGGGAAATAACTATGCCCTTAGAAGCACAGGACACAGGACCCCTGGACCACTGGACTGAACAGGACACAGCACAGGACCCATCAGCACCACTGAACTCAAAATTGACAGAGCACAGCACACAGCACCACTGGACTTTTACTGTTGAATGTGTGAACTTGGTAATATTGCAGTACCAATGGGCTTATACTGCAGGATTGGTTTTGCAAATTTTGTTGTTATAAATTTTTTTTTTAAATTATTTTTTTGTATTTTTTTTTATAACTTTTTTTTAATTTTTTAAACACTTGGGAATAATGGGGAAATAACTATGCCCTTAGAAGCACAGGACACAGGACCACTGGACCACTGGACTGAACAGGACACAGCACAGGACCCAGCAGCACCACTGAACACAAAATTGACAGAGCACAGCACACAGCACCACTGGACTTTTACTGTTGAATGTGTGAACTTGGTAAAATTGCAGTACCAATGGGCTTATACTGCAGGATTGGTTTTGCAAATTTTGTTGTTATTAATTTTTTTTAAAATATTTTTTTTTGTTTTTTTTTTTATAACTTTTTTTTATTTTTTAAAA
The DNA here is from genome assembly GCF_038048845.1 of Mixophyes fleayi. Lineage (NCBI taxonomy): Eukaryota > Metazoa > Chordata > Amphibia > Anura > Limnodynastidae > Mixophyes > Mixophyes fleayi. The sequence goes on from NC_134404.1 coordinate 117,501,648, forward strand.
CACTTGGGAATAATGGGAAAATAACTATGCCCTTAGAAGCACAGAGCACAGGACACAGCACCACTGGACTGAACAGGACACAGCACAGGACCCAGCAGCACCACTGAACTCAAAATAGACAAAGCACAGCACACAGCACCACTGGACTGATACTGCAGAACACAGCACAGCACAGCACAGAACTAAACAGCACAGCACGAGATCTACCAGGACAGAGGACCACCTAACACACCCTCCCTCTACCCTGATCAATGCCCGAGTGAAGATGGCGGCGACTAGCGGGGAATTTATAGGATCCGAGTAACGCGAGATCCGACAGCGGGATTATGACTCAGAGCCTCGGTTTCAAGTTTTCATTTGGCGCCAATACCCGGATCTGTCTCGGATCCGACTCGGATCGGAAAGGTTCGGGCGGGCTCGGATTTACAAAATCCGAGTGCGCTTATCTCTACTTTATACACTTTTTGGCGTGGTTGTGGTTGCAGTGTTTCAGTTTCTTCTGCTGTTATGTTAGAAGCAGGATTGTGGTTTATGATATGCCAGTTGACAGATACTACACTCTGCTATGTGTACACTTTCCTCCAGGTATTGTTCATATCAATCAGCATCCCATCTTTTTACCAGCTCTCCTCTCTACCTCTGATTGTATATCAGTCACTCTTATCTTATATCTCTTTCCTTTACTTCTGATCTCTGGACACCCACGTCTTGTCAAAAGGATAAACCCTTACTCCCACAACAATGCTTTCCCAGTCATTTTAGTGCCATTACAATTAAGGGCAGTTACCAAGGTAAATTAGTTCCTGCACAAATAATGTCCCTATTTTTACATGGAAGTACTAGGGGTTATATGTAGAAATAGAGCAATGCGATCAGATACACAAGAGAGAATGTCTTATTAATAAAACGCAAAAAGTCACATTTATCATATTAAAATAAATAAATGCAACAATTCCATATCCATTGTTTACACCTTTTTCCCTGAAAATACATTTTCATTGTAATGAACACATTATGGATGCTGAAGCCTTATTATGTCAAAACAACTTTTGGTGCCTAGTAGTGTGATTAGGTTTTCAAATGCTAAATTGTTTTTCATTTTTATATTATAAGATTTTTTTTTGTTTTAAAATGTGACTTGACTAAAACAAGTGAAATTGCTGATGAAACTGGTCAAAAATTGTGTCTCTTTGGCAACATATGTTAATACAAATAGCCATGATTTAGATGTCTATGCAGGAGGAAGAGTTATATGAAGTAAACTTATGTATGTCGATATTCAATTAATTATTGTGCTTTCTATTTTTGCACAAAAGGAGGGAATGAAACAGCTAATTATATACATGTTCACATGTGCATTCATTATTGTAGAATTAAAAGTTAGGATGTCTTTTTTTAAAACTAAATGATTTGACTATTAACAAGTTTGATAAAATATCACCTGGATGGACCTTGAGTCAAACTTGTGTTGAATGTTCCAGACAAATGTTTACAGAATGAGATGTTCTTGTTTACTTTCTAATACATGACAAGTGTATGATGTGCTGTGCATATGTGTAATACAAATGCTTTATAAGAATATAAACTACTGTTTATTGTTACTTAGAGGAAGCCATCTTAAAGATATAACGACTGTGTTTGATGGCTCCAAAATAAATATATTTATTTTGTTATATTTTGTAATATTTTTATATTGTGCTTTTCATAGTAAAAGGATCAATGTAATCACTTACAAAATTGACTATTTGTGTTTTTCCACTATAATCCATTCAAAATTTTAATGTTAACCATCGTTCCTGCATCAGTCTTTATGGAAATGACAATTAACAAATGTGAATAGATTGCCACTATTTAATTTCATGAATTGATCTAATATAGCCTAGGTGCTCACTACTATCAGCTAGAAGTTAATTTGCTAGCAGCCTATGAGAAGTGATTAGAGAATGCTCCTGATAGTCATCATCCTCGTTGTGTATCTTTTCACCAACCCTCTTATCTGTTTGTGTCCACGTCAATTAGAGTTGCAGTTATGTGATTGTGACCTCACTGTGTATTTGGCCTATACTCACCTCTTCCCTTAACGCCGTTCTTTACAGCGCAAATCCAGAATGTTAATGAAAAGTTATTACTGGGATAAATGTAAGGTGTCACCAGGTGCAATTAATTTTTACTCTACAGCCTCACCTGAGGTTGGGCTACATATGAGAAACTATGATTTAAAGTTGAATCTTATTTTCAAGAAGTCTTTGCATTAGGGTTGGTTACCCAATATTCATGTCCAGGGGAGGGCTGACAAATTTTAGTCTTGACTCAGCAGCGTATTAGGAACATTTTATAAGAAAAAACTGCAGGTGGCCCAGTGACCCAGGCAAGCTAGCCCACTGTTGGACCAACGTGGGGGGCAGATGCCCCGATGCCCCCCAACCCATCATGCCCCTGTACATGTCTTTTTCTAACACTTTATTTTTTTAAACTGTGCAACACCAATTTATATAGCTTGTTTTCTTCAACTGATAATAAAGGGATTAGGTACCTAACATATTGTGGTTTAGTGTAAAATATGTATAGTTTATACAGAAAAATAAGTAGGGTTTGGACTTTAATTCATGAATGAATCAATTAGTATTATACCCCAAACAGTGTTCCTTTTTGCTATTCTGATAATCATTTATTGCTATACACTACAAATAATATATCAATTGTGTTATGAGTCGTGGCTTCCCGACGGGCCGCCGCGGCTCACTTCCTGCTGCCTCGGGCATCTCGGCCGTCTCCATGACGACCGGGACGTCACTTCCGCCCTCCACGTCCCGGTTGCCTGAGCAACAACTGGGACACTCTGTCTTCCCGCCGCAGCGCCCGGCCAGCTGTCTTACAGCCAGGCGCATGCGCACAGGGGCATTTAATCACCATTTTGCATCTGGGAGGGGGATCGCTGGCACTCTGGTCCTATTGGCTCTATTCACTATATAAGGCAGTGAGAACAGAGCTTCACTGCCAGTTATAGCTCTCAGTGTAGCTAGGCTCCCTGTTCCTGTTCCCTGCTCCTCTGCTGTTTGCTAGACCTGATTTCCCGTGTATGACCCCTGGTTTGTTTCTGGACCCCGTTGGATTGCCTGTGACCTCTGACCTTGGTTTGTTCTCTGGATACGTTGCCTGCTGCCGGCCCCTGACTCTTGCCTGGACTTCACGCTGCTGTCTGCTGTTCCCCTGTGACCTCGGCCTGACTATTGTACTCCATTTCTGCCTCCTATCTGGCCCTCACCAGTGCTGTGGTGACATCATAAACTTGTACTACTTTGAGTTCAAGTCCTGGGGGCATCTAAGTACCTTTGAGCGTGTCCAGCTCTACAGGAAAGGCGGCTACTATAGGTGAAGGCCTCTTCAGTCTGTTCTACAAGTTTATGGTACTCCCTGTCAGCCTTAACAAATTGTCAAAGTTTTAACCTTTATTTAAAACTTTAAATGGTTCCAATGAGATTTAAAATTGGCTTAATGCACATGAATAGTTTATTTTGATGTTGTGATTAGTTATTGAACTTCTATTTCAACACTAGAAGACCTTCACATCTTAAATTAGGTCTTCATCATTGAACAATCTCGGCTGGTTTTGACCGGGCAACAGAGCAGTTTCTGGCGGAGCTAGATCATCAAGAAGTAAGTCAAAATCACTAATAACAAAAGGTTTCTCTGTAATAATCTGTAGGACAGGCTTTACCGGCTGCCATAGCTTTCCGGGACATTTTAGGACATTTGCAGGTGCTGGCAGATCTATTAAAACCATTTCATGAATATCTGGGAAAGTTTCCTGATGCTCTGGTACTGCAGGTATCAATGGGGTGGAGGGTGAAAGGTTGGGTAGGAATGGTATAGGGATTTGTGTCACTGGTTGCCCTGGAGTTTTATCTGGTTGTTTGACTGTTGTTACCAGCACCTTGACATTTGTTTCTGGCACTTTGGGAATTTGATATTGTGGATGTCTGGGTGGAACTTCCGGTTTCTTTCTATTTTTTTCTGTAGACTCTTCAGAAGAATGATCATTTTTATTGTCATGCTTTTTCTTCCCTTTGTCTTTTTCCTTTTCTTTTTTCCCATGTGTCTCTTCTCTGTGGTGTGGTTCATTTCCTTTTCCTTTTGATTTCTCAGATGCACGTATGTATCTGTCTAAAACATTTATTCCCCGGAAAGGAGAAAATCCCTTTAAAGTGATGCGTGGGTCCTGTAAATACAACACATTTTTCATGTTACTGTAACAAGCACAGTACTGTATATAGGTAAAATTTATGTGCACTCTGACTACAAATGGCAGCTGTTTTATATGGAGCAGTCATTAATGATATTCACAAAAATATGCAAGTTTCATCCTGAAGCTTATAAGAACTTGACATAATTCAAGCCTGCAGCTTGGCAATGGTAAAACAAATACTTTGGCAGAGTGGGGGTAGCGTTGGAAGAGAGTTGGTAATTGGAATAGTGGCGCTAGTTTTCCACTTGTGCTCTGGACAACTGAATTCTCCCTGAAATGGCAGGTGAAGACAGAGTCCTTGTTTTAAGTAGAGGCGCCTGTATTATTAATAAGTAGTTATTTCTGCTATGTGGGGGCTGGTGGATGGTATTAATGTTATATAGAGGAGGGTATGGGGGCTATTAATGTTATGTGGGGGGCTGTAAATGTTATGCGGGGACTCTTTATTAAATGTAAGGGGTATTGATGCAATGTGGGTTTGGTCATGTGATCAAGGCTGAGTGACACTTGATGGAAAAGTAACTTGTATTCATATTAAGCAAACCAGTAAATATTTTAGAAATGAAATAAAAGGGAAAAGGGAGAAATCTATTCCAATTGTAATGTTAAGTGAATGAGACAAAGATCCATTTATGTAATTTTGGCTGAAAGATTATTATATAAATCGAGAATTCTATTTAGACAAACAGGTCCAAATCCCAAGCATTCCAGTAGACTGTACATGAATTACCAATCAACTCTGTCAAATGCTTTTTAAGCATAAGTTGATAATAGATATGAAGGAATCTTTGACTCTGAAACATTGTGGATCAGATATATAATTTTAGTTGAATTTGTTTTGGGCTTCTCTTTTTGGGACGAATCCCACTTGCAACAAATCAGATTGGGGAGTAGGTGTTTGAGATGGTTTGCAAGTAATTTAGCAAGTTAATATCAATGTTTTGCAGAGATATAGGTCTGTAACTGGGGTATTGTGATGAACCCCTACTCTTTTTTGGTATTATTGTAATATGTGCTTCCAGTGATTGAGCCAAAAAGAGGCTTGTTTGAGATTTCACCTAGATTCTGTAATGTCTTATAATATGTAATTGAGAAACCATCTGAACCTGGGCTCTTTTAACATCTTCCAATGCCTGTAAAGAGAAAGGCCTGTCAAGGATCTCTTTAATATTATCTGTGATTTTTGGGAAGTCTATTGCATCAATACCAATACATTTTTGCTTTAGGTGTTTATCTTTCAGTGGTAGGTTGGTTGATAAATTATATAATTTAGCGTAATAAGCATAAAATATGCTTGCAAATCTCCCAGTTGTAAAATTGGTTTCATCCTTATCATCTTTAATTGAGTGGGTGAAAGTTCAAGTTCTTTGGGTGCATAGGACTCTCCTTTTGGGTGGGTTAAGTTGGTGCGATGCTAATTATACCGACACTCACTTAAGAGACCCAAAAAATCTGAAGGCTATGACAGCAACATAAAGAAAATGTACACATGCAGAAAAACACACATACCAATAACAGTGTCATGTAGACAGCTAAAAATTCCGGGGCAATCAGAGGACCCGGCCCCTAACCCTTACATAAAATAGTGCAGTTGCCGGGTACTCTGATTGCCCTTTTAAATACAGACATCTGACTGTCGCTTCCTTATCTGACATGAAACTTAGCTGCCAGCATGCAGGATGTTCGGAATTTACAGCTGTCTACATGACACTGTTATCAGTAAAGTTCTATGTGTGTTTTATTGTTGCATGTGTACATTTTATTTATGTCGCTGACATAGCCTTCAGATTTCTTTTGTCTGTTAAGTCAGTGTCAGTATAATAAGTATCGCAATTACCATTACCACCGCTCCTTTTTGTGTACATACAGCATCTCAAGATGTCCCGGGGATTTATAAAAGTGTACACTAGGCCTACAAAGCAATCTTGCTGAATCCCTTTGATTGTTTATTTTGAAATATAAAATATGCAGCTTTTAGTATCCATTTTTGAATAACTAATCACATAAAAAAGGGCAAATCCTTTCAGGTCAAAGTAAATGTTTTAGTAAAATAAAATGCGTGAAAACTATTACCATTGAAGATTCAATTCCACATGTGTAATCTGGCAAGATGTTTACTGTTTCATTTGTAACATCAATTCTTGCATCGCATGAAAAGCGCCCCTACAAAAGGAAGAACAAAACAAAATTGCATAAATTATCATTCTTGCAATTACAAGTTGTTCTAACTATATTGATTATCAGGGGTGAATTGGGAACTTAAAGTGACCCTGGGAAAAATTCTAAAAGTGACCTCGTGTAGGGAGGACCAAATAAATGGTAGGCGGGGCCAATACTAGGCAGAGTTAGCACTCCATTAGCCCTAGTCACATTGGTTTTAGGCAAGGCAAATGCATTATGCAATGGTAGGCAGAGTACGCCTGTCAAAGTTGATGGAGCTGACACACAAGTAGGCAAAGCAAACACAAGCAGGCAGAGTCATCACACCAATGAGTGGAGTACATGCATTGTTTATGTGATAGGAGCAGCTTAATCCATCAGCAGGGATATCCCAGGGTTAGCATTAATTTAATAGTAGTTGCATCTCCCACTGGTTCAAAACTCTCCCTATCAATATAAATGAAAATAAAATCACATTGCCTCGGCCTACCTGCATGCAAAACTTTAGGGTGTCCCAACCATGGTGATGTGTACCCTAACCCCAAGAAGGGGTTCTATTCTCCCAATGCCCTCTATTCTTCCCAAACCCCTCTTCTTGTGGTTAAAGGTGGGATTTTAAATATGAAAAATAGCTTGTACACACTAGCATGAACAATTACAAAAATGTTTTTTTTATTGAATTAAATGAAAATACTCCCATGGATGTGCCATAAATATTGCATTGCAAGGTTTATAATGTTCCGCATGATAATTTGGCCAGTATTAGGGATACATATTGTGACAGAAAGGTATTCACCAGGGATGCTCGCAAGGGAATATAGGCTTAGCTGCTTTTTAGCTACAGGTCAGGGTCCTCTAAGAGGGGTTGAGCAGGCTGAAGAGGAACCGTGGACTGATGAAGGACTACCGGAAGGTAAGTGCAGAGGCTTGGGTGAATGGCAGATAAGTCTGGAGCATCCAAAAGGACAGAATACTAGACAAATATAGGAATACTGCAGTGAACTGAAGCACTGAAGTCCTTACTAGCCTGAGTACCCAGGAGCTGGATCAGTGTTGATGTATATGCCCTGTAGAGAACCCTTCGTCCTGGACAGCGGAACTGGAGACACAGGAGAGACTATGAGGACATACTACTGTGGGCTGGAATACTGAGATCACAGTGGGTGGCTAAGGCTAGATGCAGGATCGATTATGAAGTGCAAGGTACTGCAGAGTAACACAGGTCTAGATCGTGGAACAGGTAACACAGAAAACCAACAGAGAGGTGGTGAGCTGCAGAGGACTGATGTGCAGAGATCCATGAACAACGAGTAGCATGGTAATGGAACCGGTGATGAGGCACGAGGTCCTGCAATATTACAGGTCTTGATCGTGGAACAGGTAACACAGAAGTCAGCATGCAAACGAGAGTCAGAGAGCACAGCCTCCTCACAGGTAAAGAGATCTGAAGCGCTGACAACGGTAAATAGGAAGAAGTGCCTAAAATAGTGCACTGACCTGTGAACGGGCAATGTGATGTCAGAGGAAGTTTGAAAGTGCTGGGGTTGCACATGCGCGGTAGTACCGACACCATGATGACAGAAAGTGAAGGAACGCCACGTAGAGCATGGAATAGGTGAGACCTGTGATAGGCTGATTTGCAACTGCACCTGTGTGTGTGAGTGTTTAAAAAGCAGTCAGGCTGGACATGCAGTCTCTCAGACCTGGGGAAGAGGTTGGATGCCTACTGAGAGACACTGCAAATAGTGAGCAATTACCTCTATTTTTTGTATGTGTGTGTGTTCAGTTAGTGCCGGGCAGATAAGGTGTTTATTTTGAAAGTTTTTGTTTTCTCTGTTTAATAAAACTGGCTGAGACCAATTGTACCAGAATCTTGGACTTGTGTGACGTCTCTACTTCTGTACACTACCATCTATGCTAGGAGATTGCATCTGTTCCCCCTAAAGCGGCTATAATGTACAATACAAAGAACATCCTAGTGACCACCAGACAATAGAGAGAACATAAGTAATATATATGATTTCCCGCACAAGAAAAAATCTTTCCAATTAATGTATATTTCCAAGACATGATTTAGAGAACATCCTAGTGACCATGATACAGTACAAAGAGCATCCAAATAACTGCCATACAATGCAGGAGACATTCTTGTGTTCACCATACAATGCAGACAGCATTCCTGTAACCGCCATACTGTCCCTTGTAAATGTGTGCACCCAGTGTGTTTGTCCCTGTATGTGTGCGCCCAGTGTGTCTGTCCCTGTATGTGTGCGCACTCAGTGTATCTGTCCCTGTATGTGTGCGCGTCCAGTGTGTCTTTCCTTGTATGTGTGTGCATCCAGTGTGTCTGTCCCTTTATGTGTGTGCACACAGTGTATCCAGGGTCGGACTGGGCCACCGGGGACAGGGCTATCCCCCGGTAGGCACCGACCCTGATCGCTCCCCTCTTTGTTGGTGGGGAAAGAGTAAAATAAAATAAAAAAAGAATACTCACGTAACTGCGACGCACACCGACTCCTCTCTGCTCCGTTCGCACTGAATGGACGTTCAGTGAGGAGCGCTGTAGAGAGGACTCGGGAATAATACCAATGACAGAAGAGAAGAAGAGAAGAAAGAAGCCGATAGAAAAGGTAAGTGAAGGAACGGAAGCAAGGGGGGAGCATGGCAGAGTGAAAGGGGAGCACGGCAGAGTGAAGGGGGAGCATGACAGAGTGAGAGGGGGCAAAGTGAAGGGGGAGCACGGCAGAGTGAAAGGGGGGTAGAGTGAAGGGAGAGCATGGCAGAGAGTGCAAAGGGGGAGCACAGACAGCATGGCAGAGTGTGAAAAGGGGGAGCACAGACAGCATGGCAGAGTGTAAAAAGGGGGAACACAGACATCATGGCAGAGTGTAAAAAGGGGGAACACAGACAGCATGGCAGAGTGTAAAAAGGGGGAACACAGACAGCATGGCAGAGTGTGAAAGGGGGACCAAAGCAGCATGGCAGAGTGTGAAAGGGGGGCCAAAGCAGCATGGCACAGGGTGCTGAAGGGGGGCCAGGAAAAGGGGGGAGCAAAAGCAGCATGGCACAGGGTGATGAAGGTGGTCCAGGAGAAGGGGGGGCAAAAGCAGCATGGAGGGCGCAGTGTGATCATAAGGAGGCACAGCATGGTGATAAAGGGGCACAGTAATGTGTGTGTGATGGCACAGCGGGCTTGTGGAAATGTAATGTGTGTTGTAGGTGGTGGCTAAATAATGGGTGCTATTTTGCTTTTAGTATGAAGGTGGGGCAATTTAATTTTATAGTGGGGACCATTAATTTAAGATGGGGTGGTTTGGGAGCTATTAATTGAATGTGGGGCTGAGATTGAGGAGCATGAGGTCTATTTTTTAAATGTGAATATGAATTATTTAATGGCAGTGACGGTTGGGGGAAATAGGTATATTTATTATACGTAAATGCGATTATTTCATTGCAGGGGCTGTCTGGAGGGAGGGAAATAGGTTTATTAAATGGGAATACTATTGCTTTAATGTTGGGGCGTGAGGAAGTGTTAATTGTGGGTCCTATTGTTTTAACGCCGGGGCTGGTTGGAATTTTCTAAATGTACCCATTATTTTCTCCAAATAGGGGCCCCAACATTCCAGGATCCAGACAAGCCGCAACTAAACAAACCAGCAGCCACAGGTGGTAAAAGTGACAAGAACAGGTAGGACAGTCTGTCAAATGAGTCTGGTGCAGGCTTGGCTAACCTGTGGCACTCCAGGTGTTGTGAAACTACAAGTCCCAGCATACCCTTTCAGCAAAAAGTTGCTATATATTGGCAAAGCCTGCTGGGGCTTGTAGCTTCACAACATGTGGAGTGCCACAGGTTAGCAAAGCCTGTTCTATTGGGACAATGCCTAGTTTTGGTGACTGTTCTGCCCAATCTAAGGGGCAGGTCAAGACTGTGTACGCTTTATATACACACTGCATTCTTTATATAGTGCACTATGGTGCTAGCTGTCCTTCGTGGACTGACCACTCCCTCTCTAGTATCTGGTCTCTCCTCTATGATGACTGGCCACAGCCCCTCTGGTGGGCCCCTAGCATTGCAGTCCCCCCATGGGGCCCTTCATGCCCCAGTCGGATACTGAGTGTACCTGTCCCTGTATGTGTGTGCGCCCAGTGTACCTGTCCCTGTATGTGTGTGCACTGAGTGTATCTGTCCCTGTATATGTGTGCGCCCAGTGTGTGTATCTGTAGTTTTTGAAAAATAACTTACCATAAGATATCCAGGGATTACAATTTCTACAAATATTACTATGTGGTCTTCTTGGACCATTTGCAGATGGAACATTGTATTTTGAAGGCACATATCAGCTATTGCTATGACGCTTGTAATGTTGAAAATACCCATTAATAAAAAAAAGACTTCAACAGTATAATTTATGTATTTTATGTGTACTCTTTACATTAGCACGTTAGTATGTTGCCTGTTGTTCTTACCTTGACTTGATCCTGATTCCAATGTGCCATTGACATCCATCTGAGTGGATTTCCTCACTGCATGAGGCAGTCTTATAAAAGTCCTAACATCCCCCAACCCATATAACAAAAGGCAGCTCTGCGAATTGCTGCCTGTATCTCTCCACTGACTGGACCACCTCCTGGCAAGGAAGCCAACAGCAGATCCCGAATAGGATACAATCCTTTGATGGCTACACTCCCCTACACTCCCCCTGAGGGCATCTTCCACCCAGAAATAGATTGCCAGCAATTTGCTGTGCTGGCTCCCACCCACTCCGCTTATATCCCCAAGTGCAGCTCATTGCTCCCCGCATCTCACAGCCCCCCCCCTCCGCAATCATCCACCTGTAGTGCCAGCCCCCATTCGCTCTGCTTATATCCCCAAGTGCCGCTCATTACTCCCCGAATCTCACACTCACAGACACACCCCCATGATCATCCCAATAATGCCGGCCCCCACTCGCTCTGCTTATATCACCAAATGCCGCTCATTGCCCCACTCTCCGGCACTCATTGCGCCAAAGCCAACCACCCCCACCCCGAGCTGGGTATAAAGAAAAAATTATATCCAAAAAATTATAATAAAAAAACAAAAACAAAGAAGTAATACATGAGGTGGCCTCCAGGCGGCCTCATTAAGTCACCGGCCTACCGGGAAACTTACGGGTAAGGCCTATAACCAATCCGCCCCTGTTGAATATACTGTAGTATATACATGGAATGTAATTGAAAGCAATAGCATAATATCCTTAAAACATCAAATGCTATTTGGCATTAATATATTTCAAAGCTGGTGTTTTGGTGAACTAAATCACACCTGAAATAACTTACGAAGGAACACTATCCTGAAAGTTTGTGCTTTCTGTATGTGCAGAAGGTGGTTAAGCAGCACCACATTGGCTGAAGGCAACAGCTTGGATGGGCTGAAAGCACTGCAGTATTTAGGGGCAAGTCTAATTTTGAGCTAAACTATTAGAATTAGATCATTATCAAACACCATGCTCATTTTATGGCAGCATGTGCAGCAATATCTGACCAGTTACCAGAAAGCACTAGCAATATCATAGCATGTAGGTGCTGTTAATTGAGGAAACGGAGCATAGTGAATTTTTTTCTGATCTTTAATAGGTTGAAAACATGCTCATATAACTTGAAGGAAGTCCAATGATGGTAGATGATTCCATCAATTTTTGCAGCAGACATGGTATTTATGACAGGGTGTCCTTTGTGGGCTATAAACAACTGAAGGACTGGGAGTCTAACGATGCTGTAAAGAGCTGAAGGCTTCCTCACACATTTGAAAAAGCACCATAACAACTGCACAGCTAGAATAGAGAAATAATATATACTCCTTCATATAGGCCCAAGCATCAGACTACGGGGTCTATTTATGATACAGGGCGGTAAGCATCAATATGTACTGCTGCAAATCGCAGAGCTATATGTTCGCAGATACTATGCTGCGAGCAACACTGGGGCTGCTCTGGGGGCCCCAACGTTGACAATAACTCTGCCCGCAAATGGTGAAATGCTATGCACAAGTGCATAGTGCTTTCTCTTGGGAGGGATCCTGGGTAGCCAAGGCTTCAGCAGGATTCCATCCTGAAATGGCATTTTTTTGCTTTGAAAACTGAATAAATTACCTTATGCTGCTGTCCCCATAGAAGTCTATGAGAACAAAGGTAAGTGCAAGCAATTATATTAAAGACGGAAAAATCTATGATTTCTTCAGCATTATTCCTTTGACAAATTAAAAAAGTGGTGAGAAAGCCTTTTGCAACTAGACAGACAGAAGAAAAATTGAGATCCAGAGTAGAACTGGGGATTCTGTATGAAATCATCTGTTTACCACTTTAAATATGTACATGTGTCATAATCATAGGTGTTTCCAGGAGAGCAGAGCAAGAACATTCAGAACACAGTGACACAGTCATACTTTCCCTTTCTGCATTCTGCTATATATTTCATCATTTAGAATGTGTCTTCTGATCTGGTTTAATGTTATATAGTCTGTAAATTCCTCCCTTTATTTTCGAAGACCATTTTTTTTATTTTCCGCTTTTATTTATATGTTTATAGAGATGGAGGAGAAAGGATGGTGTATGTTTTTCTCTGGTGTGGTGGACTTAGCCTCAGTCATTAACAGCACACAAATTTGTATTATTTGCCCAATATCACAGTATGTGGACAGCAGCTAGAGTTAGCTGTACATTAACTCTATGCCCCGTCTCCCACTTTTTGTTTTTTTCATATAAAGCTTTAAAATGTTGTGGATATTGTTGGTAAACAACACAATAGCTCAGAGGAATCAACCCTCAAATGCAGTTCTAAGGATCTACTGAAAATACCACCTCTATTTAGCTGCTGGACCTACTTATCTCAACTGCCATTGCTGTTCTGTTGTCATCTATGTTTGGCTGCTGGACCCACTGAGACCAACTCCAGCATCCTGAACCATGTGTCAAAGCTGCTGAAACTGTCTACTCTACTGACCCCAGCCAGGGGTGGCAAGTAATAGTTTCCACCTCCTCCATTATCCTGCTCAAATTGGATCAAATATTCCACCCACTCTCTCATTATCTACCCAAGCTAATCCATGTTCATCCATATCTCTGCTACACTTTCTCCAAATTTCTCTTCTGTGTCCAGCACCCTATTTCTCCCAACCACTATTATGATATCCCATTCACTTGTCCCCTCCTCGCTACTCTGTACACATGAACTGTGCTGTCTCCTGCACCTACCACATTCAACAGCCTTTCAAGCAGAAATAAATGTCACACCCACAAATCATCCTTGCATGTTCCCTATTTGACTCTGCTCCTTCTCATGGCTGCTGGTTACATCTCACCCAATTGTGGGCCCTGTGCAATGCCCACTATCTGTTCACACTACTTCTTTCACACCAAAACTTTCCTTCCACCTCATACTTCCAATCCCTTGAACCTTGATCTCATATTTCCACAGCCCTCACTTTCCAGAGATCTGTTTGTAACAAATTCACATCCACCCTAGTTTTATTCATTTAACAATTCCTTAACCTTCTTTTCATCACAGAAATCTGGCTTTGCCTTCTCTTCAACTACATCCCCTGCAACTCTTTCCTGTGGGCTACTCTCCCTCAGCCACACTCCCAAATGAGGGAATAGACTAGTTAATGGAATTGGCCTTATACTTACCCCAAGAACCTTCTCTCTTCTTTCGAAGTCTAAATTTTCAGTCTCTCCTCTCCATAATTTATCTCCCCCAGGTCCATTTTCCCAATTCCATGACAACTTTGCTGCATGTCTCACAGATTTCCTATAATTTGACCTGCTTACACTCCTGCTAGGTCATTTCAACATTACCATTGACAGCCGTATTGTCTCTGCTGCCACAACACTTCTTTCACTTCATATTTGGTCTCTTCCAGTGGCCCTAATCTCCCACCCACTGTGATAGACACTCCCATTTACCTTGTCTTCTCCCACTTCTGCTCCATTTTAGTTTCTTGGCTTTCTCACTCTGCAACCACAACCTCCTTACATTGAGCCTAGTCTGTGTGTCTGTCTGTGTGTGTGTGTATGTTAGGGAATTTAGACTGTAAGCCCCAATGGGGCAGGGACTGATGTGAGTTCTCTGTACAGTGCTGCGGAATTAGTGGTGCTATATAAATAAATGGTGAGGATGATGATGATACTCACTTTAACTCATGCTCCCCTGCCTGTAACAATATGTACACACACACAGTGACACCAAAATACTTTCAACCTGATCAACATCTCATTTTCACTAAAACAACTACTCTCTCCTATGTCTTGCCCTGATCATGGTACCTCTTTCTACAGCAAAACACTCACTTCAGCCCTAGACAATGCAGCTCCAGTTTTCAAATATTTTATATTTTTTACATCAAATACATGTATCAGAATGCCTACTGTACATAAAATGCATTTTTACAGTTTCTCTTATTTGCAAACACATGTTTGGGCATGCATACACGTCCATCCTCACTATCAATCAGCACTTACACCTGCTCTGTAGCTGGTGCAAGTAATATGACTAGAAATCAAGTACTTCAGAGATGCGCAGATATTGAATCAGATGAATATGTGTGCGATTGACATCGGCATGCCCTTACTGTACTTTGCCTATGTGCATATGCCCCATCCCTCCCCTGTTCCACCCTTCAAATCGTAGGCGGTCGGAAGTGTAATTTGCATTTGGACTTTTACGCAAGATACAGCATGCAATGGGACTTACGTCCGAAGATGAATCAGACCCATAGACTCAAATGATCCATATCTCAACAGCACACCAAATAGCTCTTACCACATGCCAAAGTGGTACTGGAGGAATTCTTGATTCATAGCAGTTTTCCTCCACTACAAAAATCATCCTTTTATTTTACAGCAGTGCCTCTCACTTGCCAAGCAAACATACTTAACTTCCTCAACATTGCCAAATCCCACACACCACACCCACCTTCTCTTACCCTCCACAATTCAAGCTAATTCTTTGCAGTAACCGAGTATGAAGTCTTTGCACTAATTTCATCATCTCACCATGCAAACTATCCACTTGACCTTATTCTCACCTCTAGCTAGTCTCTTCAAATTGTCTCTATCCACTGGCACATTTCCATCCTCCCTTAAACACAAGCTCATTTCACCATTTCATGTCTTGATCCATCCTCTTTCTCCAACTACTGCCCTACTATTCCTCCCTAATGCCTCCACACTACTTGAACGACTTGTGCACAACTACTCACTATCTCTCGAATCGCTCCAATCTCAACACATTTTGAAATCACCTCCAACATTCCATTGAGACTGCATTCATGAAAGTGATTAATGATATACTTACAGCAAAGTCTAAGGGTCACTTCTCATTCATTCCTTCCCTTTCCTGGGCCTCTCTGCTGTATTCAACATTGTTGATCGTCCTCTTCTCCGTAACCCCCTTCACTCCATTTTCCTTCATGACACAGTCCTTTCTTGATTTACTTTCTACCTATAAAACCACTCCTTTAGTGTTTCTACTTCTGGCACATCCTCCACTCCACTTCCACATCTGATGTCTTTGTTCTTGGCCCTCTGATTTTCTAACTGTTCACTTTCTCTCTTGTTGTAGTAATTCTCTCATTCTGCCTCCAGTACCACCCGTGCGCTGATGACACACAAATATACTCTTTGTGCCCCTGACCTCTCCCCTTTTGTGTTATCTTGTGTAATCTTCTGTATTATCTTCTCTGTTTTCTCCAATGCTACCTAAAAATTTAACATGTACAAAATTGAGCTTATCACTTTCGCTCCTCCCACGGTCACCAACACTCCTCACATCACTCTCACTGTCAATATCACTATTTTCTCAGTATCCCAAACCCGCTGCCTGATAGTCACGCTTGACTCACCCTCTGCTCTGTTCCTTACATCCTGTCTCTCTGTCATGTCGCCTCTAACTTCCAGAAATTGCAAGAAAACTGTCACTCACCGGACTGTGAGTGCTTCTTCCCGGACATTTAGGAACCGTGGTCGTCCTCCATCCTGAGGGACTGCGCATGCGCAGCCCTTTCTATATGTCACGGGCACTAGAAGTCTTTACCCAGGGATCACCAGATGGTAGGCTTACCAGAGCAATGTAGATGGTAATCGAGTACTCTGGTAGCTAGGTGATCACGGAACATGAAATGATGGCCGATGAGATGCTCAGGAAAGTCTATGACTAGCAACACTGGTAATAATGAGGTAATAATAAACAAGGAACTGTATGGACAAGGACACGTGAAGATAGTCAGTGGTCTGCGATAGCAAGTTGTACCACTGCTATAGAGAGGAGGAATGTCCAACAGAAACAAGGAGGTGATGAGAGTCAGCGGTCTGCGGGTAGCAAGTTGTACCGCTGTCTGAGTGAAGGAATGGAATCCAAGTGGAGGTATCCGGGTAGTCAGTGGTCTGCGGCAGCAAGTTGTACCACTGCTATGTGAGAGGATGATGGAACAGGTGATACCGGAAACAGGGATCAGTGGTCTGACATCGGCAAGTTGTACCACTGAATATATATGTGAGGAGGTGCACAGGGAAAGACTGCAACACAGGATATACACAGGCACCTATACACGATCCACAGTAATATGCACAATATAGATATACATATAGATATAAATGACTGAGCAGGTCTGCAATCTAGAAAGTCTCTTGAAGTAGTCCAGCACAATTATAACACAGTCAATGATGGCAATAGACTCAGCGGATAGCAGACTCCAGAGAGAACCAAACACAGTCCAGCAAGATATGCAATACACAGCACAGTCAATGAGAAGTATGCATACCGTGGTTCAGCAGTAGCAGTCAGATGGGATAGCAGCGGTACCTGAGCGGCGGGAGGCCGCCTGGATAGGAAGTCCCTGGATAGGTGAGGCAGCGGTCTAGCAGGTGCAGCGCACAGGTGAGTAGACCAACAGGGACACGAATTCACAGGAGTCAGCAACACGTGGAACTGGACTCATAGGAGACCCAGGAGAATGGAGATGATCCAGCAGAGGGTAGTAGATGAGATACAAATCAAATGCTGACAGGAGGGTAGAGACCAGTGGAACACGTGAAGGCGTGGAGAGTGGATCAGCAGGAGATGGAGGATAGCGCTGACCACAGCAGCAGGACTCAGCGGCACACGGAGGTAACCAGTAGCAACCGCAGGAACCAACAGCGATGGGAAACAGGAGTGCAGCGCAGGGCAGGAGCTGTTGATCACGAAGTGTAGCAGATGGTAATGAAAGCGGCAGGCTCGAGGAAGTCACAGCAAAGATGAGATGAGACTGTAGTGCACGGAGGCAGCGGATAGTAATCAGCTGGCAGTCACGATGTTGAACACAGGCGAGTTGAAAGCAGGAGACTGTAGTGCACGGAGGCAGCGGATAGTATTCAGCTGGCAGTCACGATGATGAACACAGGCGAGTTGCAAGCAGGAGACTGTAGTGCACGGAGGCAGCGGATAGTAATCAGCTGGCAGTCACGATGTTGAACACAGGCGAGTTGCCAGCAGGAGACTGTAGTGCACGGAGGCAGCGGATAGGAATCAGCAAACAGACTTGATGAGAAGCAGGTGAGTGAAGTAAAAGCTGGAGTGCACGGAGGCAGCGGATAGCAATGAGCAAACAGTCACATAGATGTAAAATAACATAGAAGTGGTTTAGAAGACTGTAGTGCACGGAGGCAGCGGATAGGAATCAGCAAACAGTCATGATGATACAGTTGATGGTAGAAGTGGTATGGAACCACAGTAGTAGAAGTGGTTTGGAAACCACAGGAATCAGCAGCGCTGAATACACGAGTAATACAGGAACACCTTCAGAGACTCATGAGGAATGAGACTCCAAGATCAGGCAACGTGGTGTTGACCACAGGTGCTTAATATAGGGAGTGTTGCCTGATCTGCCAATTGAGTTAAAGGGGTATACACTGAAGTATAGAAAAGGGCTGCGCATGCGCAGACCCTCAGGATGGTGGACGACCACGGTTCCTAAATGTCCGGGAAGAGGCACTCACGGTCCGGTGAGTGACAGTACCCCCCCTTTTAAAGGTGGGCACAGAACGCCTGGAACCGGGCTTGTCCGGATTTTTGGAGTAAAACTTCTTCAAAAGGGCAGGAGCATTAAGATCTTCAGCTTTGATCCAAGAGCGCTCCTCAGGACCAAAGCCCTTCCAATGAACGAGGAAGTGGAGGACTCCTCGCGAAATTTTTGCATCTAGTACCTCGGTAATCTCAAAATCCTCCTCCTGATGAACTTGAACTGGCTGCGGAGCTGAGGGAGGAGTTGAGAAACGGTTGATAATAAGAGGTTTGAGCAAGGATACATGGAAGGCATTAGAAATCCGAAGACTCTTAGGAAGAAGGAGTTTCACACATACTGGATTGATAACTTGAATGATCCTATATGGACCAATAAAACGAGGGGCGAATTTCATGGATGGAACCTTCAAACGAATATTTTTTGTGGATAACCAGACACGATCTCCAATTTTTAGTGGTGGAATAGCCCGCCTCTTCTTATCAGCGAAAGATTTATATTTGACAGATGTCTTCTTTAAACAGGTTCTGACCTGAGACCAGATATTTTTAAAAGTCTGACAAACAGTTTCCACCGCAGGAACTTGGGTGGGCGGGAGGGCAGGAAATTCCGGAAAAGACGGATGGTGACCGTAGACCACAAAAAATGGAGTTTTGGATGATGACTCATGGTACATGTTGTTATGGGCGAACTCAGCCCAAGGGAGTAACTCTACCCAGTTGTCTTGATTGGCTGATGAAAATATCCTTATAAAAGTCTCAAGATCTTGATTGACACGTTCGGTTTGTCCATTGGATTGCGGATGGTAAGAAGATGAGAGTGCTAATCGTATGCCCAAGGTTTTACAAAGGGCTCGCCAGAATCTGGACACGAATTGTACTCCTCTATCAGACACAATCTCAGATGGACATCCATGGATACGGAAGATCTCTTTAATGAAATGTTCAGCCAGGATAGACGAGGAAGGCAAACCAGACAGAGGGATGAAATGAGCCATCTTCGAAAATCTGTCCACTACCACCCAAATAGTGTTATGGTTCTTACTAGGTGGTAAGTCAGTAACGAAATCCATACTAATATGGGTCCATGGTTTGGACGGAATGGGCAGTGGTCGCAGCAACCCTGCTGGGGTTCTGCGAGAGGATTTGAATTGCGAACATAGTTCACAGGAAGCAATGAACTCTTTGACGTCTCTCCTCATTGAAGGCCACCAGTAACTTCGAGAGAGGATCTCAAAAGTCTTGTGTTCACCGGCGTGTCCAGAAAAGCGAGAGGCATGGAACCACGAAAGGATTTTCCTCCTTAGTATAGGAGGCACAAGGGTCTTCCCAAATGGTAGCGTTCTGGTGGATGAAGCAGCCAGTGAGATACATTTGGGGTCTAGAATGGTATGGTTGGAAACCTCTTCTATATCAGAGGACGTAACAAAGGCTCTAGATAAGGCATCAGCTTTTTTGTTCTTGGCAGCTGGTTTGAAGGTAATTATTAATTCAAAACGGGAAAAGAAAAGAGACCATCTTGCTTGACGAGGGTTCAAGCATTGGGCAGACTGGAGATATGACAAGTTCTTATGATCCGTGAAGATCGTCACCGGATGGCGAGCTCCCTCCAACAAGTATCTCCATTCCTCTAGTGCGACTTTGATAGCCAGTAATTCCTTGTCCCCGATGGTATAATTTTTCTCTGCGGGTAGGAGACCCCGAGAATAGAAGGCACAAGGGTGGAATTTTTGCTGTTCCGAGCGTTGGGAGAGAATAGCTCCTAAGCCCACATTAGAGGCATCTACTTCTAGGAAGAAGGGGAGTGTCACATCAGGCTGTCGAAGGATTGGAGCCGAAGAGAAGGACTCTTTTAATGTTTGAAAGGCTTGAATAGCCTCAGTTGACCATTGCTTAGGATTAGCCCCTTTTCGAGTCAGGGCCACAATAGGAGATGCAATGGAAGAAAAGTCTTGAATGAAGCGTCTATAGTAATTGGCAAAACCTAAAAAACGCTGGATCGCACGAAGAGTAGTTGGCTGGGGCCAATGTAGTACAGCATTTACTTTGTCAGGATCCATCTTCAGGCCAACTCCGGAAACTATATACCCCAAGAATGGAATCTGGGGTAATTCGAATGAACATTTTTCTAATTTACAGAACAATGAATTTTTCCGTAGCCTGGAGAGGACTTCTGCCACATGTTGGTGGTGAGAGGGCAGGTCCTGTGAAAAAATCAATATGTCGTCCAGGTAGACGACGACACATACATATAATAAGTCCCGAAAAATCTCATTGATGAAGCCCTGAAAAACAGCGGGGGCATTACATAGCCCGAAAGGCATTACCAGATATTCGTAATGCCCGTCTCTGGTGTTAAACGCTGTCTTCCATTCGTCACCGGAACGAATTCTGATTAAATTGTAAGCACCACGAAGATCCAACTTAGTAAAAATACGGGCTCCCTTGATGCGGTCAAATAGCTCAGTGATCAACGGAATGGGATACCGATTCTTGATAGTAATGGCATTGAGTCCACGAAAATCTATACAAGGGCGTAATGATCCATCCTTCTTTTTGACAATGAAGAACCCAGCTCCAGCGGGCGAGGTGGAAGGTCGTATGAACCCACGCTGGAGGTTCTCCCGTATATATTCAGATGTAGCTTGAGTTTCAGGTAACGAGAGTGGATAGACCCGGCCCCTGGGAGGAGTCTTGCCAGGAAGAAGGTCAATCGGACAATCCCAAGAACGATGAGGAGGAAGACGTTCAGACTGAGCTTTATCAAAAACATCGGTAAATGAAGCATATTGAGGAGGGAGTCCTGGTGAAATAGCTGAGATGGAAGCTTGCTGTACCTTGAGAGGAATGACTTGAGAAAGGCAATGATGGTGACATTCAGACCCCCAAGACGTGACTTGAGGGGTGCGCCAGTCAATCTGGGGAGAGTGACACTGAAGCCATGGAAGGCCTAGGACAATCGGACTTGTCGTAACAGGAAGAATTAAAAACGATATCTCTTCATGATGCAGAGCACCAATCTGAAGGGTTACTGGAGACGTACTCTGGGTGATGAGACCGTTGATGAGACGTGATCCATCGATAGCCGTCACAGTAATGGGAGTTTTTAAGGTAATCACTGGTAGAGACCATTGATTTACTAACGATTTGGAAATAAAATTTCCTGCTGCTCCGGAATCAATCAATGCCTGTGACTCAAAGGTTTTGGTAGCAAAGGAAATAGTCACATCAAAAGCGCAGACTTTAGATTTCATAGACGATGGAGAGGACTCCAGGGACCCTAACTTCACCTCTCCAGAACTAGTTAGGGCCTGGCATTTCCCGATCTCTTAGGGCAGGAGCTGAGGACATGAGTGGAATCAGCACAATAGATACAGAGTCTATTCTTGACTCTTCGTTTCCTCTCCTCAGAAGATAACTTGGAACGTCCTATCTCCATGGGAATCACAGCGGGTGACACTGGACGAAATTGAGGGTTAGAGCGAAGAGGTGCTTTAGCAGAAGTCGTTTTCTCAGCCTCTCTTTCACGAAATCTCATATCAACACGATGGCATAGAGAGATCAAATCTTCAAGTGACGAAGGAAGCTCTTGGGTAGTCAGTGCATCTTTAATTTTATCGGAAAGCCCCTGCCAGAAGGCGGCAACTAGGGCTTCAGTGTTCCACTGAAGTTCAGAGGCTAAGATCCTAAATTGAATGACGTACTGGCCTACAGTATGAGATCCTTGTCGCAGACGGAGGATGCTGGAAGCAGCGGAGGTCACACGACCTGGTTCATCGAACACACTTCGGAATGTAGAAATGAATTTGGCACTATCTTGTAATATTGGATCGTTCCTCTCCCACAGAGGGGAGGCCCAAGCCAGGGCTTGTCCTGAAAACAAAGAGATAAGATAGGCCACTCTGGAACGATGGGTAGAAAAATTTTGAGGTTGGAGCTCAAAATGGACTGAACATTGTTTAAGGAAACCCCTACAAGTTTTGGGGTCTCCATCGTACTTTGACGGAGTAGGCAGGTGAAGCGTGGAAGCTGTAGACACCTGGGATGGCAATGGGGAAACGGAGGAAAGCACAGGAGCTTCAGTAGTAGCTGTCACAGTCTGTCCAGATGTTCCTTGGGAGGTTAATGACTGATAACACTGAAGTAACAGCTGTTGGCGGGCATCCTGTTGCTCCACACGGCTAACCAGATGTTGCAGCATCTCTTTGGCGGTAGGTTCCACATCTGGGTCTGTCATGGCCTGATCTTACTGTCACGGGCACTAGAAGTCTTTACCCAGGGATCACCAGATGGTAGGCTTACCAGAGCAATGTAGATGGTAATCGAGTACTCTGGTAGCTAGGTGATCACGGAACATGAAATGATGGCCGATGAGATGCTCAGGAAAGTCTATGACTAGCAACACTGGTAATAATGAGGTAATAATAAACAAGGAACTGTATGGACAAGGACACGTGAAGATAGTCAGTGGTCTGCGATAGCAAGTTGTACCACTGCTATAGAGAGGAGGAATGTCCAACAGAAACAAGGAGGTGATGAGAGTCAGCGGTCTGCGGGTAGCAAGTTGTACCGCTGTCTGAGTGAAGGAATGGAATCCAAGTGGAGGTATCCGGGTAGTCAGTGGTCTGCGGCAGCAAGTTGTACCACTGCTATGTGAGAGGATGATGGAACAGGTGATACCGGAAACAGGGATCAGTGGTCTGACATCGGCAAGTTGTACCACTGAATATATATGTGAGGAGGTGCACAGGGAAAGACTGCAACACAGGATATACACAGGCACCTATACACGATCCACAGTAATATGCACAATATAGATATACATATAGATATAAATGACTGAGCAGGTCTGCAATCTAGAAAGTCTCTTGAAGTAGTCCAGCACAATTATAACACAGTCAATGATGGCAATAGACTCAGCGGATAGCAGACTCCAGAGAGAACCAAACACAGTCCAGCAAGATATGCAATACACAGCACAGTCAATGAGAAGTATGCATACCGTGGTTCAGCAGTAGCAGTCAGATGGGATAGCAGCGGTACCTGAGCGGCGGGAGGCCGCCTGGATAGGAAGTCCCTGGATAGGTGAGGCAGCGGTCTAGCAGGTGCAGCGCACAGGTGAGTAGACCAACAGGGACACGAATTCACAGGAGTCAGCAACACGTGGAACTGGACTCATAGGAGACCCAGGAGAATGGAGATGATCCAGCAGAGGGTAGTAGATGAGATACAAATCAAATGCTGACAGGAGGGTAGAGACCAGTGGAACACGTGAAGGCGTGGAGAGTGGATCAGCAGGAGATGGAGGATAGCGCTGACCACAGCAGCAGGACTCAGCGGCACACGGAGGTAACCAGTAGCAACCGCAGGAACCAACAGCGATGGGAAACAGGAGTGCAGCGCAGGGCAGGAGCTGTTGATCACGAAGTGTAGCAGATGGTAATGAAAGCGGCAGGCTCGAGGAAGTCACAGCAAAGATGAGATGAGACTGTAGTGCACGGAGGCAGCGGATAGTAATCAGCTGGCAGTCACGATGTTGAACACAGGCGAGTTGAAAGCAGGAGACTGTAGTGCACGGAGGCAGCGGATAGTATTCAGCTGGCAGTCACGATGATGAACACAGGCGAGTTGCAAGCAGGAGACTGTAGTGCACGGAGGCAGCGGATAGTAATCAGCTGGCAGTCACGATGATGAACACAGGCGAGTTGCCAGCAGGAGACTGTAGTGCACGGAGGCAGCGGATAGGAATCAGCAAACAGACTTGATGAGAAGCAGGTGAGTGAAGTAAAAGCTGGAGTGCACGGAGGCAGCGGATAGCAATGAGCAAACAGTCACATAGATGTAAAATAACATAGAAGTGGTTTAGAAGACTGTAGTGCACGGAGGCAGCGGATAGGAATCAGCAAACAGTCATGATGATACAGTTGATGGTAGAAGTGGTATGGAACCACAGTAGTAGAAGTGGTTTGGAAACCACAGGAATCAGCAGCGCTGAATACACGAGTAATACAGGAACACCTTCAGAGACTCATGAGGAATGAGACTCCAAGATCAGGCAACGTGGTGTTGACCACAGGTGCTTAATATAGGGAGTGTTGCCTGATCTGCCAATTGAGTTAAAGGGGTATACACTGAAGTATAGAAAAGGGCTGCGCATGCGCAGACCCTCAGGATGGTGGACGACCACGGTTCCTAAATGTCCGGGAAGAGGCACTCACGGTCCGGTGAGTGACACTATACCTCCAGGGTATGTTCCTTTAACTTAATTGGCAGATCAGGCAACCTCCCTATATTAAGCACCTGTGGTCAACAACACGTGGCCTGATCTTGGAGTCTCATTCCCCATGAGTCTCTGAAGGTGTTCCTGTGTTTCCTCGTTTATTCAGCCCAGCTGATTCCTGTGGTTTCCAAACCACTTCTACCTCTGTGGTTTCCAAACCACTTCTACTACTGTGGTTCCCATACCACTTCTACCATCTACTGTATCATCGTGACTGTGAGCTGATTCCTATCCGCTGCCTCCGTGCACTACAGTCTTTCATTCACATCCACTCACCTGTTCATGATTGTGACTGCCAGCTGATTCCTATCCGCTGCCTCTGTGCGCTTCAGTCTTCAGCCCTTGTCAACTCTCCCGTGTTTCCCTGAGTCTGCTGCCACTATTGCTACCCGCTACTCTCCGTGATCAATTGTTCCAGTTCAACTCTGCTCCGGTGTCCCATCGTTACTGCACCTGCTGGTTGCTATTGGCTACCTCCGTGTTCCCGCAGAGACCCGCTGCTGTTACTTCTCAGCGCTACGCATCCATCTACTGCTGATCCGCTCTCCACGCCTTCCTGGGTTCCCTGCTGGTCTACCTACCTGTGCGCTGCACCTGCTAGACCACCGCTTCACCCATCCAGGGACTTTGCATCCTGCCGGCCTCCTGCCGTTCAGGTATCTCTGCACTTCTGTCTGACTGCCTTCTCCTGAACCACGGTATGCATACTTCCCATTGACTGTGCTGTGTATTGCATACCTTGCTGGACTGTGTTGGTTCTCCTCTGGAGTGTACTATCCGCTGAGTCTATTGCCATCATTGACTGTGTTATCTCATGCTGGATTACTTCAAGAGACTTTCTTTATTGGCAGTGTTGTTCAGTCATTTATACATTTATATTGTGCATATTACTGTGGATCAAAGTCAAGGTGCCCGTGTATATATTGTGTTGCAGTCTCTCCCCGTGCACCTCCTCACATATATATTCAGTGGTACAACTTGCTAGTGGCAGACCACTGACCCCTGTTTCCAGTTTCACCTGCTCCAGTATCCTCTCACATAGCAGTGGTACAACTTGCTAACGCAGACCACTGACTTCCCGGATACCTCCACTTGGATTCCATTCCTTCACTCAGACAGCGGTACAACTTGCTATCCGCAGACCGCTGACTCTCATCACCTCCTTGTTTCTGTTGGACATTCCTCCTCACTATAGCAGTGGTACAACTTGCTACCGCAGACCACTGACTACCTTCACGTGTCCTTTGTCCATACAGTTCCTCGTGTATTACTACCTCCATATTGCCAGTGCTGCTAGTCATAGACTTTCCTGAGCATCTCATCATCTGCTATTTCCTGTTCCGTGATCACCCTGCTACCAGAGTACCATATTACCACCTATACTGCTCTGGTAAGCCTATCACCTGGTGATCCCTGGGTAAAGACTCCTAGTGCCCGTGACAGTAAGATCAGGCCATGACAGACCCAGATACGGAACCTACCGCCAAAGAGATGCTGCGGCATCTGGTTACCCGTATTGAGCAACAGGAAGTTCGCCAACGGCATTTACTGCGGTGTTACCAGGCGTTAGCCTCCCAAAGACCGTCTGTGCAAGATGCCACAACCACTGTTGATGCTCCTGTGCCTTCCTCCGTTTCCCCAGTGCCATCCCAGGTGTTTACAGCTTCCACGCTTCACCTGCCTACTCCGTCAAAATACGACGGGGACCCCAAAACTTGTAGGGGTTTTCTTACTCAATGCTCAGTTCATTTTGAGCTCCAACCTCAAAATTTTTCTACCCATCGTTCCAGAGTGGCCTATCTTATTTCATTGTTTTCTGGACAAGCTCTCGCATGGGCTTCCCCTCTGTGGGAAAGAAACGATCCATTGTTACAGGATAGTGCCGAGTTTATTTCCACGTTCCGAAGTGTATTCGATGAACCAGGTCGTGTTATTTCCGCTGCATCTAGCATTCTCCGTCTTCGCCAAGGAACTCGCACTGTGGCTCAGTACGTCATTCGATTTAGGATCTTAGCCTCTGATCTTCAGTGGAACACTGAAGCACTAGTTGCCGCCTTCTGGCAGGGGCTTTCCGATAAAATTAAAAACGCACTGACTTCACAAGAACTACCCTCCTCTTTAGAAGATTTGATCTCTCTTTGCCATCGGGTAGACCTGAGGTTTCGTGAAAGAGAACCTGAGAAAACAACTTCGGTTAAAACACCTCTTCTCTCAAATCCTCAATTTCACCCAGCTTCATCTCCGGGGATACCCATGGAGATAGGTCGCTCCAAATTAACTTTAGAGGAGAGGGACCGAAGAATAAAGAATAGACTTTGTATCTATTGTGCCGATTCTACGCATATGCTCAATTCTTGTCCCAGGAAATGCCGGGCTCTAACCAATACTGGGGAGATAAGGTTAGGGTTCCTGGAGTCCTCGCCATCTTCTACGAAATTAAAAGCCTGCACTTTTGATGTTACGATTTCCTCTGCTACCAAAGCCTTTGAGTCACAGGCATTGATTGATTCCGGAGCAGCAGGAAATTTTATTTCCAAATCATTAGTAAATCAATGGTCCCTACCAGTGATTACTTTGAAAACACCGATTACTGTGACTGCTATGGATGGATCACGTCTCATCAATGGTCTCATCACCCAGAGTACGTCTCCAGTAACGCTTCAGATTGGTGGGCTACACCATGAAGAGATTTCGTTTTTAATTCTTCCTGTTACGACAAGTCCGATTGTCTTAGGCCTTCCATGGCTTCGGTGTCACTCTCCCCAGATTGATTGGCGCACTTCTCAAGTTACATCTTGGGGAGCTGAATGTCATCATCGTTGCCTCTCTCAAGTGGTTTCATTCAAAAGACAGCATTCGTCTATTCCACCAGGGCCTCCTCCACAGGATCCTTCATCTACGGATGTGTGTGATAAGGTTCAGTCTGAACGCCTTCCTCCTCATCGGGCGTTCGTGACGTCATCGGACGTTGAAGATGGATCTCAGGAGTCATCTTCAAAAAGTCAAGTGCTGGTGGTTCACGGTCACCATCCGTCTTTTCCGGAATTTCCTGCCCTCCCGCCCACCCAAGTTCCTGCTGTGGAGACTGCTTGTCAGACCTTCAAAAATATCTGGTCTCAGGTCAGAACCTGTTTAAAGAAGACATCTAACAAATATAAGTCTTTCGCAGATAAGAAGAGGCGGGCTATTCCACCACTAAAAATTGGAGATCGTGTCTGGTTATCTACCAAAAATATTCGTTTGAAGGTTCCATCTATGAAATTCGCCCCTCGTTTTATTGGTCCATATAGGATCATTCAAGTTATCAATCCAGTATGTGTTAAACTTCTTCTTCCTAAGAATCTTCGGATTTCCAATGCCTTCCATGTGTCCTTGCTCAAACCTCTCATCATCAACCGTTTCTCGACTCCTCCCTCAGCACCGCAGCCAGTTCAAGTTCATCAGGAGGAGGATTTCGAGATTACTGAGGTATTGGATGCAAAAATTTCGCGAGGAGTCCTCCGTTTCCTCGTTCATTGGAAGGGCTTTGGTCCTGAAGAGCGTTCATGGATCAAAGCTGAAGATCTTAATGCTCCTGCCCTTCTGAAGAAGTTTTATTCCAAAAATCCGGACAAGCCCGGTTCCAGGCGTTCTGTGCCCACCTTTAAAAGGGGGGGTACTGTCACTCACCGGACTGTGAGTGCTTCTTCCCGGACATTTAGGAACCGTGGTCGTCCTCCATCCTGAGGGACTGCGCATGCGCAGCCCTTTCTATACCTCCAGGGTATGTTCCTTTAACTTAATTGGCAGATCAGGCAACCTCCCTATATTAAGCACCTGTGGTCAACAACACGTGGCCTGATCTTGGAGTCTCATTCCCCATGAGTCTCTGAAGGTGTTCCTGTGTTTCCTCGTTTATTCAGCCCAGCTGATTCCTGTGGTTTCCAAACCACTTCTACCTCTGTGGTTTCCAAACCACTTCTACTACTGTGGTTCCCATACCACTTCTACCATCTACTGTATCATCGTGACTGTGAGCTGATTCCTATCCGCTGCCTCCGTGCACTACAGTCTTTCATTCACATCCACTCACCTGTTCATGATTGTGACTGCCAGCTGATTCCTATCCGCCGCCTCTGTGCGCTTCAGTCTTCAGCCCTTGTCAACTCTCCCGTGTTTCCCTGAGTCTGCTGCCACTATTGCTACCCGCTACTCTCCGTGATCAATTGTTCCAGTTCAACTCTGCTCCGGTGTCCCATCGTTACTGCACCTGCTGGTTGCTATTGGCTACCTCCGTGTTCCCGCAGAGACCCGCTGCTGTTACTTCTCAGCGCTACGCATCCATCTACTGCTGATCCGCTCTCCACGCCTTCCTGGGTTCCCTGCTGGTCTACCTACCTGTGCGCTGCACCTGCTAGACCACCGCTTCACCCATCCAGGGACTTTGCATCCTGCCGGCCTCCTGCCGTTCAGGTATCTCTGCACTTCTGTCTGACTGCCTTCTCCTGAACCACGGTATGCATACTTCCCATTGACTGTGCTGTGTATTGCATACCTTGCTGGACTGTGTTGGTTCTCCTCTGGAGTGTACTATCCGCTGAGTCTATTGCCATCATTGACTGTGTTATCTCATGCTGGATTACTTCAAGAGACTTTCTTTATTGGCAGTGTTGTTCAGTCATTTATACATTTATATTGTGCATATTACTGTGGATCAAAGTCAAGGTGCCCGTGTATATATTGTGTTGCAGTCTCTCCCCGTGCACCTCCTCACATATATATTCAGTGGTACAACTTGCTAGTGGCAGACCACTGACCCCTGTTTCCAGTTTCACCTGCTCCAGTATCCTCTCACATAGCAGTGGTACAACTTGCTAACGCAGACCACTGACTTCCCGGATACCTCCACTTGGATTCCATTCCTTCACTCAGACAGCGGTACAACTTGCTATCCGCAGACCGCTGACTCTCATCACCTCCTCGTTTCTGTTGGACATTCCTCCTCACTATAGCAGTGGTACAACTTGCTACCGCAGACCACTGACTACCTTCACGTGTCCTTTGTCCATACAGTTCCTCGTGTATTACTACCTCCATATTGCCAGTGCTGCTAGTCATAGACTTTCCTGAGCATCTCATCATCTGCTATTTCCTGTTCCGTGATCACCCTGCTACCAGAGTACCATATTACCACCTATACTGCTCTGGTAAGCCTATCACCTGGTGATCCCTGGGTAAAGACTCCTAGTGCCCGTGACAAAAACACCCTTTTCTTACTCAAGATGCTACCAAAACTCTTAATCGTATCATATCCAGCCTTGACTACTGTAACATCCTCCAATCTGGGTTCTCTTTAAAGATTTTAAGGATGTTGGATAGTTTGATCAGATTTGGTAGGGAGTTCCATAAGTGGAAAACGGTACAGTAGAAGTCTTGTAGATGGGAGTGAGCGGTGTTTACCAGAGATGAGGAGAGACGCATATCATAGATAGATATAAGAGTGCAAGAGGGAGAGTGTTTTGAGGTGAGATTTCAGATATATGAAGGACTGGTGTTGTCGAGGACTTGGTAGGATTTGCAGAGTGGTGCAACAGATGTGGAGCGGCGAGAGATGACGGTCAGTTTTGGTGCAGCATTTAAGATGGGTAGATGGGTGAAGGTAATACCAGCTAGGGTTCTCTTTCCGAGAAATCTGTTTATTAGCGTTTACAGTACTCCTACCTATACTACCCATGCACCCTCACAACTGTCAGAAATTATACTCTGTGCCTCTTGTTTCAGCTGTGCCCTCTTCAAATTAGAATTTAGGCTCTTATGAGAATCCTTTCTACCCTTCCTTTTCATGGTTTACCCACTGTCCAGCACTGCAGAGCACTACATTAGGACTACATATTCAATATGGAATGAAAACAGATTTAAATAGGCTACCACACGGAAATATCTACACCAATTAGATACAGTCCCATTCTCAACTGTCCAACAATCCCACTGTCATTTCCTCTCTCGTCTTTGCCCAGGAGTGTATGAATTGGGCCAGTCTGTCCATATGGGTTGGATTGTCTGAACCTACTTGTGAATGTAAAGAACCTTCCATTCAGCTCTTACGTTCTATCCATGAAGAACAGCAGACTAAGCACATATGAAGGACTGAGATTTTACTTTCTAAATTTAAATCTGAGACACATCAAGTGTAGCTCAGTCCATCTAAGTGCCAACACGTCTAAAGCTGTCCCCTGCAAAAAGATTACCAAATTTGCATTTTCGGACATGATCTCCCAACTGTGTTAAGAGGATAAGAGATAAGAGACTCTCCTCTCCTAGCTATTTTGAAAAACACTCTGCGTGAACAACCTTTCTGTTAAACCTGTTCCTGATACCCCTGTATACATCATCCATCATCCATCACTCTCATGACTACCACTTTGAGAAACATCATATCACTTGGATCTGGGAACATAGGAAGAAAGTTGTAATCAAATACACATTTTATAACAAGACTGCCAGCTTAAATAGGTTTCATAGGTTTGCATGTTCAGCCTGGACATTCTTAAAATAATGACAACATAAAATATAGGCTATGAACACTTACTGGGAGCCATGATTAAGGGTAAATGAATGCATGTGCATGACATTTGGAAATATTAGTTCTGAAACAGTTTTTTTTTTTCTCAAAAAAATAGTTAGACTGGCCATTGTTGTTATAATGTACACACTGCAATACACATCAGGTTCATTTCTTTTTTACTGCAGTTACAATTATAATGGTTAAACTTACACCAAGTGGTTGAATGGCACAGTCATCTCCCAGGGTGAAATGGTCAGATTTTGAACAGTTGGTCTCTTGAGTGATGAATTTTACGTCATACGTTTTTTTATCTGCAACCTATAGTTTAAAAATCAAGAAATACACAGAAAGAAACAAATATGAGCTTTCCAGTTTCTGCTTTAAATCGGACCTATTTAATCTATAATTTAAATAAGTGCCTCCGCCTATCTTTCTAAACTAAAGTAACCTAAGGTAAAAAGATTTAGGGGTCTATGTATCATTAGTATCAGTGGGGATGTGGAATCTTATCATAACGCTGCGCTACATATTTAAGTTTCGCCCAAATGTAGTAAGGCTCACTCACCATATCGGCACCTGCACAAAACCCCCTCCTACATGATAAAGGAGGAGGTTGCACTTTCTATAGATTGTCATCAGCGAAGGCAGATGAGATAATAGAGCTCAAGTGCGCATGCGCCTGGAAGAGACTCCACATGTGCACAGTCTTCCCTTTAGGCAATGCCACTTGAAGGGTTATTGTTGGTGAATATTAATATTATATTAATATTATTTTAATATGTATTATATTAATAATATTCTTACATATAAGTGATAGATGTTTTTTAGGAAAATCTAACTTTTTTCTTATATTAAAATTATATTTACTACCTATACACATTGTTTTAGTAGAACAATTATATGCTTATTTTGACTAATACTATAATGTCATAATTATATATAAATTTCTCTTTTAAGTCTAATATCCTGACCTCCTGTGTGTTCCTGCAAATGAATAAGCAGGAATGGGAGTTTCAAGCTGATGACAAAGAAGGGATCGTGCATAGTAACTTTTAGCTTGATGCATAAACCCCTTAAAGAACAATTAACAATAAATACAACTTTTAGAGCTCTGTGAAAGATCTTCACATATAAAGAGACTAAAACACGCCTGCTGCACAAGATGAACCATAAGGTTTTGAATGCTACAACTTCTAGGTCAAAACGTTGAGCTCCTGTATGAAAAATAATCTTTGTTGCACATTTGGTGACATGAACAGTATATGTCTGTTGCATGTCTATTATAAATATGGCACTGGCCAAAATGGGTTCAATTCTTCTTCTACAAAGTGTTTTTAGAGGATATAACACTATCCTCACTCATTAACAACACAAGTGCATCAATCACTTTATCAACATGATGTATGTGCCTGTCCCATATATAAATTGCAGCATAATTCCCAATATTAAAAAAATGGGACAAATTAAGCCATACCCTAATCAACCCAGGCCCTCTGAATACACCCAAATCCCCAGGCCACCCTTTCTGTGTCTTCAGTAAGCTGGGATTTTACCATAAAAATTGGGACTTCTGAGGATATAATACAGCCATAAGCAAATCTGAAGGCATTCAATATGTATTTTTTTTTACCAACTTTCTGGTGGCTTTGCTAACTTTGAAGACTTTATATAGGTTTGTGTGATTCCGTTCTGAATTATATTTTTTAACAAATTGGTTCAGCAGGTTCAGCAGCTCAGGATCATTAGTTTCCACAAGATTAGGGCAACTAAGGCAAAATCCTAAAGAAAAAAATAAGAGTTTGGAGGTAAGATTTTTGGTACAACATTCCATACATTTTATTTGCATGTTATATTTATGCACACATCACACTGAAATATATCTTCCCCAGTATACCAATGAGTACTAGTGAAAATTTAGTATACAGTATTGGGTAAGTCAATGGTTTTGTGTCTTAGGTACACAGTAAGAGCCTGATTCATTAAGAAAAGCAAAGCAAAAAAATGAGTAAGTTTGCTCCTAGACAAACCATGTTACAATGCAAGGGGTGCAAATTAGTTTATTATTTTGCACATAAGCAAAATACTGGCTGTTTTTTCATGTAGCACACAAATACTTGATAGCTTTAGTATAACACTGAAATTTAAAGTTGATCTAGGGTATACCCCAACTATAAATATGCCCCACACTTTAAATTTTCCTCTCCCTCCAATGTAACATGGTTTCGCCAAGTTGCAAAGTTATTCCTTTCTTTGCTTTACTTACCTTAATGACTCAGACCCTAAGGGCCTGATTTATTACTGATCTTATCTGCCATTTTTGCGGATCTTATGAAAATCTTCTCTGCACATACCCAGAAAAGGGAGATGAGAAGGAAAATCCACTGTGTAAGTTAAGAATTTCTTAAGTTAAGATGAAAATCCTTCTTAACTGCACTTAAGAAGTTCTCCGAGCACTTAAGAATAAAGCGTTGGGAAAAGGAGGGGAATAGGTGGAAATGGGGTGGAGATCGTACTGACTTAAGAAGAGTAGGCGATTACCTCCGGATCCTTCAGATAGATAAGAAGAAATGCTTAGAGTTTTTCTTAACTTCTTGCCTAAACTTAAGGAAGCTCTGGGTCATGTTTAAGTCCAAAACAGCTATTGCAGCAGTGCTAAATGACAACACTAAACTGTTCAAAAATATTGTTTGTTTAAAACACTCACAAATAAATATGCACAACATACATCTTAAAAAAAAAAATTCTGAGTGAAGTGTATTATCATTTTATTTTAATGTCAAACATTCAACAATGTACTATTTTTTTTAAAAAAACAACCATGGTGGATGCACACTTGTAATAAATTGTAATGTGAAGTGGTTGATGTCTAATATCTAATAGTTCGCCCATACCTTATTTGATATTTTTTAAAAAAAGGCTAATAATACGCTTGTATAAATGAAAGGCATAGCAACTTAATTTATTAAAATAGTATAAGTAAGTTGTGCGAACATAAACCATGCATACTCTTCCATAAGGGAAACATAGGAAATCCACACAAACATGGGGAGGATATATAAACTCCACAGAGATAAGGCCGTGAGTGAGGATTCAAACTCATGACCCCACTGTTAAAAGGTGGATTGTCTAACCACTAAGCCAATGTGCAAGTGGAAACAATATCTGCATGATAAAGACTAGAACGAAAAACTGAACAATACACCATTGCCTGCAAGTCAAGTGCTACTTGCAAGCTAAAGTGTTACTGTGAAAAATTAACAATTGCACACACCAGCAGCGCCAAATAAGCCACACCACTAAACTGTTGTAAAACAAATGTTTGCTTTAAAAAGCCATAATTACAAATAACTATGCACACTATACAACTGCATACACTTCTCTCATAACAAACTTTTTTCTTTTTTAATTTTTATTAATGTCAATAACTATACAATGAAATATTTTCGCCCTATTCCTTAGTAGATGTACAGTTTAAATAATTTGCTTTAGAAAATCATTGATGTATAATATAATAATAATAATAATAATAATAATAATAATAATTGGACTTTAATTTGTTTGTCATTTTTGCCTTCTGCCTTTTTCTGGTACTTAGGTGTTTTTTGCCTTTGTTGTGAATATTTCTATTTGTTTGGATTTACTTTATTTGGAACAGCAGCTTATCTGTGTTATAGCTCCACACAAATTTCAACATGCAATACAGGCATATTCCACAAAATGAATCAGGAATCGAACTCATGACCCCACTGATGAAAAGTGGATTGTCTAACCACTAAGGCAATGTGCTGATTGAGCATTACATACATTACATAGACTTGAATGACAAGCACCATGTTTGAAGTCATATTACGTAAAAATAAATGTGAGTACATAAACCATAAACTAAGCTTAGAGTGCTCCTAAAAAAACATACAACACAACACAGGCACGACTGTCAACATGAAGGTTTAAGGATAAACAATAAAGAGTTACACACACATTCTCTTGTTCTCCGACATGAAAAATGTCATCTGTAATTTTGAATTGTAAATAACTGTGGATGCCAATTTAACGACTAATAATTTGCAATCATAAATATACATGCACGATACAATACTCTATAGACAGCGGAAACACCAATACATATACTAGCGTACTCTTCTATAAGTGACACGTCGGGGTAGAAATATGGGGATATACAAAGTCCACACAGATACAGGCATGACTCTGGATTTGAACTCATGACCCTACTAGCAGTTTTGTCTAATTACTAAGTTAAACTTCAGATTGAAACAAACATACAACACAACACAGGCACTAGTGGCAACCTAAAGTGTTAATGAGCATAATTAGATGAACAATTACACACCTTCCTGGTAAAAGACATGAAGAATCATGTTTTGTTTTATAAAAATTAAAATAAAGTCTATGCAAATGCATCTCTGAATAATTTGCAATCAGAAATAAACGCAAACACGCTTTAATCAGTATAAAACTAAACAACAGATTTCCGTAACCAGCATTGCATAGACCCAGCATCAGATCACGTCATCAGATACCACAGTGGGCCATACACCTGTATATACTTGTCTCATTAAAATGCACTATAAAAGACTGCTTCATGCACACTTGAAGTTGGTTAGTGCAGTTTTCTGGTGTGGCTTTGTATAGTGGACTCTTATTTGTATTGACAGTTATCTTTACTCTTACTCTTTTATAGACACTTTCAAAGTTTGTGTTTGTAAGATATTTTATGTTCCACAAGATGATTCTTAAGTGTTTTTGCACTTCCCCATGTTGCATGTTTATCCAACAGATCCACAGCCCTCCTGAAACTGCGGAGGCAGGCCACTTCAGGTTCCAGATTGATTTGCAAGGTAACATTTTTTTGCTAATATGTTTTATATCACACTTTTAAAAATCACTACATATATAAATGCATGCACCACACAGTTTTGACTTAAAAAAAAGTTTACCTTTGAAATCTGCAATTTTGTAATTGGCTGTAAGGGCTGCCTCTGACCCTGCTGAGATTATCAGATGTGAATTTTATAGCCATAGCACTTATAAAAATAATGATGAAGCTTGATTGTTAGAGTTTAGGTTAAAATAGATCAAACTAAAGGCTTTCATTGATGTACTACCATGTCTTAGCTGGGACATGTCTGCCTCACCTGAAAAATATTCAGTAATCAAGCATAGTCCGCTGTTAATCATATATCTGACTCACTATGTGTGTTTTTCTGTCCAGGTAAACTACATAAAGTAAGTGTTTTCTGTTTATTGATTTTAAGACACTGATTTGTCAATGTGTTATAATGGAGATACCTAACATTCTCTTTCATTTTGAGGATAAGAGAGAAACAGACATAATTTTAGTAAATAGCTAAATGTTTGTAATTTATTCCAACAGACCTTATGACCCAGCTGTAAGCTGGAGCACAAAGGAGGTGCGGCGAAGATCATTTCATGTAGGAGGATCAAGATATGATCAAGATATGAAGGAGTTGCCTTTTGCAGCATTTAAATATCTAAAGTTAACAATGTTATTTCTTTTAGGTTATTGGGGGACCTGTGTTACAGTTAAGGCATCAGAAATTGCAGATTTTACAGCTTGAAAGTGCAGGAGAATACAAAGAACACACAGTCAAGTAATATTTTGTTTCAAAATGCCCTAAGGTTGATCGCTTTTTCTCTAATATTTTAAACAGATAAAGAAGACAGCCATTATGGGTTCCAGCATGACCTGCCTTGCAACACTTTTAGCTAATTGGATAAACCAACATGCACGTGTTTGTATTTGATATTTGTTATTTCATTTTTTACAAAGGAGTTTGTATATTCAGTTTGTTTTTATTTTGTGTTTCATTTGATTAATGAAATTGTGTTTATAAATAAATATATTTTATTATTTGCAATACTCATTCTCCTGTAACTGTCTGCTGTTGAACACCCTCTTCTCCTACACATCCTTCACTCCATTGTCCATCTAGACACAGTTATAATTTAATATTGTACATCTCTTGTCTTAGGGTACTAATTTGGTCATTTGGCCTCCAATACCACCTCTACGCCGAGAACACCCAAATGTACATTGCTTTCCCTGACCTATTTCTTTCAGCATTTTCTATTGAAAACCACTGTCTTTCTGCATTCACCCCATGGATGACACAACGATAGCTAAAGCAAATCATGTTCTATACAGAGCTCATTATTGTCCCTCATGCCAGAGTCACCAACTAGCCTCAAATCTCACTCACTGTCAATTACACCACTATACCATCTGTGTTGCCTAAAATGTAACATCTCAGTAAGTTTGTGAGGATCGGAGGACCAGATTCATGAAACAAATTAGGGCCCAAAAAATGTGTTACTTTGAACCTTATCAAAAGCATATCACCAAGTTATGTTTTAAATTACAGACACATATTTTAAACCATAAGTAAATTACTATATGCTTTTTCTGGTATTTACCTCAAAATGTTACACTTTATTTCTACACTTACATTTACAACTCAGCTGTGAGAAAAACTCCCACACTTATAAATCTAGTGCCTGTTATCAGGTGCCTGTAATTGCGAATAGCGGAGTACAATTCCCATCGGCCCGCCCTCATTTGCTAGGATACAAGGAATAAATGACAGGCCAACATTTTGCACACAGATATGGAAGAGATCCGCGAGTAACGTAAGCTCGCCCACACGTGCTCTGAGAACCATTCACAGAGTTAAATACTGGAAAGTATTGAGAGCGGTCAAAATGAGGTCTGCCACCTTTGCCCGTAGAGAGCTTCGTGTATTGGTGGAGGGCATGGATAGCATGCCCAGTGGCCACTACATTTCGAATGAAATGAGGCTGCGGGCCTACCTCAAGGTTCGCCGCTTTATATGGCTGTGATTTCACAGCCGCGGGACTGTAGTCCAGCTCCAGCGGTGGTGGAGTGATTTACGCTGCTGCCAACCACAGCTCTTGGAGCAGTTCAGGGAAGAGATCAGGAGATGTGAGTTCTCTATTAAATCTCTAGTAATACAAATACTTGTTTAATTTTTAGAATGACTTTCAAAGTTGATCGAGGACATGCCCTACCCCAAATATAAATCTGTCTCCAGATTACAAATGTAGCTCCGCCTCCAATGCAACTTGCATGTTTGGGACTCAAACTCATGACCCCAGTGCTGTGAGACAGATGTACAATCCACTAAGGTAACCGTGCAGATGTTAACTGGCATATCGTTTTCGTAGGAAGAGTATCAATGTTATGTTTATTTTTGGTTTAAAACACTATTATGTAGCTCTTACATCTGTTGCACGCATGCTGTATTGTTGTGCTTCTCGCTCTTGTATATAGAATGTATTTATTTTTCAACTGAACGTTGTCTTAGTGGTTAGCCAATCCACCTTCCAACAATGGAGTCGTGAGTTCGATTTCTGACTCATGACCTTTATCTGTGTGGAGGTTATATGTACTCTACTATGTATCGATTATGGAAGAGTATGCTACACATTTTGTAATGTTATTGATATAAATTTTTATAATACACTAATGTTTATTTTAATATGCATGTTTATTTATGCTAGCTAATTATTTATGAGATGAATTTGCATCCACATTCTTAGTTCAAATCAAACACATTACACGATCTTTCATGGTGGTGAATAAAAATGTGTGTTGATTTAGCTCTTTAACACTTCAAAATCATTTATCACAGGTTATAATAAACATGTAAGTGTTAAAACAAATAATTAGAGTAATTAGTTACAACAGTCATGCATAATACACTCCAATTGTGTTTTTATATGTGTAAACAAACCCTTTGCACCTCCCACATTGCTGTTACGTAACACCTTCTTATCTTTAAATAAGAAGCGGATCTTAAGATAAACTAACGGCTTAAGATCTGTTGCATTTCATTTTCCATCGCGTAAATGACTTAAGGTGGGCATGTCTTTGAACTTTCCATTCCTTGCTGAATATCGAATTTCTTATCACCCCACTTCTTCTTAAAATACTCATCGCAACTTCAGCACGAGATAAGATCAGTAATGAATCAGGCCCTAAGACACTAGGTAATGTAATAAAATCATTGTTTATTTGTATAGAGCCGCAGAGCCTGACAAAAATTATATACATGAAAACAGTAAGCACAATAGCATTTATGTGGGTACAATTGAGCAGAATAATAACTGCATGGAAGCAATTAGTAGAACAAATCACAAGCCATGGAAATTTTTTTTAGAATAACTATTCCCTTTTATATGTAGATGATATCCAAGGCAATTTCTTACCTTGTTCTGTCCATTTCTAATACCTTCCCAGAAAGAATAGTATAATGTCATACAACCACATATTTCCTGGCACCAGGAGGCATAAAAGGAACTACTGGGCCCCAGACTAAATATTTTTTT
Organism: Mixophyes fleayi; assembly: GCF_038048845.1. Classification (NCBI taxonomy): domain Eukaryota; kingdom Metazoa; phylum Chordata; class Amphibia; order Anura; family Limnodynastidae; genus Mixophyes; species Mixophyes fleayi. The sequence continues at coordinate 117,541,299 of NC_134404.1, forward strand.
GGGCCCGGTGTCATGAGCAAGCTAATTTCTGGGCATATAAATCTGCATATATGTGTTTGTGAATTAATTCCTAGAAAATAGCATGACATGGCTCAGAGCAGCTGTTTAAATCAGTGTGTTTGATTATATTAAACTCCTCTGTTTTACTCATATGGTCAATTTATGGCAGGTCGCAAAATGAAAGCCTTTGAAATGTCTCTTTTAGGACAGTGATATGCCTCAAACCCAGACATGCCGACTCTTGAGACAAGATTATATGTTAATGACAAATGTAAGCTGAATCGGGTCATAGGAAAATATCATATCATATTTTCTCCAATATCATTGTTACCGTAGACATGTGTGGTATGCAGATGAAGGGGAACTTATGACCTGTAGTGTGGAGGTAAAATCATGTTTGTAAGCCATACTGGTGAAAAGTTGGGTAGGGTACTTAAAGCCTGACTTAGACGCTGTGTCCACAGGGGTCATAAAACCCTAATATGCATTTACACAGACCTTTCAGTACTGACATCACAGGAAGGGGGACTGTGGGCCCTGCAGCTTTGCATTAAAACTGCACTGTGAATCTAAGTGTTTGTTCACTTTTGGGAGTCAATCTGATATTGAAGAGTGTCCTCCTTTTCTGTTTCTCCCAGCGCCAGAAATTTGATTATACGTGAGTTTTCAATTCTGTATTTTATCCTTTTTATTTTATAACAAACCATCGCATTATATTTGTATGTCATTTTATTAACTGTTTCATCTTAAGCATTGTGAATGTATTTTCCATATTAAATTACACTTAACAAGTTCAAGTCTCTGTGTTCTTACAAATTCATGCAACAGTTTGGTCAAAACGCTACATTAATTGAAAACTGGGGGGAACATTGAGGTCTATGTTAACTCTGCTTGAAGTAAATTGTGCTAGATTAGTTCTAAGGGAGAACCTAAGGCTTCCTAAATAAGAGTGTCGGCTCTTCATAAAAATCCCTGGTAGTGGCATAGTTGATACAGCAAACCTAGTGTGTGGCCTAAATAGGGAAGGATTTAATCATTTTAGACAGACCAGGTGGTTTGTTTTTGATTAAGCCTTTGTCACACACACATCACGCAGGCTCAGGTGAGTGCTGTTCATGACACTACGATTGCCCTCACTGTGCTGAGCATGCACGGGGACAACGCACTGTGAAGCCCTTTTAAAGTCTACTACAGATTTATTTCTGCCCCTGCCTGTCACATACATTTTTAACATCTTAAGAGACATTTATGTTATGTTAGGGTATATTTGTCCAAAATCCAAAATGGGAAAGCAATATAATTAAATTAATAACCAAACATATAAATAAGAAAATTATTAAAAATGTTTTTTTAAATCTTAATACTATAATGCATTGCAAGTTGGCTCATCTAGTGGGAGTGATGTTACCAAACAACCATCATACAGCTTGTTAATAACACATAGAATGCCATGCAAGGATTAACAACTAATTGACTTTTTCATTTACTGGATATTATAAATATTGTCTTTTTTCCTATGCCTTCTTACCAGTGCTTGAGGAACATTGTAGAGATATATCCTTCATTTGTCCTTTAGGAGTCACGAACACATGGGCACTACAGTTTCCTCCTTGCTACAATAAAATAAATACAATTGTTTGCAATGTTTGCAATCAGTTATGTTTTTTAATGATACCAGCAATTAGAAAGCTTTAAAGTGAAAAGCTTTGAAATATGTTTTTTGCCCTACAGTACGAGTGTAAAAGGTGACAGACAGACCTGACTATATGCAGGTAGTAATGGGCCTAGTTTCATCTGGTCAGCTGGTTTGCCTGTTCTGAGTTAGTTTTTTCTTTGTGTGATGTGCATTGTTAAGTCCTGGATGTGAACCCAACAATTTTGATAGAAAACGAAAGAACCTGGTGCTCTGAAAATTAAAACTGCAAATCCTATGTAGCCATGGTGAATACACTTTAAGATACTGTATATAAAATGTACATGAGACATAAGATAAATGACAGAGTAATGTGAAGCAGAATATGCGCAGTAATAGGATAAGTAGAGGAAGTAATATGTGACACTGAAGAACAGCTGAGAGTACTCACCCCACTTATATCAAGTTTGCATTCTTCTGAAGACCAATTAGGATATATATGTTTAGAGCAGTTGGTTTGTCTGACATTGTACTTCAGTTTGTAGTTCCACCCACTGACCACCTAAATCAGGTACAAAAAAAGACAAGAATCCTTTCCTTTAAAAATTTAAGTAAAGAAACCTTCCTAGAGCTTGGTTGGGTTTTTTATATCTACTGATTGCATCAGTAGATATAAAATTTATTTTATGCTAAGTAGACATTTACAGCATCCTAATAAATGTTTTTCATGAAAAAAACTATTAAAATAAAAAACATTTTTTAACTGTTTTATCATTAATAATGTAATTAGTTAGTAATTAGTAATGTTTTTTTCTTGTGCGTTCTTTTGCAAATTTATAATTCACATAAGTATTGAATATATCATGCAGCGTCTTCTGTAGTAGAGCACAGCAGACCTGCCCTCGATTTCAATAGCATACTTATTTAGAGATCCGAACCTTGATGAATTTGGGAGTGCTCAAAGCCTAAATATGTGCATATAATACTAAACACGGGTTGCATTCACAATGCGTGCCTTGATGAATCAAACCCTTCCACAATAATACTGGCAAACACTACAGACTGGGGGATTTTTCTCTGTGTTTGTTCCATTCAGGATAACCCCACCCTTTCAAGCATCTGCTATGAGCCTATAAATTGACTGAGCAACTTCCACTTCTGTATTTGTCTGAGAGGCATGTAGCTCAGTAGCTGAGGGGTAATGCTGGCACTGTATTGTTATTTGGAGGCTTCTGGGGTACCCCTTGGTAAGTTAGCTCTCAATTTAAAAACACATATATGTATGGCCCAAATATTTGGGACTCTCATTGTTTAGAGTTAGGATCACCCTATTAGCAATTTCTACTTCTGTAAAACACTACAGACTGAGAAGCAGTTTGGGCGATAACAGCTTATATTTACTTTGATAAACTTCTTAGGTTCCAGGTTCCTGAGACTCAACACTGCTCTCCTGGCTTACTGTTATGTACTGTGTCAGGAATAGGCCCGTCTGGCTACTCCCTGATTTGATATCTTATCATATATTCCAACAGTCATACAATATATCACCTCTATTTTGTCAGGAAACCGCTCCTGATCCCCTTTATCTGTCATAAACCGCCCTCTGAGCACTCTTGACTGGTAAGCTTAATGTAACGGAACACACAGGATTCCTGCCCAAATCTCACACTCACCTCTTTCTCTAAGGCTACAGATTTACTGGTCCCTTTCCCACACAGACACCCGCTTCCACACCTCTCCGCGAACTGCCACCAGCTACGTATAAGGCCCGTAGCAAACCTATGACTTAATTATCCAATTTGTGCTCTGGTAGCTAAACAGTTAACCCTTCACACTCTGGTATCTAAATAAATAATCCAGTCAAGCAATCTCTCTCTTCTACACAGGCAGTGAATTTGTTTAGAGCAATAAGGACATTATTAAATTTAATATACTAAATGTACAATGCTTACAGGTAATTAAAAACAACTAAGATAACATGACATACATAACAAGCAAACAGTTTAAAATAAAGGGATTACATTCAGAGTATAACTTAAATATAAGTGGTATATTCTAGCCAAGGGAAATTGGCGTGAAAATGGATGGTTTATCAATAATGATTGATTTCCCAAAATACTGACAATTTGCCCCATCACAACACAGATTTTTTTAAGCAAAATTAAATGGGACAGCCTTCACAGGGGCAGTGTTGATGCTGATAGGGCAAAATTCCCTGGGTGTCCCTATAGCTTGCTCACAACTATTCCAAAAGTTTTGACCCTTGGTAACTCTTCACAAATATATCCCCCTGCAATAAACCAGTCATAATCTCCCGCACATTTAGATAGCAAACGTGATGGAATTATGACAATGGGACATCCCTTTCCAAAGACATGCGATTACAGCTGTTTCCGGGTATCGCAAGTAAGTATGAGTCACAACCCTGGTGTGATTTCTGCTCCTCAGTATCGAGTGGCACACAGATTTCCCAAAATATGATAAATGAAGACTTTTTCTTTGAAGTTCATATTTCTATATACCTGCATAGCCAGCCTTCAAATGCTGCCTTTGTCTGCAAGGATGTCAAGCTGTGTACGGCTCCAAAAAGTCTATTCAAGTGTCTAAAAACTAACTTGTGTCAAGATATAGCTCACCGCAGGGGCCTTTAAAACTGCCATAGGTGACACTGCTATCTTCTAAGCAGAGCCACCAAATAAACATACAACAGTCCTTCTGACTTCGCATTTTATACCAAAGTAACAAAATTTATCAATGGATTCAGTTGATATATCAAATAAACACTGCAGTTATGATTTAGGCCTTATTCCCCACAATTATGTGATATGGTAAACCTTATAACTGTAATTCTTCTATGATCACTACATACTGTATTGTGAAAGCTCATTCAAAACATTATAATACATTGTGCTGTCATAGTGTCACACATAATCCACAAGAACAGAGTGAGCCCAGTGAAGATGGAACAATAGAAGTAAACAAACAATATCAACCAGGAATCCCTGCATCATAGTTACCTACACTCCTGGAATATTGGGAAATGTCCTGGACTTGTGGGTAGGTACGCTAAGCTCCCTGATCCCCGCTGAAAATAGTTGCGACTACCCAGCACACAGCTAGAGGTGTTTTATACCAAAATGACTGTCTGATGAAAACTGTACATCTCTAATGATGATTTCATGGCATCTATTATGATGCATGCTTGAAAGATACTGCAACAAATTTAGGGCATGATAACTTGTCTAGCCAGATAAGTTAATTTTCGAAGAAACACACATTGAATTAACTTGTGCTACAGAGTATCTATGGATCTTCTGGGGGGTCCTTACTTAAAAGCTTATGCTTTTAAAGTGATTCTATTACTAAAATTGCTTGTATTATATAGGGATGTTCACTGACCCCTGTGTTTTGGTTTTGGTTATGGTTTTGGATCTGTATTAACTTCATGTTTTGGTTTCACGATCACGTGTTTTGGTTTTGGTTTTGTTTTGGATCTGTATTGTTTTATTATTTTTTTTTAAATTGCTAAAAAAATCTCATAATTTGGCTCTTTTTCTGTTCCTACATTATTATTAACATCAATAACATTAATTTCCAGGCATTTCCAGTCGTTGTTTGTCAAATGAAAAGAACACTGCTACCCCTGTCCTGTTTCTGTGTGAGCAATGTCACTGAGCAATGTCACTGGAGAATGGAGAGTGACAAGAACACTGCTACTCCTGTTACTGTGTGAGCAATGGGGCTAGAGGTACTTATGGAATCCAAAAACCCGCGAGATCAGACGGTGCAACTTTGACGGTTTGCCTTGATTTAGATCTGAGAATCAGGAAATTACCGAGCCGACTCGGATTGGTAATGTTGAGGGGGAGATTCGGTTTTCGGAAAACCAAGCCTGAGCATCTCTAGTATTATACCATCATTAGCTGTGCTTTGTATGATTTTGTATCTGTGTGAACAGACATACATGAAATTGTGTCTGTTTACATTGACATATGTGGTCATGTTAATTTTAAAGTTTGTGTTGAGCATCAGTTACCCTGTCAGGAAAGTAAGTTTTGTTAGCACTTTCCACCCTGCAGCTCGAGAGACTACTCTCTTTAATAAAATGTGTATTTCACTTATGTATATTCCACTTGGGATCATACAGATACAGTTACATAGCTCCCAACATTGATCTTTCTGGCAGACGGACTGGGAGTGTGGCCATGGCACGCTGGGGGTGTGATCATAGTAATCTGGTGGCTTGGCCACACCCTGGGGGCATGCCTAGCACTTTTGAAGCGCTAGACTGCCCTGTGCTGTCCAGGGCCGGATTAAGGGAATGGAGGCCCTTGGGCTAAGGGGGCCTCCAATACCCCTGTGAGCCGCCCCCATGAGGGCCCCCCTGTGAGCCGCCTGCCGCCCCCCACGCTTACCTCTTTCTCTTGTCCTGTCACTGTAGTCTTTCCGCGGCGCGCTGTAAGCTCCTTACTGATGAGATCTCGTGAGAGTGAGATTCCTGAGATCTCCTCAGTAAGGAGATTACAGCATGCCACAGAAGGACTGCAGTGACAGGCTCAGCAGCATTGATCGGGTCGGGGGGCACCCCCGCCTCTCCACGATCGATAATGCTGCTGAGCACTGTCAAGGGCCCCCTGGATGCCCAAAGCCCCTGGGCTGTAGCCCAGTTAGACCTCGGGTTAATCCAGCTCTGGTGCTGTCCTCCCTTCCCCTCCAAACTCCTTCAGTGCTGTGAGTACCAGTGTGCACGGAACTCAAACACTGCTGCTGTGCCATGCAGAGCAGCAATGAACTTTCCCACCAATCAGGACAAAGCTGTCCCAATCAGAATGGCTTGACAGAGCCCTCAAATCAGGACTGCCCCGCCTAAATCGGGATGGTTGAGAGTTATGCAGTAGCAATAGGGGACCATTAAGCAAAAAATAACAAGTTGCCTTATATAAAAGAACTAGTAATTTAGAAATATACATGTAAAAATTCACATGCCTTGCCAGAATCTGAAATGTTTGATATTCTGTTCACATTTCCTGTGCATCTGATTAATTGTCATCAGTACAAATCTGCAAAGGGATTGTCATCAGTACATTTCTGCAAAGGGATTCTGGGGGTTCTCGGCTGTTGAGCTGCCTTTCATCCCGATCTGCTTTCACTGGTAGGTTAATGCAGCATGGACATTCCTTGGAGTGGTGATTGGGACAGTTGTGATGCACTCTTAGAATGTAAGCTCTCTCATAAACAGGCCAAAATCTTACCAAATAATTTTCATGTCTGCATTTATTTTGTCTACCATGGCATGGTATGCATAGTAATATATGTTTTAACTAGTTGTGATAGACACGCAGCTGGGTGGCGCCAGATATGCCCACAGTTCACAGCAGCCTGCAGCAAACATTTGCACTTTAAAATTGCAAAAATGTACACTAAAACGTATGAGCACATGTCTACTCTGCGAAGAGAGCATTACTTATATACAAGTACCGATCTGCAAGTGTAAGCTGTTTGAAAGTAGGAGCTTGTATATCTAGCACAGCACAGAAAAGTATTGCTGACCTGGCGTGAGGCCTCTGTAATTCCCTCTAGGCCAAAATGAAATCGGTGGCTTCCCTCTTTGTTCATTTTTTCAATTGCAGCTTGCACTAATGGTGACAGCTCCATGTTGTTGGTGTCTATCATTTGATAAGATCCCAGGACAGGTTTATGGACAATGGTCACAGTAGGCTCTGCAACTAAGAACAAAGTATGGCATGTTAATAATGCACTTCCTTATACTACTTCTAGTAATAATAATAGTATAACATAGATGTTAATACAATACATTACCTTCATTGCCTGTATTATAAATATACGCTAATGTGTGAGTGTGTGTCAGCTTTTGTGCTTAGGGAGCACTGATATAAAGTGATATAATGTTACGAAATGTAAAATCAAATATATATATAAAACATTCAATACATAAAATATTCAGTATTCTGGTAGTAGTAGCAACTGACAAATAGATTTTTCATTAATAAAAACAAGCCTTCAATTTATATATATATATACATATATATATATATATATATATATATATATATATATATATATATATATCTATATATAGCTATATATATATATATATATATATATATATCTATATTTCTATACATATATCTATCTATATATATATATATATATATATATATCTATATATATTGTCGAAGTCAAATAATTGGATGAAGTGCATTGGTGCGGAATATGTTGGCACTTTATAAATAAAATGTAACAAACATAGCTTCTGCTAAAATATAAAGTTTTGAGTACAGAGTTTGAACAGAGGCTGAGTAAAAGATACTCACCTGTTTTTCTTTTGAGCTGACCCCCTAAAGCAAAAAGAAAACATAAGTCATGAACAGGAATGCTGTACAGGTTCAAGTGCTTGTGAGTAACAACCCAAGATTCTACAACTAATACACTTTCCAATCAGATGACACTATCATTTAGGCTGGGTACACACTCATTCACTTCCCCATAAAGCCCTCTATACTGTGAGCTGTAAAACTAAGGAGTCTGGTGAGGTGCTAATCAATTAAGTTCTAAGAATGCCATATGGTCTGAAAACAAAGGTGTATATTATAGTGTTTCTCTCACACCATGACACAGGGGCTACTTTGGCTGAAACAACATAAATAACAATAAACGCATTACTGTTTAAAGAAAAAAGCAACTACTACCACTTTATAACATTAGTAAAGACATAATAAGAAAATAAAATAAAAATAATCACAACTAAAATAAATAATAGTAATAATAATAATGTTAATTGTGGATGGCGTTTCCTTTGAAGCCAATTGGAAAAAAAGCAGCAGCATGTTATTACTTTTGCTTGTTTTGTGGAGATGATGGCTTTGCATGAGAATGATTCCACTACTAGGCAATGGACAGATAAGGGCAGATGAGGGTGTGAAGACAAGACTTGTAAAGGCGTCCTTGGTGCAGTATACACACCTCCAGCGCTGCCCCATGCTGCTTCTTAACTTTTCTGGTAAGAAGCGGTTTGCGACTTCTGCTCCTTTCAGACTGAGAAAGTGGCACCACATTATAACCCATCATAACATTCCCGGCTCATTACCAACATGAACAAAAAGCAGCTTCACAGGTAAGAAGCAAATGCAGTGTTTATGGATACATTTTAGTAAATGGCAATAAAATAAAAATAAAAAAATTGATGCAAAAGTGTTTTTTGGTGCTCCCTGTTGAGGACCTATTGCTTGTGTGATATTTGTGATGATTTATGATATTGTAAACAGGACATGTCAACTTTCAGCATCTTGCTGCACAAACAAGTTGTAAATCTGAGCGTACCCCAACATTTACCTCTAGACCTAATGTCAGACCAAGCCTGGAAACCCCAGCGCTTGGAAACGGCTTGTCTAGTACCCAGGTCTGGGAACAGTTTGCCTACTGGCAGGCGCAGATCCAATGGCTCCGGAAGTGGGAGGGCACTGCAGGCATCGGGTCAGGTGGACTAGTTACAAAGGCGTCGTCAACTACAAACTACCCCTTTGCAACTAACCCACCTGAGTCTGAAAAATGGAAGTCTCACTCTTATGTAGGTGAGGGCATAGGTTATTACTTAAATAGTGGGGTGAAGGTGGGGGCTATTTATTTGATGGTAAGGGTTATTTAATTTAGTAGTATGTCATGTTAGGGCTATTTAATTTAATGCTGGGGCCTAAGAACTTAACGTGGGGTGGATTGGGTACTATTAATTAAATGTGGGGCTGACTTTGCAGTGAAGGACAGCTATTTATTAAATGTGAATACTAATTGAAGTAGATCTAATTTTTAATATGAATACTACTTATTTGATGCCGGGAATTGTTGGGGGTAAATAGGTTTATTTATTTAATGTGCATGATATTTAATGCTGGTGCTTACTACAGTCAGGGAGGCCTAATAATTAAACACGGTTGCTATTGATTTAATGTCAGGTCTGGTTAGGAGAGGGCTAGCTTGTTCACTGATTGCAAAGATTTCCATATTTCATATATCCTTTTTCCAACAGAGCCTGAACATTTCAGGATCCGGACAAGCATAGATTGATCTTATGGCACCAACAGCCGCAGGAGATAGTGAAAGCTGCAAGAACAGGTAGGAGAGCAGGAAGTCAGCCAACTGTCCTGATTCTGGTCGGGCAGTGCCAATTTTTGGTAACTGACCCACTTAGACAGGGACTTTCTCCATACTGCAAAGACAGTTGGGTGGTATGTCCCACATCACACTGCTCTGCTCATGAAGGGGGTGTGCGTGCTCATAACAGTAGTGCACATAGCATTGCCCATGTATTTTAAGGGAATGCAAGTGATTGGAAAGTGGCATAGCACTATCTAAAATAATAGTCACGCCTCTTACATTCTTGTCAGGCCCACTCTTGTGGCATTGCCCCTGCTTACACTGTTCAAAATATATTTTGTGCAGAGGATGTGTATCACGCTCCAGACCCTCCGGCTCACTTACCGGGGTCTTGTGCGCAGGCCTCATCTTCTCCATCAGGTCCACCCCACTGTAGCTCCAACGCTTTGATGGCAGCTGTCATCTTGGATGTCGGGTCTGCTCATGCTTCCCCTATTCAGCCATTGGCTGATTATTTGGCACACCGCCTCACCTTCTAGACGATTTAAGGCACCTGTTCTAGCAATATGGTGCCAGATCTTCATGTCCTGTAGCCTGCTAAACCGCTGGATTATTTGGCTCCTCTGTATTCCATTGGTACCCTGTATCCTATATCTGTGCCTATTCCTCAGGTTCTGGTATCCAGCGCCATGTGCTTCTCAGCTAATCCTGGTATCCTGTATCCGTGCCTATTTATCAGGTTATGGTATCCAGCTCCATATACTTCTCAGATATTCCTGGTATCCGGCTATCCTGTATCCGTATCTATTGATAAGATCCTGTATCAAGCGCTATATGCTTCACAGCAAATCCTGGTTTCCTGTGTTTGTACTTATTCAGCAGATACTGGTATCCTGCGCTAAATGCTTCTCTGCTAATTCTAGTATTCTGTATCCGTTTCTATTCCAGTCTCTTCTTGTCAGATAATAACATCTCTTCCTGTCAGTCTCACTTGGTACCCATCCAGAGAACCGCGTCCTTTGGGGTAAAGCAGCAAAGGCCAAACCGCCTCGCGGGTGAAAAATCCACCTCACTAGACTCTGCGCCTCTGTGGTTGGTGGAGTCACACCAGGCAGGCTACAAAGAGTCCAACCATCACTGTGAATTCCGTGATAATTTTAAACAAAAAGAGGCACTGCACTGGGTAAGCCCTCTCATCTAGCCAGAACATGCATTATATAGCCATCAGGGCTACAAGACATCAGTCTTGCTAAGTATATTTTTATTTTTACTATTAATAGGTTCCAAAAAGCTAGGAGAGGTGAACCCTCACATATAATATTATTTAAAAGCAAAAATGGAAGAAAGAAGAAGTATGTGTGGTGAGGCACTCATGGAGCCAAAACAATATGTAAATTTTTATCTCTTTATTATTATTAAATCTTTATTATAAATCCAGTAAATTAGCGAAATACTAAAACCACAATAAATGAGTTAATGATTGAACCAATAATTCATAAATTGTTAAAACTAGCAAATGAATGCTAGACTGTGCCGCTGCTAACCTTAATAGATATTACAATTTTCTGGTAAAAATGAGTTTATCTGGTACATAATATAGACCTCTCAACCACCAGTTATAAATATCTTCTAACTTAGAATGAATGTCTTCCCTTTAGAAAATTATTCCATTGTCCTGCTGAGTGATTAAGATTACTGTGAGTCTAGGCAATTAGTATAGCCTTTAGTAGAGTGATATCCTTTTGTAAATAAAAGCTTCAACCATCCATAACTGATATCACATTGTTTTGAGTATTATCTTAAGCGAACCACACATTCCCTTATATGAGTGTTCTTATTGCTATGTTGGTTATTCCAGTTCTAATATGCTAATTGGTATAAATAACACCCCAGACCAATTCTACTGCAGCTGATGTATGGATATCGCCAGTAATTGTCCACCTATGAATCAGTGAACTAGGATTTTCTAAATAAAGCCTAATCCACAGGGTCCCATGCGGGAACTGATAAAGTATGTACTAGATTAATCTAGCTATTTTAGTAATCTGCTCGCAGAGACTTGTCTATATCTAGGAATAAGACATGCATAGTAGCAGTGTGCAAAGAAACGCCAACGAGCGTTTCGCTAATGTGCTTGTGCCTGTGATAAAGCACATTAGCGAAACGCGCATTGGCGTTTCTGTGCACGTTGTTACTATGCATTTGTTCAATCATTAACTCATTTTTTGTGAATTCCGTGATAATGTCAGTGCGTCCAGTTTACTCTCACCTTATTTGGTTTGGCAGAGTCACTATGGAAAAGGAGTTAGGAAATAAATTTTACATGGTGAGCAGTGCTACGAAAGGCTGCCTATTCCCCGTTAGGCTGTTTAAAATACTTAAGTGAAACATACAGTTATATTATGTTGTCTCTGAAGACATATCTTAAATACTGTGCTGTACATACCTCTAATAGTAGAACAGTTGCGAGATAAAACCTCTTTTGTCTTTAGCTTTGTGTTGATTAGTACATGTGCTGAACAAGTACCATTGTCCTGGACATAGGGAAAAAAGATTTTTACGTTATGGATTAAATCGAATACCTCATACACAGATTGGAACCTGGATTACATAGCATTCAAAGTAACATTTTGTATACCGAGCATTAGTTTACTGGATGTGTTTGTGACAAAGACAACCTGTGGTTTTCTATTCAACAGAACATGCTGCGGCTAGTAGTGGAACTAGAGAATTTATCTTGTCTGAGGCACAGGCTTTCACCTTGTGAAAACCATGCACATCTCACAGGGCCTTTACAAAATACACCCAAAAATTTTTGGAACCATTGTAACCTTTTGTACCTTGTGATGTTTCATGTAATAAAATTTTAAACTATTGTTCGGTTTGTAGTACTTTAGACTTCTCATATTGCAAGCTGGTCTTAAATCTAGGTATATTGATATCTTGTTAAATGAAGTGTAAGTTTTCAGCTGGCAGTGTTGCTTGATATGATACAAATAAAATTACATCAAATAACCCAATAACATTACAATAATAATTGCAGCCATTGCCACACTTAATTTGGAATAAATTGAAGACTTCTGATAGGCTGGATATGGAATGTATACCATATAAAGATACTAGTTATACACATATTTGTTATTATTATTATTATTATTATTATTATTATTATTATTAGAAGTAGTAGTAAAAATAATTACTATCATCATACATTATATAGTGTCTTTATTTTCTGCAGAATATTCTTAGTTTATTCATATTTTTATATATTATTAATTTATGGCATATCATATTGTTTAGCATGTTCTGTTGTAATGTATGAAACATATTAAAATAGTTTTTTTTCTATAAATTATTGATTGCAAAATACAAAATAATTAAAAATGAATAAAACGATTAGGACTTACAGCTTCACACTCTTTGAAGGCACATCCTTGCCAATGTATGCCACTTTTCACCGCACACACACTTTCTACTATTTCAAAAGTGACAAAATAATGTGTCAGACCGTCATCTTCATTCTGGATGCAAAAATAACCTTGTTAAATTATGCTTGGCTTAGTCACTGTGGGAAAAGCTTTGTATAGTGCAACTTGGTGATGTAGTAATATACTTCTCAGACTATAAGACATAATAATATGCAAGGCAGGTCTGGTAGTGCTTGGCAATGGAAATTAACATAAATATACTAAGTGCATAGTGACAGCACAACCTTGTATGTCTTCAATAGCCAACTATTCTGGATAAAGATACTAAATTAACAAGTCGTGGTGATCTGGTAGATACAATGGGACTCATTTATTAAGTGAATTCGATGCAAACCACTTTAGGATGCATATAAACACCTTGGGTTTGGACCAATGTGTCTGGATGGTTCTTCCTGTGCACATAAAGGTGCACACTTAAGTTTTTGTTTACAGTTTACAGCATAGTTGCCTACTCACCCGGAATGTCCAAGAGACCCCAGGAGAGCAAGCAAACCTTCCGGTTACTGTTAATAGAGAGGTGGGGCTTATCACGCTATTTTCACGTCATCGTAGCCCCGCCTCCTGTCGTTATAGGCCTAGAAAGATTATGGCAGGTTAGGGGTGGGGCCATGATGATGCGATTCAGTAAGCCCCACTCCACACGCCCACCTCCCCCAAAGTTGGCAAGCATGGTTTACAGAGAAGATCCAGCTAAATGGTGCCCGTAAACCAAATACTGGGCAGCTGTTAGCACTCTGTCCCTATTTTGAATCAGGCCTGCAGCACCTCTGTGCTACCAGAGGTGCTGATGTTATACTCTGACTTTTTCTCCTCACCTTCAGCTGTTAATCTCACCCCCCTGTTTAATCACCTGCTTCTTTGACTATTTGCCTTATTCCTGCCCCTTACCATGCACCTTGCTGGTCATTGATTGTTTTCCTTGAATTGCAGTCTACTATGTTACAGCCATTCTGATCTTATGTTACTGTGATTTGGCTATCCTGCTAACCAGTGTTCTGTTTCCATGAGTAGGTGGACCTGGCTGATTACCATCATTTCCAGCTCACAGTTTGTCTGAATTTCCCAGTTAAGTTTACCTGTGTCTGCATATTTCCTGCTTTGCCTGGAATGGTCTGCATTCCAGTATTTGCTTACTTAGTTTACCTGTTATCTAGGCAAAGATTTCTGTTTGTTTATACCTTACATTATCTGGCCTGTGTTTTTGCTATAATAAAATTTATAAATTTATATTTTACCATACTCCTGACTCCATGGCTATCTTTAAAAGTATCCAGTTATCTTAGCAGATTTACTTTTAGTCTATGATTTAGAGTTGAGTTAGGATGCTCCCTCCAGCCAACTATACATCTGTGTACATATTTAATCTGCTATTCCTGCAGGGCAACACGGTTTTACCAAGGTGCAAAACTACACCGTCTAACTTAATTTACTCCTAACTCTAAATTAGGCCATTGTCTACTCTGCACTTCTGCAAACTGGAAGTGTCAGAGAGACTGAAAAATCTAAGAGGTGTATTGGGCAAAAGTTTAAACGTCACATCAAAATCTGACCAACTAGAACTTTAATATCACCCCATTTTGTTAAATAAAACTTTTCATTTTTTTCTGTTAAAACTCTGTTTGGTTTAGATATATTTATGGCTTAAATTGTCATAAGAGTTAGGGTGCATTATGGCTATCTTTATTATATGTACCACTGTGTTTTGGTTGATTTTATTATATAGCTTCAAGTAGCACTTACAAAAATAAGGAGCACCCCTAAAATGTGGCCTCTCCATCCCTTTATCTAATTTTTTCAATAAATCTCATTCCGCAAAATAAAATTATGTTTTTCCACTGCTCCACAAAAACAGGAATACACATTTGCCTTAATTTACATGGACATAGACTTTTCAGTTTACTTTCAAAGGAGGAGTCCACCCAAAACTATTTAGGGGGATGCATTTGTGCTTCGAAAGTGTGTAGTAAAAGAGGCATGCAAGAAATATGGCATTTACATGCATATGTTCAGTTGGACAGCCGTGACCAGGGGCGGGCTGGGGAGGGGGGCAGGGGGGCAGATGTCCCCCGAGCCGGACCCAAAAAACTGAAGTTTGGGCCAGCCCTAACTTCACTTACTCGGTGGCTGGCCCCTTCTCCGGGACCAGCCACCTTCTCATTGGCTGCTGCCGACAGCCCATCTTCCCTCCCGATAGGCCTGCTTCTGTTGTCACATGGGACACGCACCACGTGATAGGTGCCGTCCCATGCCAGAAGACTGCAGAGCGCGCCGCGCGGATAGAACAAGGTAAGTGCGGGGTGCGGGGGGATGTGTCAGTAGCATCATGTATGTATGAGTGTCAGTAGCATTATGTATGTATGTATGTATAAGTGTCAGTAGCATCATGCATGTATGTATGTGTGTGTGTCAGTGTCAGCAGAATCTTGTATGTATGTGTGTGTGTCTGTGTCAGCAGCATCTTGTATGTATGTGTGTGTGTCAGTGTCAGCAGCATCTGGTATGTGTGGCAGCAGCATATTGTATGTGTCAGCATATTGTGTATATATATATATGAGTATGGGGCCAGTATATTGTATGTGTGTGTGTGGCAGCATATTGTATATATATATATATATATATTTATATATATATATATATCTATAATATAAATGCTTAGTGGCGTGTGTTAGTCTGTCTGTGTGTGGAAAAAATAAAACCAAGCTGCAGCGCCACCTGCTGGGCGGAGTTATATACTGACCTACTAAATTCTTAGTGTGTGGAAAAAAAAATTCAGAAAGGGCTGAAATTTGGTATACTAAGATGTTTTTAATTTGTTAATTAAATTTGTTAATTGTTAAAAGTGTTTATAAAGATTTTAAAAATATATATATATATTTCTTGAAGGAAAAGTGACAGTTGGGAGTGGTTGGTGGTTGCCGGGGGTGACAGTTGGGAGTGGTTGGTGGTTGCCGGGGGTGACAGAGTCAGAGGAGTGTGATACTCAGGACCGCTGAGAGAGATCCCTGTGTCTAGATAGACATCTGGATAGATGTGGCAATGAAAATGAAGGATGAGGTGATGGAGAAGAATGATGAGGTGGTGACATGTGGCCAAAACCACGTTAAAAAAGGGCGCTTACGTCGGGAAGTAACGCTCTTGCCCTGAGGAGGCCTGGCCTAGCCCCAAATGCATGACAAGAACCTTTTTAACACCTTAAGTAGCTTGATTTAACTAGAATGCATGAGTATCATGCACGGGTTAACTTGTGTATATATATATATATATATATATATATATATATATATATATATATATATAAAATGTATGGGGCCAGTATATATTGTGTGTGTGTGTGTGTGTGAAGGGCCAGTAACTGAATGCAAAGTGTGTGGGGGCCGGTAAATGAATGCTGTGTGTGTGGGGGGGGAGGGGGGGGGCAGTAAATGAATCTAGTGTGTGGGGGGCCAGTAAATGAATGTAGAGTGGAAGGGAGGGGAGGGTCTTAATATAATGTGGGGGGTAGGCTATTAATTTAATTGTGTGCAAGTGGGGGCTAATTATTGGGTGCTATTTTATTTGTGGGGTGATGGTGGGGCAATTTCATTTAATAGTGGGGCCTATGAATTTATAATGGGGTAATTAGACCTTTAATTTAATGCTGGGGTGGTTTGGGAGCTATTTATTAATTGTGGGCTGGTTGTGGAAATTGAGGTCTATTTATTATGTTTTTTTAATGCCTGTGATTGTTGTGGGAAATGGTAATATTTGTTAAATGTAAATGCTATTTAAATTATGTTGGGGCTGTTTGGAGGGAGGGGAATAGGTTTATATATTAAATGTGTTTTCTATTTAATGTCAGGGTTGGTTGGAGAGAAAGAGATATATTTAGCAAATGTGAATATTATTTTAATGTTGTGGCTGGAGGGAGGTCTAATATAAAACGTGAGTGCTATTGATTTAACATCGGGACTGGTTGGAGTTTTCTAAGTTTCATGTACCCATTTTTTTTCCAAATAGGGCCTCTAACATTCCAGGATCCAGACAACCAGCAAATGAGCTAAAGTAACCAGCAGCCACAAGTGGTGACAGTGACAAGACAGGTAGGAGAAAGCAGGACAGTCTGCCAACTGTCCTGAATCTGGTGAGACAGTCCCGAACTTGGGTGACTGTTTCACTTAGGACAGTTGGGAGGTATGTCCCACTTCACCATGTACTGCTCGTGAAGGCAGAGCTGTGTGCACCGAACAGTAGTGCACACAGTATTGCCTGTGTATTTCTCTAAAATAATAACCATGCTACATCATAGGGGGTTACCCAGTCTAAAGTGCCCAGGCCCCCCAGAGCCTTAATCCAGCTCTGGGCCTGGGCATAAAAATATATATAGATATATGGATTAAGCAACACTACAATAGCTTCTTTTTATATAGATAAATATATTGTACCAAAAACCACCCTTTAAGGAAGGGCCGCTGCTGTGTGCTTGCCCCCCGGGCTGAAATCTGCCAGCCCTCCCCTGGCAGTGACTTATTATAATGTAGCCATGAAGCTAATTATTTAAGTACTGTCATCTATAGGGAAACAGCCAATCAGAGGAGGCTAGATAGTGCTGCTATATGTGCATATCCTTGTACCAGCCCTGGAAAGAGATATGCTTCCCAAACAGGTGTTTCTGCAGATAATTGCTAATTGTGTCACATTATGTGAACATGCCGTTACTGTAATCGGCCTATGCTTGCCTGCCCCTGCTGGGCACTTTTCCATTCTCAAGGTATAGGGATGTGCAAGTGAAAGACGCACAAAATTGTATTTATGGACTTAAGCAAGTGTATGTTCAGTTAGAATGTTCAGTATCGAAATGTGTACCTTATGCAAAAAAAAAAGACGACATCCACTTTTCATTGAGCCCTTTAGTTTTTAAAAGTCCAGTATGTTAAACTGAAGAAAAAGTATTTTCGGCTGTACATTAGACTTCTTACTTGGCAGGTCCCTGGATCTGTCTGGTGCAACTCTCCTCTATCCTGCTAAAATAGCTCCTTGTAGTCGGGGCTGCCACCAGAAACTGCAGGGCAGGGGCGGATTGGCCATCGGCCATACCGGGAATTTTACCGGGAGGCCGATGGTATGAGGCCGTTCATTTGCCTCCTGATGTAATCTTTTTTTTCGCATTACATTTTTTTTTTTTTAAATCTCCGGACTGCTGGGATAACTGCATGTCAGCAGTGCCCTCCAGCACAGACGGAGAGGGGGGGATCGGGGGAACATGCTCAGGGTGCCAGCGGTGGACTACCTAGTGGCCGCGGATCTTCTCCTGCTTACCTCCCTCCCCCTATGCGTGGCCTCGTCCTATCCCAGATGTCACATGGGACACGCACCATGTGACCGGTGCCGTCCCATGTGTGCACTACAGGAAACGCGGCTTCAACAAGGTAAGTATGAAGGCGGCGGGTTTAATTCAGTGTAAAGTGTGAGGGCAAGTGACTTATATTAATGTATGTATGTGTATGTGAGGGCAAGGGGCTTATATCATTGTTATGTATGTGTGAGGGCTGAAGGCTTATATCATTGTTATGTATGTATGTATGTATGTGTGTGTGTGAGGGCCGGAGGCTGATATCATTGTTATGTATGTGTGTGTGTGTGTGTGAGGGCAGGTGGCTGATATCATTGTTATGTATGTATGTATGTATGTGTGAGGGCAGGAGGCTGATATCATTGTTATGTATGTATGTGTGTGTGTGTGAGGGCAGGAGACTTATATCATTGTTATGTATGTATGTGTGTGTGTGAGGGCAGGAGGCTTATATCATTGTTATGTATGTGTGTGTGTGTGTGTGTGTGTGTGTGTGTGTGTGTGTGTGTGTGTGGGAGGGCAGGAGACTTATATCATTGTTATGTATGTATGTGTGCGTGTGTGTGTGTGAGGGCAGGAGGCTTATAATTATTGTTATGTATGTGTGTGTGTGTGTGTGTGTGAGGGCAGGAGGCTTATAATCATTGTTATGTATGTGTGTGTGTGTGTGTGTGTGTGAGGGCAGGAGGCTTATAATCATTGTTATGTATGTATGTGTGTATGTATGTGTGTGTGTGAAGGCAGGAGACTTATAATCATTGTTATGTATGTGTGTGTGTGTGTGTGTGTGTGTGTGTGAGGGCAGGAGGCTTATAATCATTGTTATGTATGTGTGTGTGTGTGTGTGTGTGTGTGTGTGTGTGTGTGTGTGTGTGTGTGTGTGTGTGTGTGTGAGGGCAGGAGGCTTATAATCATTGTTATGTATGTATGTGTGTATGTGTGTGTGTGAGGGCAGGGTTTTTATGTCAATGTAATGGGTGTGAGGGCACGGGGGCTTACGGTAATATAATGTGGGTGTGAGGTAGAGGCTAATTGGTTGCTATTTTATTTGTGTGGTGATGGTGGGGCAATTTATTTAAATAGTGGGGGGATATTAATTACAGATGGGGTGGTTTGAGGGCTATTAATTGAAAGTGGTTCTGAGTTTGGGGAGAATGAAGTCTATTAATTAAATGTGAATATGAATTATTAAACTTAAATGTTATTTATTTCTGTTCTTGTTTGGATGTAGGGAAATAGGTTTATTTATTAAATGGGAATACTATTAATTTAATGTCAGGGCTGGTTGGAGGCTAATAGATCTATTTATCAAATGTGAATACTATTATTATAATGTTGGGGCTGGAGGGAGGCCTATTAATTAAATGTGGGTGCTATTGATTTAATGCTGGAGCTGGTTGGAGTTTTCTAGATTTCATGTGTCCATTTTTTTCCCTGAATAGGGCCCCAGGATCCAGACAAGCAGCAACTGAGCAAAAGACACCAACAGCCACAGGTAGGGAAAGCAACAAGAGCAGGTAGGAGAGAGCAGGACAGTCTGCCAACTGTATTTTTCTATATTGGCAGTTTATCTGCACCGTTATTACTAATATGTATATTGTGCAGGGCCGGACTGGGACTAAAAATCAGCCCTGGCATTTAAAGCACACAGGCCCACGTGTTGTGGGCTCCATGCACTATATTGTTGCACACTGATGCTGGTGCAGTACAACATGATGTAGTATGAGTGTGTGTGGGGGGGGGGGGGTATTTATTTCTCCTAATGACCCTCAACATAACATTATTAGCACCCCAATTACATCAATAAACACCATGACAATACATTATTAGTACCCAAATTACAGCAATAAATAACCCCCCACACACACTCATACTACATCAATCATCCCCACATTACAGCAACCGGCATCACCCCACACATTACAGCAACCGGCATCACCCCCCACATTATAGCAATACCCTCTCCTACTTATTAGCAATACTAAGCACCAAACACACTACAACATTGCCACCAGCACGCCACCCCATACTACAGCAATACCACCAATTATACAGACGCCACTGTAGGAAACAATGTTTTGCTTTTTTCAAATCTTCCACAAAATAGCAACAACGAACAGAGTACTTACACACACATATAGGTAACAGGTACCCTTTTACCTCAATTAAATAGTAACGGCAGAATTTTCATGAATCATTCCACATGAAATAAAACTAACATATATCTAAAAAAAACATAACTATTGAATGATCAGTTGAACCCACACGGCCGCATTAAAAGTATTTCCATCTACAGCAAAATGTCAGAGAAATATATTTTTGTTTTACTACAGTAATTGGATATGCGTCTTTTCTATTCATTTTAAATAACACAGTATATAAATTAAGGGGGGTAGAGGAGGTGGGTGAGAAATAATTGGATGTGATCCATCAGTTTGATTAGATAGGAAACATTTAGATTATTTACCTGGAGGCGTCTACCCCCTTGACTCACAGGCAGGGCTGACAAGAGGAATTTTGGGCCCCGATACAGCAACTTCTTTGGGCTCCCATCATATTCAACAATTAAAGACTTGCCTTTGGCAGAAGTTCATATGATGCCACACCGTAGTGTGCCCAGTTCATATTATGCCACATCGTAGTGCCCCAAGGTCATATTATGCCACATCGTATTACCCTCAATTCATATTTGGTCATGCAGAAGTGCCCACAAATCATATTATGGCATAGTAGTGCCCCCAAATCATTAGTAAAGCTCAGATAAAAACTCATTCACAAATAAAAATTGCTACAGCATATCAGATACTGAGTGTGAGTCCCAAGAGCAGCTTAATACATCATTTACAATGCAAACAAAAATAGATATATTGACACAATTACAGATAAAATTTATGACAAGCAATGTTTTTTCCTCTTAATTAAAAATCTCCGTACAGATAAATATGCAAAAAACATTACAGCGCAATAATGAGCAATACATAGTGTTAAACATTATTGGATACGCTGTAGTGTCCCCAGTTCAAGAAAGGATGGTTAAAAACATATTGCACACGAGAAAATATATGAACTTACCTGATTATGGCATCCTGTGTTCTGTTCTCCTAGTGGGCGCGCTGGGCGAGGAGGGATCAGCAGCTGTCAGCTCACACAGGCAGTCGGGAGCAGGAATAGAGGGCAGTGGGGGTATAGAAAATATAAGTGAATGGAGTATGAAGGCTTGATTTTTTATTTTTTTTAACACTTGTCCCCTCTGTGCATTTCCATTCTTCATTACTACTTGTGTTTTATGATGGCTGCATCCCTGACATTCCCATTCTTAAGATGTCTCTCCCTTTACACTTTCTTTTACCTATGTCCCTGCACCATCTTCTCCTTTGTTCCTCTCACTTAACCCCCTGAACCACCTTCTCCGCTGGCTCTCACACATCTTCCTGTACCACCTACTCCCCTGGCTCTCTCACACGTCTTCCTGCACCCTCTACCCCCCGGCTCTCTCACTCCTCTTCCTGCACCCCCTACCACCCTGGCTCTCTCACCCCCTTCGGCTCTCTCACCTCCTTTCCCAGCACCCCCTTCGGCTCTCTCACCCCCTCTCCCAGCACCGCCTTCAGCTCTCTCACCCCCTTTCCCAGCACCCCCTTCCGCTCTCTCACCCCCTTCGGCTCTCTCACCCCCTTTCCCAGCACCCCCTTTGGCTCTCTCACCCCCTCTCCCAGTACCCCCTGGCTCTCACCCCCTTTCCCAGCACCCCCTTCCACTCTCTCACCCTCTCTCCCAGCACCCCCTTCAGCTCTCTCACCCCCTCTCCCAGCACCACCTTCAGCTCTCTCACCCCCTTTACCAGCACCCCCTTCCGCTCTCTCACCCCCTTCGGCTCTCACCCCCTCTCCCAGCACCGCCTGGCTCTTTCACCCCCTCTCCCAGCACCCCCTTTGGCTCTCTCACCCCCTCTCCCAGCACCCCCTTCGGCTCTCTCACCCCCTCTCCCAGCACCCCCTGGCTCTCAACCCCTTTCCCAGCACCCCCTTCCGCTCTCTCACCCCCTTTCCCAGCACCCCCTTCGGCTCTCTCACCCCCTCTCCCAACACCCCCTGGCTCTCACCCCCTTTCCCAGCACCCCCTTCGGCTCTCTCACCTCCTTTCCCAGCACCCCTCCGGCTCTCTCACCCCCTCTCCAAGCACCCCCTGGCTCTCACCCCCTTTCCCAGCACCCCCTGGCTCTTACCCCCGAAAATCGCGGCACCCCCGCGACCACTCCCCCCCCTGAAAATCGCGGGCACCCCCGCCCCTGAAAATCGCGGCACCCCCG
This sequence comes from Mixophyes fleayi, assembly GCF_038048845.1. Lineage (NCBI taxonomy): Eukaryota > Metazoa > Chordata > Amphibia > Anura > Limnodynastidae > Mixophyes > Mixophyes fleayi. The sequence goes on from NC_134404.1 coordinate 117,564,170, forward strand.
CGACCCCCCCAACCTGAAAATCGCGGGCACCCCCGCCCAAAAATCGCGGCACCCCCGCGACCCCCCCCTGAAAATCGCGGGCACCCCCGCCCGAAAATCGCGGCATCCCCCCCCCCCCGAAAATCGCGGCACCCCTGCGACCCCCCCCCCGAGAATCGCGGCACCCCCCCCTCTTCCGTAAGAAAAAAAAACAAATTAAAAAAGACAGGAAACTCACCAGTGTAACTGGCTGCACAGCATAACGGGGGAGGGAGCTGGGGAGCGCGCAGCAGAGGTGGCTGGTTCCTCCAGCCACCAAGAAGACAGGGGGAGTCGGGCCGGCCCATATAGCCATCGGCCCTTCTGGCATTTGCCAGAAGTGCCAGATGGCCAGTCCGCCCCTGATATTGTGATTACATTTTCTGCTATAGGTTTGCTATAGATAAAATGAGTTGCTCCTTTTGTCCTATTTTCAATGTATTAGTCAAAGGATACCCATCACCTGTGCACAGAGGAGGCAGTCATTATGTGGGTGAGCCAATAATCATACCTCCCAATTGTCCCAATTTAGACATGTTTGTCCCATGGTTGGTAATGTTGGGGGAAGGGTGGTATTTAATGGGCAGCATATCGCTTTACAGAGCTAGGCAGACCTCTAGGGGTATAGCCAGCTTTGTACTATTCCTGCCTCCTTTTGTGTTAGCCCTGCCTCCAGTTGATTTCGGTCGCCCACACGAGGCCACTTCCACAATTTTTTCCAGGGCCACTTTGAGTTCCCAATCCGCCCCTGCTGCAGGGCCAAGTACAAATGCGACAAAAAGGGCTCCCCTTTTTCTCTTCTCTCACCCCACTCCTATTTTTAAATTATCCTCACAGCCACAACCCATTCCAGGTTCTATCTAACCCCTCCAGTAGTTTTATCATCACTCTGCTTTTCTTCTTCTCTGCTTGTTGCTGGCTACTTTGAGCTCCTCTCCAAAGACAGCATCATGACTTCATTCGCTAAGCGATGCTGCAGGAAGCTGGGCACCACTCCACCGTGTCGTGGCTCTCTGTACAGGAAGATGCATACCTGGGGGACTTGAGCATATAGAGGCAGCCGTGGTGCCCCCCACATCTTGGGAGTGGAGGCAGATGCGCAGCCTACAAGGGTGCATGCTGCCAGAGCTCATAATTCAGTAAGGAGGCCTCCCACTCACACCGCTTACATCTCAACAGCAGGTGTTGCCTAAAAAGGGAGCCCACCTCATCCCTTAATTCACTACCAATGTCCCCGACCCCCTCCTAATATGTTAGTTTGGGTCCTGGGCTGGTCAGGGCCCATTCTGCTGTCAGGCCCCATATTTCAGTATTTCCTATAGCCCCCTGATGGCAGCCCTGGTTATACTCAATGGCCCTCACCTGTGAACTTCACATTAATGCAAAGAGAAAGTCACCCCTGGCAACATTTTTAGTCCTAGATGCTAGTTGTCAACATGGCTAATCATGTACATTTTGAGTCACAAAATTTAAACTTGTCACATGAGCAACATATTTTGCAAAGATTTCATAGGTATTCTTAATTTGTGATATTGTTTATTAAAACGTTACTAGAAGTTAATGCCCCTCATACTAAATTTTGGAAGGAGTCACTAGTGCATTGTTGCCAACATTTGGTAAAAATTATCAGGGACGCTTTTTTCCTCAAAGTAAAAGCACTGCAAGCGGGCAACTAAGCAGTGTGAAATATGATCTTAATCTAGAATTTTTGATTCATACCTCACTGAACTGTTATCTCATCTCCTGATTCTCACAGAAATAAGTTTGTTTTTTTAACTGTTATCTCATCTTCCTGCATCCTCTATCCTCTATTCTAATTAGCCTGCTGTACTAATTGCACGGCCTTTCTATCCCCCTGATCCCTCTCTCTACTTCTCATCATGTGAAGTTCACTCCATTCATCTGTTCTTTACACTTCATCTCGGTATCGCAGTTATCTATCACCTGCCTGGTGGCCCCCTTTCCCCCCCAAATAGCTAGAAAACGTTATCTCTCTGCTGACCTGCGCACTCTCATTCTCTGTGATTTAACTATCCACACCAACATACCTATCAGCAGAGTTGACACTAACCTCCTAATCCACACCTCCTTGTAGAACCTCTACCAATGGGCCTTGTCCACCACCCACTGCGATGGTCACTGACTTGATTGAGTCTTTCCCCAGCACTGTGACATGTCTACCATCTCTAAGTTAGTATTCCCACACTATATCCTTTCCTCCTGCTTCCGGCTCCCTCATCCATGCCCAAAGTCATGTGAACACAAGCATCATTATAGTCTTGACCCTATTCCATTCTTGACTTCCAAAGAAGCCCTCCTTCTTCCTTTTTCTTCCCAGTCCTGTCCCAATGCAGCCATCTCCCTCTACAACACCACCACACTCTTTGTTACTCTGGAATATCAGCCCCAGCAACCTCACTTCATCCCTGGGCCTTCAAACATATACCCTGGCATTCAAACATATACCCTGGCAATCCTCACAGACTCTATCTTCAGAACTGTATCCACTCTGAGGAGCGCCATTAGAGAAAATCCCACTCTGATGCTTGCTAACTACATTCACTTCACATTCAACCTTTCTTCCTAATACATCACTATCTCTCTCACCAAATGAACCTGCTTCAAATCCCTGTCCAGCAATTCTCTTCACCACTGTCAACTCTCTTCTTTAACTCCTTGACCTCTCCACCACTTTCAACAAGGGGTGTGCACCGGCGACTATTGAGGTCTCGTGTTTTGTGTTTTGGATCCGGATTTTCGCGATGTTTTGGGTTCGGATTTGTTTCCCAAAACACCTGCCGAAAGGTTTTGGTTCGGATTTAAGGTTTTGGATTCGGATTTTTTTTGAATAAAAACTAAAAAGTGTAAAAATCAAGTTTTTGGGCTTATTTTCACTCCTACGCTATTATTAACCTCAATAACATTCAATAACAATAATTTCCACTAATTTAAAGGCTATTCTGAACACCTAACACCTCACAATATTTTTTTTTTTTTAGTACAAAACGTTGCAACGAGGTATCTTTCTGGACTGCGTAGAGGAGTGTTCCCCACAATATAATTAAAAACCCATCAACTGGTCTGAATTACACCCAAAAATAGTATCTGGACTGCGTAGAGGACTGGCCACTGGCCACCACAATATAATATATAGAAAACCTTCAACAGGTCTGCATTACACCCAAAAATAGTATCTGGACTGCGTAGAGTAGTGGGCACTGGGCACCACAATATAAAATATATAGAAAACCTTCAACAGGTCTGAATTACACCCAAAAATAGTATCTGGACTGCGTAGAGGACTGGCCACTGGCCACCACAATATAATATATAGAAAACCTTCAACAGGTCTGAATTACACCCAAAAATAGTATCTGCACTGCGTAGAGTAGTGGGCACTGGGCACCACAATAAAATATATAGAAAACCTTCAAAAGTTCTGCATTACACCCAAAAATAGTATCTGGACTGCGTAGAGGACTGGCCACTGGCCACCACAATATAATATATAGAAAACCTTCAACAGGTCTGCATTACACCCAAAAATAGTATCTGGACTGCGTAGAGGACTGGCCACTGGCCACCACAATATAATATATAGAAAACCTTCAACAGGTCTGCATTACACCCAAAAATAGTATCTGGACTGCGTAGAGGACTGGCCACTGGCCACCACAATATAATATATAGAAAACCTTCAACAGGTCTGAATTACACCCAAAAATAGTATCTGGACTGCGTAGAGTAGTGGGCACTGGGCACCACAATAAAATATATAGAAAACATTCAACAGGTCTGCATTACACCCAAAAATAGTATCTGGACTGCGTAGAGTAGTGGGCTCTGGGCACCACAATAAAAAATATAGAGAAAACCTTCAACAGGTCTGAATTACACCCAAAAATAGTATCTGGACTGCGTAGAGGACTGGCCACTGGCCACCACAATATAATATATGGAAAACCTTCAACAGGTCTGAATTACACACAAAAATAGTATCTGGACTGCGTAGAGTAGTGGGCACTGGGCACCACAATAAAATATATAGAAAACCTTCAACAGGTCTGCATTACACCCAAAAATAGTATCTGGACTGCGTAGAGGACTGGCCACTGGCCACCACAATATAATATATAGAAAACCTTCAACAGGTCTGAATTACACCAAAAAATAGTATCTGGACTGCGTAGAGGACTGGCCACTGGCCACCACAATATAATATATAGAAAACCTTCAACAGGTCTGCATTACACCCAAAAATAGTATCTGGACTGCGTAGAGGACTGGCCACTGGCCACCACAATATAATATATAGAAAACCTTCAACAGGTCTGAATTACACCCAAAAATAGTATTTGGACTGCGTAGAGTAGTGGGCACTGGGCACCACAATAAAATATATAGAAAACCTTCAACAGGTCTGCATTACACCCAAAAATAGTATCTGGGCTGATTAGAGTAGTGGACACTGGCCACCACAATAAAATATATAAAAAACCTTCAACAGGTCTGCATTACACTGCACATACGGCTGCTCCTCCATCCTCTCCATCATATACATGTTGGAGTTTCAGCGTGTGAAAACCTCTTGTTTTTGATAATGTCAGTGCATTTTGAATATTTTTCAATTTGCCCCACAACACTGAATGTACTTTATCTATGATACGCAACTATCTTTCTTGACTGCGTAGTGTGGTGGCCCCGGTAGTAAATTTGGTGCCGGGGCCACAATACCTCCTCCAACTTCTAAGTGTAGTGTTTATAAAGACAGACAGCGTCGAAGTGTTATTTGTTGACTTTCTTAACCCTAAAATTGTCCCTGTTGCAAATATTCGTGCAATGGAGAGTTACTCAAGCTTTCAAGTGTAGTGTTTATAAAATATAAACAACAATACAGTAGTTTTAGAGCACGTCAATACCTCTTGTTTTAAATTATGACAGGGCATTTTACTTTTGGTTTAATTTCTTGAATTTGTTTAAATTTGGTTTTACTTTTTGAACATGGCAAACGACTGTTGATTGGTCATATAATGCAAAAAAAAAGTTCCAAGATGGAATTGTTCTTGGGCCCTCACACCCACCCTTATGTTGTTGAAATAGGACATGCACACTTTAACAAACCAATCATTTCAGCGACAGGGCCTACCAAACAACTTTGGCTGAAATGATTGGTTTGTTTGGGCCCCCACACCAAAAAAGCTATTCATCTCTCCCTGTACAGACTAAACAGGCTCTACTGAGGCAAGATGTCGTCCTCATCCTCAACCTCTGATTCCTCTCCCCCTACAGTGTGTACTTCCTCCTCATCACACATTATCAATTCGTCCCCGCTGGACTCCACAACCACAGGTCCCTCTGTAGTATCTGGAGGGCAGTGCTGTACTTCATTGAGGAATTGATTATTCATTTTTATAAACATCATTTTTTCAACGTTGTGAGGAAGCAACCTCCTTCGCCGCTCACTGACCAGGTTCCCCGCTGCACTAAAAACTCTTTCCGAGTACACACTGGAGGGGGGACAACTCAGGTAAAATAGAGCCAGTTTGTACAGGGGCTTCCAAACTGCCTTTTTTTCCTGCCAGTAACAATATGGACTGTCTGACATGTCTACTTGGATGGTGTCAGCAAAGTAATCATCCACAATTTTTTCTATTGTGACAGCATCCAATGCAGCGAGAGTAGACATGTCTGCAATGGTTGGCAGGTCCTTCAGTCCGTACCAGATGTTATCAGCATCCCCGCCAGCGCCTCTTTTAGGAAAACTGAGCTTTTTCCTCGCAGCCATAGATGTGGAAGAAAATGAGGGTGGAGCTGTTGGCATGTCACGGTCCTCTTCAGAGGACAATCTCCTGACCAGCAGGTCTTTGCACCGCTGTAGACTTGTGTCCGCCGGAAACAGAGACACAACATACGCTTTAAACCGAGGATCGAGCACGGTGGCCAGAATGTATTCCTCTGACTTTAAAAGAGTGACCACCCTCGGATCCTGGCAAAGCATACAAAGGGCTACATCCACAAGAGCTACATGCTTGGTGTAATCGCAATGGTTTACCAGCTCCTCCCTCACTTTCTCCAGCTGCTTCTGCAACAGCCTGATCAGGGGAATGACCTGACTCAAGCTGGCAGTGTCGGAACTGACTTCTCGTGTGGCAAGTTCAAACGGCTAGAGAACCTTGCACAACACGGAAATCAGTCTCCACTGCGCTTGACTCGGGCGCATCCCCACTCCTTTGCCTATGTTGTAGGTGGCTGTGTAGGCCTGAATGGCCTTTTGCTGCTCCTCCATCCTCTGCAGCATATAGAGGGTGGAGTTCCAGCGCGTCACAACCTCTTGTTTGAGGTGATGGCAGGGCAGGTTCATGCTTTTTTGATGTGCCTCGAGCCTGCGGTAGGCACTGGCAGAATGCCGAAAGTGTCCAGCAATTTTGCGGGCCACCGCAAGCATCTCCTGCACACCCCTGTCACTCTTGAGGTAATGCTGCACCACCAAATTAATGGTGTGGGCAAAACATGGGACGTGCTGGAAATTGCCCATATTTAATGCCCGCACAATGTTAATGGCATTGTCTGACACCTCAAATCCCCATGAGAGGCTAAGTGGGGTAAGCCATTGGGAGATAATTTCCCTCAGTTTCTCTAATATGTTGTCAGCGTTGTGCCTCTTATTAAAGCCTGTAATACACAATGTTGCCTGCCTTTGCACGAGCAGCCATTTTGTAGATGCTGCTACTGATGCAGCTGTTGCTGTTGCTGCGGAAGGGGATACATCTACCCAGTGGGCTGTCACAGTCATATAGTCCTTCGTTTGCCCAGAACCACTTGTCCACATGTCCGTGGTTAGGTGGACAGTGGGTACAACCGCATTTTTTAGAGCACTGAGGACACTTGATCGTACTTCTCTGTACATTTTTGGTATCGCCTGCCTAGTGAAGTGGAATCTCGACGGGATTTGGTACCGGGGACACAATACCTCCATCAACCCTCTAAATCCCACTCCACTGATGGCGGACACCGGGCGCACGTCTATCACCAACATTGCAGTTACAGCCGCAGTTATATGCTTTGCAATAGGGTGACTACTTATTTTGTGGTCATGGCAAACGACTGTTGGACGGTCAATTGTTTTGTGAAAGACTTAGCGGTCTTATGACTTCCCCTCTGGGAAGATGACCGACTAACAGCAGCAACAGCAGCAGTGGCAGTAGTAGGCGTACCGCTGCAGGATTCCTCGGATGAATCCCGTATTGAGGAGGACTCAGTCTGGCTGCTGACTTGGGCTGCAGGACTGAATCTGATGGAGATCGTGGAGGAAGTTGACGAGGAGGGTGTTGCTGGTGTGTATCCAACTGGACCACGGGATTTAGGTGTCCCTGTACCGATGAGGGTCCTAGCCCCAGTTCCTGAACTAACCACTGAACTATGAAGGTTATTCAGGTGACGTATAAGGGAGGATGTTCCTAGGTGGGCAAGATCCTTACCCCTGCTTATTTGAGCATTACATAAGCTAAATATGGCCATACATTGGTTGTCTGGATTTGGATAAAAATAACTCCAGACCGAAGAGGTGCATTTTTTGGTCTTCTGACCAGGCATGACGGGCTTTTTCATCCCATGGACATCAGCTGTTTCCCCCCCTGGTGCCTCATTTACAATAACCACATCACCATCCTCATCATCAAGTTCCTCCACAGCGCCAGCTACATCATCAATAGGCTCCTCCCGAGCCACCTCATCCCGTACAGTGATGGGAAGGTCAGGCTTGACAACCACCAACACCCTTAAACTCGCCTTGGGATTTGTGATAATTTCTCTTTAGAAGGCAGAGTTGTTTGCTGTTTTGTTGCTGACAGCATAACTCTCTTCAATTTTTTGTAGCGGGGGGGGGGAGGAGGGCTAAGATCCGTGGGTGAAGCTGAACCACTAGTCATGAACACGGGCCAGGGCCTAAGCCGTTCCTTGCCACTCCGTGTCGTAAATGGCATATTGGCAACTTTATGTTTCTCCTCAGATGATTTTAAGTTTCTCTTTTTGCTACTTTTTCTTAACTTGGGGTTTTTGGATTTTACATGCCCGATACTACGAGATTGGGCATCGGGCTTGGAAGACAACGTTGATGGCATTTCATCGTCTATGTCATGACTAGTGTCAGCAGCTTCAGCATTAGGAGGAAGTGGGTCTTGATCTTTCCCTACTTTATCCTCCAAATTTTTGGTCTCCATTATATGTAGCACAAGATACTGCAGAATGTGTGAACTTGGTAATATTGCAGTACCAATGGACTTATACTGCTGGATTGGTTTTGCAAATTTGGTTATAATTATTTTTTTTAAAAAAAAATTATTTTAATTTTTTTAATTACTTTTTTTTTATTTTTTAAAAACTTGGGAATAATGGGGAAATAACTATGCCCTTAGAAGCACAGAGCACAGGACACAGCACCACTGGACTGAACAGGACACAGCACAGGACCCAGCAGCACTACTGAACTCAGCAGGACAGAGCACAGGACACAGCACCACTGGACTGATACTGCAGAATGTGTGAACTTTGTAATATTGCAGTACCACTGGACTTTTACTGCTGAATGTGTAAACTTGGTAATATTGCAGTACCAATGGGCTTATACTGCAGGATTGGTTGTGCAAATTTTGTTGTAATTAAAAAAAAATTAAATTAGTTTTTTGTATTTTTTAAAATAACTTTTTTTTATTTTTTTAAACACTTGGGAATATTGGGGAAATAACTATGCCCCTAGAAGCACAGAGCACAGGACACAGCACCACTGGACTGAACAGGACACAGCACAGGACCCAGCAGCACCACTGACCTCAGAAGGACAGAGCACAGGACACAGCACCACTGGACTGAGCACAGCACATCACAGCACAGCACAGCACATCACAGCACAGAACTGAACTGAACTGAACTGAACAGAACTGAACAGCACGAGATATAGCAGGACAGAGGACCACCTAACACACCCTCCCTCTACCCTGATCAATGCCCGAGTGAAGATGGCGGCGACTAGCGGGGAATTTATAGGATCCGAGTATCGCGAGATCCGACAACGGGATTATGAGTCAGAGCCTCAGTTTCAGATTTGAATTTGGCGCCAATACCCGGATCTGTCTCGGATCCGACTCGGATCGGCAACGTTCGGGTGGGCTCGGATTTCAGAAATCCGAGTGCGCTCATCTCTACTTTCAACACTGGTAATCACTCACTTCTCCTTTACATTCTTGTAACCCTTGGCCTTTATGACACTACATTTGCTTGGTTCACTTCTTCCTCTCATGTCATTCTTTAAGTATCTCTACTTCTCTACTTCTGACTCTTTTATTATTATTATTAATTTTTATTTATAAGGCGCCACTAGGTATCCGCGGCGCCGTGCAGAGACAAACGAAATAACAATACGAGGAGAGACGGCACAGAACAGTAAACAATAATCACAGTAACTCAGTGAGCTCAAGGCACAGCTAGAGGGGCGGGGGAAGGTCAGCCAACAACAGCACCAAGGAGGGAGGGCACGGATTAGAGGGAGACCCCCAGGGGAAGAGGAGGAAGCGAGAGGGGATGGGGGAAGAGGGTCCTCAAGGAGTAAGGCTAGGTAGCTGGCGAGCAGAGTAAAAGTGGTGAAGACAGGAGGAGAGAAGACCCTGCTCGAAGGAGCGTACAATCTAAGGGGATGGGAAGACTGACAGAGAGACACAGGGGAGAGAAGGAGGAACGGAGGATAAGGATAGGGGAAGGGGAATGGGGGAAGAGTCAGAAGAAAAGGTAGGAAGTTAAGTGGGAGACTGGAAAGCTTTAAGAAAAAGGTGGGTTTTTAAACACTGTTTGAAACTGGACAGATTAGGGGAAGTTCTGATGGAGCGGGGGAGCTGATTCCAGTGGAGGGGGCAGCGCGGGAGAAGTCTTGGATACGCGCGTGGGAGGAGGTGATCAGGGGGGAAGAGAGGCAACGGTCATTGGCCGATCGGAGAGGGCGGGATGGAGCATGAATAGAGAGGAGGGAGGAGATGTAGGGTGCTGTGGAGTTGGCGAGGGCCTTGTATGTAAGAGTGAGGAGCTTGAACAGGATTCTGTAGGGTAAGGGGAGCCAGTGAAGGGATTGGTAGAGGGGGGAGACAGAAGAGGAGCGGTGAGAAAGGAAGATGAGCCTAGCGGCAGCGTTAAGTACATATCGAAGGGGAGCGAGGTGAGAGTGGGGGAGGCCAGTAAGGAGGAGGTTACAGTAGTCTATGCGGGAGACAATCAGAGAGTGAATAAGACATTTAGTGGCATCTTGGGAAAGGAAGGGCCGGATGCGTGCGATGTTACGCAGCTGGAAGCGGCAGGATTTAGCAAGAGAGAGAATGTGGGGGCCAAAGGAGAGAGAGGAGTCAAGGATGACCCCGAGGCAGCGAAGTTGGGGGACAGGGGAGATAGAGGTGTTGTTGACAGTGATAGAGAGGTCAGAAGGGGGGGAGGTGCAAGGGGGAGGGAAGACTATGAGTTCAGTTTTGGCGAGGTTAAGTTTGAGGAATCGAGAGGACATCCAGGAGGAGATGGCAGAGAGGCAGGTGGACACCCTAGAGAGGAGGGAGGGAGAGAGATCAGGAGAGGAGAGGTAAAGTTGAGTGTCGTCAGCGTAGAGATGATAGTTGAGGCCGAAGGAGCTGATGAGTTCACCTAGGGAAGAGGTGTATAGAGAGAAGAGTAAGGGTCCCAAAACAGAGCCCTGAGGGACCCCGACTGGAAGGGTGGACGGGGGGGGAGAGAGGCCCAGAGGTGGTGACGGAAAAGGAACGGTCAGCAAGGTAAGAGACTCTTGCTTCACCTTCTACTTGGCACTTTGCCCTTCTCCCTCTACTCCATCTTTGGAAAACCCTTCATTGGCTCCCCATTTCCTCCATAATTCAATTCAAGCTACACATCCTCACTTACAAAGCTCTCACTAAGGTTTCCTCTTCTTACATCTCTGATCTTGTCACAAGATACACACCAGAATTACCACTCCGTTCGCATTCTCTAGCCACCAGATTTATTGTGTCCCACCTGCTTTAAATGTCACATACTACACTCTCCCTCTAGAATGAATGTTCTCACGAGCATGGTCCTCTTTATCATATGCTTTATGTCTGTCTACCTACCTCATTAGTCCCTCTGATGTCCTACACTGAATCCTTAGGATGGCTATGATGTATATTTATTTAGAATTTGTATGTGTTTTTGTGCTACCTGTAATTGCTTGAGCATGACTCATTCTTGGGATTTACATCACAATGTCTCCTATTATATATAATTGTATTTGTTATTATACCTATGTGTATTCATGTATTTCATATATATATATATATATATATATATATATATATATATATTATGAGAAAAAGTAACAGTATGGCACTCAACCTATCAATTCTTGTCTATCTATAAAATAGTCCCAAAATCAAAAACATTTTTTATTTACAGGATGGCTGCCAACACTCCAGAGAACCAGATGGTGAATCCGGTAAACAATAACCTATGAAAGAAAAATGGAAAAAGGGGGCGCCTGATAGTGAATTATTGTTGGATATATAAACCAATAGTACAGCGTGGTAAATATTCTGCGTACCCCATATAGGTGTAATATAGACACATTAGTCAGTGGATGGCTTCTTATCACCGCCTTATCAAACTATGTCAATTCTTGAAATCCCCAAATGACCGGTGCTCAATTGGTGTAACATGTGGAATGAACAGAGGTGCCAAAGATAGTGTAATACTTTATAATCAAGGTGACCCTGTGATACAACACCAACATCTCATGTGCGTACCAGATAGATAAATATATAGAGGCTTATCTGTTACTGCAGGATCCTGGTATTCCCAGATACTTCTGGAAGGCATCAGCTAAATTGCTCCAATTTCATCTCCCCCAATCTTGCCTCTGTCCTCCAGTGCCTTGGTTTAATATCAAGCATCCAAACAGATTGGTATACCCATAATGTGATTCACAGGTTTATTTGAATCTTTCCAGCATGTTCAGCTAGGAGCTGTGTCTGCATGTCTTATGAGGCTGGGAACAAGGTTGGTTCCTTGCTCCCAGACTGAACATATCAGCAATGATCTTGGATAGAAAGAAAAATGTCATGCAAAGAGGGTCAGCATAGTGGCTTAGTACTTCTGCCTCACAGCACGAAGGTCATGAGTTCAATTCCCAGCTATGGCCTTATCTGTGTGGCGTTTGTATGTTCTCCCTGTGCTTGCGTGGGTTGAAGTTAATAAAACGTTCCATACCTGCTTCAATATTCTTACAGTTGCATTAAAAAAACAATGAATACCATAGGGTGCTCACACTCCCTGTGAAACTTACAAGTAACCATTTACATTCAAACCTCTCTTTGTACTAATAACTAACCATCTGCTGATTTCCTGCCTGTAACTTATACAAAATGATTCCCCCACTCTATTACTAACCCATATCACTACTGCATTGAGCATGTTACATAATACTATTAATTACTATATCTTTCAAGCAAGTTAGTTAGTTTCAAATTTACCCACGTATGTCCCTGGCCTAGTCACTCATATTGATGCAACGGGTCATTTGCCCAGATCTCTTTGCATGTGGTTAACATTAGTCTGTCAATCATCAGAGAAATTTTCTTTTTTCTTTTTACCCCCTACATGCATTTAACTTGTGCGCAATAATATCACCAGGTCAATATAAATAGAAATTAGCATATTAAACAGTACATTGCAAGTCATGTATGTATTAAGTTAGTCACTTGTCTCTGAAATAATAATTGTTTTTAAGTGATTTACTTTTGTATCTGTCTCTTTCTTCTTCATGGTGGTTGTTACTCTACCAAAAAAAAGTAAGAGGCTAATCCAGCAGAAATTTTGTAGTTTTGTGAAAGATCATGCAAATATATTCTCATGATTTTTTCATGCAATGAACTTTATTCTGATCATTTCTTACCTTTATCTTGGCGTCTGTGGTTTTGTTCAGAACAAACTGGTTTCCATCTCCTTTTGCATTATTGTAGGACCTCAGCACCTCATCTACTGCCTCAAAGGTAAAGGAGTCATCACAATATGCATCGATAGTCTGAGCCTGATTAGCTGAACCTAAGAGACAATACAAGCACAGGAGCAGAATGTGTAGAAGTCTCATTGCTGCAAGTGATCACCCTGAGTAGCAGGGACTTCTTAGGAGACTGTGAACAAGTGAATCCCAGGCAATAATGAACAGAGATAAAGGGCAAACAAAACACTGCTTGGACAGAGAATGGTCAATAAACTCTGACATCAGATGTTACCCAATCCCTAGAATGCAAACTTCAGCATAGGTTTAAATAAATAGTTCAGTGAGTGGACTGTGCAATCCTTGAAAGTTGTTTATCTTTACTCACATAACAGGAACATATTAATACCTAAACTTCTACTTACAAATGTTAAAATCATCAAATATTGTTCTAATATTATGCTTTTTCATTTGTCAAAAAAAAATATTGATAATATATCACCAGTGTTACAAAATGTTGGTTAAATAATTAAATATTTTCACTTTTGGGCAGTAAATACTACTCATATAAAATCCCATTGATTGCTTTTAACATTAAATACAGGATTGTACATTGACAGAGAATGACAATTTAGGTACCAAAAATAATTACTGTTTTTTATGCTATTGACTTCTTCAATATAACCCTATTTATTACTTGCTTATTACTTATCTTAATAAATGTTAATAATGATGATTTTGCACTAAAATGTAGATTTACTCCAACGTGTTATCTAGTCAATATAAACAATGGTGACAAAGGCACTGAACTTGAGACATTCCTTGATAAACACAAAGGGCCTGATTCATTAAGGAACTTAAATTAAGAATTTTCTTATTTAAGTATCCTGGACAAAACCATGTTACAATGCAAGTGGTGACAATTAGTTTTCTGTTTTGCACATAAGTTAAATACCGACTGTTTTTTCACGTAGCTGTTCCTGTAGAGACTGGTTATGCTCACAGGTACTCGGATGCCCCCAGGTCTTATGCTCAGAGTAGTATGAGTTTATGCTAACACAGCAGCGCACAGGTACAGGAGGTAGCACACGGAGTAGTGGCAGGGCAGAGATCAGCGGACTGCACAGAGCACCAGAGAGAATGCCAGGTACAGGCAAGAGGGTCAAGGTTACAAGCACAGGTTCAGGATCCAGGGACAGGCGATAGGTCAGGGTCACTAGCAGAGGTTCAGAATCCGGGTATAGGCATTAGATCAGGGTCACCAGCACAGGTTCAGAATCCAGGGACAGGCAAAAGGTCATACACGGGTAATCAATCTCAGGTTTCAACACTAAACACAGGAACAGGAGCAGGTAGCAGTACTGGAACAGGACACTATAACCGGCAGTGAGGCCCAGTCCTCACTGCCTTAAATAGTATAAAGAGCCAATCAGAACAGAGCCCTACAATCATCCACAGGAGTAGCTTAATGATTAGATTACTAGTGGCCAATGAGAGTAAAGGTGCTCAGCTAGTACAAATCAGCCAGGTAGCTGCATAATAAATTACTGGCATACAGCCAGCAAAACGGGTAATAACCAGCTCTGTGCGCACGCGCCCGGCTATCTGACAGCTGGCCGGGCGCTGTGTCAAGTAAATACAGGTGTCCCGGTTGTTGCCTAGGCAACCGGGAAGTCGGGACCGGACGTGACGTCACAGTCATCATAGCGACGACCGGGACGCCAGATAGCAGGGGCGGAGAGTCGCAGCGGAGTCACGGCCACCGCGGCTAACAGTAGCACACAAATATCAACTTTAAATTTCAGTGTACAAATAAGCTATCAAGTATTTGTGTGCTACATGAAAATACAGTCAGTATTTAACTTATGTGGAAAACAGAAAACTAATTTTCACCCCTTGCATTGTAACATGGTTTTGTCCAGGAGACTTAAATAAGAAACTTCTTAATTTAAGTTCCTTAATGAATCAGACCCAAAGTGACTGCACATATCTTTCAGAATCATCTCTATGAACTTACAGGTATAGTGAGAGCCTCTCTTCCACTTGTGGTGTTAGCAGAGATAAAGTATTATTGCAATACAAAATATTTATTCTCAAGTTATAGCTCGTGGCTTTGGTAAATAAAGAGAAGCCCTAAATACTGCAAAAAAATTCTGTTTTCGCAAGATTTAGGGCTTATCTATTAGATATATGGACTTTTCCTGACTGCTCCCCAGCTGAGAAATGGTCTTCCACGTTCCATCAGGTTAGCCTCTACTCTCAAATCGTTCAAGCGTGTCCTTAAGACTCATTACTTAAAACAAGTCTATCAGCCCTGCTCCTAACTCATCTTGTCCCAGCTTTCCCCCCAATCGGTACCACCCTATTTGTGTTTCCCCATTTCCTTTAGGATGTAAGCTCTCTCGAGCAGCTGATATTCTATCACAGTCTGTACCTCATGGACGGCTTCCCTAGCCCTGTTGAATTAAGCTTATGCCTACTTCCCTCTGATTCCTACCATCTCTCTCACTCACTGTCCGTCATATAATTTGATCTACATTAATTACCATGTTACCTGTATTTGTATTCATTCAGTATGTCTGGTCTTTCTATTTTGTGCTTCATGTATCACGTTATGTGTTATGGATCACTGCTTTCTGTATATGTCATGTACGGCGCTTCGGACCCTATGTGGCACCTTATCGATAAAAGATAATAATAATAATAATAATTTGCATATTGAAAGAGTGAGCTGTCTTATCAATTAGTAAGCAGTGCAATTTAAGGTGTCATCTGTATAAACAAATAGCGCAGTGCCACAAAGTGGGCAGCAGACTGCTTGCATGGAATTAGCAAGCATTAACTTTTAGCAAAATGGGTAATTTACAAACCATAATAAAAATACAGACCACAATGTGTGGCCTACTTATCAAATAGGGAAAAGTCTTAGGGGCACATTTAACAAATGACGGTATTGCACTATCGTGCACTTACCGTGAAAATAGGTGAAGGAAGTCTGCAATTGATATTTATGACAGCTCCGTTCGACTGTTTAATCTTCAAAACCACTAATTTTCGCTGCAGTTCGTTTTTTCTAACAGTCACCATTCAACAGAATGGTGACTGCTCCTGGCCGCAATCTAACAAGTCCCGAAAAAACATTTTTTCCGGGAACTTGTCATGTTCTGGCGTACATGAGGAAATCTAATGCTGTCAGCTCTGCTCCGGAGAGCAGAGCTGGACAGCGCATGTGTGGAGGGATCACATGATCCCTCCCTGTCACTCACAGCTCTCTCTCTGCAACGATAGTTGCAGAGACAGAGAGGGGATCTGTGTACTGGACATGCGCACTTGAAGAGTGAGGAGAAGACCTGAAGACAGCGCTTCCGAAGAGGCAGGTAAGTATGTTTTTTTTTATCACTGAAACAGCAGTTTTTCTGAACTGCTGTTTCTCTGCACGGCTGTACATAAATGTGAGAAGTAGTTCAATCCTTATCATTGCGATAAGGATTGAAAACTACTTTTCACCTTATGTGAATAATGATAAATGTGCTCCTTTAACCAGCAAAAATAGTGGTTTTTCACTGGATTTATGGCTTCTTTAGGGCTTCTACCTATTTCATATTTGCCAACATTTTTTGTGCACAGCAACAGCAATTGTACCCCCACAATGCCAGTTCTGTCCTATTTAAGCCTACAAGTACCACCGCTGTCCTCCTATTGCCATCTTAGGATGTTGATAGTCAGAAGATACCACCAAAGCAGTTATTATTTTTTTAAATTTTTTCTATTTTTTAAACTTTTTTTTTTACTTGAATCTGGAACTGTCAGTTCAGGGCCATATTAACTCTGGCCCTCCGCTCCTTAGACCAGAATAGACTTTACTGTGCTTACGCAAATCAACTCTGTCACTTCAGTGGACCTGTCCCTCTCACAACGGTACAAGAATTTTGTTGCAGATAGGGTTTTTCAAGGATCGCGCATGTAAGTATTCTTAAATAGCAGTGGTACAATTGTCTGCTACTATATTAATTATTATAATTGTGTATTATTTTTGTGTTTCTATTGTGTTACTGTTAAATTAATAAAATTGTTTTCATGTTTGATGTGTTGGCTGGAAATCAATTAATTTGCTTGAAAACTGTGGTCAGTGTATACAAGGCCTTATGTAGGGTTAATAATAATAATAGCCGTCACACATCTTTTGAATTAGTTGCTTGTTTCTGGTGATGTAACTGCAAGTGAGATCCAGTTTCATTCAGTGACACAGCAGCCAGTCCTCTCCTTTGCTTCAGCCCAGCTATTCTCCACCTATGAAGGGTGCACTTGGTGGTCTATGATGCAACTCTGTTTATACAGTCCTTGCTGCCCCAGCTAGCTGGTGGGTACAGGCAACCAATACCAGAGCTTAAACAAATGTTTAAAACAGACGTGACTTGGACAGGTCACTAGTGTGTGTGGAGCAGTACAAATAAAATTGGGCACCAGGCCATCTCAGTTTGAAACAGGAAAACAACTTTATTAACACCTCTTATTTACATGCTCATATTTGTGGAGAACATTGTTTGTCAGCAAAAATAGTAGGTTATATACATACACAGTGCTCTTACTTGGTAGTGGAGTACCGCTCATCTATTCACTGTGGGTATCTCCCCTTCTCCAATTCACAGACAACTTCTAGTGTAGCCTTGCACTGGTAGCAACGTCCTATCATCATCAACTCCCTCCCTATGTCACTTCAACATCCCTAATTAACTTACCTTGTTTTTATGCCTCTGTTCTTTCTCTCCAGGTCTCTCTCTTCTTGACAGAATTTGATGGAGAGCACGCAGCGCAGTGATGATGTCACCACTCGGTGCGCTGTCTGCCTATAAGTGACTGGGAATCACTGCATCACCAGGCAAAGGGAAACAAAAAAGTTGAATTCAAGGAAGTGGCAGGCAGTTCACCCAGAGCCCATTAATCAGCCCGGACCCCTTACACTAGCACGTCCCATTCCCCCTTAATAACGGCCTGAGGGTAGGGCACTATACTTACTCTGTAGTTGTTAGTTGTGCAACATAGTGACCACCAGGGCCGGATTAAGGGAATGGAGGCCCCTGGGCTAAGGGCGCCTCCATTCCCCCGTGAGGCCCCCATTGTGAGCCGCCCGCCGCCCCCATTCCCCCGTGAGGCCCCCATTGTGAGCCGCCCGCCGCCCCCATTCCCCGTGAGGGCCCCCTCCAAAGCTCTTACCTGTCAGTCCAGTCCTCCGTCCCCGGCGCGCTGTATGCTCCTTTCTGAGGAGATCTCGCGAGAGTTCACTCGCGATATCTCCTCAGTAAGCAGAGTACTGAGCGCCGGGGACGGAGGACTGAACTGACAGTGCTCAGCAGCATTGATCGGGCTGGGGGCGCCCCCGCCCCCGGACCGATCAATAATGCTGCTGCTGCGGACTTTGAAGGGCCCCCTGGATGCCCGAGGCCCCTGGGCTATAGCCCAGTTAGACCTCGCTTTAATCCGGCCCTGGTGACCACATAGTTATTTGTTAAGATCATTGCGCCTTGTCAGACTAGTGTGGGTAGTATACACTATCCAGGTAGTAAGTGTAGCACACTATGGGAGGGATTGTTTCATGTCTGTCGCAGGTGACACAGAAAGAGGTGGTGGTCTTACACATCTATCACAGTTCCATGCAGCATTCATTAATGGTTTGCCTTCGCACTTGTGCAAGTAAGGTATTCATGTTGGAAGCATTTCTGTGCTGTATACCTATAAACTCATGCCCAGGCTAGTGCAACCGCGACAGTAGAAATTGGGTGTGGTCAAAGTGCCTTACGACAGCTATAGGTCCTGTACACTCCCAGTCCAAGCATTTCCAGATTTTCAACTGTTCTTATTTGGCAGGTCTGGAGGTTTATTGGTTGCGTAGCTCCAATGGTCTGGTTGGTAGTTATTCACAGGTCGACACTTTGAGTACAGGTAAGAGCCATTACAATTGCACACTGCAATTCAAACATTAGAAGCAAAACCTATTAAAAATGTTATAATATTTTTCTTTGCCACCGGAAATACAAGTAGTGTATATACATTCCCTACTGGGCCACTCCTGTCTAATCTATAAAAACACATATTCCCTTTGTAAACAGGAAGAAACCTTGCATCACTCAAATAACATTTTGTTTTGCAATTTTTAACTCTGAAATAGTCTCTATCAGTTCTACCAGAGTGATGTGGGGGATTTTTATGGTGGTGCTTATAAATTTAAAAGTGGGATGATGGGACTATTTAATGCTGCTGTGATTTGTGGGCTAATAATTGGATGTGGTAAATACTAATAATTATTATTATTATTATAATTATTATTATCCAATAATGAGAACATGGTTGTTATGAGAAGATTTTGGCAGAGTCAAGCTACAAACACACCACTGAGTCGCAAACACAACTTATGGAATGGGGTTTGCAAATCTGTCAATGGAGTAGGCCCATTAAAGCGCTCTGTGGAACACTGCAAGAAGTGATATTCAGACATAAAGAAGAAACGCATCAGAGGAACTTATATAGGAGGCACGGAGACAGGGATCTATAAAGCCTGCACTCAGGACGAAGCATACTGCGGAACATGTAGAAGCATTTGCTTTTAATGGAGACTGCCGAATTGTAAGTTGGCCACTTGCAATACCTTCATTGTTTCAGATTTCATATATCGGATAATAACATAACAGGTCTTATGCAGAGAATTATTACACAGGATTTTGCGGTTGTTCACTAAGTGGAGATTCACTCTGTTTATACATTAAGTTGGATCTATTAGGATTGATTTAGGACTGGCTAGTTCCTTAAAATCTGCTATGCATCAATACTATATAGTATTCTGTTCTTGTTACTTTAAAATATTTTGGGTACTGCAATTGTTCCTTATTTACTTTCCGCTTTTTATTATAGATGCTCAGACTCGGTTCCCCGAGAACCGAACACACCCAAACTTAGAAGATCTGAGTACAAAACCGAGCTGGCTTGGTACTTTCGCTCGCCCTTGGAATTGAAAATAAGGCAAAACGTCATTGTTACATTGTCGGATCTTGGATCTCGCAAACTTTGGATTCCATAAGTACTGGCCTCCACGGCGATCCAGCGCCATTTCACAGAGGGACGCAGACGGGGTAGCACAGTTCTTGGCAGTCTCTAGTGCAGTTGGGCAGCGTCATATGTACAATAGAAAGAAGAGGGGTAGCAGTGTTCTTCAAAGTCTCCAGTGACATCTAGGAGAGCTCCATTGCTAATTGTCATTGCTGAAATAGAAATAATAGGTCTGGCAGGCTTGGTCTTCTAAATCTGTAATCACATTGTACTGTGTTATATAGTTAACATACAAAGAGGAGAGCTCCATTGCTAATTGCACCACTTTTCTTTACTGACACTGCTGTGTGGCAATGTTTCCTAGATGTGATAGGAACTGCTGTGTGTTTGAGTCATTGCACTGTCGCTTAGCATCTAGCCAGGTTGCTGCAGTCTTAGTTTGAAAGTGTATGAAAATAATATTGTGACCTGTGAGGTGGTCAAAATTGACTGCAAATGACTTGAAATTAGTGTTATTGAGGTCAATAATAATGTAGGGGGGGGGGGGAGGAAACAAACATATGTGATTTTAGCAAAAAAAAAAATAGGGATTTAAAAAAAAAAAATCGGAATCCAAAACCAAAACACGCAAGCGCGGTTTTGCCAAAAACAAAAATAAAGCCAAAACACGAAGTTAATCCAGATCCAAAACAAAACAAAAAAACAGAACATGGGGGTCAGTGAACATTTCTACTTTTATGAAGACAAACATGACATATTATATATCTCCCCTGAATGTTTTGCTAAGCATTATTAGCAGATTTATGAGTTTATTGTATTTATTGTATATTTATTTTGCATTTTACTGATATACTGCATATGAGATTAAAAGTGTTTGAGGAATTTTAATCCTACTCCAGATTGCTCTTTACATATGTTTTCAGCCATCAACAGACTCATGCTTTATTTTTCCAACTTTATTTTGATTTTCACATACAGCAAAGCATATCTATTAACAGGCAAATAGTGAGTACATGAAGGCAGCTACTGAACAAAGGGTGATGATTATAAGACAACAAATAGCACAACATACTCTAGTGCTCAAATGCTACCTAAGATTGTAGGTGACCTAAATGTCAGTCAATCCGAAATATAGATATATAGTTTAAGTATGAGGTGCGGAAGGAAAGGAAGAAGAGACTGAGTGACTCCAAGGTCCCGGTAGGCAATGAGTAGATAGTCAAACACATCAAACATAAACAAGGAAATCAGAGAGCAAACATGAAAAAGCTACCAAAGGTCTGAAAGATTGCTAGTTGTGGGGGATTTTAGGATGAATTGTTATAGGTTCCAAATTTATGGGATTTATTATTTAGGTAAGCAGATATTTTCTCCATGGTTGCAAGATACTATCATCATCATTTATTTATATAGCGCCACTAATTCCACAGCGCTATACAGATAATATGTGTCACTCACATCAGTCCCTGCCCCATTGGAACTTACAATCATTCTAAATTCCCTAACACACATGCACAGACTAGGGGCAATTTGATAGCAGTTTAACATATCAGTGAGTTTTTGAGTATTGAAGGAAACCGGAGCACCTGGAGGAAACCCACGCAAACACAGGAAGAACATACAAACTCCACACAAATAAGGCCATGGTCATAAATTGAACTGATGACCTCAGCACTGTGAGGCAGAAGTGCTAACCACTAAGCCACTGTGTTGCCCAATACTTCATTATGTGCAATGTTATGAGGAGGGGGGTGGTCCAATGACTAGCAATAGGGCATCAGGCCACATTAACAATATGGACTGACAATTTGTCAGAGGGTTTATCTAGGCCCTTGGCCCAAAAGATGGCCCAAAATAAAGGATCAAGGGTCTTTATAGATGGGCGTTAAAGTAACTTTAGAGGTAAGGGCAACTTTGTTGTTCCAGAATCTAACTATTTTAGGGCAGTTCTACTTGATGTGATAGACGAAGCCTAGATCACCACAACCTCTCCAACACAGTGGAGAAGCCGTACCAAAGATCCTCTGAAGTCTAGTTGGTACTAAATACTTCCTAAAGTAGATTTTATAAGAATTTTCTTTAATATGAGTCAAGATAGAGGACTTTGACACCCTTCCTGTCAGGCGCCGTCCCTGCACTTCCTCTTTGTGTCGGGGTCGACTGCCTGCCTCCTCTATGTGCTTGTGTCCCCTTGTCTTGCAAAAGGACACTCTCCCTTAGTTTGGCTGACACACTGCATGCGCAGTAGGAGTAGTGCTCCTTTACTAGGCAATGAGATTGTTCCCTGACTCATCATCGTGGGTCAGCTGTGTTCTGGCCGCCGACTCTTCCCCTGCCCAATCAGGGCTAACCTTTATGTATTAAAAAAAGATTAAGGTGCTACTAGGGTGCCAGAAAATTGGTTCACACCTGCTCCAGCGTTCCCTACTACACCTGCAACCTGCTCCTGATTTTGGCACCTGATTTGGCTTGTTTCTGGAATCTACTTTGAATCTCACTCTGGTATTTTACTGATCACTCTGGTTTAACCTCAGACTTGTTTTGACTACTCTTGCATCACCCTTGTGTAATTCGTTATCAACTGGTTCTTGGAGAACTGTAACCTGCAAACCCTTCATATTTCCTTGCTGGGGTGCTTGGGGTGCATTAGACTCAATGCCTCCTTGATTAGTTGCGCTGATACCAGCAAGTGGCCACTCCAATACCTTTAAAGGGACACTTCCATAATTGTCGTCCAAGTACCCTCATCTGGAAGTCTGCCCATATCTGCTTCCCAATTGATTTCATATTTGGGAGTGGAGAGCTGCTTTGCATTAGCAAGCTATAGAAGGATGAGATAATTCCTTTTGAGAGGGGACTGTGGCAACAAAGAGAGTCGTATAACGGGCCTAGTGATGTGAGTCTTGGGAAGAGTAGAAACATAGTGTCTCCTTTGACGGTATTCAAAGGGTCTCACTATCCGCTGTAATTGTTCTAATGGGGCACAGATATTGTTTTCCAAAACATCTACTACCCTTTTGATGCCAATGGACAAAAACCGGGAAGATGATTGACCCAGGATAAGCTCAAAGTTGTTCCAGAGTGGGGTAATATGAGATGGGTAAGAGGTAGTGCTAAAGTAGGGTTTACAGTGGTCCCATATTTGACATAAAAAGAACTACTGGATGTGAGAGCCCTAATGTAGACTTTCCTCTGGTCGGGACCCCTATGACTGTTGCCCTGGAGGAGATATTGCAGACTTCTGCTTCCAGTTTTATCCAGATAGGGATATGATGGGTCGAACACCAGTCCACAGTCTGACTGAAATGGGATGTCAGATGAGGCATATCTCAAGTTTAAGAAACATAGTTCTCTGGGGCTTTTTCTTCCAAACAAATTAAATTAACCATTTATGTAAAATGGTTATTATAGGCTTGGGCATCTAGATCTTAAGAGTCTGGAAGATGTAGAGTAGTTTAGGCAATACATTCATTTTGAGAACAACAGACTAATTTAGTGATTTGAAACTGATAATAGTTTACAAGAACATTTTTCTTATACAGTACAGTGTTATTTAAGGAGCACACCTTGGTTTGGTGATTCAATTTGCACTATCCTGACCTTTAAATTTTTAATCTATATATGTAGAGGTGTGATGCATCTATTTTTGAGACTTCAACAAGTATTGACCACCAGTGAGTAATTCATTACAACATATCTATTGTAAAATATATATTTTCTGCCATTTATCACCTGTTTTAATTTTTCTGATTTTGGAAAGTGTCTGAAAGAAGAACTGAGTAAAGAAGGACTGCTGCAGTGACAGGAGGTGGCCCTCCCCATGTGAGGAAGAGCTAAGGTGAATCCTGCCATTAGGGCTTGTTGAAGTTGTCAATGTTCATGACAGCAATAGGCCTCCAGTATAGCAACAGGCTGGTGAGTATTGATATGATTTTACCCATACATGTGTGTATTGTATATATTTTTTATCTATGTTTTTAAACAAGAGTAGAGCATGATATATATGTACAAATCAATGCAAACAGGTTGACAAACGCAAGTGTGCCATGTGATTGATATGTTTTTACTTCAGAATTTATACATTGATAACAATCTTCATTGAAATAATAGTACTACAGTTTCATGGTTCAATCAACAGGGGCCTGATTCATTAAGAATCTTAAATGAAAAGGTATCTTATTTTAGTCTCCTGGACAAAACCATGTTACAATGCAAGGGGTGCAAACTAGCTTTCTGTTTTGCACATAAGTTAAATACTGACTGTTTTTTCATGTAGCACACAAATAGTTGATAGCTTATTTGTACACTGAAATTGAAAGTTGATATTTGTGTGCTACATGATAAAACAGTCAGTATTTAACTTATGTGCAAAACAGAAAACTAGTTTGCACCCCTTGCATTGTAACATGGTTTCGTCCAGGAGACTGAAATAAGAAGTTTCTCAAGTTAAGATCCTTAATGAATCAGGCCCCAGGTTCTTAACAGAGGCGACCTTGGCAATTGCAATGGATCCATCCACACATGAGGAGACAGCTAGTGAGTCCACCTATAAAAAATGGCAAGGACATGAACATTTGATCAAAAAAAGAAATCCTTACACACATGTATACATTTACAGGACCATCATGCCAACATGCTACAGAGACTGGACAACAGCCAATTTTGACAGAATATGTCACTACATCTGCAGAGGGAGATGAGGCAATCATCATTACCCTCAATGTCATCCACATTGATTCTGTCCCACGTGTTGCTGCTACCAAAATACGTTGATAGGTCAAATTAATTCTCACTTGCAAAGGTGAATAAGAGGCAGTAGCAAAATTGTGACAAGACCAGGTATTAACTGAAATTAATTTTAAAATATAAGAGAATAGTTGTTCTCCAAAGTAAAAAGTAAACATGAAAGAAAATTAGGGTTTTAATTTTGATATATTCCCATGGTAAATGCTGAAGACAATGAGTCATCCTTGGGCAGGGGCGCAGATAAGCTTTTATGAGAAACAAGGATAGAGACATGTGCAAGCAAGATGGCTCCCTTCACATCTTTACCCTCAGTTCTCTATTGCAGCATGCTGTTAGAAGAGCCTGGGCCACAGACCTAAATTTGCCAGCCCTCCTCGTGCTCATGCTTAGTATCAGCATATTGCCTTGGGGGACCTATTCTCTAGGTAGTTCTTTGGTGTTAATTCCCAACTAGTATCCATGTTTGGCAGAAATCTAGTTTGCACACACTTGTTTCTGCACCTCTGTGAGTCTTTCCACATGGCTGATAAGTTCTCTGGTAAAAATTTCCAAAATACCGCGTACAGTATCTGGGTTATATGTCCAGGGATTATAGGCATACATTCTCTGAATAAAACTTAAGATAGAGCTTTTATATCAAGGTCAGGGCCGGATTAAGGGAAAGGAGGCCCCTGGGCTAAAAGGGCCTCCATTCTCCCGTGAGGGCCCCCCCCCGTGGTCTGAGCTGCCAGCGCCTCCCCCCCGGCACTTACCTCCTTCTCCGGCGCGCTGTACGCTCGCCTCCTTCTCCGGCACGCTGTACGCACTTTACTGAGGAGATCTCGTGAGAGTGAGACTCACGAGATCTCCTCAGTAAGGAGACTACAGCGCGCCGGGGAAGGACTGCAGGGAAAGTGCTCAGCAGCACTGATCGCGCCGGGGGCGCCCCCGCCCGATCAATACTGCTGCTGAGCACTTTCAAGGGCCCCCTGGATGCCATAGGCCCCTGGGCTGTAGCCCAGTTAGCCCTATTGTTAATCCGGCCCTGATCAAGGTCTACATATCTCAACATCACCTCTATCAGTATGATCCTGCCTCAGATTACTGCCTTTTTGTGGTATCTTTCTTCTGATCTCCTTTATGCTTCAGATCCATTTGCTCATTTTTACTGGTTGCAATCAGTACTGGAAATTATTTTCTGCTCAAAGCCACTTTTGTAGGGTCGAAATAGGAGTGCTTCCCTTCCCATAAAATGTGGTGCTCCTAATTTATATGGCTGCTTCCACTGGTGCTATAACAGAAAGTCTTAGCAGCTATATTTTAAACTCATCATTGCAATCTAAATCAATCTTAAATTCACGTTGCTAACATGACTTAGAGAAGACAGAAGCAAGGTGTCCCCCTTGTTAAAGTAGCCAAACCATCAGTGTGGTCATAATGAGGCCTTAACTAGAGGGGGCAAAAATTACCCAGTATGGGCCACATGAGCTATTCACAACCAGTCCCAGTGCAAGTGTAGGCTAGAGTAATTAATGGGACGCAATGAGATGTCAGCTATGCCCCTTCATAAGGTAGCTTTGTAATAGGCAAGTGGTGGGCAGTAAACAGTGACAAAGTATGATACACTTCCCCTTTATTCTCTCCTGGCTACTGCTCTATACCTAAATGCATGGAAGCAAACACTGCAGTTAGTATTATTATCTTTTATTTAAAAGTCGCAGCCCTGTACATTAAATATACCATAGTATTCAATACACAGACAGTAATTAACCATAACACATTACATAGCACATAATAGAAAAAAGTCTAAATAATACAAAGACCAGGCATCTGCTAATTAACAAACTGTTAATGCAGATCAAGTTATTTACAGGACAGTGAGTGACAGTGTGTCATGCACTAGGCTTTCAGGTCCTGTTACTTACCACTTTGCTATCTTTCTGGCCTGTCCCTGTGATCCACACGCTCTACTGGTCTCAGATCTCTCTGCAGGAAGCTACCCAGTCTGTCTTCACTCCTAAGGTCCCTCCAGAAGCAGTGCATGGGCACTGCCATCATGGATTCAGTCACCTGCTCTCCCTCAGCCAGTCAGAGTACTGCTTCAGCTTAGCTGACTGCAGCTTTCAATCAGGGGATAGCAGTCTCCACTCCAAGGTCCCCTCCAAAACCAGTTCCTGGGTGTTGCCAGCTTGGATCCAGTCATCTGATCCTTCTGAGCCAGTCAGAGTGCTGCTTCAGCTCAGCTGAACGGAGCCTCCATTCATGGTGATGACAGTATGAAAGGAATTCCTGGAGCTCGGGCTAGAGGTATATTGGGTGATGCACTAGTAGAAGGAGAACAAGAAGAAAGAAAACCCTACTCATGAGAGTTTATATCCTAAAGGGAAGGAGAAGACAGAAATAGGGGTGGCACTGAGTGGGGGAGTAGAGATGATAACCAAAGGGAAAGGAATTAGGAAGAAGACTAATAGGCTTGAATAAACAAATTAGGGTGGTGAGCAGCCCAGGAGAAGTTCTGGAGTTGCAAATGGGAAAAGGTAATCAGTGTGGTAATGAGGCAGTGGTTGTTGGCAGAGCGGAGAGGCTGGGAAGGAGTGTGGGTAGAGATGAAGTTGGAGGTGTAGGGGGGAGGATTGATTGAGGGCTTTGTAGGTGAGGGTGAAAAGCTTAAATTTAGTTCCATAGGTCAAAAAGGGGAAACAATGTGTTGACTGGCAGAGATGGACAGCAGCATTGAGACTGAAAAGGGGGTTAATAAGTCCACTGGACAAGTCTTCTGATCCCTAGGGGGAATAGTTATTGACCACCCTTTGATAACAGTGGAGCAAGCACACCTGTTTAGGCTGGATGGTGTTCACCTGATGGATGAAGTGTTATGGCTCTTAATAGAACATATTTATTGGCGATTGTAGTGAGGTCACTTGGTGGTGGGCTGTGAGTCATTTAAAAGATCACAGCGGTTGGCAGGAGAGCATTGCAGGCAGCGACTAGTGCATATGCTGCTTCCACTGATTGGCAACAGGTCACTGCTCCTTTTGAAGCAACCTGACTCTTGGTCCTTTTGGGTGAAGGACCCCTTGAACTGCTTTGTGTGGGCACATTATTGTCGAGTCCAAAAGGGGTGCAGTCACAATCGCAAAGGATTATATCCTGGGACCAGTGTTGAATGGCAACGACCTTTCACTGTGTTGTTTTTCAAATAGTTTCTAGCTGACTGGTCTGCTCATGCTACCACCATATATATTTTATGTTTAAATAAAATTGTGACGCTTTGCCAAATGTAAACTCGTGTCCGTATGGTTATTTATGATATTAATACAGTAATATAAATATGAACATACAAAGGAGGTTGGGTGCATGAAAGGAGGGACATCAACACTATCCAGTTTATGACGAGAGGCCATAAGCACTTAAAATCTGTTATGATTCTGTTCAAAAACAAACTCCTTATAATTATAGCCAGCGAGAAATGTGATACAAACATTAATCTGTTTATTACAGCGAAAACACAGTTGAGGTGAAAGATAAAGAGAGACCAGTTCGGGCTTGATAAATAAAAAGGACTTCCAAGTATAGCAAAATAGCAGGTAAATGAAAATGAAAATACAGCAGGTAACTTTGCTGAAGCCAGATGACAGCAATAGCCAGGAGTTTTCAGGCATTATTAGTAGTTAGTAGTGTGTCCAGGCATGAGACAGACATCAGGTAGGTTTCCAGGAAATAAGATACAGGTGAGTAGCAGGAGCTGACTAAAACAAGGATTTCCACAGAGACAGCAAATAACAAAACAGTTAGTCCAGGGACAAACAAACATTAGCAGGCTCAGGAACATCAATGACCAGCAAGGAAGGCTGGAAAAAGCAGGTTTCTTTAGTTGCAGCGTCTCTGGATCCTGGAATGTTGGGGGTCCTATTTGGGGAAAAAATGGTTACATTTAGAAAATTACAACCAGCCCCGGCGTTAAATCAATAGCACCACGAATAATAATTAGGCCTTCCTCCAGCCCAAACATAAAAGTCATAGTATTCCCATTTAATAAATAAACCTATTTCCCTCCCTGCAAACAGCCCCAGCAATAAATTAACAGTATTTACTGTGGGATGGCACAGGGGGCTTGTGGTACACACTACCACAAGCCCCCTGTGCCATCACACTCACTAACACAAGCCCCCTGTGCCATCCCACACACTACCACAAGCCCCCTGTGCCCTCACAGACACTACCACCAGCCCCCTGTGCCATCACACACACATTACTGTGCCCCTTCATCACAACCACACTGTGCCCCCTTATGATCACACTGCACCCTCTATGCTGCTTTTCCCCCTCATCACTCTGTCCCATGCTACCCCCTTCCCCTTTGTCATACTGTGCTATGCTGGCCCCCCTCCCCGTCATCACACTGTGCCATGCTGCCCCCCCTCCCTCTCATCACACTGTGCCATGCTGCCCCCCCTCCCCATCATCACACTGTGTCAAGCTGCTCCCCCCTCTCCTTCATTACTGTGCCATACTGCTCCCCCCATCATCACTGTGCCATTCTGCTCCCCCCCTCTCCTTCCATCACTCAGTGCCTTTGTTTCTTCCACCCCCCTCTTCTTCCATCACTCTGTGCCTTTGCTTCTCCCCCCCCCCACCTCTCCTTCAATCACTGTGCCATACTGCCCTCCCCCCCACCTCTCCATCCATCACTCGGTGCCTTTCCCCCCCACCATTCCTTCCATCACATACTGCTCCCTCCCACCTCTCATCATTCAGTGCCTTTTTTTTCTCTCCCCTCTCCCACCTCTTCTTCCATCACTCAGTGCCTTTTTTTTATCTCTCCCCCCTCTCCTTTCATCACTCTGTCCCTTTCTGTTTTCTTTTCTTCTTTTCCTTTACTTACCTTTATATCCGCTTCTTTCTTCTCTCTTCTGTCTTCTTGTCTTGGTCTTGCTCCTCACTGAATGCCGGGTGTGGCGTGATGACGTCACTCCCGACATTCAGTGTGAACGGAGCAGAGAAGAAGGAAGAGGGACGACGGTGCCGTGATCATGTGATGTGAGTATTAGTTGCTTTCTTTGGGTTTTTTAAATTGCGTGCTCCCCCCACCAATGAAGGGGGCAAAGCCACACAGCACGCTCCCCCCCCTGGCAGTGAGGGCCGGGCCCCCTGGCAGGTCTGGGCCTGGGTAATTAGTGCCCGCCCCCCTCTCAGCGGCCCTGTATATATCTGAAGCCCTCAGGTGTGGACGATAACCCGTGAGAGTGGGAAAAGACAAAACAGCTGCACCTCTGGTGTTCCACAGGTACTGCAGGACAACACAACAGTCCAAAATAGAGAGGCAGATCATAACAAAATCATGTGTGTATCATGCATTTACCCATTTGCGGTTAAGTTTCCTGCATACCCAGCCAATAAGATCCACAGGGAAGTTGCTAAGCTTCCCTATATATATATTTTCCCCAGTGGATGCTGGGTCTCTTTGTTTCCTGCACCAAATAGCATCCTCCCACCCTGCTTTTGTCATAATATCTTGTAGTGATGTTTTTGCTAACATTTTTCTTTCCCTGTTACAGAGGAGGCACAATAGGCAGGAGAGCATTGCAGCCAGCAACTAGTGCATATGGTGCTTCCACTGATTGGCCACAGGTGAACGACATTTTCAAAGCAACCTGACTCTTGGTCCTTTTGTGTGGATTACCCCTTGACCTTCTTTGTGTGGTCATGTCATTGTAGAGTCCAGAATGGGTGCAGTCACTCTACGCCAGAATTTAGCACCAGCCAATCAGGGACCAGTGGTGCAATGGCAATGACTTCCACTGTTTGGTTTTGCAAATAGTTTTAAGTGGACTGCTCTGCTCCCGCCGCGACCATATATATATATATTTTATGTTTAAATAAAACTGTGACCTTTTGTTAAAGTTAAACTTGTGTCCGTGTGGTTATTTTATGATATCAATACAGTAATATTAACATATGAAGGAGGTTGGATACATGAAAGAAGGGACATCAAACCTATGCAGTTTATATTCATTGTACTTAAATTCACCTTAAGAAATGGGCCGCTGTTTAAGCACTATGGGCCAGTGGTGCGTGCTCGCACCCCAGGCTAAAATTTACTACTAAATTACATTTACTAAGCCTTTGCAAATATAATCTCCTATCTCTGTTCCCTCCCTGGTATTTATTAATCTTATTAGGAAATGTAAACTTCTGAAATGAATGTCACACAAATAAAATCTAAAAGTTTAGGATAAATGTGATGCCAAAATTTTCCTCCTTAAATTATGTATTGAATTAAAATTGAAAAGATAATCAGCAATATGCTGCATACTTATCAAACTTTTCCTGTTTTACTTATATAATATGCAGACCTCTGAGTTAATATTCATTGAATCTAGGGATGTGCACCGGCGACTTTTGAGGTCTCGTGTTTTGTGTTTTGGATCCGGATTTTCATTATTTTTGGGGTTCGGATTTGTCTCGCAAAACACTTGACGAAAGGTCTCGGTTCGGATTTAAGGTTTTGGATTCAGATTTTTTTGGGAAAAAAACATAAAAAGTTTAAAAATCAAGTTTTTGGGCTTATTTTCACTCCTACGCTATTATTAACCTCAATAACATTCAATAACAAGCATTTCCACTAATTTACAGTGTATTCTGAACACCTCACAACATAGTTATTAGTCCAAAACGTTGCAACGAGGTATCTTTCTGGACTGCGTAGAGGAGTGGGTCACCACAATATATATAATAAGAAAACCATCAACTTGTATGATTCGCAGCAATAAATGTACCTGGACTGCGTAGAGGAGTGGGTCACCACAATATATATTAAAAACCCTGAACTTGTATGATTCGCACCAATAAATGTACCTGAACTGCGTAGAGGAGTGGGTCACCACAATATATATTAAAAACCCTGAACTTGTATGATTCGCACCAATAAATGTACCTGGACTGCGTAGAGGAGTGGGTCACCACAATATATATTAAAAACCCTGAACTTGTATGATTCGCACCAATAAATGTATCTGGACTGCGTAGAGGAGTGGGTCACCACAATATATATAATAAGAAAACCATCAACTTGTATGATTCGCACCAATAAATGTACCTGGACTGCGTAGAGGAGTGGGTCACCACAATATATATTAAAAACCCTGAACTTGTATGATTCGCACCAATAAATGTACCTGGACTGCGTAGAGGAGTGGGTCACCACAATATATATTAAAAACCCTGAACTTTTATGATTCGCACCAATAAATGTATCTGGACTGCGTAGAGGAGTGGCTCACCACAATATATATAATAAGAGAACCATCAACTGGTATGAATCGCACCGAATAATGTACCTGGACTGCGTAGAGGAGTGGGCACTGGGCACCACAATAAAAAATATATAGAAAACCTTCAACAGGTCAGAATTACACCCAAAAATAGTATCTGGACTGCAAAGAGGACTGGCCACTGGCCACCACAATATAATATATAGAAAACCTTCAACAGGTCTGAATTACACCCAAAAATAGTATCTGGACTGCGTAGAGTAGTGGGCACTGGGCACCACAATAAAATATATAAAAAACCTTCAACAGGTCTGAATTACACCCAAAAATAGTATCTGGACTGCGTAGAGTAGTGGGCACTGGGCACCACAATAAAATATATAAAAAACCTTCAACAGGTCTGCATTACACTGCACATACGGCTGCTCCTCCATCCTCTCCATCATATACATGTTGGAGTTTCAGCGTGTGACAACCTCTTGTTTTTGATAATGTCAGTGCATTTTGAATATTTTTCAATTTGCCCCACACCACTGAATGTACTTTATCTATGATACGCATCTATCTATCTTGACTGCGTAGTGTGGTGGCCCCAGGAACACAATTTGGTACCGAGGCCACAATATAATTAAAAAACCCTCCACGGGTCAGAATTCCACCAAAAAAGGGTATCGACTGCGTAGTGTGGTGGCCCCGGTACACAATTTGGTACCGAGGCCACAATATAATTAAAAAATTGGGCATCAACTGTCACCGTTGTTTAATATCTGATACACCTAAATATGGACTGCACAGTGGAGTGGCCCCGGTAGTAAATTTGGTGCCGGGGCCACAATACCTCCTCCAACTTCCAAGTGTAGTGTTTATAAAGACAGACAGCGTCGAAGTGTTATTAGTTGACTTTCTTAACCCTAAAATTGTCCCTGTTGCAAATATTCGTGCAATGGACAGTTACTTTTTTATTGAAAGACTCAAGCTTTCAAGTGTAGTGTTTATAAAATATAAACAACAATACAGTAGTTTTAGAGCACGACAATACCTCTTGTTTTAAATTATGACAGGGCATTTTACTTTTGGTTTAATTTCTTGAATTTGTTTAAATTTGGTTTTACTTTTTGAACATGGCAAACGACTGTTGATTGGTCATATAATGCAAAAAAAAAAGTTCCAAGATGGAATTGTCCTTGGGCCCTCACACCCACCCTTATGTTGTTGAAATAGGACATGCACACTTTAACAAACCAATCATTTCAGCGACAGGGCCTACCAAACAACTTTGGCTGCAATGATTGGTTTGTTTGGGCCCCCACACCAAAAAAGCTATTCATCTCTCCCTGTACAGACTAAACAGGCTCTACTGAGGCAAGATGTCGTCCTCATCCTCAACCTCTGATTCTTCTCCCCCTACAGTGTGTACTTCTTCCTCATCACACATTATCAATTGGTCCCCACTGGACTCCACAACCACAGATCCCTCTGTAGTATCTGGAGGGCAGTGCTGTACTTCATTGAGGAATTGATTATTCATTTTTATAAACATCATTTTTTCAACGTTGTGAGGAAGCAACCTCATTCGCCGCTCACTGACCAGGTTCCCCGCTGCACTAAAAACTCTTTCCGAGTACACACTGGAGGGGGGACAACTCAGGTAAAATAGAGCCAGTTTGTACAGGGGCTTCCAAACTGCCTTTTTTTCCTGCCAGTAACAATATGGACTGTCTGACATGTCTACTTGGATGGTGTCAGCATAGTAATCATCCACAATTTTTTCTATTGTGACAGCATCCAATGCAGCGAGAGTAGACATGTCTGCAATGGTTGGCAGGTCCTTCAGTCCGGACCAGATGTTATCAGCATCCCCGTCAGCGCCTCTTTTGGGAAAACTGAGCTTTTTCCTCGCAGCCATAGATGTGGAAGAAAATGAGGGTGGAGCTGTTGGCATGTCACGGTCCTCTTAAGAGGACAATCTCCTGACCAGCAGGTCTTTGCACCGCTGTAGACTTGTGTCCGCCGGAAACAGAGACACAACATACGCTTTAAACCGAGGATCGAGCATGGTGGCCAGAATGTATTCCTCTGACTTTAAAAGAGTGACCACCCTCGGATCCTGGCAAAGCGTACGAAGGGCTACATCCACAAGAGCTACATGCTTGGTGTAATCGCAATGGCTTACCAGCTCCTCCCTCACTTTCTCCAGCTGCTTCTGCAACAGCCTGATCAGGGGAATGACCTGACTCAAACTGGCAGTGTCGGAACTGACTTCTCGTGTGGCAAGTTCAAATGGCTGCAGAACCTTGCACAACACGGAAATCCGTCTCCACTGCGCTTGACTGAGGCGCATCCCCACTCCTTTGCCTATGTCGTAGGTGGCTGTGTAGGCCTGAATGGCCTTTTGCTGCTCCTCCATCCTCTGCAGCATATAGAGGGTGGAGTTCCAGCGCATCACAACCTCTTGTTTGAGGTGATGGCAGGGCAGGTTCATGCTTTTTTGATGTGCCTCTAGTCTGCGGTAGGCACTGGCTGAATGCCGAAAGTGTCCAGCAATTTTGCGCGCCACCGCAAGCATCTCCTGCACACCCCTGTCACTCTTGAGGTAATGCTGCACCACCAAATTAATGGTGTGGGCAAAACATGGGACGTGCTGGAAATTGCCCATATTTAATGCCCGCACAATGTTACTGGCATTGTCTGACACTACAAATCCCCATGAGAGTCTAAGTGGGGTAAGCCACTGGGAGATAATTTCCCTCAGTTTCTCTAATATGTTGTCAGCGTTGTGCCTCTTATTAAAGCCTGTAATACACAATGTTGCCTGCCTTTGCACGAGCAGCCATTTTGTAGTTGCTGCTACTGATGCAGCTGTTGCTGTTGCTGCGGAAGGGGATGCATCTACCCAGTGGGCTGTCACAGTCATATAGTCCTTCGTTTGCCCAGAACCACTTGTCCACATGTCCGTGGTTAAGTGGACAGTGGGTACAACCGCATTTTTTAGAGCACTGAGGACACTTGATCGTACTTCTCTGTACATTTTTGGTATCGCCTGCCTAGTGAAGTGGAATCTCGACGGGATTTGGTACCGGGGACACAATACCTCCATCAACCCTCTAAATCCCACTCCACTGATGGCGGACACCGGGCGCACGTCTAACACCAACATTGCAGTTACAGCCGCAGTTATACGCTTTGCAATAGGGTGACTACTATCGTATTTTGTGGTCATGGCAAACGACTGTTGGACGGTCAATTGTTTTGTGAAAGACTTAGCGGTCTTACGACTTCCCCTCTGGGAAGATGACCGACTAACAGCAGCAACAGCAGCAGTGGCAGTAGTAGGCGTACCGCTGCAGGATTCCTCGGATGAATCCCGTATTGAGGAGGACTCAGTCTGGCTGCTGACTTGGGCTGCAGGACTGAATCTGATGGAGATTGTGGAGGAAGTTGACGAGGAGGGTGTTGCTGGTGTGTATCCAACTGGACCACGGGATTTAGGTGTCCCTGTACCGATGAGGGTCCTAGCCCCAGTTCCTGAACTAACCACTGAACTATGAAGGTTATTCAGGTGACGTATAAGGGAGGATGTTCCTAGGTGGGCAAGATCCTTACCCCTGCTTATTTGAGCTTTACATAAGCTACATATGGCCATACATTGGTTGTCTGGATTTGGATAAAAATAACTCCAGACCGAAGAGGTGCATTTTTTGGTCTTCTGACCAGGCATGACGATGGGCATTTTCATCCCATGGACATCAGCTGTTTCCCCCCCTGGTGCCTCATTTACACAAACCACATCACCACCCTCATCATCAAGTTCCATCCTTGGACTCGCCTTGGGGATTTGTGATAATTTCTCTTTAGAAGGCAGAGTTGTTTGCTGTTTTGTTGCTGACAGCATAACTCTCTTCAATTTTTTGTAGGGGGGGGGGGGGAGGGCTAAGATCCGTGGGTGAAGCTGAACCACTAGTCATGAACACGGGCCAGGGCCTAAGCCGTTCCTTGCCACTCCGTGTCGTAAATGGCATATTGGCAACTTTACGTTTCTCCTCAGATGATTTTAAGTTTCTCTTTTTGCTACTTTTTCTTAACTTGGGCTTTTTGAATTTTACATGCCCGGTACTACGAGATTCGGCATCGGGCTTGGAAGACGACGTTGATGGCATTTCATCGTCTATGTCATGACTAGTGGCAGCAGCTTCAGCATTAGGAGGAAGTGGGTCTTGATCTTTCCCTACTTTATCCTCCAAATTTTTGGTCTCCATTATATGTAGCACAAGATACTGCAGAATGTGTGAACTTGGTAATATTGCAGTACCAATGGACTTATACTGCTGGATTGCTTTTGCAAATTTGGTTATAATTACTTTTTTTAAAAAAATGTTTATTTTAATATTTTTTATAACTTTTTTTTTATTTTTTAAAAACTTGGGAATAGTGGGGAAATAACTATGCCCTTAGAAGCACAGAGCACAGGACACAGCACCATTGGACTAAACAGGACACAGCACAGGATCCAGCAGCACTACTGAACTCAGCAGGACAGAGCACAGGACACAGCACCACTGGACTGATACTGCAGAATGTGTGAACTTTGTAATATTGCAGTACCACTGGACTTTTACTGCTGAATGTGTGAACTTGGTAATATTGCAGTACCAATGGGCTTATACTGCAGGATTGGTTGTGCAAATTTTGTGGTAATTAAAAAAAAATGTAATTGGTTTTTGGTATTTTTTTAAATAACTTTTTTTTACTTTTTTTAAACACAGGGGAATATTGGGGAAATAACTATGCCCTTAGAAGCACAGAGCACAGGACACAGCACCACTGGACTGAACAGGACACAGCACAGGACCCAGCAGCACCACTGACCTCAGAAGGACAGAGCACAGGACACAGCACCACTGGACTGAGCACAGCACAGCACAGCACAGCACAGCACGAGATATAGCAGGACAGAGGACCACCTAACACACCCTCCCTCTACCCTGATCAATGCCCGAGTGAAGATGGCGGCGACTAGCGGGGAATTTATAGGATCCGAGTATCGCGAGATCCGACAACAGGATTATGAGTCAGAGCCTCAGTTTCAGATTTGAATTTGGCGCCAATACCCGGATCTGTCTCGGATCGGCAACGTTCGGGTGGGCTCGGATTTCAAAAATCCGAGTGCGCTCATCTTTAATTGAATCAATGTTATTACTAATACTGATGAATACTAAGCTTAGTCTGAAAAATACTGTTACAAATGTTAATATTTCAGAAGTGTTTATTCACTTTTTTAACATATGTCTTTCATTTTATTTTTTAGACATTTTATTTTCTTACACTATGCAAAAACATTATCCTGCACAACTTGTGGTAAGTCTACCAGTGGTTCACCAGGACATGTTTTCAGAGGGGAATCTTCATTTGGAAAATCAATATTATCAAACTTATACTTTCTATGACGTCCTGGTGATGGAGGTGGGCGAGAGATGGTTGGAGTTGGCACTTTTGTAGAATCATCTGTGAGGTAGTAAATCTGTACTGACCCCTTTGTTCTTTTCTCATGTGGTTTGTTATCATTGTTTTCTTCAGATGAAGAGCCGTGTCCTTCAGAGGTATGGTTGCGGTGACCATGATGATCATGTGATTTGTCATGCTGGTTAGTATGGTTCATGTGTTGATGATGATGATGATGATGGTGATGGTGATGATGAGGGTGAGCATGTTTATGATGGTGACCATGGTGGCAGTGGTGATGTCTATGACCTCTGTGCCGGCGACCATGCTTGTGTCTATGACGATCTGGTCCTGCTTCACCGCGTCCTTTGGCATCATGGTTTTTCTTTCTTTGGTCAAACTTTGAGCTTTCTTCTCCGAGACCACACTGTTCATTGCTGTTATCATCATCCTTAAACGATACAACCATATTAATGCAATATTTAGTAAAAAAAAAAATCACATATATAAAATTGTCATAGGTTATCTTATTGTGTTCATTAATTTTTTAATGAAAATAAAATGTTAATTCATTAAGGAAACCCTGGAGGGGATATTAATAGATTATTGTGTGCTTGTGCAGTATTGTAGCTAGTGAGCTGTGTTTTTTTAGGTATTCAAAATATTGTGGCTTTATATGTCTGTGACTGGAAGGAAAAAGTGTAGAAGTCGCTGCTTTGGGTAATAGGGAGTCAAAGGGGTGGAGTATATTAATTTAAGATGCAGTGATGGGACCTATAATTTAAACCTGGGGTGGTTTATGACTATAGTAGATGTATATGGGATTGAGTTTGGGGAGGAGGGGTATTTATTGAATGTGAAAATGAATTATTTAATGCCGGGGATGGTTGTGGGAAATGGTTATATTTATTAAACGTAAATGCTATCTCTTTATTGCTGGGGCTGTTTGGAGAGAGAGCAATAGGTCTAGTTATTAAATGTGAGTAATATTATTTTAATGTTGGGACTGGAGGGAGGCCTAATTATTAAATGTGGGGGCTGTTGATTTAATGCTGGGACTGGTTGGAGTTTTCTAAATTTTCCAAATAGGGCCTCCAACATTCCAGGATCCAGACAATCAGCAACTGATCTAAAGACACCAGCAGTCAGAGTGAGTGAAAGTGACAAGAATGGGTAGGAGAACCGGGACAGTCTGTCAAGTATCCTGAATCTGGTGGGACAGTCCCAAATTTGTGTGATGGTCTCGCTTAGTCAGGAGTTGGTCCAATAACAAGGACAGTTGGGAGGTATGTCCCGCTTCACACTGTAGTGATTGTGAAGGAAGAGTTGAGTGCACCTCAGTAGTGCACATAGTATTGCCTGTGTATCTGGCTAAAATTTGGTTATAATGATTTGAACCATCTTACATCATAAGGTCCCCTTTATCTTAAGTGTCCCCCCCCCCCCACGAATCCTAATCCAGCTCTGGTTAGCAGGAGGAAGCTGATAGCTGCTCCCAGTCCCTGGATAGAACATAGCCTGCAGAGCAACCCGAGGAGATCTAAGTCTCATTAGATCCCTGCTCACTTTACAGGAAGTTCCCAACCTGATGGATGTTATCAGCAACAGAAGCATAGATAGGTACAGTCGGCTGGGGGGTCATAATGTGCCTGGGGGATGTGGCGTGATGTGGCTGGAGAGGGTGTGATAAATGTAATGTTTTATTATAGTGTATGTATCAATGGTATGTTGGCCATGCCCATGTCGCCGGCGCTGCTACGTGGCGAGACACATTTAGTTTCCTACTCATCACCAGAAATGTGTGCTTTAAATGCTAGGGCTGATTTTTAGTCCCAGACTGGCCCTGGTGTAGCCCATGCACACATTTTCCCCACGAGTACTGTTAATGTTAAACACCAAACCATGGATGAACACACACACACACACACACACACACACACAAATAAGGAGAACAGTAAATGATTGACAGTTGCCTCCACTCAGCCCCCAGATGCTTCATTGTATGGTAAAAGAAGACAAAAAAACAGGCAGCTCTATCAACCAGCCCCAGAGCACACACGATTTTCAAACAAACTTGAAATGAATAAAACACATCTTATATACTTCTTTGATCCATTATAGTTCAAATGGGAAATGCAACTCTCTTATCTTCTTTCTTCTTATTTGATTCTAGTGGAAATGGGGGGGGACAATGCAAAACTGAAAAATGTCCATATTAAACAACAATCCAGCTCCCTACGAATGATAACTGCTTAATGATGAAATCCAGGCTAGTCATAATAATTTTTAAACACTGGACACTTGTGATTGGCTGGCAGTGAAGAATCATACCATCCTTTAAATGAGTTAGTGGCTAATTTTTTTATGGGGAGTTTTTTTCTCTTATTTGAACAAAGATGGATCAAGGAAGGAAAACATAAGATTTTATATTTCAGAAACTGGTGAATGAAGATTTTAATTTATATTCAGACTACGACAAATCAAAAAGAACCCTATTTTAATTTATAGTTTGGAAAGTGGTGAATGAGGATTTTGAGGGGTTGTTTTGTCCACATTAATGTATATTGGAAACATTTTTATTAGAGATGAGCGCACTCGGATTTCCTGAATCCGAGCCCACCTGAACGTTGCCGATCTGAGTCGGATCCGAGACAGATCCGGGTATTGGCGCCAAATGAAAACTTGAAACCGAGGCTCAGAGTCATAATCCCGCTGTCGGATCTCGCGATACTCGGATCCTAAAAATTCCCCACTAGTCGCCGACATCTTCACTCGGGCATTGATCAGGGTAGAGGGAGGGTGTGTTAGGTGGTCCTCTGTCCTGGTAGATCTCGTGCTGTGCTGTTTAGTTCTGTGCTGTGCAGTGTTCTGCAGTATCAGTCCAGTGGTGCTGTGTGCTGTGCTCTGTCAATTTTGAGTTCAGTGGTGCTGCTGGGTCCTGTGCTCTGTGCTTCTAAGGGCATAGTTATTTCCCCATTATTCCCAAGTGTTTAAAAAATGTAAAAAAAGTTATAAAAAAAAATACCAAAAAATAATTTAAAAAAAAATTAATTACAACAAAATTTGCAAAACCAATCCTGCAGTATAAGCCCATTGGTACTGCAATATTACCAAGTTCACACATTCTGCAGTATCTTGTGCTACATATAATGGAGACCAAAAATTTGGAGGATAAAGTAGGGAAAGATCAAGACCCACTTCCTCCTAATGCTGAAGCTGCTGCCACTAGTCATGACATAGACGATGAAATGCCATCAACGCCGTCTTCCAAGCCCGATGCCCAATCTCCTAGTACAGGGCATGTAAAATCCCAGGTTCTCAAAAAATAGCAAAAAGAGAAACTTAAAATCATCTGAGGAGAAACGTAAAGCTGGCAATATGCCATTTACGACACGTAGTGGCAAGGAACGGCTTAGGCCCTGGCCCGTGTTCATGACTAGTGGTCCAGCTTCACCCAAGGTTCCTAGCCCTCCTCCTCCTCCCCCCCCCACAAAAAATTGAAGAGAGTTATGCTGTCAGCAACAAAACAGCAAACAACTCTGCCTTCTAAAGAGAAATTATCACAAATCCCCAAGGCGAGTCCAAGGGTGTTGGTGGTTGTCAAGCCTGACCTTCCCATCACTGTACGGGAAGAGGTGGCTCGGGTGGAGGCTATTGATGATGTAGCTGGCGCTGTGGAGGAACTTGATGATGAGGATGGTGATGTGGTTATTGTAAATGAGGCACCAGGGGAGGAAACAGCTGATGTCCATGGGATGAAAAAGCCCATCGTCATGCCTGGTCAGAAGACCAAAAAATGCACCTCTTCGGTCTGGAGTTATTTTTATCCAAATCCAGACAACCAATAAATGGCCATATGTAGCTTATATAAAGCTCAAATAAGCAGGGGTAAGGATCTTGCCCACCTAGGGACATCCTCCCTTATACGTCACCTGAATAACCTTCATAGTTCAGTGGTTAGTTCAGGAACTGGGGCTAGGACCGCCATCGGTACAGGGACACCTAAATCCCGTGGTCCAGTTGGATACACACCAGCAACACCCTCCTCGTCAACTTCCTCCACGATCTCCATCAATTTCAGTCCTGCAGCCCAAGTCAGCAGCCAGACTGAGTCCTCTTCAATACGGGATTCATCCGAGGAATCCTGCAGCGGTATGCCTGCTACTGCCACTGCTGCTGTTGCTGCTGTTAGTCGGTCATCTTCCCAGAGGGGAAGTCGTAAGACCGCTAAGTCTTTCACAAAACAATTGACCATCCAACAGTCGTTTGCCATGACCACAAAATACGATAGTAGTCACCCTATTGCAAAGCGTATAACTGCGGCTGTAACTGCAATGTTGGTGTTAGACGTGCGCCCGGTGTCCGCCATCAGTGGAGTGGGATTTAGAGGGTTGATGGAGGTATTGTGTCCCCGGTACCAAATCCCGTCGAGATTCCACTTCACTAGGCAGGCGATACCAAAAATGTACAGAGAAGTACGATCAAGTGTCCTCAGTGCTCTAAAAAATGCGGTTGTACCCACTGTCCACTTAACCACGGACATGTGGACAAGTGGTTCTGGGCAAACGAAGGACTATATGACTGTGACAGCCCACTGGGTAGATGCATCCCCTCCCGCAGCAACAGCTGCATCAGTAGCAGCATCTACAAAATGGCTGCTCGTGCAAAGGCAGGCAACATTGTGTATTACAGGCTTTAATAAGAGGCACAACGCTGACAACATATTAGAGAAACTGAGGGAAATTATCTCCCAGTGGCTTACCCCACTTAGACTCTCATGGGGATTTGTAGTGTCAGACAATGCCAGTAACATTGTGCGGGCATTAAATATGGGCAATTTCCAGCACGTCCCATGTTTTGCCCACACCATTAATTTGGTGGTGCAGCATTACCTCAAGAGTGACAGGGGTGTGCAGGAGATGCTTGCGGTGGCCCGCAAAATTGCTGGACACTTTCAGCATTCTGCCAGTGCCTACCGCAGGCTCAAGGCACATCAAAAAAGCATGAACCTGCCCTGCCATCACCTCAAACAAGAGGTTGTGACGCGCTGGAACTCCACCCTCTATATGCTGCAGAGGATGGAGGAGCAGCAAAAGGCCATTCAGGCCTACACAGCCACCTACGACATAGGAAAAGGAGTGGGGATGCGCCAGAGTCAAGCGCAGTGGAGACTGATTTCCGTGTTGTGCAAGGTTCTCCAGCCGTTTGAACTTGCCACACGAGAAATCAGTTCCGACACTGCCAGCTTGAGTCAGGTCATTCCCCTGATCAGGCTGTTGCAGAAGCAGCTGGAGAAAGTGAGGGAGGAGCTGGTAAACCATTGCGATTACACCAAGCATGTAGCTCTTGTGGATGTAGCCCTTCGTACGCTTTGCCAGGATCCGAGGGTGGTCACTCTTTTAAAGTCAGAGGAATACATTCTGGCCACCGTGCTCGATCCTCGGTTTAAAGCGTATGTTGTGTCTCGGTTTCCGGCGGACACAAGTCTACAGCGGTGCAAAGACCTGCTGGTCAGGAGATTGTCCTCTGAAGAGGACCGTGACATGCCAACAGCTCCACCCTCATTTTCTTCCACATCTATGGCTGCGAGGAAAAAGCTCAGTTTTCCTAAAAGAGCCGGTGGCGGGGATGCTGATAACATCTGGTCCGAACTGAAGGACCTGCCAACCATTGCAGACATGTCTACTGTCGCTGCATTGGATGCTGTCACAATTGAAAAAATGGTGGAGGATTATTTTGCTGACACCATCCAAATAGACATGTCAGACAGTCCATATTGTTACTGGCAGGAAAAAAAGGCAGTTTGTAAGCCCCTGTACAAACTGGCTCTATTTTACCTGAGTTGTCCCCCCCTCCAGTGTGTACTCGGAAAGAGTTTTTAGTGCAGCGGGGAACCTGGTCAGTGAGCGACGATGGAGGTTTCTTCCTCACAACGTTGAAAAAATGATGTTTATAAAAATGAATGATCAATTCCTCAATGAAGTACAGTACTGCCCTCCAGATAGTACAGAGGGTACTGTGGTTGTGGAGTCCAGCGGGGACGAATTGATAATGTGTGAGGAGGAGGAAGTACACACTGTAGGGGGAGAGGAATCAGAGGTTTCCTCAGTAGAGCCTTTTTAGTTTATATAGGGAAAGATGAATTGTTTTTTTGGTGTGGGGGCCCAAACAAACCAATCATTTCAGCCACAGTTGTTTGGTAGGCCCTGTCGCTGAAATGATTGGTTTGTTAAAGTGTGCATGTCCTATTTCAACAACATAAGGGTGGGTGGGAGGGCCCAAGGACAATTCCATCTTGCAACTCTTTTTTTGGCATTATGTGACCATTCAACAGTCGTTTGCCATGTTCAAAAAGTAAAAGAAAATGTCAACAAATTCAAAAAATTAAATCAAAAGTTGAATGCCCTGTCATTATTTAAAACAAGAGGTATTGACGTGCTAGAATTAGTGTAGTGTTAATATGTTATAAACACTACACTTGGAACTTGGAGGAG
This sequence comes from Mixophyes fleayi, assembly GCF_038048845.1. Classification (NCBI taxonomy): domain Eukaryota; kingdom Metazoa; phylum Chordata; class Amphibia; order Anura; family Limnodynastidae; genus Mixophyes; species Mixophyes fleayi. The sequence continues at coordinate 117,608,158 of NC_134404.1, forward strand.
CTTTTGTGGCCCCGGTAACAAATTTAGTACCGGGGCCACCCCACTACGCAGTCCAGATACTTGTTTGGTGGAATTCTGACCAGTTGAGGGTGTATTAATTATATTGTGGCCCCGGTATCAAATTAAGTACCGGGGCCACCCCACTACGCAGTCCAGATTTTTTTTTGGGGGAATTCAGAGCCGTGGAGGGTTTTTTATTAATTATATTGTGGTGACCACTCCTCTACGCAGTCCAGGTACATTATTCGGTGCGATTCAGACCAGTTGATGGTTTTCTTATTATATTGTGGTGACCACTCCTCTACGCAGTCCAGGTACATTATTTGGTGCGATTCATACAAGTTCAGGGTTTTTAAATTATATTGTGGTGACCACTCCTCTACGCAGTCCAGGTACATTATTTGGTGCGATTCATACAAGTTCAGGGTTTTTAAATTATATTGTGGTGACCACTCCTCTACGCAGTCCAGGTACATTATTCGGTGCGATTCAGACCAGTTGATGGTTTTCTTATTATATTGTGGGGACCACTCCACTACGCAGTCCAGAAAGATACCTCGTTGCAACGTTTTGGACTAATAACAATATTGTGAGGTGTTCAGAATACACTGTAAATTAGTGGAAATGATTGTTATTGAATGTTATTGAGGTTAATAATAGCGTAGGAGTGAAAATAAGCCCAAAAACTTGATTTTTGAACTTTTTATGCTTTTTTTAAAAAAATCCGAATCCAAAACCTTAAATCCGGACCAAAACCTTTCGGCAGGTGTTTTGCGAAACAAATCCGAACCCAAAACACAAAACACGAGACACCAAAAGTCGCCGGTGCACATCCCTAATTTGTATGTGGGTTTGGGAAACACAAGCAATGTGTTTCCTTAATATTTCACATGCTGTCTCATCACTTATCACTCAGAATCCATACTTCCACTTGAGATCAGTTTTTGCTAGTATTAGATTAAACAGGTTTATTACCGTTGGGTCGTAGATTTCACAGGACACGTCTAAAACCTCCACCTGTTCTATTGAAGTGTATGAATTTCCTTTGCAGAAACCAACTTCCTGTGGGTGAGAAGAAAATACAGAATATATCCAAAAATAAAGTTATAGAGACACCTGGGAAGGAAGATATGAGGCAGAATCTACAAACCTTTTTCTATTTATTTCCTTTGTACTCATACAGTGCCCGTTCGCTGCCTGATGCAATTTAGATGCCATTTACTCTAAAACAAAAGCCTGATGTAAAAATTCCGTATTTATGCCCTTGTGCTGAATTGTACACATCTTGAGATCTGTGCAGGTCGGCACCAGTGGCATATGCACCAGATTTATGCCAGGCACACATCACAGACACTTATGTCCCACGTTCGCCCATGTTTTTATCAATTTATATTATGTGCATCAAACACATTTCCCATTAGGCATCAATAAAACTTTTAAATTCTGCCTAATACAGCTGAAACAAATTACCTAACTTGTGTACGGCAAAAGAAAGGCTTGCTTAGACATGTACAGTCATAAAAAGTGAGGCAGCAGACTTTGTGAAAACCAATACTTGTGTCATTCTCAAAACTTTTGGCCATGACTGTATACAACAAGCAAAATATATGAAAGCACCAATCAGCATCAGCTGTGTAATCGCAAACAGTCAATCACAAGCGATTTGCTAGTGCCAGAGACCATCACCATCATCATCATCCACTATTTGCACCTGTCGGGACTATCTGCAAATAATATGGCTCTCAGGCAGATGTGTCTTTTTCCTGGTCTATATCCTTTCACAATTGTCTAAACATACCCTTACTGTACTCAGCCTACGTTGGAGTTTTCCATCTCCCATCTCTCCAGTCTCCGGACACAGACTGGCGTAAGTGGCAGAAATACGCAAATCTGCAGGAACGCATAAGCATGAACCCTCTTTCTGGGCCTGGGCAGAGCGATCTCACACAACATATGTTATGCAATCTGATGCAGTGCTCACTCTCCATTACTCTACAATGTCTGCTGGTATATCTTCATTAACAACTACTTATCAGACCTAGCACTAGTTCATAGACTGTGGCCTAGGTTTCAGTCACTTTAATCTTTTTATTCACCTCACCCTGTGTTGATTTGACTTTGCAAAGCCAGAACATGAAATTAAGAATGGGAAACATCTGAGAAACATTTTACTTACTGCTTCATTGTCTTTTAAAAAATTGCACTTTGCAAGGTTAACATCAGCCTGTGTTTTCAAACAGTCAGTTTCCTTTATAGTAAATAACAAGAAGTAAGATGCTCCAAACACCCACTGCAAAAAAAACAAAAAGACAAAAGACAAAAATGATATGTAGAATGCAGTTATTGTTATGTCATTTGCTGATGTATTTTATATATCTTGACAATAATGACATTAGAGGTGTATTTGTGTGTGTTTTGTGTTTTCAACATCTGTATTGCATTTCACATTTTCTTAATGCAATTGTTGTATTTATATATTGTTTACTTGCCCTCTTTCTGGGGCACTGTTTAAATTTTATTTTCTTTGTATCCCTAATCTGGAGAATCATTTCAGTGGTTGTATGTTGATGATAGAACCCAGACCCCAGTTACCATGTTCTACCATCATCTTTTTCTCAGAAGGTAGAGAACAAAGGAAAAAGATAGTGATACTGCATTGCAGAGAGGGTGCTTTCTATCCAGTTTATATATTTTTTTTTTTCCATTTTGTTCATATGTGCTGACATATGTTTTCTTAATGTTTTACCATTATTTTCTTTCCTTCATGTTTGTATCTAAAGAACATAAAATGATATGTATATTAGAACTCTCCTCATATTTCTGTGATCTGTATAAAAGAGCCTGTACTTTCTAAGGTCACAAACCCCCTTGTTGACTTCTAATATCCTTATAATTTACAGTAGGGAGCCATATATAACATATTATTTTTGTAATTTTACTGTAGAGTACACTGCACTTGTGAACATATAAAATAATAGGCTACACTGTACTTATGAACATATCACATGTTGCACTGCACTTATGAACATGTAATAGTTTACACTGCACTTTTGAACATGTTACAGGTGACACTGCACTTATGAACAAATAATTGCTTACACTGCACTTATGATCTTATAATAGAAGTTACACTGCCCTTATAAACATATAATAGTTTACACTGCACTTATGAATATATAATAGTTTACACTGCACTTATGAACATGTAACAGGTGACACTGCACTTATGAATACCATCACATATGTGGCTTCTTGTTTGTTTGTTTTAAATTAGAAACAAGGATTCTCTCAGTCTCTTGTAGTTCCCTGATATGGACATATGCCCTTACCTGTGATCTCACTCTTTCTACATTGTTCACTTTAAAATATCTGGTCTCGTTGCCGTCTGCATTGAATTTTTGAACCATGAGATCTGCCTTTTCTTTAAGTTCATCTGTGATGTCTATCACTGTAGGACAGTCTGGACATATCCTGACAATTGTACTGGAAGGAACTGGCAACAAAACAGGGTCATCAAATGTGTAAAATTGTCATAACTGGATACCACTGTATAACAGTAATTGCTGCAGTCCCTCTGGCAACCCACCCCCCCCCCCTCAATCCATCCATTACCCATTATACACATAGGCTACATCCATTCCCATCTGGTTGTACCTGTACTGAGGGTGCAGTTGTAGTTCAACAGTTTCAGTATTCTCCATGGCTTGGCTATGAGAATTATGGCTTTGCATTGACCAGATACCTGTGAAGTAAATAGCATTGTGTTGATAAAAATTTCTCATGATCAGAATACTTTCCTATGGCAGCAGCATTTATATCTATATACTAGATGTATTTAATATATTAAAGGTTTAAATATATTAAAGGCTAAACTTGACAAGTCAGCCATTTTAACCAGAAATATTCTGTATGAGGAAGACATACTTCATGTCTGCACTGCATTACTTGCAATTATTACTGTAATGTAAACATTCATCATATGGCATTATTGCAATGTAGCCCTGTAATGTGCTTGTTACACCGACCTATCCAGAGTAGACGTTGTGCCATCATATAATATAGATTGGCAAGTGTCCATATACACATATAGAATAGGGCTGGGTACAGACTACAGGGTTTCCAGATGATTATCATGCTAATTACACAATAAACAACTGTCCGGCCCGATATCACATTAGTGTGTACACTCCAACGATAAACGATTATCGTTGCATAGCACATCGAATTATTTCATTTGAATTTTAAAGCAGACTGAAAATCTTGCTCAAGCAATGGAACAATGTCGTTCCAATTCTGCAGTGTGTATGAACTCACGAACAGCAGTATGCACAGATCTCTATGGAGTGTGCAGTATCACAATCTTTTCAGCCAATGGTTATGACAGATGAAGAGCACAGATCTGAAGGTAAATCATGTAAAATGTGTATAGATTGTACACAGGAATCGGCATGCTGACTGGCACTCTTTTTCTTCTGTCTGTAAAATCATTAATGATGGCGCATTGGGAGAAATTTTCTGTAGTGTGCACCCAGCCTACGTTAGCAAGATAAGGAATCTGTTTAATAATGGGAGGGGGCAGTACAGCTCTTTAGAGGCTGGTTGACTGTCGCTAGTTTTATAAATGGGGATCCTCCCCTGCAACTTCAGGAATGCAATGGTAAAAATGAGGGCTTGTGAAACTATTTAAAGGTAAATAACCTCTTTAAGGAGCCAAAAGCTTCTGGGGTAAAAAGTAAATAAAAAAGATGAATATATTAATGTTTATCTTAATTCCTATGATCCAATATTGCTGAGTACATGAGGATGGATGTCCAAAATTTCTGGAGGACTAGAGGTTGTAATAACAACAGTGAGCTAAATTCAATCATACTTCTTGTTAAGCTTTCTGTTGTTTTGAAGAGGAAATCAGACACTCACTAAAATGTTCTCTGCCCTCTGTACTTCTCAAACTTGTATTATCAAGTAGTTGTAGTTTCAATTAGCAAAACCATGATGGCTGCTTTGTGGTGAACTAATGAGGGACAGTAACCTCAAATATACATGAATTTACAGAATTTATTTCTGTTTCTGAAATCAGTCCACCCACTGCTATACAAAGGTTATGTGATTAGCTACCGCCTAGTACAGCTGGGTAAAAAAATTGGACACTTATTTTCTTTGTATTCAGATTTCATATTTGGCCACCATCCATCAGTTGGCCTCTGGGTAAAATATATCTCAGTCTGTTATTTTGGTTATAATTTGTATGATCAGTGGTCTAAGTGGAAATTTATAAGCGGCTGTATGGAAAAGTAAGTTAATGGAATTTGACAGTTATACAATGAAGGCAGTTGGAGAAGTGACGGTATTGCATACAACCGTATTCCAGCTTCATTCTCATTTCATTACTTGCCTGTTTATGGAAAGAAATATCATCATTACACTCTTTCCATTTTTTGCCACTCACGACAGAGCATGTTGTCTCAATAACATCAAGATCTAAGTAGTAGATGAAGCCTCCTTTCATTTTCACTGACTGCAATAAGAAAAGAGCAAAATTAACACAGATGGTAGTAGTATCACTGATATGAGAACTAGGACAGCCGAGAATAGACATCTGTTTGTGCTTCTCATAAACAAGACTAAAAACAAAGTGTTCAGAAAATATTTTCAGGATCCATTGACTCTTCATTATGCTGCTGCTTATATAGATGATTAAGTCATTGGGTTACGTGTATATATATATATATATATATATATATATATATATATATATATATATATATATATATATATATATATATATATATATATATACCAACAGACAGATATAAAATGGCGCTCACAACTACAACGTAGTCACAATAATGCAGTATCAAAAGTAGAAAAGTTCCAGATATGTAGAAAGCTCAAGTATGAGCGGCAGCCATGATGACCTGTAGCCAGATGGTTAGTCCGGAAATGGAGACACTGTAACAGAAGACAGGCAAGGCGCCTCAATGTGTATTATCACTTGTATAGTATAGATGAATGTAATATAATGCGTACCATGAGGTATTAGTAGGTCGTCTATTCAGAGAGGGAGAATCCTCCTCATAGGTTGTTCCTCCCAGTGGATCAAATAACGAACAATGCAGAAAACAAAACACAGCATAGAGTAGTATTGTCAAGATGTGCAATCACACCACCTGTGAATATATACACCACCTATGGGGCTTCCTTAGCGTGAGCAAACAACTACGCCCAGGATAAAAACAATTGTAGTATACAGGACACCCGTGTGTTCCAACCATATAGATAAGGTAAAAACTGCGTACCAGATGGTCTCTCCAAAATAGCATGGAATTATTTCTTTAGAGGATCAATTGGGTACTCTCTCTCTCCCAGTAGGGTGCACAGGATCTCTGTTACTGGAACTTTAGGGAGATGTGCAGAATGTATATAAAGATGTACTAAAAAATCCTCTCCAGCCTAACTCAAGTGCAACAAGTCAAATGTTTATTTTATATATTTCAAGATCCTTTATGATGCGCAGGATCTTGAAATATATAAAATAAACATTTGACTTGTTGCACTTGAGTTAGGCTGGAGAGGATTTTTTAGTACATCTTTATATACATTCTGCACATCTCCCTAAAGTTCCAGTAACAGAGATCCTGTGCACCCTACTGGGAGAGAGAGAGTACCCAATTGATCCTCTAAAGAAATAATTCCATGCTATTTTGGAGAGACCATCTGGTACGCAGTTTTTACCTTATCTATATGGTTGGAACACACGGGTGTCCTGTATACTACAATTGTTTTTATCCTGGGCGTAGTTGTTTGCTCACACTAAGGAAGCCCCATAGTTGGTGTATATATTCACAGGTAGTGTGATTGCACAGTTTGACAATACTACTCTATGCTGTGTTTTGTTTTCTGCATTGTTTGTTATTTGATCCACTGGGAGGAACAACCTATGAGGAGGATTCTCCCTAACTGACTAGACGACCTACTAATACCTCATGGTATGCATTATATTACATTCATCTATACTATACAAGTGATAATACACATTGAGGCGCCCTGCCTGTCTTCTGTTACAATATATATATATATATATATATATATATATATATATATATATATATTAGATTTACTTGTAACAAGGTATAGATATGATAAATGAGCTGGTAGTTTTAGCCCTGCATACAGTGAGTCTCTGCACTCCGTACAAGCAGCGCTAGCATCACTAACAAGGTAAGTAGGAATAATGAAACCTTAGCATTGCATGGTGGGTCATAAACAGGTGAGGGAAGATAATTCATTTTGGTTGGAGAATCTCTTAAGCACAAACATGCTGATCAGAAAATAATGTTTTGCAAATCATTTTATGATATTAATTGGGACAAATGAATTATAAAAACAAGCATATTATGTTCTTTAACAAATATAACTTCAACACCGGGTTTCCACATATCATCAAAGTATACATTTATGATGTCAAAGGTCATTTTAGAGTTTGTTCTGTCCTGTGTCTGGTAAAATTTGTTACTAATCAAATTTAAAAGTGCATTTAACCACTTCCTCTGTATTGGTGCATTGTGCAATATTTGTTTTCTTACTGAAACTACAGGTTTATTGATTTCTTTTGGTTGTTATTTTATATGCTTGACAGGTTTTTTTGCATTTTAAAAGTATAATAAAAATTGTGAACAAATTCCTTCACTTGTATCTTTTAATATACAGGAAACTCATCCACTACAAGAAAAAGGTGCATAGCATAAATGGAATTAGATTGATAAATAAACCACTTAATTTTTTATCAGTTTTATTTATATTGTGTTTACAAAACTACCACCTAAAAAAGTTCAAAAAAGCAATCTTCTGTCTACTTATTTCTGTTATTATTCTTTTATAACATATTATTAACTTGTCAGTATGAGATATTGAAATACAATGACACTTTATTTGCTATTGCTTCAATGCAATAATAGAGTCACTCACCTCTTGCTGAAATACTGACTTAATTCGGACCGGCTTTAGCACAAATCCCTCATCTCGGTCTTCATTTATCAAGTCCACTGCCAAGTCAGGCAGTACCTGAGTAGCATTGCAGTCTAGAGGGATTACACTGGGTAATACTGGGCTTCTGGCAGAACATAGTGACACTAATAAGCATAAGGCTAGTGCACAAATCTGCTCCATTTTGATGGATCAGTTGAAATGGTTTTCTTGACTCGATCCTTTAGCTTCCTTTAAAAAATCCTTTAAAGCATCATATTATATAGTCCTTAATTATGGACCCTTGCTTTTCTCCTTGACCTCATTGTTGCAGAACTACAAATAAAAGGTAAATGATTATAAGGTGGTCTGATATGTGCAGGTAGCAGGTCGTAGGTCATTGTACCGGATGTCCATTTTATTATCTATGGCAATCTGACTTCCTCAACTCAATTCTTCTTATCTATCTTTTAAGCAACTGTCAACAAGGGGATGACGTTAAACACTGAATAAATAATCAAAGGTATAAGATTTCCTTTATCCATATTAAAAGCATTAATCTCATACTAAATCTTTATTTGAGCTTACATTTTACATATTTTACTTTTCCAGACCTTTCTATAGTATAAAATCCCTAACTGGTTCTATTTTTTTAATAACACAGTGGTTCAGTGACTAGCACTTTTGCCTCGCAACATGGTGTCATGATCTAGATTCCTTGCCAAGGCCTGATCTGTGTGGAGTTTGTATGTTCTCCCTGTGTTTTTGTGGGTTTCCTCTGTGTACCCCGGTTTCCTCCCACACTTCAAAAACACATCTATTAGTAAGTTAATTGGCTGCTAACAAATTAACCCTAGTGTGTGTGCTCTGCCTATCTAAGGAATCAGTTTGTACACACAAACACTTTATTTCTTACAAATCTGTTCTCATAATAAGTGTTTTGCCTTCAATAGTTGTTATATATTCCATCCTGGAGCACTTTAAGTTTTAATAAATATAAGACACAGGTTTACCACTCAGAAAAATATATGTATAAGCTTAAGGAGTTTATCAGTACTGAAACTATTTGAGATGAGATTATGAGAGATCAGCGTTCCCATCAGCAATGAGACTGAGGGACACTGCTGTCATCCTCTTTAAGTGTACATATTGTACTCATGGGTGGTTTTACACAGTGCCGTAACTAGACATTTTGGTGCCCTGGGCGAGACAGGGCACCGGCGCCCCCCATCTTAGTGGGAGTGGCATTTGACATGTGGGTGTGGCCAACCTAATGTGGGTGTGTTTAGCACTTTACTGAAAGAATTTATTTGTGTATATATATATATATATATATATATATATATATATATATACATATATATATATATATATATACACACACATATCTGCACCACCCTAGTTACGGCTCTGTGTTGTCGGTAGTAATGATTTTTAATGCTAATTTTTTTTCTTTCGTTACACACGGACAACATGTATAGGTGCTCTGCAATTCATGCACACAAACCATCTTTGTAAATCATTTCATCCTTATTAAAATCATGTTAAATCTTTCAAACGAATATAATATTAATATGCTTCTTTACTTTGCTGAGGATTCTAGTATGAGACAAATTAATATGATTTTAGTTAAAATAGCAGAAATGTAAATATATTCACCATCCATCACAAAGTCCTCATGAGGAAAATCCTGAATATACAGTACTTAATTAGCTAAGTAGCAGCTGGTGTTAAATTGGATGAAACCAGCATCTTCTAAGGGGCATTGTTATTCCTCCAGTGTTGACCTTTTGTCTTAATAAATAATATTTGGAACCATCTGTCCAGAAATTATTTTGTGGAGTTTAAAAATGGAAAAATAAAAGAGATTAGCATAAAGGGGCAGAGCTTTTGCTATAGTTAACACTCAAAACCGCATAAAAAGAGAAGGCAACACTGTCTCTTCATTCATTCCTATTTGTAAACCTACAATGGATACAGTAGAAGAAGAAAAAGCAACTGCACTTTTCCTGCTTGCTGTGGCAAGAAGACTGCAGGTACGGAACCAAAGAGAAAAAAGGAGAAAGAGTAGATCTTGTTGGAGCAAAGATTGGTTCAAGAGGAGAGACACATTGTCTCATGCAGCCAGACAGGTACAATACACATCTATACAAAACACAAGTCTGATGTGCGGATACTGCACCACGTACAGGCATCACAAATTTACAGGTCGAGGAAGTATCGGAGGATTATGGTGGATCGTTTGGAAGTTTATACACACTACACAACCGAAAAGAGATTGGAACAAAAATATTGAATGGTACGACCAAACAAATGAGGCGACAATCGTCCATTTGGGCACACTTTCGACCATCGTGTCACTACACTTTCGAACGAGCGGTCGTATGTCGGCTGGTTGAGTCGATTATTGGCCAAAAACCCTGTAGTGTGTACACAGCTTAATTCTGGAATGAATGCATTATCTAAGGGTGTGTGCTGCCCACTTTTGCATTGAACATTCATAAATTACATTATAATTTGATTTATTATTATATCCATATGAGTTTGCAACTAATTAAATTATGTATATTTTGGTGGTCCTGCCCAGTGATTTCTTCCTTCTGGATTGACATTTTCTCCTTTGCAGCAGACATCACTGGACTTACCCTCAATTTGACACTTACTATGCACTCTTAATCCTCACTTTGATATATCCATTGATAAACACTGTGTGTGTGTGTGTGTGTGTGTGTGTGTGTGTGTGTGTGTGTGTGTGTGTGTGTGTGTGTGTGTGTGTGTGTGTATCTTAGGGAATTTAGACTGTAAGCTCCAATGGGGCAGCGACTGATGTGAATGAGTTCTTTGTATAGCTCTGCGGAATTAGTGAATGTGAATGAGTTCTCTGTACTGCGCTGTGGAATTAGTGGCGCTATATAAATAACTGCCAGGAGATCATTAACCGCATCTGGTTTGTATCCATTATGGAAGAACTCACCAGCCTTTAAAAACAAAAAAAAGTGACCTTCCACAAAACTCGGGATGCTCTGTACTCATACCACAAGACCCCACTACCTGGCACATTTTGATCTCCTTTTAGTTTAATCTATCCCTGTCACCCCCTCCCTCCCACGACACATCCATCTGACCTCCTACCTTTCCCCAAACTCCCATCCCATGGCAGTGACATTCTACCACCTTTGCCCCATACATACTCTTACTTGTTCTTCCTCTTTTGAGGCAACGGAATATTTTGTTCTGCACATTTTGCCAATAGCGTAAGTTGCAGTTCCGTGTTACAAAGTCTGCATTCTTTGTATCGTGTCGTGTATGTATATTTTATACACTGCAGGGCTTTTTAACAAAAGACTTTTGAAATCACCATAAATAAAATGGCTTAAAAATTATGTATATTTTTACACAGGTAATTTTCTGCTTCTGTTTTATCATTATTATGACTGGCGGGGAGCTGAACATCACCCAAGGTTACATAAACATTTGAAGAGATAGTGGAGAGTCATGCACATAAATGCACCAAGTAAGTTAAATATTATGTCTGTAAGTAAAAAAATAAACACTGACAAATAAAACAAATAAACCTAAAATATCCATATAGGCACTTATATGGATGTTATAGGAGACTATAGTGACTTATTCTAGCATAGACCACACAATAACTGTAATATTAGTTAAAGGACCACATCTGTCATAAGTCGAAATAAAAACACCCCGACACCTCCTCCGCAGCCCTAGCTGCCTCCATCAATCTGCCATAAGCATCTTTTTGCAATAGAAATTTCCAGCAAACCTGCAACCATTAATCTGTGAATTCTCCTCCTTACAAATCAATTGGGTCTACTAACTTGCACATGAACAACAGGTGTGCTAATAGTGGCTTCAGATGCTGTTCAATAACTAATGTAGAACATCCCGGATTTTGATCTTTTGCAAAATATATTATTGTTTTCCAGCAATGATGCAAAGAATAACTTGCAAAATCAAAGGCAATTGGTAGTCAACAACAGGCAGCCCATGGTGAGGCCGCCCATTGCTGAATGACCTCAGACAGTAAGTGTTTACTTCACTTCCTGTCTGAGCAGCGAGGACCGATGCTGGAGAAGAAGAGCAGCTAAAGGTAATTGAGGAGGCTGCTTATATAACACTATAGGGGGAGCAGCATATATAACACTACAGGGACAGGGATATATAACACTGTAGAGAAGGGGGGCTGCATATATATATATATATATATACATATACACATACAAGTTAACCCGTGCATGATACTCATGCATTCTAGTCAAATCAAGCTACTTAAGGTATTAAAAAGGTTCTTGTCATGCATTTGGGCCTAGCCCAGGCCTCCTCAGGGGAAGAGCGTTACTTCCCGACGCAAGCGCCCTTTTTTTAACGTGGTTTTGTCCACATGTCACCACCTCATCATTTTTCTCCATCACCTCATCCTTCATCTTCATCGCCACATCCTTCATCAAACTACTTAAGGTGTTAAAAACTCCCCACTGTCACCCCCGGCAACCACCAACCACTCCCAACTGTCACTTCTCCTTCAAGAAATATATAGGTCAGTGTATAACTCTGCCCAGCAGGTGGCGCTGCAGCTTGTTGTTTTTTTTTCACACACACGCCACTAGGCATTTATATAGTAGATAACACTATAGGGAGATGGGGAGGCTGCATATATATAACACTATAGGGAGGGGGGCTGCACAGAAAAAACTACAGGGGGGGGTCTGCATATACAAATCTATAGGGATGGGGAGGCTGCATATTCAAAACTATAGGGAGTGGGAGGCTTCATATACAAAGCTATAGGGAGGGGCTGCACAGAGAAAACTGTACGGAGGAGGGGGAGCAGTCTTAGTAGTACATGGCTGGGAGGTAGGCTATTAATTTAATGGTGGAGTTTAGGTGGGGGCTAATTTTTTAATGGGTGCTATTTTATTTGTGGGGTGATAGTGGGGCAATTTCATTTATTGGTGGTGCCTGTTAAATTAAGATGGGGTGATGGGAAATGGTCATATTAAATGTAAATGCTACTAATTTATTCCAGGGGCTGTTTGGAGGAAGGGTTATAGACTTAGTTATTAAATATATATATTATTAATTTAATGACAGGGGTGGATGGAGGGAAATAGATCTATTTATCAAATGTGAGTACTCTTATTTTAATGTTGGGGCTGGAGAGAGGCCTAATTATTAAATGTGTGTGCTATTTATTTAATGCTGGGGATGGTTGGAGTTTTCTAAATTTCATGTACCAATTTTTTTCCCAAATAGGGCATTCAACATTCCAGAATCCAGACAAGCAGCATCTGATCTGAACTGAAAGACATCAGCAGCCACAGGTGGTGAGAGTGACAAGAACAGGTAGGAGAGAGCAGGACAGTCTGCTAACTGACCTGAATCTGTTGGGGCAGTCCCGAATTTGGGTGACTGTCTCGCTTAGTCAGGATTTGATCCGACAACAAGGATAGTTGAAAGATATGACCCGCTTCACACTGTACTGCTCGTGAAAGCAGAGCTGCGTGCATCCAGCAGTAGTGCACACAGCTTTGCTTGTGTATTTGTCTAAAATGTATCTAATATGATAACCCTCCTGTTTTAAGTGCCCCAGTCCCCCCAAGAGTCTTATTCCAGTTCTGTTCATACTTTAGTGGTTCTTGCATTGATTCCATTGCCTGCCTTCTACCTTGCACTGGTCCCATTCTCAGATCACTTTGTTGATCATATGGCCACCTCCCAGTGCACTGACAATATCATAGCATAGTTCTCCCCTTCACTTATACCATTGTCTGCAAACCCTCCCAGCACTGTTATTAATTCAAAACACCACCTATCACTGAGCTCATTTAGGGCTTATACGCAATTGTTACAAAAGAAGTGTTTTCTTGCAATGCTTGAAGCATTTTACCTTTCTGGTCATCGCACTGAATAGCCAATTATTTTAAAGATTCATTTCAATGCATTTTTGAAACACACAGTACACATTTTTATACATTAAAAAGGGAGAGATTTGACTGATAGTTTGCAGCTCATGATGTCAGGGAAAGATGCAAATGTGTGGTGAGGTGCTTATATGCCACTCTGGCAGACTGATCAGATATGATTGTGCCAATAGTAATAGTTAAACTTATTAAACAAAGTAAGATATGTTTCTATGAAAGGAATAACTAAACAAGTTTGACCACAGAGGCATAAAAAGTCTCAGATCATGCAAAATGATTCATGTATTTTTAAAACACAGGACTGGCAGCCTTTTCCCTGCATTGCTTTAGAAATGAGGCACTGTGTATTATGTAATCAAATCAAGGTTTTCCTAAATGTTACTACAACCAAATTCCAGTAGTTCTAAACCCCGCCTACATTTGTGTTGGCCCCACCTACAGTTGATTTGGTCCCATCCACATGAGGCCACTTCAAGAATTTTTTCACTTTAAGTATCCAATCCGCCCCTGCCAGGAGGTTGTAGATTTATATGGTTTATATTTTGTATGTGTATGGGACACAAGGTCCCTCACTTGAGAGAGGGTGTTCCTGTATGTTGAGTTAGTGCCACACAGGTAAAAATTTTGTTTCTCTCCATATTGAGACTTTGATATACCTGTATGTAATCTTTCTAGTGTGAACACATTAATCTTTTGTTTAATGTAGCTTGAAAAGCAGGCAATTTTATCCATACTTACCAACTTTGAATAGTTGGTTTCCGGGAGCCTGTCATGGGAGGTGGGCATGACGTGGCGGGGCTCAAAAATGCACGTCATTTTGGACCCGCCCTCGTGACGTCATGACGCAAAACGCGTCATTTGACTGCGGGGGCCGGGGTTTGGGAGCTAATTCTGCCCACTTCACTAGGAAGTGGGGCACTTCCTAGTGAAGTGGGCAGAATTTGGGGGATTGCCACACTCACCCGGGAGTCCGGGAGACTCTCGCAAAAAAGAGTTGGCAAGTATGATTTTATCTTCATATATATGAAGCACTTTCTTTATAGAAAAACCATTTCACTTGACTTAGGAGGTGTGACCCTACATTACACAGCATGTATCAAAATAAACGTTTTGATTCTGTCTGCTCTTTAACTTTGCACAAGTCCAGGCCACACCCAGCTTGTGTGTTGAAGATTTACACAGGTCCTAGATTTTAGCAAAATATTTTTGGGTTTTCTTTCTTTATAACAATTACCTTGTTCCATAAAATTGTGTTTAATAGCAATAAATAATAAAAATGTTTTGACTAATATTTAAAATTTATGTAAAGATTAGTGGACAGGCGTTCCTATTTATTCAGCTCTATTGTGAATCTTCATATATGCAGCAAGCATTCTATTTAAACATCACTTCATAGCATGATGTGTCACTCACATCCATGTGGTTCTCCACTTCCCACTGCTGCTGTGCACAAACAATACAGTTTTTAGTTGTTGTTATCCACATAGCATGCACAGACATTTAAATACAAGTCTTTCTCCACCGTGTCCATCTCTTATCTGTCACTAAATTTTACATGCAATTTTTTTATGCCCCCAATTGAAAGTGTAGTTGTTTGCATTTCCCACCATATGTGAGATAATCAGACTGGGGTTACAGTTTTCTGGGGTAGACAACTGCACTTCAAACAGAGGAGCTATGGATATCGCACCAGTCAATATTTTTAGTTTGACTAGCCACAGCTACTTTTATTTTCCAGTTATAAAAATAAACAAACCGAAACAAAATCCTTGCCTGTCCAACACTAACTAAGCATACAGGAACACTCTTTCTCAAATGAGTGACCTTGTGTCCCACACAAATACAAAATACAAGACTTACTGTTCACCATTTGCAGTATCTCTCAGAAAGGTTCTAACCTCCTCCCCAGACTGTGAGACACAGAGCAAACTACCTAGCAGCTTTTTTGTTAGTGCCTTGCAGGTGCAAATGCTGATTAGTATTAGAGATGCTCACTGACCCCTGTGAACTGGTTTTGGTTTTGGATCTGGATTAGCTTTGTGTTTTGGTTTTGGTTTTGGCAAAACCGCTCTCGTGTGTTCTGGTTTTGGATTTTTTAGGAAAAAACATAAAATATGCTAAAATCACATAATTTTGCTCTTTTTTTGTTCCTACATTATTATTAAACTCAATAACACTAATTTCAAGTCATTTGCAGTCAATTAAGACCACCTCACAGGTCACAATATTATTTTCATACACTTTCAAACAAAGACTGCAGCGACCTGGCTGGATGGTAAGCGACAGAGCAATGACACAAACACATGGCAGTTCCTACCACATCTAGAACACATTGGCACACAGCAGTGGCAGGAAAGATAAATGGGGGTCCGCCCACCCTCTGTGACATTGGATATTTAAAGGGTATTCAAAACCCGCGAGATCCGACAATGTCACAATGACATTTTGCCTCGTTTTAAATTCCAAGGGGGCGATCCTGGATCCCCTAAGCTCGGGTATGTTCGGTTCTTGAGGAACCGAGCCTGAGCATCTCTAATTAGTATGCTTTGAGCCTGGAAGATCAGAAAACCCGGAATGGGCCTTATGTATGGAGCCCACCCTTCTCTCTCCATACATAACCTCAGAGACCCTTACCAGTGTAACACCCTGAAGGAATGGAGTGACTACAACGCAAGGACTTGCTTCTTTTTCTTCTATGCAGTTCTTCCTCCTTTCTTGCAGTTTAAATTTGGTTGGCATGAGAATGAATATGGGTGACAGAGGGGCAATGGTACTGGTAGTGTTTACTGGCTCCCAACTCAATAACCGACAGCAAGAACCTTTATCCTTTTATTTGTGGATTAATGAGATTAAGGTGGAAAAGGCAACTTAGAAATAATACATTCGGTATACGTGGGATAGACAATGCATTTAGCATAGACACTTAAAAATAGTTAAACAATCACTGCAATAAACAGATAGCCTAGCAATCAAACCAAATAAAAATAAGGTTTCAATCTTTCACTTGAAATTAAGGTGAAGTAAAACAGTCTTTAATTCAAATTCTGACAGAAAATTCAGTCTCTACACCAAACAAAATGTCTGATCATTGATGTTGCATTCACTGTCTCAAAATGTTGGTGGCTAACAAATACAATTCCTTTAACTGGTGTGCAGTCTTAATTACAGTTCTGGAACAAGGATATCTTACTGCTAGTGAGGTTGTTTCCATTGTGATGTACTGCAGAAACTTTAATTATTAGGTGCTTTTATATCCTGAAGCTGGCTGTGACTTGTAGTGCCATGCTTTGACACAGACTCTATCATTTTGTGACTCTCTCTGTTGGTTCCTCTGATTAATAATACAAGTGTTCCACATATATTCTGAGTATTTATACTTAGAGCTGTACTTGTGTTTCTCACTACTGTTATGCCTCAAACAGTACAAAGTCCCACTCTTATAGGGTATAGTTTTTTAGATATCAGCACACTGGGCTGCTGATATCTCTGTTGCTGCATTGTCTGTCAGGAAAACTTGTCAGTAAAACTCCAACCAGACTTTTGCTTGTCTGTTTCCTGTTTCAGTTTACTTTACATAGCATGTCGCATCACACTTCTTTTTTCTCTCCACAGAAGTTCCTTGCACGACACACATCCCAAATCTCGTGGGATTTTGGCTGTAATCTCACTCTCAGTCTGTCCCTTCTTGACTGACAGCTGCGTGAAGCAAAGATCAGCAGGAGAAGGGAAACTCCTGGGTCCTGTGCTTTCTTAGCTCACACAGACATTTTTTTAAAGGGACCATACACACACATATATAATAGTTTGAGGTACTACACCAGTTTTTCCTGAAGCTAGCTGAATACATTCTTTGGGAAGCTCCTTCCGATGCAAGACGATCTCGCTGGGGTTTTAGAAAATAGAAAACAGAATGCCAGGGACATATAACTCTGCCATTCACCACTTGCCCAGTACTTCCGGGCAAGTGGTGATATAAATATAATTTGAGCACATTTACTTGGGTCTCACAGAGCCCATAATCAGCAGCTGATCCTCTTTTGTTCAATTCATTACAGTGCCAGCTATTTAAACGCATATACATATGCATATTATATGAAGCAGTACAATATAGGTGATAATTTACAGCACAGTTTAATAGTTTACAGAATGGCTGTACAGTTTGGTAGTATAGAGTAGAGTTTCAAAACTTTAGCAATAGGAGAGTGAGAGAGAGAGAGAGAGAGAGAGAGAGGGAGAGAGAGAGAGAGAAAGAAAGATAGTTTTGTGTGTAGAGCCTGTGTGTAAATTGGGTCCCATACAATCAAATGGTTTCCTACTTTCAAGTAGGAGGACTTTCAAAAGGTGCCTTTGATACTACTTGTGTAACAGACTGTACACTATTGACCCATTGTCCAAAAGAACTTCAGGGTAACCAACCCTCTGAGGGTGTGGGTCCATTAGCCCTCCTGTGAATAATTTTCATAATTTAACAGATTAGGGATCCATATGAGCTGTTTCTTGGAGGGGCAGTGCACTCCCTTACTGGAACCCTTTTCTCTTTTCCTGATACCAAGACACATGGGTATCTCAAAATCTTTCCTTCCCCATCAGTCCATTGTGTCACACGTGAAGCAACCCTCTTCTCTCTTTTCTCATCTCTTGAGAGTTAATTCATCCTTCCCCAGATCTCTTCTCCGCCAGTGGGTCTTTCTGTTAGCCTGCTATAGTTTGTGCTACTTGCTTCATAACAATAATAATAATTTTATTTAGCGCTTTCTCCAAATAAGACGCAACTCTCTGGGCTCATGGACCTCATTAGTGGGTTCTATGCTGGCAGTCACTGTAGCCACCCTTCCCTGGTGATGAAGAGAAGACTCTCCTCTTCATTAGAATTATATTTAGCAAAACCAGTTAGTTTGGCTTTGAAAAATGATCTATATAGACTATAGTGCTGGCTAGGCTGTCCCAGTACAGTGGTCAAGTTAATTAACATTTTAAAAGGGAACCAATGGCAACCGATATTGGAACAGTCCATTGGGGGTGAAAAGAAAAAAAACATATGTTCACTCACCCAGGCTCTCACTTGCAAACAGGAATCAGAAGGGGAAACATATTTAACTTTAGTCTGGAAATCTGGCATGGATTTCACATGGGCTCAAATGGGCAATGGTAAATTGTTTGAACATGAGGAAATAGACTTAAATATGAGTAATATTACACACTGTTAGGTGCTGTCCAGTCCGAGGCTTCTCCCAGTGCTGTCTGGTCCAACTGTGCCCATTTTGGGCCATCCTCCAAGTGTGCCCATTCTGGGCCATCCTCCAAGTGTGCACAGTCTGAGCTGTCCTCCGAGGGTCTCCAATCCGAGCCAACCTCCAGGTGTGCCCAGTCCGGGCTGTCCCTTGCAGAGGGTCTCCAGTCTGGGCTGTCCCTTGCTGAGTGTCTCCAGTCCAAGCCATCTCCTGCCGAGAATCTCCAACCCGAGCCATGTCCTGCTGAGGGTCTCCAGTCTGAGCCGTCACCTATCTTTGAGGGGCATCTTTCCCAAATTAGCACTCTTCTGAGGTTTGGTGCTTCATATATTTCCTCTGTCCCTTGTCTTGTTAGTGACCCAAAGAGACAGGTACTGTTTTTGATATCTCCGTTTAGAGGGGAAGCCTTGGAATGGACAAACCCCTATATTGAGACTAACTATCCTATCCTATCGGACTTGCAACTCTTTTTTGAGGTGGTAATTGGCAAGTTTACACCATCTCCTGCAGTTAAATCTTATGGGTCACCTGTGCATACGGCAATATCGCCTATCACCTCTGTCCGAGAATTACCACTGTGCTCCACTCAATTGGTTCAGGCTGCCATTCCGAGTAATTTTCGCCAGAAAAAAAGGCGAAAGAAGAGAGCAGGGTCTGCTGTGCCTCAACTTCCCTGTAGCATGATCTCCTTCGCCTTTCTGCCTTTGGGCGAGGACTTGCATGCCGGGCCCCATACAGTGGACTATGATTCATCTGGAATCTTCCCTAAAGGGGGGTACTATCAGCATCTGCCTGCTGCCTTCTGCATTGCATGTTGCTTGCATTGGCAGCTCCTGTCTCCAGGACCTTGGACTTGTATATAAATTGTATTGTCTGCAGTACCTCTATTCACCAGAGGTGCTGCTATTGTGCCTTCCATTTCTTCACTAGGGGTTAACCTGTTGCACCAATTATCTCCTGCATCTGGGTGTTTCCTATTTATACCTGCCTCTCTCCCTCTCCTCTTCTGGTCATTGTTGTTTCTTTGCCTTCCTTATAGTTTGTTCTCCCTGCTGCTTCTCTGCTCTCTGACTCCATATCCTGCTGCTACAGAACTGCTCTGGATATCCCTCTTTACCTTCCATTCTACCTGTGTCTGCATTATTCACTGTGCAATTTCAGCTATATTGGGTTCTTACCATTTACCTGTATTTGCTGAGCAATAAACACCTTTATGCTTCATCACATCCTGGGCTCCATTAATGTGATTTACTTTGAAGCGTGACATGAGTGTTATATAAAATGACTCCTGTGTGAGCTACATGTGAGTTAGGCTTTGTTCTAGGGCCAGACACACATGGTCTGGACTCCATTTTGCACACCACTAATTACATACAAACACTCTTACAATCTGTTAATTGCATACATGTACTGTCTTACAATCTGACATGGACTGCAAGATGGGGAGAGTGTCATGTATTTTGGCTGCCTGAAGACATCCACATTCCCGCATACATAAATTAGTAAATAATAACAATGGTAGGGAATGTTTTGTGCATTCTGGCCTTCTGAGGACTGCTTACACCAACACCTAGCCATGAAGGTAACAGCCCTGTTCAACCACTGCGCATCATTTCAACAAGTTTGATCCTTCTTTCAAGCTGTTATGCGGTTCATTATGTAGAATTTCACTCCCGACCAGTTCCGATCTTTCAGTATGGATGGTTCAGCCATGGGACACGTAACACAGTCTGGCTTTTTGGGCACCCAGCATGTCTGTAAAAACCTCCTCTCTGTCCCAGGATTTCCTCCGCACTTCTTTGCAACCTGAAAGGAAGTAGAGTGGTCCATTATGGCTGTGCAAAATACAGAGAAGGCAAAGTTCTTCTAGCAAAACTGTGTGCTACACCTTCCTGTGGAAGCCATGGCTGGGCACTGGTCTGTGTTGCCAGGTCCATACACTGTGTCATGGTCACTAGTATTCTTGACCCAGTGCTATGCTAGTTGTTCTCACTACTCTCAAGGCGCGGAGTCTAACACAGTAACTGGTCTTCTCCAGGGACCCCCGCAAGAGGGTTTGGCTTTCGCAGCGTCACTGTGCAGGTTGCGGTCCTCAAGAGAGTGCAGCAGAGTATACAGCTAAATATATATAGTATACAATAGTAGCAGAATGAAGATACTTAGGAGAGCGTACATATATATATGATGATGGTAACGACACTTGTCTGGCCAGGGAAAATAATGAGACATAAACTATAGGATAAGAAACCAAGGTAATGTTATCCCAATGAGGCTAATGTGAAAGGATCCAATGTAAGAAATATAATAATGAACGATGGCAAACAGGTAAGAAGCAGCGGTCACTACAGCATACATCAGGTGGCAGGTTTGCCACGGATGTGGCTGAGAAGTATCCGGCCGACAGGTGAGAAGCAGCGGTCACTACAGCATACAGCGGGAGGCAGGTTTACCACAAATGTGGCTAAGATGTATCCGGCCAACAGGTGAGAAGCAGCGGTCACTACAGCATACAGCGGGAGGCAGGTTTACCACGGATGTGGCTAAGATGTAGCCGGCCAACAGGTGAGAAGCAACGGTCACTACAGCATACAGCAAGAGGCAGGTTTACCACGGATGTGGCTAAGATGTATCCGGCCAACAGATGAGAAGCAGCGGTCACTACAGCATACAGCAGGAGGCAGGTTTACCACGGATGTGGCTAAGAAGTATCTGGCCAACAGGTGAGAAGCAATCAGAGACCAGTGCAATGAAGCTGGAACGCAGAGTAACGGCAGCCACAGGAACGGAGAACACAGCTGACACGAGGAGGTGAGAATCAAGATCAGACAATTAAGGAGGGGTCAGGGATGCCTTAAATAGGGAAAAGGCTAATGAATAGCCAATACCAATGAAGGAAGGGTTATAAAGAGTCCTTTTGATCTGCACATGCGCAGAAGCACAGTCAATATGGTGGACGGCCGCGGTGCAGCACAGGCGCCGGCAGAGTGACAACTGGCCCAACTCTAGGTCTAGAAGTCCGGTGAGTGACACACTGCCTCTCTTCTGACATTGAAGTTTTGACCAAACGCTTGACCACTTGTCCCTCTGTCACGGGGGATTGCTCATCATCTGACATGTCACTCTGTACCTGAACCGGTTCTCAAGGAAACAGATATGTAAATGACCGAGAAAAAAGTCGAAAGCATACATCAGACACAAGATTTCTTACTTACCATCCTGATCAAGGTGCATCTCATCCAAATTTTTGCCTTTGAATTCAGCCAGTCTGCCACTTTCGAGAACAAATAACAGTTTGCTGATCCTGGCGAGTTGGAGGGTACATTCTGGATACTGTCGGTGCACTCTGATGTTATGCCCAAGGAAGTCTGCCAACTGATCCAGTTCTGTGTCATTTAGGTTGAGAACCTTCGAGAGTGTCAATGTGCTTTCGAAGCTTCGTGAAAGACAGTTTGTGGGGATGTTTGGCCTCACTCTCTCGGGCAAACAGTCATATGCAATCAGAGCCTCTCAAGGCAGCTGGTCTGGCAAACATGTAGACATTTTGGCTAACCACTCCACATTTGTCACGCTTTTCTGCGAGAAGTTCCTTTGCAGCTTGTATGGTGTCAGCAGAATGGGGACTTTTCTCCCTCGTTTTTCTCAGATTTCAATGCGAGTGCTAGGGACACATCTTCGTAGAGATCCGAAGTATCTCTTGAGGAAAATGTAGTCAGCAACATTTTTGAAACTTCCCCTTTGCTTCTTCGATTGAACAAGATCACCTTTGCCAGGGTGACTTTTGCAAGAAGTGGCCAGTGGGTAACCATAGACTCGGTGGATAGACCACTTCGGTAGGCTTGCTGTTTCTCATCATGGTACAAGTGCATCTTTTTCACATCTTCCGTGAAAGGTAAGAGCTAAGGAATGTTCCATTTGAACTCCTTAAGAGTTTTCAAGGCAGCCGATGAGATCAACTCGTTCCATCTCGTCTCATATATCTTTCATGTGTTTTCAACCACAGCACTGCAGCCCTCCATCATGGCTTGACACTCCACAATGCTTGGTATCTTTTACAGGCCCTGCCCGACCTTGAGTGCCAGCGAGGGCATCTTAAACATACCTGTCTCCTCGTCATAACCAGCTATCAGCTTCACAGCGTCTACTACATGCATAAAGTTGGATGGGGTGGTAAACTCTTTCATCCTCTCCAAAGGGTTAGCTCTTCTGGCCTGTAGCAGTAGCCTGACCAATTCTCTAAGCTTCTGACGAATGTGCTTGTGCCTCCCAACATTTGATCTGACCCGGTTGAAGAGATGCTGCCTCATCTGCATGATGCATTGGTCATTTTTGGCTGTGAGTAAGACTTCCTCCTGGGTCATGTCACTAAAGAGCTTCCAAAAGCCACCACTGATGTCAGGTGGAACAAGCTGAGCAAAGGCGCACAGTGACTGGACTCTGTTCTTGCCAGGTGTGAGCTCTTTGCCCCTTCGGTTTAGCTTACATCTCTTCATGTGTCGCCACAGGTATTTTGCTTGCAAACAAGCCCTGGCAGGCTACACAGTGCATAAAGCCTTCTGCATTCATTTCTTTGTCTGTAAGTTTGCACAGGACCAGAACGCCATGGCCTGCCCTTATTGCTTCAGCATGGTGTGCAAAGTTGCCCCTATTGCGAACATGTGCCAATTGCATGCACCTTTCGAGTGCTTGGGGAATTTCAGGGCCCAGGCTACTTCAGTCTCATTGTGGTGAATATGCTCCATGTGTTGGTCACATGCCAGTCACTTACATTATATATATATATATGTATATATGTATATATATATATATATATATATATATATATATATATATATATATATATTTATATATATATATATATATATTTATATACTGTATACATCTGAAAAATTGTGCACAATAAACAAAGGCACTCAATACAATTTTAGACATGTTCAGTATCAAGAGTCCATTTACACCGATAAGACACTGCCTTCTTAAAGGCGGCCTTCCTTCAATTTGTTGGTTAACATGTTCAAACAAATAAGGATCTAAAAAGAATCGAAGATAAAAGGGGAAAAGGCACCTAATATTGCAGTAGTTTAGGAAAACGTAATAATATTACTAGCTTACCTGTGTTAAGTTCTTGTTAGCACACCGCTAAGGGACAAAAGAAAGGGATGGAAATGCCATATGGTATAGTATAATTAAAACCAAATGTATTGCTCAAAATCATATAAAATGTACACTCACACAAAGTAAAAAATTGTCAAGCTTATCTGCAATTTAGGTTGGATACCACTAGATGTCTCTATTCCACTCCTTGATGGGTAGATCAAGAACTGATCTTTTCCATAGTGATAATCCTAACAAATATGGCTTAAGATAAGTTTACTAGCAACCAAAGATATTTAAAATACTAAATAGTATTATGCCTCAACACATTTCGTCTTGTAAAGCCTTTGTTAGGAGGATTTGTAATATGGTCTGGCATTGGTATTCTACGGGGGGGAACATTGGTATGCTACAGGGGGGCAGTGTGATGAGGGGGGGCATTGAGACCTGGGGATGCAGTGTGCTGAGGGGGGGGGGGCATTGAGATCCGGGGGGGTGGGTGTGTGCTGGTCAGGAGACATTGTGATTCGGGGGGGGGGGAGGGTTGTGTGCTGTAGGGAGGACATTGAGATGGGGGGGCAGTGTGCTGGTCAGGAGACAATGTGATGCAGTGGGGCACATTGAGATCCGAGGTGTACAGTGTGCTTGAGAGGGGACATTGTGATTCAGGGGGGCAGTGGTGTTATGCAGGGGGGGCAGTGGTGTTATACAGGGGGAGCATTGGTGTGATGCGTAGAGGGGCAGTGGTGTGATGCAGAGGAAGGGCAATGGTGTGATGCAGTGGGGGGGGGCAGTGGTGTGATGCAGAGGGCGGTAGGGGTGTAATGCAGAGGGGGGATGCAATGGTGTGATGCAGTGGGGGGGCAGTGGTGTGATGCAGAGTTCAGATGCAATGGTGTGATGCAGTGGGGGAGGCAGTGGTGTGATGCAGATGGGGGGCAGGGGTGTGATGCAGAGGTGGGTCAGTGGTGTGATGCAGGGGGGACAGTGATGTGATGCAGAGGGGGGGCAGTGATGTGATACAGAGGGGGGACAGTGGTGTGTTGCAGAGG
Organism: Mixophyes fleayi; assembly: GCF_038048845.1. NCBI lineage: Eukaryota > Metazoa > Chordata > Amphibia > Anura > Limnodynastidae > Mixophyes > Mixophyes fleayi. The sequence continues at coordinate 117,633,436 of NC_134404.1, forward strand.
GGGGTCAGTGGTGTGATGCAGAGGGGGGGGGCAATGGTGTGATGCAGAGTTGGGATGCAATGGTGTGATGCAGTGGGGGAGGCAGTGGTGTGATGCAAACAGGGGACAGTGGTGTGATGCAGATGAGGGGCAGTGGTGTGATGCAGAGGTGGGTCAGTGGTGTGATGCAGAAGGGGGGCAGTGGTGTGATGCAGGGGGACAGTGATGTGATGCAGAGGGGGAGCAGTGATGTGATACAGAGGGGGACAGTGGTGTGATGCAGAGGGGGGGGGCAATGGTTTGATGCAGAGGGGGGGGCAGTGGTGTGATGCAGTGGGGGGGTGGGCAGTGGTGTGATGCTTATTGTGTCAAGTTGTTTGTTCCGAAATCTAACACCTGGATACCTCCCCTCTAGAAATCCTGTGTCTGCAGTGGAGTCTGGACAGCGTTCTGCATCAAACATCACTGCATCTGGACCACTGGAGGAGGTAAGGCTCACCTTTTTTTTAAACACAAAAGCACAAAGTCAAGCATGTGAGGGTCTGTGAAGTGGGTATTTGGTGTGTTCGCGGCAGGGGGGGTGTATTTGAAACTTTGCCTAGGGCACCGAGAACCCTAGCACCGGCCCTGCTGAGGGTGAAGATGTGAAGGCAGATGGGGAAATGGGGGGCTGTCAGCATGTCGCCATTCTTGTCTCTCTTACTCGCTTACACTCAAGTACCCACCCAAGAATGACTCATTGTCATCGGCCTTTACCATGGGAATACGTCAGGATTAAAACCTTACTACATTTGTCTTTCATGTTTAATTTTCGAGAACAAATATTCTCTTATATGATTATGAATTAATTTTAGTTTATACCTCTCCCTGTCACAATTTTTTACCTCAAATAATTTTGCGCTCCTCCAAAATCTTTTGCTCTACACAGCAACCTAGTAAGCTTATTAGATAATCAGGCCCTGTGGATGAGAGAAGGGGCATTCTAACATTGCTAATTACGTAATTTTTGGCCCACAAATTGCATCCAAGTTGCGTTCAATTCTGCATCAGACCCAATGTCTGTGATATTTGGAAACCAAACTGTTACAGCTAATATTCCCGCATAAGTGTCCTTAAACATTGGTTGTAGAATTAACAGATAATGTGATATACAGAATATAATAAGTTTGGAAAGAAATGCACTAGCAAACCATGTGCTGCCTAACATTGCACTCTTGATATGATGTTCAAGAGAAGAGTGAAGGAAGATGGAAATTCCTATTTTGGAATCAGTTGCTGGCGGTTTAGCAGGCTCAACAACATTGTCCTTAGCTGGATGTTGACTGACTGCCGTGGTCACTAATGCAGAGGGGGCTGGACTAAAAACCCCAACATGTTGATGTGACGTAAATGTTGTTACACTAGCTCATTTGTTACCTGTGCATGGTGGTCTCCAATGCACAGCAATAGCTGGGCTCTAAGCTGGGGGCTAATTCTTTGCCATATACCACACCCTGGGTTGGCTGGGAAACATCTACCTTGATCTCATATTACATCAGGGAGGCTAAAGTAGGATCTGCAGCTCGAACCTTGAAATTATATTGGGTTACTAGTGCTGTGTTCAAGATGTCAGTGGCAGCTAGTCTCAGGCTCATTAGAATTTTAGTGATTATATTATCAGAGTAATTGTTGGACTTCTGGATGAGGATGTATGAATTCGGGGGTGCATAGAGCTCTGGGAAAGGTCCTAGCATATAAACAGGGTGTATTTCTATTTTACACAAGGTGGGATAGTAAAGAGAATCTTGGTGAAGGCTATTACTGCTGACAGTTCCAGTGTAGGCCACTTTGGATACATTTTGTGAGTATACCACCCTTAGCTGGGATGGCGGATACCCTCTGTGGGATTCAACTCACTTGGGTAGACCAAAGTATATCCAAAATAAGGCTTTATTACGACAGTACAACACCAGAAGACGTTCACAAGATACAGTGTAAATGGTAGCATGTATCCTCCAGCAGCCTCTTGCAGTCAACACTCCAAAGTAATAATCTCAGTCTCTTTCAGAGTCTTATCTTCCCGCAATATTACCACTACCATTTAGCTAGACAGTTACTATGTCGCCTAGCTTGGAATACTGGCTCACACAAACCCTGTCCTGGTAGGGTTTCCTCCAGCTGCACTACAATGCCTACCCAGAGTCCTTTTTGGTGATGTCTTGTACACCAGGATCCTCCAAGCTGGAATCGCACTCTTGGAATTCTGCTCTCCTTATATTCTTGGCTGTCTACACAGGGAGTATGATCAAATGTCTCAATCTTCCCCCATCCAGCAGAGGTCTATCAGTGGATACTTTAACTGTTAGGCATACTGTCTCTGTTACCTTGATTATACAATGGAATGGCTTGACTCAATTAGCTATTTGGCTGGATACACTAAACAAAGGGTTACTATATAACATCAAGGAATGACACTTCATGCTTGCATGAAACAACAAGACATTTGACACATTGTATCTGCAACATTACACAGTCTGATTCTGTGATACATTTTGATACAATAACATTTATATTGATACATGTTAATACATTTCCCAATGCTATTTCAGCCAGTATATTACTGTGGATGTACATTGCATATATTATTGTTCTCACCTAATTACCTTTCAGATTTTCTGTTGACCTGGCTAATTAACGTGGGCTGCTAGCTAGCTATGTCAAATCACTCAGACATTGTTCTGATTACAAACCAGGGGGTAAATGTATCATACTGCGCTTTTTACAAGTCGCCGGAAATCGGTGAGATGACAGCTTAAATTTAAAGCGGCGCTGCCTTGTAAAGAGAAACTTCCCTTTAAGCTGTCATCTCGCCGATTTCCGGCTACTTGTACAAAGCGCAGTATGATATATTTACCCCCAGATCTAAGATACACCTCATAACAATAGACATTTGAGACAAATGGTAATTACCTTAGCTAACAGAAGCAAAATTAATTCTGTTGTACTATTATTTTCACACAATATGGCAATATTTATTCTATTTCTAATACATACAATATTGCAGGTAATAGCAAGGGCAAAACCTAATAACATGAAATAATAATACACATAATACACCAATGCTCTTGTGTATATACTTAGACTGTGCCAAGGATTAAAAGTACATTAAACTGTGAGACATGGGTGATGAATAAAAGTTATCAGTCCAGTAGCACCCCGTTCCCTCACACATTTCATGTAAAAATTTTATATAGACAAAGTTCTATTTGGATAATCTGTCAATGAGACCCTTGTAATTCTATATTGGCTGAACAGATCCCCCTGAAAATGTCCAAAATGCTACAATTATTTCCCTTTAGTAATAGTTATACTAATACTGCTACCCTCTATCATATATATACATTAACACCTGTCAATAATAAAATAATTAATAAAAATCTATTTTTCTTGTTTTTTTTACATGAAATACACATGTTCTGGCATGCATACACAAACATCACTGTCAGCATGAGGGCCTACATCTGATATGATGAAATAGAATATTAAATGTCAGGTCCCAAAAAAAATATTACATTTATACATAAAAGTAAGCTTGATAATAGTGTGTTTTATTATTAAAAAATTTGGTCAATTAGCCCAGTAGGAGGTAATTAGGTTGAGCCAGTGCAGTAACTAGACATTTTAGTGCCCTGGGCGAGACAGGGCATCGGCGCCCCCCATCTAAGTGGGAGTGGCATTTGACAAGTGGGTGTGGCCAAACAATAGTGTGTCGGGTAAAGCGACGTACATAAAAATTGGGATCATTGAATTTATATCTCGAGAATAATATTATATGTATAAATAATATAGAGTAAATACATGCATATATATTGAATATATCTATTCAGAGCACATAGCTCTTATGTAGGGGGTCTAGATCAGACAGCCACGTTAGTGGCCACACGCACCCCCAGTCCTGTGTAACGATATGGTGCCTTTTTCCATGTGTAAGCCAATCATTCTTTCTGTTTCCTGCCTGTTCTCCTACCCCCTTCACCCGGGGCTCCAGCCCTGAGCATCCCTCATCCGCCTCCAATACACCCCCCTCCCTCCATGGCTCATCCACTGTGTTACTTGTGGTTTTTCTGCTATAATTAACTTTTTCCTCTTCTGCAGCCTCCCTGTCATTCGGGTGCAGTGATAGCAGACAGCCTGCTCTACAATGATGTAATCTGTAAAACAAACACAAAGAGATTATTAACATTGACTTACAACAGCTTGGTGCTTCTGCCCTTAAGTACCTCAGTGGCATGCATTCCACTGACAGGAAGTTCGGCATTTGCGTTCCAAATGCCGAACTTCCTGTCAGTGGAACGCACATGCGTTCCACTGCGGAACTTCAGGGCAGAAGCAACAAGCTGTTGTAAGTTAATGTTAATCTCTCTCTCTGTCTTCAGCCCTTAAGCAGAATTTAAGGGCTGAAGGTATTGAGGCAGGTAGCGGGCAGCTAGGACTTTGGACTGGAATCCGGAGTGTTCTCTTACAGTAAACACTTCCAAGTTACAAGTATGCAAAGTGCGGTTTGTGACTGGTAAAGGCAGTTAGGATAGGTTTTCCTGACAAAAAAGATGTGATATATTGTCCGACTCTGGGAATATATGATAAGATATCAAATCAGAGAGTAGCAGAGGGGTGTATCCCTGACAGTCACCTACCTGAGATTTGGCCAGAACTTAAATGAATGTCATGCGCTCAATCTTAGTACGCCCTGTTAAAGTTGAATTTCTAATAATAATACAATTCTGAACATGCAACCGTATTTGCAATATTATAATATATATATTATTGTCACTTTACATATTGTTTATTGATGAATAGTCTATTAATTGTTATGAACTATTTAATCTTCAAAATAGTTACTGTCCATGTTAAGAAAGTAGATCTGCGAAGAACTTAGAATTGTAACAACATTAAAAAAGACAGATTTAAAATGAGCATGAGTAAAGAGGGTGGGAAGAGTGTGTGTTAGAGATCTGGTAGACTAGTTTCTCTCCAGCTTAAAAAAAATGGTTAAGTTGTTAAAATCATTTGAACATTTGTCCACAGACTAAAACATTTTATGTCATGAAAAACTGTTCTGAATGTTGTTTAATTCAATTGTAATTAAGGCCATTTTATCAGGTGAAAAATATCTTCCACACTCAAAGTGTTTAACTTATGACTTGTGGATACAACAAATGGCTGTGTTTTGCATATAGATTAGTCTCAAACTCTAATTAATATTCATGGTGGTAGTGAATGAAAGGTATTTTACTGAACTTTTGTATTGCTAACTGAATTAACATGCCTATTCCTTCATTTGTTTCCAAGAAAACCAAACAGGGTGGAATTCCATGCCAATTTTTTTACTTACAAGAGTCTAGCTATTAAACAAGTTTAAATATATACTGCAATAAAAGTTTATGCTGTAGCTATATATCTATTATTTTTCTAGGATCATATTATGATTAGTTAAGTGATCATTAATATATAAATGCATTTTAAAAATAAAATATATTAATTTACAATTATATATTAAGTTTTTGGTAGGTTAATTATTTTCAAGAAATAAACAAAGTCACATGAATGCATGTGTGATATATAAGATATAGAAATACAGTGAGACAATATATGTTATAACTGAGACATAGATAATTAATTATTAGTTTAAAGTATGAAGTTTATAAAATTAACAACTACTGATATTTTTATCTTTTTATTAACCTTATTGTGTTGTCATATTTATGTAACCCGAGATGTATGTACATTTGCTAGATATGAGTGGATAAGTATTAATGGACATGGTGAGACTATTCATTTTATTTTCATAAATCTTTTTTTTGGTGAACAAATGATGTGTAAATTAAAGTTTATGCAAGATACAGATAAATATAAATATGTAATATATATGAATACAGTGTACTAGTATAATATTAGAGATATATTGTAATTATTATTAAAATGATTGAAAACAAAGCATATAGGTAAGTATTATTGAGTATTAGATAATAATAATATTTTTTTTATAAGTATTTTGTTTTTGCAAGTTGGTGGTGTGACAGTCGTACATGGTGACCACCACATGTTTGTTTTTATCCTCATGATTTCTTTAACTACCAGCATAATTTACTTTTGCAATGTTTTTTTCTATACTAAATACTAAATAAGGGGTTCTTGAAAAGTGATACTGAAAATGCTGTTAAGGTATTAAGAAGGTAACAAGTGAAGTCCACAACATTTCTTTGTTCAATTCATAAATTCAGAAGAAATTCATTAGTTTAGAGATTAGATTTGGGGTAATATATTATACATATCTCATTAATTGAACAGATGAACAAAACAAGAAATTGATTGTAGACTAAATGAATGTCTGCATTGGGTAAACTTCTCCTAGTGTATCCTGACCTGTTTTGTTATCAGTATTGACCTGGATTGTTTAAAGGATTCTGCTTTCTTCTCCACTCCTGATACTTGGCTTAGTAATCAGATCTGCATACATATCTCTACCTGCCCTGACCTCTGGCTTGGTTAAAGGATTCTGATGGTTTCTCGTACTCCAGACCTTGGCCTGTTTTGTTACTCTGCACTTACACCTGCCTACTCTGGCTATGAATCCTGTTACCAACATCCTGGTTGCTCACTACCTTTTACGGTGAGCTGTCTACTCCACCAATCAAGTGTCAAATAACCCTGCGCTAACCCCTGCCTGTCTGGCTCTGAGTTCTGCTGTTAACATCTTGGCTGATCACTACCTGGTGCCATGTTCTGTCCAATCCACTGAGCAAGTGCCAGAACTACAACTGCTGCTAAAAAAGCTTAAGTCCTGGGGACAGCCGAGTACTGTGGAACACATCAAGTTCCTCAGAATGGGAGCTGCTGAAGGTGAAAATCTTGAGAAGCAGTTCTAGCAGTTGAGGATCTCACGCTACTCTGTCCTTAACAATAAGCAAAACCTCTTCCAGTTGTTCCCTATTTTTCTTGATTTCACCAGAAAAAATCAGATTGTCATTCAAGTACAGAACAACAAATTACATTTTTAATCTGTTAGAGCTGAAATAGCTTCTGAGGTTTCATATCTAGGTTTTTTTTGCCAGTAAATTATCTGGTTTATTACTTTTCTCATAGATTCCATCTTTTCAGCTTATAATGCATGTAGTTCACCTTTGAGTTTGATTGCCTGTTTATAATCTTTTTGTTTGTTTGAGATTGCTCAAATATTTATATTTGTGTTGCTACAGTGTTGCTGTCACACTTTGCGCATCCTGCACATGTTAAACCTCTACCATTGGTAACAGCTCCTGCACGGCAGATCATCAAAAAAATATTTGGGTTCAGATGTGATAAGGGAATATAGATCACATTAAAGACAAAATAAATACAATTTGAAGTAAAAAAAAAACCTGGTGTGCTTCATCCTCTCTAAATAAGTAACAGGCACCAGTCCTGGAGACTCAGCTAGTTACAATGAGTGTCTTTGAAAGTTGCTGTTGGGTTTGTTTTTGTCTAGTTTAGGTACAGTTGTGGAACTCCATGTTCCAGTAAGTTCTGGTTGGCAGACATGCTGGTGCTAGTAGTTCAACAAACTCAAACATGCAATGGCAGCGATTGCAGCTATTGGCATGCTGACACTTGCAGTTTTTCAACCACCAGCATGCCCAAGAAGCCAATGGCTGTTAGGCGTTAATGGTACTAGTAGTCAAGGATGCCTGGACTCAATAGAGGGCCTGGAATGACCATGGGTCATGTCTCCTTCTGATGACCCCAGTGACAGTGACGTAAACTGTTTCTGTTCCCTCCTGTGGTGGCAGAGAATCACCGGCCCTAGTGTGTGAGAGCTGCCCTACTCACACCACAACCCGAACCAGTGACAGTTGTATAGTCTGATGTCATTTTCATCTTTCGACGCTGCTGTACAGAGAAGACCAGGAGCACTGTGGCTGTATTGCTGCAAGTTTCAGTCTGCATCGCAGCATCCGCTGTGTAGTAATCTATCATTTTCATTAGTGACAGGGTAGAGAAATTTCAATCAATCACAATCCATCTCAAAGTGTAAGGGGACATTAGGGGGAGTCTAAGCGGCATGTGGGGAGGTCTGATGACATATGGAGAAGTCTGATCACATGTGGGAAGGTCTGATGGGCATGAAAAGTTCATGTGGGAAGGTCTGATGGCATGTGGGGAGGTCTGATAGGCATGTAAGAGACATGTGGGGAGGTCTGATGGGCATGTAAGGGACACATGGGGAGGTCTGATGGGCATGTAAGGGACACATGGGGAGGTCTGATGGGCATGTAAGGGACACATGGGGAGGTCTGATAGGCATGTAAGGGACATGGGGGGAGATCTGGTGGGCATGTGTGGAGGTCTGATGTGTATGTAAGGGACATGTTGGAATGTTTGGGCGACGTGTTGTTGCTGCTGGTGGCATGGTGTCACCAAACATCTGCAAAACTGGAAGGAGGGGTGTAATGACTTAAGTAGTAGTGCTGGTGTCAAGGAGGGCCCTGCCTCTTTCAAGTATATTGAGACCCACAATTTCTGATGGGAGTCCTGCTTATAGTTTTACAATAGTACTTTGGAGATGTAACCCTGGCATTGCACACAGACTTTGCATACGCTGAGAAAACAATTGATAGAGCCACACAGCCCAGTCCCCACATAACTACAGAAGAAGCTCTCAAATTTCCTTCCTGCCAAAGAGGATTCCTTATGAAGGGGGCATGGCAAAGGGTCTGAGGAGATTTTCTAGTGAGAGAGCACTAACGGGGAAGAGAGGAGATCTGTGAGGCAGAATAGAGACAAGCAGGGGCGGATTGGGAACTTAAAGTGGCCCTGGAAAAATTTCTGGAAGTGGCCTCATGTGGGTGGGACCATATCAACTGTAGGCGGGGCAAGCACAAAAGGAGGCGGTATTACTACTAAGTCAACTATGCCACCAGAGGCCTGTAAAGTGCTAGACTGCCTTTTACATAGAACCCTTCCCCCAACATTCCCACGGATGGGACAAACATGTCCCTGGGCGGGACAGAACCCTAAATCAGGACTGTCCCGCTGAAATCGGGACAGTTGGGTGGTATTATTGGTTCACCCACATAATGGCTGCCTTCTTTGTGTACGAGTGATGAGTACACTTTGACTAATACATAGTAAGCAGGACAATATGAGCAACTAAATTTAGCAGTAGTAAACCAGTAACAGAAAATGTCATCACAATATATAGTCATGGCCAAAATTTGAGAATGGCACAAATATTATTTTCACAAAGTCTGCTGTCTCAGTTTTTATGATGGCAATTTGCATATACTCCAGAATGTGGGATCGGGACACTACCAGTGCAGAGCTTTCTCAGTATTTGCAACAGGCAGGTGTGAGTGCATCTGCACACACAGTGAGGCGAAGACTTTTGGAGGACGTCCTGAAGTCAAGAAGGCCAGCAAAGAAGCCCCTTCTCTCCAGTAAAAACATCAGGGACAGACTGATATTATGCAAAAGGTACAAGGAATGGACTACTGGGGTAAAGTAATTTTCTCTGATGAATCCCCTTTCAGATTGTTTGGGGCACCTGGAAAAATGCTTGTCCAGAGAAGAAAAGGTGAGCACTACCATCAGGCCTGTGTCATGCCAACAGTAAAGCATCCTGAGACCATTCATGTGTGGGGTAGCTTCTCAGCCAAGGGAGTGGGCTCACTCACAATTTTGCCTAAGAACACAGCCATGAATAAAGAATGGTACCAAAACATCCTCCAAGAGCAACTTCTCCCAACCATCCAAGAACATTTTGATAATGAACAATGCCTTTTCCAGCATGATGGACACCTTACCATAAGGCAAAAGTGATAACTAAGTGGCTCTGGGATCAAAACATCAAAATGTTGGGTCCATGGCCAGGAAACTCCCCAGACCCTAATCCCATTGAGAGCTTGTGGTCAATCCTCAATAGGCGGGTGGACAAACAAAAACTCTCAAATTATGACAAACTCCAAGCATTGATTAGGCAAGAATGGGCGGCCATCAGTCAGTATGTGGCCCAGAAGTTGTTTGAGAGCATGCCAGGGCAAATTGTAGATGTCTTCAAAAAGAAGGGTCAACACTGCAAATATTGACTCTTTGCATAAAGTTAATGTAATGGTCAATAAAAGCCTTTGACACTTATGAAATGCTTGTAATTTTACTTCAGTATACCATAGCAATATCTGACAAAAAGGTCTAAAACTTTGTGAAAACCAATACTTGGGTTATTTTCAAAACATTTGGCCCTGACTGTACATATGTGTTTATTTAATAACAGGGTGCAAAGGAACTACCAATATAGAAAAATACAGTTGGCAGACTGTCCTGCTCTCTCTTACCTGTTCTTGCTGCTTTCCCTACCTGTGGTTTCTGGTGTCTCTTGCTCAGTTTGCCGCTTGTCTGGATCCTGAAATGCTGGGTGCACTATCTGGAAAAGAAAATGGGTACATGAAATTTAGAAAACTCTAAGGAGCTCTGGTGTTAAATCAAAATAACCTACATATAATGATAAGGGCTCCCTCCAACCCCAACATTAAAATACTAGTATTCACATTTAATAAATATAACCATTTCTCACAACTATCCTGGCATTAAATAATTCATATTCAAATTTAATAAATAGACCTCATTGTCCCCAAACTCACCCTCACATTCAATTAATAGCCCCCAAACCACCCTATCTTAAATTAATAGGCCCCACTATTAAATTACATTACCCCACCATCACCCCACAAACAAAATAGCACCTATTAGCCACCACCTACCCCACATTACATTGCCACACGCCCCATTGTCATCACACACACACAGCCACACACAACACTGACATCAGCCCCCCTTCACACATACACAAAACACTGACATCAGCCCCACCCTCACACAAACACACACACACACACAAAACACTGACATCAGCCCCCCTTCACACACACACAACACTGACATCAGCCCCCCCTTCACACACACACACACAACATTGACATCAGCCCCCCCCTTCTCACACACACACACAAACAACAATGCCATCAGCCCCCCCTTCACACACACACACACACACACACACACACACAACATTGCCATCAGCCCCCTTCCCCCCCCCCACTGTTGTCCTCACAAACTCAACTTTGCCATCAGCCCCCCCCCACGCTGCTGCCCACACACACAACTTTGTCATCTTCCCCCACCACCACACACACACACAGCCAACAGGCCCCCCCAGCTGCTCACCCACACACACATAGCCAACAGCCCCCCCAGCTGCTCACCCACACACACATAGCCAACAGCCCCCCCAGCTGCTCACCCACACACACATAGCCAACAGCCCCCCCCACAGCTGCTCACCCACATAGCCAACAGGCCCCCCCAGCTGCTCACCCACACACACATAGCCAACAGGCCCCCCCAGCTGCTCACCCACACACACATAGCCAACAGCCCCCCCCCAACTGCTCACCCACATAGCCAACAGGCCCCCCAGCTGCTCTCACACACACACACACATCCAACAGGACCCCCAGCTGCTCTCACACACACACAGCCAACAGGCCCCCCCCCCAGCTGCTCTCACACACACACTCACATAGCCAACAGGCCCCCCCAGCTGCTCACCCACACACACACATAGCCAACAGGCCCCCCCAGCTGCTCTCACACACACACACACACATAGCCAACAGGCCCCCCCAGCTGCTCTCACACACACACACACACATAGCCAACAGGCCCCCCCAGCTGCTCACCCACACACACACATAGCCAACAGGCCCCCCCAGCTGCTCTCACACACACACACACACACACACATAGCCAACAGGCCCCCCCAGCTGCTCACCCACACACACACATAGCCAACAGGCCCCCCAGCTGCTCTCACACACACACACATAGCCAACAGGCCCCCCCAGCTGCTCTCACACACACACTCACTCAGCCAACAGGCCCCCCCAGCTGCTCACCCACACACACACATAGCCAACAGGCCCCCCCAGCTGCTCTCACACACACACTCACTCAGCCAACAGGCCCCCCCAGCTGCTCACCCACACACACACATAGCCAACAGGCCCCCCCAGCTGCTCTCACACACACACTCACATAGCCAACAGGCCCCCCCAGCTGCTCTCACACACACACTCACATAGCCAACAGGCCCCCCAAGCTGCTCTCACACACACACATAGCCAACAGGCCCCCCCAGCTGCTCACAGACACAGCCAACAGGCCCCCCCAGCTGCGCTCTCTCTCTCTCACACACACACATAGACAACAGGCCCCCACCGTTGCTCTCTCTCTCTCTCACACACACACATAGACAACAGGCCCCCACCGCTGCGCGCTCTCTCTCTCACACACACACATAGACAACAGGCCCCCACCGCTGCGAACACGCACACAAACATACACACAAAAACACATAGCCTACACATACCTTTCAGTAGCTTCCAGCGGCGCTTCTCTGCTTACATGGGACGGCACCTGTCACATGGTGCACGTCCCATGTGATATTTAATCCTCCTGTGATAGGCCACACATATGGAGGAAGGACCGCAGATCCGCGGCCACTTGCAGGAAGTTGGCTGGTGCCGGCGAAGGGGACCAGCCACCTTCCTTGTTGCGGAAAAAAAATTCAATGGAAAAAAAAAGAACGATCAGGCGGCCTCAGTAGGTCACCGGCCTACCGGTAAATTTCCCGGTAAGGCCTATGACCAATCCGCCCCTGGAGACAAGAGTGTGTCAGCTAGAAGAGATCAGAGATAGCTGTGAGGCTACTAAGTGTAAGTGACATTAATTGAGGAGGAACAGTAAATGTACACTGGCTTATAGTGCAAATATCCACGGAGATTAGCATTTTCACTGGAAAACTGGTGCTGAGAACCTGTCAGGGAAAAGTGACTGAGAGCCCTAAAGATTTTGAGGGAGAAGGTGACTAGTGACATTACAAATCCCAGTGAGAATCATACCACAGACTGTACTTACGTTACTTTTGGACATTTTGCTTTTCAGTGGTCTTCAGTGGAGAGCAGACATTCTTTTCAGCCAAGTGTGTTAAATTGTCACAAGCCAAGTCAAATTCATCTAACGTGGGGAATCTCTTCTATCTGGCCAATCAAACTGGATCCTGGAATGTTGGGCCCTGTTGAAAAATGTAAATATGTAAAACTGAGCAATAAGTGAACACATTACATAACACAGTTCCCACAGTATATAATACATATATTACAATAAAATATTACATTTATCACGCCCTCCCCAGCCACATCAGGCCACCCCCCAGCCCCTTTATGTTGAATATAATACTGTAGATACATTATAATAAAATTTTACATTTATTATGCCACCCCCCAGATACATCACCATCACAGCAGCCCCCAGACATATTACACCACCCTCAGTCACAATAGGCCCCATCCAGCCACAACACCAACAGAAGACAGACTGGATTTATCACACTGCATCATAGTTAAATTGTTAGGCTTTGTATGAATGTGCTACGAGAAGAGTGAAGCCACTTCCCAGTACAAAGCAAAAAATTTACATTTGTAGACCTGGTTGTATATGGCCTTCTTTAAGTAACAAACTGCCCAAGTTCATTTATTAAGTTCAGAATAGTTATCAGGTGTACCTCAAGGTAGAGGCAGGGTTAGAGTTAGGATAATTCTGCAACTGTACTTGAATGTGAGGGCAAAAGAAAGTATTCACTGTTATATTTCTAAACTTTCATTGCTTGAAATACTGGCAATATATATATATATATATATATATATATATATATATATATATATATATATTGTCATGGTCACTAGAGTTCTTGACCCAGCGTTCTGCCAGTTGTTATCACTAGTCTCGAGGCGCGGAGTCTATTGTGACTGCTTTTCTCCAGGGACCCCCGTAAGAGGGTTTGGGTTTTTGCGGCGTCACTACGCAGGTTGCGGCTCTCAAGAGAGTGCAGCAGAGCAACGGAGTACAGCTAAATATAGAGATAGACAATAATGGAAATGCGAGGATATGCAGGGGAGCCTATATATATATATACATGATGGTTTTAGCAACAGCTGTCCGGCCAGGAGGAGAGATGAGACAGATGCTGTAGGATAATCAAACAAAGGTAATGTTATCCCATATAAGGCTAGTGGAGTCAGTCCAACAGGAAAGATATAGCACGGGCTATGTTTATCAGCCAGAGGTAGATTTACTACTCACAGATTGAGAGATGGCCAGCAAATAGTTAGAGAAACAATAATGGAACAAAAGTCAATGAGTGATAGGTTTACCACAGGTGTGGTAGAGAAGTATCCGGCCAACAGGTGAGAAGCAGCGGTCACTACAGCATACAGTGGGAGGCAGGTTTACCACGGATGTGGCTGAGAAGTATCCGGCCAACAGGTGAGAAGCAGTAGAATTAGTCAAAGACCAGTGCAACGAGGCAGGAACGCTGAGAGTAACTGCAGCCACAGGAGCAGAGTACACAGCTGACACGAGGAGGTGAGAATCAAGATCGGACAATTAAGGAGGGGTCAGAGGTGCTTTAAATACGGAAAAGGCTGATGGATAGCCAATACCAATAAAGGAAAAGTTATAAAGGACCCTCCTGGTTGGCACATGCGCAGTAACACAGTCAAGATGGTGGACGTTCGTGGCGCAGCACAGGCGCCGGCAGAGGGGCAATTGGCCCAACTCTAGGTCTAGAAGTCCGGTGAGTGACACATATATATATACACATACATATATATATATATATATATATATATATATATATATATTTCACCATGAACTGACAGTTCAAGATAAATATAATTGAACTGGCTCTCTACAGCTTTTTATAGAAATAAAATTCATCAAGCTCATTGGCCATTTTGATAACGCTAGTTTGGACTAACGTTATCAAAATTATGTTTCTGGCTGGAGAGCCATAGGTTACACCGCTACATAAAACACTTAAAGTACAACAGCCATCATATTCATGGTAGCTAAAATCACCTTAAGAAATTGCCGCTGTTCAAGCACTATGAGCAACTGCTGCACCACCCAGTCAGGGGCGGGCTGGGTCGGGGGGCAGGGGGGTAGATGCCCCCCTGGGACGGACACAAAAAAGGCTATTTTGGGCCGGTACAGGGACCGGCCCAAGTCTCTATTACTTTGTGGCTGGCCTCTCCTCTGGGACCAGCCACCTTACATCATTGGCCGTGGATACAGTGTGTGTGTGTGTGTGTGTGTGTGTGTGTGTGTGTGTGTGTGTGTGTGTGTGTGTGTGTGAGAGAGTGTGTGAGTGTGCGTGTATGTGTGTGTGTGTTTGTGGAGCATGTCAAAATAATGTGTGAGGGAAGGGGGGGGTCTTAATTTAGCGTGAAAGGTAGGCTATTTAATGGTGGAGTGCAGGAGGGGACTTGTTATTTATTGGGTGCTATCTTATTTGTAGGGTGTGGCTGTTTGGAGGGAGGGAAATAGGTTTAAATATTAAATGTGTTTGCTATTTAATGTCAGGGTTTGTTGCAGGGAAATAGATCTATTTAAAAAATGTGAATATTATTATTTTAATGTTGGGGCTGGTGGAGGGCCTAATTATAAAATGTGGTTGCTATTAATTTAACACCAGTACGGTTTGGCGTTTTCTAAATTTTATGTACCCATTTTTTTCCCAAATAGGACATCCAACATTCTAGGATCCAGACAAGCAGCAAATGAGTTAAGACACCAGCAGTCACAAGTGGTGAAAGTGACAAGAACAGGTAGGAGAGAGCAGGACAGTCTGCCAACTGCCCTGAATATGGTGGGAAAGTCCCGAATTTGGGTGATTGTCTCACTTAGTACAGTTGGGAGGTATGTCCCGCTTCACAGTGTACTGTTCGTGAAGGCAGAGCTGTGTGAACCTAACAGTAGTGCACACAGTATTGCCTCTGTTTTGTCTAAAATTATAACCTTGTTACATCATAGGGACCCCCTGTCAAAGTGCCCCGGGTCCCCCAGCGCCTTAATCTAGCTCTGGGCCAGGGTGTCAGATTGACAGCTAGTGCTCTGCCCCTCCTTCCAGTTCCATCCCTAATTTTGTTTGGTTTAGGGTAAGCCTAAAACAAATAACCCTATTAGTATACAGGGTGAAGCAAAAACATCAGGTTTTTAAAGCAAGCAGGCTTTTTGCATTTTGATAAATCCCATTATAATCATCCAGTTATGTTAAAAAAAAAAAAAGTGGTGTATGGAGAAGGAACATATAAAATAAAATGCAATATAAAGGGAAGTTTTTTTTTTTTTATTGCATTTTTTTTTATTTAACATTTATTATTTATAATGATAAAGTATTGCTGGATTAAGCAAAACTAAAATAGGCTCTTTTTATATTGATAAATATATATTGTACCGAAAACCACCATTTAATGATGGGCCGCTACTTATGGGCCAGTGCTGTGTGCTTGCCCCCCGGGCTAAAGTCTGCCAGCCAGCCCCTGCCCTCCCTTGTATTTATTGATCTTATTAGGAAATATAAACTTCTGAAATGAATGTCACACAAATAAAATCTAAAAGTTTAGGATAAATGTGATGCCAAATTTTCCCTCCCTGGATTATGTATTGAATTAAAATTGAAAAGATAATCAGCAATATGCTGCATACTTATCAAATGTTTTTCTGATGATGGAATTCATTTACTTAGTTAAATGTCTAGAAAAAACTTTATATGCAAACCTCTGAGTTCATTGAATCAATGTTATTACAAGTACTGATGAATACTTAGCTTAGTCTGAAAAAATACTGTTACAAATGTTAATATTTCAGAAGATTTTATTCTCTTTTTAACATATGTCTTTGATTTTATTTTTTAGACATTTTATTTTTTACACTATGCAAAAATTTTATCCTGCACAACTTGTGGTAAGTCTACCAGTGGTTCACCGGGACATGTTTTCAGAGGGGAATCTTCATTTGGAAAGTCAATATTATCAGACCTATGTTTTCCTGGGGGAGGAGGTGGGCGAGAGATGGTTGGAGTTGGCAGTTTTGTAGAATCATCCATGGGGTAGTAAATCTGAACTGACCCCTTTGTTCTTTTCTCATGTGGTTTGTTATCATTGTTCTCTTCAGATGAAGAGCCGTGTCCTTCAGAGGTATGGTTGCGCTGACCATGATGATCATGTGACTGGTCATGCTGGTGAGTATGGTTCAGGTGATGATGGTGATGGTGATGATGAGGGTGAGCATGTTTATGATGGTGACCAGGGTGGCAGTGGTGACGTTTATGACCTCTGTGATGGCGACCATGCTTGTGTCTATGATGATCTGGTCCTGCTTCACCAGGTCCTTTGCCATCATTGTTTTCCTTTCCTTGTTGAACCTTTTGACTTTCTTGTCCAAGACCACACTGTTCATGGCTGTCATCATCATCCTAAAAAGTTACAACCATATAAGTGCAATATATAGTAAAAACATTTACATATATCACATTGTCATAGGTTATCTTATTGTGTTTATTAATTATTTAATGAAAACAACATGTTAATTCATTAAGGAAATCCTGGAGGGGATATTAACACATGATTGTGTGCTTGTGCAGTATTGTAGCTAATGAACTGTGCTTTTTTCGGTATCAAAAATATTGTGGCGTTATATGTCTATGACTGGAAGGAAAAAGTGTGGAAGTCACTGCTTTGGGTAATAAGGAGTCAAAGGGGTGTAATTTAGTGCTGGCAAGAGAATATATTTTAGGGTGCTAGGGCAGCATTAGCACAGATGGCATTACTTATATGGCTGGCCTTGGCTTGGGCACCCAGTTGCCTGCAAACATGCACTGCTGGATATGCTGTACAACTGCTAAGCATCTGAACAACTTCTGACATGGTTGTGTAGGGATGTTACAACCATATCACGCAACACAATATTGTACCAAAAAAAAATGTTACAAGACTAAGGGAGACTAGACAGTAGATACTGAGAATATTAGAGAATTAGCACTGATGCGGAAAAGGGTAAGTGAACTGAAGAGGATGCAAGGATTGAGGATATTGGGACTGGAAGGAAGGATTTTAAGATGTGGAAATTTGTTTGTAGCAAGTTTGTGGAATTATTGATGCTTGTGGGGGAATATAGTAACATGAGCACTGACGACTGAATGGAAGATTTAGAACTTGATGGGTGTGAGGAAGGCTATTTAAGCAGGATTTTGAGACATGACAATAAACTGAGGCTGCAAGTATTGAAATGTTGATGACTGGGAGGTGGCTATTTAGAATTGTGGGAATAGTAACACAATGCTACAATTCAGTATAATATACCAATTGTTGTAAAACAAATGTTTTTATTTATTTATCCTACAGAACAACTACAATAGAGATGGAAAACCTTAATTGTTTTGCATATGCCAGAGTCAGACACAACAATTTCACATACTGTATTGAGTGAGCAGAGAAAGTTTTCTACACACCAGTATGTGTTGCCTATATCTTTTTGTCTATATTAAATATGATTCTTCTATATTTTATGATTTGTGGTTTCATTATACACTTCATGCAGTTTCAGTATCTCAGGCTTTGGGTTAGATTTATCAAACCTTCTAAAAAGGAAAAGTGGAAGTGTTGCCCTTAGCAACCAATCAGGTTCTAGCTACCATTTATCTAGTACATTCTAGTGAAGGATAGCTAGAATCTGATTGGTTGCTATGGGCAACACTTCCACTTTACCTTTTTAGAAAGTTTAATAAATCTATCCCTTAGAAGTTAATTATTTTGACATGCAAAGAACTATATTTCTCACAGTTCTCCATACTGGATACAAATGTAGCACCATCATATTGTGTTATTTTTATAAAGCTGGGCAAATATCTTGCCATTGTGTAGCCCATGCACACAATTTCCCCACGAGTACTGTTAATGTTAAACACCAAACCATGGATGAGCTTTATTTGCAATAACATGGCTGATTGATTGGTTTGCTGTGGAATCAGCAGCATCTGTGGTCAGAGCAGAGGTAGGTGCCAGTCACATGTAGAAAAACACACACACAACCAAATAAGGAATACAGCAAGTGATTGAAAGTTGCCTCCACTCAACCCCCAGATGCTTCACTTTGTGATAAAAAAACGAAATAAAAAAAAAACAGGCAGCTCCATCAACCATCCCCAGTGTACACACAATTTTGAAATAAACTTTAAATGAATAAAACACATCTTATATACTTTTTTGATCCATTGTAGTTGAAATGTGAAAAGCAAATCTTCTTATCTTCTTTCTTCTTACCTGCTCCATCATAGTTCAAATGGGCAGACAAAAGAAAACCAAAATACTTCCATAATAAACAACCAACTTGTGAATGATCATTGCTAAATGATCGAATGCAGGATTAACTGGGATTAACTGTGATTCCCTCCAAAGACAACCAGTCAGAATTTTCCCACACTGGACACTTGTGATTGGCTGACAGTGAAGAATAATCCCATCCTTTAAATGAACTAGCGGCAAATTTTTTATGGGGATTTTTGTTTTTTCCCTGGTTTGTACAAAGATGAATTAAGGAAGGAGAACATATGGTTTTATATTTAATAAAGTGGAAATGGAAGGTTTTAATGGAAGATTTTAATTTCCATTTGGACTATGACGGAGCAAAATGAAGGCCATTTTAATTTATAGCTAAGAAAGTGGTGAACGAGGATTTTGAGGATGAGTTTTATTCAATTAATGTTTATTTGAAACATTTGTATGTGGTAAAGAAAACACACACTATTTGTAATGTATGGCATGGAATTACAATATTATGCTTTTGGAAACACACGCAATGTGTTTCTTTAATCTCCCTTATACTGTCTCTTTAACAAGATCAGCCAGCATTAGAAGACAATTTGAAGCTACATTCTACATTTTTTACTGTTACTGAAAGAACTAAAAAAGCCCTTTCGTTTGTTGCACTTTTGCTCATTTGTGCTCATTCACTTAATTAATATACAATCATGAGCCACAATCCATACTTCTATTTGACATCAGTTTTTCCTAGTATTACATTAAATAGGTTCATTACCGTTGGGTTGTAGATTTCACAGGACACGGATAAAAGCTCCACCTGATCTCTTGAAATGAATGAGCTTCCTTTGCAGAAACCAACATGCTGTGGGTGAGAAGAAAATACAGAATATATCCAAAAATAAAGTTATTTCCAGTGAGAAAAACCTGGGACGGAAGATAAGAGGCAGAATCTACAAACCTTTCCCTATTTATTTGCTTTGTACTCATACAGTGCCCATACACTGCCTGATGCAATTTAGGTGCCATTTACTCTAAAACAAAAGCCTAATGTAAAAATTGCATATTTATGCCCATATGCTGAATTGTACACATCTTAAGATCCGTGCAGGTCGGGACCAGTGGCATATGCACCCAGTTTATGCCAGGCACACGTCACTGACACTTACATCCCATGGCTGCCCCCTTGTTTTTATTAATTTATATTGTGTGCATCAAACACACTCCCCATTAGGCATCAATAAAAGTTTAAAATACTCCCTAATACAGCTGAAACAAATTCCCTATCTTGTGTTCATAAAAAAAAAGTTTTGCTTAAACATGCACACAACAGCCTAATAGGTGACTTGTGATGAAGAACTAACCAATCAGCATCAGTCATGCAATCGCAAACAGTCAATCACAGGGGGTTTGTTAGTGCCAGAGACCATCACCATCATTATTATTATTATCATCATTATCATCATCATCATCATCCGCTACTTGCACCTGTCAGCACCACCCACAAATAATATGGCTGTCTCAGGCGTATATGCTTTTTTTCCCAGCAGCTTTCTTTTGCAATTGTCTAAACATACCCTTACTGTACTCAGCCTAAGTTAGAATTTCCCCTATCCCATCTCTCCAGGCACAGACTGGCGTAAGTGGCAGAAATACGCAAATCTGCAGGAGCGCATATGCATGAACCCTCTTTCTGGGCCTGGGCAAAGCGATCTCACACAACATATACCATGCAATCTGCTGCAGTGCTCACTCTCCACTAGCCCTATAATGTCTGCTGGTATATCTTCATTAACAACTACTTATCAGACCTAGCACTGTTTCATAGGCCGTGGCCTAGATTTCAGTCACTTTGTAATCTTTTTATTCACCTCATCCTGTGGCGATTTAATTTTGCAAAGTCGGAATATGAAATTAAGAATGGGAAACATCTGAGAAACATTTTACTTACTGCTTCATGGTCTTTTAAAGAATTGCAGTTTGCAAGGTTAACGTCAGCCTGTGTTTTCAAACAGTCAGTTTCTTTTATAGTGAATAACAAGAAGTAAGATGCTCCAAACACCCACTGCAAAAAAACCAAAAGTTACAAGACAAAAATGATATGTAGAATGCAGTTATTGTTATGTCATTTAAGCTGCAGTTATATATATATATACACATATATATATATATACATTTACACACACACACACATATATATATATATATATATATATATATATATATATATATATATATATATATATATATATATATATGCCATAGGAAGAAGGATGATATACAATATACTGTATATATTATTTGTAACAGAGGGTTTTGAAAAAGTAAAGAGCACAATGTTGCTATATGAAACATTGTTACATCATTGCTATTTGAACCATGATATCTTTCATTTTATTACTTTATTTTTTTATTATGCACATTTTTTATTTCAACACTGGTATTGCATTACATTTTTTATCACTGAAATGTATTTACTTTATTGTTTACTTGCCCTTTTTCTGGGGCACTGTTTATATTTTATTTTCTTTGTATCCCTAATCTGGAGAATCATTTCAGTGGTTGTATATTGATGATAGAACCCAGACCCAGTTACCATGTTCTACCATCATCTTTTTCTCAGAAGGGAGAGATAAAAGGAAAATGAGGGTGATAATGCATTACAGAGAGAGAAAGGGTCCAGTTTATATGGGGTTTTTTTCATTTTGATTATATGTGCTGACATATGTTTTCATTCTGTTTTCCCAATATTTTCTTACCTTCATGTTTGTATCTAAAGAACAAAATATGATATGGTTATTAGAAGTCTTCTCATATTTCTGTGACCTGTATATAGTATTTGAACTTTTCTAAAGCCGCAAAACACCTTGTTGACTAATATCCTTATAATTTACAGTAGGGGGCCATATATAATATATTGTTTTTGCAATTTTACTGTAGAGTGTTTTCATTCTGTCTATTGATTCCTGTGGTGAAAATACATAGCAGCACAATGATATAATAGGTTACACTGCACTTAGGAACATATAATGTGTTACACTGCACTTATGAACATTAAACAAGGTTATACTGCAGTTATGAATCTGTAATATAACAGGTTACACTGCATTTATGAACCTATAATATAATAGGCCACACTGCACTTATGAACATATTATATGTTACACTGCACTTATGAACCTATAATAGGTTACACTGCACTTATGAACATATTATAGGTTACACTCAGGGCCTGATCAACCAATAGACTGATCAGGCTGCAGCCTGGGGCGCTGGAGCCTGGGGGGTGCAGCGTCACCAAGATTAATTTTTTCCCCTGCCATTTCTTTTTTTTATTATGGCAGCGATGGGGCTGGAATCATCAGGACCGCCCCTGGTCTAAAGGGGGTGGCGCTTCTTACTGTGGTCACACGAGATCAGGACTTCTACACCTCACGTAACCACAGTAAGAAGCACCTGCGGCCACACTGACAGGCATCTAGCAGCGATCGCTGCCAGGCTGCCTGTCATGTATAGTGCTGGAGAGAAGACTGCTGCCCAGGAACAATAATGTCTGGTGGCAGAGGGGCTGGTAACAATGCTAAAATGCTAAATGTAAAGAGGCTAAGTGGGGCAGGTGAAGAGGCTGCTATAGTGTGAGTGTGCCCCCCCCACCTGTTGCTATGGTGTGTGTGTGTGTGTGTGTGTGTGTGTCCCCACATGTTGCTATAGTGTGTGTGTGTGTGTGTGTGTCCACATGCTGCCATAGCGTGTGTGTGTGTCCACATGTCCAGGGCCGGTGCTAGGGTCCACGGCGCCCTAGGCATTTTTAAAAAAGCGGCGCCCCCCCCCCCCCCCCGCAAAAATCGCCGGAGGGGAGGAGACGGAGCAGAGAGGCGGCGGTGGTGACAAAATAGCCTCTTCCCCCCCTCCCCGTCCATCTGAATGCTGTGCGGCGGTCGTGACAGGTATAGTCAGCGGTCGCCGCACAGTTTTAAAGTATTTCAGAATTCTGTGGCGCCCTCCAGGCGCCCTCCAGAGCCCGGCGCCCTAGGCAAGTGCCTAACCTTGCCTAATGGGAGCGCCGGGCCTGCACATGTTGCTATAGTGTGTGTGTGTGGCCCCATGTTGCTATAGTGTGTGTGTGTGGGTCCATGTTGCTATAGTGTGTGTGTGTGTTCATGTTGCTATAGTGTGTGTGTGTGTGTGTGTGTGTGTTTGGCTATGTTCATATAGTGTGCATGTGTGTCCGCAGTATTTTAAATATAGTGTGCGTGCGCAGTATTTTGATATAGTGTGCGTGTGTGCGTGCACGTGCTGTATTTTAACATAGTGTGCATACGTGCAGTATTTTAAGATAGCGTGCATGTGTGTGTGTGCGCAGTATTTTAATATAATATGTGAGGGAAAGGAGGAACTTAATATAGTGTGGGAGGTAGGCTATTTAATGGTGGAGTGTAGGTGGGGGCAAATTATTTAAGGTGAGGTGAAGGAACCGTTAATTTAATGCTGGGATGGTTTAGGGCTATCAATTGAATATGGAGCTGATTTTGGGAAGGAGGGCTATTTATAAAATGTGAATATGAATTATTTATTGCCGGGGATGGTTGTGGAAAATGGCTATATTTATTAAGCTTTTTAATTTATTGCTGGGACTGTTTGGAGGGAGGGAAATATGTTTTGAGTAAATGGGTATACTGTTAATTTAATGTTGGAGCTGATTGGAGAGAAATAGGTCTACTTATTAAATGTGAATATTATCATTGCAGGGACCAGAGGAAGGCCTAATTATAAAACGTGAGTGCTATTGTTTTAACACCGGGGCTGGTTGGAGTTTTCTAAATCTCATTTCTTTTAAAATAGGGCATCCAATATTCCAGGATCAAGACAAGAAGGAACTGAGCTAAAGAGATAAAGAAACCAGCTGCTAAAAGTGGTGAAAGTGACCAAGACAGGTAGGTCTGCCAACTGTCCTGAATCTAGTGGGGCAGTCCTGAATTTGGGTGACTGTTTCTCTCTTAGTCAGGATTTGGTCCGACTGCAAGGACGGTTGGGAGGTATGTACCGCTTTACTACGTACTGCTTGTGAAGGCAGAGCTGTGTGCTTCTAACAGTAGTAGTGCCTGTGTATTTGTCTAAAATGATAACCATGTTACATAATAGGGGTCCTGCTGTCTTAAATATCCTGGACCCCCTGAGCCTTTATCCAGCTCTGGTTAGGGGAAGGGAACGGATAGCTGCTCCCAGTTCCCGGACAGGACATAGACTGCAGAGCAAGCCGAGGAGCTCTAAGTATCACAAGATTTGGTAATCTCATGAGACAAAGAGCTTCCCTGCTCACTCTACAGGAAGTTCCCACCCATATGTATGTCAGCAGCACCAGAAGCATAGATAAGTACAGTGGGCTGGGGGTGTCATAATGTGCCTGGGAGGATGGCGTGATGTGGCTGGGAGGTTGTGGTAAATGTAATGTTTTATTATATTGTATGTATCAATACCACATGTTTGCCACACCCACTACACAATGTGGTCACGCCCTTTCGGCACATAGTTTCTGTCCTGCTGGAACTGAGGTGGGCCTGTGTGTTTTAAATGCCAGGGCTGATTTTTAGTCCCAGTCCGGCCCTGGGCAGATAAAAATGCTAAATGGGGCAGGTGAAGAGGCTAAAGGGGCAGGTGAAGAGGGTAAAGGGGGCAGGTGAAGAGGCTAAAGGGGGCAGGGGAAGAGGCTAAAGGGGCAGGTGAAGAGGCTAAAGGGGCAGGTGGAGAGGCTAATGGGGGCAGGTAACAATGCTAATGGGGGCATATAACATTGCTAAAGGGGCAGGTAAAGAGGCTAATGGGGTCAGGTGACAATGCTAATAGGGTCAGGTGACAATGCTAAAAGGGGGCAGGTGAAGAGTCTGAAAGGGGCTGATGAAATGGTTGAGGGGACTATTTTAAAAAAGCAACTATGGGGGGGCATAATCTTTGCATTGTGTGGCGGTTATAAGGATGGTCTCAGTGGTTCTAGGGTCATTAGAATGCTAAATATTAGTCAGGTGGGGCTGATAGAGGTTTATATTTTATTATAGCTTTTTGACAACAATTTTCATATATTTTATTGCCTACATATGCCTGTGTATGGGGAAGTTTTATCTGGCCTGTTGTGTTTTGGAGCCTAATCATTCAGGATTTGTCCACATTTAGCATTATAATACAATTGCTGCATATTTTCAAAACAGGACCCCAACTTTCTAGAAGCCAGCTAGAACAATAAAGCTGCAAGAACAGCGGACAAAGAAGAGCAAGAACAGGTAAGAGAGAATGCACAATCTGTCTAAATTTGAATGCTGGTGAATTCTCCAGCACTTATGAACATAAAACAAGGTTGCACTGCACTTATGAACATATTATAGGTTACACTACACTTATGATGATATAATAGGTTACACTGCCCTTATGAACATGTAACAGGTGACACTGCACTTATGAATACCATCATATATGTGATTTCTTGTTTGTTCTTTTAAATTATAAACAAGTATCCTCTCTGCGTCTTGTAGTTCCCTGACATGGACATATGCCCTTACCTGTAATCTCACTCTTTCTATATCGTCCACTTTAAAATATCTGGTCTCGTTGCTCTCTGCATTGAATTTTTGAACCAGGAGATCGGCCTTTTCTTTAATTTTATCTGTGATCTCTATCACTGTAGGACAGTCTGGGCACATCCTGTGAATTGTACTGGAAGGAACTGGTAACAAAACAGGGTCATCAAATGTGTAAAATTCCCCACCCCCCAATCCAACCATACCCACACAAATGTTACATTCATTCCCATCTGGTTGTACCTGTACTGAGGGTGCAGTTGTAGTTTAACAGTTTCAGTATTCTCCATGGCCTGGATATGAGAATAATGGCTTTGCAGTGACCAGTTACCTATGAAGTAAATAGTATTGTGTTGATAAAAGTTTCTCATGATCAGAATACTTTTCAGCAACATTTATATATATATACTAGATGTATTTAATATATTAAAGGTTTAAATATATTAAAGGCTAAACTTTCCAAGTCAGCCATTTTAACCAGAAATATACTATATGAGGAAAACATACTTCATGTCTGCACTACATTACTTGCAAGTATTACTGTAATGGAAACATTCATCATATGACATTAATTGTAATGTAGCCTTGTAATGTGCTTTTTACACCAACCTATCCAGAGTAGACCTTGTGCCACGTTATGATATAGATTGGTGGGTGTCCATATACACAGAGATTAAGTTAGCAAGATAAGGAATCTGTTTAATAATGGGAGTGGGCCAGTAGAGCTCTTTAGAGGCCGGTCGACTGTTGCTAGATTAATAAATGGGGATTCTCCCCTGGAACCTCCACTGTCGTCATCAGGCAGCTGTCTTCCAAAACATACTGGTATTGGGTCTGCTACATTAGTACAATGAAAGCATATTGGTGCAATGCACTGGTTAAAATGAGGGCTTGTGAAAGTGGAAAACCTCTTTAAGGAGCCAAAAGCTTCTGGGGTAAACAGTAAATAAGAAAGCTGAATATATACATGTTAATCTTAATTCCTGTCATCCAATATTGCTGGGTGCATGAGGATGGATATCCAAGTTTTCTGGTGGACAAGACGTTGTAATAACAACAGTGAGCTAAATTTAAACATGATTCTAAATTAAGTTTTCTGTCGTTTTGAAGGAGAAATCAGACACTCATTGAAATGTCCTCAGCCAGGCCCTCGGTACCTCTCAAAGCTGTATTTTCAAGCAGTTATAATTTTCATTGGCACAACCATGATGGCTGCTCTGTGGTGAACTAATGATGAACAGTAACCTCAAACAACATGAAATTGCTACAGATTGTATTTCTGTTTCTGAAATCAGTCCACCCACTGCCATACAAATGTTACCTGATTAGCTACCGCCTAGTACAGCTGGCTACAAAAATCTACACACTTATTTCCTTTGTATTCAGAGTCCACGTTTGGCCACCATCCATCAGTTGGACTCTGGTTTAAATATATCTCAATGGAGTTAGGGGAGTTGTCTCAGCAGTAAAGTGAAAAGTGTTTTAGGAGTTGTTCTTCCCTTGATTATACTTAATATAATTATAATTATTTATCTATTCTTGGGGTGCTACTACCAAACTGACATACAGATAAATTCCACAAGATTAAAGGAGTTTTTTGTTGTAGTGCTCAGAACTGTCCTATGTCATCATAGTACTGGGTTGTGCCATAACTTATAATTAAAAACTACTTTATTGCATATTATTATAATAAATTGATATGTTTAAAAACAGTGAAATAACAGTGAACAAATAAGCGTGAATTAAAATGCTGATTGTACCTGTCTATTATCAATATTGTTGAGGTTTGTTGCCCAGAGAAAACTGTAGCCCTGTTTAACAATTCATGTTTAAATCTTAAAACTTTTTAGGGGAAAATTGAGCAGTGATTTACTAAGGGCAAAAGCCTCAACTATATTGACAATAGATGGGTACAATCAGCATTTTAATGCATGCTTATTTTTTCACTGTTAATTTGCTGTTGTTTTTAATTGTGAGTTATGACACAGTCTAGTACTATGGTGAAATAGATAGGACAGTTCTGAGGACTACGACTAAAAACTCCTTTTTTCTTTGTGGAATTTAAAATAATTCTTAGTCTGGTATTTTGGTTCTAATTTATATAATCTGTGTCAGTGATCGAAGTGGAAATTTAGAAGTGTTGGCATGGAAAATGTAAGTGAATGGAAATTGATAGTATGGCATACCACCATATATTATTATTATTATCCTTTATTTATAAGGCGCCACAAGAATTCTGCAGTGCCGTACAGAGTACAAACAGTAGAACCACCTCGACCGCTAATCTTCTTAATTTATGGAAAATGTTCAATTTCACCTGGTTGATTCTCATTTTAATACTTGCCTGTTCATGTATAGGAATACGCTCATCACACTCTTTCCATTTTTTCCCACTCAAGACAGAACATTCTGTTTCAATAACATCAAGATCTAAGTAATAGATGGAGGCTCCTTTTATTTTCGTAGACTGCAATAAGAAAAGAGCAAAATTAACATAGATGGTAGTAGTATCACTGATAAGAGAACTAGAGGAGGACAGTCTGAGAATAGGTTATGATAAGATGCTCGTGTGCTTCTCATAAACAAGACTCAAAACAAGATTTTTTTTTCAGGATCCTTTGAGTCTTCAGTACATGCTTATGGAGAGGGTTAAGTTATTGGCTTATATATATATATAGATAGATAGATAGATAGATAGATAGATAGATATATGTATATATATATATATATATATATCATCATCATCATTTATTTATATAGTGCCACTAATTCTGCAGCGCTGTACAGAGAACTCATTCACATCAGTCCCTGCCCCATTGGAGCTTACAGTCTAAATTCCCTACTATAGACACACACTCACACACAGACAGACAGAGAGGGAGAGACTAGGGTCAATTTGATTGCAGCCAATTAACCTACCAGTATGTTTTTGGAGTGTGGGAGGAAACCGGAGCACCCGGAGGAAACCCACGCAAACACAGGGAGAACATACAAACTCCACACAGATAAGGCCATGGTTGGGAATCGAACTCATGACCCCAGTGCTATGAGGCAGATGTGCTAACCACTACGCCACCGTGCTGCCCTATATATATATATATATATATATATATATATATATATATATATATATATATATATATATATATATATATATATATATATATATATATATATATATATATATATATATATATATATATATATATATATATATAAATCACTTGATAATAGTTCTCTAACACATTCACATCTTTTCTGCTAGGTTATCATTATGAAACAATAGGTGCCATTGACAATTAAGTTGCCAATGCTGCTGTTTGTGAAACGATAAATGTGACATATCAGATCTTACTCCCATTGATAAATGAGCTAGTAGTTTTAGCCTTGCATACAGCGCTGGAATCACTAACAAGGTAAATAGGAATAATGAAACCTTAGCATTGCAGTGTGGGTCATAAACATGTGAGGGAACATAATTCATTTTGGTTGGAGAATTTCTTAAGCACAAACACGCTGATCAGAAAATAATATTTTGCAAATCATCATATGATATTAATTGGGACAAATGAATTATAAAAAAAATAAAAATGGACATTGTCTTCTTTAACAAATATAACTTCAGCACCGGGTTTCCACATATCATCAAAGTATACATTAATAATGCTATTTTTATACATTTTAGAGTTCTGTCCTATGTCTGCTGGTAACTGTGTTACTAATTAAACTTAAAAGTGCATTTAACCACCTCTTCTGTATTGGTGCATTGTGCAATATTTGTTTTTTTAACTGAAAACTACATGTTTATTGTTTTCTTTTGGTTGTTATTGTATATGCTTGAAATTTTTTGGGCATTTTAAAAGTATAATAATAAGTTATGAAAAAATTCTTTCACTTGTATTTACTTGTATCTTGTATTATACAGGACACTCTTCCACTACAAGAAAAAGGTGCATAACATAAATGGGATTGGATTGATAAATAAGCCCTTTCATTTTTTATCAGGTTTATTTATATTATATGTATAAAACTACCACATAAATAAAAGTTCAAAAAAGCGATCTTCTACTTTTTCCAGTTATTATTCTTTCATAATGTATTAACATATAAATCTGAGATATTGAAATACAATGACACTTTATTTTCTATTGTTTTAATGCAATAAGAGAGTCACTCACCTCTTGCTGAAAAACGGACTTAATTCGGATCGGCTTAAACACAAATCCCTCATCTCGGTCTTCATTTATCAAGTCCACTGCCAAATCAGATTGTATCTGAGTTGCATTGCAGTCTAGAGGGATTACACTGGGTAATAATGGTGGGCTTCTGGCAGAACATAGTGATACTAACAGAAATAAGGCTAATGCACAAATCTGCTTCATTTTGATGGCTCAGTTAAAATGATTTTTCTGACCCAATCAACCACACAAAAAACATCATTTTATATAGTCCTTAATTATGGACCCTTGCTTTTCTCCTTGACCTCAGTCTGGCAGAACTACAAATAAAAGGTAAATGATTATAAGGCTGTTTGTTTTGCCCAGGTAGCAGGTCGCAGGTCATTGTACTGAATGTCCAATTTATTATCTACGGCAAACTGACTTGCTCAACTGAGTTCTTCCTCTTATGTAAGCAACTGAATAAATAATCAAATAAAAGGTATGAGAAATTCTTTATAGTAAAAAAAAACAATAAAATCAGACTATATGTTTATTTGAGGTTCCATTTTTATATAATATCATTTTGCAGACCTTTCTGTAGGGTAAAGTCCCTAACTGGTTCTATCTTTTATTTGAAGGCTCAGGAAAATGGAACAGTACTGTGAAATTAGGTAAATTACACCATCATACTTTTGAAATGCTGGATTCTGCAGCTAGTTTTTGGCCAGTTAGACTTTAAAACTATTTAGAGCTATCTGAGGACACATCTGATTCTCTCTGCTTATTTCCTTATATAAGGGATCAGATTGTACCCACACAAACTTTTATTTCATACAAAACTCTTCTATAAATAATTGTTTACCTTCCATAATTAGTATATATTCCATCCTGGAACAATTTAAGGACAAGGAACATAGTTTAAAATTTGCAAATATGTTAAAGTTTCATGAGCTCTTCAGAACTGAACATATTTGAGATGAGATTATGGGGACTATTTAACACTCATTTTTATCCGTGTTAAGTATCGTCTGTCATCACAGTGATAACAGATGACTGATGGAGCAATGTACAATTAAAGTCATGTCAGGCCAATGATATTCGATAAGAGGCTGTCTCGGCAATGACTCCATTTCACTTACAACTGACAGCCCAGCCCCAGTACACAGAAGAATTGTAGGGACTGCGAGTGACAAGAAGACTGTTTAACATGGACCATTTGAGTTCAAGTAATACCGCAGTCCCCTTATTCTATTGCCATAACAGGCAATAATGAATGAAAACATGCTTTATTTATTAAGAAAAAATGCACCAAAATGTCCAGCGCTGGGAATAACCCTCTACCTATATACAATCACTGTCTATAGAATACACACTTGGGTAAAATACACAAATTTATTGGAACTTGAGTCCCTACAGTAAATCACACAACTCCCAACTGGAGATCTTATATACAAATACAGACAAAAGTATAATGATATTTAGATTTGGGCTGAGCGTACCAATATAATACAACCTTTATGTTTCTCATACAATGTTAGTGAGGAGAAACAGTTAATAAAAACATTTTATATCTCCTCTTTCATCTGATGAAACTTGGATCCATCATAAACCTTAAAAATGTGAATACATGCATGATTCAAAAAATATAGAGATCTCATTTCTGAAAATTCTTATCTAAAAATAAAAATAAAAATAAAAATAAAAAATGCGTTAAAAATAGGATAACTACTTTGTGTGTATCCACAACAAACAAATGGTCTTCAATGTAATAATATAGAAAATCCAGAAATACACAATTAGGCGTATTCCATGTTTATACGATAAGTACAGTTCATGATGTCCTCCTTTCTGCGTATATATATATAGACTCTCATAACATCGGAGACGATAAATGTGTAATGCAACAATTCTTACCACATCCTATGGCTCTTGTAGAGAGATACAGGGAAGCTTGATTCTAATCCACCTGTAAAAAGTTCCCAAGCCACCCGGATATCCGTTGATGTTTCCACTGAAAGAAGTACAGTGTCCAATTCAAGCGTGCAGGAACCGATATGATGTATACTCGTTCCGCTTGAAGACAATGTCAATGCAATCATCGGAGCATGTATTTGTCAGGGTATTATCTTTCTCCACACAGCGCTGTGTATAATAAAGAAACCTGAAGGGAAATCCTTTACTTGCTGACGCGTTTTGTCCCGTTCCAAGCGGGACTTTTTCAAAGTAATGCTCCGATGTTTTCAACTCCTATTTAAGGAAAATGGGGGCGTGGTTATCCCCATAAAGTATTTACATTTAAAGTGCACTCCTCTCTTTATCTCCTCTCCGCAGTCCATTTCCAAGGACAGCTATATGGAATATTTGTTTATCAATTAGTTGTTTGTTCCACATATTCCAGGCCATCGGAACACTTCCTGTGAAGAATTAAAACATTTGTGTCCACCCCTACAAAGCACTTTCAAAGAGCCTCAAGGAGTGGAAATTCGATCTAATGTTTCATATATTTTTCTTTCTCCATTTTTTTATTCTTATTTCATAATAGTGGAACTCACCGTTCCTAAAGCAATGTTATTTTATTCATTCCTTCATATAATCAGATGATCCATATATATAGAGAAAGTTCCTCATATCATAAAGAACAGGGGACTAATTCCAATCTTCTTAGCTTCTACTCAAAGAGCAGAATAACATCACATAAAATTCATCCTAATAAACCATGTCATATGGAGTTCCACTTTTTCTCACAGTTCTCCAAATCCTATCTCATTATGTATAGGCATCATAATCATATTAATATGTATCATATCTCTATCAGTACATACACAGTGATGGATTAACCACATAGCAACAAAAACATTCCCGAATGCTAAAGGGGATTCATACAAGTCTATATTCCTAATTCTAATAACATTCTCATTCTCAGAGATCCATAGAATCTAAAATCAAACGAAACATGGACCTAACATTCTCATATCATATACCACCCATATTTTATTTGTATCTACTATATGGTTCTCCCAATCACTTCTATTTACATATAATATATGATTTTTAGATCCTTTTTACTCATATATCAATTGCTCCAATCTTTAATTGGGTTTAATTGTATATACACTCCCAAACGCTTTGCTATAATACCCTGAAACAATGGATTTCTTATCCTTTACAGTTGGGCTACTTAGTATTTCATATAGGGCATATATCTAAAAAATCTAAAAACCATTATTCCAAAAGTATCCTCCCATGTGAATCGCTGCTGTTAAATATTCTAGTCCATATCATAGAAATCTAATGCCTCATTCAGCCCATTTGGACAAAGAGTCCCCAATTTGAATATCCAAGATGATTCGCCTAGACATATTTTCTTATTTATTAAGAAAAGTATTTCTTTCCTACCAGAGTTCTAGGGAATTATTATTTATTTTTTATTTTTGGGACAATGCTAAGAGAGTTCGGGCCGAGTAGTTTTTGTAATTCAGCCTTGATCAGAAAAATCTCTGAACCAATGAGTCTGGTGGGGTGTTGTTTATGTTGCAATTCTAAGAGTTTAAGTTTATCTTGTAGCTGGTAAAAGAGGTTTGCTTTCTAAATCCTAGAAGCAACCTGGATGTCACAACTGAGTATAGCGTGCCTGCTATCGTTGGCACTACTGGAAGGAAGGTGTGAAATCTAACGCGCCCCTGGTGTTCACCAGGGACCCCCGCAAGGAGGTTTGGACTTAGCTGCAGGAAACACGCAGGTCGCGGTCCTTCCACGAGTCAGATAGCAAAGCACGAGAAGAATTGTCAGACAGGCCGGTAGGGATGGTGAGTCAAGCCGGGTCAGTAGCGTTCTGGCAACGCGGTACAAAGGGAGATCCACAGGAGTAGTCAAAGGCAATCTGGGTCACAAGGGTCACAGGCAGATAGGCAATAATCAGGAGACAGGCAATAAATCAGGAGACAGGCAAAAACAGGGACACTGAGGGAAAACGCTGGAGACAGGAATGGACCTGAAACTTTGGCACTGGAGATGGGACCAGGAGGGGCTTAAATAACAACTGGTAGCCAATGAGCATCAGCGCCGCAGCGCTGTCATAATTCTAGTGCCATAGCGCTTCCTGAGTGTAGCGTCCCATTGCCTAGCAATGGGAAAACGCTTTTGGAATCTGTAGCCGGGTGGCCGAGCGGGGCGGAAATTGCTAGGCAACCAGATGCGCTATAGCAGATATGCAAGGCGGCCGTCCAGGAGGTTTACAGGTGGCGCCTGACACTGGATAGCTGTACCTCTCACTACTGCTTAAATGGCGCACCAGTATGTGAAGATAGACATCCCCTTATGGTCATTAGTTTGTATATATGTTAGGAAAGCCTCTTTGCATGATCTGACCATTAGAGGGGGAGGATCTGAACCCTACAGGTGTTCTGTAGAGACCATTTGTATGACAGGATAAGATCTTCTCGAGAGTAAGTATTATGAACCGAGGCAAAGTAAGTATAGTCTCTTTCATTTGGGTTAGCTACCCTCCACACATCGTAAAGGCCATGTTCCACTAGGAGCCTCCCGACAGGGGTTGAAGGGGCTGAGGGTCTAGAAGTGAGCGATCTATCCAGTCTAGGATCTATGACTATGTTGTAATCTCCCAATATTATCACACTGCCACGTTTGATCCTATCTATCAAAACCAGTGTATTCTTCAGGTAGGGGATCTTCCTGGAGTTGGGGGGAATAAGACACTAAAGTGACCCATTTACCCTGTAGTTGACCAATTACTATCAAAAATTTGCCATTCTTGTCTTCTACTTTTGAGGACAATGAAAATGTACATTTGTAGCTGACTAGTACGGCTACTCCACATTGTTTATGAGGCCCATTAGCTGTGTAGCATGTAGGGTATTGTTGGTTTCTAAGGACTGACTGTTTTTTCATGTAGCACACAAATACTAGATAGCTTATTTGTACACTGAAATTTAAAGTTGATATTTGTGTGCTACATGAAAAAAACAGTCAATATTTAACTTATGTGCAAAACAAAATACTAATTTGCACCCCTTGCATTGTAACATGGTTTTGTCCAGGAGACTGAAATAAGATACGTCTTAATTTAAGATCCTTAATGAATCAGGCCCTAAAATCTGATTGGCTGCTTGCTATAGGCAACATCTCCACTTTTCAAACCCGCTGGAAAAACCACAGTTTGATAAATTTACCTCTAGGAGTTGAAAGCTTCAGGCTGTCACAGCTTAAAAACGAGCAGACACAAACATCTATTAAACACTATTACAGATAACTCACTGTGAGACACATCTTAGGATATGACGTGATGTAAGAAAATAAAGTAATCAATTGGTTCGGATATAAAAGAAATCTGTGGGGCCAGTTACTCTAATTGCTGCATATTATGTAACAGTTAGCAAATACTGTACACACTTATCGCATACTTGCCTACTTTTTAAATCTGTACTCCGGGAGATCCCGGAGTATAGATCATGTGACAGAGGGTAGGAGGGGGCATGACGACGTTGTTGCGTCACTATAGCCCCGTCACTACTTTAAAATACAAAAATTCAAGGTATTGAATCGCGTGGGGTGGGGCTTAATGACGCTATTAAGCTCCACCCCCCAACATTCTATGCCGTGAATTTCGGCATTATACAGGGTCCAGTAGGGTTGCCTACTCTTCCAGGAGTCCGGGAGGACTCCCCGAAATTCAGGAGCCTCCTAGAAATTCCGGGAGAGTAAGCAAGTATGACTTATCGTTCACTGTCAAAGATTCACATCATAAGTACAAATGAAGGAGCTGTTCATGAGAAACTGTCACACTGGAAAGTGTCTATTATAATTGTCTATAACTTTGTATCCCAAGTAATTAGATACAGTCTAACTATATCAGCAGACACAGCTTCAGAAAATTGTAAGGGTCTGAATGATCCACTATTGTATGGCAGCTGCTCACCAACAGTAGATGCGTATATAAATCTAATATACACTAGTAAGAGGCTTTGGGGCATAGTTAACAATAACTACATTTTTGACACATTCAATTTCTTTCTTTATTTTTGCAAGGTCACACGAGACAAAGTTTACAACTGACAATATGAGTACACAAATTGAAATTAACAAGATAAGCATTCAGAGTCTACAACCAGCATAGAGACAGAACTCAACACATCAACCATACAGTTATAGATGAGAAGAGAGACTGATCAAGAGTTTTCCTAACAGGGGGAAGAGAAGAAGAAAAAGGGAGAGTTTAAATAAGATATATAGAGAGAGGAGAGAAAGGGTAGAGGAAAAGGGGAGAGGGAGCAAAATAAAGATGCCAGTTCATCCGCTCAGAGAAACAGATCTTATTGCATATTATAATTAACTTCTTTTTGGAACATTGTATAAACACTGTAAAGACTTATGTATATGTGTGAGCTGATCCCATTGTTCAAATAGTTTCACCACAGATTTCAGTATTGTTGGTTGGCTGCGTAAATACATTTCAGACTAATGTTTTATTAATATATGTATTTATTTTCCATGTAAGCAACTGGGCAATCAACCATTTTCATGTATGTTCTCTCCGTGTTTGCGTGGATATCCTCTGGGTGCTCCGGTTTCCTCCCACACTCCAAAAACATACTAGTAGGTTAAATAGCTACTATCAAATTGACCCTTGTGTGTGTGTGTGCGTGTGTGTGTGCGTGTGTGTGTGCATGTGTGTGTGCGTGTGTGTGTGTGTGTGTGTGCGTGTGCATGTGTGTGTAAGCTCCGAATGGGGCAGGGACTGATGTGAGTGAGTTCTCTGTACAGCGCTGCAGAATTAGTGTTGCTATATAAATAGCTGGTGATGATGATGATGATGATGATTATATTAATGGGCAGCATGGTGGCTTAGTGGCTAGCACTTCTGCCTCACAACACTGGGGTCATGAGTTCGATTCCTGAACAGGGCCCTATCTGTGTAGAGTTTGTATGTTCTCCCCATGTTTGGATAGGTTTCCTCCGGGTGCTCTGGTTTCCTTCCACACTCCAAAAACATACTATTCTTGACTGCTTTAAATTGACCATAGTCTTTATCTCTCTCTGTCTGTGTATGTTAAGGAATTTAGACTTCTAACCACCTATGGGGCAGGGACTGATGTGAGTGAGTTCTCTGTACAGTGCTGCGGAATTAGAGGCGCTATATAAATAGCTGATGATGATGATGGTAAAAAGGCCAAAAAATGTTAGAAATGTTTCTGGATCTAGAAGGTTGTTATTTACTGGAATAGAACATTGGTAGAAAAGGAAATTCCAATCATATGTTTATTATTTATTTTTTCTTGCTTTCCAAAACTGCCATAGATCTAAAGGTTATTGCTTTATATTTGAAGTTTGATAGAACAAAGTGATGTCACTCTGTGAGAAGTTTGTATGTTCTCCCCGTGTTTGCGTGGGTTTCCCCCGGGTGCTCCGGTTTCCTCCCACACTCCAAAAACATACTGGTAGGTTAAGGGACTGATGTGAGTTCTCTGTACAGCGCTGTGGAATTAGTGGCACTATATAAATAAATGTTAATGATGATGTATTTTGTAGATATGGTGTTACAGAGAAAAAAAATGCTTTTGTATAGTTCCTAAATTATTGTAAACTTTATATTCATGGAATAATTTGTGTGTGTATTCTTTTTATTAATATGTCTGTATTATAATATATCTATGTTTCAATGGACAGATGAGACTTTTTAGATTGTCATGGTAAAATACATAAGCCAGCATATTGTAAGTGGAACTGTCTCATTTAAAATAGTGTCATTACTACAACCACTGCATATATGTGTAAGTCTATGAAAATTTGTGACAAACAAAAAATGAAGGGATTACTAAGAATTTAAAACTATATATTTAGTGATAAAATCAGATGTGAAAAACACTTTTTATTTTTATGTGTATTGTTTCTGTGATACCGAATGTATTTTTGTTTAAACCTCGAGACATAATAATATAATTGTTTCAAGTTTACTGTTACAGTGTTAAGGTCTAAAGGCTATCTTTGGTTTTTTTCTTTATCTTCAGTACTATCCTAACCCTTAGACGAATAATAGCTTTTATTTCTCTATAGCCTTAACTTAGACTTAATTAGAATTTAGATACACTAACTAAAGTATGATACCCTACAAAAATATAGAGCAAGGAAATATATATGTAGTCTTTAAAACAGAAATTGATTAAAACAGAGTGTTTAGAGAGTAAAGAGTAAAATCTACTTTAATTACAGTGAGCAGATATATCTATGATGCTAATTAGTTAATATATTAACAATTGACCACTTCATTAATTATATTAAAGTGGCATTATTACTGGTTAGCATCCTGTCACTGCCATCAGGTTTTATTATTTGACAGGAATTGCTTGAATAGATATGCGATAATGTGGATTACTCTGTTAAAAGGTTAATGAATAAGAATGTTATCTCAGTTTACTTATATTCTATCTAGATAACCATCTCCAGTATATATATTTTAGGTATTTTGAAAATCCTATTGTCTGTAATACCTCTAATTCCCTTGTGCATCAAGGTGATAATCAACACATTATATTTCTAGCTCACAAAGGGACATATTTAACAAGCACCGCAAAAAATAAAAATAGTTTTTAATCCTTATCGCATTGATAAGGATTGAACTGTTTCTCATATTTATTAAAAAATCTCCACAGGAGCAGCAGTCACGGAAAACTACTTTTCCTGTGAAGTTAAAAACTTACCTTTTCACTGCCTCTTTGTTCCCGAATCTGCTGTCCGGTCCGAAGAAGCCATCTGCGCATGCGCTGTCTGAAAACTTCCCTGTACTTCAGTGATGCAGAGAGTGGGATGTGACAGGGAGGGATCATGTGATCCCTCACACATGCGCTGCAAAGCTCCGCTCTTCGGAGCGGAGCTGAACAGTGCCGAAAAACAGCAGAAATGGTAATATACGGCAGACTGAGCTGGCGTACATTACTGTATGTTGGGCAGCACAGTGGCTGAGTGGTTAGCACTTCTGCCTCACAGCACTGGGGTCATGAGTTCAATTCTCGACCTTGGCCTTATCTGTGTGGAGTTTGTATGTTCTTCCTGTGTTTGCGTGGGTTTCCTCCGGCTGCTCCGGTTTCCTCCCACACTCCAAAAACATACTGGTAGGTTAATTGCCTGCTATCAAATTTGACCCTAGTCTCTCCTTCTCTGTCTGTGTCTGTGTGAGTGTGTGTCTATATTAGGGAATTTAGACTGTAAGCTCCAATGGGGCAGGGATTGATGTGAATGAGTTCTCTGTACAGTGCTGCGGAATTAGTGGCGCTATATAAATAAATGATGATGATGATGATGTATGTGTAAAAGGATTTTCATTCATTGTTAAATTGCGGTACATAGCAATCCCCATAGACATCTATGGGGACTGCTATGTATTACAAAAAAAGTGCAAAGCAGCAGATATCTAAGATATCTGCTGCGATGCACTGTTGATAGATTAGACAAATACTTTAATTGGCGTCTTTTCCCCGAAAACAGATGTTTTCAGGGAATTGACATTAAAATGTGGTTTAATAAATAGGCCCCTAAGTTATAGATTGTTGGGTTATCCTCCATCATAACATTTGTAGATTTTTAGTTCTATAATTTGAATCACAGGAGTGAAGTCAGATCACTTGAAATTGCACAGTTTCGATTGCATTTATGTACAGGTTCTTAGTTGCGATTTGTTTAAATAATTGTCAAAACATACAAAGACACTTGTAGACAGTTTGTTTGTATATAGATCAATTATTAAATACCCTGGTGCTAACTACAGTGATCTGTTATTCATTAGTATTGATACCAAGCTGTAAACATTATTCATACATTTAACATGATGTTGCTTTTGTAAATATAGCAGCCTATATATCATGGGAGTCCCATAACCTGTGTTGCAATAATGTGCATAGTGCAAAATATAGCTTGTAAAAACACTTAACAGCTATAATTAATGTCCTCAAATTGCGGGGGCTTTGCTCTGAACGGTGTTCCTTCAAAGGTATTCTCAGGTACTTAATTATTCATGCATGTAACAATTAGCATTTGCTGTCTGCAGTCTTCCACCATTCACATGTATGGAAGATGTAACTGTTGTTTATGTATTCTGCACAATGTTGTTACTAGATAACAAAGTTGTCTATATATCATGTTTAATGATTTTAAAAGGTTATAGGTTATCTTTACCCTAAATGGTAATCCTAAAGTCTTTATTGCTTTGCTGTTATCGGAGTGACCGCTGTTACAGCATCTTTGTATAACCTGAGTTTCAGTGTTAAATTTAACCATTTATTATGTGCTAGTTGTTAAAAGCTTACTCCTTATTTTCTGCTTTCTGGATATTGAAGACTGTATTTCAGTTAACATTAGATAATGAAGTTTGTGTACTTGTATCAGTAAAGCATGCTTATATTCAGATGAACATACAAACAAGTAATTTTTTAGCCTTCATTCTGATTCATGTTATTATAACCAGTTATGCTAGGTACACACTACAGGGCTTTTGTCCAATAATCGGCTCAACCAGCCGACATACGACCGACTGTTCGTTCAAAAGTCGGGTCAGTGTGTGCAGTGACACGATGGTCGAAAGTCTGCCCAAATGGACGATTGACACCTCATTTGATTGGTTGTACCGTTCAATATTTTAGTTCCAATCTCGTTTCCGTTGTGTAGTGTGTATAAATTTCCGACCGATCCACGACAATCCTCCGATACTTCCTCGATCTGGGGGGCGTGTGTATGTAAATTTGTGATGCCTGTACCAGTCCCACGTGGTGCGGTATCCGCACATCCCAGACTTGTGTTTTGTATAGATGTGTATAGCACCTGTCTGGGGGCAGACCATTACACTTGTGTAAACCACGTGTGTTATTAGCCTTTGTCTCTATATTGTGAACCTATTCATATTTACCCTTTATAAACTTATACCTTTATAAACTATTAAACTTATAAAGTCATATTAACCTTTATTAATTAATATTTGTAAAATACTCAGAATAAACCACACGGTGTTAATGCAACAGTTTTATTGCAGAAAAAGTAAAAAAAAAATTATTGCAGAATATGACAAGTGAAAAAAATAGTATTACACTTTAAAGGTGCTAGTGGTTTATAGTAAAGTGTGTTTACATAGAATAGCTTTCATTTAAGGGTATTGGTAGTGTAGGAGATTATGTACATTTGAAGATAGATTGTTTGTGTGTTTGTTGGTACCCTCCTTCGTTTATAACAGGAGGTTGTAACTGGATAGATCCTAATTACTGTAACTGAAGGTTGTTTGTCACGTTTTACTGAGCAATTGCGGCAACGTTTTGAAGGTGACGGTTGGTTTTTGTGATGTGGTGTCGCTACATGATGGGCGCTCCAGACCAGTGAATCACTGCACAAAATGACGTGGGTGATACAAAGAATATACTCAAAAGTATCTGCGGAAAAATAGAGAACAGTAATTAGTTGAGGAACAAAGTCAGTTTGATTAGTAACTCGTGGAGTTTCTTTTCGGTGTTGTCTCACTCCCTGACCAGAACTTCAGACCATTGAAGTTGCTGTGCAAAATGGCATTTGTTTAATGTTTTATTAATAAATGTATTATTTTTCCTTTAAGCAGCTGCATTGGTCAATCTATTTTTCCCTTTTATTCGGTGTCTTAATATAAAAGTGGAGGGTCTTCATTATTGGCTTTAAGAACTTACCGACTAATCAGATAACATTATCTACATAAATGCTTGTTAGGGATCCAATCATCATGATAATTGGATGAATACATAAATATGTACACAACCAATAGTGCTATCTGATCATCGAGAGATATAAAAGTGCTTGCAATTAACACATATATCATAAATTCAATATGTCATACAGTCCATATAGTCTAGACCTCGTTTGATGAATTTTTCAGTATCTGTTTAAAGGTCACAATTCATCCCATATGGTTACAAGTAGAGATGAGCGCACTCGGATTTCTGAAATCCGAGTCCACCCAAACGTTGCCGATCCGAGTCGGATCCGAGACAGATCCGGGTATTGGCGCCAAATTCAAATCTGAAACCGAGGCTCTGAGTCATAATCCCGCTGTCGGATCTCGCGATACTCGGATCCTATAAATTCCCCGCTAGTCGCCGCCAACTTCACTCGGGCATTGATCAGGGTAGAGGGAGGGTGTGTTAGGTGGTCCTCTGTCCTGCTATATCTCGTGCTGTTCAGTTCTGTTCTGTGCTGTGCTGTGCTGTGCTGTGCTGTGCTCAGTCCAGTGGTGCTGTGTCCTGTGCTCTGTCCTTCTGAGTTCAGTGGTGCTGCTGGGTCCTGTGCTGTGTCCTGTTCAGTCCAGTGGTGCTGTGTCCTGTGCTCTGTGCTTCTAAGGGCATAGTTATTTCTCCATTATTCCCAAGTGTTATAATAAATAAAAAAAAGTTATTTAAAAAAAATACCAAAAACTAATTAAATTTTTTTTTAATTACAACAAAATTTGCACAACCAATCCTGCAGTATAAGCCCATTGGTACTGCAATATTACCAAGTTAACACATTCAGCAGTAAAAGTCCAGTGGTACTGCAATATTACAAAGTTCACACATTCTGCAGTATCAGTCCAGTGGTGCTGTATCCTGTGCTCTGTCCTGCTGAGTTCAGTGGTGCTGCTGGGTCCTGTGCTGTGTCCTGTTCAGTCCAGTGGTGCTGTGTCCTGTGCTCTGTGCTTCTAAGGGCATAGTTATTTCCCCATTATTCCCAAGTTTTTAAAAAATTAAAAAAAAGTTATAAAAAAAATAAAAAAAATAATTATAACCAAATTTGCAAAACCAATCCAGCAGAATAAGTCCATTGGTACTGCAATATTACCAAGTTCACACATTCTGCAGTATCTTGTGCTACATATAATGGAGACCAAAAATTTGGAGGATAAAGTAGGGAAAGATCAAGACCCACTTCCTCCTAATGCTGAAGCTGCTGCCACTAGTCATGACATAGACGATGAAATGCCATCAACGCCGTCTTCAAAGCCCGATGCCCAATCTCGTAGTACAGGGCATGTAAAATCCAAAAAGCCCAAGTTAAGAAAAAGTAGCAAAAAGCGAAACTTAAAATCATCTGCGGAGAAACGTAAAGTTGCCAATATGCCATTTACGACACGTAGTGGCAAGGAACGGCTTAGGCCCTGGCCCGTGTTCATGACTAGTGGTTCAGCTTCACCCACGGATCTTAGCCCTCCTCCTCCTCCCCCCCTACAAAAAATTGAAGAGAGTTATGCTGTCAGCAACAAAACAGCAAACAACTCTGCCTTCTAAAGAGAAATTATCACAAATCCCCAAGGCGAGTCCAAGGGTGTTGGTGGTTGTCAAGCCTGACCTTCCCATCACTGTACGGGAAGAGGTGGCTCGGGAGGAGGCTATTGATGATGTAGCTGGCGCTGTGGAGGAACTTGATGATGAGGATGGTGATGTGGTTATTGTAAATGAGGCACCAGGGGGGGAAACAGCTGATGTCCATGGGATGAAAAAGCCCATCGTCATGCCTGGTCAGAAGACCCAAAAATGCACCTCTTCGGTCTGGAGTTATTTTTATCCAAGTCCGGACAACCAATGTATGGCCATATGTAGCTTATGTAAAGCTCAAATAAGCAGGGGTAAGGATCTTGCCCACCTAGGAACATCCTCCCTTATACATCACCAAATAACCTTCATAGTTCAGTGGTTAGTTCAGGAACTGGGGCTAGGACCCTCATCGGTACAGGGACACCTAAAGTCCAGTTGGATACACACCATCAACACCCTCCTCGTCAACTTCCTCCACGATCTCCATCAGATTCAGTCCTGCAGCCCAAGTCAGCAGCCACACTGAGTCCTCCTCAATACGGGATTCATCCGAGGAATCCTGCAGCGGTACGCCTACTACTGCCACTGCTGCTGTTGCTGCTGTTAGTCGGTCATCTTTCCAGAGGGGAAGTCGTAAGACCGCTAAGTCTTTCACAAAACAATTGACCGTCCAACAGTCGTTTGCCATGACCACAAAATACGATAGTAGTCACCCTATTGCAAAGCGTATAACTGCGGCTGTAACTGCAATGTTGGTGTTAGACGTGCGCCCGGTGTAAGCAATCAGTGGAGTGGGATTTAGAGGGTTGATGGAGGTATTGTGTCCCCGGTACCAAATCCCGTCGAGATTCCACTTCACTAGGCAGGCGATACCAAAAATGTACAGAGAAGTACGATCAAGTGTCCTCGGTGCTCTAAAAAATGCGGTTGTACCCACTGTCCACTTAACCACGGACATGTGGACAAGTGGTTCTGGGCAAACGAAG
This sequence comes from Mixophyes fleayi, assembly GCF_038048845.1. Taxonomy (NCBI): domain Eukaryota; kingdom Metazoa; phylum Chordata; class Amphibia; order Anura; family Limnodynastidae; genus Mixophyes; species Mixophyes fleayi. The sequence continues at coordinate 117,677,669 of NC_134404.1, forward strand.
GACTATATGACTGTGACAGCCCACTGGGTAGATGCATCCCCTTCTGCAGCAACAGCAACAGCTGCATCAGTAGCAGCATCTTCAAAATGGCTGCTCGTGCAAAGGCAGGCAACATTGTGTATTACAGGCTTTAATAAGAGGCACAACGCTGACAACATATTAGAGAAACTGAGGGAAATTATCTCCCAGTGGCTTACCCCACTTAGACTCTCATGGGGATTTGTGGTGTCAGACAATGCCAGTAACATTGTGCGGGCATTAAATATGGGCAATTTCCAGCACGTCCCATGTTTTGCCCACACCATTAATTTGGTGGTGCAGCATTACCTCAAGAGTGACAGGGGTGTGCAAGAGATGCTTGCGGTGGCGCGCAAAATTGCTGGACACTTTCGGCATTCAGCCAGTGCCTACCGCAGACTAGAGGCAGATCAAAAAACCATGAACCTGCCCTGCCATCACCTCAAACAAGAGGTTGTGACACGCTGGAACTCCACCCTCTATATGCTGCAGAGGATGGAGGAGCAGCTGTCACGGGCACTAGGAGTCTTTACCCAGGGATCACCAGGTGATAGGCTTACCAGAGCAGTATAGGTGGTAATATGGTACTCTGGTAGCAGGGTGATCACGGAACAGGAAATAGCAGGTGATGAGATGCTCAGGAAAGTCTATGACTAGCAGCACTGGCAATATGGAGGTAGTAATACACGAGGAACTGTATGGACAAAGGACACGTGAAGGTAGTCAGTGGTCTGCGGTAGCAAGTTGTACCACTGCTATAGTGAGGAGGAATGTCCAACAGAAACGAGGGGGTGATGAGAGTCAGCGGTCTGCAGATAGCAAGTTGTACCGCTGTCTGAGTGAAGGAGTGGAATCCAAGTGGAGGTATCCGGGTAGTCAGTGGTCTGCGATAGCAAGTTGTACCACTGCTATGTGAGAGGATACTGGAACAGGTGATACAGGAAACAGGGATCAGTGGTCTGCCTTCAGCAAGTTGTACCACTGAATATATATGTGAGGAGGTGCACGGGGAGAGACTGCAACACAAGATATACACGGGCACCTTGACTTTGAACCACAGTGATATGCACAATATAAATGTATAGATGACTGAACAATACTGCCAATATAGAAAGTCTCTTGAAGTAGTCCAGCATAAGATAACACAGTCAATGATGGCAATAGACTCAGCGGATAGCACACTCCAGAGGAGAACCAACACAGTCCAGCAAGGTATGCAATACACAGCACAGTCAATGAGAAGTATGCATACCGTGGTTCAGGAGGCAGTCAGACAGGAGTGCAGAGATACCTGAACGGCAGGAGGCCGGCAGGATGCGAAGTCCCTGGATGGGTGAAGCGGTGGTCTAGTAGGTGCAGCGCACGGGTAGGTAGACCAGCAGGGAACACAGGAAAGCGTGGAGAGCGGATCAGCAGTAGATGGATGAGTAGTGCTGAGGAGTAGCAGCAGCGGGTCTCTGCGGGAACACGGAGGTAGCCAATAGCAACCAGCAGGTGCAGTAACGATGGGACACGGGAGAGCAGAGTTGAACAGGCACTGTTGATCACGGAGAATAGCGGGTAGCAATAGTGGAGGCAGACTCAAGGAAACACGGGAGCGTTGACAAGGACTGAAGACTGAAGCGCACAGAGGCAGCGGATAGGAATCAGCCAAACAGTCACGATGAAACACAGACGGGTTGCAGGTTGAAGACTGTAGTGCACGGAGGCAGCGGATAGGAATCAGCTAGCAGTCACGATGATGAAACACAGACGAGTTGCAGGTTGAAGACTGTAGTGCACGGAGGCAGCGGATAGGAATCAGCTAGCAGTCACGATGATGAAACACAGACGAGTTGCAGGTTGAAGACTGTAGTGCACGGAGGCAGCGGATAGGCATCAGCTAACAGTCCCAATAATAAATGGTAGAGTAGAAGTGGTTAGAAGACTGTAGTGCACGGAGGCAGCGGATAGGAATCAGCTCACAGTCACGATGATACAGTAGATGGTAGAAGTGGTATGGGAACCACAGTAGGAGAAGTGGTTTGAAGACTGTAGTGCACGGAGGCAGCGGATAGGAATCAGCTCACAGTCACGATGATACAGTAGATGGTAGAAGTGGTATGGGAACCACAGTAGTAGAAGTGGTTTGGAAACCACAGAGGTAGAAGTGGTTTGGAAACCACAGGAATCAGCTGGGCTGAATAAACGAGGAAACACAGGAACACCTTCAGAGACTCATGGGGAATGAGACTCCAAGATCAGGCAACGTGGTGTTGACCACAGGTGCTTAATATAGGGAGGTTGCCTGATCTGCCAATTAAGTTAAAGGAACATACACTGAAGGTTTGGAAAGGGCTGCGCATGCGCAGTCCCTCAGGATAGAGGACGTCCACGGTTCCTAATAGTCCGGGAAGAAGCACTCACAGTCCGGTGAGTGACAGTACCCCCCCTTTTAAAGGTGGGCACAGAACGCCTGGAACCGGGCTTGTCCGGATTTTTGGAATAAAACTTCTTCAGAAGGGCAGGAGCATTAAGATCTTCAGCTTTGATCCATGAACGCTCTTCAGGACCAAAGCCCTTCCAATGAACGAGGAAACGGAGGACTCCTCGCGAAATTTTTGCATCCAATACCTCAGTAATCTCGAAATCCTCCTCCTGATGAACTTGAACTGGCTGCGGTGCTGAGGGAGGAGTCGAGAAACGATTGATAATAAGAGGTTTGAGTAAGGACACATGGAAGGCATTGGAAATCCGAAGATTCTTAGGAAGAAGAAGTTTAACACATACTGGATTGATAACTTGAATGATCCTATATGGACCAATAAAACGAGGGGCGAATTTCATAGATGGAACCTTCAAACGAATATTTTTGGTAGATAACCAAACCCGATCTCCAATTTTTAGTGGTGGAATAGCCCGCCTCTTCTTATCTGCGAAAGACTTATATTTGTTAGATGTCTTCTTTAAACAGGTTTTGACCTGAGACCAGATATTTTTGAAGGTCTGACAAGCAGTCTCCACAGCAGGAACTTGGGTGGGTGGGAGGGCAGGAAATTCCGGAAAAGACGGATGGTGACCGTAAACCACAAAGAATGGAGTTTTGGATGATGACTCATGGTACATGTTGTTATGGGCGAATTCAGCCCAAGGGAGCAATTCTACCCAGTTGTCTTGGTTGGCTGAAGAGAACATCCTAATAAAAGTCTCAAGATCTTGATTGACTCGTTCCGTTTGTCCGTTAGATTGCGGATGGTACGATGATGAGAGTGCTAATCGTATGCCCAAGGTTTTACAAAGGGCCCGCCAGAATCTGGAAACGAATTGTACTCCTCTATCTGACACAATCTCAGACGGACATCCATGGATGCGGAAGATTTCTTTAATGAAATGTTCAGCCAGAGTAGACGAGGAAGGTAAACCGGACTGAGGGACGAAATGAGCCATCTTCGAAAATCTGTCTACCACTACCCAAATAGTATTGTGATTCTTACTTGGTGGCAAATCAGTAACGAAATCCATACTAATATGGGTCCAAGGTTTGGACGGAATGGGTAGTGGTCGCAGCAACCCTGCTGGAGTTCTGCGGGAGGATTTGAACTGAGAACATAAATCACAGGAAGCAATAAACTCTTTGACGTCTCTCCTCATTGAAGGCCACCAGTAACTTCGAGAGAGAATCTCAAAGGTCTTGTGTTCACCGGCGTGTCCGGAAAAACGAGAGGCATGGAACCACGAAAGGATTTTCCTCCTCAGAGTAGGAGGCACGAGGGTCTTCCCAAATGGTAGCATTTTGGTGGATGAAGCAGCCAGAGAAATACATTTGGGGTCTAGAATAGCATGGTTGGGAACCTCTTCTACATCAGAGGACGTCACCAAAGCTCGAGATAGAGCGTCAGCTTTCTTGTTCTTAGCGGCTGGTTTGAAGGTTATAATTAATTCAAAACGGGAAAAGAAAAGAGACCATCTTGCTTGACGAGGGTTCAAGCATTGAGCAGATTGCAAATATGACAAGTTCTTATGATCCGTGAAGATCGTCACCGGATGGCGAGCTCCTTCCAACAAGTATCTCCATTCCTCCAATGCAGCTTTGATGGCCAGCAACTCCTTGTCCCCGATAGTATAGTTTTTCTCTGCGGGCAGAAGACCCCGAGAATAGAAGGCACAAGGATGTAATTTTTGTTGCTCCGAGCGTTGGGAGAGAATGGCTCCTAAGCCCACATTAGAGGCATCTACTTCTAGGAAGAAGGGAAGTGTCACATCAGGCTGTCGAAGAATGGGAGCAGACGAGAAGGACTCTTTGAGAATTTGAAAGGCTTGGAGAGCCTCAGATGACCATTGCTTAGTATTAGCCCCTTTCCGAGTTAGGGCCACAATAGGAGATGCAATGGATGAAAAGTCTTGAATGAAGCGTCTATAGTAATTGGCAAAACCTAAAAAACGCTGGATGGCACGAAGAGTAGTTGGCTGAGGCCAATGTAGTACAGCATTTACTTTGTCTGGATCCATCTTCAGGCCAACTCCGGAAACTATATACCCCAAGAATGGAATCTGGGGTAATTCGAATGAACATTTTTCCAATTTACAGAACAATGAGTTTTTCCGTAGTCTGGAGAGGACCTCTGCCACATGTTGGTGATGAGAAGGCAGGTCCTGTGAGAAGATCAATATGTCGTCCAGGTAGACAACGACACATACATATAATAAGTCCCGAAAGATCTCATTGATGAAACCCTGGAAAACAGCGGGGGCATTACACAGCCCGAAGGGCATTACTAAATATTCGTAATGCCCATCTCTGGTGTTGAACGCGGTCTTCCATTCGTCACCGGAACGGATTCTAATTAAATTGTAGGCACCACGAAGATCCAACTTAGTAAATATCCGAGCTCCCTTGATGCGATCAAATAGCTCAGTGATCAGCGGAATGGGATACCGATTCTTGATAGTAATGGCGTTGAGTCCACGAAAATCTATACAAGGGCGTAATGATCCATCCTTCTTTTTGACGAAGAAGAACCCAGCTCCAGCGGGAGAGGTGGAAGGTCGAATGAAGCCGCGCTGGAGATTCTCCTGTATGTACTCAGATGTGGCTTGAGTTTCAGGTAACGAGAGAGGATAGACCCGGCCCCTGGGAGGAGTCTTGCCAGGTAGAAGGTCGATCGGACAATCCCAAGAACGATGAGGAGGAAGACGTTCAGACTGAGCTTTATCAAACACATCGGCAAATGAAGCATACTGAGGAGGGAGTCCCGGGGAGGAATATGCGATGGAAGATTGCTGTACTTTAAGAGGAATAACTTGAGAAAGACAACGCTGGTGACATTCAGACCCCCAAGACATAACTTGAGGAGTGCGCCAGTCAATCTGGGGAGAGTGACACTGAAGCCATGGAAGGCCTAAGACAATCGGACTTGTCGTAACTGGAAGAATTAAAAACGAAATTTCTTCATGGTGTAGTGCACCAATCTGAAGGGTTACTGGAGACGTACTCTGGGTGATGAGACCGTTGATGAGACGTGATCCATCTATAGCCGTCACAGTAATGGGTGTTTTTAAAGTGATCACTGGTAGGGACCATTGATTCACTAGTGATTTAGAAATGAAATTTCCTGCTGCTCCGGAATCAATCAATGCCTGGGACTCAAAGGATTTGGTAGCAAAGGAGATCGTAACCTCAAAAGCGCAGACTTTAGATTTCATAAACGATGGAGAGGACTCCAGGGACCCTAACTTCACCTCTCCAGAACTAGTTAGGGCCTGGCATTTCCCGATCTCTTAGGGCAAGAGCTGAGCATATGCGTGGAATCAGCACAATAGATACAGAGTCTATTCTTTACTCTTCGTCTCCTCTCCTCTGAAGATAATTTGGAACGTCCTATCTCCATGGGAATCACAGAGGATGGAGCTGGACGAAATTGAGGGTTTGAACGAAGAGGTGCTTTGACAGCCGTTGTTTTCTCAGACTCTCTTTCACGAAATCTCATATCTACACGATGGCAAAGAGAGATCAAATCTTCTAGTGACGAAGGAAGCTCTTGGGTAGTCAGTGCATCTTTAATTTTATCGGAGAGCCCCTGCCAGAAGGCGGCAACTAATGCTTCAGTGTTCCACTGAAGTTCAGAGGCTAGGATCCTAAATTGAATGACATACTGTCCTACTGTATGGGAGCCTTGTCGCAAACGAAGAATGCTGGAAGCAGCGGAAGTCACACGACCTGGTTCATCGAACACACTTCGGAACGTGGAAATGAATTTGGCACTATCTTGTAGAATTGGATCGTTTCTCTCCCACAGAGGGGAGGCCCAAGCCAGGGCTTGTCCAGAAAACAATGAGATAAGATAGGCCACTCTGGAACGATGGGTAGAAAAATTTTGAGGTTGGAGTTCAAAATGGACTGAACATTGGTTAAGGAAACCTCTACAAGTTTTGGGGTCCCCGTCATATTTTGACGGAGTAGGCAGGTGAAGCGTAGGAGCTGTAGACACCTGGGATGGCACTGGGGAAACGGAGGCAAGCACAGGAGCTTCAATATTAGCTGTAACAGTCTGTCCAGATGTTCCTTGGGAGGTTAACGATTGGTAACATTGAAGTAACAGCTGTTGGCGAGCATCCTGTTGCTCCACACGGCTGACCAGATGCTGCAGCATCTCCTTAGCGGTAGGTTCCGTATCTGGGTCTGTCATGGCCTGATCTTACTGTCACGGGCACTAGGAGTCTTTACCCAGGGATCACCAGGTGATAGGCTTACCAGAGCAGTATAGGTGGTAATATGGTACTCTGGTAGCAGGGTGATCACGGAACAGGAAATAGCAGGTGATGAGATGCTCAGGAAAGTCTATGACTAGCAGCACTGGCAATATGGAGGTAGTAATACACGAGGAACTGTATGGACAAAGGACACGTGAAGGTAGTCAGTGGTCTGCGGTAGCAAGTTGTACCACTGCTATAGTGAGGAGGAATGTCCAACAGAAACGAGGGGGTGATGAGAGTCAGCGGTCTGCAGATAGCAAGTTGTACCGCTGTCTGAGTGAAGGAGTGGAATCCAAGTGGAGGTATCCGGGTAGTCAGTGGTCTGCGATAGCAAGTTGTACCACTGCTATGTGAGAGGATACTGGAACAGGTGATACAGGAAACAGGGATCAGTGGTCTGCCTTCAGCAAGTTGTACCACTGAATATATATGTGAGGAGGTGCACGGGGAGAGACTGCAACACAAGATATACACGGGCACCTTGACTTTGAACCACAGTGATATGCACAATATAAATGTATAGATGACTGAACAATACTGCCAATATAGAAAGTCTCTTGAAGTAGTCCAGCATAAGATAACACAGTCAATGATGGCAATAGACTCAGCGGATAGCACACTCCAGAGGAGAACCAACACAGTCCAGCAAGGTATGCAATACACAGCACAGTCAATGAGAAGTATGCATACCGTGGTTCAGGAGGCAGTCAGACAGGAGTGCAGAGATACCTGAACGGCAGGAGGCCGGCAGGATGCGAAGTCCCTGGATGGGTGAAGCGGTGGTCTAGTAGGTGCAGCGTACGGGTAGGTAGACCAGCAGGGAACACAGGAAAGCGTGGAGAGCGGATCAGCAGTAGATGGATGAGTAGTGCTGAGGAGTAGCAGCAGCGGGTCTCTGCGGGAACACGGAGGTAGCCAATAGCAACCAGCAGGTGCAGTAACGATGGGACACGGGAGAGCAGAGTTGAACAGGCACTGTTGATCACGGAGAATAGCGGGTAGCAATAGTGGAGGCAGACTCAAGGAAACACGGGAGCGTTGACAAGGACTGAAGACTGAAGCGCACAGAGGCAGCGGATAGGAATCAGCCAAACAGTCACGATGAAACACAGACGGGTTGCAGGTTGAAGACTGTAGTGCACGGAGGCAGCGGATAGGAATCAGCTAGCAGTCACGATGATGAAACACAGACGAGTTGCAGGTTGAAGACTGTAGTGCACGGAGGCAGCGGATAGGAATCAGCTAGCAGTCACGATGATGAAACACAGACGAGTTGCAGGTTGAAGACTGTAGTGCACGGAGGCAGCGGATAGGCATCAGCTAACAGTCCCAATAATAAATGGTAGAGTAGAAGTGGTTAGAAGACTGTAGTGCACGGAGGCAGCGGATAGGAATCAGCTCACAGTCACGATGATACAGTAGATGGTAGAAGTGGTATGGGAACCACAGTAGGAGAAGTGGTTTGAAGACTGTAGTGCACGGAGGCAGCGGATAGGAATCAGCTCACAGTCACGATGATACAGTAGATGGTAGAAGTGGTATGGGAACCACAGTAGTAGAAGTGGTTTGGAAACCACAGAGGTAGAAGTGGTTTGGAAACCACAGGAATCAGCTGGGCTGAATAAACGAGGAAACACAGGAACACCTTCAGAGACTCATGGGGAATGAGACTCCAAGATCAGGCAACGTGGTGTTGACCACAGGTGCTTAATATAGGGAGGTTGCCTGATCTGCCAATTAAGTTAAAGGAACATACACTGAAGGTTTGGAAAGGGCTGCGCATGCGCAGTCCCTCAGGATAGAGGACGTCCACGGTTCCTAATAGTCCGGGAAGAAGCACTCACAGTCCGGTGAGTGACAGCAGCATAAGGCCATTCAGGCCTACACAGCCACCTACGACATAGGCAAAGGAGTGGGGATGCGCCAGAGTCAAGCGCAGTGGAGACTGATTTCCGTGTTGTGCAAGGTTCTGCAGCCATTTGAACTTGCCACACGAGAAGTCAGTTCCGACACTGCCAGCTTGAGTCAGGTGATTCCCCTGATCAGGCTGTTGCAGAAGCAGCTGGAGAAAATGAGGGAGGAGCTGGTAAGCCATTGCGATTACACCAAGCATGTAGCTCTTGTGGATGTAGCCCTTCGTACGCTTTGCCAGGATCCGAGGGTGGTCACTCTTTTAAAATCAGAGGAATACATTCTGGCCACCGTTCTCGATCCTCGGTTTAAAACGTATGTTGTGTCTCTGTTTCCGGCGGACACAAGTCTACTGCGGTGCAAAGACCTGCTGCTGAGGAGATTGGCTGCGAGGAAAAAGCTCAGTTTTCCTAAAAGAGGAGCTGGCGGGGATGCTGATAACATCTGGTCCGGACTGAAGGACCTGCCAACCATTGCAGACATGTCTACTCTCGCTGCATTGGATGCTGTCACAATTAAAAAAATGGTGGAGGATTACTTTGCTGACACCATCCAAGTAGACATATCAGACAGTCCATATTGTTACTGGCAGGAAAAAAAGGCAGTTTGGAAGCCCCTGTACAAACTTGCTCTATTTTACCTGAGTTGTCCCCCCTCCAGTGTGTACTCGGAAAGAGTTTTTAGTGCAGCGGGGAACCTGGTCAGTGAGCGGCGAAGGAGGTTGCTTCCTCAGAACGTTGAAAAAATGATGTTTATAAAAATGAATAATCAATTCCTCAATGAAGTACAGCACTGCCCTCCAGATACTACAGAGGGACCTGTGGTTGTGGAGTCCAGCGGGGACGAATTGATAATGTGTGATGAGGAGGAAGTACACACTGTAGGGGGAGAGGAATCAGCGGTTGAGGATGAGGACGACATCTTGCCTCAGTAGAGCCTGTTTAGTCTGTACAGGGAGAGATGAATAGCTTTTTTGGTGTGGGGCCCAAACAAACCAATCATTTCAGCCACAGTTGTTTGGTAGGCCCCGTCGCTGAAATGATTGGTTTGTTAAAGTGTGCATGTCTTATTTCAACAACATAAGGGTGGGTGGGAGGGCCCAAGGACAATTCCATCTTGGAATATTTTTTTTTGCATTATATGACCAATCAACAGTCGTTTGCCATGTTCAAAAAGTAAAACCAAATTGCAACAAATTCAAGAAATTAAACCAAAAGTAAAATGCCCTGTCATAATTTAAAACAAGAGGTATTGTCGTGCTCTAGAACTACTGTATTGTGGTTAATATTTTATAAACACTACACTTGAAAGCTTGAGTCTTTCAATGAAAAAGTAACTCTCCATTGCACGAATATTTGCAAAAGGGACAATTTTAGGGTTAAGAAAGTCAACAAATAACACTTCGACGTTGTCTGTCTTTATAAACACTACACTTGGAAGTTGGAGGAGGTATTGTGGCCCCGGCACCAAAATTTACTACCGGGGCCACTCCACTGTGCAGTCCATATTTAGGTGGATCAGATATTAAACAACGGTGACAGTTAATGCCCAATTTTTAAATTATATTGTTGGCGCTGTAAAAAATTGTGTTCCGGGCATACCACACTAAGCAGTCCATACCCTTTTTTGGTGGAATTCTGACCCGTGGAGGGTTTTTTAATTATATTGTGGCCTCGGTATCAAATTGTGTACCGGGGCCACCACATTACGCAGTCAAGAAAGATAGATGCGTATCATAGATAAAGTACATTCAGTGTTGTGGGGCAAATCGAAAAATATTCAAAATGCACTGTCATTATCAAAAACAAGAGGTTTTGACACGCTGAAACTCCAACATGTATATGATGGAGAGGATGGAGGAGCAGCCGTATGTGCAGTGTAATGCAGACCTGTTGAAGGTTTTCTCTGTATTTTTTATTGTGGTGGCCAGTGGCCAGTCCTCTACGCAGTCCAGATACTATTTTTGGGTGTAATTCAGACCTGTTGAAGGTTTTCTCTATATTTTTTTTTGTGGTGGCCAGTGCCCACTACTCTACGCAGTCTAGATACTATTTTTGGGTGTAATTCAGACCTGTTGAAGGTTTTCTCTATATTTTTTATTGTGGTGGCCAGTGCCCACTACTCTATGCAGTCCAGATACTATTTTTGAGTGTAATTCAGACCTGTTGAAGGTTTTCTCTATATGTTGTATTGTGGTGGCCAGTGGCCAGTCCTCTACGCAGTCCAGATACTATTTTTGGGTGTAATTCAGACCTGTTGAAGGTTTTCTCTATATTTTTTATTGTGGTGGCCAGTGCCCACTACTCTATGCAGTCCAGATGCTATTTTTGGGTGTAATTCAGACCTGTTGAAGGTTTTCTCTATATTTTTTATTGTGGTGGCCAGTGCCCACTACTCTATGCAGTCCAGATACTATTTTTGGGTGTAATTCAGACCTGTTGAAGGTTTTCTCTATATTTTGTATTGTGGTGGCCAGTGGCCAGTCCTCTACGCAGTCCAGATACTATTTTTGGGTGTAATTCAGACCTGTTGAAGGTTTTCTCTATATTTTTTATTGTGGTGGCCAGTGCCCACTACTCTATGCAGTCCAGATGCTATTTTTGGGTGTAATTCAGACCTGTTGAAGGTTTTCTCTATATTATATTGTGGTGGCCAGTGGCCAGTCCTCTACACAGTCCAGATACTATTTTTGGGTGTAATTCAGACCTGTTGAAGGTTTTCTCTATATTTTTTATTGTGGTGGCCAGTGCCCACTACTCTATGCAGTCAGATACTATTTTTGGGTGTAATGCAGACCTGTTGAAGGTTTTCTATATATTATATTGTGGTGGCCAGTGGCCAGTCCTCTACGCAGTCCAGATACTATTTTTGGGTGTAATTCAGACCTGTTGAAGGTTTTCTCTATATTTTTTATTGTGGTGGCCAGTGCCCACTACTCTATGCAGTCCAGATACTATTTTTGGGTGTAATGCAGACCTGTTGAAGGTTTTCTATATATTATATTGTGGTGGCCAGTGGCCAGTCCTCTACGCAGTCCAGATACTATTTTTGGGTGTAATTCAGACCTGTTGAAGGTTTTCTATATATTTTATTGTGGTGCCCAGTTCCCACTACTCTACGCAGTCCAGATACTATTTTTGGGTGTAATTCAGACCTGTTGAAGGTTTTCTCTATATTTTTTATTGTGGTGGCCAGTGCCCACTACTCTATGCAGTCCAGATACTATTTTTGGGTGTAATGCAGACCTGTTGAAGGTTTTCTATATATTATATTGTGGTGGCCAGTGGCCAGTCCTCTACGCAGTCCAGATACTATTTTTGGGTGTAATTCAGACCTGTTGAAGGTTTTCTATATATTTTATTGTGGTGCCCAGTGCCCACTACTCTACGCAGTCCAGATACTATTTTTGGGTGTAATTCAGACCAGTTGATGGGTTTTTAATTATATTGTGGGGAACACTCCTCTACGCAGTCCAGAAAGATACCTCGTTGCAACGTTTTGTACTAAAAAAAAATATATATTGTGAGGTGTTAGGTGTTCAGAATAGCCTTTAAATTAGTGGAAATGATTGTTATTGAATGTTATGGAGGTTAATAATAGCGTAGGAGTGAAAATAAGCCCAAAAGCTTGATTTTTACACTTTTTAGTTTTTTTTCAAAAAAAATCCGAATCCAAAACCTTAAATCCGAACCAAAACCTTTCGGCAGGTGTTTTGCGAAACAAATCCGAACCCAAAATATCGCGAAAATCCGGATCCAAAACACAAAACACGAGACCTCAAAAGTCGCCGGTGCACATCCCTAGTTACATATAAAAAAGGTAATATTAACTATATTAGTAATATAGTGTAGTATGTTTAACTCAAATTTGTTATATCTATACAGAAAAGGCCTAAAAGTTAATGTGTGTCTCTTTAGATTATATACTTTAAAACACCATAATTGTGGTAATGATTTCTGGGGTATTATCCCCCTTTGTAAATGTGCTTACTCAGAGATATTTTCTTTGCGCATTTTACAACCTCAATGGTTTCATGCGGATGCATTCTCTCTTCTTCCAAAAATTTACAAGTTGATAGATCCCAATCTTGTGTGTAAAAAGGGTCTCAGAATGATCCATAAAAACGGGAAAAGAAAAAGTAGTGTAATACCTCACAGTAACATTTTTATTAAACATATGACTTCCACATTGAACAAAATAAAATAAGATAAAAATTTCTTAAAAACAACAGAAGTACAATATATCCTAATGGCATGTGAAATAACTGCCAACCGGAATTTCAGGGTATGATTGCTGTCAGCATGTTCTTATATTGGGGTCCCCATTTCGCTGTACACAACCAATCTCCCGGCAGAAAGGAAACTTCAACATGTCCCAGGAAATCTGCACTGACGCATTTCAGTCTGTCTGGATCTTTTTCAAGGTGTATGTTTGTTTGTGACTCCTGGATGCTCTTTTATGACGTCATGTAATCCGAAAGAAGGTTCTCGTTATAAAATCTTGTTTCCATATTTCAGCACACATATATAGATATAAATTAGACACATCATATAGTCCTTTATCACATATTTAAAAAAAATATTTTAAACTTAATATCTAATGGAATAGATCTTATCCAGATTCCCCATCATGTGATCCGACCTCTAAAGAAATTTTAAAGAATTCTTCCAAACATATTCTATATAAGTGAATATCCAGAATTTATCTCAACATATATACTGGGAAGAGAACCTGTAAATCTCGTATATATAGAAAAAAGAAAGAAGAAAAATGGTTACATGATCCAAAAAATAATAATAAAAATAATAAGTTTCTATAATCTATATTTTCTACCAAATGCATCTTTTGATCGCCAATTTATCTCCTAGCCTTATAATGTTCCGCTGAAAGGATCTGCTATTATGCAAAACTGACTCAGCATGTATAATTTCGATCACATGATCACACTCCTTCAATAGAATCATTTGGTCAAATTGCATTCATATACGAGACTTAAAGTGTATACCTAACATCTTGATACTGCAAGGAGATAACCTCATATACAGTAGGTTTTAATATCATGGTACAGTGTCTTATTCTCCTAATCACTCATGGTCCACAATCAAAACTCCTTTTACAGTGCAGATATAAATCTATTGCATAAGATATCTTCTCTCCCTACTTATTCTATATAGTATCTGCAATAAACTCATACACATCAGTGGGTATTTACAAAAACCAATGTAATTCAAAATCGGCATTTAGCCCCATAGTGGTCATGGTGTTTATTTTATAAATCCAACTCATTTCTTGTTTAGCAAATTTAGCTATTACATTTCTATATTTCAAATCTTGTTCAAACTTTGCAATACCTATATCGGAAATTAGACGCTTGGTTGAACTATTATGAAATGGTTAGAGAGAGGGTGATTTAAATTGCTTTTTTTATTATATACAAATATTCTAACATCCTTGTTTTCAGTGGGCATGTCATTCTTCCTATGTAATGTTTGACTTTTCAACAAATAAATCACATTTTTACTGTGACAATTGATGACCCGATTGATCGTGAATCTATTACCATGTACTTCAAAATCTGTGATTTTGCTAGCTGGGTTTTGCCCTATGGTACTTTTGTACATTCCACACCTGGTGAACCTCTTTGAAATAAGAGTCCTACTTTTTTTTTGTTTACCGGTAATACTCTTCTTACTAATTTATTTTGTAAATTTGTTTGCCTTCCAATAGATAAATTTAGACTTTTTTGGAAGAATTGAACCCAATATAGTATACTTCTTTAAAGTATCCCAATATTGTTCTATTATTTTTCCTATGTCTCTATAATGATTATTATATCTTGTGATAAAAGACTGTCCTACATTTTTTACTTATTTTTTTTATTCTTCCTTACTAATGATTCACCTTTCCTAAAATACTGAATTCTATCCATTTTCCTAGCTGTTTCCTTGGTGGTATCTATTTATCTGTTTGAATATCATTTACTCTCAAATTCTTTTGTTAACTTCTTGGCTTGGGAGTAAAATTCAGTATCCTCTGCACAGTTTCTGTTATGTCTTTCTAGTTGTCCGTAAGGTATATTATTTAACCAACTACGGTGGTGTTCACTCGAAACTGGTATAAGTGAGTTCGACTCTGTAGGTTTACTGTAAGTTTTTGTATGAGCACATCCATCTTTAATATAAATTGTGAAGTCTAAAAAAATTGACATTCTTAGCCCTTATGTCAAAAGTTAATTGTATATTATAAGGATTCCGATTTAACTCTATGCAATAAGTCTAAAGATGATTTGTTACCTCTCCAGATAAAACGGATTTCGTCTATTAAACAGCACCTGGTTACCAGATTCATCCCAAGTATAGTTCTGCCATATAACATTTTCTTTCCAATAAGACATAAATAAATTGGCATAACTTAGAGCGAACCTGGTTCTCATCGCTGTCCCGAATTTCTGGAGGTAAAATTGTTCATCAAAATAGAAGTACTATATTGCTTAATATGAAGAATATGCTGTCCTTTAAAAAGTGTCTAAGATGTTCATCTGTATTATGTAACGTAAGAAAATATTTCACCTTGTCAAATCCAATCTTGTGTTTTATAATCGTGGAATGGGACTTTACATCTGATGTTACTAATATGTACTCTTCTTCCTTCTTTAATCATCTGTATTTTATTCAAAACATCTGAAGTGTCCTTCAAATACGATTTAGTAGAAGTAGCTATGGGTTGGAGATGTGTATCTATGAAAGCAGATAAATTCAATGTTATTGAATTTATCTGAATTTAAATTCAATGTTATTGAATATAGTCCCGATACAATAGGTGTACCTGGGGGGTTGATTTTATCATTATGGATTTTTGGTAATATGGATAAAAAAGAGGTAAGAGGGTACTCAAAATTGAGTTATATTCTTCTTCATTAATTACATTTAGAGCTTTGTACTTGTGAAGTAAAGCAATAAGATTTTCTTGGATCTTTTTTAAAGGGTTTTATTTAATCTTCATATAAATGTTATAAATAGACAGTATACTTATTTTTCATATTGTTCTCTCCCCATTATTACAATAGATCCACCTTTGTCTGAAGGCTTTATTATAATTGCCTTATTTCTTTTTAGAGTTCAAAATTATTAATGTTATTCAAAGGGGCAAATTTTAAGCCTTTTTCTAAAACTGAGATCTCTTCATTGCTCAATGTATATGTACTTAAATAATACATTTTGGTTTTTATTTCCCCTTCTCCAATATTATTCTTTATTGCAATTGGCTTTAATCTTTCTTTTCATTTTTTATTCCATAAAACCTTTGATTTTTTTTTTCAATGAAATTTCCCTCTCTTGCCTCTTTAGTTTTTTCTATTTTTCTTATTTTATCTCCTTTTTCCATCTCTTGCAGTACCACCTATGCCCCAAAAAAGGAGTAGATTTTGATTCCTGATATAATCCCTCATATCAATTATGTGTTTGTATGTTGGGAGATATTTCCCACTTCTTTCCATTTCCCCTACCATATGAGTACACCTCACTTTCATTATTATATTGAGTTGAAACATATGATTGGGTCATTTTATACCTTTGTTTCCCTTCTTTAGAAGGGGAATTCTCTCTAATCCTATTAAACTCATCTATCTTATGTTGTTCTTTATTCACTCTGAAATTAACTGCAGATTTGTTCTTTCCGTATTACAACCTCCTCTCATTTCTTCTTTATTTGATTCGAGATGGAGTTCTCCATATTTTATTTCTACTTGTTTCAATCTTAGGGAAAGTCCTAACTTCTTTTTATTTGGATTTTATCAACTGTTCTTTGAAAATCCTTGTTTTTCATGGTCACCCTCTTCTTCCTCTATTGTTACTTGTGTGTCCCTCATACTTTTTTTTTGCTTTTTTAGGATTAGTTCTTTAGTATTTGTATTAATTTTGGCAGTGGTCCTATTCTCCAATTCTCTATAATATTCCAAATCTGAAAATGGACTCACTAAGGTTCTTACTTTTTCAATCTTTTCTTCCAAATCAGTAAGTTCTTTTCTGTTTACTTTTAAGATTAATTCAATCAGGGCAAAAAAAACAATGATCCAATATGATTTGCCATTCTGTTTTAAAACAATGTTTTCTGTTCCAAAAGATGGAATTTCGGATATTTTTAAACCTTTTGGGACCACTTGATATGCTAGATACCATTCAAGAGTTAGTAGACAAATCAGTCTAACAATTGTTTGTTAGACTGACTTGTCTCAACATTGACCGTTTTTAAAAGGGATTATAAAAGTGTTGATTTTTTTTTTCTATTTGATCACATTTACTCTGGTCTCACAGAGCCCAGAATCAGCAGCTGATCCACTTTTATTCAATTGATTACAGCGCCATCAGGTAGTATTGTGTTTCTTTTGCTATTTACATACATATACATACACATAATATATGAAACAGTACAATATAGGTGATACAATACAGTTCTAGTAAGATAGTTTCCAGTTTACAATGGCTCAGACTTCAGTGCCTGTTTTATATATAGTATATAGGTACTGATCTACATGTGTATATATTGTGTACTTCTTCTCTTAGTATGTTCCTTTCCTTTTGTTTTGTAGTAGTGAAGAGTATAACAGTATAGTGTGGAGGTTTAGTATAGTGTAGTAGTTTACAGTACAGTTTACTAGATTATAGAATGGCTTTGTAGTTTGGTAGTATAGAGTAGAGTTTAGTTGTAGAAAATGTTTAGAGTAGAGTTTAGAAACTTTAGCAATAGGAGAGAGAGAGAGAGAGAGAGAGAAATATAGTTATGTGTAAAGGACCTGTGTGTAAGTTGGGTCCTATACAATCAAATGGTTTCCTACATTCAAGTAGGAGATCTTTCAGAAAGTGCCTTTGATACCACTTGTGTAACAGACTGGACACTTTTGACCCACTGTCCAAAAGAGAATCTGTTAGTGCATCCTTAGTCTGGTTAGTTGGTTAGTCTGTCTTAGTTTCTTTAGTCTGTCAATGATTGCTTAATAATAATAATAATAATAATAATAATATTATTTATATAGAGCTTTTTTCCAAATAAGACTCAACTATCTTAGTTCATGGACCTCATCAGTGGGCTCTGTGCTGGGGGTATCCATAGCCACCCTTTTCTGGAGATCCTCTCTTGCCTTACTTGCCTCCAGGATGGCATTCTCCTGCTGCCCTTCTGAAGGCTGAAGACAGCAGAGGTTCCACAGAGGTGTATATTGTCTCCCATCATTCCTAGGAGCTGGGCCTGCAGGAAAATGTAGTTTCCCCAGCAGCCATTTGGAGGGTTAGGACCCTGGGTACTTCCAAGGTATATGACTTAATAATAAAGCCTGGTGCTATACCTGTATAATGTTATACCCTGTACTCAAGTGTTGTGGGGTTCTTCCTCTTAGTTCCTAATTGATATTTAAAACTCTGACTGTTTTGGGCACTGAGACATTTAGTTTTTGCCCGGTCAAATAAATATAGGAAGCCCTGGTGTGTCCACTAACAATGAGTTTTCATGATCATTTGTAAAGACTTCCAATCAACAGTAAGGGAAATGCCTGGGATGGCTCTTCCTGTAGCCTGAATGTAATTTTCCCAATGTCACAAACATGCAGTTTGGTAGTTCAAGGGAGACTGTGGGTGTGAAGATAAAAAGAAGAAAACCTGAAGTTAATGATAAAATAAATACAAATAAAAAAAGGAAAGCCTGTGTATCAGAAAATATAACTTGTGTATGTGTCGGTGACAAAGTTTGGCAGACCTGTGGCCTCATGTTTTAATATGGTCAAGAAACTTGAGGAGGCTGTGTGTCTGTAACTTTTTAGATTTGTCTGAGAGTCCAGCACAGCAGTATACACGCCATTTCTTCTTGAATTTGAGCCATGCGTCTGCGATGGCGTCGTCATAAACAAGTGGATCTATGCGTCGGAGACTGTCACTCACCGGAGTGTGAGTGCCTCCACTCTGGTACGTGGTTCTCCATCTTTCCCACTCACACCTGTGTGGAACCGCGGCCGTCCACCATTCTGTCGCACTGCGCATGCGCAGGTCCCTTTAACAACTACACCTGACCACTAATGTGATTGATGGATCAATCACCCCTCCCTACTTAAGGCACCTGCAGCCTTAGGTGGTTGCCTGATCTTGAAGTCTCACTCCCAGTGAACTTCTATAGGTGTGTGCAGTTTCCAAACTGCTTCCAGCTCTACTCCTGTGTGCAGTTTCCAAACTGCTTCCAGCTCTACTCCTGTGTGCAGTTTCCAAACTGCTTCCAGCTCTACTCGTGTGTACAGTTTCCAAACTGCTTCCAGCTCTACTCGTGCTTCAGCTTCCACGCTGCTCCCTGCTCAACTCAGCGGCGGTTCCCATACCGCTACAACGCTTCACTTCTCAGCTGATTCCGGATCTACACAACTGGGTATGCTCTACTGACTATTGACTATTGCCTATTGCTCGCATACCAGTTGTATCCATTGTTGTTTGCTGCACACGGTACAAGTACCCATATAGACTGTGTTACTGCATTGCTTCATTTAGGACAAGCTTTCACTCAAGCTACGATATCTCCTCACGCTACTACTTAGCGTTATTGTGCATATCTGCTGTGACCAGCTTCTCCTCACTGCAAGGCATCTACTCCATACAGACTATTCATTGTGCCTTCCATCTCTGCCTCACAAGACATTGCTCTACTCGCGCTGTTTCCATACAGTCACAGTTTGCCTTTCAACTTCACTCTCCTGCACCTGGACAAGTCCTCATTCCTTCTCACAGCAGTGGTACAACTTGCTGCACGCAGACCACTGACTTCCCTGCTACCTACCTGCACCTGGACAAGTCCTCCTATCACAGCGGTGGTACAACTTGCTATACGCAGACCACTGACTCTCCTATTACCTACCTACACCTGGACCAGACTCCTCACCATAGCGGTGGTACAACTTGCTGAACGCAGACCACCGACTACCCTGCTACCTACCTGCACCAGTACTATTCTTCCCATCACTACAGTGGTACAACTTGCTGTACGCAGACCACTGACTCCTCCTCTACCTACCATCACCTATCCACGTCCACTCCTCGTGTCTACATTATCTTCTGCCTCCAGTTTACTGCTCCAAGTCGCTGACTTTCCTTTTAACCATAGCTGCAAGTCGCTGACTTCCTCAGACTATCTCTACTCTCCTGCTGTTGTGTCGCTCCAATCATTCGCCTGCCTGCTTTGAGGTGCGTGCCATAACCCCGCCTCTCTAGCAGAGTTCCATCTGGTGAAACTTGGGTAAGCAACTCCTAGTGCCCATGACAGAGACCTTGTGCCATCACAGCCAACCTTCTGGCACCATGTAGAGCAGTCTGAGTTCAAATCAAAAAGCATAGGCTGGAGAACTGTGAGAACATGTCTTTACTATGTGGTTTATACTGAGAACTGTTGATGGCTGTCAGGTATTTCCTGTCAGCCTGCACTTCCTGAATGATAAGTGAATGGCAGTAATGTCACTTCCACCAAACACACATAGCATACATCTACAACAACATTTAACCCATATATTATTGTTTAGGCTTTATAAAGCAGCAACATTATATATTTTGTAAAATTGCTCATACATTGCATAGCAGTGAAAACAGCAATATGTAGAGACACAGGTCTCTATGTAGGGTAAGAGGACTGTGTGTGGTATACATAATGAAGCGGTGTGCAAGCAGTAGCATAGAGAAAAAAAGCTTACATTAGAAACTGCAAGGAATGTATGCATGCTCAATCAACAGTCTGAGAAAGACAGAAAACAGCATTAGAGAGTAAATGTATTAAGGAATGAGTTTTGCAAATCGCCGATATTTGGCGACTTTTCTAGATAAATTTAAAATGACAATGTGTTTAATGGTAAATCTTCACAGCAGACTTAGATTTCCCCTACAATTCTATGTAGTTGATCACCCAGTCAAGTCACTTCTCAGACTGCCTGACAGCATCAAATTAGGACTGATAGAACTTGGGGCAGAGGACTATTCTGCGGGTTACTGCACTTTTCTACAAGACTATCAATAACATATCATCAACAAATAATGTCAGTTTATTATCACAATTTCCTACTTGGATGCCAGTGTATGATTGAACTTGTTGAAAGTACATTGGCTGATAAAAGCACTGGTCAATGAGCATATTCAGGAGATGTTAAATGTATTAACAATTGGGGGCTGATTTAGAGTTGAATGTGCCTCAAATTTTTTATATAAAATAGGTATTTCCATACTGTGCATGCCCACCAAAAAGCTGATAGTATTTAAATTATTGTTGCTATGTCTATTTGCATACAGATGTCAGTTAGTGATGGCTGTGCTTTAGATCAGTTTTGCGCTCTACGTCCCAAATAATCATCACCCCACAAATTTAAGACAGTGGGAAATTGTGAAGACAGTGGGAAATTACATGGTGATACAGAGAAGTTTCATTACACCAAGGAGAAGATTAACTGAATATCAGTTTAGATGCTGCACGCAATGAGATCAACTATCATTGTTGTCAACTGCCATTGATGTTGCCATCTCTGTGAATTCTTCGGTGATCTTTACTGCCTCCTCGGTGACAGTAGCTGTCACCGAACATCATAGGGGAGAAGCCATTCTGCTCTATTTCCAGCAGCAAGTCTAATAGTAAAGGAGAACACCAGACACAGAGCTACTGCAAACTGTCAGCTAACTACAGTAGTCCATGTACAGCACGGAAGCAGAAGCCTTGTCTAGAACCAGAAGAGGAAGCAGATTCAGTCAAAATAAATAGAGAAGGACAGTTATGGTTGACTGCTTTAAGATTCCTACAGCGACTGATTCATGTTTCGGGTCTCTCCTTGTTCCAGCGATCGTCCACTGCTAACTGCTATTGTTATTCCACTACATTATGTACAAAGTGTTCCACACACCTCTTAGACCATAACCTCATTTGGATAGGGCGATCTTTACCTTTTATTTCAAGCCACTGTATCTAATTTGTTTGTGCCATTATCCTCTCAATGTACAGCTCTGAATTATATGTCAGTGATTTTTAAAATAAAAGATAATAATAATATTAAACTAACACAGATGTGGTCGATTCAAGTCCTGGGTTTCTAAGTACGTGATTTTTAGCCATATCATTTGCACCAGCTACAGGGCAGGTGTAAGTGTGGACTGATAGTGGTGACTGACACTGCATAGTATTTGTTTCAAAAACTACACATATGCTTGCAACTACCTAGCACAGAACATGTGTATGTAAGTAAGATAGACTATAATAAAATATTGTATGTATACAGTACACCCTAAAAACACCCAGATTTGTATTCTAAAAAATATATTTTAATTAATGATTATGTATTAATAGTTGTAATTTTATTTTAAAAATATTGATATTTTTATGCATGCATTTGGTCTTTATATTGCACATATGCAAGTGCTTATTCTGCACTCTGTTCTGTCTCTCTACATAGAGCAAGTAACATTTAGCCAGAGTGTACTTTTACCCAGATTCAAATGGAAACATATTTTGAGATCCGCTTGTATTTAAATACGGTCAGAAATACGCTAATGTACCTTGCTCGTTTTTTAAACGCAAGTTGCGTGCAGGTTGCGTCCAAAGATGAATCAGGCCCTGAATATTTTTATCAAACAAAGTCTGTGTTTTACTATGCTACATAATTTACCTGAAATAACTGGAGTGATTATACTTAAGCAAATATTCCACCATGCTGTCTTTCACTCCTTTACAGGAGGTTGCTATGTTCAGAGGGTGATGCTCTAACTATACAGTCAGACAGTGATTGGAAGCTAGGCATTCTTGCTTTCCCAAAATGCACTGTGTGGAATCATACATAATGCAGGACCAGTTATATTACAGTAACTCTAACTCCAGACTCAGATTCCATTAGGACAGAATCCTAAAGATGGAAGAGTAGCGGCAGTTGTCTGTGATGAAATGGGAAGGTAAGACTTTATAATAGAACTGCAGGAGAATTGTCAGGTAAATACTAAACCTATCTGGACATATCTGGAAATGTCAGTTTTGGTGTTTAGTTGTCGTTTAAATTAGTGTTTTCCAGCTCCAGACCTCAAGTCCCCAAATAGCTCATGTTTTGTGCATGTCTATCTGAGAGTACAAGTTGGAAGATCACTTATTTAGCCAAATACATGTACTCACATGTTTATGATTAAAGACATCCTTAATACATGACCTGCTGGGGTTACATGAAGACCAGGTTTGGGAAACATTTCTTTAAATGAATAACTTGTCTCTTTAAGACATGTAATGTTGTACTGCACAGCAATACAGCAATAGACCTAAGTTATAAGTATTTTCTTTCATACTTAACGCTATTCAAACAACATTAGTGCATTCAGATTTTTTAATATAGTTATATTGGTTACAATATCTGAAAAGTAGATATATAAAAATAAGGAATACAAAAGGATAATTCTATCAAGCAGAACTTTCACATCTTAGAGACTGTGTCTATTTTGGGATTCTGGTAGGTTCTTGTGGCATTCCTAAAGTGGGATGGTCTTCTCCAACAGGAAAATTCTTGGACAGACCGGGGCATTGGTCAGATGTTGAGGCCTTGTCAGGGAAAGGGAGAATAAATGATTTAGATGGTTTTCCATGTCCCTTTTTGTCTGGTTTTGATCCTTTGCCCTTGTCCCGAGTTGTAGGAGCCACTGAGGGCGCAACTTCAGAAGTGGAGTCTGTAATGGTTCCAACGGTTTTGGGAACATCCGATGAAGGACCATGACCCTTTTGGGATGCGGAGTGATGGTGTTCATGATCGTGTAAATGTGCATGTTCATGCTCGTGCTCGTGGCTTTCATGATCATGGCCATGTTGATGGCCACGTTTCTCGCCATGCTTGTGATTATGTCCCTGGCCATGTCTGTGACCGTGTTTCTTCCCTTTTTCCCGGTCACCTTTGCTTCCATGGTGATGTTTTTTGCCACTCTCAGGTTTATCTGCAGCATGTCCATCCTTATGATTCTGCTCTTCCACAATAGCAGCCTAAACATAAAAATCAATATTATCGATAAAATCACTGAAGTTTAAAGGACGGTAGGTGGGATTTGTAAGTACTGACACTCTGTAAAGATTCGTTAAAAACTTTATTATATGCAATATATAAACTCCAAACATAGTAAACTCTGTCCACATGCAATGTTTTGTTCCCTAGTTGGTCACAACACTTTGCCTGTTTTGCCCCAAAAATACAACCAAACCTAATCAACAACCTATTGAAAACTATCAGTTGATTAGTGCTTGTGAAATATGCAGCCAAGTGATAACCACCCTCTTGTCTGTGGTCATCATTCAACCTTAATAATTGTACTCCATGGAGACTGGATGTTCAACCTGAGATATGAGTGGCTGGATCTGCTTGTGTATGGGCAACTTTTAATGCTGTGACCTTTGGTGTGTGCGAAGCCTTTTGGGATCTGTAGCCTTCATCATGTTTTGTTGGTAATATTGTTAAGTCTGTTGCAATTCTCTACTCACTAGTTCTGCTGACGTTTTAAATTTCCATACGATTCTCTACAATCATAAACCAAGGGCTACTTTTCAATCATACACCAGATACTTTTCTACCAATATAAATCAATTATTTCTTTCCAACCATAGTAGAAAAGAGTGTTTACTACCACCATGGACCAAAGACTCATAACTGAATACTAGAGCTCTGCATTCTATGATTTTAATCTGACTTGTCATGATAAATGTTAAGCCGGGTACACACTACAGGTTTTTCATCCAATTATCGTTTGGTAAGATTTCACATTAATGTGTACGCTCCCACAATCATGTTTTATCATACCAAAGCACATCGTATAGTTTGATTTGGTTTTATAAACTTCCTAAACATCATGATCAATGATGGAACGATATCAGGCAAATGTGGAAGTATGTATACACTCACCACCAGCAGTGTAGGCAGATCTCCATAGAGTGTGCAGTCACAATCTTTTCAGCAGATGGTTACTTAACAAGCACCTAATCCCCCCAAAATTGCCGTTTTTGGGGGACCACTGCAATTTTAAGTATCCCTCTATTTATAACTAGGGGTTATCTCTGATATCTGCTGCGGTCCCACTGTTACGTTCCGTACACTGTTCCGTATGCAATAGCAGTCCCCAGTCCGCAATAGGAACTGGGGACTGCTATTGGGGCCTATATAGGGACTGCTATTTTTTCGTGATTTAACAAGTTCTGAAAATCAAAGCTTTTCAGAACTTGTTCCCGATGTCTAACGCTATTACTATCGAAAAGGTGGTCACTTTACGATGGTGACCATAGAGAAGATTGGATATAGGTAATCGTGTGTGCTCACAGGGTCAGGAGTTTACCATGACTGCTGTTCCTGCAGAACACTATTAATAAATGGTCACTATCTTTCATTCTTTATCATTGCGATAAGGAATGAAAATGATCTTGTCAAAAATGTGCTACTTAATAAATATAATCCTATGAGAGATGAAGAGCACAGATCTGAAGGAAAATGGTGTAGGTGTGTACACATGAATCTGCATGATCATCGGGACTTTCAGTTGTTGGTAAAATCTTCACAGAAATTGCATCTTTAGTAACTGTCTGTTGTGTGTGCACAGCTTTAGTTTCACAGTAATACACTCTCATTTCATACCTCTGGTTCAAATATTTCACAGGAGACACGTAGCACTTGCTTTTCATTTGGTGTGCTCCAGTGGGCTACAGCTTTGGTCTTGCAGTAGCCGGTGTGCTGGGGGGGAAATATAATTTCATGAACATGCAGTTAAATGAATACAAATAAAAATATCAACAGCTCTTTATATCAATATATCTTGCTGTTACTTTTGTCCACATAATTATGTGAACAAATTATGTATAGCTAACCAGCATATGTCTAATGTGGAAATACAAATAGAGATACATTCTCTTCTTTATACAAACTTACAGTCATATGTAATGGCATCACCCTCTGTAGCAGGCCCCCCCTCCCCTCCTGTCTCCATACCGGTCCTTCTGCTCTGTCTTTACTCCATATGTCTTCCTGGAGTTCATGAAGCATTGGTACTTTGTGTTTATTGTTCTGTACTTTGTCACCCTGTTTTGTACTACTGTTTGTACTGTGTACGGCGCTGCGAAAACCTTGGGGCGCCCAACAAATAAATGAAAATAATAATAATAATAATATGTATTTCACCTAGCTAGTTTTGTTATGCCATTTACATACATTCTTTTGGAGCTTCAGGCAAAATATTTCGTAAACTGAAAGTAAGCTAAAACTTCAGAATAACACCTTCATATGTCAGTGATTTAAAATGTGATATTTGTTCTAAACCTGGTGACATTGATTTGAAAATAGACTTGACAGATTTAGTAAATGTATGGTATAAATATGTACTTACTGCAAATTCACAGCTCAGGGGGGTACACTGGGACAGGTTTGCATCTGACTTATTGCAGGAAGACTCATGAATTGTGTATTCCACATGGTAGGCTTGTCCTGCAACCACCTATGAACAATTTTCACAAATTAGATACAAAAAGTGAATAAGTAGTGCTGACATAAATAAACTTATACATTATTTTGTATTCTGGGGCACTTTAATGAGCCTGTTACATGGGCATGTCTGACAGAGGTAGGCTACAGGAACAGTTGCCATCAGGAGTGTAACTAGACATTTGTGAGCCCCAAATCAAGATTTAACAAGGGCACCATGTAACACCCAAGGTGAAAAACATATATATATACATGGGACTTTGAGCAGAGATGGCATCACCCTCTGTAGCAGCTGGCAGGGTCTGATTGGTCATACGCCTTACAAGGAATTTTTCCGGTAGGCCGGTGGCCTAATGAGGCTGTCTGTAGGCTGCCTAATGTGCTTTATCTTTCATTACAAAACTGTGCCAAATGAGGGCCCTCCTCTTTCTGCTGTCCCCCCCCCCCCCCCCGGATCACGGATGCCAGCCGTGGGACTATGTGGTGGTTGGTGGCTGGTCCCTTCCCCAGAACCAGCCATTTTCCTTGAAGAGGCTGCGGATCTGTCCCTCACTTCCCCTGTATGTGGCCTCGTCCTATCCCACACGAAACAGATGCCACATGGGAAGCACACGATGTGATAGGTGTCATCCTATGTGTGTGAGGGCAGGGGAGTGGTGGCAATGTAATGTCTGTATGTGAGGGCATTAGGGGTGGTGGCAATGTAATGTCTGTGTGTGAGAGTAGGGGTGCTTATGGCAATGTAATGTGTGTGTGATGAATGTGCGTTAATGGCAATGTGTGTGTGTGTGAGGGCAAGGGAGCTTATGGCAATGTAATGTGTGTGTGAGGGATGTGCGCTTACAGCAATGTGTGGGTGTGTATGTATGTGTGTGAGGGCAGTGGAGCTTATGGCAACTTGTGTGTGTGAGGGCAGGGGAGCTTATGTCAATGTAATGTGTGTGTGAGGGAAGTGCCCTTATGGCAGTGTGTGTGTGTGTGTGTGTGTGTGTGTGTGTGTGTGTGTGTGTGTGTGTGTGTGTGTGCGGGCAGGGAAGCTTATGGCAATGTAATGTGTGTGTGAGGGATGAGCGCTTATGGCAATTTGTGTGTGTAAGGGCAGGGGAGCTTATAGCAATGTAATGTGGGTGAGAGGTAGGTGATAGCTAATTAATGGATACTATTTTATTTGTGGGGTGATGGTGGGGCAAGTTCATTTAATAGCGGGACCTATTAATTCAAGATGGGGTGGTTTGGGGGCTATTAATTGAATGTGAAGGTAAGTTTGGGGAGAGTGAGGTCTATTGTGAATATGAATTATTTAATGGCAGTGATGGTTGCAGGACATAGGTATATTTATTAAACATAAATGCTATTAATTTATTGCCAAGGTGGGGGGCAGTCTCTACTGTAATTTGGGTGAGAGGTAGGCTAAATGGTGGACTGCAGGTTGGTGCTAATTAGTTAATGGTGGGTGATATTAATTAATAATTTGTGGGGTGATAGTGGGGCTATTTAGTTTAATAGTGGGGCCTATTAATTTAAGGTGAGGTGATGGGACCTTTGATTTAATGCTGGAGTGGTTTGACACTATTAATTGATTGGACTGAGTTTGGGAAGGTGGGCTATTTATTAAATGTGATCATGAATTATTTAATGCTAGGATGGTTGTGGGAAATTATTATATTTATTAAACATAAATGCTATTTATTTATTGCTGGGGCTGTTTGGATGGACGGAAAAAGGGTTAATTTATTAAATGGGAATACTATCAATTTAATGTTAAGGCTGGTTGGAGGGAAATAGATCTATTTATCAAATGTGAATACTATTATTTTAATGTTGGGGCTGGAGGGACATCTTATTATAAAATGTAGGTGCTATATTGATTTAATACTGAGGCTGGTTGGAGTTTTCTAAACTTTATGTACCTATTTTTTTTCCAAATAGGGCCCCCAACATTCCAGGATCCAGACAAGCGGTATCTGAGCAAAAGACACCAGTGGCCAGAGGTAGGAAAAGCGACAAGAACAAGTAGGAGACAGCAGGACAGTCTGCTAACTGTATTTTTGCATTTTGGCAGTTCCTCTTATATAAACATGTATATGTATATTACATTTTCTGTTACTGGTTTACTGCTCCTAAATTTTAAAGCGCTACGGAATTTGCTGGCGCTATATAAATGAATGTTGATGATGATGATTTAGTTGCTCATTTTGTCCTACTCTCTATGTTTTAGTCAAAGTGTACCCATCACTAATAATCATACCTCCCAACTGTGCCGACTTCCACGGAACAGTCCTGATTTAGGGCTCTGCCCTGCCCTGGGACATGTTTGTCCCATGGGTGGGAATATTGGGGAAGGGTGCTATGTAATGGGCAGTCTAGCACTTTTCAGCCTCCCGGTGGCATAGTCAACTAAGGCTGATTTGGTCCCGCCCGCATGAGGCCACTTCCAGAATTTTTTCCAGGGCTACTTTAAGCTCTCAATCAACTCCTGGCAGCTGCACACACCACTACTATGGTAGTAACACCTTTGCTTGCCAACTAACCTCCCTGGGTTCTCACTGTATTTGTCACAGTGCGCTGGTCCTCCATACTGAATGAAGAGTACACAGCACCAAATTACTAGAGTAGAATGAATTCTGATGCATTATGGTTTGCACACATAACATTGAAATGAAGTGTTTAACATGCCTTTTTAAAGCCTGCTAACACACTCTAGGGGCATATTCAATTAGGTCCGGTGCTCGCGATTACTCGCGACTGCACAAGTCCCGTTACCGCAACACCACAGATTTCTGTGCGCACCCCATAGGGTTGCGAAGGTAAATCCGTGATGTTAGGTTATTGTATTGCCACTTCACATGCACAGGCGGGTGTAATCACAAGTGCCGGCCCTAATTGAATATGCCCCTTAATGTTGACAGTCCATGCGCCAAGCATGGCTACATCACAAAAGAGGCGTGAATGCATCACAATGGGAGCATGATAAGTATATTTCCCACTTTATTATGCTCCTAAATCCATAGAGTATTTTCTTATCTCCTGTCCTGTATTAATCCCTAAGTAATCCAATGGAGGGGTGTTCATCGGATGCTGGCAACCTGCTCCTAATGGAGCCGACATGTGAATGAATGAAAAGGGGTCTGTCTGTAAATAGCCAGTCAAAGCTGCTTGCTTCTGATTGGCTGGAACATGAAACTTATACGTCATTATATTTGTGTTCACTTTATATTTAAGTAATTATTTTTACATGTATTTCCCACTGTGCACAGTAAACATGGACATTTTGAATTATCCTTGTTAATTCATATATTAGTGTACTTTGATGCAAGTCAGAACTTTTTTTCCACTTATATTACACCTTTATTACAATATTATCAGCAATAAATTATTAACACTTATTAATTTTCTGAACTTTTCTGTTCTCCTCTGATATTTAGTGCTGTCTCAAAATAAAAGCATATATCACCTCAGTCATTTATTATGTATTTTCTGTTAAATACCTAAATCATCTAGAGCTTGCTCATTAAATATTGTATTAAGAAAGGATAACATCATCTTAGTTTTCATTTCATCTGTACCTGTGTAGCTCCTTTTGTGATGTTTCCAATGACAAAGTATTTGTCATAGTTACTTTCCTTGTTATACTTCTGCAGACTCTTCATTGCGACCTCGTGAAAGCTAGAATCATTCAGTGGTTTAGAAAAAAGGCAACCGGGACAACCAAACTCCCCTCGAGCAGCTGGATTGTGATAGAAATAAAATTGCACACCATTATTTCAATCAACAATAATTTTGTTATTTTTTATAGAGCTCACTCAACCTATCCTCATTTTAAGGTAGCTACATTAACTTCATACCTATATTAAAGTAAAATAAGCAGGGATCAGCTAAACAGTCATACCAGAAAAAAATCAGATGGAATTATGTAATTGAAGCCAAGTAAATAAGTTAAACATGTATTAAAATGTATATGCCTAACAAATCAGGTAGGTCTGTTCAAGCTAGTGTGACTTTGCCAAAATGCACTTCATTTATTTACATGCACATGTGTTTGTTTCAAATGATACCTATTTAAAGTATACATGCATATCAGAGAATGATGTCAGTGCAGAAAGGTAGGTTCTTTGGAGGAAGATTAGAGTATCTCTCAAAAATTCCCCCACCGATATATTCTGAACAAAATAGGTCACCATCCTGCTCTTCCCAAATGAAACCTCAACCACTAGACCACAGCCAGTTAGCAGAGACAAGACCCAATCCAGTAGACAATGCCCAATTGTTTGTGCTAGAGAATTAGACTGTTTGGAGGTTTCAGATGATGCCAAGAGACCTAATAGTAACAGAAAGCAGTATAACTGTTATGCCAGCATCTAGTGGGAGAGGAATGTTTGGTAGTAGGCGAGTGCACAGTAAGGTAGGTAACAAGGTAGGTCAGGGTAGTTACTGTGAATTTGATAATAGGCTCGATTAAAGGAATGTTAAAGGATGGAGTTTAGGGGAGAGTCAGGTGGAAAGTTGTGTAAAAGCGTTCTGGGTGAATGAATACGAAAGAAGTAAAACAGGTATGTAGCAGAAGTGGATTTATGCTTTAACAGGGACAACTAATATACGAGCATGATATACCTGGTCTCAAATTGCAGTCATAATTGTGGAGATGGGCAATTCTCTTTGGTTTGTTAATTTGAAATGTCACTTTGCACTGTCCAGCAACCTTCAACAACAGAATATGAATGACAATTAAAAGCATAAAATCATACATCCTAGACAACTCAACTCATTACCTTACAATGCTTACTTCAATTGAAGGCAAAAACAGTATTTATGACAACGTATTGGCCCAACTATTTCATAACATTTGGCACGCAAAAGATAATTATGCAAATCCTTGAATATTCTTGGTAAACACTGTGTAAAATATAGGCATTATATAAATATAGGATAATAAATAAAAGGGACATTGTATTGAATGTAGATGTAGAAAAACTTTATGAATTGTACACCAATGCTTAAGTAAACAATGCTTAGGGCCTCTCTTCTATTACTGTATGAGTGAGCACAATTTATGTCATATGGAAGCACCATTCATGTGTTACAAGGGCATAGGAAACCTATCATGTAAAAGGGTGGCAGACAGGACAGGGAGGATGTAGTTCCTGATAAGATTGCTGAGTGATACCCAACCCATCTGTGTAATGTGTCTGACAATGTTATTGTACAATAAAGGTATCATTCTCAGTTCTGTTTTATATGAATAACTGCATGGTCCTGTTCCTATAGTACTTTTACAAACTTTGGATTGAACTATAGTTGTCATTGCCTAGGGTTCAAGCTCCAGACTGTAGTCCCCACTGAGGCTGTTCTTAATTAGCCTTGATAGCTAAATTTGCCTAAACCATGCGAAAACAGAAGTGAGATAGCTTAGAGCAGAATAATCTGCTATAGTCTTGTGCACTTACAGCTTCATGTTTGGGTTTGGCCTCACAATCTTTCCACAATTTCCGGCTCAGAACATGACATTGAGTTTCCACCACATCCAGTGTTATGTAAAACACAGATCCATTTTCCTCCTACAAAATAAAATGATAGTCACTTTTACATACTTACCAACATTTAAATCATCCCTTATGTGAGATCCCGGAGTGAGGTCAGATGAGAGGGGGAGGGGGGGCATGATAATGCAATCCCGACCTCTGCTGTGCAATTCATGCATTCTCACAGCAGGGGGAGGTGCTATGACCATGCAAATTGCATTGTCAAGCCTGTTCTTCCTCGAGGGAGTCTAGCTCTTCCGGGAGACTTCTGGAACTTCGAGAGCCTTCCGGACATTCTCAGAGAATAGTCAAGTATGCACTTTAGTATCTCTTACACAACTTACCAAGCTTTAGGCTTTATAAAGTAAAAACAGTTGCTGTTTGGTCATAGTTGCTATTTGTCTAATCATTGAACTTATTGCTAACATACTTAAATGTTTGGTGTTATGTATTCACATAACATAACTCATTTGCATTAGCATTGGCTACAGAAATGAGGATATGCTGACATTTCTTTCATGAATCAACAATGC
This sequence comes from Mixophyes fleayi, assembly GCF_038048845.1. NCBI lineage: Eukaryota > Metazoa > Chordata > Amphibia > Anura > Limnodynastidae > Mixophyes > Mixophyes fleayi. Next base: position 117,709,861 of record NC_134404.1, read on the forward strand.
ATAAACCCTTAATTTTCCTCCACGAATCGCAATGCAAGAATTTAAAGAACAATAAGTATGCTGTGTAAGACCTTTACGGTACCACCACAATTGTTGCAGTATTACATTGAATAGTAACAAACAAATATATTCACCAAAATAAATAACTAGGGGCCTGATTCATTAAGGATCTTAACTTGAGAAACTTCTTATTTCAGTCTCCTGGACAAAACCATGTTACAATGCAAGGGGTGCAAATTTGTATTCTGTTTTGCACATAAGTTAAATACTGCCTGTTTTTTCATGTAGCACACAAATATCAACTTTAAATTTCAATGTACAAATAAGCTATCAAGTATTTGTGTGCTACATAAAAAAACAGTCAGTATTTAACTTATGTGCAAAACAGAATACTAATTTGCACCCCTAAGATCATCATTAACAATACTTCTAGCTTGCAGAGACTTCTTCAGAGAACATAAACTAGATATGAATTGGATGAGCTGAATTGCAATTAAAATCGGCAAATTAGTGACTTATTCGCATATGTCCAGTTTTTATAAGTTTTGTTTTTTTTAATAAAATAACAGTCCCCAAAGGACCTGCGAATCCAGTAGTTACTTGAATAATGTACTATTTTAACTCAACTTGCTATAAACCAGCTAATGTATAACAAACACTGCCACTCAGTAGAGAAACCAATGCAGGCAAAAAGTATTGAGTGCCAAAGATAGATGAGATTGCAAAAGACAATCCCTATAAGCACATAGTAGGACCCCCAATGTTTACATGCTTCTGTCATACTCACATCAAATTGTTCTTGCACATTGGAAATTCGCTTAAGTCCATACACAAATCCCCATTTGCGGATAGCATTTAGCTGACGTAGAGATAAATCTGCAGCACCTTCTACACCAGGGTCATTGCAAGAAATTGAGGTTACTGTGGGTTCTTTAGCACCCCGAGTTGGCCCTGCTCTTGCACAGAGCATCTGGGCACACACCACCAGCAATATAGAGGCCTTCATCCTTCCTAGAAAGAGAAAGAATGAGACTCAATAAGTCTAGCTCACAGATCGACAGCACACAGTAAAAGAGTGATGTTCACAACTCACTTATATACATTGTTAACATTTGAAGTGATATATCACCTTTAACCCTTTGTAACCATCAGCAAACAAGAGAGTCAATGATTAGGCGAATGCCCTACACTATATTGCAAAGTCAGGATGAAACCTTAAGCACAAAAATCAATTATTTAGTGTTAGTCCCGCTAACCTTGACACAGTGTGCAAAGTTTTCTAACTTCCTATTTAGGAGAAGTAAAGTACACATTCTATGATTCAGAGTATACTTTAAACATTGTTTAATAAAAAAAAACACAAAAAAACAGTGAGACTACATATGCTTGCTAAGATTGTAGGATTCATTTTAATTTTAAGAATTACATCAACCCAGTTTGGCAGCCGTGATAGTTGCATTTAGTTAGGTGTAGTGTGAAAAAAGCAATACAAACCATTAGTTATTACTTATATTGACTTTCCCCATTCTGAAATGTGCTTATATTTAGTTGTAATCTAGTCATGGATTAACACTGTAATCAAGACACGAATCATCCACAACGTGTATGAGGGAACAGTATTGAGAAGTCCTCCTGTGGGCCAGATTCTTTTACCATATGTTTTATGGCATGTCAATAAATTTAATCCATGCAAAGGTGCTCGCTTGTATTCAATGCTGTAGGTATATGTAGAATGGGAAAAAAGGTTTGTGAAAGTTGTTTCTCCAATGCTTTTCATCTGTGAGCCTCTTCAGGGACAGAGTGTACAGTGTGCCCTCCATCCAGGCCTGAAACGCTACTCCAGAACTTGCCACGTTGTGGAGAGGCATCAAAGGAGGATAAAGGGAACAAAGGAACCAGGCACAAAAATGGTAAACTTTCCCCATGTATTATGCAAGCTTGAAAAACGTTACTTATTTTTGGTTTGTGTATTTTAATGATTGACTGAGAACCCACTGTACTGTGCAGTTTGGATACCGATTTGTACAAGTCTAGGAACTAGGGGCCTGATTCATTAAGAATCTTAACTTGAGAAACTTCTTATTTCTGTCTCCTGGACAAAACCATGTTACAATGCAAGGGGTGCAAATTAGTATTCTGTTTTGCACATAAGTTAAATACTGACTGTTTTTTCATGTAGCACACAAATACTTCATAGCTTATTTGTACACTGAAATTTGAAGTTGATATTTGTGGTTACATGAAAAAATAGCCAGTATTTAACTTATGTGCAAAACAGAATACTAATTTGCACCCCTTGCATTGTAACATGGTTTTGTCCAGGAAACTGAAATAAGAAGTTTCTCAAGTTAAGATCCTTAATGAATCAGGCCCTAAAAGAGGAAGGAACTGGATCTCAGTCTCAACACATGACTCTACATCCCCCCCTCTTCCCTTATCTGCTGGTGTTCCTCAAGGATCTGTTCTTGGACCCCTGCTTTTCTCACTCTACACCTCCTCCCTTGGTGTCCTCATCCACTCCTTTGGCCTCCAGTAACACCTCTATGCTGATGATACCAATGTTTATCTCTTATCCCCTGACCTCTCCCTTTCCCTTCTGTCTCGTATCTCCTGCTGTCTCTCGGCCATCTCATCTTGGATGTCCCAACGCTTCCTTAAACTCAATATTTCCAAGACTGAACATATCGTCTTTCCCTTTTCCAGGACTCTCCCACCTCCACTCCTCTCTATTTCTGTTAATAACACTACCCTCATTTCTGTCCCTCAAGTACGATGCCTTGGGGTCATCTTTGATTCCTCCCTCTCCTTCAAGCCTCACATTCTGTCCCTCTCAAAATCCTGCTACTTCCACCTTCGGAATATATCCAAGATACGCCCCTTTCTCACCACAGAAGCTACAAAAAGCCCTTGTTCACTCGCTTGTAATCTCTCGCCTTGACTACTGTAACCTCCTTGTCTCTGGCCTACCTGACTCTCACCTTGACCCTCTTAAGTCTATCCTCATTTTTCTCTCCCGTCGCTCTGTCTCTGCTGTCTCCCTCCAACAGTAACTACATTGGCTCCCCATGGCCTACAGAATTAAATTTAAACTTCTCACCCTCACCTTTAAAACTCTTAATCAATCCTCCCCTCCCTAAATCTACAATCTCATCTCTAACTACACTCCTACCCGCCCCCTCTGCTCTGCCTGTGACCGCTGCCTCACTACTTCACTGATCACCTCCTCTCACTCCCGTCTCCAGGATTTATAGTAAAAAATATTGAAATATTTGATTTTACACTAAAGTAACACACTTGAGCCAGGGTTAATTATCTCCACTGACGATACCGCCATGGGCCAAGGACATTGGTAATGGGAAAAAAAATGAAAAGATGAGCCCAACCTAGCTAACCAAGTTTTTTGTCCTGTGGAAACAGAAACTGTAAAAATTAAAATATGGCACCTTACTAACCTCCTAATCCTCACCAAGGACTCCCTCCCTCTACAACATAGTCAGAAGAAGGGCTATTTCTTTCTCACATAGACGCTGACATTTTAACAGAGGCTAAAATGAAGCAGCTGTTAACTTTTCTTCATTGTTAAATACAAGTTGCTTTGAAAGCAGCTACTGTAACCTTCCTAAGGGTTGTATTGCAGAAAGTGGAAAAAAGAGGTTATTGCAGAACGTTACATTTTCAGCATTGGTTTAATTACATGGTCTGAACTAACTCTTGTATAAATCAGAATCTCTGAATTGTATGTCTACTACTATTCCTTGAAGACTTCTGGAAATGTATTGAGTTATGTAGATAGGTGTCAATAGCTTGAAAGGACTCACTTATCTTTAAGCGCCTATCCGAGGATAACTCACTGTCTTCAGCATTTACTATGGGAATACATCAAGATTAAAAACTTACTACATTTTCATTATCATGCTTTCTTTTTACTTTGGAGAACAACTATTCTCATATTTAAAATTAATTCAGCTTATACCGCTCCATCACAATTTTGCTCTCCCCCTCAACAAAGCCTTGCCCTCTGTGTTTCAGCCTAGTCTGCATATTGGATAATCATATCCTGAGGATAAGCAACAGACAACTGAAACAACTTTGGACTCTCTCTGGACCTCTGTGTTTTTATTTAAAGTGTTGGTTTCTAGCGAATGAGCACGGATACGGTTAGGAATCAACATCTACACTACTTGTCTGACTATGAAAAGCTTGCTAAGATTCCCCCCTGTGTGGCATCCTCTCCCTTACACCCCCAACCCCCCTGTGTGGCATCCTCTCCCCCCCTTGTGTGGCATCCTCTCCCCTCCACCCCCCCCCCTGTGTGGCATCCTCTCTCTCTTCTCCCATCCCCATGTGTGGCATCCTCTCTCTCTTCCCCCCCCCCCGTGTGGCATCCTCTCCCCTCCACCCCCCCCCCCTGTGTGTCATCCTATCTCTCTTCTCCCATCCCCATGTGTGGAATCCTCTCTCTCTCCCCCCCCCCCGTGTGGCATCCTCTCTTTTCTCCCCGCCCCCCCCCCCCCTTTGAGGCATCCTCTCTCTTCATCCCCTTCCCCGTTTTCTGTGTGACATCCTTTTTCTTCCCCCCCCCCCATTTTAGTGTACTTACCTTTTCATCTTCTTTTCTCTTCTTTCTGTCTTCTGCTTTCTTCTTCTGTTGTCCGCTCCTCTGACCCGATTTGACAGTGCAGAGCGCAATGCTGCACATGTGATCTGGTGGCTGGTTCCTGGGGAGGAACCAGCCATAAGGAAGCCTGGCACCGTGCACTGACTGCCCGGGATCGGATCGGCCCTTCTGGCATTTGCCAGAAGTGCCAGATGGCCAGTCTCACCTTTCTTTAGGTCTTTTTTTTACAATTAACACTAAAATTAGATACACAATGACATTTGATTACTCTGAAATTCTTGCTGTCTTTCAAGTCTTGCCCCTGCAGCCCTTAGTCCATACGATTGATTAATTCACTGTCTGCTGTTTGTTCATTACTAGTTTCTCATTTGAACTACTTCAATACGACTATATCTTACATCCCCTTATCAGTTATTTATCTTACACTCCTCAATCCATACTAATTAATCCACTTTCTGGTGTTTATTCACTGCTGATTTTTCATTCAATTGTTTGAGCTAATCAGTCTATATTCTCTTATCTGACTATATATTATATTGCATTTCAATGGTTAATACAATGGGTCTCCCGATATTAACCTGTATCCCTGCTTCACAATAATCTTGCAGGTCCCCTCACTATGCACAAAGTATGTTTGGCATTTCTGGCTTATTCAAGGGCTAAAAGATAAATAAATGTTAAAATTGCACTGCAATATAGCTATTTCTTATATATATTCAGGCAATAAAACTAAACTAATGTTTGAATATTTTTGATTACAAGGAAAGGCAGCCTAACTGTCTTTTAAGTACCTACATTTTAAGACACTTGTATCACTTTTATCTTTTTTACAAGCACATTTCTATATTTTAGGCAATTAGTTTTCTAATATTTTGTTAGTATTTTAATGGGGACTCATAAGATTAATTGTGTATGTCATATTTAATCAATAACAATAAAGTATTGATTTTGTGATTGTTGTTGACTGAGTGTCTCAATAGAAATACACTTTTTTGATCCTTCTTTTGTAAAGGTTATCTTTGGCAGTACAAATCTAAATATATCTAGGATAATAGTAATATGTTGTATTGGTTCATATTTTATTCAGAACATTTAAGCTCGCAATGCAATGTCAAGAATCCTTATATTTTTTGAGTACCTACATTGACATCTTCCGAAACCAGGAAAATCCCCACACAGGTCCTTTTTTTTCCTATTTCTTATTAGTGTCATTACAATCTTACATATGTAGAACTTCCAAATAGATAGGCAGATTATTTGGTGTATAGTCAAGCACTGTTTTTCAGATTTTTTTTTTAATTCTGTTAAATCCCAATAAACAAAAATTGTATAAAAATCTCTGAAATTGACGCCTTACCATTATTACAGATACAGTACTTTTTAGCAGAAATACAACCATTTCATGTCTAGTGATACCATCTACAGATAGGTGACAGGTATTGCCACAGGAGCCATTAGACCTAAAGAAGAATGATCTTTATGTAAAGAGGAAAAAAATGACATTCAAAAAATCACATCTCACCGCCAAATGTGTTTTTCCCTTCTAGTTATACATGTGCACACATTTTAAAAAAAGCAGAGAAGGGTCCACACTGATGTTTAGCAAAAAAGCTTATTCACAAAAATAACTTCAACAGGCAGTAACATATTTTTAAGGGATGCATTCTGAAGATATGTTCGCTGATGAATTTGACTATAGGTCTGCTCTGCTCTACTACACAAGACACTGCAGGATACGTCAAATACCTATGTGGAATATAAATTCAGAAAGACCGCACAAAAAAAAGTATATATAAAATTACTGTCACCTGTTAATAATATAGGCATTAATGAAACATTTCAAATTGCAGGCTGTAGTAAGCATAGTTGTCAATTCCGCTTATAACAAGCTAAATTGGGCTACTTTTTTTCAAGTTGCAGGGTTTTTTCTGGTCGCGGGGTGCAGGCTTTTGGCCGTTACAAGACACGTGTGTTGAGCTCAGGTCTCTTTCGCCCTTGCTTATCTTCTCTCCTTGTTTTTCTTTTTTTTCTTTGTAGGACTCTTCGATTGGTGGACGTCATGCTGTACATTTTGATGGGCAGGTTTGGTGCTTGGAGTTTCAGAATGAAGCGTCGCATTGCTGGTGGGGGAGTGGAGTTAGAGGAGGTTGGAGTGAGAGGCGGAGTCCTTTTGTAGAGAAACACATGTTCCAGCCATGCACAGGAAGAAGTCATGGATCCATCACAGCCTCACCACACCACACCGCCAGTGATTCTAACTGTGGAACCACTACAGGCCTCAGGACACTAGACTCCAGGGGAAGCGTTTCCCACACAGCCCAGCGCTGCACACTAACCTTGCAAAGCGGAGCCAAGTCACCCTCTCTCCTCTTCTGTGTGGGGTCCACGCTTTATTGATGGAGTAGAGCTTCAGGGAAGTTAAGTGTCCAAGCCACCTTGGAGAGTGGGTATATGAGATAGCCTTCACCCCTAAACCCCTTTGCCTGCCCCTATCAGCCCCAAGGGGCTGTGCTGGTATTATAGCTGCTCATGTGTAGCTGAAGGTGGCTGCTAGTGTATGTTTAATTGCTCATTATTCCCCATTATTCTCCTAACACGCAGGCCTAGACTGTGCCCTATAAGCAAGTTTGTGTACAGTCTCCAGGAGCGGGTATAGAGAACATGGTTGTATTGCTGCCAGCTACTTGTGCTCATGTGCTATGCAGGTATTACATTTTTATTGTATGTCACTTTATCTTACTCAGAGATGCAGTCATTTGAAATAATGGTGAATCTTAAAGAGAGTTTAAATATGTGGTAAAACAAATGTGCTGTAACCCATAATAACAACCAGCCAGAAGTATGAAGTTGAGTTATGTTAGTTTCTTATTGACTGCAGTACAGACCGACAAGACACCATTTAGTTAAAAAAAAAATGCTCATATGACCCAACATTATTGGTAGGGTAGTGTTTCTGTGGACCCCAATGAGTAACTTGAGCAATGTGGTACCATGGGACTTGTCATCTGGAATGCTTTAGATTTGAAGTCCTCCAGACAAAGAGATTTCCTTTACAGTGCCTAACATATACACACTTTTAATTTATCTTGTCTGTACAGACCAAATTTCCACCAAATGGGTTTTTGGGATTGATTTAGGCTTGGTTTGGGATTGTTTTTCACTTGGCAGTTGCTTGTTTTTCATTTCAGAGTTGGCAACCCTGGGTAAGTGTCCTTTGCGTACGAAGACAGAGCAGATATCTACTGGCGTATGGTCTGGTTTTGTTCATGCGCAGAGTGAGTTTATGCACGATACGCTCAAAATAAGCATATATGTGCCTTGATGAATCAGGCCCAATATGTTTCTAAATATACAGGAAAGCTTTGAACTTAGAATACAGCAACTTTTTTAGTACAGGTAAAAAAAATATTTATTTAATGAAATAAATAAAATAGTGTTAATTAGGTGTCAGCAAACCCCATCAAACGTGACCAGCACAACTGAGCTGCTGTACATGTGCAGAGGCTCCTCCCAGGTTCCATTGAGTAACGGAAGGCATAATATGAATTGGGAGCACAACTATATGGCATAATATGAACTGGGAGCTCTACCATGTGGCATAATAAGAATTAATATAAGGCATAATTTGAGTATTAATTTATGGGTCCCATTACTATTAATTATATCAAGCGATTAGCATGATAAAATAATAAATAATTAAATGTTACATATATATTCACACATACACACACACACACACACACAACTGGCAACCCCTGGCTTGACTAGGTTTCTAGATTTTAGCCGGAACACTGATGGAAAAAGGTTATCACTACAAATGCTCACTGACCCCCGTGTTTTGGTTTTGGTTTTGGATCTGGATAACCGTCGTGTTTTGGTTTTGGTTTTGCCAAACCGCACTTGCGTGTTTTGGTTTTGGCTTTGGTTTTCTTTGGTTTTGTTTTGCAATTTTGTTTAAAAATCAATGTTTTTGGGCATAAAATAACCGAATTTAGTGCTCCACCTGTTTCTTGGAAAAGTAATGTAATTGTAAAGCTAATAAATTATGAAAAAAACAGTTTAATTCCTGGTAGGCCGTCATTAATTCTACACACAAACCTTCCTCTCCATCTATGCATATTGGCAATGCAGCCATCGTTTTTGGGTGTATATTACACCCTACACTTATAGTTAAATATCTAAAGAAATGGACAAAGGCAGTTTGGTTTCTGTCTCTTAGGCCCCCCTCCACTTCATCATCATCACCATTTATTTATATAGCGCCACTGATTCCGTAGCGCTGTACAGAGAACTCATTCACATCAGTCCCTACCCCATTGGAGCTTACAGTCTAAAATCCCTAATGTACGCACACACAGACACACAAAGAAAATAGTAAAAAATTCAGCCGTTATAGACTGTACAATATAAATTGAAATAGGCAAAGGCAGTTTGGTTTCTGTCTCTATAGGCCCCCCTCCACTTGTTGAAAATAGTAAAAAATTCAGCCGTTATAGACTGCACAATATAAATTGAAATGAACAAAGCCAGTTTGGCTTCTGTCTCTATAGGCCCCCCTCCACTTGTAGAAAATAGTAAAAAAATTCAGCCGTTATAGACTGTACAATATTGATTGAAATGGACAAAGCCAGTTTGGGGTCAGTCTGTGTATGACACCCTACCCTTATTGAGAAATTGCCAAAACAGCAGCCTTTCAAGACGGTACGTGATATAGAAAATCCCCAAGTCCCTTTCCTATTTGGGGGTAGATTGCACCCTACACTTAAATAGAAAGTTTTAAAACGATGTTATCGTCATCATCTTCAGATTCATCCTCACCCTCATCAGTGTGTACCTCATCATCACAGACTATCAATTCATCGCCGCTTGAATCCACCATTAGAGAACAGTCAGTGCTTGGATCTCTTTGATGGTGAAGGCCTTCCTCGTGGAAGATGTTGTTCATTTTTATAAACATCATTTTCTCCACATTTTTTGGAAGTAACCTTTTACGGCGATCACTGACTAGGTTCCCGGCTGTGCTGAATACTTGTTCAGAGTACACACTGGAGGGTGGGCAGCTTAGATATTGCAAAGCAAGTTTGTACATGCGTTTCCAAATGGCCTGCTTTTCTTCCCAGTAAGGAAAGGGACTGTCTGACATTTCCATATCAATTACCTCTTGAAAATAATCCTCCACCATCCTTTGCATGTTAATACTCGTATTGGATGGAGTTATGGGCAAGGTCACACATTTTTTTGAAAAATCCTTCAAACCAGCCCAAATGTTAAACTGTTCTGGTCTGCCCCCTGCATCTTCCCTGCTTCTTTTTTTAAAATTTAATTTTTCACAAGCAGCAGCGGCTTGAGAAACGGAAGGAGGACACGTCGTCAAGCCAAGTTCAGCGGACAACTTGCTGAGCAATAGCTTCTTACAAAAGTTCACATCTCACTCATTTTGAAGCAAAGACTCAATGTAGGTCTTAAACCTTGGATCAAGCACAGTGGCCAAAACGTAGTGATCCAAGTTCAAGATTTTAATAACTCGAGGATCATTGTAAAGCGAATTAAGTACTTGATCTACAAGGCCAACATACTTTGCGGAATTGCTTGCTTTCATCTCCTCCTTCAGTTTCTCAAGCTGCTTTTCCAATAGTCTAATTAAAGGGATTACTTGGCTCAAGTTAGCAGAGTCTGCACTCACTTCACACGTCACAACTTCAAATGGTTTCAGCACCTTGCACAGCACTGAAAGGATTCCCCACTGTGCAAGAGTGAAATATATCCCCCTCCTTTCCCAATGTCATGGCTTGTGCAATACGCTTGGATGGCTTTGCGCTGTTCCTCCATCCTCTGAAGCATGTACAGGGTGGAATTCCACCTAGTTAACACCTCTTGCTTAAGTTGGTGGCAGGGCAAGTTAAACTGTTCTTGGAGCTGCTGCAATCTCCTACATGCTTTGGCAAAATGCCTGAAATGGCCTGAAATTTTACTGGCCACCGAAAACATCTTCTGCAACTCACGGTTATTTCTTAGGAAGCTCTGCACCACCAAGTTGATGGTGTGAGCAAAACAGGGAATGTGATGGAATTCACCCAGCCGTAATGCTCGCACTATATTGTTGGCGTTATCAGAAATGACATATCCTGGGGAGAGTGCAAGTGGTATAAGCCATATATCAATCACATCTCTTACTTTTCATAACAAATTGTCAGCTGTATGCCTGTTAGTGAAGCCAGTGATACAAAGAGTGGCCTGCCTTTGACTAATGTTATGTAGGGGTGTACATGCTGCTGCCGTTCCTGCTGGTAAAGGCGAATGACCAACCCAGTGGGCTGTCACAGTCATATAGTCTTTGGTTTGCCACTTCCACTTGTCCACATATCTGTGGTTAAGTGGACAGTGGGCAGAATGGCATTTTTCAGCGCAATCTCTACATTTGTACACACTTTTTGGTATAGTTGTGGAATAGCTTTACGGGAAAAATGGTGTCGTGATGGAATTCTGTAACGCGGACACAAAACCTCAATTAACTGTGAAAAACCAGCTGCGTTTATTGTGGAGATTGGACGCAGATCTAACACTAACATGGTTGCCATGGCGTCTGTGATTCGCTTGGCGACTGGGTGACTGCTGTCATATTTGCTTCCCCTAGCAAATGATTGTTTCACAGTTAATTGTTGAAATGTTGGACTGCTCTTTTTCTTGGCCTTCTTCTGGGCTGATGATTCACCCCCAGCAGCAGCAACAGCAGCAGCAGTGGGACTAACGCTTTCTTCAGATGAATCAATTATAGCGCAGGATTCATCCAGCCTTACTAAGTGGGATACAGGGCTAACTCCGAGCGCTACTGAGGCTATTGATGAGGATGGTGTTGTGGGTGAATTTTGTAGCCGTCGGGGTGTAGGTGACCCAAGGGTCCTAGCTGATGATGGAGTGCTTGTAATTTTTTTAGAAGAACTTTCAGCTTTTCCCAACACATTGCCATGAACTCTCGGCAGATGGTTAAGGTCCCTCGACTGACTGTGGCTTGACATACACTACAAATGGCTATACAACTGTTGTCTGGACTTGGGTAAAAATAATTCCACACATAAGAAGTGGATTTTTTTGTTTTATCCCCAGGCATGACAATGGCCTTTTTCTTGTCATGTGCCAGAACTTCTGCCACTGGTGCAGGACTTACACAAACAACCTCATCCTCATCAACATCCTCATTAGCGCCCTCGTCGCCTACACAAATCTCCCCCTCATCCTCTTCTAATTCCAAAGTGGCATCCTCAATTTGTGTATCATCCTTTCTTTGTCACTGTGTGTGTAGAATGGCAATTTTTTTTTTATCGGCACTTAACTTTTCCTTAATTACACTTCTTTTTCGCTTCAACACGGTAAATTTTTTTGGGGTGTGTGTTTTTTTTGCCTGATTTAAAAAGACTATGTACTTTTACATAGGCTTTACCAGATGACGTACTGGGAACACTACCATCAGGACTGGTGCCAGCACCTGCTTGCTGATTCTGCTCATATGTGGACTGCTTTGAATCCATTTTAATAAGCCCAAAGCACTTGTAGTGAAATTTTTTTTATAGATACTGCTGATAAATATGACTTTTGACAGCCAGAAAAATTAGTGTTACACACTGGGAATATGGGGCACCCCATAGCACTTGTAGTGCAAAATATTGTATAAATACTGCTGCTAAATATGACTTTTGACAGCCAGAAAAATTAGTGTTTCACACTGGGGAATATGGGACACCCCAAAGCACTTGTAGTGCAAAATATTGTATATATAGATACTGCTAAATATGACTTTTGGCAGCCAGAAAAATTCTTGTTTCACACTGGGGAATATGGGACACCACAAAGCACTTGTAGTGCAAAATATTGAAAGAAAAAAGCCTCCTCTATCCTCCTCTCTTCCTTCTCTAATAATTGCTAATAGAATTGGTAATAATAATATAATTGAATAGATTAGAATTGAAATAATAATACAAAGAATAAGGTGTACAATTATTGCTCTATCCCTGCTTAAATACAGCCTGTGACCTAACTCTGCTCTCCCCCTCTGTCAAATGGCGATGGATTGCTGTGGAGACGGGTATTTATGCATTTCAAATATAGCGAGAACCGAGCTCTGAGATCCGACTACGTCATGATGACGTTTTGCCTCGATTTCGATTCCGAACGGGCGGGAGAGTACCGAGCCTACTTGGCTCAGTCCTCAGATAGGCAAAGTTCAAGTGGGTTCGGTTCTCTGGGAAACGAGCCCGCTGACCTCTAGTTATCACCTCGGTTTGTCAGGTGGCAGTAGTCTTATACGTGCAGAATAAATATAATTTTACTACAAACTAACAAATAAGGTTTACTATGTATTTCAATACTTGCAAAGTACTAATTAAGTTCTAATCTCTCTATGCCTTAGTAGATTACGCAACTAAATTTTGAAAGGTTGAAATTAATGGACATAACTCTTTTTTAAACCTAAACAACTAAGAATATTTATTAGTGCAATGCTTGAATTTTATTGTTTTAACCCACATAGACAATACCAACCCAACTCCTTCTTCCATATATGCACAAAGACGAATCCTTACGTGGAGATCACCTGCTGAAAAAGTAATTGTAGCATTAAAAAATGCTACAATGGATGACAGAATTGGGAACCTGATTGCAGCTGCATTGAGATTTAGAGCCCAGTGACTTCTGGACAAAAAAAAACAAGTAATAGTAGAAATTTAAGATTGAATTATTTGTTTAATTTGATTCATTTGTCATGCAGGCTTCCTCAGGGATAACATGTGTGTCACAATGTTTTGTGTTTTTTTATGTTACCAATTTTTCTTTACAGACATCCTAAGGGGGGATTTAATTGGCTGTGATGTTCCTCAGAACTGTCAGACGCCGTCCCCGCTGATTCCCTGTCTGACGGGGAACGGACGTCTGATCCCTCCGTCGGCTGCCGCGGACTTCCGGATATCGGGCGCATGCGCCCTGGTCTCAGTCCCGTTGCTAGGCAATGGGACGCTGCTTCTGTATCCGCTGCCGCCTCCGCTCTCCTCCAATCACCTCAGTCTGGATCCTATTTAAACCTGCCTCTGGCGCCATTAGGGTGCCAGAGTAACAGGTTCACCACCAGTGTTACTGGCTTCCACACTTCCTTGTTTTTCCCTGAGTATCCTGCTTCCTGTTTATCGTTGTGACCCGGCTTGGCGACCATCCTCTTTCTCTGTGTGACCCATTCTGTATAGTGACTTCGGCTTGGCGACTACTCTACTGGATTTCCCTTTTGTACCTGATATACCTGATTGCTGTGACCCGGAACCGTCTGACCTCTCTACGCTACACTGGTAACTGGCTAATAGGACCGCGACCTGCGTGCTCTCTGCTGCGAAGTCCAAACCTCCTTGCGGGGGTCCCTGGTGAACACCAGGGGCATGTTAGACTCCGCGCCTGTTTGACCAGTTGCGCTAATACCGGTTAGTGTCTATTTATCTTCAGCCTTCATAGGCCTACAGCGTGACAGTTTACTCTGGCCATGACTGACGGTACCGGAGAACCCTCATCCCGAGACCTCCTCATCCATCTAGGAGTACGGGTAGAACGCCAGGAGGCCAACCAAGCACAACTCTTGCAGTGTTTACAAGGAGTGATTTCCGGCTTGGATGCCCTGAGCACTTCTCAGGCAGCAGCTCCCGCTCCTGATCCTGCTCCGGCCGCTGCACCACCAAGCGCAGTACTTGCTACCTCTAGAACACTACGGATTCCAACCCCAGAGAAATACGACGGTAATCCCAAAGGATGCCGTGGATTCCTGAATCAGTGTTCCATCCAGTTTGAACTTTCACCGGAAAACTTCGCATCTGAGAGAGCTAAGGTAGCCTACATTATTTCCCTCCTGACGGCACAAGCCCTAGCTTGGGCCTCGCTACTGTGGGAACGAAGAGATGGATCCCTCCTTCATTCTGATACTTTCATTGAGAACTTCCGGAGGGTATTTGATGAACCTGGTCGTGTGTCTTCGGCTGCATCCAGTTTGTTAGCTCTTCGCCAAGGCTCCTTAACTGCAGGTCAATACGCTGTTCAGTTTCGTACCTTAGCCTCAGAATTAGGCTGGAATGATGAAGCTCTCACCGCCACCTATTGGCAAGGCCTGTCAGATCCTATCAAGCACGCACTGGCTTCGCAAGAGCTTCTGTCCAAGCTTGACGCCTTGGTCTCTCAGTGTGTCGAGGTAGACATTCGCCTTCAAGAGCGTTCTCAGGAGAGGGTCCAAGGTCGTCGCACTGTACGTTTGGCTCCTCGTTTTCAATCCCCAGCTCTCCCGGCGGAAGAGCCAATGCAAATTGGACGCTCTTGCCTGTCACAGGATGAGAGGGAACGCAGGATCAAGAATCGTCTGTGTCTGTACTGTGGAGAATCCGGCCATCTGCTATCTTCTTGTCCCAAGAGGCCGGAAAACTTCACCGCCTAGGCAACACCAGGGAGGTTGTTCTAGGTTCCTGTCTCCATTCTCCCTCTCCTTCCAAAGATAACAGTTTTCTGATGCCTGTCACCCTCAAATTCTTGGACTCCTCCCTAAGTTGTTCTGCATTTGTGGATTCCGGATCTGCAGGAAACTTCATTTCTGCCACTCTGGTGTCTAAGCTTCACATACCCTGCACTCCATTGCCGCAACCCCTGGTTCTTACTGCAGTTGACGGTAACCGTGTCAGCAACGGTTTCATCACTGACACTACTGCTCCAGTTCAGTTGCAGGTAGGGGTTCTCCATCAAGAGTGGATTCAGTTCCTGGTTATCCCACAGTCCGTTAACTCCATCATTTTAGGGCTACCATGGCTCAGAAAACATTCACCACAATTCGATTGGGCTCACGCTCAAGTTACCTCCTGAGGTTCCTCATGTTTCGATCAATGTCTCTCGAAAATACTTCCTCCTAACCAACTTCCTTGTCTCTCTCTCTGGACTCTCACCTCAAACTACCAGAGCCGTATTTAGACTTCATTGATGTGTTTAGCAAGACCGCTGCAGAGACTCTCCCTCCACACCGATCATGGGATTGTCCCATTGAGCTAATTCCTGGCAAAACTATTCCCAAAGGTAGAGTCTATCCTCTGGCTCTCCCTGAGACAAAGGCCATGTCTTTATATATCTCAGACAACCTTCAAAGAGGATTTATCAGAAAATCTACCTCTCCAGCAGGAGCTGGATTCTTTTTTGTAAAAAAAAAAGACGGCTCATTAAGAGCTTGCATAGACTACCGCCGTCTTAATGATATTACCATCAAGAACCGCTATCCGCTCCCAATAATTACAGAACTGTTCGATCGGATCAGAGGAGCCAAAATCTTCTCTAAATTAGATCTCAGAGGGGCCTACAACTTGATCCGCATTCGAAAGGGCGATGAGTGGAAAACGGCATTTAACACCCGTGACGGGCACTATGAGTACTTAGTTATGCCGTTTGGACTTTGCAATGCCCCAGCAGTTTTTCAAAATTTTGTCAACGAGATCTTCAGGGATCTTCTGTATCAATTCGTGATTGTCTACCTGGACGATATTTTGATATTTTCATCTGACTTACATGTTCATCCTCTCCATGTCAAGACTGTTCTTTCTCGTCTCCGGAAACATTCCTTATATTGTAAACTGGAGAAATGCCTTTTTGAGCGTTCACAAGTTCCATTTCTAGGGTACATAGTTTCAGGCACCGGCCTGCTAATGGATCCGCAGAAAGTTGAGGCCATTGTCAACTGGCCATTACCTATTGGTCTCAAGGCTACCCAACGCTTTATCGGCTTTGCCAATTATTACCGGCAGTTCATTAAAGGCTTTTCATCCATTATTTGTCCTATTACAGCTTTAACTCGAAAAGGTGCCTGCAGCAAACCATGGCCTGTCGAAGCCATATTGGCTTTCAAGACTCTTAAGGAAGCATTTCTTTCGGCCCCTATACTCAAACAGCCAGACCAGGGGAGACCATTTTTTATTGAAGTGGACGCTTCTTCGGTCGGGATTGGAGCAATACTTTCCCAGAAATCTTCTTCAGGAACATTAGAGACTTGTGGATTCCTGTCTAAGAAATTCTCCAGCACTGAACTAAATTATGGAATCGGTGACAAGGAATTATTAGCCATCAAGATTGCCCTTGAGGAGTGGCGCCACTTATTAGAGGGTGCCTTACATCCCGTCACGGTCATGACAGATCATAAAAATCTTACTTATCTCCAGGAGGCACAATGTCTTAACCCCCGTCAAGCTCGCTGGTCTCTCTTCTTTGCCAGGTTCCAACTCATTCTTACCTTCCGTCCCGGTTCCAAAAACTCCAAGGCCGATGCTCTCTCCAGGTCCTTTGATAATACTGGTATTCTCACTTGTTTAGACAACAAAATGATTCTAAATCCAATACAAACAGTGGCCATTACCAATTCTTCAGTGACCTCTCCCCCTCCAGGGCGTTCATTTGTGGAACCTCATCTCCGCTCTAAACTGCTATGTTGGGCTCACGAGTCCAAATTTGCCGGCCATGTTGTTTACAAGAGAACCAAAGAATTCCTCTCCAGATATTATTGGTGGCCTAAACTGGCTTCAGATGTTCAAAAATTCGTATCTGCATGTTCGGTTTGTGCACGCCACAAGGTGCCAAGACAAAGTCCTCCTGGTCTTCTCCTTCCTCTGCCTATTCCGGATTCTCCCTGGTCCAGCACTACAATGGACTTCATCACCGGTCTCCCTTTGAGCAATGGCTACAATACCATCTGGGTCGTGGTAGACCGCTTTTCAAGAATGTCACACTTCACTCCTTGTAAAGGTCTCCCTTCAGCCCCTAAACTCTCAGATTTGTTTCTAAAGAACATCTTCCGTCTTCATGGATGTCCTCGAGATCATCTCTGACAGAGGAGTACAATTTGTCGCTAAGTTCTGGAGAGCTTTTTGTAATAAGATTGGAGTCAGTCTCAAATTTTCTTCCGGATATCACCCCCAAACTAACGGACAAACAGAACGAGTGAATCAGGACTTGGAGTGTTTCCTATGGTGTTTTGCTTCTGATCATCAAACGACATGGAATGATCTTCTGTATTGGGCCGAATTCGCCCACAACAATCTTCTACATTCCTCCTCTGGTCGTTCTCCATTTTTCATTATCAACGGCAGACATCCCACTCCTCCTCTCTTATCCGAAGCTCCCTCTTCTCTAGTACCAGCGGCTGATACTCTCATCCATGACTTCTCTCAAATCTGGTCTCAAACCAAAGAAGCACTGTCTACTTCAGTACAGAGACAGAAGAAAGCGGCTGATCTTCATAGAAGAGTTGCTCCAGTCCTGAGGGTAGGAGACCGTGTTTGGTTGTCTACGCGCAACCTTCGACTTCAAGTCCCATCCATGAAATTGGCTCCTAAGTTTATTGGTCCCTTTTCCATAGCACAAGTCATCAATCCTGTTTCCTTCAAACTTGCATTACCTCCGTCTCTTAGGATCCATAACACATTTCATATTTCATTGCTGAAACTGCTGATTCTCAACGAATTCTTCAGAGAACCTGCTGCTCCTCCACCTATTAAAACATCTTTAGGGGATGAATTCGAGATCGAGAGGATTCTGAAAAGACGTCTCTTCCAGCGCAAACCTCAGTATCTAGGACACTGGAGAGGTTGCGGTCCGGAGGAGAGATCGTGGGTCTCGGAAGCCGACCTTCATGCTCCTCGTCTCCTTGCAAAATTTCTGAGGAAAGGCAATCCTTCTCTGAGAGGGAGGAGGGGAGGGGGTACTGTCAGACGCCGTCCCCGCTGATTCCCTGTCAGACGGGGAACGGACGTCTGATCCCTCCGTCGGCTGCCACGGACTTCCGGATATCGGGCGCATGCGCCCTGGTCTCAGTCCCGTTGCTAGGCAATGGGACGCTGCTTCTGTATCCGCTGCCGCCTCCGCTCTCCACCAATCACCTCAGTCTGGATCCTATTTAAACCTGCCTCTGGCGCCATTAGGGTGCCAAAGTAACAGGTTCACCACCAGTGTTCCTGGCTTCCACACTCCCTTGTTTTTCCCTGAGTATCCTGCTTCCTGTTTATCGTTGTGACCCGGCTTGGCGACCATCCTCTTTCTCTGTGTGATCCATTCTGTACCGTGACTTGATGACTACTCTACTGGATTTCCCTTTTGTACCTGATATACCTGATTGCTGTGACCCGGAACCGTCTGACCTCTCTATGTTACACTGGTAACTGGCTAATAGGACCGCGACCTGCGTGCTCTCTGCTGCGAAGTCCAAACCTCCTTGCGGGGGTCCCTGGTGAACACCAGGGGCACGTTAGACTCTGCGCCTGTTTGACCAGTTGCGCTAATACCGGTTAGTGTCTATTTATCTTCAGCCTTCATAGGCCTACAGCGTGACAAGAACATTGTGGCTGCACATTTTTAACGTTAGTATGGTAAAAAATAATGCTCAGTTTTGCTCACACCCCATAGAGTTATTTCTGTAAAAGAATTCTGCGTTAGGTATCTCGTGTTTGTTCCAGGGGGGGACACACCTATGCTCATTTCTAGTGTGAGGAGAATAGTGGACAATAGTTGGGCACCCTGTTTTACGCAGGGCGGACCATTCAGGGCGCCAATGCAAAATCAAGGTATTTTGCACTGCAAATTCAGTGTATTATAAGTATGGTGCTATTTGTGTATAATAAACATTAATTTATGTAAATATGATGTGTAGTTTCCTATTAAGGTGAATAATTATGCAAACATTTTTGGAGCTGTTTTTTTAAGGGACATTCCATTACCTACTAAAAATGTGATGCTGATTTTTTTGTATATTTGTTACTTTTTTTTTATATATATATATATAGATTATTTATTTAATGATGGTGACTAGTGTATTATTTTTTATGTTCGTTTTAGTTTATGTCTATACACCTTGTACCGTTTTGTGGATTTTATTATTTATAAATGATATTAAATTAAACAGACTCATATCCGCTTGTGAGCACCAAGTTATTTATCTTAATTTTATTCCAGATACCAATCCAGTGCTAACCAGAGCAGGGTTGTTACAGGCAGCCCACGTTAGGGATATTACGACATTGTCAACAATATTTTGTGTACTTTAATAAGAGTACTATATTCCCTCCTACCTTGTCAACCCTTTGCCTCAGATAAAACTTTTATCATTTAACTAACATCAAACATGAGTTGCAGATGCTCACTGATATCTGACCTTTTCTGCTTTTCCAAAAGTTGCATAATGGTTATCTATTAACAGAAAGTACTCAGAAATTATGCAATTTGGAACACATCTATTATGATGCAGATGAAATGAGGCAGTTCTTTAAGGTGTAAGCATGAACTTATATTCATTTGTTTCATATGTTTTTTCCTGAAGATTTTAAAAAAAGTAATAACAGATCCTGCATAATATAACATATTGGTTTAATGAGAAAAAAAATCTCTCCACGATGATACAGTATTTACAAGATTATATTATTGAATGAAGTTTGAAATTAGATTTGATACAGGATGAAAGTTAATACTAGGTAGGATTATTATTGGATATTGTGTTGTAGTCACTGGGTGGTGATGTCATCACCTTCGTTTTCGGAACAATAAAATTCTTGCATTGTGAAGACATAGTGTAGCTAATCAGGATATTAGAAGGGTCCAGTATCAAATGCTGATCTATACATCACACTAGTGTTTTATTAACATTTATATGTATTTTATTTATTAATATTTATTTACCAGTATATAGTGAGGGCATATTCCATAGCACATTACAATTTGGAACAAACCTATTGATAAAATGAGAATGGTTATTAATGAACAGACAAAATGAGCAAAAATACATATCATGCACTTGACATGTGTTCGTTTGAGCATTTTCAGCTTACTTGGAACTGGTTGTAACTTGTAAGCTTCCCAAATACATTTAATCATGGTAACCACATTAGATGAAGCAAGATGCTTTCCGAAAACTAGTATGGATGAACTGGATGGATCAGTCAACTAGAAACTAACTGACTGCTGGGCACACTAGTGTACCTTATGATACATCCATATGAAAAAATAAACACATTTATTTTGCTAGAAGAGATATTAAAATTGTATTTAACAGTTGGAGACAGGTCATCTATATGGTGTTGGCTGCTATTTTAGAATGGCCTGCCCCATCAGCTGGACATATAAAATACTTCCATGTGAAGGATTAAACTGCACTGATATGACTAACGTATTCAATGCACAGGCATATTTTATCCAGAAAATAATGAAAAATAGAAAAAAGTACTGCTACACAAGCTAATGAGGAGGAGAATGTCAGAGGCAAGATAGGGACAAGGCCAGTGTTATCATTAGGGGAACCTTTGCGGCTGCCTACAGTGCAAATGTAAGTGTCACACACCGGCCACGTGGACGGGTACCGGCATTGTTACTTCTCTCCCATAAGCGGTGACCACGGTATCCTGAAACTCAAGTTTGCTTTACAGTCTCCATTTGGTCTCCTGTTCTGCGCATGTGTCGTCCACTCTCTCTTATGACCTTCTACCTCTTCGCATTGGTCCTGACACTTTGGAGCGCTATTTAAACCTCCCATTTCCTGCTATCTGATGCCTGTTCTTCGAGTTACTCACTCTCATTAGAATTGGGCTTCCTTCGGTTTGACTTACCTATTTTTCTGTGCATCACCACTCCGTGTTCAGCTGTAGTTCTTCTCCGTAGGCCTCTGCTGAACTTTCGCTGTACCTGTACTCCTCAGCCGTGTCCTGTGTTCCTTGTTCGGGTGCACCGCTCCGGCTTCGTTGTGTCACGGTCACTAGGATTCTCGACCCAGAGTTCTGCCAGTAGTTATCACTACACTAGAGGCGCGGAGTCTGACGCAGCAGCTGGTCTTCTCCAGGGACCCCCGCAAGAGGGTTTGGGTTTTTGCTGCACCACTGCGCAGGTTGCGGCCCTCAAGACAGTGCGGCAGAGCAACAGAATACAGCTTAGATATAGGAGGCTTAGCAATCCGAGCAATATAAGGTGATGTGATGCTCCAGGAGACAACCCTAAAGGCAGAAGAGTAATACAGATGGCAGGCAGCTGGTAGATACCACAATACTAAGAATAAGACTAGGCAATAGAAGATATGCGAAAGTTCATAGGAGATCATGTATATACCACGGATGTTGCTATGAGATGTCCAGCCAGCAGGTAAGATGTAACAGATGCTTAGGGTGATCGGCTGGAGGCAGATTTACCACAGATGTGGCTATAACGTGTCCGGCCAACAGATGAGGTATAGCGGAGGCTATGGTGATCAGCCAGAAGTAGATTTACCACGGATGTGGATGAGAAGTATTCAGCTAACAGATAAGGTAAAGCAGGTGATATGATGAACTGCGGGAAGCAGGTTTACCACGGACGTAGCTATAGAGTATCCAGTACACAGGTGACATACGGCAGCAACTACAGAGCTCAGCGGCAGGCAGGTTTACCACAGTTGTGGCTGAGGAGTATCCGGCCAACAGATAAGAGACAGCGGCACCATGGAGCTCAGTGAGAGGCAGGTTTACCACGGACGTGGCTGAGGAGTATCCGGCCAACAGGTGAGAGACAGCGGCACCACGGAGCTCAGTGAGAGGCATATTTACCACAGATGTGGCTGAAGAGTATCCGGCCAACAAGTATTTCCGTATGGCCTTGGCTTGAGTATTGGTAGAGCTCAGAAAAGGAAAATAGCATACAAGTATATTGTTTCAAGTGTTAATAACACCCAACTGACGCGTTTCGTTGTGTAATACAACTTCCTCAGAGATGGTGTTCACTATGACATTCACATCTTATATATAAACCTAATTAGTTCAATCACATTCACCTGATCAATCCACATTGCAAAAAAACAGTTCACCACATAGAAAAAACGTCACTGACTCGCAGCGCAAATTTCTATATAGCTGAAAACACCAAATGTTACATTATCATCTGCTTGGACTCAGTGCCTTAGTGCAGTAAGTCAAACCAGATCATAATACTTATATCTATGTATTTCTTATGTAATAATAACCAATAGTGGCATAGAATCCTTTAGACATTGACATATTGATTGCATCATTCCGAAATGCCTATTACGGTCTGTTAATCTCATCTGTTCTAGACAGGAGACATTATGGGCGGTAAGTAGTGTGCATAGAATCTTCAAGCAACATTGTTGTTAACGCTCATAGCCCTCATTCATCGCATCATAGTAGTCATCAGACTTGCCATTTTAACATAAACAAACACAGATTAACAACAATAGATACACCATTACTTCTGGGCTGTACTCGATATCATCACCAGTCTATAATCTTAGCCAGTGGGTGATCTTAGCTACTTTGTGTTAGTTCTACTAAAGACCAACATCAGCGGGGGACAAAGGGTTTATACTATAATGTGCTTCCTTATAAATCTAGACACATAGAGTACACAATAAGAATAAACTTCAAATACATGTATCCTTATAACACTGTATATATTAATAACAGACTTATCGGACACATATGTATATTTTGATATTAATCATATTTATATTGATCCTCTATATAATTTATTACATATACATATATATAAAAATATATGAGGACATAGTGTTGGAAAACTAATCCTCTTATCTTCAGTCTATCAGCTATCGATTGGATCTATAGTAGGATATGTCTTATATGTCTACAGCTATTTGCATACCAGCAAACAGAGGGGGGGGGGGGGAGAAAGGGGGGACAGGGGGAGGGGGGGTTATCTCAAAGTATAACAAAGCTTCCTCCAAAATTCAACAAATTATTGGTTCCAATTATCCCAACTTAAAGCAAGATCCAGTATTAAAATCACTCCTACCCAAAACCCCTATAGTGGTTTTCAAAAAAGCTAGTAATTTGAAAAATCTACTAGCTCCTAGCTTTTTAAAACAATCTAGTGGTAATGAAAAACCACAACATAAAAACAAAAATATAAAGGAAAAGGGGGTGAATAATATGATCCAACTAGGTGGGGCAGACATGAGCTGGATTCCCCCTATCCCAGATGGGACTTTCAGGTGTGGAGGACAACGATGTATTACATGTAAACACATTTGTAAGAACCCTCTGTGTGGAATCCAAAGAAAGTGGAAAGAAAATAAATGTACGCAACTTTATTTTTGTTATTTATTTGTTAAAATGTAGCTGCAATTTATACTACGTGGGACGTACCACGAGAAAATTAAAAATAAGATTTAATGAGCACATGAGGAAGGTTAAAAAGGCCTGAAGACACATAGTGTATCAAGGCATTTTTGGGAAAAACATAACTGTAATCCAGAACATCTGTCTGTGATGGGTCTAGAGTTTATTAAACCAACCCCCCAAGGGGGATATAGGTTTAAAGCACTATGTAAACAAGAGGCTTATTGAATATATCTTCTTAACACACTGTCCCCAATGGGTCTAAATGAATCATTCGAACTAAACCAAATAGTATAGAGACTCCATAAGATTAAAAAGACCTCTATGACCCGTGAACTGAAAGTGTGCTCGGTAAACCCCCCCCTCCCCCTGTCCCCCCCTTTCACCCCCCCCATCTGTTTGCTGGTATGTAAATAGCTGTAGATATATAAGATCCTACTATAGATTCGATCGATAGCTGGAAAGCTGATAGACTGAAGATAAGAGGATTAGTTTTCCAACACTATGTCCTCATATATTTATATATATATATATATATTTTTTTTTATATATATGTATATGTAATATATTATATAGAGGATCAATATAAATATGATTAATATCAAAATATACATATGTGTCCGATAAGTCTGTTATTAATATATACAGTGTTATAAGGATACACGTGTTTGAAGTTTATTCTTATTGTGTACTCTATGTGTCTAGATTTATAAGGAAGCACATTATAGTATAAACCAGTGGTTCCCAAACTTTTGCAGTTCGCGGCACCCTTAGAGTCTCCAAATTTTTTCAAGGCACACCTCCAAAATAATTACTGAACAGTCCTGTTTTAGAGGTAGTTGGGTCACAAAGTTGTAATAAGTATTTAGGTCAAGACAGAAATACTTATTTAGTTGTATGCAAAAATGCCCCTCTGCATCCAGGCACACTGCCCCCTCTGCATCCAGGCACACTGCCCTCTCTCACGTTGCCCCCTCTGCCCTCTGTCACGCTGGCCCCCTCCTCTGCCCTCTGTCACGCTGGCCGCTCCTCTGCCCTCTCTCACGCTGTCCCTCTCCTCTGCTTTCTCTCACGCTGTCCCCCTCCTCTGCCCTCTGTCCCCCTCCTCTGCCCCCCTCCTCTGCCCTCTGTCCCCCTCCTCTGCCATCTGTCGCCCTCCTGGTCTGCCATCTGTCCCCCTCCTCTGCCCTCTGTCCTCCTCCTCTGCCCTCTGTCCCCCTCCTCTGTCCCCCTCCTCTGCCCTCTGTCCTCATCCTATGCCATCTGTCCTCCTGGTCTGCCATCTGTCCCCCTCCTCTGCCATCTGTTGCCCTCTGTCCTCCTCCTCTGCCCTCTGTCCCCCTCCTCTGCCCTCCTCCTCTGACCTCTGTCCCCCTCCTCCTCCTCTGCCCTCTGTCCCCCTCCTCCTCCTCTGCCCTCTGTCCTCCTCCTCCTCCTCTGTCCTCCTCCTCTGCTCTCTGACCCCCTCCCTCTGCCATCTGTCCCCCTCCTCCTCCGCCCTCTGTCCTCCTCCTCTGTCCTCCTTCTCCTCCTCTGCCCTCTGTCCCCCTCCTCCTCCTCTGCCCTCTGTCCACCTCCTCCTCTTCCTCTGCCCTCTGTCCTCCTCCTCCTCTGCCTCCTCCTCCTCTGCCCTCTGTCCTCCTCCTCCTCCTCTGCTCTCTGTCCCCATCTCCTCCTCCTCTGCCCTCTGTCCCCCTCCTCCTCTGCCCTCTGTCCCCCTCCTCTGCCCTCCTCCTCTGTCCCCCTCCTCCTCCTCTGCCCTTCTCCTCCTCCTCTGCCCTCTGTCCTCCTCCTCCTCTGCTCTCTGTCCCCATCTCCTCCTCCTCTGCCCTCTGTCCCCCTCCTCCTCCTCTGCCCTCTGTCCTCCTCCTCCTCCTCTGCTCTCTGTCCCCCTCCTCTGCCCTCCTCCTCCTCCTCTGCCCTCTGTCCCCCTCCTCTTCCTCTGCCCCCTCCTCTGCTCTCTGTCCCCCTCCCTCTGCCCCGCTCCAGCCAAAAAAAAAAGAAAGAAAACAGGAACTTACCAATCCGCACGGCGCCGGGACCCAGCAGCCTCCTCTCTCCCGCAGCTGTCACTGAATGATGTCAGTGACAGCTGCGGGAGAGAGGAGGCTTCTGATTGACACCGTTACTCCGAGCATGTATGCGTAAGACGGAGGAATTCGGATCGGGCGTTCCAACAGAAACTTTCATCTCGGGTAAGCAAGTGCCTCAAATACGGACTGTATCTAATTCTATGACTATCTGCCTTACAAGTATATGGAGGAAGTTCTCCGATTTTAGACTGTACTATCTACGAGATGATGTTTCTCCATTCCATTCTACTTTGGCTATGTCCAACTGAGATATAAAATCAACGGACTGTCTCTCTACCTTGGCTATTTACTTAATATCGCACATATATTGTGTGACTGTATGGAGTCTAACTGAACAAACTCTAATCAAGTTATAGGATCATTTCAACCTAAACCACCATATTTGGAGACATTATTCAATTAGATCTAAATCATTATAGGTACACCTAATATTGACACTCCCCTTGGATGGATATTGGTTGGTTGTATATTAAGGGTGTGCACCGGCCACTTTTGGTGTTTTGGGTTTTGGGTTCTGATTAGCTTGAGATTTTGGCTTCTGATTTGTTTTGCCAAAACACCCCACAAAAGGTTTTGGTTCTGATTTTGGGTTTTGGGTCCTGATTTTTTTTTTAAAAAAAGCATAAAAAGTGCTAAAATCCATATTTCGGCTTTTTTTTCTTCACTCCTACACTATTATTAACCTCAATAACATTCATTTACACTAATTTCCAGTCTATTGTGAACACCTCACACCTCACAATATTGTTTTTAGTCCAAAAGGTTGCACCGAGGTAGCTGGATGTCTAAGCAAAGCGACACAAGTGGGCGGCACAAACACGTGGCCCATCATAGGTGGCTGTGTAGGCTTGAATGGCTTTTTTGCTGCTCCTCCATCCTCTGCAGCATATAGAGGGTGGAGTTCAAGCGCATCACTACCTCTTGTTTTAGTTAATGGCAGGGCAGCTTCATGCTTTTTTGATGTAGCAGGAACAGTGAACGCAGTTTAATATCTGATACTAATATTTCTACACTGCAGGAACAGTGAACGTACTTTAATATCTGATACTAATATTTATGCACTGCAGGAACAGTGAACGTACTTTAATATCTGATACTAATATTTATGCACTGCAGGAACAGTGAACGTACTTTAATATCTGATACTAATATTTATGCACTGCAGGAACAGTGAACGTAGTTTAATATCCGATACTAATATTTCTGGACTGCCTATTGAAGTGGAATCTCGACGGGATTTGGTACCGGGGACACAATACCTCCATCAACCATCTAAATTATACTGCACAGATGGCGGACACTGGATGCACGTCTAACACCAACATAGCTGTTATGGCCGCAGTTATCCGCTTTGCCATAGGATGACTATATAGGACTGGCACTGCAGTGGCAGACAGGATGGCAGTTTGAAAAACTAGGCCCCAGAGAGCACATAATGCCAAAAAAAGAGTTGCAAGATGGAATTGTCCTTGGGCCCTCCCAGCCACCCTGATTTTGTTGAAATAGGACATGCGCACTTTAACAAACCAATCATTTCAGCGACAGGGCCTACAAAACTACTGTGGCTGAAATGATTGGTTTGTTTGGACCCCCACAAAACGAGCTGGCAAAGAAAAAAAAGAGGTGCAAGATGGAATTGTCCTTGGGCCCTCCCACCCACCCTTATGTTGTTGAAATAGGACATACACACTTTAACAAACCAATCATTTCAGCGACAGGGCCTACCAAACTACTGTGGCTAAAATGATTGGTTTGTTTGGGCCCCCACACAAAAAAAGCTGTTCTTCTCTCCCTGTACAAACTAAACTGGCTCTACTGAGGCAAGATGTCGTCCTCATCCTCATCCTCTGATTCCTCGCCCCCTTCAGTGTGTACTTCCTCATCCTCACACATTATCAATTCGTCCCCGCTGGACTCCACAACTACTGGTCCCTCTGTAGTCTCTGGAGGCCAGTGCTGTTCTTGATTGAGGAATTGATCATTCATTTTTATGAACATCATTTTTTCAACGTTTTGCGGAAGCAACCTCCTTCGCAGCTCACTGACCAGGTTCCCCGCTGCACTAAAAACTCTTTCCGAGTACACACTGGAGGGGGGACAACTCAGGTAAAATATAGCCAGTTTGTACAGGGGCTTCCAAACTGACTTTTTTTCCTGCCAGTAAAAATAAGGACTGTCTGACATGTCTACTTGGATGGTGTCAGCAAAGTAATCCTCCACCATTTTTTCAATTGTGACAGCATCCAATGCAGCGACAGTAGACATGTCTGCAATGGTTGGCAGGTCCTTCAGTCCGGACCAGATGTTCTCAGCATCCCCGCCAGCGGGTCATTTAGGAAAACTGAGCTTTTTCCTCGCAGCCACAGGTGTTTAAGAAAATGAAGGAGGAGCTGTTGGCATGTCACGGTCCTCTTCAGAGGACAATCTCCTGACCAGCAGGTCTTTGCACCGCTGTAGACTTGTGTCCACCGGAAACAGAGACACAACATATGCTTTAAACCGAGGATCCAGCATGGTGGCCAGAATGTATTCCTCTGACTTTAAAAGAGTGACCACCCTCGGATCCTGGCAAAGCGTACGAAGGGCTTCATCCACAAGAGCTACATGCTTGGTGGAATCGCAATGCTTTAACAGTTCCTCCCTCACATTCTCCAGCTGCTTCTGCAACAGCCTGATCAGGGGAATCACCTGACTCAAGCTGGCAGTGTCGGAACTGACTTCTCGTGTGGCAAGTTCAAACTACTGGAGAACCTTGTACAACACGGAAATCAGTCTCCTTGCACTGCACAGGCGCATCCCCACTCCTTTGCCTATGTCGTAGGTGGCTGTGTAGGCTTGAATGGCCTTTTGCTGCTCCTCCATCCTCTGCAGCATATAAAGGGTGGAGTTCCAGCGCGTCACAACCTCTTGTTTGAGGTGATGGCAGGGCAGGTTCAGCCTTTTTTGATGTTGCTCGAGTCTGCGGTAGGCATTGGCAGAATGCCGAAAGTGTCCAGCAATTTTGCGGGCCACCGCAAGCATCTCCTGCACACCCCTTTCACTCTTCAGGTAATGCTGCACCACCAAATTAATGGTGTGGGCAAAACATGGAACGTGCTGGAAATTGCCCATATGTAATGCCCGCACAATGTTATTGGCGTTGTCTGACACCACAAATCCCCATGAGAGTCTAAGTGGGGTAAGCCACTGAGAGATTATTTCCCTCAGTTTCTCTAAGAGGTTGTCAGTGTTGTGCCTCTTATTAAAACCGGTGATATACAACGTTGCCTGCCTTGGAACGAGCAGCCGTTGTGGAGATGATGCTACTGATGCAGCTGCTGCTGTTGCTGCAGAAGGCGATGCATCTACCCAGTGGGCTGTCACAGTCATATAGTCCTTCGTTTGCCCTGAACCACTTGTCCACATGTCCGCGTTTATGTGGACAGTGGGTACAACCGCATTTTTCAGAGCACTGAGGACACTTGTTCGTACTTCTCTGTACATCCCGGGTATCGCCAGCCTAGTGAAGTGGAATCTAGACGGGATTTTGTACCAGGGACACAATACCTCCATCAACCGTCTAAATCCCACTCCACTGATGGTGGACACCGGACGCACGTCTAACACCAACATAGCTGTTACAGCCGCAGTTATCCGCTTTGCAATAGGGTGACTACTGTCGTACTTTGTGCTCATGGCAAACGACTGTTGGACGGTCAACTGTTTGGTGAAAGACGTAGCGTTCTTGCGACTTCCCCTCTGGGAAGATGACCAACTACCAGCAGCAACAGCATCAGTGGCAGTAGTAGGCGTACCGCTGCAGGAATCCCGGATTGAAGAGGACTCAGTCTGGCTGGTGACATGCCCTGCAGGACTAAATCTGATGGAGATCGTGGAGGAAGTTGACGAGGTGGGTGTTGGTGGTGTGAACTAAACACTGAATTATGAAGGTTCTTCAGGTGACGTATAAGGGAGGATGTCCCTAGGTGGCCAAGATCCTTACCCCTGCTTATTTGAGCTTTACATAAGCTACATATGGCCATACATTTGTTGTCCGGATTGGGATAAAAATAACTCCAGACCGAAGAGGTGGATTTTTTGGTCCTCTGACCAGGCATGACGATGGGCTTTTTCATCCCATGGACAACAACTGTTTCCCCCCTCTGGTGCCTCATTTAAGATAACCACATCAGCACCCTCCTCGTCAAGTTCCTCCTCAGCGCCAGCTACATCAATATCCTCCTCCCGGTGTACAACATTGACACCTTCATTAGCCAAATCTGTAACTGGACTGTGGGTGATCCTTCCAGCATATGCAGAGGGAGTGCTGCAAATGTTGGAAGGAGCCACCTCTTCCCGTACAGTGATGGGAAGGTCAGGCTTCGCAACCACCAACACCCTTGGTCTCGCCTTGGGGATTTGTGATGCCATCTCTTTAGAAGGCAGAGTTGTTTGCTGTGTTGTTGATGACAGCATAAGTCTGTTAATTTTTTTAGAGGGGTGGGGAGGAGGAGGGCTTAGATCCTTGGGTGAAGCTGAACCACTAGTCATGAACACGGGCCAGGGCCTAAGCCGTTCCTTGCCACTCCGTGTCGTAAATGGCATATTGGCAAGTTTACGTTTCTCCTCAGATGATTTGAATTTTCTTTTTTTACTAATTGTAGTGAACTTTGGCTTTTTGGATTTTACATGCCCTCTACTAGGAGATTGGGCATCGCCCTTGGCAGACGACGTTGATGGCATTTCATCGTCTATGTCATGACTAGTGGCAGCAGCTTCAGCATTAGGAGGAAGTGGGTCTTGATCTTTCCCTACTTTATCCTCCAAATTTTTGTACTCCATTATATGCAGCACAAGAGAGCGTACCCCTAAACCACACACACTTTGGGACTGCAGAAACAGTGAACATAGTAATTTAGATTGCAGTACCTATTTTTTGGGACTGCAGAAACAGTGAACGTAGTAATATAAATTGCAGTACCTATTTTTTGGGACTGCAGAAACAGTGAACGTAGTCATTTAGATTGCAGTACCTATTTTTTGGGACTGCAGAAACAGTGAACGTAGTAATATAGATTGAAGTACCTATTTTTTGGGACTGCAGAAACAGTGAACGTAGTAATTTAGATTGCAGTACCTATTTTTTGGGACTGCAGAAACAGTGAACGTAGTAATTTAGATTGCAGTACCTATTTTTTGGGACTGCAGAAACAGTGAACGTAGTAATATAGATTGAAGTACCTATTTTTTGGGACTGCAGAAACAGTGAACGTAGTAATTTAGATTGCAGTACCTATTTTTTGGGACTGCAGAAACAGTGAACGTAGTAATATAGATTGCAGTACCTATTTTTTGGGACTGCAGAAACAGTGAACGTAGGTTAATTTAGCAGTACTAATATTTCTGGACTGCAAGAACAGTGAACGTAGGTATTGCAGTACTAATATTTCTGGACTGCAAGAACAGTGAACGTAGGTAAATTTAGCAGTACTAATATTTCTGGACTGCAAGAACAGTGAATGTAGGTAAATTTAGCAGTACTAATATTTCTGGACTGCAAGAACAGTGAACGTAGGTATTGCAGTACTAATATTTCTGGACTGCAAGAATATATTGCTCTAGAAATTTTATTATACTTTTTAAATAATTTTTTTATATTTTTTTTAATTATTTTTGTATAATTTTTTTTTTTTTTTTAAGATTTGTTAATAATTAGAAAATTACTATGGACTTATCAGAACAAAGCACAGGACAAAAGCACCACTGGACTCAGCAGGACAAAGCACTGGCCAAAGCACCACTGGACTCAGCAGGACAGAGCACTGGACAAAAGAATAAAGCACCACTGGACTGATCACACAGGAGCAGGAGCACCACTACCCTACAACCTCCCTCTACCCTGATCACAGCCCATATGAAAATGGCGGCCGCTAGCGGGGAATTTATGCAATCCGAGTCTCGCGAGATCCGACGCGAGACTTGGACGTCAAAGCCTCACTTTCATTTTTTTGGCGGCGGAAATACCCGAACAGTCCTCGGATCCCGTCGGATCCGCACTGTTCGGGTGGGCTCGGATTAGCGGAATCCGAGCCCGCTCATCCTTATTGTATATGCATACATAGTAACACTTATGTTTTAATATGTATTTTGTTTTAATAAATGTTTTTTAATTTTATCCACATTGCATTTCCAGTTCATTGTAGGATCTAGAATATTGCTGCAATTTTGTTTTGATGAGATGTTACAGGTGTAGATGATCAGAGACCAGTCTAGAGATGCTGAAACGCTGAGAGCAATAGGAACCACAGGAACATAGACCACGGCTGTCACAGGAGAGTGAGAAGCTAGAACAGACAATTAGAGAGAGGTCAAAGGTGCATTAAATAGGGAAAGGCTAATGGATAGCCAATACCAAGTAAGGAAAGGTTATAAAAGTCCCTCTTGGTCTGCACATGCGCAGAAGCACAGTTAAGATGGTGGACGGCCGCGGCGCAGCCCAGGCGCCGGCAGAGGGGCGAGCGGCCTGACTCTAGATCCAGAAGTCCAGTGAGTGACAAGAATCTAATTGGTTTATGCTGATCATGTGTTCAAAATTTGGGCCGATCATGTGATCGGACTACAGATTTTATTAGAAAATTATTGTTTTGGCGTTCATTATTTTCTTACAATAATTATAAACATATGAGGCAATTATTCATCAACCTGTTTTATGTGATACATGATATAAATGTATTGTAATTAATACTTGTTTTTAGAGATTGGTCTGTAAATGTATGGTGACACTATAAAAGAGGGGACCAGGACAATGTTTATCATGTCTCGTTTAAAGCTAGTTCCCCGTAATATTTAGAATGAAGCACAATTACAACAAAATCTTACTGGCCTATGCTAATCATGTGTCCAAATTTTGAGCCGATCGTGTGATCAGACCATTGTTGGTAAATTCTTTTATTAGAAAATGATTGTCTTGCATTTAATATGATTGTTTTTTTCAAATTTAAACACATGATGTAATTATTTACTACCTCGATGTATACATATAATTTTAGCGTGATAAATGATTATATATGTTATGTTTTATTACTTGATTCTAACGATTGGTCTGTAAGCGTATGATGACCATATATAAAAGGGACTAGGATAACGTTACATCTATGCCTTGAAAAAGACCTCTGGCAGGTCGAAACTTGTTGAGAGATTGATGACTCTCCATCTTGCCATTTTTGTCCACCATTCATTTTGAAGCTTTTCCTGTAACGCCGAGGGAACCCAGATGGATACATAGTATCGATGTGCCCAGATCATAGGTTTAATCTGGTAGGCGGCCATTATCTCTTTTGTGGAGGATCTATTATTTAATTTTATATGTATCAATGTACTTTATGTATAGTGTAATAAACCATATTGAATCTTAAATGGTAATACACTACGAGATGTTTTCACTTTTCTTCAACATGTTATGAACATGGAATCTGACATCCTCCATAGGTGATATGAGATTGGATTACTTATTTATGAAAGAATCTTACCTTTAAGGAGAATTGTTTTTGTCTACATCTGACTATTAATGTACTATTACTGACTCTCCATTGTGTTCTAACATCTGGGGGTAATTGTATGAATGTCTGATTTCTGCAAGTCGCCGGAAATCGGCGACTTTGTAGTGAAAATTTAAAGGGGCGATGGCTTGTAAAGGCAAACTTGCCTTTACAAGCCATCGCTGCTTTAAATTTTACCTGCAAAGTCTCAGATTTCCGGCGACTTGCAGAAATCGGACATTCATACAATTACCCCCTGGAAGTGTTATTACAACTAGTTACAGCGCCATTGGTTACCGTGTCATGCAGAAAGTTTCTTATGCGCTCACTGACTAAAATAAAAATAATGATTCTATTATATAAAATGTATACGTGACCTCTATCATGAATCAATAAATAATTGTTTTATTTGTCCCTAAATGGTCAAACTATAAGGTAAAAACAACAGGATAAAACAATGAATACATATACAGGTACTCCCCTGGATAAGCCAAGGTGGGTAAAACACACACTGAAAACAATAACAGTAGATAGGTCCCAAAATCAAATATGCATATATCTGAGTATGCTAAAAACAGAGAGTCCAAATCACAATAATGTATTAGGTACTGCCGATATAATGGAAAGTTAGTGTTCCAACAAGGTCCAACTTTCCAATAGTTGCCTCCCTTGAGAAAGTCTTCTAAGACGAAACGCGTTGGGACTCCGCCCACATTTCATCTATTGGCCAATAGTAACCAAATGGGAGTGACCTCAGACGCGCAAGCCAGGACCGGAAGCGAGTGGCACGCGTTATGTGGACCTCTCACTCACCCTCACAGTAGTGGAATTGATGACCCACTGCTGTCTGGATTATCTGGAACATTACTCTGCACGCTGCAATCCATCAGCAGGACCGCTACGAGAGACTGACCTTATTACTCACAGTCACGCAATCGCAAGTATTGGCCCCACCAATTGTGGGTTATATATCAAGCAATACCATCCTCTATTAGGTATAATATCTTCAATACACCCTATGTTATTGGAAAGTTGGACCTTGTTGGAACACTAACTTTCCATTATATCGGCAGTACCTAATACATTATTGTGATTTGGACTCTCTGTTTTTAGCATACTCAGATATATGCATATTTGATTTTGGGACCTATCTACTGTTATTGTTTTCAGTGTGTGTTTTACCCACCTTGGCTTATCCAGGGGAGTACCTGTATATGTATTCATTGTTTTATCCTGTTGTTTTTACCTTATAGTTTGACCATTTAGGGACAAATAAAACAATTATTTATTGATTCATGATAGAGGTCACGTATACATTTTATATAATAGAATCATTATTTTTATTTTAGTCAGTGAGCGCATAAGAAACTTTCTGCATGACACGGTAACCAATGGCGCTGTAACTAGTTGTAATAACACTTCCACTACCTTTAAGGAGAATTGTTTTTGTCTACATCTGACTATTAATGTACTATTACTGACTCTCCATTGTGTTCTAACATCTGGGGGTAATTGTATGAATGTCTGATTTCTGCAAGTCACCGGAAATCGGCGACTTTGTAGTGAAAATTTAAAGGGGCGATGGCTTGTAAAGGCAAATTTGCCTTTACAAGCCATCGCTGCTTTAAATTTTACCTGCAAAGTCTCAGATTTCCGGTGACTTGCAGAAATCAGACATTCATACAATTACCCCCAGATGTTAGAACACAATGGAGAGTCAGTAATAGTACATTAATAGTCAGATGTAGACAAAAACAATTCTCCTTAAAGGTAGTGGAAGTGTTATTACAACTAGTTACAGCGCCATTGGTTACCGTGTCATGCAGAAAGTTTCTTATGCGCTCACTGACTAAAATAAAAATAATGATTCTATTATATAAAATGTATACGTGACCTCTATCATGAATCAATAAATAATTGTTTTATTTGTCCCTAAATGGTCAAACTATAAGGTAAAAACAACAGGATAAAACAATGAATACATATACAGGTACTCCCCTGGATAAGCCAAGGTGGGTAAAACACACACTGAAAACAATAACAGTAGATAGGTCCCAAAATCAAATATGCATATATCTGAGTATGCTAAAAACAGAGAGTCCAAATCACAATAATGTATTAGGTACTGCCGATATAATGGAAAGTTAGTGTTCCAACAAGGTCCAACTTTCCAATAGTTGCCTCCCTTGAGAAAGTCTTCTAAGACGAAACGCGTTGGGACTCCGCCCACATTTCATCTATTGGCCAATAGTAACCAAATGGGAGTGACCTCAGACGCGCAAGCCAGGACCGGAAGCGAGTGGCACGCGTTATGTGGACCTCTCACTCACCCTCACAGTAGTGGAATTGATGACCCACTGCTGTCTGGATTATCTGGAACATTACTCTGCACGCTGCAATCCATCAGCAGGACCGCTACGAGAGACTGACCTTATTACTCACAGTCACGCAATCGCAAGTATTGGCCCCACCAATTGTGGGTTATATATCAAGCAATACCATCCTCTATTAGGTATAATATCTTCAATACACCCTACGTTATTTGAAAGTTGGACCTTGTTGGAACACTAACTTTACATTATATCGGCAGTACCTAATACATTATTGTGATTTGGACTCTCTGTTTTTAGCATACTCAGATATATGCATATTTGATTTTGGGACCTATCTACTGTTATTGTTTCCAGTGTGTGTTTTACCCACCTTGGCTTATCCAGGGGAGTACCTGTAAATGTATCCATTGTTTTATCCTGTTGTTTTTACCTTATAGTTTGACCATTTAGGGACAAATAAAACAATTATTTATTGATTCATGATAGAGGTCACGTATACATTTTATATAATAGAATCATTATTTTTATTTTAGTCAGTGAGCGCATAAGAAACTTTCTGCATGTTATTGTATTACTAGGGAGGGATCCCTGGTTCTGTTTGCAGCTCCTGCAATCACCAGGAGGTGAGCGCATAATCTCCATCCCTTTTTTCCATTGGTTACTGTCACGAACAGCACTCACCTGAGTCTGCGTGACGCTTATGTGACACAGGGTTAACCACACAACAACCACTTGGTATGTCTATAATGATTAAATACTTCCCTATCTATGCCACACACTAGCTTTGCGATACTAATTACCACCACCAAGGTTGTTTCGGATAAGAGCTGACACTCTTATTTAGGAAGCCTTCGGTTCTCCCTAGCATTAATCTAACACAATTTACTTTAATCAGAGTTCACTTAAACCACAAGGTTTGCACAGTTTCAATTAGGTAGCGTCTGGACCAAACTGTCACGTGAATTCATAAGAACACAGAGACTAGAACTTATTAAGTGTAATTTAATATGGAAGATACATCCACAATGCTTAAGATAAAAAGATAATAAAATGACATACAAATAGAGTGAATTGTTTCTTATAAAATAAAAAGGATAAAACACAGAATTGATACCTCACTTAGAATCAAGTTTCCGTTGCCGGGAGAAGCAGGAAAAATGGGACCTCTTCAATATCGAATTGACTCCCTCAGAAGAACCCAGAGTTACATTTTCAATACAGTTTTAAAGTCAAGCTACAGGGCCCCCCAGCCCCCTTCCCTGTGAGGTCAGAACCAACAGGAGGGGAGAATGCAAATTAGGGTCTTATGACTTTGCTGTTTGAATACCTCTAAGTCAAGTTTTCTTTACACCGTCCTAACTTTTCAACAGTATGGTTTACGAACATGATTTTACCTTCACACAACAGGTCCTAAGTTTCCCTTCATCTGCATACCACACATGCCTCTGGTATGTATGATATTGGAGAAAATGATATGATCTTTTCCTGTGCCCTTATTCAGCTTGAATCTGTCATTAACATACAACCCAGTCTCTGCAGTCGGCCTGTCTGGGGCCTCCCAAACATGTGTGAGATTTCATTGTCTTGCAAGAGATCTCCTCAAAGGCATTCACATTTGCCATCCTGCCATAAATGGTATAAGGTGCTATCCTTATCTACCAGCCCCCCTGGGTGGTTTAACATCCACAAAACCCATTGATCTAACAGCTTCTAAGAGAACCAGGTCACACTATTTCTAGGAAGTAATTCACAAACATATATTTGCAGATTTATGCCTAAACATTAGCTTGCACATGACACCTTCCCTTTTTAAGAGATGGCATGGGAATTGACTGACAGGTCATTGCCCAAGCCATCTCCCACAGATCCCACCTGGTTCAAATGGAATAGCTGTTAGCCGGGTCTCAATAGGTTCTCTGGGGAGAAGGGTTAAAAAGGGGTTACATATCTCAGACAGCTGGGACTTCTGGTCCGGCAATATCTGTGGGCTAACCTCTGTATTCTTAAAGGGTCCTATCCCTTGCGCTGCAGCTACTAGATCCAATGGCAAGTCCTTCTTCCCCTCATCTGGCAATCTACAGACTGTCAGGGCACACGCATCACTGTCATTAGGAGCCTTCAACAGATTATCATGACAATTTCTCTCTATCATCCTGGCAGGATGATCATAACACTGCTTATGGCTTGTCTGGGCCTGCATCATGTTCTCATGTACCAACCCTGTTGCAGTGTGCACTTTGTCTCTAATTCTTATGTCCTCTAAGTTAAAGCCTGAGGGAACAATGGCCTGGGATTCCTGACACTGCCCTTCTAGGTGGGGACACACTATGCAATTCTTATCTTGGGGGCTACGGAAGAGGATGCTCCCCTCCTTCTTGGACTCATCTATCTGGGGGTGTAGAGTAACAGGGAGTTTGGGCCCCTCATCTACCTCCTCTAAGCTGTTAGACGGCTGGCTAAGTGAGTGTGGGCTAGCCACTGACCCCCCTGTCTCTATAGAAAACTCAGATGAATGGTCAGAACTCAGATGTAGATCTGAGTGGTGAACATTCGAACTACAGGTCCCAGCAGCACGGTAAGGATTGCTGTCACTCGCTATTTCCTACCTTCTGAATTAATATTGTTTGAGAATTTTTTATGTCTAGAAAGCCATTAAACATTGTTAAAGTAAAAAGAAAAAAGACACAAAAAAACCCCCAAACATTTTATTGTCAAACTTTATTAGCAAAGAATTGAGCACCAATGCGTTATATTTATCATGTTTAACTTTAAAAGAAACACGTGACATGTTACAGCTAAAATACATTTTGATGCTATAACAGTTCACCAAGGAATGTGCAATTTTTGATGACTTTCTTGACATTTTGTCAAGTTGTACATTTTAACTGTATATTAGTTGTCTAAAATTAGTTTAAACCCAGCAATAAATGAATGGGTGAGCACCTTAAATTCTAGCAGTACCTGCTAGTATTAATCAAGTAAAGAACAGCAACCACTTGCTTTGGTCATGTTTGAAGTGTGTGCATAACTTCAAATTCTCTTAAATGCTTTTTCCTGTTGAATTACAAATATAGCTTATTGTTCACTGAAATTAATTGCCATCAAGCCAATATTTACAATGATGTAAGCTACATTTCAAATTATTTCAACAAATTGTATAACTAATTCTAAGGGTTGCTAAGGGTTACTGTACACTTGTACCCTTGAGCAATGTTAGTAAGTAAGTAATATGCACAGTCAGTGGTTTAAAAATGACAGTAAATACATACTTTGCATTTATAAGATACAGAATACATCCCACATTTTCAAATGGCTAAAGAGAAGCAAAATGGGGGTTATAATGGCAAAAAAATAAAATGCATTATCAACGGATTTGTAGAGGTTATTTCAATTTGTAGTGTGTGTATTTTAGCTATAGGTATCTAGATGTTTTTTGGTTTTTTTAATGTCCCTTGATATCACTCACTGTGCTCGTTTCCTGTTATTCTGCACTGTCGGTATTAATATGCAGTCAATGAAGCAAGTAGAAGGGACACTTCAACAGAGAATTCATGCAGAAGACTCTAGCAGATAAATAAGTGACAATGGGACCTCGGCCAATAGTGCATGGGTAGTGGGAGAGCTCTCCCTGCACAGTGATTAAGCTTCTCTAATTATCTGCTAATATTAGTACAGAACTTGACAGTAAAGTCTGATATTATTACCTATTTCCAAAAACACTCCGCATTCACTTTACTTTACATACCAACAATACCAGTGTCATTCTCTATCTGAAAAAAAAACTATATTTGATGGCACAACCTCTTTAAGGTTTATATAAACTTAGTCGAGAGGTATAGTCAAACAGCATGGGGGCTGACACAAATAGGAAATCTTGGCGCCAGTTGATTTTTTCCATTGTATGTGATTTTATTCATTATATTCATTTGCCCTAAGAGAGTGAGTTATTAGCGTAGAATAGAAATTAGAGAAGTATCTAAATGGTAAGCATATTTTTTTTATGTTATTGTACCTGATTTTCTTTTGTCAGTGGTGGTACTTGCGTATGTCAAGCTATTGTTAGGGTTAGACAAACTACTTGTAAAATAAGGTCATGATTGCATGAATTTTCATTTCATTGAACATAGTTAGAAGTGTATTTTTCTCCCAGGACATAATGGGAGAATAAATTTTGACACATTTGGGGGTACAGGTTCACCAGTCAATGACCTCTTGACAGCGTTCCTTTTAGTTGTGTCCAGGAAAAAGTGTTCAGTGGATTCGGATTCAGATGAATGATGGAGGTTATGGTGGAAATGAGCGACATTCGGCTTCTGTGGTGCCAATGGCACAAGCTGTTGATCTGCTTGAGCGCCATTTCTAA
The DNA here is from genome assembly GCF_038048845.1 of Mixophyes fleayi. NCBI lineage: Eukaryota > Metazoa > Chordata > Amphibia > Anura > Limnodynastidae > Mixophyes > Mixophyes fleayi. The sequence continues at coordinate 117,749,930 of NC_134404.1, forward strand.
GCTGAAAAACATATAAGTTTTGCTGTGTTTATAACTACAAACCACAAGAGCTGTGATAAACAACCTAACCAGTAGGTGACAGAATCACACAGGTAAATACACTGTAGGAAGCCAGAGAACAGTGTTCATAATATTGGATGTTTGATGTGAATTTAAAGGTCAAATTAAACATCACTTTATACAATTATATAATTTTTTATTTTACTTTAGTCATTATAATAATTATCATCATAAGGAAAACAATAGTACTGTATTAGTAAATGACAAAATACATTGCTACTGATTCCATAAAAGTCCTGAAGTATGGCAAATCAATTCAACTGTAATTGTAAAAGTTGCCAAATTGCCAGCGATTTTCAAATTAATTTGTGAATCTAGATGTGCCCAAAAATAGTTTCTGCCCACTGGAAAATCAGACCAATTACAGTGGATGAAATGTAAAGAAGCCAATCAGCAAGCATTAACCATTGTCACAGATAGTTCAACAATGCTGTCATTACTAATAACTAATATGCACAGATCACTCTTTTTTATTTTACATATATCTACTTGTATTTTATTTATATTTATTTTAGAGGTGTACTTTTGCTTGGGGGTAGGAAAGTGTTTTTTTGGGGGGAAACATGCTTTCCTACATTAAAATACCACTTTCACATACTGTTGAGATACCTCTATTCCCTTTATACAGATATGACATAGTGAAAGTTGTGGCTAAGGGTGTGGGGCAAAGAATAAATTCAACCCTAAATCTAATGATAAATCATGCCTAAGTAATTATGTCACTAATATGTTTAGTTATAAGTCACTTTACTACCTGTGGCTCATAAATTGTACAATGCACAGCAACGTCTTCATCTACTGCTCCATGGTGTTTGACAACTGTCCCAGAGCAAGCGCCGTAATGCTAAAAATAAATGAGTATATAAAAACACAAAATGTTAGCGCATTTTTTAATTTATAAACAAACATTATACATTTTAGAAAAACAGCAGTGGAAATAACTGTTAAAATGTGGAAATTTAGAAATAAATGATGACCATTGTCACGGGCACTAGGAGTTTTACCCAGAATTCACCAGGTGTAGCTACACTTACCAGAAGTGGGACCTCTGGGTAGTGTGGTGAATCAGTGGAACCATACAGTAGAATAGAGGAAAGGAATGTCAATAGTAGAAATGCTGAGTCTTGGCACCGTGGAACTGTGATGGTACAGCAGTTTAGTAAACAGGATAAAATGAGGAAAGAGTCCAAGTGTCTTAGCATGCAGGTAGCATATAGCAGGCCAGTACTTGATAACTGGATAACGTTAGGCAAAGACCAATCAACAATATAGTAGAAGAGTCAGCGACTTGCAGCTACAATACAGAGGCACTTGTAGACTTTAGTCCAGCTAATAGGTACCATACAGAGTAGTAGCTATATCACAAGGAAACATGAATGGTCTACAGCTGGTAAGTTTCACCACGGATATGTAGAGAAGACTTGTCCAGCGCAGGTGTGTAACAGAATAGCGTGAGTGGTCTGCAATTGGCAAGTTGTATCACTGATGTGAAGGGAAGACTTGTCCAGGCCCAGGCATGGAACGGAGTAACGTGAGTGGTCTGCAATAGACAAGTTGTACCACTGATGTGAAGGGAAGACTTGTCCAGGTGCAGGCGTGGCATGGAGTAACGTGAGTGGTCTGCAATAGGCAAGTTGTACCAGGGCCGGATTAAGGGAATGGAGGCCCCTGGGCTAAGAGGGCCTCCATTCAACCGTGAAGGCCCCCTCCCCGTGATCGGAGCTGATTGCGGCCCCCCCGTGATTGGAGCTGCCCGAGGTGCCCGCGCGCCCCCCCACACCCTCTGGCACTTACCTCCTTCTCCGGCGCGCTGTGCTCTCTTTACTGAGGAGATCTCGTGAGAGTTAGACTCACGAGATCTCCTCAGTAAGGAGACTACAGAGCGCCGGAGAAGGACTACAGGGAAAGTGCTCAGCAGCACTGATCGCGCCGGGGGCGCCCCCGCCCCATCAATACTGCTGCTGAGCACTTTCAAGAGCCCCCTGGAAGCCATAGGCCCCTTGGCTGTAGCCCAGTTAGCCCTATGGTTAATCCGGCCCTGGTTGTACCACTGATGTGAAGGGAAGACTTGTCCAGGTGCAGGCATGTAACAGAGCAACGTGAGTGGTCTGCAATAGGCAAGTTGTACTACCGATGTGGAGAAGAGACTTGTCCAGAAGCAGGCAGGTAACGGAGGTAGCGAGAGTAGACTGCAGCGGGTAAGTTCTACTACCGATGTGGAGTGGAGACTTGTCCAGAGGCAGGCAGGTAATGAAGGTAGCGAGAGTAGTCTGCAGCGGGTAAGTTCTACTACCGATGAGGAGAGGAGACTTGTCCAGAGCAAACGGATAACACGAGCAGAAACAGGAAACACCTCAGAGTCTCAAGGAATGAGAACCAAGAACAGGCAAAGGTTATAGGGCAACAGGTGCCTTAAGTACTGAGAGGTGATTAATTAACCAATGAGACTAGAGACGAGGTATTAACAGTTCAGGGTTTCTGCACATGTGCAATCTTAGTCAAGATGGCGGACGGCCGCGGCTCAGGAGAGGCACCGGCAAGAGCGAGAGAGACCCATGTCCCAACCTAGAGGCACTAACAGTCCGGTGAGTGACAGTACCCCCCCTTTTAAAGGTGGGCACAGAACACTTAGAACCAGGTTTGCCCGGATATTTGGAATAAAACTTTTTCACAAGAGCTGGAGCATTAAGATCATCTGCACGGATCCAAGAGCGCTCCTCTGGACCAAAACCTTTCCAATGCACTAGGAAGCGAAGGACTCCCCTAGAGATTTTAGCATCAAGTATATGAGTAATCTCAAACTCCTCCTCTTGTTGAGCTTGAACTGGACGAGATACTGAAGAAGGAACAGAAAATCGGTTGATGATGAGAGGTTTGAGTAATGAAACGTGGAAGGAATTGGAGATACGAAGGTTCTTCGGTAAAGAAAGCTTAAAACAAACAGGATTTATCACTTGAACGATTTTATAAGGACCAATAAAACGTGGAGCAAACTTCATGGAAGGAACCTTCAGGCGAATATTCTTGGTAGAAAGCCATACACGATCTCCAATTTTAAGTGCTGGAATTGCTCGCCTCTTTTTATCAGCAAAAAATTTATATCTTGAAGATGCCTTTTTCAAAGAGAATTTAACCTGAGCCCAAATGGATTTAAACTTTTGACATAAACCCTCCACAGCAGGAACTTGGGTGGGAGGAAGGGCAGGAAATTCTGGGAGAAACGGACGGTGACCGTATACAACGAAAAATGGTGTTTTAGAAGATGACTCATGATACATATTATTATGGGCGAATTTGGCCCATGGAAGCAAATCTACCCAATTGTCCTGGTTGGCTGAAGAAAAAATTCTTATGAAAGTCTCTAGATCTTGATTAACACTCTCGGTCTGTCCATTTGATTGAGGATGGTATGACGATGATAGTGACAGTTGGATACCCAAGGTTTTGCAAAGTACTCGCCAAAATCTGGAGACAAACTGCACTCCTCTGTCCGAAACGATTTCAGATGGACATCCATTAATTCAAAATATTTCCTTGATGAAATGATCAGCCAATGTAGAAGAAGAAGGTAATCCTATCAAAGGGACGAAATGAGCCATCTTAGAGAATCTATCTACCACTACCCAAATGGTATTGCATTTCTTTCTGAGAGGAAGATCAGTAACAAAATCCATACTTATATGGGTCCATGGTTTAGAAGGAATGGGTAGTGGTTGAAGTAGACCCGCCCGTGTTCTACGGGAAACTTTAAATTGGGAACAAACATCACAAGCAGCCTTAAACTCCTTGACATCTTTCCTAATAGAGGGCCACCAGTAACTTCGAGAGAGAATCTCTAATGTTTTTCGTTATCCAGAATGCCCAGCAAAACGAGAGGAATGATACCATGACAAATTTTTTTTACGAAGAAGTGGTGGAACAAAGGTTTTCCCAAACGGTAGAACATTGGTGGAAGAAGCAGCTAAACTGACACATTTAGGATCCAGTATGGGACGATCAAAACAATCTTCAATATCAGAGGAAGAGGCCACCGCCCGAGACAATGCATCCGCTTTTTTATTCTTGGAAGCCGGTTTGAAGGTTATAATTAAGTCAAAGTGAAAGAAAAAAAGTGACCATCTTGCTTGTCGGGGGTTCATACATTGAGCTGACTGTAGATAGAGAAGATTTTTATGGTCAGTAAAAATAGTCACGGGGTGAGAAGCACCCTCTAGTAGGTATCGCCACTCCTCCAAAGCCACCTTTATGGCTAATAGCTCCTTATCTCTGATAGTATAATTCTTCTCAGCAGGTAATAAACTTCGTGAGTAGAAAGCACAAGGATGGAATTTCTTTTGTTCAGATTTCTGAGATAGAATGGCTCCTAGTCCAACATTAGAGGCATCTACCTCAAGGAAAAAAGGAAGGGTAACATCAGGTTGTCGAAGAATAGGAGCAGTTGAAAATGCCCTCTTGAGGAACTGAAATGCTTGAAGAGCCTCAGGAGACCATTGCTTGGTATTAGCACCCTTATGGGTAAGCGCCACAATAGAAGAGACAATGAAGGAGAAACCTTGAATAAAACGTAGATAATAGTTAGCAAATCCTAAAAAGCGTTGAATAGCTCTGAGAGTAGTTGGCTGGGGCCAATGTAACACTGCATTCACTTTCTCCAGATCCATCTCCAGACCTACTCCAGACACAATATATCCCAGGAAGGGAATCTGAGATAATTCAAAGGAACATTTCTCCAGTTTACAGAATAACGTATTTTCCCGGAGTCTAGAAAGGACCTCTGCCACATGTAATCGATGGGATGAAAGATCTTGAAAAAATATCAATATGTAGTCTAGATAGACAACGACACAAACATACAACAAGTCCCGGAAAATCTCATTCACAAACCCCTGGAAGACAGCTGGGGCGTTACACAACCCAAAGGGCATGACAAGATATTCATAATGTCCATCCCTGGTGTTAAAAGCTGTCTTCCATTCGTCTCCGGCCTTGATCCGAATTAAATTATAAGCACCATGAAGATCCAGTTTAGTGAATATCCGAGCTCCCTTAATGCGATCAAAAAGTTCAGTAATTAACGGAATGGGGTAACGATTTTTGATGGTTATGGCATTAAGACCTCGATAATCTATACACGGTCTCAAAGACCCGTCCTTCTTCTTAACAAAAAAGAAACCCGCTCCAGCGGGAGCAATGGACGGTCGAATAAACCCACGATGGAGATTTTCCTTGACATAGTCAGACATCGCCTGGGTCTCTGGTAACGCAAGGGGGTAAACATGACTCATAGAAGGATTTTTGCCAGGTTGTAAATCTATTGGACAATCCCAAGCCCGATGGGGCGGAAGACGTTCTGACTGGGCTTTATCAAATACATCAGCAAAGGAGGAAGACCAGGTGGACAAGGTGTTATAGATTATTTATTTATTTTCACTGGAACCACTTGAGTCAAACATCTGTGATGACAATCCGAACCCCAGGAAATAACTTGCGGAACATTCCAGTCAATCTGTGGAGAATGGAGTTGAAGCCACGGAAAGCCAAGTATAATAGGACTAGTAGTAACCGGAAGAACTAAAAACGAAATTTGCTCTTGATGTAAAGCCCCGATTTGAAGGTTTACAGGAATGGTACGTTGAGTATTAGTTCCATTGATAATTCGTGAACCATCTATGGCTGTAACAGCAATAGCTGTTTTTAAAGGAGTCACAGGTAAAGACCACTGACACACTAAGGAACTTGAAATAAAACTCCCAGCAGCTCCAGAGTCCAGAAGTGCTTGAGATGTAAAAGACTTAGTAGAAGTGGAAACAGTAACAGCAAATGAGCAAACTTTAGAATTCAAAAGGTGTGGAGAGGATTCCAGGGACCCCAACCTTACCTCTCCAGAACAGGTTAGGGCCTCGCGTTTCCCGACTTTCTAGGGCATGAGTTCAGCAAGTGATTAGGATCAGCACAATAAATACAGAGCTTATTCTTCAACCGTCATTCCCTCTCTTCTGAAGTCAATCTAGAACGTTCTACCTCCATGGGTTCCACTGAAGGTGAGGGATGACGAAATCGAGAAGGCAGGCGACCCGATACTTTAGGTGAAGACTCTTTTTCGGAATTTCTTTCTCGGAATCTCATGTCCACTCTGTTGCACAAAGATATTAAAGCATCCAAAGAAGATGGTAACTCTTGGGAAGCCAGCACGTCTTTAATCTTGTCAGCAAGACCTTGCCAGAAGGCAGCTATCAATGCCTCACTATTCCATTGGAGTTCAGAGGCAAGTGTGCGAAATTGAATTACGTACTGTACTACTGAACGGGATCCTTGGCGTAATCAAAGAATACTAGAGGCAGCAGAAATAACACGACCAGGTTCATCAAAAATTCTTCGGAAAATTGAAATGAACATGGCACTATCCCCCAGCAGGGGGTCATTTCTTTCCCACAAAGGAGAGGCCCATGCCAGAGCCTGTCCAGAAAACAGAGAGATTAAATAGGCCACTTTAGAGCGATGAGTAGGGAAATTTTGAGGTTAGAGCTCAAAATGAATAGAGCACTGATTGAGAAAGCCCCTACAAGCTTTTGGATCTTCATAAAATTTTGAGGGAGTAGGCAGGTGTAGAGTAGAAGCAACAGACACCTGGGATGGCACTGGGAGAGAAGAAGACTCCGGGGGATTATTAGTAGAAGATTCATTTTGCACAGGATCTCCCCGAGAGTCTAGAGACTGCAAACATTGAAATAATTGTTGCTGACGAGCATCTTGTTGTTCAACCCGAGTAACCAGGTACTGCAGCATATTCTTAGCTGTTGGTTCCGATCCTGGGTCTGTCGTGGCCTGTTCTTACTGTCACGGGCACTAGGAGTTTTACCCAGAATTCACCAGGTGTAGCTACACTTACCAGAAGTGCGGACCTCTGGGTAGTGTGGTGAATCAGTGGAACCATACAGTAGAATAGAGGAAAGGAATGTCAATAGTAGAAATGCTGAGTCTTGGCACCGTGGAACTGTGATGGTACAGCAGTTTAGTAAACAGGATAAAATGAGGAAAGAGTCCAAGTGCCTTAGCACGCAGGTAGCATATAGCAGGCCAGTACTTGATAACTGGATAACGTTAGGCAAAGACCAATCAACAATATAGTAGAAAAGTCAGTGACTTGCAGCTACAATACAGAGGCACTTGTAGACTTTAGTCCAGCTAATAGGTACCATACAGAGTAGTAGCTATATCACAAGGAAACATGAATGGTCTACAGCTGGTAAGTTTCACCACGGATATGTAGAGAAGACTTGTCCAGCGCAGGTGTGTAACAGAATAGCGTGAGTGGTCTGCAATTGTCAAGTTGTACCACTGATGTGAAGGGAAGACTTGTCCAGGCGCAGGCGTGGAACGGAGTAACGTGAGTGATCTGCAATAGGCAAGTTGTACCACTGATGTGAAGGGAAGACTTGTCCAGGTGCAGGCATGTAACGGAGCAACGTGAGTGGTCTGCAATAGGCAAGTTGTACTACCGATGTGGAGAGGAGACTTGTCCAGAAGCAGGCAGGTAACGGAGGTAGCGAGAGTAGTCTGCAGCGGGTAAGTTCTACTACCGATGTGGAGAGGAGACTTGTCCAGAGGCAGGCAGGTAACGGAGGTAGCGAGAGTAGTCTGCAGCGGGTAAGTTCTACTACCGATGAGGAGAGGAGACTTGTCCAGAGCAAACGGATGACACGAGCAGAAACAGGAAACACCTCAGAGTCTCAAGGAATGAGAACCAAGAACAGGCAAAGGTAATAGGGCAACAGGTGCCTTAAGTACTGAGAGGTGATTAATTAACCAATGAGACTAGAGGCGAGGTATTAACAGTTCAGGGTTTCTGCACATGCGCAATCTTAGTCAAGATGGCGGACGGCCGCGGCTCAGGAGAGGCGCCGGCAAGAGCGAGAGAGACCCATGTCCCAACCTAGAGGCACTAACAGTCCGGTGAGTGACAACCATGTTTTCAATAAAATATAAAGAATTAAAAAATGTTTTACAATGATAAATGATATTTGAAAAAAAAGGTCATCATTATGACTATTAAAGAAAAGAATAGAGCGATAGGAAAGCAGAAGGAAGAAATTTAGAGCATTAGCTCAGTGCTGTGTAAAATCGAATCTGCAGAGTAAATATGAGAAGCACAACCTTAGACTATTAATAAAGATTGTCTATGATCATAGATCATAGTTATAGCAAGGTAAGAAAAAGCAATAGCCATAAATCCTTATTGTTTTATTATAACAAATACTTACTGCACCAGCACCAGTTTGTTCCACACAGGCCACCACACCAGCATTTGCTTCTTCTATGGAACAATTACTTGCTACAACAATATACTCGACATTTGCTGTATTGCTTATACCACTCTGCAAATAAAAAATAGAATTCTTAGTTGTTAAAAATATTTCAAAATAAGTATTTACATCTATATGTCTTCTTCACCCTCGTCATTGGTCAATACTATAGCTCCCAGGGGTGCCGCGGTGCTGTCACTGGGGTGCCACGGGCCAGACATAGAAAAAAGAAAGAAAACAGGAACTTACCAATCCGCCAGGCGCCGGGACCCAGCAGCCTCCTCTCTCCCGCAGCTGTCACTGAATATCAACGTCAGTGACAAGCTGCTGCAGGAGAGAGGAGGCTGCTGGGTCCCGGTGCCCGGCGGATTGGTAAGTTCCCGTTTTCTTTCTTTTTTTCTATGTCTGGCGGGGGGGAGAGTGAGAGGGATCGTGGCAGAGGAGGGGGACAGATGGCAGAGGAGGGGGACAGATGGCAGAGGAGGGGGACAGATGGCAGAGGAGGGGGGCAGATGGCAGAGGAGGGGGGCAGAGGATGAGAACAGATGGCAGACTAGGGGGACAGAGAGCAGAGGAGGGGGACAGATGGCAGAGATGGGGGACAGAAGGCAGAGGAGGGGGACAGAAGGCAGAGGAGGGGGACAGAGGGCAGAGGAGGGGGACAGCATGAGAGAGGGCAGAGGAGGGGGACAGCGTGAGAGAGGGCAGAGGAGGGGGACAGCGTGAGAGAGGGCAGAGGAGGGGGGCAGTGTGAGAGAGGGCAGAGGAGGGGGGCAGCATGAAAGAGAAGGCAGAGGAGGGGGACAGCGTGAGAGAGGGCAGAGGAGGGGGACAGCGTGAGAGAGGGCAGAGGAGGGGGACAGCGTGAGAGAGGGCAGAGGAGGGGGGCAGCGTGAAAGAGAGGGCAGAGGAGGGGGACAGTGTGAGAGAGGGCAGAGGAGGGGGGCAGCGTGAGAGAGGGCAGTGGAGGGGGACAGTGTGAGAGAGGTCAGCGGAGGGGGCCAGCGTGACAGAGGGCAGAGGAGGGGGCCAGCGTGACAGAGGGCAGAGGAGGGGACAGCATGACAGAGGGCAGAGGGGGCAACGTGAGAGAGGGCAGTGTGTCTGGATGCAGAGGGGGCAATGCACCTGGATGTAGGGGGGGGGCAGTGTGCCTGGATGCAGAGGGGGCAGTGTGCCTGGATGCAGAGGGGGCAGATTGTCTGGATGCAGAGGGGCATTTTTGCATACAACTAAATAAGTATTTCTGTCGTGACCTAATTACAATTTTTTGACCCAACTACTTCTAAAACAGGACTGCTCAGTAATTATTTTGGAGGGGTGCCTTGAAAAACTTTGGAGACTCTAAGGGTGCCGTGAACTGAAAAAGTTTGGGAACCACTGCTATAGCCAAAAAAAACAAACTTTAGTAATTTACTGTTTATATAGTGCATATTTTCCCTTTGACTTGAAAATATCTGTGTAAAAATAGGATGTATTTATATCTATCTTCAAATACAGTTATCAAATCTGTCCTGTAGCTTCACCAACTGTGCATGTTTTGTGTATTTCCTGAAGGAGCAAAGTAGACATGCCCAAACTGGCTGCATTTCGACTCAAACTGGTTCAACTAACTAGTTCTAAAAATTTAAATATTTCTTGAATTTTAGAACCATTAACAAAACTAGAAAATCAAATGGATGTGACCCTGTTTAAGTCGTTTTGGCTGTGTTTAAACCTGTTCAACAGTGTTGAAGCCAGTTCGCACATTTGCAAGCTGACTCAAACACGTTCGAGTTCAATTTAAAATATTTTGTAATTTTTTTCATTGTGAACGGCAAACCTCGAATGAGAACGGCAAACCTAGAACGATGAACTTCAAACACAGTAGTGTTTGAAGTTCGCTTTAAAAAAATTGTTAAAATATTTTTTGATTATTAGAAATATTATTTTAATAGTGTTTAAAAAAAAAAAAGTAAAAAACTTATTTTATCAAAACTATGACCTCAAACATGAGCCTCGAATGCAAACAATGAACATGAAACCGAGTTGCAAACGGTAGCTGCAAGTTTTGAACCTGAAGTTCAAAACATATTTGCGATTGTACTTCAAACATGTTTGATCAAGTTTTTAACCAGTTCTGAATTGGCGAGTATCTCTAGAGCACAGGTTACATTTTTGGGACAAGTATTTCACCATCTGTTCTCCTGCAGTTTGAAAACTGTTGTTTTAAGATATGTAAACATCTGAGCTCTTGCCCTCCCACTCCCTCTGTGAACAGAGCACAAACATTACTTTAAATGTAGATCATTGATCCTTTGGGTGAAGACAGACAAGGGCACCAGGAGGGGTGGTAGGGGGACCCTGGACCGCCTATGTAGTAAGATATTACATTTATAGTTGTTTTTTTTTACATATGACCCATTATGTAAAACTAAAAAAGTCCCATAAACATTTTTTTTTTAGCCACCCTGCATTCTGTACCTTCTCAAAAGTACATAACAATGGACTTTTCATCTATCATAGAGATAAATTACACTTATTTCAGGTAGATAGAATTGTGGGTATTTGTAGGTTTACTGTTTTTCCTGTTCATCTTAATATTGACAGAATCGAGTGCATGATTTTAACTCTTGCTTCTATCACTATATAAAATAATGTCTCTCCTATATAAATGTATTGAAAAGTCAAGCGCCACATTAGATGTATTCAGCTAAAAAAAAATCTAAGAATAATTGTTGAAAATGTGACATGAACAATTTCCAATGAGTACGGTATAATAAATAAAATAATATAGTCGGAGCCATTCATTTATTTACATTTATTTTTCTCTATACCTGCAAAAATATAAAATAGATTAATAGTTTGATTTAAAATAGTAACAACGAATACCTGAATCAGTCCCCGGCCAATCTCATGGAGTCTATAAAACACAGTATTGTTTCCACTGTTAAATTTTTGAAGCGACGCATCAACTGCATGCAGGACTTGAGTGTTGTTAAAAGGAGCCAACACTGGGCAATTAGGACAAATTCTTTGTATGTTTTCTGCTGAATCTAAAGTAAGGAGGTCAAAAGGAATATTGTTGTAAACTAAAACATGACAGCTCATTTTAACACATGTTGGCCATAGATTTTTTTACTACATTTTGTTAAAAAATATATTTATATACTGTTATCAAACACATTTCATGTGGTATTGGATTGTTCTATTTTTCATCTTACCTTACATCTAATTGCATGTGCTGAATTTTATATTGATGCCAGTGTATTTCTCAGTTATTTGGCTAGATTATAAAGAAGCTGTATGTTTTTTTTAGGAATGTTCATTTATGAAAGGTCGGAACGGTACAATCACATTTGGGATCAAAGGGTACAACTTTAACATGAAAATCAGCAGAATAACATTAGAGACAGAAAGCAGTCCGTACAGTTCCATCACAAAATTTGAATTGAGCGACTGCATTTTTTGGACGGTGTAGTGGGAAGATGGGAGAAGAAAGGGAGGGAGGGAGATGGTGTGGCTGGAACCATCAAAGTGAAGATTTGAGACAAATGAAGGAACAAGGATGAGATCAAGAAACCGTAAGAGATAAAAGGGGGTAAGAGGACAGTAGACATTAGAAGGAGTATTTAGGTAAGTGGAATGGAAGAATGATATCCAGGGTGACATTTAGGTTGGTCATGAATTCCATCCGATACACATACCAGATTCTGGTAATAATAGTGGAGAGGGAGGGGGCTTCAAGTCAGCCGCAGTTTGGCAGGTGGCAGCCGAAATTATATGCCTAATCAGTTTGTTCAGGTGATGAGTAGCCGCGGGGAGAAGAAACATTTGGGATCCATGGGGATGTTAATTTGTAGGACCGTAGATATTAGGATCTTATTAGGATCTTAATGTCAAGTCACAGGTGAGTAAATATTGGGCAAGCCCACCAGATATGGAGGAATGAACTGTCTAAGGAACATCTGCGCTAACATCAGTCAGATGAATATGGAAGCATTTTTTGAGGTGGATAATTGTAGGGATTTAAAAACATGGGGGTTGCGGATGAAATCAAGGACCTCCATTTTGTCTGGATTCATTTTATTGCCAGAAAAGTAGGAATATAAATCAAGTTCAGTCAAAAGAGGGAAGTGACTGTGTCTTGAATAAGATGTCATCAGCATAGAGAGACAATTTGTACTCCGTCTTTTTCACCGTAATGTCTGCCAAGGTAGTGGCAGAGTCAAAGAAGGCCCCCTCCAGTATCCCATTTATGAAGATAGATGGAAATCTCATGAACAAATTGACCCGAAATGCTTTTCAATACACAGCACTTCAATATACATATATATATATATATATATATATATATATATATATATATATATATATATATATATATATATATATCTATCAGACCTCATTTGTATACTGTTTTCTAATTAAATGTGTATAATAGACCCAAAGGGAATGTTTATAAATATAAAAAGAAAATAAATAAATATTAGCTTTAATCACTCTATATCAAAGTGGATATATCTGGTTGGTGTAGGGTTTTCAGGCGGTTGTGAGTACATAGTCTTGTACATATAATCAGTCACCACTGGAATGCGGATAGTAATGTCTTCTACCAGGGGACAGGACAATTTGGAAGACCTCTTGAACCCTACATGAGCCAGCTCAAGGACAGCACAACAAACACACAGTTTTTTAAAAACTAGCTTGGTATATTGATTAGATGGTGGAATGGTGAGATTGTGGTTGTGATTTCAAATGTGTTGTCAGCACTAAAAGAAACAATCATTAAAAGGAACAATCAGAGAATGACGAATTCACAAGGACAATGACAACTAGAATAAACAATAGCAATATAGTAAATACAGGTATCTCTGTCAGTGTGGATTCACCAGCATGCAGACCTTGTCACACTGACACAAGAGCCCAGACTCACGCCATGCTACTATGGCTAATTAATCAATGGATAAATAATATTGTATCACAGTTCTGTAATCGATGGATACCTTTGATGCACATATATGTTCTTAACCAGGGCTACATGTGACTGGCAGAACATGTAAATAACTATGTATAAAAGGGTGGCTCCAAGAATGGCAATGCAGTAGGGCCACTCCAACTACAGTCACTAGCAAAAGCTACCACGTGCATAGGTCACTAGCCTCCCTCCAAGGAACTTATGTATATGATATATGATACAGGTGTCTGTACATCTAAATACCTTGTAGATTTAAAGCAATGCTTCACAGTAAGTGGCAGTAAACTTATCTGTAAATGGCGTAGCCTCTTTGTAGCTGGGATGCCGAGGCAGTTACCCTTACCAGACCTCCCCTTGGTTGAAGTCCTTACTGCTGATACACATTTCACCAAGATCAAGAATCTCCCTCTCTGACCATCGCTTTAAAAGACCATTTAACAGGTACTCACAGTACCCGTCCATCACTGAAAGCTTGCAGGTAAAATATTTCCACCATGCAGAGCAGTAGGGTGCCCTTCCTCTTAAGAATCTCTGTACTTTTGATACTGCTATTTGACCAACCAGCATGACAAGCTCCTACTCTCTGGCCTAGGGCCTCTCTCACCCACCCAGCTGCTAAGGGCTCGATTACCTAACAGGGCACAAGTCTTTTGGAGGGGCACAAAACTGTGACAGGGAGAGGTATAAACTAAAATTCATTTTAAAATATAAGAGAACAGTTGTTCTCCAAAGTAAAAAGGTTTTTATCTTGATGTATTCCCATGGTCATCCTTGGGCGGTTGAGGATAAGTATTTAGGAGGAGCAGAGACAGGTGCCCCCTAAACATCTTCACATTCAGTAGCGCTCATTCACATCTCTGTTCTGCTATTCAGTTCTGATTTTAATGAAAAGGGAAAGAGTGACAAAGATTGCTGTGACCTTTTTAACAACCAGGTTGAACTGAGTTGAACTGAGTTTCAAAAACATGGGAACATAAACATTGGTGGTGGTGGTGGTGGAGGGGGGTGAAGGAAGCCAGACATTAAATTAAAGAGTTCATTTTTACCTAACATGTATTAGCTGGGGCGGCCTGAACCCTTATTCAGGTCCTGCAGTTGGTCCTAAACCCTTGCATCCCTCTGCTATACTGGGGTGCCAACCTCCACCCTGGGTCCTTGCTCTGTCTCTGTGTTGCATGGATAGGGAGGCACTCAATCTTCTAGGATTTGCTCCCTCTCTGCACCAACAGCCCTTTCTGTCTCCAACTTCTGCCCTCTGACTCCCCCGGCCGGGTCTCAGGCTGTGGTGTCTCACCCTGAGGCAGCGCTGACTCTCTCTCCCGCACACACCTTGTCTTGGGGCGCCTTGCTCGCACCACCTTCTATTTCCTCCCTTTTCTGTCACCAGCCCTTGTTGCCACCTCACCTCTCCCTCCTGGCAGCACCTGCTAGTTAGTTTATCTATTAAGTGAACGCTATGTATTGTGCAAATTGAGTAGCTTTAGTGTCTACATCTATGGATGGTCTGCCCAACACACAAACAGGTGCACGTCTCCTCTCTGTTCTCGGGAGATGCCTCATCGAACTAGACATCCACTTAGGTTTGCGAAAAGGTGGAAAATTTTGAAGAGGCACACTGTGCAAAACTATTACCATCACATCAATGCCCAACTTCCTACTACTTTAGTATCACTTCTTTCAATAAAATTAATGTTTCTATTTTTCACCTAAAATTCTGCTTGGTTTAGCCTCAATTATAAGTCACATTAATAAGTAAGGCAAAAAAAGGAGTAAATGTTCTCCAAGACAAACCATGTTACAATGCAAGGGTTGCAAATTACTTTATTATTTTGTACATAAGTTAAATACTGGCTATTTTTTCATGTAGCACAGAAATACTTGGTAACTTTATTTCTATACTGAAATTTAGAGTTGAGCAAGGACTTGCCATACCCCAACTATAAGTCTGTCTCCACATTGTAAATTTACCTTCCCTTCCAATGCAACATGGTTTTGCCCAGGTGCAAAGTTACTCCTTTTTTATGCTTTGCTCTCCTTACTGACTCAGGCCCATAACTTTCCCAGGTAAGGGTGTAGCCAAAGGTGTTTTTTAACATAAATTCATTCAACACAGTAAAAATACGTAAGAATTTGAGGATAAGATTTTGTGTTGAATTAAATCGATCATTGAGAAAGGTATGATTTCCTAATTTGACTAATACTGAAGAAAAGGAATTACCTAATTCAGATTTGCACCTAGTAACAAGGACTGTAAAGGTGCCATTTATCTTGTTAAGTCTGACATCACAATCCCCTTCTACTGCCTGTAAAAAAAATGAAACAATTGGTAAAACAATTATTTTGCACAATGTTTATCAATGTCTATTGCTTTGTGAAGACCTGTTACCATGATTGGGCATTTGTAGGGGTACATCTTCCACTTCTCTTTCTAAAAAATGGCAAAACATTACATATATGTTGGATTGTTATTTTATCATGGTAAGTTTATGCAAATCATTGCAGTGAAGCGTCTGATTGAGTTAACAATAAGGGAGTAGAATTGGAAGGTAATAGAGCAGGAAGATATGAAAGAAAAGGAAGGTGATAGAAACAAAATATGAGGTGATAGAGCAATAGAGACAGGAAAGAATAGGAAAGTGATTGAGCAAGGAAGAGAGAAAACATATTGAATGGGATAGAGCAGGGGAAACAGTTAAGAATAGAAAGCTCATAGTAAGCGAGATAGAAAATAATAGAAAGGTGATAGAGCAAGTTTGCCTGGAAAGATATGGAAAGTGATAGAGCAGGAGATACAGGTAAGAATGTGAAGGTGGTTGAGCAGGGGAGACATGAAAGAATAGGAGGGTGATAGAGCAGAGCAAACAGCACTGAACAGAGAGAGGAAGTGTTGGCAAAAGGTAAAAGGAAGCTTGTCAGAATTTTTTTAAAAAACATAAAGATGGAACCCTGTAACCAAGACCCATCTATGCATCACACTGCTACAGTTGGATCCTGGTTTCTTCTCACATTCATATTTCTGTGCTCTGTGTACCTATACTGTACAATTCCTGTCTTTACTGCATTTGGGCTGGTCACATTTATGAACGGCACAAGAGCATATTCTCAAAGTAAATTAAAATGTATGGTTTTATTTTTCCAGAATTAATAGGTAAGTAGCTCAGTTAGATGATCACTAAACATAACCTCTCACCTTCTATACAGCATCCATCTGTTTAGGACAAGTAACAAACTGTAATTGAAATATGGTCTATGTAAATGAACTTTAGACTTTAAACAGCTTCCCTTAAAGCTCTCTAATCTTGTGTTCTATCTTATGTCTGAACTGTTGTGACATCCTCCTGTCTGTTAGCTTTCTAATCAGATAGGAACATGTTAGTTGGCTTTTTGTAATAAATTGTCGTATAGTGCTTGTTTATTATTATTATTACCATTTATTTATATAGCGCCACTAATTCCGCAGCGCTGTACAGAGAACTCACTCACATCAGTCCATGCCCCATTGGGGCTTACAGTCTAAATTCCCTAACACACACACACACACACACACACACACACACACACACACACACAGAGACAAACAGTTTATAATCTATTCATTATTATTTAGATACAATGGACAGTTTTAAATAAAAATGTGAAAATGCTTCTCAGATGTTTTGTTGAAATGATTCCTCTTCCAAATGTTAGTTATTATTTGTACTTGAAAAAATATATTAAGATTTTAAAATAATGACTGTAAATGTTATTTGAAATAGTGTAAAGCTCCTCCAGTTTTTCCAGCAGCAGCCTTTAATGTATACACTATTCAGGAGTATAATCCTATAAGCTTGTATATGTCCCATGAATAAATATACAAAACAATTATTTGATATCATATACAAGTATATGATTTTCTACCCAGGAAATTCCAAAAAACATACAGACAAAAAGTAAATTCTGCAGCTTGGTGAAGATGTCATACACATATATAATCATCACATGCCTCTTCTTGCTGTGAGGAGCTCAGCTAAACAATTTCAGGAAGAGAGCAATGGTTTAGTGTGGGAAAAGACAGTGGCTTACTTTAAATTTAATTTAATATATTTTTGGCATAGTTCTAAAAAATTCTGGAAAAACCCCTTACCCAGAAATCCTTGTATACCAACCCAAGTCCCAAGCATTCTGGACAGTAGCTATCATACAACATCATCATCATTTATTTATAGGGCGCCACAAGATTTCCACAGCGCCGCACAAAATACAGTGACCTTACAGGGAAAGCAGTACAGAACAATAAACAAATAATACCAGGACTCCAAAAGCTCCAAACATACCTGTAATTCATGTATATTCAACATTGAGGCTGTTATGTTAAATTAATGCAACATGAATTGTCCCCCTGTGTGTGAAGCACTTTGAGGAAACATTTATGTCACTAGTGATTTTACTTAAATATCATAAAATGTGTGTTACTATATTGGTCTACACACATACAGATCTGGACAATGGCTGAAGCCCCCACAGGCACAACATAAGGGAGATCGGACCAGCTGATGCTCATTCAGTTCTTCCAGTCATACTCAATTGGAACCTTCTTTGCTCATTTATGACAGATGCTAGGATGGTAGAATATTGTCTAATATTGTAACTATTTGGTTGAAACAGACCAATATGACCACATAGACCTCACTGTATGTTAAGAATACATGCCCTGCATTTAAATAATTGTGATATACATACTATTAATTTCGAATCATGTCGGTATTCCAACTTTATATAAACATACCCGTTCGATCACTGGCCTCACAGTGCATTTCTCTATTGGCGTTGGACTCACAGATGGACATTTAGTCTCCAAAACATCTAACTCCAAATAGAAATTTTCAGCAGGGCCAACCTTGAAAAAAAATGTAAAGAATATAACTTTCTTCTGTCAACAGTTTAAATTGTATTTTACTTGTCTCACCAGAGATAGAAATGATTGTGTTTTTGGAAATGTAACAATGCAAATAAATGATTCAATTATTAACCAGAAAGCATTATTAAAGATTTACACCAGAAAATTCAGCACCTTGGTAATTTAATGTCACCTGTCCAAAGAGAGTGTGTCCGTCACTTGTCTACAAAATGGACTGGTTGAGAATTCTGGAAACATGGAAGGATTAAGCCAGAGGGGCTCAAACTCAGTCCTCAAGAGCTACTAACATTTCATGTTTTTAGGATGTCTTTAATTATGAACAGATGAGTTAATCCACTCTGGATCAGTAATTATCCCACCTGTTTCAACAGACAGACATCCTGAAAACATGACCTGTTGGTAGCTCTTGAGGACTGGGTTTGAGCACCTCTGTATTACATAGTTTTTAGGTTTGACATTTTTTTCACTGTTAAAAAGCAAAAGTTAGAATTTAAGAAAAGATCGCACCCTCTTTTATATTAGACTTACCACAGACAGTAGTTTGATATTTTCAATCTGATTTAAGGTATACTTGTATCCAGTTTTGTGATGTTCATTAATGTAAGTAATAGCCGCTGTAGCTGCCTCATGAGCCTCCAAATCATCGCAATTTATAACTCTTAAATCTGGTGCAGAAGGCAACACTAAAGCTGAACTAAAGAACAGCTGAGCCAAAAACAAAGTCACCAGCAAGAGCTTCATGATGTTACACTATGCCGGACTGTCTCACATGAATGCCTGAGCTACGCATAGCAACATCCTTTTATATATATAGAATTATATGTATACATATAAAACTATTCTTATCATGCCAGGAAAAATATTTGCTCTGGCACGTCAATGCTGTACACATGAAATAGAAAAATAAACACTTGGGTAAGCAATTTGTCTAGTTAACCTTTTGAAATTTAACCTGAAAAGTCTGCAACAATGATATAAGGTGATATAAGGATATGAGATGTGCCACCTGTTCTAAGCTAGCAGATGGATGCAATAGATGGACAATGAGAGCAATGCAATGTGTCACACATTCTGACTTATTTGAAAAACTGAAGATGAGGTAAAATTGTGAATGTGTGGGATGATATCTTTCCAATCAGCTTGCATATTGGTGCACAGCAAATGTAAATACAATGTGAAATAAATATATATACGTATATTATTTATGTTTAGTCTATAAAGCATATTATAGAGTTTCTATGAGTTTAACATATATTTGTCACTAATTATGTATAAATATGTTCTTAGTGCTTCAAGTGTGCACCTGTGTCTGTACTTTGAATTGTGTATTGGATTTCCAGTCACAACACTTAAATATATACATAGTCGCTCCTGACTGCCTAACCAAAAGAAAAACGAATGTTTCAGCACATATAAATATAGCTTATTCACAACAGATATCAGGTGCTTCTATAGAGACCCTGCAGTCTCTTTCCCCAGGTAGAGCAGAGAGAGTGTCTAGCCTGACTGCTTTTGTTTTAACACCCTTACACAGGTGCACGTACTACATACTTGCCTACTCTCCCGGAATTCCCGGGAGACTCCCGAATTTCTGGGAGTCCTCCTGGATTCCGGAAGAGTAGGCAAACCTCCCAGATTCGCCAAAATTCACGGCACTGAATGGCGGGGACGGGGCTTAATCACATCATTAAGCCCGGCTCCCGACATTCAATGCCATGAATTTCAGCATTTTATAGTGGGGGGGGGGGGGGGGTGCTATGTTGACACAACAACATCACCACGCCCCCTCCTAGCCCCCTGTCACATGACTTGAAAGTTGGCATGCATGACGTACTACTCAGCCTATCCTCCGACTGGAGTTCCAAAACACCCGAAATGGGACCTAATGGATGGAGCCCGCCCTCATTCTCCATCCATAACCCTAGGAACCCTTTACCAGCTTTTGCCAAAGGCCAAAAGCCCTTAGCAAGCTATTTAAATACAGACAAACATTTTTCTAGGTTTTTTAAAACATGTAGGTCACAAACCTGGGACAAACATACCTGCCCAAAAACACTATTCCAGTGATTTTGTTGCACGCCCCCCTCACTCTGTTTCGACCTAGGGGGTGGAACATTTGTAGCTCCTAAAAAAAGATTAGAGAAAATGCATCTTTGTGTACCAAACCTATGCTCAACTCGTAAACTTAAAACTTTGCAATGCTAAAAGTTATCCTGTAACCTGGGCATTCTGGCTTTTATTTATACACATCCATTTTAATGGGGGATGATCTGTCAATTTATACAGTCTGCCCAGAAGGTAATATCTCAGAGTGTCTAATGCCCACATAATGGACAACGCTTCCTTCTCCACTATGGTGTTCCTCTTTTTATGTTTTCTACTCAAATAAATGATAGGATGCTCCTCCCCATCTTTGTTTTGTGACAATACAGCACCTACCCCTACAGGTGTTATCAAGACAGGCTGCGTACAACAACCTTTAATGCCAGAAAAGCTTTTTCTGCCTCAAAGTTCCACGTCACCATTTTAGACTGCCTTTCTTTAGTAATGTCTGACAATGAAACAGCTGTGGTGGAGAAATTAGGAATGAACCACTGGTAATAATATGTATCCCCAAAAAGACTCTCACTTGTTTTTATTCACAGGACAAAGTCAGTCTTGGATGGCCTCAATTTTATTCCCTTGGGGCTTAACCAAACCTATGTATGGTGAACCTCAGGTACTTAACCTCTTCCATCACTAAGCAACATTTATT
Organism: Mixophyes fleayi; assembly: GCF_038048845.1. Lineage (NCBI taxonomy): Eukaryota > Metazoa > Chordata > Amphibia > Anura > Limnodynastidae > Mixophyes > Mixophyes fleayi. The sequence goes on from NC_134404.1 coordinate 117,770,902, forward strand.
TAGTTTGGCTGACAGCCCTGCCTTTCTGATTGAGTCCAACAGTGCTTGAACTCTAAGTGAGACTGCCAGTCCAGAATGTGAATGACAACATCATCCAAATAGGCAGCTACATACTGTCTGTGAGGTTTCAGAATCTTATCCATTGCATGCTGGAAGGTTGCTGGGGCTCCATCTAAATCAAATGGTAACCCCTTATACTGATAGAGCCCTTCTGAAACAGAGATTTTTTTTTTGCGCTATCAGTCAATGGTGCTTGCCAATAATCTTTTGTCAGAACCAGTGTGGTGAGATATCTGGCTGTTCCTAGGCTTTCTATCACCTCATCCACACGGGGCATGAGGTATCTTTCAAACTAAGTATTCAGCTTACGGAAATCATTACAGCGGCGTAGGCTTCCATCTGGTTTCGGGATTAGAACTATGGGACTGGACCATTTAATGTTAGACTCTTCTATAACACCAAGTTCTAACAGTTTTTTTTAACCTCTTTGGAAATAGCCTCTCACTCAGATTCAGGTATTCTATATGTTTTTAGGTTGATCTTGACCCTTGGTTCTGTGATAATGTCATGCTTTATTATGGCCAATCGATCAGGTAGTTCCGAAAATATATCCCTGTTTCTTATGAGAACAGCTTAGCCTCATTCTTTTGAGCAGCTGACAGTGTATCTGACACTTTTACTTCTAGAACTAAAGGGAGTTGGGTTACTGGTGGGCCAGGTTCAGCTGATAGGACTAACCAATCCTTCCAGGCATTTATTAGGGTAATTTGTTCGGGCTTTCTTTTCTCCAGCTTGTACACTTTATAGTTAACCCCATTCAGTTTCTCCATGATTTCAAACGGACCCTGCAATTTAGTCAAAAGTTGCTTTCTACAGTTGGTTTCAATATAAGAACTCTGTTCCCTGGGGCAAATGTATGTACCCGGGTATTCCAATTGTACACCCTCTATTGACCTTGTTGGGCCTGTTCCATGTGCACCTTGACAATGGGCGCCATGGCAGCAAGTCTATCCTACATCTGAGACACATGTTCAATATCACTTTAATAAGGAGTGGGTTGTCCTTACGACGTCTCTTTTGCCACATCCAGCAACCGTCTGGGGTGTCTCCCCCACAAAAAATCAAATGGAGAGAACCATGTAGAGGACTGAGGAACTTTTCTAATGGCCAGTAACAAATATGGCAATAAAAAAATCCCAGTTATTCCCATCTCTATCTACAACCTTTTTTTAGCATGCTTCTTAAGGTTTTGTTGAACAGAGTGAAGAAGGGGGGAGCAGCATGACACAGAGTGAAGAAGGGGGGGAGAGTAGCATCGCACATTATGATGAAGGGGGGTCAGGTGAAGGGGGGAAAAGCAGGGGGAGGGACAGAGTGATGAAGAAAGGGGGGGAACAGAAAGGCACATAGTGATAAAGGGGGGGCAGAAAGGCACATAGTGATGAAGGAGGGGGGCAGAAAGGCATATAGTGATGAAGAGGGGAGAAGACCAGCATGGCACATAGTGATGAAGAAGGGGGGTGGGGGCAGAAAGGCACATAGTGATGAAGAAGGGGGGCACAGAGTGATGAAGACGGGGGTAGAAAGGCACAGAGTGATGAAGAAAGGGGGGGGCAGAAAGGCACAGAGTGATGAAGAAAGGGGGGGGCAGAAAGGCACAGAGTGATGAAGGGGGAAGCAGCATGACACGGAGTGAAGAAGGGGGGGAGAGCAGCATCGCACAGTATGATGAAGGGGGGCCAGGTGAAGGGGGGAAAAGCAGCATGGAGGGCGCAGTGTGATCATACGGGGGCACAGCGTGGTGATGATGAAGGGGCGCAGTAATGTGTGTGATGGCACGTGGGGCTTGTGGTAATATAATGTGTGTGATGGCACATGGGGCTTGTGGCAAGGTAGTGTGTGTGATGGTACAGGGGGCTTGAGGCAATGTAGTGTGCATGTGTGTGGAAGGTGGTGGCTAATTAATTGGTGCTCTTTTGTTTGTGGGGTAATGGTGGGGCAATTTAATTTTATAGGGGGGACTATTAATTAAGATGGGGTGGTTTGGGGGCTATTAATTGAATGTGGGGATGAGTTTGGGGAGAATGAGGTCTATTTATTAAATGTGAATATGAATTATTTAATGGCAAGCAATGGCTGCGGGAAACAGGTATATTTATTAAATGTAAATACTATTAATTTATTGCTGGGGCTGTTTGGAGAAAGGGAAATAGGTTTATTTATTAAATGGGGATACTATAACTTTAATGTTGGGTTTGGTTGGAGAAATATAGATCTATTTATTAATTGGGAATGCTATTATATTAATGTTGGGGCTGGAAGAAGGCCTAATTATTAATCATGGGTGCTATTGATTTAACACCGGGGTTGGTTGGCATTTTCTAAATAGGCCCATTTTTTTTTCCATATAGCGCCCCCATCATTCCAGAAACCAGACTAGCTGCAACTAAAGAAACCAGCAGCCACAGGTGGTGAAAGTGACAAGAACAGGTAGGAGAGAGCAGGACAGTCTGCCAACTATCTTGATTCTAGTGGGACAATCCCAATTTTTGGTGGCTGTTCTGCCCAATCTAAGGGGCAGCCCAAGACTGCGTACTCGTTATAAACACACTGCATTCTTTATATACTACAATACGGTGCTAGCTGTCCTTCGTGGACTTGCCACACTCCCCTAGTAGTTTGGCTACGCCTCTCTAGTGACTGGCCATACCCCCTCTGGTGGGCCACTACCATTGTATCAATGCCTCTATCCGGGTGCCCTCCATAAAAATTACACACATTTGTTTTTCTGGCTCAGCCAGAACAGTACAGGCTAACCTGGTAAAGAAAGATGTTCTGCGATATTCAAAGACAACATCACTTTGCATGGGTTCTTCAATAACTGGACAATTAGCAATAACATGTCCTGGCATACCACACCAAAAACATGTAAGCACATTTTTGCCAAGTCTTGTCTTGTGTGGCAGGGACCTTCCTGGCCTTCTAGCCAGTCTTCAGGCCCAGTGCCAACAGTCTCTTTATTTTTATGTCTTCTTAACCGCCCAGCACATTTTTCCCATGGAACAGTCTTACCAGATGTTACTGAAGTGCGCTGTTGTGGATCTAAGGGGTGCTGTGATGCAGTCCCTAGTCACTCTGCCGTCAGATACTGCTCCATCATATCCACCAACTTGTCAGCTCTCTGAGAGTCACCCTGGCTCAACCACTTGAGCAAAACCATGGGCAGAGATCTCAAATAACGGTCTATGACAACTCTTTCAACCATCTGCGGTCTGGTTAATGTCTCGTCTCAGGTTTTAACCATTTCTTGGTTAGGTGGATAAGGTTGTGCATTTGTAAGCGAGGAGTAGAGGGTAGAAATAAAAGATAAATGAAAGCATCATGTCTAGTATGAGGGCCCATTTGAAATGGAGAAAAACACAAATGTGAAAAGAGGTTATACCTTTACTTGATGAGTGTCCAGAAAATCATATGGAAAATCATCAAAATCTGGGGTTTTCAACCTTTTAATACCTAACACCCAATTTTGTATCTGTTTTGATAGTAAAATTTTCTTACCACCCACCAATGCTGCAGTTACTCAATTTAGCATAAGTGCCAATAATAATAATAATAATTTTTAGAGGGGAGGGTTATTATATTTAAGCAGCAGCTATACTATTCTAGTCAAATTCTGCAGTCTTGCGTATACAGGTTACTGAATTCACATATATACAGTAATGGCCAAAAGTTGGTTTTAACAAAGTTTGCTGCTTCAGTCAGATGTTGCTATGGTATACTGAAGTAAAATTACAAGCATTTTATAAGTGTCAAAGGCTTCATTGACAATTACATTAAGTTTATGCAAAGAATTTACAGTGTTGACCCTTCTTTTTGAAGACCTCTTCAATTCACCCTGGCATGCTGTCAATCAACTTCTGAGCCACATACTGACTGATGGCCAACTAAATTCTTGCCTAAATCAATGCTTGGAGTTTGTCAGAATTTGTGAGTTTTTGTTTGTTCACCCGCCTCTTGAGGATTGACCACAAGCTCTCAATGAGATTAAGGTCTGGGGAGTTTCCTGGCCATGGGCCCAAAATTTGGATGTTTTGATTCCTGAGCCACTTAGTTATCACTTTTGCCTTATGGCAAGGTGCTCCATCATGCTGAAAAGGCATTGTTTGTCACCAAACTGTTCTTGGATGGTTGGGAGAAGTTGCTCTTGAAGGATGCTTTGGTACCACTCTTTATTCATGGATGTGTTCTTATGCAAAATTGTGAGTAAGTCCACTCCATTGGCTGAGAAGCCACCCCACACATGAATGGTCTCAAGATGCTTTACTGTTGGCATGACACAGGACTGATGGTAGTGCTCGCCTTTCCTTCACCGGACAAGCGTTTTTCCAGATGCCCCAAACAATCTGAAAGGGGAATCGTCTGAGAAAATGACTTTTCCCCAGTCCTCAGCAGTCCAATTGCTGTACCTTTGGCAGAATATCAGTCTGTCCCTCATATTTTTCCTGGAGAGAAGTGGCTTCTTTGCTTGCCTTCTTAACACCAGGCCATCCTGCAAAAGTCTACGGCTCACTGTGCGTCAGATGCACTCACACATGCCTGCTTCCATTCCTGAGCAAGCTCTGCATTGGTGGTGTCCCGATCCCGCAGCTGAATCAACTTTAGGAAACAGTCCTGGTGCTTGCTTGACAGTCTTGGGTGCCCTGAAGTCTTCTTCACAACCATTAAACCTCTTTTCTTGAAGCTCTTGATGATCCGATAAATGGTTGATTTAGGTGCACTCTTACTAGCAGCAACATCCAAGCCCTTTTTGTGCAAAGCAATGATGACTGCACGTGTTTCCTTGCAGTTAAAAATGGTTAACAGCGGAAGAACAATGATTTCAACCACCACCCTCCTTTTAAAGCTTCCAGACTGTTATCCTAAGTCAATCAGCATGACAGAGTAATCTCCAGCCTTGTCCTCGTCAACACTCTCACCACAAATGCTTTTAACTTAAACAGGTTGCTGTTTATTGAACTTGGTAACAAAAGTTTGTTATGCAGGTACTCACAGTTGGTAATGCTTTGTAGTACAGCAGGCATCAGAATCATGCAGTTCTGTAGTACAGTACAGTAGCAGCAGGCAATGCACACTTGTATATGTAGTATACACTTTTAGTGGTATACTTATATATGCATACAGATGGGATCTTATACATATACAGATGCAGGCTGTTTGTCACTCACTGGACTGTGAGTGCTACTTCTAAGGTAGCTAGGAACCGTGTCCGTCCATTATAATGAGGTACTGCGCATGTGCAGTCCCTTTTAACCTTCAGTTCTGTTCCTTTAACTTAATTGACTGATCAGGCAACACTCCCTATATTAAGCACCTGTGGTCAATACCACGTTGCCTGATCTTGGAGTCTCATTCCTCATGAGTCACTGAAGGTGTTCCAGTGCCTGCTCGTGTGTTCAGCTTATGCTGATTCCTGTTTGCCGTTTGTGGTTTCCAGACCACTTCTATTCCTCGTGTTCCTAGTGTCTTCAGCAGCTGATTCCTATCCGCTGCCTCTGTATATCTACAGTTACAGATTACTGCAAACTCTCCTGTGTTTCATCGTGTCTCCAGCAGCTGATTCCTATCCGCTGCCTCCGTGCATCTACAGTTACAGATTAATGCTAACTCTCCTGTGTTACATCGCTACTGTTCCAGCTGATTCCTGTTAGCTACTTCAGCGTGTCTACAGAGTCCTGCTCGTCTCAGCGCTCCAGTCTGCATTCTACCTGCCGTCAGCTGACCCGCTGCCTACTGCTTCTACAGTGTGTCCATTTGTGTCAACTTGCCTGTTAGCATCGAGTCTACGCTCCTCGGCTTCCAGCTCTGCTACATCGCTTCAACTCTCCCGTGGTCTCCTGCTGTTCAATTCGATATACTACTGCTTCCTGAGTATTTGTCGTCCTTGCTTGCCTACCTACAGTGCGCTGCACCTACCTGCCGCTTCCATTCTGGAAGGACTTCTCATCTCGTCTGTTCCCTGCCGCTCAGGTATCCCTGCAGCTATCTCTAACAGCCTGCTCATCTGAACCACGGTATGCATACTTCTCATTGACTGTGCTGGTGTATTGCATATCCATCTGGACTGAGTTGTTCTCCTCCGGAGTTTCCATCCTCTGAGACTATTGCTATTATTGACTGTGTTTCCTTTTGCTGGACTATTCTAGTGACTTTGTTTATCTGTGCAGTGCTGTTCATTCATTATTATTATTGTGCGCAGTTCAACGTGGGATCAAGTTCAGTGTACCCGTGTAGACTCTGCATTGCATTTATCTCCTCGTGTCCTTCCTCACATATATATTCAGTGGTACAACTTGCTAGAGGCAAACCACTGATTCCTGTTTCCCTGTGTCACCAGTTGCATATATCCTCTCACATAAGCAGTGGTACAACTTGCTACACGCAAACCACTGACTTCCCCGTTACCTTCACCTGGATTCCATTCCTTCACTACAGACAGCGGTACAACTTGCTATACGCAGACCGCTGACTTCCACCTCCTTATTACTCCTGGACATTCTTCTCACTATAGCAGTGGTACAACTTGCCGTGCGCAGACCACTGACTACCCTCACGTGTCCTTGTCCATCCAGATCCTCGTGTTCAGTTACCTATTGTTTACCAGTGCTGCTAGTCATAGACTTTCTGAGCATTCTCTAACCATCTGCTGTTTCCAGTTCCATTATCACCCTGCCATCAGAGTATCATATACCAACTCTACTGCTCTGATAAGACCATCAGCGGGTGATACTGGGTAAAGACTCCTAGTGCCCGTGACACTGTTATTGTGTTCTGCAATTTGAGATGTATGAAGGGGTGGTGATGCTGAGGGCTTTCAAGATGAGGGTGAATTATTTGAATTGATTTCATGAGTAAATAGGGAGCCGATATTGGGATTTTAAGAGTGGTTTGACAGATGTGGAGCATTGAGAGAGGAAGATTAGTCTTTCGTGGCTTTTAAAATGGATAAAGACAGTGACAATGCTTAAACATCACAAAAAGAACAAGTACCTAATACAGTAATGAAGTATAATAATTTACATCCCATTGAAAAGGCAACCCTTCTGGAAACTTTATATATAAAGTAACCAGTAAACCTTCCAATCAGCATCCAATGTGTTGAGTCCTCCTATGGTAAGGCAATTCTTTCCATATCCTGACATGTAAATAAGTTGCTATTGTCTCAGTTATTACTTAAAAAATGATTTGAGGGGCTAGAAGGTTGGATACATTAGGATTGGAAACCTTTGATAGATACTCAGTATCTTATACCATTCCTTCAATACCTGATCACATAACTTTGCAAATTAGCCAGTGTTTCAGTACCTGTGCGATAATGATCTTAGATAGTGAATGTAAACTCAATGTTTTCAAATATTGACATAAAACGTGAAACTGGAAGTTGCACAGTATGTTTGAGTTTTTGGTGTAAACATTGTTTTTTTCAGATTTGTTTCACAGAACAGCAATCATTTTCCTAGAGACCTTTATATTGATGCTATGATTAGTACGGGTTTATAGTAAGTGTTTCTAATGCATTCAACTGAAGAGCAGCAAGGCTTGCAGCCATGTACCCAAATACTGGAAAACAAGACATGCAATGAATACAAAATTCACTGACAAATGCCTAGTTGCAGCCATTGACAGTTCCCATACTCAGATACCGGTTTCCTCCATGAAGGTACATTTGTCCATGGACAGTTTTTTTGGTAACTTTTTTGTTTGTTTGCATTTTTTTTTATAAAGAAAGCAGGTGAAATCTGAAGGAAAGTGCCAAATTACCCAAGCAGCTTATTTCTGGGGCCAGTATTGCCTCATACAAAATTAATGATTTCTACCTTTTAACTCTAACATTTACTGGGAACAGTTGATGGGAAGCATCCAAGGGCTAGGTTTACTAAGCTGGATTTACTAAGAATCGTGTTTGGTGGCGGTTTCAAACCACCACACGTCTCTGGCGGTATAGTGCCCCAATCAGCTGAATTTTCTATAGGGCGGTTTGAAGCTGCGATGTAAATTGACTGGCAGATTGAAAACAGGTACAATAACATCTGCTTCTGATGGGCTTGATAGCCCAAACATGCTTTTGAGCTATCTTGCCATTCAGGACATAAGAGGAGGCACTACTGTCATATACATTTTGTGGACAATCATTATTTATTGATTAAAAGGCAAAAATAATTTATAATTATCTTAGGGTCGAATTTTATTTTTCATTATATTAAGGGAACAATATTATTGTATTATATTATGGGGTCACTATGCAGTGCCACAAGTGTGCATCTTAAATAATTAACGCCCCCATTAGCAATCAAATAGTATTGCCTAGTTAACAGAATTATATATTTATATTTCCCCATAATATAATACAATAATGTTTTTCCTATAATATAATGTCTCATAACTTAATTATAAATTAATTTTGCCTTTAAATCAATAAATAATGTTTGCCCCCAAAATTTATATGTCAATGGTACTTCCTCTTATGTTCTGAATGGCACAATAGCTAAAACACCATGCAGTTTGAGCAATCTCGCCACTCACAAACAGGGCTGCCATCAGAAATTGTAGCGCCCAGTACTAATGAAAAAGGCAGGGACCCCCCTCCCCGCCTCGACACCTCCTCCCCACCCCCACTGCGTGCCCAACCACCCCTGGATAGCTTATGTTTTTGGGGCAAATGTAAAAATGCCCAACCTCCTGTCAACTCACGCCATAGCACCCCCTCATAAACTTGCCCTTAATTTAAAATCCAACCTCGTTCAAAACACACACACACACACCACACACACACACACACACACACACACACACACCACACCAATGTTTATTTTCCAGAGCTTTACCATGGGAATATATCAAGGGTAAAACTTTACTACATTTTTCTTTCTTTTTACTTTGGAGAACAATCATTCTTTTGTATTTTAAAATTAATTTCAGTTTATACCTCTCCCTGTCACAATTTTGCACCCCAAAAATGTCATCCTATAAATTCACTTTAGAAACCGAATAAATAAATAAATAAATAAATGGTGATGATAATGAGGAAGATTCATGCCAATAATTGGCTTTACCTGCTTTTTGATCAGTGTGATGTTATAATACAATTGGTTGATTACATATTTAAAGGAGATTCCAACCTAGATGTAACTTTAATGCATAGGTTTGTACATGCCCCCCTGCAGCATTTACTCAATACGTGGCACTATTTTTGTGGCTTCCTCTGCCCTTCTTTGTGTTTTGTATACAGTAGTATCCACAGCGCAGTTCTGTGTCATATCCAAGGGCAAAAAAAACAAAGGGCTTGAAGTAAAAAAACACAGATGGAAGATAGAAAAGTAGGAAGAGAAAATATAAAAGAATGTATTTAGTGGAACTTGCAGGAGAATGTCTACCATTCAAGTTGCCAGAAAGGGAAATGAAAACAATAATTATATATAGAATGTTTGGTGAGGTACACGTGATTGAAAATCTACATTTCAGGCATCAGTCAATAGAACAAAGCATACTGCTTACTCTCTCAGAATGTCCTGGATACTCACGGATTTTAAAGAGTCCTCCCGGGCGCCAGGCTGATTAGACCACCTCCTTTTCTGAAGTGGGCAGGATCTAAATGACGCAATTTGATGCGAGTTGCATCATGATTGCTCCCATCACCCACTGCGGGTGTCCAAGCCTACCTGAACTCCCAGAGGTTCAAACAGTGGGCATGTATGGAAGAAAGTATGTTGTGTATTTATAAGCCCCCACTAAGCACACCCTTATCTCAAGTTCCTAAAGTTATTCCACAAATATTGAATATTGCCACTATCTCTTTTATCTGATAAATAAAGCTGATTCAGCAATTTTCCAGTGCTAGAAGTAAACTTTTAATTTCTAAAATCTGATAAAGCCCATTAAGGACAGTTACTGCTTTTATTGTATTTCATACTTGCCAACTTTTCCTCGTTTCCTTCAGTTAGATCCCAGGGGAGGTGGGCGTGTGGGGGCAGGCCTTGACAAATAGCATCATTTTGGCACCTCCCCCTAAACGATTGTCACAATTTTGGCCAATTACAACAAGTGGCGGGGCTAAGATGACACAGCATTTGCGTCAGTGAGCCCCGCCACTTAGCTATTTCGGGGGCGAGAACCGGGAGGTTGCCCTGCTCTCCCGGGAGCCCAGGAGGTCTCCCTGAAATGCAGGAGTCTCCCGGACACTCCGGGAGAGTAGGCAACTATGCGTTAAAGTAAAGCAGCTAATGACTCTCTAGAGACTGAAGTGTCTTTTACATTTCTGTCTCCATTACTGAAGTCATGTTGTCTTACCTGTCAGTCTTTGATTAAATCTTGGTCTCCATGAAAATGGCCACCTCTATAGGCATCAATACATGGACATAGGACACAATTTCTGAACTGTGTCATGATACCACAGATGGAGAAGCCAACCACGTCTTGTACTGGCTCAGCATCAGGGAGAATGCCAGAATCTTCAGGGAGTGAGGGAGATCACCCCTATTTCACAGTGTCTCCCTGACATTCAGGGAGAGTTGACAAGTATGCTATATAATGATTGTAGGTATGCTACAAATAATAGCTTACAGAAATTGCCATAAATTGTGTACATAATAACAGCTAAATATTACCTTCAACATAACCTGCAAATTGCCTCATAATTACATTTACAATTACAGCACTCATTCATTCACAACAAGAATCCAAAATCTCAAAACAAAAGCACAAGTTGACGCAGGGAGTTGGCTGTGTTTATGTCAGCACAATGATTAATGGCATAGTTAAAGAGTGATGTAGAACATTTATAAAAAGTAAAATATAATAACTTACTCGGTACAAAATGAAAAAGATGTTAATTGCAGCAGCCCCTCTGTGTGACCTCACACTTATAGGGAGAGGGGGCAGATCACATGATCAAATGGGCGGGTCTTTCCCCTGCAGTTCATCTCCGATGCTGCTGTGTCCTCCACCATGTCCCTGCTGGTGCTGTGAGTCTGGCAGTGACAGGCAGCTGTCAAACGGCGATCGGAGATGAACGATCGCGTTTGACAGTTGTCTGTCACTGCCAGCTCATGGCACCAGCAGGGATGCCGAGAAGGACACAGCAGTAGTGGACAGCAGACTGGTGGTCAGCGGACCCCCTAGACAGCTCGGGCCCCATACATTGGGCTCATGTATCTTTCCCGATCTCTTGTTTGCAAATTCTCATATAATTGTCTACTCTTAATGTCTTGTCAGTTTTCTCTCTCTGCTCCCAAAGTGTCGTGATTATACCTGTAAATGTTAAACTTCACCCAATTATCGTATCCAATTTCTCTTCCAAGTTAATGTCTGCTAAACCCACTTAATCTTTTGTTTTGTTGGATGCTCCTAGCTTACCTGTGAACAGGGCACTCTATACGTGTCACAGAAGGTAACAAGTAGCTTACTCTGCCCTACGTCTCACTTTCCAGTATATGAAGAAGGCATCCTAATCATCTGTTGATTTACCATCTGGGCAGATCTCCCCAGTTGCTCTTACTGCTGCTTTATATTATAATATGCTACTGGACAGTGAGCGACCTGCAACGGTTGTGCTACAATATTGGTGCAAGAAAGGTGCTGATAGACTAATTTTGAAAAACATTAGCAGTGCTCCCCCAATTAGTCATCGCCATTAGCCTTCTCACCTAAAAACAGCTTCATGTTACCTGTCATTTATTTTATAGATTACTGGGCATCTTTCTGGAATTATTACATATTGTCGTTGTTGAATTTAACATCTTAGGGACATATCCAATCATCAAAACATTGCAGCTGCGTATTTTTTTTGTTATTGCGGTACCACAACATAGCGGATTTCCCTTTGCAACCCTATGGAGTGTGAAGGGAAATCCGCAGTGTTTTGCAGTAACGCAAAGTGCCTTTGGGTCCGTTCTAGAGGCACTTTGCGCTTAATTGAATATGCCCCTTAGTGTGCATATGAATTGGTGTATTTATTTTTCTGCCATTACATGTTTGCTGATTAGCTACATGTTCTCCGCTCTGTGTTCTGTGTTATGCACATTCCACTATTTATAGTCTTCTCTGTTGTAGTACACACTAAGGAGCTGATGCTAAGGGAGTGAAATGGCATTTAGCGTGGCGAAACATGCGTGAACTTGCGCATGCTCAGATTTCAAACGTATGCACCGAGGTCTCCATATGAATAAAGAGCTGGAATGGAGGAGGGAAGGGGGCTTGGTCTAACGAAAGCCAAGTACAATAAGGGTGTGTACACAGAAATGCAGACAATACAGACCTGTTAAGAGGCATATATGTTGTACCTGCTACAGGCCAGCCTTTAATTTAGGATGCGATGATGTCAAACATTAGGTTGTGTAAGGGCATCAAATTCTTCATATTTTCAAATATTTTCAAGTAGTGTAAATACTCTTGATCACGCTTACAATACAAAGAGAATCAACTTATATCCTCATAGGATGATTTTGCAACCCGCGTGCTTATATTTTGTATCAGAAAAAATTCACTGTTATAGGGAGTGTTATCTCCAATTAAAATCACTCGCGGTTCCAGCCAGTGGAACAAGGGATGTTTCGCATAACCCCACTGATTAGGATCTGTCCCAGCTATTTACGTGGAATATATTTCTCTTGTCTGTATAATAGTGTTCCAGTAACCACAGCTGTGTATACGGACATGTAATCCATTCAAAATATAATAGTCAGACAATGTATTGTATCACCTGTGGAACACTGCAGCTTCCCCAGCGTTCAGATAGCAAACCGTCCTTCGGGCTCTCCGCCCGTCCTGATGTAGATCAGACGTGCTCAGTAATATATCTCGCATTAACGGCAGCAGCCCGCTTGAGAGCAAATTGACATATAGCCAGTATTCGTGCAATAGAGATGTCCTCAAAACCTCTGATATGAATTAATCACTTCTTGATTCAATGGAACCAGATGCTTGACACGTTTCTCGGCCTAATCTGCCGTTTCCTCAGAAGCAAAGTCTGCTTCTGAGGAAACTACTACTTGACAATATTTGAAAATATGAAGAATTTGATTAACTCTTAACCCTTAACTCTGTAAGACTAATCATGATTTATTCAATTGCAATTTTAAATGATATATTTTATCAGTGTTAATAAATAATATATGTTATATCAAGCGCCCACTACTCTTTGTTTTATATATTGCTTTTGGCTACTATCTCATGTAATCATGAGCACGCATTAGATTGTTCAGAGTGACCTAGAGCCTATGACATACTTGCCAACTCTCCCGGAATGTCCAGGAGACTCCCGGATTCCAGGTGGGTCTCCCGGACTCCCAGGAGAGTATGGCAGTCTCCCGCATCTGCCCACTTCCTAGTGAAGTGGGCAGAATTAGATCGAACATGCTGCGATTCTCAGGGAATTGTGCCATTTGGCCCCAAAGTTACGTGATTTTCTGAGCCGGACACCAGCTATAAGAAGTTGGAAAACATGGTCTATGATCAGCATTTCCACAGCAATACCACAGCTGATTAAATTGCTGTCCGTGTTACATTTCTCTACATTTAGGGCATTCCAAGCTGCTTTCATTCTGGTACTCAAATGGTTGCTACGGACATTCCTGTTGTGTATCATCCAGTGTATACATTTGCCATTGACTTAGGATTGTGTTAATATTGCGCTGGTACCATTGGGAACACAGTAATCCATTTTTTCGTAATAGGAAACATTTTCATTCCATCAATCACAAGGCTCTATGTGATGAATCTCTCCTTTATCCATAGCCTGGCTGTCAAATTCCCAGGGAGTGGCCATGACTCCTTTGTTATGAGGCAATCAGTCATATGACAAAAATTAGCACAGAGGTAAAGTGGAGACGTGTGACTATTAGGTAGGAATGTTTATTGTCATAATATTGAGAAACATAACTTTCGTCACGTCAGTATTGTTACCCATATCACACTATAGTTGCCACAATGCTTCATGTATTTTTGCTTACTTTTCACTATGCAGGCAATATACATTTTGTTTAATTGCAAATGCACCTGCTGTAAAACTGTACGTCTCCAAAACATAAGCGAAGAATTCTGATATGGATGTAAATACACTATATTCACATTTGACATATGCTGCCATCCTGAAGCCAAACGCATCATGAGATTTGTTTGGCTCTGTTTATTGGAGAAAATATTCAACTTTAGCAAGCGCTTTTTTAACGTAACCCATTTTCAGTGGTGGAGTGGCTGTGTCCCTATTTAGAGAATGTAAATGTTGGTAGCTATGCTTACTTATTAACAAAGTTCAAATATACAAATTTTAAAACCATAACAATCAATCAGAAATTATATTTTGCTTGCACTGGACATATAAAAGCTAACATCTTTTCTGGTATACTCTATACGTCTAAATATATTTTGCAATCATGTACCATTTTACATGTATATGATTTAATGCAATCTCTACAATAGCTAAATTCCATATAGATATGTCTAATGTATGGGTAAGATTCTCCCTTTGATGGCAGAGGTGTTTTCGCTTTGTATTTGAATTGCAAAAATGCCTGATGGTGCATCTCATATGTTTCTATTTTACTGGGCCTGTCCAGCTACTACCTCTGCCCTCTGTATGATGTAAGAAGTGCCTTAGGACATCACTCTGTGGTTGTGCTATCTGAGGTTGAGAGGCAAATACAATGTGAAACAGATGTTGTGCCTGACTATTCTAATAAAGATGTACATCACTTCAACTACAAGATCAATAAAAATAGTATCTAACATTATGCAGAATCACGCTATGCAAAAAGCCACAGTACTCTGTAGATAACATTTTGCAGACAGCAGCCTGCGTCCACTAAGCAGAAATGACACAACAGCCCATCATTTCTATTAAGTATGAAACCGGGTCATGGTCCTTACAATTAATGTTTTTTTGGCTGTCTTATTGCAGAATGTATTAGTATATTGACTAGGATCCTGTGTACATCTGATTCTAATGTGTATAACATCTCGACTATGTCAACTATATGCAACAATTCTGGGATACATGACTGTAATGTGAGACTAGATAAACCTGTTCATAAATACTGGTAACAATGACTAGTAATATCAGTAATCAGGTGCTCTCAGGTCTTGTTCACAATGTTATCTATGTTTACAGTCAGGGTAAAAAAAATGTCAGAGTTAAAAGCAAAAGATGAGAACAGGGCAAACAGACAGTATGTAACTGGAACTTGAAAAACAGCACAAACTCAGAAGGCCAAAATATTAGTCAGGAATAAGTAGGGTCATCAGCAGGGCCAATACGAGAGCGGTGCGGGTGGTCCAAGCCTGTGTGGGCGCAATGGCCGGCCACCATTTGCCCAAGTTCCCCTCAGTTTGCTCAGTTCTCCAGGTACATATGAATGCGGTGCCGCCGTGGATGAACATTGGAGATGGCCGGAGATATAATGCTGAGACCGCCGGAGACTTAATAAATGCCGCCCCGGATCAGGCCACCACTGATGTCACGTTACTAGGTGATGGGAGAGACGCGGAAGCAGTTAGTACGGCGCATGCGTGGTAGGGACGCCTTGAATATTTTCAGCACAATTTGGCTGTAATAACTGGGTATCTGGCAACGCTGTTAGGCACTGACAGGAGGCCAAGGAGGTAAACATACCTGAGTATTACGAGAGGACGAGAGGATAGTGGAAGAGAAAGATGGATGTGGAGGTGACAAAAAGTTTTATGGATTCCAAACTCTCCCAACATTGCTGGAGGATGAGGTGAGGGAATACGGGTTTTCTTGCATATAATGCATATCAGCTGTGCTTTCTCTAAATTTCACTGTCCATCCTTCCTTCCAAACTAGCCACATGCAACATGTGGCTCACCAGCAGTGATGGAACTCCAAGACCCAGCAGGCCCAACCAGCCACAAGCAGGCCATGCTATTATTTGTGGCTCTACTACAGGTAGAGAGCCACTGATGGTATATCTCTGTCAGATAGTCCCTTGCTGTCTTTCTTTGGCCCAAAGTCTTTGTGAGACTGCTACAATCTACAATTTTCATTCTGCTAATATATACATGTTTTCCCACCTGTCACCGGAATTTAAGGTACAACGAAGGCACAAAATATATTATATTACTGGTTTTGCACTCACACGGCTCTGTGGGATTATGCAAAGGATGTCATAACTCTGGGTGTGCATGCGCAGTTGACTTGGTGGTCTATTTATCAACCTTTAATTCCCCTAAAACTGCAGTTAATTTGATTTTGCGGCTGGTGGGGTAAAGGTCATTTAATTAAATGGGAATGTTATTCATTTAATGTCGGGGCTGGTGGTAGAGGATAAGACTGTTTATTAAATGGGAATACTATTACTTTAATGTTGGGTCTGTTTGGGGGGAAGGAGGCTTATTTATTAAAGTAAACACTTAATTTAATGTCAGGGCTGTATGGGAGGATGGGCATATTTATTAAATGTGAATACTATTTATTACATTTTGGGGCTGATTGGGTGGAAGGAGGCCTGTTTATTAAACAAAAAAACTACTTATTTAATGTTTGACTGTTTGGGGGGAGGGAGGCCTAGATTATTCACTCATTGACTGGATTTCCGGGAAATGAATAGTAACAGTTTCTTTTGCAAACAGGACCCCAACATGCATAAAAGGATCCAGCCAAGCAGCAACTGAGCTTAAAACACCAGCGGCAGCACCAGGTAGGAGAGAGTTGTATGAGGTTGGAGAACCGTCTAGTACTTGTAAGAGGCTAGGTACTCCCCCACCACCATAGTCGGATGGTTACTTCTCTTCCAGCAGTGTGTGCCTTGGGAGGTAGCATCTACTCCCACCAAAATTGAAATGCAAGTCATGGGCACAACAAGTTCATGTACCAAGGCATCCAACAGTGCCTGTGCAGTACAAAAAAATATGCTGATCCGAAAATGCAGAAGGGGCAGTGAACATATCTGCACAGGTTCTGGGAGTGTATAAATGTCCTGAGAGGCAAACCACCTCGGATAGCCAATGTCTTTATGTCTATTAGTCAATCTCTTAGAGGCCCTAGTCTCCTACAGGTTTAGCAGTTGATGCAGGGAGCCCTGGAACAGTTTCCATAAAGTCCTTAGCTCTGATGAGCTTGTGGATAGTTTTTGGACATATTGTCCAACATCCAGGTAAAACCAAGGTGGACCCGGTGCAGCGATGCCTCTTATCTCTGGATTATGTCTGATACACATCGCAAAGAGCTCTATATAACAAATAAAAAGGAGAGGTGAAATAGGGAAGCCTTGACTTACTCCAGACATAACAGAAAAAGGGTCAGTCTTCCAGCCATTCACCAACACTGAGCTGTAAATGTCAAGGTACATAAGGTTAACATATGAACAAAAAATTTCTCCCAAACCTGCACAAAGCCCTATGCATGAGAAACACGATCAAAGGACTTCTCTCCTGATCAAGACTGACCAGAGCCACATGTGCATGACAATCTTTGATGTAATAAACTGTGTCCTTCAGCAGCGCATGGCTATCTGCAATCCTCCAACCAGGAATTCTGCAAGTCTGATCTGGATGAACTGTTTGCCCAATGACACCCTTTAGTCTATTGGCTGGTACTTTGTTGAGGATTTTGTAGCCCACATTCAGGAGAGAGATGGACCTCCAAATTTTAAGAGCACACCTCTCTCCCTTGTGTTTGTACAGGATCGTAATCATTTTCTCCCTCAAAGTAGGAAGCATTCTGCCCTCCACCACTATCTCCTCATACAGCAAATCTGGGACAATGAGGTCACACAGTGCTACATAGAGCTCCACTGGGAGACCATCACTGCCCAATGTCCTACCCAGCCTAAAATATCTAGCGGATAGAGCAGTTCTTCTAGTACCAGGTGGGCGTCCATGGCTTCTTTACCTGCAGGATCAATAGTGTTAGTGATAGCTAACAAGAATGAATAAGCCACTTCTATTTCAATAGTCTAAGGGGAGTAAAGAGTACTGTAGAGATCTGTGATGACTCCAATGACGCCCTCTTTCCCCTTTCTGGGAATGCCGGTCTCATCTTGTAACTCAGGGACGTACGGACGGAGTGGAGTTTTCTGAAAAACAGTTACTTTTCTCACCCTTCTCCAGATTGTCCACCTTGGAACGGAAGATGATGTGTCTGGATTCTTCCTCAAAGTGCCTCTTTAGGTCCCCCCCTTAGTCTCCACCAGATCATGCTTTACATTCCAGTTGCACAGTTCAAGATTCAGCAGGGACTATAGTTGTCTTTGCAGGTTCCTGAAGTTTCTCTTTTCCTCACACTCCTGTTGTCTGCCCCGAGCCTGAAACAAACTTATTCCCACCAGTTAGACATGCAATCAAAATAACATTTGTCATTCTTCCATGTGATGTAGGTATCCCTCAACTCCTCTAACACATCTTCCCTTTCCAGCAGAGCATGTGGGAAGTTTGATTACTGCTCAGGATTTTGAAGTTTGTGTAGAACTTCCTCACATTGCTGACACTGTATTGTATTACACTTATCATTCATCATGTGGGGAGGTTTAATGGTAATGTTAGAAGGACTGATGGGCATGTGGTGAGGTCTGATAGGCATGCAAAGGACATGCAGGGAGGTCTGGGTAGAACATGCAAGAGGTTTGAGTGACATTTGGTTGAATTTTGGAACCAGTGACGGACATGGGATAGAGGGAGAGGGACGGCTGCCTGTTTAATTTGTACTGGGCCCACAATATCTGATGGCAGCCCTGCATGCAAAAGTAAAACACTTTTCATAGTAGAATAAGACCAATGGAAGTAAATTAACATAAATATATTAAATCACAGACAAAAGTTTCAATGACATGACAGTGATACTATAAAACGAGCATGTAGGAAAACCTCTCTCTAAGTAATTTCTGTGACTTTTGTACACATATTGCACTGCTACACTAACACTGGCACTGACTTGTCTGTTTACATTGTTTTTACAGCACCTTGTTTTTCAATTTATCTTGCAAACACCTTTTTTTCAGAAAAGTAAAGGTATACACCAATAATATTTTTTTCTTTTGTTAATCAATCCATAGAAAATGTATTTTTCAGTCAAGCAAATACCACAGTAGGTGGCTCTAATTATTATTATGCATTTTATACCAATTGATACAAAAATTGTCCTTCAACCAAGAGTAATAAACACACTGATTACTGGAATATGTGATTCTAATTATTTTAATTTATTTCAAATAAAGGGCAATATTTTTGTGTCTCACATTTGGCTCCTGATTCCTTCAAAGGACTCAAAGTTTTTTTTAATTTTGCTTAAAGTTAAGTAAATAAAGATATAAAAAGCATATATATTATAAATACTTCACCTGAGATTTACTGGTGACATCCAGTAGGTTGCAATGGGACACCGTATTACTGAGAGCCAGCTGTATTGAATATAACACCAATAGTTATGATGACCATGAAGCAATAATGTCTCTTAGTAAGCCAACAGTAGTAGAAATACCCAGCATGATTTAAGAAATAGTAGCAATGTCCAATAATATGCCACCAGCGCTAATAACGGTCAAGCAGTAAAAGACATGCCAGTTTTCACAGTAATGCCAATGACTAAGCCACCAGCATATTACTAGGTATTATTAAGAGAGCTTGTTTAACTTTCAAAAATTTTTTAAAAAAAACTTCAGTTTTGACTCCAAGACAATGGGACTTGACCAGTCACTCTGGGACTACATTCTCTGCAACCTTATATATTTCATCCCTTTTGCTTCTGGCATCCTATAATGTTGGATTGTCACTGTTACCCTTTGCTCTGTAATAATATAAAGGAAGATGAGGTAGTTCTGTCTGGGGTCCTGAAAAAAATATTCCCATCTTGAATTCTTACAGTTGTTTGTCTTTGGGAAGGTCTTAAATCAGGGGCTAACCTTACCCTATGGTCTGGTAAAGTTCTGTCAACATTCACAGGCTCTCAGCTTTCTCTTCATGCTTTTAAGAGGATTACTGTATATATCTGCTATTTTTCTTGTGTTTGGCTACCACAGGCCAGAAAAATATTCACAAAATGCAGCTTAAGGATTGATCTGCCCCTAAATGTCTATGTGCTAGCTCCAGAGATGGCCTTTTTCGGATTGGGGTTGTACTAACTGTGTTTGCTATTCATTTACTTTTGCTATCCAATACAGTATGTTTTTTCCTTATTATTTATTAGGGGGTTGTAGCTTCCACTAGATGAACTTCTACTGCTCTTTCAGTACATTTTTCTACACTTTACAGGGAGGGATCTTGTACCTCTTTCCAAAAGTCAACAGTTATTCCAATACCACAATAGCTGCCTCTTGTGCTCATTCCACCTATAACTAAAATGTGCAACCTCTCTCTCTCTACTGGTATTTTTCCATCACTATTCAAGCATGCAGTGATTTCTCTATTTTGAAGAAACACAATTCTGACCCAAACTCTCTCTCAAATTACCGCCCCATCTCTCACCTCCCATGCCCCTCCAAGCTTCTCGAAAGAATTACCTACACTCGCCTCACACACTTTCTTACAGCAAACAACTACTGTATTCTCTTCAGTCAGGCTTTCGCTCTCAACATTCCACAGACACAGCTCTGACCAAGGTTGTCAATGATTTGATCACAGCATAAACGGAAGGCCATTACTCTTTTCTAATTCTCCTGGATCTCTCTGCTGCATTTAGCACTGTTGACCACTCTCTTCTCATACAAACATTACAATCCCCAGGTCTTGAAGGCACTATCACTGTTTCAAACTCCCATTGTCCCATAGATTGTAAGCTTGTGAGCAGGGCCCTCTTACCTCTCTGTTTGTATGTATTATCCAGTATTGTTTTACTAATGTTTGTTCCCAATTGTAAAGCACTACAGAATTTTTTGGAGCTATATAAATAAATGTTGACACAGGCTCACCAAAATTGGACAGTTGAGAAGTGGAAAAATGTCACCTGGTCTGACAAATCTTGATTTCTGCAGATGGTAGGGTTAGAATTAGGGATGTGCACCGGCGACTTTTGAGGTCTCGTGTTTTGTGTTTTGGATCCGGATTTTCTTGATGTTATGGGTTCGGATTTGTTTCGCAAAACACCTGCCGAAAGGTTTTGGTTCGGATTTAAGGTTTTGGATTCAGATTTTTTTTAAAAAAAGCATAAAAAGTTAAAAAATCTAGTTTTTGGGCTTATTTTCACTCCTACGCTATTATTGACCTCAATAACATTCAATAACAAGCATTTCCACTAATTTACCGTGTATTCTCACAATATAGTTATTAGTCCAAAACGTTGCAACGAGGTATCTTTCTGGACTGCGTAGTGGAGTGGTCCCCACAATATAATAAGAAAACCATTAACTGGTCTTAATCGCACCAAAACATGTACCTGGACTGCGTAGAGGAGTGGGTCACCACAATATAAATTAAAAACCCTGAACTTGTATGATTCGCACCAATAATGTACCTGGACTGCGTAGAGGAGTGGGTCACCACAATATATATAATAAGAAAACCATCAACTTGTATGATTCGCACCAATAATGTACCTTGACTGCGTAGAGGAGTGAGTCACCACAATATATATAATAAGAAAACCATCAACTGGTATGAATCGCACCGAATAATGTACCTGGACTGCGTAGAGGAGTGGGAAACCACAATATAAATTAAAAACCCTGAACTTGTATGATTCGCACCAATAATGTACCTGGACTGCGTAGAGGAGTGGTTCACCACAATATATATAATAAGAAAACCATCAACTGGTATGAATTCCACCAAACAAGAATCTGGACTGCGTAGTGGGGTGGCCCCGGTACCCAATTTGATACTGGGGCCACAATATAATAAATACACCCTCAACTGGTTTGAATTCCACCAAACAAGTATCTGGACTGCGTAGTGGGGTGGCCTCGGTACCCAATTTGATACCGGGGCCACAATAAAATAAATACACCCTCAACTGGTCTGAATTCCACCAAACAAGTATCTGGACTGCGTAGTGGGGTGGCCCCGGTACCCAATTTGATACCGGGGCCACAATACCTCCTCCAAGTTCCAAGTGTAGTGTTTATAACATCTTAACACTACACTAATTCTAGCACGTCAAAACCTCTTGTTTTAAATAATGACAGGGCATTTAACTTTTGATTTAATTTATTGAATTTGTTGGCATTTCCTTTTACTTTTTGAACATGGCAAACGACTGTTGAATGGTCACATAATGCCAAAAAAATAGTTGCAAGATGGAATTGTCCTTGGGCCCTCCCACCCACCCTTATGTTGTTGAAATAGGACATGCACACTTTAACAAACCAATCATTTCAGCGACAGGGCCTACCAAACAACTGTGGCTGAAATGATTGGTTTGTTTGGGCCCCCACACCAATAAAACAATTCATCTCTCCCTGTACAAACTAAACAGGCTCTACTGAGGAAAGATGTCGTCCTCATCCTCAACCTCTGATTCCTCTCCCCCTACAGTGTGTACTTCCTCCTCCTCACACATTATCAATTCGTCCCCGCTGGACTCCACAACCACAGGTCCCTCTGTACTGTCTGGAGGGCAGTGCTGTACTTCATTGAGGAATTGAGTATTCATTTTTATAAACATCATTTTTTCAACGTTGTGAGGAAGCAACCTCCTTCGCCGCTCACTGACCAGGTTTCCCGCTGCACTAAAAACTCTTTCCGAGTACACACTGGAGGGGGGACAACTCAGTTAAAAAATAGAGCTAGTTTGTACAGGGGCTTCCAAACTGCCTTTTGGAGTTCTACCACGTCACTACCTCTAGTTAATTTAGATTGCAAGGCTTGTAAATATAAATACTTTGAAGATAAAAAAAAGCAGGCTGCACAGACTGTGGAGCTAGAAAGTGAAATTAAATGGACCACATTACTTTGGTGGCTATCTATGCCCCCCCCCCCCCCGCCCTACACTTGTAGTTGAATATAAATAAAGCAGCCTGCATAGACTGTAGAACTAGAAATTCAAATATACAAAGAAATGGACAAAGGCAGTTTGGTATTTGTCTGCATCAGATCCCCTCTCCACTAGGAGTAAAACAGAAAACTTTTCAGCCGTTATATAATCTAGAATATAAATAGAAATTGAGAAAGGCAATTTGGTATCTGTCTGCATCATAATCATCAACATCCTCCTCAGCGCCAGCTACATCAATATCCTCCTCCCGGTGTACAACATTCACACCTTCATTAGCCAAATCTGTAACTGGACTGTGGGTGATCCTTCCAGCATATGCAGAGGGCGTGCTGCAAATGCTGGATGGAGTCACCTCTTCCCGTACAGTGATGGGAAGGTCAGGGTTCACAACCAACAACACCCTTGGACTCGCCTTGGGGATTTGTGATGTCATCTGTTTAGAAGGCAGAGTTCTTTGCTGTTTTGTTGTTGTTGCTGACAGCATAACTCTCTTAAATTTTTTGTAGGGGGGGGAGGAGGAGGGCTTAGATCCTTGGGTGAAGCTGGACCACTAGTCATGAACACGGGCCATGGCCTAAGCCGTTCCTTGTCACTACGTGTCGTAAATGGCATATTGCCAACTTTACATTTCTCCTCAGATGATTTTAAGTTTCTCTTTTTGCTATTTTTTTGAGAACTTGGGCTTTTTGGATTTTACATGCCCTGTACTAGGAGATTGGGCATCGGGCTTGCCAGACGACGTTGATGGCATTTCATCGTCTATGTCATGACTAGTGGCAGCAGCTTCAGCATTAGGAGGAAGTGGGTCTTGATCTTTCCCTACTTTATTCTCCAAATTTTGGTTTTCCATTATATGTAGCACAAGAGAGCGTACCCCTAAGCCACACACACTTGGCAAAGCCTTTAAAAATTATATGCGGCACAGGAGAGTAGCACTGGATTTATACTGCTGAATCAGTGAACTTTGTAATAGCAGTACCACTGGACTTATACTGCTGAATCAGTGAACTTTGTAATAGCAGTACCACTGGACTTATACACTGCTGAATCAGTGAACTTTGTAATAGCAGTACCACTGGACTTATACTGCTGAATCAGTGAACTTTGTAATAGCAGTACCACTGGACTTATACACTGCTGAATCAGTGAACTTTGTAATAGCAGTACCACTGGACTTATACACTGCTGAATCAGTGAACTTTGTAATAGCAGTACCACTGGACTTATACACTGCTGAATCAGTGAACTTTGTAATAGCAGTACCACTGGACTTATACACTGCTGAATCAGTGAACTTTGTAATAGCAGTACCACTGGACTTTTACTGCTGAATGTGTGAACTTGGTAATATTGCAGTACCAATGGGCTTATATACTGCTGGATTGGTTTTGCAAATTTGGTTATAATTATTTATTTTTTTAATTTTTTATTTAAATTTTACTTATAACTTTTTTTTTATTTTTTAAAAACTTGGGAATAATGGGGAAATAACTATGTCCTTAGAAGCACAGAGCACCGGACACAGCACCACTGGACTGAACAGGACACAGCACAGGACCCAGCAGCACCACTGACCTCAGAAGGACAGAGCACAGGACACAGCACCACTGGACTGAGCACAGCACAGCACAGCACAGAACTTAACTGAACAGCACAGAACTTAACTGAACAGCACGAGATATAGCAGGACAGAGGACCACCTAACACACCCTCCCTCTACCCTGATCAATGCCCGAGTGAAGATGGCGGTGACTAGCGGGGATTTTATAGGATCCGAGTATCGCAAGATCCGACAACGGGATTATGAGTCAGAGCCTCAGTTTCAGATTTGAATTTGGCGCCAATACCCGGATCTGTCTCGGATCCGACTCGGATCGGCAACGTTCGGGTGGGCTCGGATTTCATAAATCCGAGTGTGCTCATCTCTAGTTAGAATCTAGTGTAAACCACATGAATCTATGGAATCATCCTGTGTTGTGTCACCTGAGCAGGCTGGTGGTGTAATGGTGTGGGTAATGCTTGCTTGGCACACATTAGGCCTCTTAATACCAATTGAGCATCATTTAAATTCCACAACCTACCTGAGTATTGTTGCTGACCATGTGCATCCCTTTATAACCATAGTCTAGCCAATTTCTAATGGCTACTTCCAGCAGGATAACGTGCCAAGCCAAATGTACACGTCATCTCAAGTTAGTTTCACAAACAGGACAATGAGTTCAGTGTACTGCAGTTGGCAGCCAAAATAAAGTAAACCTCATATCAGCAATATTGGAATCCTACCTTTAGTATAAATTAACATTTCCTGGCAAGTATTAGTTTGCTTGGCTAAGGTCTACTTGGATGAATACTTGAGGTCCACGGTCTGCAATATACATTAATCATTATAGGTTTTATGGGACTTTGTTAAATATGTCAAATTTATATTTTTATTATTATTATCATGTATTTATTATATAACAGTTGGATTTTAGGTAGTGCTGTATAGTACACGATTGGTGTTACATACAACTACATTAAAGCAAACAATAAACAAGCCCTCCAATTATATCCTTTCTGTGGTGTTGTTCAAAATATTATTATCATTGTTATTATTATTATTATTATTATTACATTTTCTAACATAAAAGTAGATGAGACTGTAAAGCAGGATACAAAATATAATATATAAAACATAGTAACCATTATAAGCAAAATACAAGAAAAAAATTAAAGAAAGGAGCGAGTAAGGTACAATACATGGTGCATAATTCTAAGCAGGATACAGCTAAGGTCCTAGATTAACAAACATTTGGAAAATTCAACCAGTGTAACTGTTAAACCAGAGTGAGTTAGATTAGTGTTGAAGCATAACAGTATTGTTTTCATATAATCAAACTGTATAGTTGAGACATATTGCTAAGTAGTTATAATGATTTCTCCAGATTTCTGAGTATACCATTTAAATATTTAGCTTTTGAGTCATTGCTAAACCCACATGGAATTTGAGTGTAGTATACATTGTATTTGCAGAATCCTAAGCCTGGGGAGGCGGATCGAAAGTCTGCAAATGGCAGCTACCAAAACCATGGTATAAAGATACATGCTGATAATGACCATCAATATGAATCTTGACTAGTGAGAAACAGAAAAAAAAAGAAATGGAAAATAGATGTTGCCTCCCGCACTCTAAAGTGTAAGCTGCACCAGTGCTTATAGGCTGGGCTGGATACTGCTAATGCAGGGCGGCTAAGAAGTGTGGGGCACTACTGCAAAAGCTGAGCTGCAGCCTGCACCATGCTATGCCAGGCTGGGCCATTCATACTGTAACAGGGAGTTCCATAGGTTTTCCCTGTCATCGTGTGAGTCGATCCCACCCGGGGCTGGATTCTCTAGAGCAATCCTGCAAAAACCTGCAATCCTTTCCTCAGGAAAATCTAGCCCCATGCTGCATATCAGTGGGTCTCGTCCCGACCCCCCAAGCCTTGATCTGCCTGCATATTTACATAGTGTTTTCAGTTGCATCTGGAAATACACGTTAGGCTGCAATTTGTGGCCAGATTTTTACATTTACGTCAAAATTGCAGCTTACGCTATATAAGGTCCATGGTGAGCAGGAAACTCCCATCCTACACTTAAATAATATACATTTCCCTGGCTCTACCAACATACATATAAAAAATGCCTGACTCTACCAACATACATAAAAACATGTATAAAATAAGAAATAATAATAAATATAAATCAAAATATGTTGTGTAGATACATAAAAAAGTGTGAAATCTAAATTTGTGCTAATTGTAGCAATTAAGTAATGAATGCCTAAATACGATACTTATAGAAATAAAAAAAAATAACAGTGCAAATGTGAATTTAAATATGTATGTACATGTGTAAAAATTATGCACTCAATCAAACGCGACTTATAAGTTCAAGGATGGAGGGTCATTTACAAAGTGCACAGTGCCTAAGGTGTTGCATAAAATCTGCTTTGGTCCATTGTGTGACTAGATTTCTGCCAAAGCACATCAGTTTATGGGGCATGATGATGATGTTTGCAGAGTAGCAGAAGTTTTCACAGGTTGGGGAGAGGAGCTGTTTGTTCCTTGCCAAGTGTGGAGTAGACACAACTGTGCACCGTGAAGCAGAGCAAACAAGAAATTTGATTTTGCAGCATGGGATTATCGAAATTAGATAAATGGACTTGAATTTTGAACCAGCTCCTATACTTTAAATAAAATAATTTTGTGCCCTAATGTTGCACTTTGGACGGAGAACATAATTTCTATGTGCACAAAGTAATATAAAACTTCAAAAACACAAAAGTAGCACACACAAAAAAAAGGTCTGATATCCCCACATTGTCATTATTGATTGAAATCATAAAAGAGGGTAAACTGAGCAGTATTTTAAAAGAAAAATGTAAATATATTATATTTAATATAAATGGTGGTTCTGGAGGCAGAAGGTTGGAGTTTGATGTGTTACATTTACACAGTGCATGTCTTCAGATATTCCACAACTCTGCACAAATTTGGATGCATAACAAGTCATCTCTCAAGATCAGAGAGCAGGCTCTAAGATGTGTTATGTTATACATTCAGCGCATACCCTAAACAAAACCAGTTAGTTAAAAAGTGTATACAAATAAATATGCTTAAAATGATCCTCTTACTGGCTAAACACCGGACCCTTGCAAACAACACTGGGGTTAAACTTGTTCACTGTGAGAGAGACAGATCTGTCTGCACATAGTACAGACTTTGTAGATATGGCCTTTCTGCAATGTAGCATGAAGTGACTACAGCAGCAGCTGGCAGCCTGAAGAGTAGTGGAGCATTCACTTGCAGCTAATGCTCTCTACTGGATTAGTGGATTAATAGCGTATATATATCCTCCTGAAAGACTCTATGAAGGTTATCTGTTCAAACCTTCCTATGCCTTTTGGTAACTCCTGTTTTCTTCTAGGTACTGTGCAGTTTGTTTAGAATTATTCTTTTAAACTAGTATAGTGCAAGTAATTTCTTTACATTTATCTTGGAACAATTAATACATTATTTGTGCAGACCCTTTTGTTGTCATAACAGACATTACCAATTAATATTAAGTCAAATAAATCTTCTTCACCCATGTTCTGGGGATAATTAGGCATGCAGCACTGTGACTTAGCAGTTAGCACTTCTGCCTCACAGCACTTGGGTCATGAGCTGGATTCCAAACCATGGCCTTATCTGTGTGGAGTTTCTATGTTCTCCCCGTGTTTGCGTGGGTTTTCTCCGGGTGCTCCAGTTTCCTCCCACACTTTAAAAACATTCTAGTAGGTTAATTGGCTGCTATTAAATTGACCTTAGTCTCTCTCGGCCTGTGTGTATGTTAGGGAATTTAGACTGTAAGCTCCAATGGACAGGGCCTGATGTGAGTGAGATCTCTGTACAGCGCTGCAGAATTAGTGGTGCTATATAAATAGATGATGATGATAATTACTATCATTTTTCTAGCAGCCTTTGTGTTTTCACAGCAACAATGCCAACTAATAAAAGTAAAAATAATTGCTAATTACAGAAACTGTTACTAATCAAACTAAAACAACTGGGGGTTGGAAAGTGACATGAGTGAGTGATTGAGTGATCAGGCACAACAGAGGATGTGGAGAAGAGTGTGCATTGCTTGAGACCTGTCCTCAGCCAACGATCATTTAAATGTTCCAGTGTAGACCAAGGTTTGGCAAGATTCCTTGGACAAATGTTCTTCAAGCTTACTTGGACATTGTAGATGCAAAGCAAAAGCCTATTTTTTGTCATAGTAAATTAATAGTGATAGCACCAATAATAGTGTCAATAATATTGTTGCTCCTAATAGAATCCGGAGGATGAGATTATCCTTCTGTCCAATAAATACAATTTCTTTATACATTTAAGATTATACATATTTTTGTTCCACGTACCTGTTGGCATAAGCAACAAACATGGGTATATTTACTAAACTGCGGGTTTGAAAAAGCCTATAGCAACCAATCAGATTCTGGTTATTTATTTAGGATATTCTACAAAATGACAGCCAGAATCTAATTGGTTGCCAAAGGCAATATCTCCACTTTTCCAAACCCGCAGTTTAGTAAATATACCCAACAGACTCGTCTTCATTTTGTTGTCTTATGCTGTTTTGATTGAGTTCAGCTATCTATGGTGACTGCTTCAAGTAACAAGAAAATTCTCAAAATATATTTTGTTTTGTTCCCTACAGCAATTGGAAACATTACAGAAAGCTCCATTTACAGTAGAGCTTGTAGGACTGCAGGACCTGAATTTGAGAGTTGTACTATGCTGAATTATTCTCTGAACCAAGTTCGAGTATAGAGCATGGTGTTTGGTAGGACAAACATCTTGCTGATCCTGCTGCTTGTAGGATCACTTCTTCAGAGCAGTAAAAGATCTGGTCCATTTCTATCAACTTAGTTCGGTTAGTAGAGTCCAGTTCTTGAAAATGGAATTTTAAATCTATAATTGATTTTGGGGGGAGGGGGTGTTAGGAGTTAGGCTGTCATTGTTCTTTGAGACCATTCTTATACCAGGTAAAAGCATTTTTAAATGTATATTACAGATGTAATCGGAGGTTCTCAGCAACTAACATATACATAATCATCCACTTATCTGAATGTCTCTGAATTCTTCAAAGCACATCTCCTCATGGGTGGGAAGTCCACTAGCCACAACTTAGAGAGAGCACATGGTGGCAGTATTAACTGTAAGCCTTGCCTTTTTATTGTACTCCTTCAAGTGGTTCAAAGTGTTCTCAAAGAGTTAGGTTTACTTCGATTGACATTTCATAGGTTTAGTTACATTTATTTAGAGAACCGCGCCCTGGTGGTATATAGCTTTGTCAGGAATGTACCAGCCTGGATGCACAATTGCATCTCAATACCTTGGCTTCAGCAATTTGTTTATCTTCTTTCCCTCACACTATTAAATTCATCTTATTATATATTAATTCTGTACTTAGTGACTAATATGTTTTTTTGGCTGCTTAAACATCCTAAAAATGCAATAAATATTTATTGAGATAATCAGTGGTCAAAGTGGAAATTTAGAAGTAGCTGTATGGAAAATGTAAGTGAATGTAATTTGCTAGTGTTATAATAATGGTGGTAGAAGAAGTGATATGCATACCACTGTATACCAGCCCTCTATGACCTAATATATTCCCAGATCAAAGATGAAATATCTGCCCTATGTTTTTTATGTAGTTAAATTAAGAATGAGACATTTATAAATTTATATTTTTCTTTACCTCCTTATGTAGCGTGCACTGCTCCGGCAATAAACGGAGCTGGTTTCTCAGAAAGGAACTCAATATTAACCTTTTGGAATTAGGTCTAGCATTGCGTTTACTACATAACCATTGCAATTTTACAATAAGTAGCTTTTGCAGTTTCATCATTATGCACTGTAATGAGGTCGTACTTTTCAAATGAATTATTCCTGCTATACCAACAGCCCATCCAAAAGCCAGAATCTTGTATGACATTAATCCATTTAATCCGGAGGTATTGCAGAATATGCATTCAGTACATCAAATGACAAAGGGCCTGATTCATTAAGGAAAATAATAATAAAAAAAAAAGGAGTAAGGTTTCTTCTGGACAAAACCATGTTACAATGCAAGGTGTGGATATTACTTTATTTTTTGCACATAAGTTAAATACTGGTTGTTGTATCATGTAGCATTCAAATACTTGATAGCTTTATGCTTACACTGAAATTTAAAGTTAATCTAGGACATACTGTAACCCAACTATAAATCTGCATTCACATTTTATATTTAGCTCTCCTCCAATGCAACATGGTTTTGGCTAAGTTCAAAGTTACTCAATTTTTTTGCTTTACTTTCCTTAATAAATCAGGCTCAAAGATCTAAAATATCCAAGATAAATTCAGAAGTGATTTTCCGACATAAAAGATATTAAGTCATTTCAAGCCGAACTTTAAAACTTAACAGTGAATGTGCATACTAGCTTTTATTTGACAAAATAAATGAAGCTTTTGGAGAACAGATATGAAGTTATAGTGAGTGTTCTGTCCACAAAAGAGCAAGATATTTGCAATATGTAAATACATAAATAATGCGCACAGTAGTCTAGGAAGTAATAAAATGATGTACAAATTGATACATATGAGGCAATCTAAATTCTAATTTTAAAGCATTGTAATGTTCTGGTCATCAGACAATCTCGCAAAAATCTCAGCAGAGAAGTGAAAACATTACATTTCTCATTTGAATATTGCCTATGTAAAGAAGCATTAATAATCATTCAGAATATCTGATTTGTTATAGGAATCTGCCTTCATAATGGAGCAATTACTGACAGTAAAATCTTGCAGGTTGTCATTTGTCACCTTGAGTTCAAACTGATATCTTCCATTAGTGACTTTAATAGAGAGTACAGGACAAAGTTCAGGTCAGCTAGAGAAGATCAATCACTGATCTGCCCGCTTTACTTTAAGATCAAGCTAATTGCTACCATGTTTCCGACACAGACTGCTGGAAGATCCTGGTTTTGATGCATATCACATTTCCCTTACACATAATTAACCTTTTAATCTACTGAGAACAAAGTTAAATCTATACATAGCAATAGGGTAGTGGCTTCAATGAAGCATATACCAATAAAGACAATCAAATTATATGTATCGTTCTATTATGTATTGTTTTTCAACTTAGCTTATAATATCACCTTAACCAACTGCAATACAGTTTGCTATCAAATGGTTTGATATTGGTTTTCTGGCCCTGTAGAAGGAACAAGAAGAGGCCAAAAGGAATGGGTAAAGGCACAGGAGGTGCCAATATTGAATATTGTGGAGCTATATATGAGGCACTAGTTAACTAGTACGATTGGGAGCTATATACTGGGCACTAATGAGTTATGTATTGGCCAGTGGGGAGCTGTACACTCACTGGGGATCTATCTATATGTTGGGTGCTCTCGAGAGCCATTAATGCATTTGGAGAAAACACTACCCACCGTGTAAGAGAGCTGTGCTATAACCACTAAGCAGCTGGCTAGTTACAGTTCTGCACCTGCAGTCTCATGCACCATTAGCATGGGCCTCAAATTATTTAGACAAATATATAGTTAGTCATTATAACTCCCTAAGTATATATATAGTTGCAAAATATGTTCTCATATAGTTTCTGTTGTGTATTAACGAGAGGTGCACTCTCACACTAGTATTGAATCATATATTGGTTTGAGGAAGAGAAGGAGAGTGTGTTTATTGTGAGGCACTCAAATGACCAGAGTAATAATTTATAATCTTATTCTTTATTGCGTACTATTAAAATCTGAACAAAAAAACATTTTGAAAGTTCTTATTATAACAATTATAACAATTATAGAAACTTGTAGCGAAATATTGAAATGATGAGTATGAAATGAAATTCAGAAAAAAATACTGTTAAGATAGGTAGATACTACCTAGCCGTGACGCTGTTGAAAAAAATCTTATATATTGTCTTTTTATAGATTATCGTATATGAATAAAAGTGTGATTGCTCAGACACCTTTCATGAATAAGTGAGAATTCAATCCATAATCCCCACTAAGTCAGTCTTTCTTAAGATAAATAGTCTCTTTATATGTATAAGGACTGCATATCAAATTAGTATCCCTAGTCATGTGGTCTTATAGTCCACATATATATAGATTTCCTCAGGGTTGATATAGTGGCACCTATGTAATTGATATTCTCAGGTGCTTAATTAAAGTCTTGTGAGGATAAAGTTGTTCCTCTTAGAATTTATATCCCACTCCAAAAGCAAAAGGTTTTCTCAAAGTTATCCTACTAGTTGCCTATGATATATAGTATAATTTATAGTGTACGGCTCATACAATTGAATCAATTCGATACATTCATTCAGTGCAGCTATAATTAAGCTTGAACGTTATTCAGCAATCTCATATACCTATTATAGGTCTAATAAGCTAAACTCTTCTTCAATAAACAGCGAGCT
Source organism: Mixophyes fleayi (assembly GCF_038048845.1). Lineage (NCBI taxonomy): Eukaryota > Metazoa > Chordata > Amphibia > Anura > Limnodynastidae > Mixophyes > Mixophyes fleayi. The sequence continues at coordinate 117,803,822 of NC_134404.1, forward strand.
GAATGTGTTCGCTGAATGAATGTTAGAAAATGTTAATTTATACTAAAGGTAGGATTCCAATATTGCTGATATGAGGTTTACTTCATTTGGCTGCCAACTGCAGTACACTGAACTCATTGTCCTGTGTGTGAAACTAACTTGAGATGACGTGTACATTTTGGCTTGGCTCGTTATCCTGCTGGAAGTAGCCATTAGAAATTGGCTAGACTGTGGTTATAAAGGGATCCACATGGTCAGCAACAATACTCAGGTAGGTTGTGGAATTTAAATGATGCTCAATTGGTATTAAGAGGCCTAATGTGTGCCAAGCAAGCATTACCCACACTTACACCACCAGCCTGCTCAGTTGACACAACACAGGATGGTTCCATAGATTCATGTTGTTTATACTAGAGTCTAACCCTACCATCTGCAGAAATCAAGATTTGCCAGACCAGGTGCCATTTTTTCCCTTCTCAATTGTTCAATTTTGGTGAGCCTGTGTCAACTGTAGCCTCAGTTTGCTGTTCTTTGCTGACTGGACTGGATACCAGTGTGGTCTTTTGCTGTTGTAGCCCATCCACTACAAGGTTCAATGTCCTATGTATTCAGAGATGCTCCCCCAACTCGACACCTTCGTTCTGCACAAGATCTACGTCTCTCTTCTACTCTCATCACATCCTCCCATTCTCGGTTATAGAACTTTTTTCAGGCTGCACCCACTTTGTGGGATTCCCTCCCTTGCACAATAAGACTTTCCTCTAGGCTTCAAACCTTCAAGCGTTCTCTGAAAACTCACCTTTTCAGACAAGCTTATGATATTCCTCAATCAGCATCAATCTCCCTAGGTTACCATATTACCACCCTCTACACAGCTAACACAAGACAACAACCATCTGACCAACATTGCTGTGTGACTGATCACACAGCCCACTCAATACTTTTTACCATTGCATTCTAGCTGGACTAATGTGCAAATTGATGTAGCACGTGTCCTTGTGTTTCAAACTACCATTGTCCCATAGATTGTAAGCTATCGAGCAGGGCCCTCTTACCTCTCTGTCTATATGTATTTCCCGGTATTGTTTTATTAATGTTTGTTCCCAATTGTAAAGGGCTACAGAATTTGCTGGCAGTATATAAATAGATTTTGATGATGATGATGAACAAGTGAGATCAAGAGCAGCAGGCTGTCGTCCATAGGTGATGGCTTGCTGTACAAAGTCTGCCGGGCCAAAGTCAATAGACAATGAAATCCGATGGACTATTTAATAGATCCCAAGTTGCAACTTGAAAGGTCAAGTGTCATGGAGACCAGCCTCTGCCGGCTCCTTAATCTGAAAATGTATCAAATAATTTAACAGTCGAACAATATATCAGCTCTATGACTACCACCCTTTACTCTGCACCCTCATAACTTGGAAGTTAACTGTTGGTTCCACATATACTTCCCCCCTCTATTGTCCTCCTCCCCCTGGATTCCTCCATTGGCCTGGACTGTACATTGCATGGTCCCAGCAAAAGGTAGAATACAGTGTATGTAGCTTCCCCCTCCTCCCCCTACAACTGCCCACCAAACTTGTCTCTACCTCTGTTTGTGTCTGCTTCTCTTTGTTTCCTACTTGTTGTGTCTGTGTCTGTCACCCTCTTTGAGTTAGTCAAATTTTGTTTCTTTCTATCTTCCTATGTGTACCTCTGTCCCTACACATTTGTGTGTGTCTCTGTCCCCTATATTGAACGCCCCAGACTCGCCAGTCCACCATGGGAACTAGGGCGGGCATTAAAGGCGGCTTCATGCTGACCTCACTCTCTTCATTTGGGACAGCTTCTGTTTTGCTGGGATTGCATTTTTGATCGGGTCTCCATTTTTCAGAGTATGCAGACTACGTGCCTGACCGATCTGGCTCCATGTGGCCAGCTGCTGGCAGAATGAATGCCACAGAGTCTTGAGCCTGCTGCCAGCACAACTTCTCAGGGCATTGTTGGTCAACTGGGTGCCCTAATTGTCACAAGTGTTGGCATCTTCTTTAGGGTATTGGTTAGTGAATCTATCAGAATACGTATATACACAATACATAGTGCAGAACTGTGAGAGGGGATGCCAAGCTAGCAAGCACATGGAGTTAGACAGAACTTGTGTCAGTTTGAAATACATTGTGTACGTCAGAGTGTCTATAGGCAAACCAAACTAAAGGTTAGGATCTAGTCATAAATGCAAATATTTATATTTGTAGACTGATGTCAGATTAGTGCTGGAGTTTGCCCTAATCAGTAGATCAGGTGTAATACACTTAGCAAGGTTAACTTTTGCCCCAAACAACATGATATGGTTTCATCTGTGTTCAAAAACAGTTTATTTTGAGTTATTAATTGTCCATCTGAGACAACTCAGATTGAAGTACATTTTTAGGTCAGAGAAGTGAGCCGTGTGTATACACAAGTCACCTAGTATCATCTGAATTCATATGCATAAAATAATGATTTAAAGACTATGGGAAACACAAATATAAAAATGGAAAACAGTAATGTTACTACTATTATCCTTCATTTATACACGCTGACATATTACACAACACTGTATACTGAGGAGATCATGACACAAACAAATTACATACAATGAGATGATACCCAATTTAAAGCTGGCCCTGCCAAAATTAGCTTTCAATCTAAGTTGTATGGTGAACACTTGATACATAGTCGTAGTCCTAGAAGAGAGATTAAGGGACACAAGTAACATCTAGGGACGTATCTGCCGGTTTTGTGTCGTTCACAAAAATCACTCTGCACATGCTCAGAAGCAGACAATACGCAACAGAACGCAGCCACATCCAAGTCCGCTTTCAGCGCAATCGACACTTTCTACAGCCTATGATTTAGGGGCGTAAACGGAGTGGGGAATGGACACACTCACATAAGCAATATACAGTAAGGGCGTTCCCATGCAGCCACTCATTAAGTGCAGACAAATCTAGGTGCTCAGATATTGTTTGAAAATCCCAGTAACCATAAAAAAAAAAACAGAAAGAACGGTGCATACACGCTGGCGTCCACTGACGCGTTTCTCCTCCCTATGGACGGTTTCATCAGAAGTAGCTTCTGATAAAACCGCCCATAGGGAGGAGAAACACGAGGACCTACATTTGTCTGCACTTAATAGTGATAGCTTTATCGAACCCTAAGGTTCAGTTTCAGACTCCAAGGAGGACATTAGGAGGATCACCAGCCCCTGTAAGGTACCGTGGATGTTTGACTGAAATAGAGGAGACGTTTTGATACACACAGTGTGTTCGGGCTCCACCCACTCAGTTTATTACCGCATTATCCAATCCTCATAGTGGACGCTAGTGAGTGTCATATCGACCTGGTGCCTCGGGGTTATCTATTGGATAGTCTCTTTTAATACATGATATCATTGGACATTGGGTTTCTCTAGCTATATATCTGTAAATAGTACTTTTTGTCTATCTCAGTTATTTAACTGTTTTAAGGTGCTACATAGGCACGCTGAGCGTTTATGATTATTTTATATTTTATTAATTATATCGAATTGAAATAAACTATGTCAATATAAGATTCACCAGCGCTGCCACGTGTTTTTTTTCTGTTGTTCATCAGTGTAACAAGTGACAGTACTTGTTGATGTAGTTAGCTGCAGGTGGATCTTGGATATAATTTTTTATATATCCTGCAATTATATGAGAGTGACTCGATAATACTGTTAATTTCACTAGCGCCTGGTGGCTTGTCTTTGTTTCTTAGTTGTTACACACAGAATTACCCTGGTTTTCTGTCGTATCTCTTACTCCAACTGGCATAGGAACATTGATTGGAACTGGTACAGCCCACATTTGTTTAGTTTGATCAATATAGGCTTTCACCCAACTTCCATTATACATACTGGAGTAAATGTTAATTAGTGATCAGCTGGGTGGAGGTAGTGTATGAATGTATTTAAGCAAGATATTACATACTTGCCAACTCCCCCGGAATGTCCGGGAGACTCCCGCATTTTGCTAAACAGAGAATATTAAAATACATTGTATATGTACAATATGCATTAAAACTAGAGATGAGCGGGCTCGGATTGTCGCAATCCAAGCCCACCCGAACAGTGCGGATCCAACGGCGATCCGAGCACTGTTCGGGTATTTCCGGCGGGGAGAAACACTGAAAGCGAGGCTGAGCTCCAAATCCCGCCGTCGGATCTCGCGAGACTCGGATTATATAAATTCCCCGCTTGCCGCCGCCATCTTCAGTCGGGCTCAGATCAGGGAAGAGGGAGGTTGGTTTTTTTAGTGGTGCTGTGTCCTGTCACTCTGTCCTGCTGAGTCCAGTGGTGCTTTGTCCTGTGCTCTGTCCTGCTGAGTCCAGTGGTGCTTTGTCCTGTGCTCTGTCCTGCTGAGTCCAGTGGTGCTTTTGTCCTGTGCTCTGTCCTGCTGAATCCAGTGGTGCTGTGTCCTGTGCTCTGTCCTGCTGAGTTCAGTGGTGCTGTGTCCTGTGCTTTGTCCTGCTAAGTCCATTGTTATTAAAAATTTATAAAAAAAATTATAAAAAAATAAAGAAAAAATTATAAAAAAATTATACAAAAATAATAAAAAAAATATATAAAAAAATTATAAAAAACTATAAAAAAAATTCTACTGCAATATATAAATACATTCACTGTTCCTACAGTCCAGAAATATTAGTACTGCAATATTAAACTACGTTCACTGTTCCTGCAGTCCAGAAATATTAGTACTGCAATATATAAATACGATAACTGTTCCTGCAGTCCAGAAATATTAGTACCAGCGATTAAACTACGTTCACTGTTCCTGCAGTCCAGAAATATTAGTACCAGAGATTAAACTACGTTCACTGTTTCTGCAGTCCAGAAATATTAGTACCGGAGATTAAACTACGTTCACTGTTCCTGCAGTCCAGAAATATTAGTACCAGAGATTAAACTACGTTCACTGTTCCTGCAGTCCAGAAATATTAGTACCAGAGATTAAATTACGTTCACTGTTCCTGATTGGTTTGTTAAAGTGCAAATGTCCTATTTCAACAACATCAGGGTGGGTGGGAGGGCCCAAGGACAATTCCATCTTGCACCTCTAGCAAACTCTAGCAAACTGCCATCCTGTCTGCCACTGCAGTGCCACTCCTAGATGGGCCACGTGTTTGTGCCGCCTACTTGTGTCGCTTAGCTTAGACATCCAGCTACCTCGGTGCAACCTTTTGGACTAAAAACAATATTGTGAGATGTGAAGTGTTCAGAATAGACTGGAAATTAGTGGAAATGAATGTTATTGAGGTTAATAATAGTGTAGGAGTGCTTTTTTAAAAAAAAATCAGAACCCAAAATCAGAACCAAAACCTTTAGTGGGGTGTTTTGGCAAAACCAATCAGAACCCAAAACCTCAAGCTAATCAGAACCCAAAACCCAAAACCCGAAAAGTGGCCGGTGCACATACCTAATTAAAACATCCTGATTTATGTATTTATTGTTAAAAAAAGGGAAACTTTTTTTACTTTTTTAACAAATATTTTTATTTACGATTATAGCATAAGGAGTTCTTAATTTATTTTATTTAAAAAAATGTTGTAATGCATTCTGATGGGACTTTATATTGTACTTATGCGTGTATCCTGCACTGTATTCTGTCTGTCTACATACGATAAGTAACATTTAGGGAGAGCGTATTTATACCCAGATTCACATGGAAACATATAATGAGATCCTCTTGTATTTATAGTGGAAACTACACTCAAGTTCTGTGCTCGATTTTTAAATACAAGTTGCGCTCAGGTTGCGGCCGATCATGAATCAGGCCCCATATCTCTGCAGGCCCATATACTGAGCATAAAAACTCCAAGCCAATTGTCTTCTGCACCAGGTCTGTTCTGTACCCCAATAATACTCATTTTTAATACTTTTTTATATCTTAAAATATATTTTAAAATGTATATTGTTCTATACCACTCTTCACAGACAGGTAACCTAGATGGTAACAATGGATAGACGCAGCATGTTCTTCATGCACAGTTGTGGCTATTTGTACTTTATACACATCGAGGTTGAAATATTATATGATTTTGTGGGAGCATTTTAAAATAAATTTTTGCCATTAAATTTGTACACAAATGAATAGCAGATGCATTTTTCACTATTAAAGAAAATTTTCTTGTGCTTATTACCTGGTTGGGTATCAGGGTATGTTGGTATAAGTACGCCTGATGGAAATCTGGTACGGCTACTACTAGTGCCGAACTTTCCGCATCTTGCAATTCCTCAGACTCTGTATTTGGTATATTATTGTGTGGATGCGCATGCGTCCAGCTCAGAATCAGAACCGTAAAGAGAAGCACATTCCACTTCTTTTTGACAATCTCATGGAGGTTTTCACCTATGATAAATATATTGGAAAAAGCAAAAAAGGTCACCTGAAAATAATGCCTAATTTCACATTTGGAACTTTCTCTTATTGTATTGCAACTTCTCCTTTTAGTTTGCTTAATATACTACTCATTAGAGTCTCATTTTTAATATTGCAAACTTGTGTGCAGAATCAGGCACCTTTGCATGACTTATAGAACAGCACATGTCCCAGGAAAACAGCATCATAAAATCACAAATCTGGGCAAAGCAGCTTTTTAAACAGCGCCTCATAATTTACAAATATTTCAATTGAATCATTTCATTAACACGTGTAAATCAGTTTTAGCAATGTCTCATAATTGACCATGTACATATTTTTATGCAACAGGACAAATCTTTAGACAGCTGACACCTGACTTAATAGTGCCGCTGACATTGTCAAGGCTGACGGGGACAAGCAGTCCAACTACAATATGTCTATTTCATCATTTCTTTTTCATCCAACTATTAGACATCAAACGGGACAGAGGAGACACTGTGGGTCTGTGACCTATCACTTGGCAGGGTTACACCTAGCTGGGGTCTGTGAACTCCAACACAGGATTGGGCCTGAAAGTGACAGGTGCACTCCAGTAAAGTTCAGTTTACCTTCTACAAATTAGACTGTAGTCCACTGGCTGTGAAAATCTGTTGCTGCTGTGTCATTGAAAATTAAGGGAAAAACTCAGGAGCAACAGGGGGTTATTTAATACATTGCTAATCCCGATAATTTTAAGAAATTACCATTTTTTAACTTTAAATCTATAGTACAATGAGTGATATTATTCATACAAAGAGAGATTTGGGGTAATTTACTAACATGGTGTAACATGTTGCAAATGTGCAGTAATTCATAACCACCAATCAGACACTTTCTTTCATATGTCTAACTTGTACTGGACTAATAATTGGTTGCCGGGGTGACACTTTTTCACCATGTGTGTAAATCATTCCCTGAGTTAGAGTACATGCACAAAATCTGTCAAAGAGTAGGATCTGAAAGTAGCAGATTCCTTTTGCCAACCAAGGTTTGCACATGCAGAACAAAGCACAGAGTCTTCTTAGAGACCCCAGGAAGGGAGTGTGGGCTTCACTGCATGGAGTCCACAGACCGAGGCACTCAAATCTGACCCTTAGTGTGATAAGTTTGTAGCCGAAGAAAGCGTTGTACCGAATCAGCAAACAACCATCTGAGTATCCATCTCCAATCATCAGGACTAATTGATGGTGAGGAGTTCATTAGGCCTTCTCTACCTGATTGATAGATTGATATGCCTCTGGAGGCCAATTTCTTGGATTTGCTGACCTCTGGGATAATGCTTAGATGGGCACTGTCACACGCCGGTCCCATAGATAGGTACTGGCGTTGTGACTTGCCCTTTAAGAACTATGTTGGTGCTTGCTTTCGCTTCAGAGTCTCTACCTGTCCATAGGTGTTTCTCATTATATTGATTGGGACCTCCTTCTGAAGCCTATTGGTCCTAGAGGACTATTTCAAGCTCCCCTAATCATGGACTCATTGTCTGATCTTCGTGTTACTCACACTGCCGTTGGTTCTGGCTGCATATCGGACCTTTTGCCTATCTGCTGGATACTATCGGTTGCCGAAGTTACCTGTCATCATTGCTCTCCATCGGCTCCGCTGTATGCCAGTTCGTGGTTCATCTACAAGCTGAAGTTACGTGTTGTTGTTCATCTGCACACAGAACTATTCGTGAGTTGTCTGCTACACCTGCGCTCATGTTGATTGGCTCCAGTACTATTCTACTCGGCTGTCTATGTTGCTGTATTCTATGTTGAACTACAATCAAGTTCTCTGGTCATCTGTGGTTCTATGTCTGGCATGGCTATTATTATTCTGCTTATTATTATTTGCTGGATTGTTAATATGAATATACTGCTAAGCCGGGAGCCTCTACTTCAATACAAGTTTTGTGCATTACCCGCTGTCGTCTAATTGTGATGAACTCTTGCTTACCTGTTAACCGGATCTCCTGTGACCTGTAGTTCTACGCTCAGTTTGGATTTCGTTATCACGCTGTACTTCTAGGCAACACCTTCCTGCTTACTCAAGTTCGTGGATGGCATATAACGTTCTTTGTTCCGCTATATGAACTATTGTGATACCTATAACCACCTGCTAAAGTGAATAATATTATACGTTTGAATCAGTCAAGTCTACATACTATTCTCATCGGACTTCTAGCTGTGTCAGTGGTTCACCTTCATCTGCTGTGTGTTTCGTGTGGGATCCAAGGGTTCTATTACCATCTAGCGTTAAACTGTTATATTGTCTATTTCATATGCTGTTGCCATTGGTTACCAACTGAAGTGCATCTGTGATTACGATTGTATTTTATTATAACTGCTGTTGTATCTTTTATCAATACATCAAGTTGCAACACACTACCATCGTTTGTGTTATTGTTCCTTGTGATGCTCTCAAGTTAAGAACTTCAATTCCACTGTGTCCTGTCTCCACCACCCTCTACTATCACCACCTAAGTAGAGGCTGGGGATCCATAATTATCCTTAGCTGTGACAGGCACAACCATAGAGGATGTTAAGGGCAGAGTAGCGTGAGATCCTCAACTGCTAGAACTGCTTCGCGAGATATTCACCTTTAGCAGCCATGTTTCCAAGGAACTTGTTACATTCCACAGTACTCGGTTGCCCCAAGACTTAGGCTTGGGTAGTAGCAGTTATTAATCTAGCAAATACCTGGTGGTGAGGACAGAACACAGTAGGAGATAATGAGCAACCAGGATATATTAGCAGAACTCTGAGCCAGAAAGGCAATGGTTAATGCAGAGCAGTCTGGCACTTGTCTGATGGAGTGCACAACTCATGGAAACAGGTAGTGAGCAACCAGAATGTATTTGGCAGAACTCAAAGTCAGATAGGCAGTGATCAGGAGTAGAGAAGACAGCAGAATCCATTAAACAAGCCAGAGGTCAGGGCAGGTAGAGATATGAGAGCAAATCCATTTAACAAAGCCAAGAGTCAGGATTGGAGAAAACAGCAATTCCTATAAGCAAACCGGGTCAAACATTGATAGCAGAGCAGGTCAGGTAAAAAGCACACTAGGTCATGTAAGAACCATCACCAGCACTGGTATGCTGCCAGGAAGAGGTGTATAAAGGCAGCAGCACCAATCAGAACTGCAAGATGATTAGCTGCATGAGTGCGGTAGGTGATTGAACACCTAAAGCTGCCAGACTGAGAGCTGAATAAAACTTGTAGCTATTTGCCTAGCAATCAGCTGAATCAGTGAACTGCAGGAATGATCCTACACAAAGTAGTAGCAATAATTGCACAGATGATAGATCAAACAAACAGGGAGGCTCCTATTTCTTAACAGAGGAGTAGCCCTTAATAAACTGGAGATAATAGTTGGAGAATTCAAAAAAGTGCTGGGTCATCTTAAGTACGTTAGGCTAGTGACAATCACTAACTGCTTTGACTTTATCAGGACCTATTTGAAGACCAGAGGGTAAATGTATGAAAGTCCGATTTCTGCAAGTCGCTGGAAATCAGCGACTATGCAGTGAAAATTTAAAGGGGCGATGGCATGTAAAGGCAAACTTGCCTTCACAAGCCATCGCCGCTTTAAATTATTACTGCAAAGTCGCCGATTTCCGGTGACTTGCAGAAATCGGACTTTCATACATTTACCCCCAGATCCTGAAATTATATAGTCATGAAAAAGTAGCTGGGTTTGATAACCCAATTTAATCTAAAGGTGGTGTCTTTTAAGATGACTTAGGCACTCTTTGATCATGCTTTCTGTGACTTCCAATGTCTCAGGAGAAGATCAGGATGTCATCCAAGAATACAATGTTAAACAGATAAAGTACATAACACAAAAATGTGTAAACAACACTCGGGAATAGATATTCATAAATGCCCATAATGGGTGTAATACGCCATCTTCCACTCATCCTCTTCTATGATCTAGTTTGAAAAAGAGGATCAAAGATTTCTGATATTAAAAGTATGGGATATTTGTTCTTGACTGAAATTTCATTCAAACACTGGTAATCAATACAAGGTTGTAGACTTCTATCTGTTTTTAACAAAAATGAAGCCAGGTCCTGCAGGAGAAGAGGATTTCTGAATTAAACCTAGAGCCAAGTTTTCCTGGCTATAGCCAGACATAGCTTGATTCTTGGGTAGAGGTAGTGGGTATACACATCCAGAAGGTGGAATCTTCCCTGGCTGAAGTTCAATTGAACAGTTTCATTCCATCTGAGGGGTAATTCCTCAGCTTTCTGTGCACTGATAACAACAGAGTAGGAAGCATACTGTGGGGCAACAGACACTTTGATTTCAGACAACACAAAGATAAACATCTATGAGAAGTATCCTTTTGAAAGTCTTGATGATAATGTAAAGCAACCTGCACCTCAGGATATAACCTGGATAGAATGCTAGTTAAGGATTAGAAGGTCTGATATACACTAGCCATTACAATAGGAAATTTAATACACACTAGTCACCAGGTTGAGAGGTTAATTTTACATTAGCCACCAGTTAGGAGATTTGATTCATATACTAGCTACCAGATTGGAAGTTTTCTGCTTTAAATACTAGCCACTAGTATAGGCTTTACATTGTACTGTTCCTATCAGAATAGATTACTGGTGTGTGTACTATTCATTGCTTTGTGTATGATTTACTATTGCATGCGCAGTTATGTGAACACAGACTAAGGCTAGGAGCAGGCAGATGCAACTGATGCAGAATCAACAGCACACCTGCAGTGAGAAGGAAGGATGTAAAGCACAATCCACCACACCACCAGTGGACCAGCACCCATGGCCCATTTTGAACTGCTGTCAGCAGATACTGGTGAATTGAATTGGGCTAAATAAATAAATATGGTCGCTGTATCTATTTGATCGCCGAGATAAAACCATATATCAAGCAATTGTGAATTTTATTTCAACATGTTAGTTAAGTCACTGAAATCTAATAGTCTGACTGTTATAATTGATGTCACCTTACTTTAAACCCTGATCAGAATATGTTACATATCTGGAAACAAATTAAATTATGTAACAATGTAAAAATCAAACATGAGTAAAAAATAACTTTTGTTATAATCAAGTAATTCAATATGTAATACTACCTGATGTAAAACATGTATTATGAGATACACTAGCACTAGCTTCAGAAAGGTAAATGTTTTTGACAAGGAGAATTACAAATCAGAGGCAACAAAAACTAAGCTAAGAACATTAAATCAAATTATAAAAGTGAGGATTACGTCTGTAATTTGGATGGAGTCCTTATTGAGCTTTATAAGAAACATCTTTGGTTCTGTGTCCTCTAAATTTTTGATACATTTAAAGGTCTTTTTGACTCTGGCTCTGTGTCTCCATCTATGTCTGAAACCCTTATAGTTTTAATACCTGAATCAGGGAAGGACCCCTCGTTGCCGGAACCTTATAGACCATATATTTAAGGACTATGGACTTTAAAATATTGGCGAAAATTTTGACTCTGCACCTTAATGACCAAACTGGTTTCATGCCGGGTATATCGAAAGTCATCAATTTGTGTTGGCTGTTCTGTCACCTGCAGCTATGGCACATATAGGATGACAAGGCAGCGGTAGTGTCATTGACACTGCTGAGGCCTTTGACTCCATGGAATGGAGGTACCTATGAGTGGTGTCTAAATTTGGCTTTGGATCTGTTTTTGTCAATTAGGTACGACTGCTCTATTCATCCTTCACTGCCAGCACTTGTGTGAATGGGTATGTTTCTCTGGGTCTTGATCTCGACAGGGGCACAAAGCAGGGATGTCCTCTGTCATCTGCTCGTTTCGCATTGACCATCGAGCATTTAGCATGTGTGATACAGACGTATCCAGATTACTACGGATTGAATGTAGGGAACAGGACTAATACTATTGCCTGCTATGCTGACGACATGTTGCTGTTCTTGTTGGATACTCAACACTCTCTGCTCCCTCTTCTATCTTTAGTGACTAATATTCTGGACTCTGGGATAAGTCTAGTATTTCTCCACTTAAGTAATCTTGCCCAACTGATTCTGATCTCCAGCTTCCACTACAGTGGACTTCCAAATTCAAGTACCTGGGTATTTGGATCTCTAATGATATGGCTCACTATACTAAATTAAGATTCAACCACAAATTGCCTATTCAAAAAGTAGAATGCATGCCTAGAAACAACTACTGCTTATGGTCACAGGTCGAATCAATCTTGTCAAAATGATCCTGCAGTCGAAGTTCTTGTATGTCCTACAGCAGGCACCGGTGTCTGTCCCACAATCTATTTTTTGTACAATCAATGATTACATTTTGTTGCTTATCTTAGCTGGTAAGTGGGTTCGCATTAAGTTTACCACTTTATGTAGATCTAGGAGAACAGTAGGACTTGCTCTCTCGAACTTCTGACTGTATTATTATTAGGGATGTGCACCGGCGACTTTTGAGGTCTCGTGTTTTGTGTTTTGGATCCGGATTTTCGTTATTTTTGAGGTTCGGATTTGTCTCGCAAAACACTTGACGAAAGGTCTCGGTTCGGATTTAAGGTATTGGATTCGGATTTTTTTTGAAAAAAACATAAAAAGTTTAAAAATCAAGTTTTTGGGCTTATTTTCACTCCTAGGCTATTATTAACCTCAATAACATTAAATAACAAGCATTTCCACTAATTTACAGTGTATTCTGAACACCTCACAATATAGTTATTAGTCCAAAACGTTGCAAAAAGGTATCTTTCTGGACTGCGTAGAGGAGTGGGTCACCACAATATATATTAAAAACCCTGAACTTTTATGATTCGCACCAATAATTGTACCTGGACTGTGTAGAGGAGTGGGTCACCACAATATCTTAAAAACCCTGAACTTTTATGATTCGCACCAATAATTGTACCTGGACTGCGTAGAGGAGTGGGTCACCACAATATCTTAAAAACCCTGAACTTTTATGATTCGCACCAATAATTGTACCTGGACTGCGTAGAGGAGTGGGTCACCACAATATCTTAAAAACCCTGAACTTTTATGATTCGCACCAATAATTGTACCTGGACTGCGTAGAGGAGTGGGTCACCACAATATCTTAAAAACCCTGAACTTTTATGATTCGCACCAATAATTGTACCTGGACTGCGTAGAGGAGTGGGTCACCACAATATCTTAAAAACCCTGAACTTTTATGATTCGCACCAATAATTGTACCTGGACTGCGTAGAGGAGTGGGTCACCACAATATATTAAAAACCCTGAACTTTTATGAATCGCACCAATAAATGTACCTGGACTGCGTAGAGGAGTGGGTCACCACAATATCTTAAAAACCCTGAACTTTTATGATTCGCACCAATAATTGTACCTGGACTGCGTAGAGGAGTGGGTCACCACAATATCTTAAAAACCCTGAACTTTTATGATTCGCACCAATAATTGTACCTGGACTGCGTAGAGGAGTGGGTCACCACAATATATTAAAAACCCTGAACTTTTATGAATCGCACCAATAAATGTACCTGGACTGCGTAGAGGAGTGGGTCACCACAATATATATAATAAGAAAACCATCAACTTGTTTGATTCGCACCAATAAATGTACCTGGACTGCGTAGAGGAGTGGGTCACCACAATATATTAAAAACCCTGAACTTTTATGAATCGAACCAATAAATGTACCTGGACTGCGTAGAGGAGTGGGTCACCACAAGATATATTAAAAACCCTGAACTTTTATGATTCGCGCCAATAAATGTACCTGGACTGCGTAGAGGAGTGGGTCACCACAATATATTAAAAACCCTGAACTTTTATGATTCGCACCAATAATTGTACCTGGACTGCGTAGAGGAGTGGGTCACCACAATATATTAAAAACCCTGAACTTTTATGAATCGCACCAATAAATGTACCTGGACTGCCTAGAGGAGTGGGCACTGGGCACCACAATAAAATATATAAAAAACCTTCAACAGGTCTGCATTACACTACACATACGGCTGCTCCTCCATCCTCTCCATCATATACATGTTGGAGTTTTAGCGTGTGACAACCTCTTGTTTTTGATAATGTCAGTGCATTTTGAATATTTTTCAATTTGCCCCACACCACTGAATGTACTATATCTATGATACGCATCTATCTATCTTGACTGCGTAGTGTGGTGGCCCCGGTACACAATTTGGTACCGAGGCCACAATATAATTAAAAAACCCTCCACGTGTCAGAATTCCACCAAACAAGTATCTGGACTGCGTAGTGGGGTGGCCCCGGTACCCAATTTGATACCGGGGCCACAATAAAATAAATACACCCTCCACGTGTCAGAATTCCACCAAACAAGTATCTGGACTGCGTAGTGGGGTGGCCCCGGTACCCAATTTGATACCGGGGCCACAATAAAATAAATACACCCTCCACGTGTCAGAATTCCACCAAACAAGTATCTGGACTGCGTAGTGGGGTGGCCCCGGTACCCAATTTGATACCGGGGCCACAATACCTCCTCCAAACATGCTACAGACAATTCGTCATTGAGATCCCATCAAGTATGTTAAAGACAGACAGGGTCCAAGTGTTATTAGTTGACTTTGTAAACAAAAAAACTGTCCCTGTTGCACATAGTCGTGCAATGAAGACTGACTTTTTCATTTAAAGGCACGATCTTTCAAGTGTAGTGTTTGTAAGTCTAAGTCATATTATACTTTTGGTAAAATTGGTTTTTTTTGTTCCTCTTTATGGTAATTAATTAGTAATAGAATTAAAGTAGGAAATAGAATTAAATAGAATTAAAGTAGGAAATAGAGTGGTATAGAGTTGTAGTGTGGTATAGATAGAGTGGTCCACACAATATAATAATAAAACCCTCAACTGGTCTGAATTCCACCAAACAAGTATCTTGACTGCGTAGTGTGGTGGCCCCGGTACACAATTTGGTACCGAGGCCACAATATAATTTAAAAACCCTCCACGTGTCGGAATTCCACCAAACAAGTATCTGGACTGCATAGTGGGGTGGCCCCGGTACCCAATTTGATACCGGGGCCACAATACCTCCTCCAAACATGCTCCAGACAATTCGTCATTGACAGACCCCAGACAGACAGGGTCGTAGTGTTATTGTTTGACTTTGTAAACCCAAAAAAATGTCCCTGTTGCACATAGTCGTGCAATGAAGACTGACTTTTTCATTTAAAGGCACGATCTTTAAAGTGTAGTGTTTGTAAGTCTAAGTCATATTATACTTTTGGTAAAATTGGTTTTTTTTGTTCCTCTTTATGGTAATTAATTAGTAATAGAATTAAAGTAGGAAATAGAATTAAATAGAATTAAAGTAGGAAATAGAGTGGTATAGAGTTGTAGTGTGGTATAGATAGAGTGGTCCACACAATATAATAATAAAACCCTCAACTGGTCTGAATTCCACCAAACAAGTATCTTGACTGCGTAGTGTGGTGGCCCCGGTACACAATTTGGTACCGAGGCCACAATATAATTTAAAAACCCTCCACGTGTCGGAATTCCACCAAACAAGTATCTGGACTGCATAGTGGGGTGGCCCCGGTACCCAATTTGATACCGGGGCCACAATACCTCCTCCAAACATGCTCCAGACAATTCGTCATTGACAGACCCCAGACAGACAGGGTCGTAGTGTTATTGTTTGACTTTGTAAACCCAAAAAAATGTCCCTGTTGCACATAGTCGTGCAATGAAGACTGACTTTTTCATTTAAAGGCACGATCTTTAAAGTGTAGTGTTTGTAAGTCTAAGTCATATTATACTTTTGGTAAAATTGGTTTTTTTTGTTCCTCTTTATGGTAATTAATTAGTAATAGAATTAAAGTAGGAAATAGAATTAAATAGAATTAAAGTAGGAAATAGAGTGGTATAGAGTTGTAGTGTGGTATAGATAGAGTGGTCCACACAATATAATAATAAAACCCTCAACTGGTCTGAATTCCACCAAACAAGTATCTGGACTGCATAGTGTGGTGGCCCCGGTACACAATTTGGTACCGGGGACACAATACCTCCATCAACCCTCTAAATCCCACTCCACTGATGGCGGACACCGGGCGCACGTCTAACACCAACATTGCAGTTACAGCCGCAGTTATACGCTTTGCAATAGGGTGACTACTATCGTATTTGGTGGTCATGGCAAACGACTGTTGGACGGTCAATTGTTTGGTGAAAGACTTAGCGGTCTTACGACTTCCCCTCTGGGAAGATGACCGACTAACAGCAGCAACAGCAGCAGTGGCAGTAGTAGGCGTACCGCTGCAGGATTCCTCGGATGAATCCCGTATTGAGGAGGACTCAGTCTGGCTGCTGACTTGGGCTGCAGGACTGAATCTGATGGAGATTGTGGAGGAAGTTGACGAGGAGGGTGTTGCTGGTGTGTATCCAACTGGACCACGGGATTTAGGTGTCCCTGTACCGATGAGGGTCCTAGCCCCAGTTCCTGAACTAACCACTGAACTATGAAGGTTATTCAGGTGACGTATAAGGGAGGATGTTCCTAGGTGGGCAAGATCCTTACCCCTGCTTATTTGAGCTTTACATAAGCTACATATTGCCATACATTGGTTGTCTGGATTTGGATAAAAATAACTCCAGACCGAAGAGGTGCATTTTTTGGTCTTCTGACCAGGCATGACGATGGGCTTTTTCATCCCATGGACATCAGCTGTTTCCCCCCCTGGTGCCTCATTTACAATAACCACATCACCATCCTCATCATCAAGTTCCTCCACAGCGCCAGCTACATCATCAATAGCCTCCTCCCGAGCCACCTCTTCCCGTACAGTGATGGGAAGGTCAGGCTTGACAACCACCAACACCCTTGGACTCGCCTTGGGGATTTGTGATAATTTCTCTTTAGAAGGCAGAGTTGTTTGCTGTTTTGTTGCTGACAGCATAACTCTCTTCAATTTTTTGTAGGGGGGGGGAGGAGGAGGAGGGCTAAGATCCGTGGGTGAAGCTGAACCACTAGTCATGAACACGGGCCAGGGCCTAAGCCGTTCCTTGCCACTCCGTGTCGTAAATGGCATATTGGCAACTTTACGTTTCTCCTCAGATGATTTTAAGTTTCTCTTTTTGCTACTTTTTCTTAACTTGGGCTTTTTGGATTTTACATGCCCGGTACTACGAGATTGGGCATCGGGCTTGGAAGACGACGTTGATGGCATTTCATCGTCTATGTCATGACTAGTGGCAGCAGCTTCAGCATTAGGAGGAAGTGGGTCTTGATCTTTCCCTACTTTATCCTCCAAATTTTTGGTCTCCATTATATGTAGCACAAGATACTGCAGAATGTGTGAACTTGGTAATATTGCAGTACCAATGGACTTATACTGCTGGATTGGTTTTGCAAATTTGGTTATAATTATTATATATTTTTTTTTTTTTTTTTTTTTTATTTTTTTATACTTTTTTTTTATTTTTAAAAAACTTGGGAATAGTGGGGAAATAACTATGCCCTTAGAAGCACAGAGCACAGGACACAGCACCACTGGACTGAACAGGACACGGCACAGGACCCAGCAGCACTACGGAACTCAGCAGGACAGAGCACAGGACACAGCACCACTGGACTGATACTGCAGAATGTGTGAACTTGGTAATATTGCAGTACCAATGGACTTATAATGCTGGATTGGTTTTGCAAATTTGGTTATAATTATTATATATTTTTTTTTTTTTAAATTTTTTATTATTTTTTACTTTTTTTTTATTTTTTAAAAACTTGGGAATAATGGGGAAATAACTATGCCCTTAGAAGCACAGAGCACAGGACACAGCACCACTGGACTGAACAGGACACGGCACAGGACCCAGCAGCACTACGGAACTCAGCAGGACAGAGCACAGGACACAGCACCACTGGACTGATACTGCAGAATGTGTAAACTTTGTAATATTGCAGTACCACTGGACTTTTACTGCTGAATGTGTGAACTTGGTAATATTGCAGTACCAATGGGCTTATACTGCAGGATTGGTTGTGAAAATTTTGTGGTAATTAAAAAATATTAAAGTAGTTTTTGGTATTTTTTAAAAAAACTTTTTTTTATTTTTTTAAACACAGGGGAATATTGGGGAAATAACTATGCCCTTAGAAGCACAGAGCACAGGACACAGCACCACTGGACTGAACAGGACACAGCACAGGACCCAGCAGCACCACTGACCTCAGAAGGACAGAGCACAGCACACAGCACCACTGGACTGATACTGCAGAACACAGCACAGCACAGCACAGCACAGCACAGCACAGCACTAAACAGCACAGCACAGCACAGCACTAAACAGCACAGAACTAAACAGCACAGAACTAAACAGCACAGAACTAAACAGCACAGAGGACCACCTAACACACCCTCCCTCTACCCTGATCAATGCCCGAGTGAAGATGGCGGCGACTAGCGGGGAATTTATAGGATCCGAGTATCGCGAGATCCGACAACGGGATTATGAGTCAGAGCCTCAGTTTCACTTTTGAATTTGGCGCCAATACCCGGATCTGTCTCGGATCCGACTCGGATCCGCAACGTTCGGGTGGGCTCGGATTTCAGAAATCCGAGCGCGCTCATCCCTAATTATTTTGCCTCAAAGTTGGTGCATTTTAGCATGTGCTGGATGTCTCAGTGGTGTACTGATCTGCATGATTATTTGCTACCTGCACTCTTGGACACAATTACTCCTGGCTGGTAGACGCACTGCACGCGACCCCCCTTGGTGTCCCAAGCAGTTTAAGTATGGCATCTTTCAGTTAAACTCAATGCTGACTCTAAGTGTGAACTAAAAACTCACCTTTGGTCCAATCTTGATTTGGGTGAGATGGTGAGGATGGGGGGGGAGACTGCCACGTGTAAATATGAGGTTCATCATCTTGGGCAATTGTATGAGAATGGTGCTTTGCAGTCCTTTGAGAAACTTATTTAACATTTTACTTAGTAGTACTACATGTTTCAGCAAGCATTCGGTTTCAGGGCATGATGGCACTTGAGGTTCTCCAAGTGCACCATGCCTGGCTGCCATGAGTATGCTGGTGTTAGTAGCTCTACGAGCATTAGCATACTCAGATTGTTAATGGCAGCCCAGGCAGCAAGAAGGGGAGATATGCAACAAGAACATATAGCAATATAGTTTCTCACCTTGTGACAGATGTACGCTGAGGTACCTCACAGATTCGATGGGTACTTCAGCTTGCCAACTGCAACTCATTTTAACAGTTTGCTGTATTAGTAAATAAGTATAATTTGTAGAAAATTTAATTAAATGGGGTATATGATAAGAAGTTGGTATATCCTGACGTTTTGTATGCTGGCAATTGAAACCTGAGCAACGTTTATGTAAAGAAATGAAGTTATGTAATTTATAACAACAGTAAATAAAATAAATGTCTTCCAAAGACAACAAAAAAAAACCTCTCTAATGCAGAAACATCTCCCTATTTTGAGTGTAAAAAAAAAAGATTTGCTTAACCACACACACAACAGCATATTATATGCCCAAACAACAAAAAAAGCAGCAATCAGCCTGAGCAGCGCAATTGCAAACAGCCAATCACAAGTGATACACTAGTGCCAGAGATCGTTTTCATCATCCGCTATTTGCACCTAACCCCGACCATCCTCAAATAATACGGCTTTTTCAGTCATATATGCATCTTTTTCCTGGGGGTAAATGTGTTAAGCTCCTATTTATGCAAATCGGCAATGTTCAGCGACTTTGCAGGCAAAATTTAAAACGGCAATGTGTTTAAAGGCAAAACTTGCTTTTAAACACATTGTTGTTTTAAATTTTGCCTGCAAAGTCACCGAATATCGTCGATTTACAAAAATCGGACCTTAATACATTTACTCCCTGGTCTGCATACGTTCACAACGCCCTTATTGTACTCAGATTACTTTAGAATGCCTCCATCCTATCCTTTATTAGGCACAGGCTGGGATACGTAGCAGAATCACTGCATTGGTGCATATTAGTCCACTTTATGAGCGATTTCCCTCAAGATACACTATGCAAACCGGTATAGTACTCACTCTATATCAGCCCCAAAATGTTCCTTAGCTATAGAACTCACCAGATGACAACTGTTATTTTGTATAATGCTGAACACTTTTATACTGTCAAAATAAATACACAACTTTTTCAATATTAGCTCTGCTGGGAGACAATTACATGAATAGAGAGAGCACTTCTATTATGTAATGTATTACTTCCTCACATTTCCCCAGACTTCCATCCTGTAGCTCCGGTGCATGACCTCATGGAAAATAAGAAATGACATTAACTACAAAGACTCATTACACATCCGGAGCAGAGAGACTTGCATGTAATGTATTACTAGCATATAATGCAAAGTGTTTTGATCCCTCTTATTCAATCAAATGATACAGTGAGAGATCTTGTGCATGTTTCCCTTTCCTTTGTTCATCCACGGTCAGCAAATAAAAAAACACTCCCACCACAAAATTCAGAATGTTTGTTCCAGGTGCTAGGTATTACTTTATTAATCAGTGCTGAGCTTTTAAGTATCGGAAATACAAGCTTAGTACCAAGTATTTATAATAGACTTTTCTCATTTCCGGAGTGGTCAATATACTGTGAGTCAGCTAAGAAAGAGGAGAGGATGTAACAAAACTTAATATGTTGTTTACAGTAAAATAAAATTGTTTTAGCTTAGATGCTATTATACTACATATTGATTTGTGAAGTTCACCTACTCTTCTGTCTAGTGCATTTTAAGATGCACATTCACATCCTGGTCCTTGAAACTGCCGTGAGAAAGTCATTCTGCGCCTATCTTTGTGGGTTTGTGGATCCGCCTGAATTGCATATGCCAAAATGTCCCATCAATGTCCAAGCTACTTACACTTTAGGTCCAAACCTTTCATTCATCTAAACTTTTCAGTTTTTTCCCTAAAAAGCTGCTCGGTTTACCTTCATATATGTCTTTATTTAATCATGATTATCAAAGGACATTAACACTGTCTTAATTATAACTGTCACTTTTGGATGTTTGAATCTTTTTAATTACATTGGACAAAGTAGACCTAGAAGGTGCAAACTATATCCAATTTTATAAGTATAGGGACAATACAAAAAGAAAAACAGATGGAACAGCACTGGCAGAAACTATTATATAAATAATACATAAAATGTACTTTATATAAATCCTTTATATTCTCTTTTGAACGGCAGTGGAAATAAACTATAGATATAGTTTATTTTAAAATCTTATTTTACCCCCTGGATTCATTTTTTTTTCATTTTTGAATATAGGGACGATACCAGAATTCAAGTACCTTAGAGGTGGTGGAAAAAATTCAAGGAGAAAAAGGCTGTGTGGCACCCCCTTTATCTCACTTCTCATCTTATTTAATAATCTCGTCCTGCATAGTGAAATGTTTTTGCATGTAGATGCAAATGTAGGTACTCTTTTGAGCCTAATTCGTAGACACCAAGGAACGCCTCCCACTCAATAGAGAAACATTTAAATCCCTGCAGGAGCCGTGATCCGGGCCCACATATCTATGCACTAACCCTATATTTTTAACTCCTGTCCAAGTCCCTGTCGGTTACTAAAAATTGTGAGAATCCGGGATTGCTGCCAGGTACATCGCCTCAACAAGAATAGACCTGCTCTGTTTATACAAGGAACAGTGAAATGATTGGCTATTTTTTCATGTTTAAATATGTAGCATTTTGCAGTTTGGCACATTTGTCATTGACTCAGTTTCATTGTTCTAGTGAGAGTGGACAGTGCAGCTTACCTACAGAGGTCGTAGTGATGATCCATATCTAGGCCTGCATTCTTCTAATAGGTTTCATGCATTTAGTTGGATTGCACCACAGCTAAACCACAAATAATACTTTAGGGTATGTGTCTACTAAAAAAAAATCTGACAACTTGCATTGGTGCTCAGCTGCATCAGCGTATGGTAAACGTAGAGATGATTACAATGTCTATACCCACAGATATTTGTTTTATGTGCTGACTGGACCGAAACTCTGCCTGTAGAATTTTGGTCTGTGGGTACAGACAGTGCAGTCCCCATAAAGATCAATTCAGAGGTCAAGAAACATCACCCCCCTTGCATCAGTATTAACTGATGCAAGGTGGGTGCCATTGTAAATTTTGTAGGGGAAATGTATTCTTAAACATATTTCTGAAACATTTGTCAGTCTGGAAGGTTCATCCAATTGTACATAATCAGAAAAAAATATTTTCCATTCACCTATTTACCATTTTTGGAAGCCAAACTGGGCAGGTTATTAGCCTAGCTACAGTATTCCCAGGTTCAAAGTCTCCTGTTATATGTGGTCTTGTAACCATCAATCATGTCTGCTCAGGAAGGACACAGCCATCTGAAAACAATTAGGCCCAAATGATCACACAATGAAAACCTCTAAATTTAATGAGCAGAACTCATAGTCCACACACTCTCCTTCCATCCACCCTCACCCCTTTAAAGAGCATGTCACATTCTTGTAAATGATTAATCACACTAATTATACCATGCCTATGAGTAGCGCAAATAGAAATATCTCTTAATCATGAATCTAAGATCTACCTATACAAACATATTATAGATTAGTCTAGTTTCCTAAATAAGTCTTTATAATTTCTACCTAGCATGGATAAAATCATGAACAATGTTGTGAAGTGTTTTGTGTTTATGTAGTTACGCAGCTATAAGTTTCATTGTTCAGCAAACAAGATACCTGAAAGTATAACACTTTATTGAACATTGATTTGTTTATTTGTTTATTTAATTGTATTTTATTTAAAAATACAATGTCAATTGTAGTTACCAGGGTTGACTGAATACAATATATTTTACTAAGAAAAAGTGGTCATTAATTGAAGGGAAAAATGACAAACTTAAGCAATAAGCATATGTGTGAGATGCAGTAGTGTGTAATAAGGTATGTTTCCCTTTTTGCCTCATGAAGTTTGTCCTACTACATATTCACTGAACATCAACTGACCGAATGCCTAGACAGTTTTTGATTTCAGCTCTGGTTCAGTAAACAACTATCAAAGCAGGAAGTGGAGGGAGCCATACCTAGTGCCAAGATTAATATGCAGGTACATCATACTAGGTCCACTCTCCCGGAATGTCTGAGAGACTCCCGAATTCCGGTTATTTCTCCGGTACTCCCAGGAGAGTAGGGCATTCTCCCGTATCTGTCCACTTCCCAGTGAAGTGGGCAGGATTTGGAGCCTCCATGAGGCGATTCTCAGGGAATATCGTCATTACCTCTGGTAAAATGACACGTTTGCATCATTGCATCATGGGGGCGGGGACAAAATACTGTGATTCCTGAGCCCCACCCCCACATGCTCACCTTTCCTGGCATGTCCCAGAGGCCAACATTGGAAAGTTGGCAAGTATGATGTACATATCTGGCACCAAGAACCACATCGGACACCAAGAGAATGTGCAAAGCTATATCTGGTACCAAAACTAATGTGTAGAACCATATATGGTGCCAGAACTAATGTGAAGAACAATATATAGTGCCAAGAAAAATGTACAGAGCCATACCTGGAGGTAGAAATAATATACAGAGCCATATCTGTGGCAAAGACTAATGTGTAGAATAATAAGTTTTTGAAGAGTGAAAATTGCAAGGGGTGTTCTATAATTTGCATAGTACACTAACATGCATAATAACATGCTCTCTAAACTTGCCCGTTTTCACCGATGCATGCATGGTGGGCGCCTCCTATGCGCCAGAAGTAAAATACATAGACTTAAAACAGCAACTGGTGTTGTTTAGTGGTGATTACTCACTGGCATTAGGAACATGGCAGTGACATTATCATGTCAAATAGAATCTTATATAACCTGCGGAGGGGTCGGTCTATAGAAGACACTCCAATGAACCCATCGCAAGTAAATAGCACACAGCATCCAAAAACCACTGCAGTGCCACCCCCGGACCTGAACGCATGCACAAGCGGGCATAGTGTAATTGGAACCAATACATTTCATTCCCAAACACGTATACATTTTACTAATGTATATCTACATTAACAAAATGTTATAATTTGCTGTTGCCAGTGGGTAAGGTACCTAAGACAACAGAAACTCTTATCACACCCCTGGTCAGAGAGATTGAGAGGGAATTTTTAAATAGAAATCAATTATGTCAGCCATGATCAAATTGGTCCCTATAGTTGATGCTGCTGGGATTGGATTAATTGCATATTATCTAGTGACTATAATAAAGTACTGAGCTTTGTTGTGAACTATATAGTACATTATGAATATTGATAAAATATACTGCACTGTCAATGGTGGAACACGACACTGCGAAGCCCCAAAGCCAAACTTGGGGGAGGGCCTGGCAATCCTGTTATATCCTCCTGAGCAGAGCGGGGGTATCTGAGAATGTGTGGGTCCAACCCGCCCAGTAGTGGCCACAGCCCCTGTAGTGATGGTAGTTCCAGCACTGAAAACAGCTTTTGCTCTGTCCAAGGTGCTGTCTGTGTTATTTGTACATTCTTCTCTGGTTGCGCCCAGTAAATTAATTAACTCTTGATTAAATTTAGCCCTGGGGGTGTGTGTTTCTACCTCTCTGGTATGGACACTCCATTGAGGCAGAGACTAATATAAATTCTCTAATTGTACAGCACTGTTGAATATTTCTGAATAAAAATAATAGTACAGGTGACGATTACATGTAATCACTAGTGGTATAAGTATTATACGTGTACTAAGTATACAAAGTAGATTTTGTTTTTTAATAACACATACTGTAGCATCAGCTGCATTAAATATCCATTAAATATCATTAGAAAAATTATCACAATTTTGCTTAGGAAATACCTGGTATAATTATGAGGAAAATCACTTGCATGGTCTAATGCTATGCAGTAAATTGTAATCTTTGACATTTACCAGGCACTAACAGGATGTTAGTTTAAATGATATGTGAGTAAAAATGTCATGTCTGTGTATTAAATTATGATGAGTCTCTGGTGGTTTTATGTTGGCTATTCTAAGACAGTTACCAAAGTGCTTCTGACAACAAATGGTTAACATCCTTTGCAAGTGTTACCAGTGTGAACTTGTAACCTTTGATCTATTAAAAGTGTCAAGCATGGGGACACCTTGTCTATTAACGGCTATTAAAATGCTGTTAGTCAGTGTGGTGTTTGATGGTGTGAATCTGCTACTTGATGCTTTCCAGAAATGAACAGCTCCTCTTCGTGGGGGTAAGAGATATTAATCACTTGTGATAATACTTCGGATGAGGGCCAGTTAAAAAGGTCACAAGTTCATGAGTAGGACCATAAAGATATCCTTCAGTGTGTCTGAGCTCTGGGGTGTGCTAAGAAATCCCCATCAATCTCCTGGAAAGCTGCTGACTTGCACAGTTCAAAACAACAGTCCATATGTAAAGATTCTTATAAATGATCTGTTTCTCCGCTGCGAGTCTTTTGTATAAGTAATAAACTGAAATAAGGATAAATGAAACAGGTGATTAGGAGAGGAAATGTCTCACGATAATGTATCAACAGCACAGTAAATACAGTGATTATGGACTTTAAGGATATAATCACCATCATCATCATCATCAACATTTATTTATATAGTGTCAGTAAAGTCTGTAGCACTTTACAATTGGGAATAAACACAATAAAACAATACTGGGTAATACAGACAGAGCAGTAAGATATAATAATAACATAAATATCACCAATTCACTCACCTATTATCTTGCTTTATTTGAAATGAGTCCACATTTGAGTTAAACATTTATTATTGTATTCTTTGTATAATATATGATGATTGTTTATGGTATTTGTCCACATTTTCAATATTTAGCCCGGTGGAGCAAATTCTCAAGTTAGGGCAAAGTTTTCTACTTACTGGACCTCCCGTCTGGGAAATACTGGAGTGAGGTCCAAAGGGCAAGTGACAGGTACGTCATGAGATGAATCGTGTCATCAAGGCCCTCTTTACAAGAGAACCTGCAGGATCTGGGTGTGTAGTCTACTCTACCAGGGGTCCAGGAGGATTCCCTAAAATTCGGGAGTCTACTAGACATTCCAGGAGAGTAGGCAAGTATTCTTTAGGATGTGCTATAAAATAATTAAAATATATTTGTGTACACTGCAAAGTGTATGGTCAGCACTATAGCTTCATAAAAGTGTCTTAAGTTGTGGTAAAATTTATGGTTATGTAGAGAATTATAAGGAGGAGCCAGTGCTCCTCATCAACCAGTGTTATGGCCACCAGTGCGGCATAAACTCATAGAACAGGTAGAAGAGGTCTTCACCTTTAGCAGCCGCCTTTCCCGTAGAGACTGGTTATGCTTGCAGGTACTCAGATGGCCCCAGGTCTTATGCTCAGAGTAGTATGAGTTTATGCTAACATGGCAGCGCACAGGTACAGGAGGTAGCACACGGAGTAGCAGCAAGGCAGAGATCTGCGGACTGGACAGAGCACCTGAGGGTATGTAGGGTACAGACAGGAAGGTCAAGGTCACAGGCACAGGTTCAGGATCCAGGGGCAGGCGGTAAGTCAGGGTCACTAGCAGAGGTTCAGAATCCGGTTTCAGGCAATAGATCAGGGTCAGAAGCACAGGTTCAGAATCCAGGAACAGGCAAAGGTCATACACGGGTAATCAATCACAGGTTTCAACACCAGAGATAGGAACAGGAGCAGGCAGCAGTACTGTAACAGAACGCTATAACCGGCTCAGTCCTCACTGCCTTAAATAGTACAAGGAGCCAATCAGAACAGAGCCCTACCAGCATCCACAGGAATAGCCTAATTGATTAATTGCTAATGGCCAATGAGGCTACAGGGTGCGCAGCTAAGAGTAATCAGCCAGGTGGCTGCATGATAAATTACTGGCATACAGCCAGTAAATGAGTAATAGAGCCCCCTTAATCAGCCACTATTGGCTGGGTTACTATAGCTCCTGTGCGCATGCGCCCGGCTATCTGACAGCTGGCCGGGCGCTGCGAGATGTAAGTACAGGCGTGCTGGTTGTTGCCTAGGCAACTGGGACATCGGGACCGGAAGTGACGTCCCGGTCATCATAGTGACGGCCGGGATGCCAGGGACCAGGAGCAGAGAGTCGTGGCGGTGCCCGCGGCCGCCGCGACTGCTAACAATCAGTAGGTTAAACAGGGAGAGAAAGTTACCTAGTCAGGATCATGGAAGGGAATTAAATCCTTAGTGGTTGTAGCAGTGATGGGCACCCAGGCATACTTCAAGATCCACGCGTGTGGCCCTCCAAACTTCAAAATGCCACACATTACCCTAAATTTCAATAATTACCCTTAATTTCAAGGATTAAAAAGCAGCCCTAAAATAACCTGGGCACTCCTACCTCACATCCCAAAGTGGCCCCACCTGTCCTTGACTTGCTTTAAAATTCTACAACATGCCACTCAGAACCCACACTTCCCACAAAAATGCTCCTAGTGCTCTTTAGTCCTTCACATTGTACTCCAAATGTCCCCCAGATGTCATTCAGACCTCCCCATCTGCCACGTCGACCTTCCCACAGCCCACATAGACCTCTGCACATGCCACTCAGACCTAATCTTATGCCACTCAGACCTCCTCATATGCCACTCAGACCTCGGCACATGCCACTCAGACCTCGGCACATGCCACTCAGACCTCCTCATATGCCACTCAGACCTCCTCATATGCCACTCAGACCTCGGCACATGCCACTCAGACCTCCTCATATGCCACTCAGACCTCCTCATATGCCACTCAGACCTCCTCATATGCCACTCAGACCTCCTTATATGCCACTCAGACCTCGGCACATGACACTCAGACCTCGGCACATGCCACTCAGACCTCGGCACATGCCACTCAGACCTCGGCACATGCCACTCAGACCTCCTCATATGCCACTCAGACCTCTTCATATGCCACTCAGACCTCCTCATATGCCACTCAGACCTCGGCACATCCCACTCAGACCTCAGCACATCCCACTCAGACCTCAGCCAGCACATGCCACTCAGACCTCGGCACATGTGCAGCACATGCCACCCAGACCTCCTCACATTCCACTTCGAATTCCCCACATGCTCAGATCTCCCAAAATACCAATCAAACTTCTCCACATGTCCCCACTCACAAGCTAGTCTAGTAACCTTTAGAAAAAAACTTACGTTTAGCCCGATGCTGCAGAGGAAGGAGGAAAAGCATATGGAGCAAAATACACTGCACTCCCTCCTCCCCCTCCGATTGGCATATCCTTCCTGCAATGTGCCCACGTGGCCATGTGACACGGAAGCTAGCTGCTCCCATTAAGTCTTATTCTCTGCTTTATAAGAAAGCAGGGAATAAACAATGAAATAACCAGAGTGGGACAAAGACGTGGAGGCCACAAGGGAGGAATCGGCAGGCCCCTAACATCCCGAGAGTCACCTGGTTTAAAGTAACTCATATTGTGTCAAATAAGCAATGCATAAACACAGGCAATGCCTGATAGGTACCATTAAACTGTACCTAGCTTTAGTAGACTCTGCTGTTTTCATATTTTTTTCATTTATCCCTCTCAGCAGGTTGTAGACTTATACATATGTATAACAGCGGTAATGTAAGAAAAAATAGCTGAGGGAAAATAAATTAAGTTCATAAATGAGAGTTAGTGGGGGTTAGTAATTATGAGCATGTAACTTTATTCTACAACATTTGCCGCTGTTCCCATCCAACAGCTTGTGCAAGCAGGGCCCTCTCACCTCTCTGTATGTATTACCCAGTATTGTTTTATTACTGTTTGTTCCCAATTGTAAAGCGCTCCGGAATCTGTTGACGCTATATAAATAAATGATGATGATGATCCACTTGACAAACTAAAATACCACAAGCAGCATCCAGAGTGCATAAAACAGTCAGTGCTGTAGAAAATGTTGTAGTGGATGAGAATCCAAAGCAGCGTAACACGCCTACATATGTACAATTGCACACATGAATATTGAATATCTGCACTAGGTCAAGTCTTCAATTACATTTGCCCACCTCCTTTTTAATTGAAACCTTTACGTGTAAACTTTTATCCTTGGTGTATTTCTTCGGACTATTACTAATTTAGAGTTCTGCAGTTTCCACAGTTTGATGTACACCCCCACCCACTCTGTCTCTCTTCACCTCTCATTACCTCCTCCCAATCTCGCCTCTAAGACTTCTCCTGTGCTGCCAACTCCCCCTACCTTTGGATCTCCTTACACTGACACATTTGACTCTCCCCCAATCTGTCTAATGTTTGTTTTCCTTGTTGATCCTGTAATGTTTTGTGCTACATTCTGTGTGAGTCCCAGCAGTTTTACTCACAGAAATCTGTCCTACTTATACATCACTGCCTATTTGTGATTTTGCCTACTGTATTAGTTATGTCTAATCTGCATTTGTATGACTGTCCAGTGCCACAGAATCTGTGGTGCCTTATAAATTAAAATAATATTAGAGTCACCTGACTACCATGGCAACCACAGTCACATGGCACATAATGAAGGGAGCAGAGACTTTGAAATGCCGCTCAGAGTTTCTTTGGCACTATAAATCACCCCCCCCCCCCCCCCCCCAATGTCATCACATGAATACAGAGGCTTCTGTACTGCACACAACACTGAAAAGTCTCAAATGCATTCCAGCTGAGAGTCAGTGAGTGAGACTGGCAGTCATACTTGTTTTCCCTCCAGAGAGATTTGAAAAGGAGATAATGATTTGTAGGAGGACAGCTAAGAGAATCTGATGTATGCTTAAAAGATATTTAACTTGCTATTTAAAGAAAAAAAAAGGCTATGTGGGATCACTGCTTTAGTTTTCTTTATCAAATATATGTGCATGGACTTATTTTTGGCTTTTTTGTGCC
Organism: Mixophyes fleayi; assembly: GCF_038048845.1. Lineage (NCBI taxonomy): Eukaryota > Metazoa > Chordata > Amphibia > Anura > Limnodynastidae > Mixophyes > Mixophyes fleayi. Next base: position 117,834,092 of record NC_134404.1, read on the forward strand.
TACATGAAGCAAGAGACTTATTTATTCAGGAAAGTACTGAAGTTTTTAGATTAATTTGCAAAACTTAAATGTCATAAACTATTCATTGATGACAAGCAGAGGTGTCTAGATTCACTTGTGTCATCTCTGCAATTACACATTAGATGGATCAGGAACCAAAGGGAACATGGTGTCTGAACTTCTGCAACCTCTATGCAAGATGCATTGTGGATTCAGCACAATGAGCTCCTCTCCACTTCAATAAACTAAGCAGAAAAGCATTCATAAGTAGTGTAACCTGAAAAACCTCCATGCACATCACATGGAGGCATCTGAAGGAAGATCAGACACCGCCACCAGGACTCTGCTGTCCTTAGCTCTGCTTTTTCTTCCTGTCCTGTGGGCAGCACAGTGGCTTAGTGACTAGCACTTCTGCCTCACAACACAGGGGTCATGAGTTCGATTGCTGACCATGGATGTGGATGCCAAGTAGACATCTGTGCATGATGGAAATGGGATCCCTGTGCATTGTCTATGGCAAAGAGGGAATAATCATATGCAGGGGCACTGAGGTAATTTATGGTAGGAATTATTATTATTATTATTATTATCATTTATTTGTTAGGCGCCACAAGGTTTCCACAGCGCCGTACACAATACAAACAGTAGACCATACAGGGTGACAACGTACAGAACAATAAACACAAAGTACCAATACTTCAGAACTCCGGGCAGACATATGGGTAAAGACGGAGCAGAAGAACAGGTATGGAGACAGGAGGGGAGAGGGGACCTGCTCATACGAGCTCACATCCTAAGGGAGGGTGAACAAACAGGCACAAGAGGGGGCCATTAAAGTAAGGGAGAGAAAGGCGGGGCTAGGGAAGAGAGGGAAGAACGAGAGAGGGAGGTTAGCGAAGGAGCAAGAATGTTAGGGTTAAGTAGATGGTTGGTAGGCTTTGACATCACAAAGATACACAGTTACAGCATTAAGGTCCAAATGCATAGGTATACGGGTCATGACCTATCAAGGGGTCTGATTCATTAAGGAACTCAAGCAAGACATTCCGTACCCAAGTCTCCAATAATCTTCTATCTTTCCTAGGGTACCATTTGGTTATAATTAGGCTATGAATGCATTATTTTCCTTTTTTGTTCTTGCCTGTTTATTATGCCTATGCCGTTTACTTGTGATTTTCTTCTGTCTGCTTTTTACTGATAATCCAATGAAATTTGAAACATTGATTGTTTGCTTGAGCTCTAAATATAAAAACACATAATAATAGGTTTATTACAGTAAATTTAGAAGCCAGACAGAGCCAGGCCCGGCGCTCCCATTAGGCAAGGTTAGGCACTTGCCTAGGGCGCCGGGCTCTGGAGGGCGCCACAGAATTCTAAAATACTTTAAAACTGTGCGGCAACCACTGACCATACCTGTCACGGCCGCCGCACAGCATTCAGATGCACGGGGAGGGGGGGAAAAGGCTATTTTGTCACCACCGCCGCCTCTCTGCTCCGTCTCCTCCCCTCCACTTACTAGCGGCGGCGATTTTTGCGGGGGGGGGGGCGCTTTTTTAAAAATGCCTAGGGCGCCGTGGACCCTAGCACCGGCCCTGGACAGAGCCATGCACCAAGAGACACCAAATACAAAACATTTAAATTTGGGAAGTATGGAACTATGTGTTACTTTTTTCTCTGCTCATGAAACTATACCATTAACAATCAAAGTTGTTTGAGGTCATGTGATACTAACATAAAACTACATTACTACAACATGTACAGATTTTGTTGCTCATTTCCATGACAGCAAACTGAGCATATAAGGTAAACCTATACAGACCCTAAATATGAGATACAATTATCTGCAAATGGTATATAAAATTAAGTAGAGATTTGGAGAAAACCATACAAACATTTTTACAGCTGGAATGACAAACTTTAACTGGGGTGATGATCTATCTAAAGAGGCCACACGACAATATGTCACATGAGAATAATTGATGCTGTTGAGCTGCCATTGCAGCCTAAAATATGTCTATTTACTCTTTCTGTAACTTACAAAACATAGAAATAATTGTAACTCTAGAGATATTCTGTCACCTGGTCCTCTGACCCTTTGTCAGATCATGCATTTCAGAAACCACATGTAGCAATCAGAGAGCAGCAGGAGATACATGACAGATTCTGTACTCTTGCAGAGACTGTAGTGTGGGGTCCTGTTTGAAGCTGGGGGAGACTGACTGGGGGAGTGTCCCTATTAGAAGGAGCACCCTCCCAGACACAGATTTCTTACAGACTGATATACAGGAGCAGAACAACACTGGGAAGGAGTTGAGGTTACCTGTGAGCATGGCTGGAGTGTTATTTAATGGTAATTTGGTACTTTTGCTGGTATACTACATTGTAGTTGTTGCTGCAGGCAGGCGAGTGGAGAAGAAGGATGGAGGAGACATTGATAAGAAGATAATGTTGGCCAGATGCACCTCGCGCTGTCTGGCCCTGCACATCACGCAGCTGTCTGCCACTTTCACAAGTCTACAGGTAATTGGGTCAGTTGTCCTTTTCCATTACTGTCAGAGAATACAAAATATTCTGCACATGTAACATTGTATTGCTGTGTGCAATATTTCAAATGGTGAAAGACGGATACATAAGATTAGTATATACAGATACAATACACTTGTGTAAGATGCTGCATATCTAATATAATGTTCTGAACAACTACAAACAAGGACAATAAAACAATAAAACACACAGAAAAGACATGGATGATGTTGCATTGAGATTAAGAGACTGGCAGACATCAGGGGGTAAATGTATGAATCTCCGGATTCTTCATCTCCGGCGTGTTCAGCCTCTTCAGCGCTTAAATTTAAAGCGGCGCTGCATTGTAAAGGGAAGTTTCCCTTTACAATGCAGCGCCGCTTTAAATTTAAGCGCTGAAGAGGCTGAACACGCCGGAGATGAAGAATCCGGAGATTCATACATTTACCCCCAGGACCGTGGTTCACACTGCGCTCCTGGATGTGTCACACAAGTTTACAGGTGAAGACTCTTCACATATTTTGAGGATATGCCTTTAGGATTATATGTAATTAAAACAAATGAACTGAAATTGTTTTTGGAAAATCTATTTAATCATGATTCTGGTTTTATTAATTACAACATTTCAACATCAGTGTATCTTGAAAGACAAAATGTATTATTCATATTTGGCATAGGGAATCTGGCATAGGGAATACATATTGATGATGATGATGATGATGATGATGATGATGATGATGATGATGAAAACCCATCACCACTGCCCTAGGGGGAGCCAGTGTAGGAGTTTATTCACAGAAATCAACGCACTAAATGAAAAAAAGCCCTTTGAAAGGAAAGAGGTACAGCGTATTTTGGATTAATATAGGAACATTAAACAGCATGCACAAATTAACCTAAATAGTATCTGTATTCAAAGTTACTGATGAGCTTAACATTTGTGATGGAAAGTGTCTATAGTGCAGGTAAGTAGTTTACATCCCTCAGAGGCTCATCTGCCGCCTTCATGCTCAAAAGTATTTTTCTCTTTGACTTGAAAGTGATGGCAAACTTCTTGCTTATTTACCAGTAGTATATATCAATCATCCATTGATCAGTTGGGTTTTCATGAACTAATAGCATTGATACTTAATGGGCTAAACAGTGTAAATAATGGGCTATAATTATGGTAGGGGTGAATCGTCTTTATCTATGTAACATGTAGTCCACTTTAGCGACTAAGGATCGAACTATCAGGTTGCTGTCCATTAATGGTATATGGTATAGTTCATCCAACAGAGGGACATTGATATGAGATATGTAAATACAAACTAAACAAACCATATTGTTTATATTTTTATAGGGATTCTCGAGTATTTATTCCTATTGTAGCAAATTTTCAGGTCAAATAAATGATACATTTCCGGTTTTATCCTATACAGAATGATGACATTTTGACATGGTGTGGGAATAAGCGGCGCTGCTCACAGGTAAATACAAATGAATGTGATAAAAATCTATAGAGTCTGATTGTTGGCAGGAGTTGTTGAGAGGGGAAATAATCTCATGTGTTAGATCACTGTTCTTCAAGACATGGAATGAAACCACAGCAGATTACAGGAGGATACCTCTGTTTAAGCTCAGCTTCATTAAATAGTTAACCTATTTATATTAAACCATATATGCTACAAAATTGTTATAATAAACGCACAACACATCAAGGTCAGATTTGTAAACTAGCGGCCATGGAAAGAATTGTGACCTCAGCACCTAGTAAATCAAAATCGGCTAGTATCATTCTGTGAAATAGGTGCAATGGCTATTAAACTGATTGATCCAGTATGACAAGGAGTTGTGTTATATTCACAAATATCTATCTATATATATATATATATATATATATATATATATATATATATGTATGTGTATTTAGAGATCGATATAGATATATAGATTAATAGATAGATAGATAGATAGATAGATAGATAGATAGATAGATAGATAGATCTATATATATATCTATCTGTATATATATATATGTATGTGTATTTAGAGATCGATGTAGATATAGATAGATAGATAGATAGATAGATAGATAGATAGATAGATCTATCTATCTATATATATATATATATATATATATATATATATATATCTATCTCTATATATATATGTATGTGTATTTAGAGATCGATATAGATATAGATATATAGATAGATAGATCTATCTATATATATATATATGTATCTATATATATATATATATATATATATATATATATATATATATACACATATATATTCAAATACACACATATATATATATATATATATATATATATATATATATATATATATATATATACACATACAGATAGATAGATAGATAGATAGATAGATAGATAGATAGATAGATAGATAGATAGATAGATCTATATCTATCAATCTATCTATATACAAGAATCTACTCCTGGTGTATGGTATTAACATTTCAATTGCAGTTATAAAGATATAATAAGTACAATGTTATTATCAGCTCTGTCATATGTAGTTGATTAAGTTGTCCAGTAACAGGAACTGGTCCTCAAGACTTGGACAGCTTTGAGGGAAATAGTGTTTGTAAACTGCTTAAATAGGTCAGTATGGTTGTCTAGAATGTACATTGGCGTAATGTACAATCTGTTACAAGCATCATTGCAGTGCTGTTCAAACGAAGAGAAGAGAAACTCCTGGAAAGACTTATTTTGTCATCGCTTCCTCTCCTAAAATAAGCTGATTAATGACTTTAACTGCTGTTCACAGTGCAGACAGAATGAATGTATGACCAGATGTACTCATGCATATTATAGTGGACAAATCTGCTTTTAATCCCTAGATCATACTTTGTTGTGCGAGTAATTGTCCTTTTACACATTCACTGATGAAGGATGCGAAGTTAAAAAAGTGTGTTACTAGCAGAAAGATCACATGATACACAGAATTGTACTGTTTATTCTTAAATAACGAGGCTCAGAGAATATGTTATCTATCTTAGCTCTAGTTCTTTTATCTTCAGTGGTCTACAATAGGGTAACAACAACATTTCTCAGCCCTCCAAGGACAGTGAAACGGTTATCAAAACAAATTAAACTAAGCAGGCCTGCCATGTTGCTTGCGTAGTTAAGGGTGAGAAGACATTATAGTGGTGGGAAGGACTGGGAAGGCTACTTTAGGCTGCAAACAGAAGCTTATTAGATTAAGGCTGGGTACACACTACAGGGTCTTCAGGTGATTATCGGGCCAATCACAAACGACTTGTCGGACCGATAATGCATTAGTGTGTACACCGCAATGATTAGCGATTATCGTTCCAAAGTTCATTGCATCATTATCATTTGATTTTTAAACTGAACTAAAAATCTCATTCAACGATGGAACGATGTCGTTCCAATTCTGCAGTGTGTATGCACTCACAAGCAGGATCTCCATAGAGTTAACAGAGGCACACTCTTTTCAGTCAATGGCTATGACAGATGAAGAGCACAGATCTGAAGGTAAGTCTTGTAAAACATGTTTAGTGTGTGTATACATGAATCGGCATGCTGATCGTGACTTGTCAGTCGTTGGTAAAATCACTATAGATAACACATCAGGAGAAATTTTTTGTAGTGTGTACCCAGACTAACTTGTGAATCCTAGAAGACAGTGTCTCATCTGAGAGAGGATTTATAAAGTTATGATAGTTTTGTTTTAATTTTCTGAAATTAAATAAATTGTGTAGTTAAGTCATAATTACATATTATATAGGTTATAATAAAATTATTTAGAATAATCCTGTGAAATGAGCTATGGTAATGTATTACAGCTCGGAAGCAACACTATAATCACATTTTTGTGGTAAAAGTGACCTAGTAGAATATTGTTTTTCACTTTCTTAGTACTATTAATATTGTTTCAGTGCTTGCAACCATGCATGGGGCAGTTGGACACCAAGTCAAAACAGTGTCATAGGAAATGTGAGGTAATGTTTTATTTATTTTTTTACTTGTGATGATAATTCAGAATCAATAAAAGCTTATTCAATTCATGCTGCTATATTTATGTAAAATCCCCATTTCCAGTCCATTGTCTATAATGGCTTTTAGCAGTCAGAAGGGTAAATTTATCAATCTATGGGTTTGAAAAAGTGGAGATGTTGCCAATAGCAACCAATCAGATTCTAGTTATCATTTATTTTGTACATTCTACAAAATGACAGCTAGAATCTGATTGGTTGCTATAGACAGTATCTCCACTTTTTCAAACCCACAGCTTGATAAACTTACCCCAGAGTCACAAAACCTCTGATTGTAGAATCTGTATGTGTATGTCAAAAGTGTGTACCAAATTAATTAATGTTTATTCAGCTAGCTAGTATAGATTCAGATGAAAAGACAAGATGAGGTTTAAGAAGATTGCATTTACATTCTACCAATGTCATCCACTGACATGAGCTAAACATATGTTCACGTTTAGTTCAACAGTTTAATTGCTCTTTAGTTAACTTGTAACCTGGTTTACATGTTTGTTTTTTTGCTATATACATAAAATATGCAAAAGCAAGTGAACATAAAGCCATATTTATACAGATTGACTCAATTTACAACTAGAAAATTAGCTTCAGGATGAAGTGCAAGGCGTTAGTATATAAAAGCTTGAATGCTTATTTTGCTGAATACAGCGAGTTCCCAATGACTATACCAGTCATATATTTATGTGAAATTCCCAATCTCCACCTCCCTGTTAAGAATAACTATGTCTGATATAAACTTTTTTTAAATGAAATCACCCAACTTTCTGGTTTTTCAAAATGTTGTAGGTGTTTGTTCATACCACTGCTGCCTGGCTCTGCCGTAGTTTCCACAGGCTACTCTTTACCTGTATTCAGGAAACTTGAAATAACCCATCTCTATAAAGTTATTATATATGTCATGAAAGTACACATTTCTTTTAATAAAAGGATAAAACAGATCATTAGTATTAAAGTAATTGTATCGTTTTCAAATAAGCATTGCCCAAGCGATTGTATTGTGTTTCTAACGCACAAAGTGATTTATTTTAGCAGATATAACAAGTTAACAATTCAATACATAATTGTAATATAATACAGTACAGTACAGCCAATACCAAAAGATAAATACATACCGCTGCGCTAACCACGGGCACCAGTGAACAGTAATTCACCCTTGAATACTGTGAACAGAGTAGACTGAACACTACATGAGAGCTACTGCTTATATGCAAACAAAGATACAGTGTAACAATGCAGGTGGAATAGATTGCTTCTATTGGTCCAGGCATCAGGAGGGTCCAGGGGGTTACAAATCATAGGCTGATTCAATCTAAGGAATCCAAAGGTGGGGGTATCTCCAGGGAATGAGCTCTGTTCTTCCCGCCAAACTGCTCTGTTCTTCCCGCCAAACTCCAATTACAATCAGTCCATTTGCATTTGACAGTTAATATCATATTAAAGGTTTATTCCCTAACATCAATAACTAGAGTATGCAATGTGCGATCTCTTCGCCGAATGCACCGAACAGCTGCTGATGTAAAGTGGATTAATATGATATTAGACATGACACCTTTCCTATAAGCTGAACCTTAAATATCACTGAAGTGTACATATAATCATATTATATAAACTAATAATAAACCAAATACTATCTGCTCATAAATTACAGTGTAACGGACTAGCATGAATATGAATTATATAAATAACTAAATGTTGTAATGCGAGTGTGTACGTGCGTATTTTACCGTGCGATCGCACCACGCGCTGTGTTAGGTGGCGTACGGATCTGTGTTACGTGGCATACGAATCGCAATCGCACGGCAAAACAATATTAACCAATATACTTTTGTTCATCCAATTATACGACTTCGACAATTAGTAAGCCTCAAATCGGGTCTGCAACTTTGTAAATCATCTACGTGCATGGGATATATTTACTAAACTGTAGGTTTGAAAAAGTGGAGATGTTGCCTATAGCAACCAATTAGATTCTAGCTGTCATTTTTTAAAATGTACTAAATAAATGATAACTAGAATCTGATTGGTCGCCATTGGCAACATCTCCACTTTTTCAAACCCGCAGTTTAGCAAATATACCCCGAGTCTTCTTCAGTGTAATGTTACCCTTCACTAAACAATTTGGAAATTCTAGTTACTCTTTAGAGAAAATTATTTTACAGGGTTGCACTGCACAGCAAACCTGTTCTACAGGGCTTGGTTACACTAATAGTGCCCTGCAATCAGTTCCTGACAGCTTTAAGGACACTATTGTTAATGTAGCCCTAGCTGTAATTTAGTTCTCATTAGATTATACTTTCCTGTCCAAAGGAAACAGGGATATACCCTGAAGATTGCAATTGGGCACATAAAAAAATCTAGAAAGGAAGCTTAATTTTTGTAAAAGGTAACAAAACCAATCCTTTTGAAATTCAGCCCAATTTATGGAATATTGAATATTACACATAAACATTGTTAATCACTGTGCAATATAAAATTCTGATGTGTACTTTGTTTCATTGCTTTACTTAGAACCATCATGAGTGTGTGACCAGCTGCGAGTTCCTGAGATCTCTACAAGTGATGAGGCAGGGACATTGTCCCCCACCACATAGAGCATCTGGGTTTGCAGCCGCTTGTGTACTGAGCTGTAGTGCAGACAGAGAATGTCCTGGCAAAAAGAAGTGCTGTGCCAATGGATGTGGTTTCACCTGCCAGATGCCAGTTAATATGTTTAAAGGTAATCTTTTTATAACGTAATTTTATCACCTTAGCATCTAGCACAGATCTAATAAAGGCAATCCACATATAACAAAGTGACAAAAAAGTATTTATTTTAAGGTTTACATTAAGCTGCCCATACATGTTAGAATATTAGCAGAAATACCAGACATTCAGCATGATTTCACAGAGTGTGACTCCAATACTACCACCTAACAAGTATAATTGTAAGACAAGCTGGTGACTGTGGTTGGGAGCAAGGATGGACTGGGACTAAAAATCAGCCCTGGCATTTATAGTCCACAGGCCCACCTCAGTTCCAGCAGGAAAGAAACCGAGGTGGGCCTGCGTGGCGGCACCGAAAAAGGCGTGACCACATTGTGTTGTGGGTGTGGCCAACATGGGGCAATGATACATTCATTAAAATAAAACATTACATTTATCACGCCACCCCTGAGGCACATTATGACAACCCCAGCCCGCTGTACTTATCTATGCTTCTGGTGCTGCTGACATCAAACAGGGTGGGAACTTCCTGTAGAGTGAGCAGGGAAGCTCTTAGTCTCACAAGATTACCAAATCATGTGAGACTTAGAGCTCCACGACTTGCTCTGCAGGCTGTGTCCTATCCAGAGACTTGGAGCGGCTATCCGCTCCCTCCTGCTAACCAGAGCTGGATTAACTCTTGGGGGGCCTGGGGTATTTAAGACAGGGAGCCCCTATTATGTAACATAGCTATCATTTTAGACAAATGTTAGACAAATACACAGGCAATACTGTGTGCAATACTGTTAGTTGCACGCAGCTCTGCTTTCACAAGCAGTACAGTGTGAAGTGGGACATACCTCCCAACTGTCCATGTAGTCAGCCCAAATCTCACTAAACGAGACAGTCACCAAAATTCGGGACTTCCCCACCAGATTCAGAACAGTTGGCAGACTGTCCTACTCTCTCCTACCTGTCTTGTTAGTTTCACCACCTCTGGCTCCTGGTGTCTTTAGTTCAGTTGCTGCTTGTCTGGATACTGGAATGCTGGAGGCCCTATTTGGAAAAAAAATGGGTACATGCAATTTAGAAAACTCCAACTAGCCCTGGTGTTTAATCAATACAACCCATGTTTTATAATTAGGCCTCCCTCCAGCCCCAACATTTAATATAAATAGCTGCTGCTGATAAATAAACCTATTTTCCTCCCTCCAAACAACCCAAGCAATAAAAGAAATAGCATTTACGTTTAATAAATATACCTATTTCCCGCAACCATCACTGCCATTAAATAATTCATATTCAGATTTTTTCCCCACAAACAGCCCCACTTTCAATAAATAGCCCCCAAACCACCCCATCATTAAATTAAAGGTCCAATCACCCTATCTTAAATTGCTAGGCCCTAATATAAAATTAACCCACATCACCCCACAAATAAAATAGCTCTAATTAAATAATTAGCCCCCACCTAAACTTCACCAATAAATTAATAGCCTACCTCCCACATTATATTAACATCCTCCTCCTTCCCTCATGCCTGAGTACATGCCCCCAATTGATATTATACCACACAGAAGTGCCCCAAAATCATATTTTACCACACATTAGTGCCCTAAAATCATATAATACCACACAGTAGTGCCCCAAAATCATATTTTACCACACAGTAGTGCCCCAAAATCATATTTTACCACACAGTAGTGCCCCAAAATCATATTTTACCACACAGTAGTGCCCCCAGTTGAAATCCTTGCACACAATAGTGGGCCAAATCATATTATCCCGTTTTTTGTGTGTCACCTCTCCCCCCCCCCCCCACCCCCCTGTTATCTGGCAGCTTTTATGTCCCGTCCCCCCCCTGTTATTGTCTGGCAGCTTTTATGTTCTCACCCCCCCCCCCCCTGTTATTGTCTGGCAGCTTTTATGTTCTCCCCCCCCCCTGTTATTGTCTGGCAGATTTTATGGTCTCCCCCGCCCCCTGTTATTGTCTGGTAGCTTCTATATACTCCCCCCCCCCTGTTATCTGTTATTGTCTGGCAGCTTTTATGTTCTCCTCCCCCCCTCTGTTATTGTCTGGCAGCTTTTATGTTCTCCCCCCCCCCACCCTGTCTGTTATTGTCTGGCAGCTTTTATGCTCTCCCCCAACTGCCCGGTTTTGTTTACTTACCTTCTTCTCAGCTTCTTCTCAGCTCTCTCCTGTCCGCTCTTCAGCTGCCTTCCAGGACCTGTACTGATCACATGTGCTGCACGCAGCGCTGCCCGCGGCACATGTGACCAGGACGTGTCAGCGCACTGACCGTCCAGAGCACGGTCAGTGCACTGACTGACTGCTCAAACTGGCCCTACTGACCATCGGCCCTTCTGGCATTTGCCAGAAGTGCCAGATGGCCAGTCTGGCCCTGGTTGGGAGCTGACCACTAAGTCAGTTCTCATGTATTTTCGCTACTTATCTGTGGCCAAATTCCACACTGATCCTGTCTCTGCCTAAGGCTAATGAAAGGATCAATCCATGTGAGCTGTGTGGCAAGCATTGAAGGATGCTGCATCATAAACATTGGCCTCATATATGTAATAACTGCTTCTCATTCAGTGCAGAACTTGGAGTTCTAGAACATTTAAAGGAGATGTCTACTCATTTGTTTAATTTAAATTCTCTGATTAAAGGTCTGTAATTTATAGCTATTTTAGAAAAATAGAATCTTTTTTACCATCACTTGATTGGATAGGCGCAGAATTCAAGTGTTGTGATCTGACACCACCCTAAGGAATAACTGTTTTGCAGCAGCATTAACGCAAACAGAAACAATAGTACTTAGTAGGTTGTATTGTACAGGGGGGAGGGAGGAACATTTGGGAACTCTGAAATTGCCAGTAGACAGGCAATAATTTGAATATGTGCTTGGCTTTGTACCACAAAGCAGCAGAAACTTGAATAAAATAACAATAATAATAATAATGTGTGTATAGTATCTTACTTTTTCAGTTCTTTGTGCAACTAGTGAACAAGACAGCCTTGAAGGGATTTTGTGCATACAGGTGTCACGAGCTTCTGGCTCCCGCTGTCATTTCCGCTTCCTGCCTGACCGTCGCCATGGCAACGGCCAGACGCTTCTTCTGTAGCGCTGCGTCCCGGATTCACTTGTGCAGTATCCTTCCCCCACCTCGTTGGAGAGCCTTATGCAACTCGCCATTAAAATTAACAGGAGAATCAAGGAGAGGAGGACAGAGAAAGAGGCATCTCGGATGTTGAGAAGCCTACGCAGTCAGGGGCGTATCGCCTCCCTCCTGAGGAAAGAGACAAGAGACGGTCACAAGGCCTATGTCTTTATTGTGGTAATAAAGGCCACTTTTCCTGCTCTTGTCCATACAAACCTGAAATAGGAGCATGTCTGGGAAAGGTCCACTTAGGTTTGCAAATTGTTTCCCAAAAGAATGCTGTCCTGATTCCCGCACAAGTCACTTTCGGTGCCAGTTCTGTGGCCCTGTCGGCCTTCATTGATAGTGGAGCTGCAGGCAACTTCCTTGACATCGGGTTTGCCTGTTCTGCTGGGATTCCTATGGTGAAGCTTCATTCTGCAGTTACAGTTTGTGGCCTAGGTGGGAGTCCTTTGCCTGGAGGTAAAATTGTTTGGGAGACTCCATCACTATAACTGAACATAGTAGCTCTCCATTCAGAGGCCACAACCCTCCTCCTTATCGACTGTCCGTCAGTCCCGCTGATTCTGGGTCATCCGTGGCTTTCCCGTCATAACCCTGTTGTGGATTGGGTGAAAGGAGAAATTATCCAGTGGAGCTCTTTTTGTTCACATTCCTGTTTAACCATGCCTCTGCAAGTCATCCATTCTATTCTGGAGCAACTTCCCTCACAATATCATGAGTTCTGGGATGTGTTCTCCAAAAAGGCTGCTGACACCTTACCACCTCATTGTGACTTTGACTGTGCGATCGAGCTTATTCCTGGTTCAAAATTTCCCAAGGGACGCTTGTACTCTCTCTCTGGTCCAGAAACCAAATCCATGCAGGAATATATTAAGGAGAATTTGGAGAAAGGCTTTATCAGGCCATCTAAATCTCCAGTGGGTGCTGGATGCTTTTTTGTATCCAAAAAAGACGGAGGATTAAGACCCTGTATTGACTACAGAGGATTGAATCTCATTACAGTCAAGAACACTTATCCCCTTCCTCTCATCTCCGTATTATTCGATCAATTAAGAGGTGCTACAGTCTTCACCAAAATCGATCTTCGTGGTGCATATAACCTCATCCGTATCAGAGAAGGAGATGAATGGAAGAGAGCATTCAATACGCATTCTGGCCACTACGAGTATCTGGTCATGCCGTTTGGTCTTAGTTACGCGCCTGCGGTGTTCCAAGATCTGATTAATGAAGTGCTACAGGAGTTCCTTGATCATTTCGTGGTCGTCTATTTAGACAATTTCCTTATATCGTCTAAATCATTATCTGTACATCGGGATCATGTCAGACAAGTACTACAGAAATTACGAGAACAACACCTCTACGCTAAATTAGAAAAATGTGAGTTTGAGGTGCAGAAGGTATCCTTCCTGGGTTATGTAATCTCTTCTGAGGGATTCTCCATGGATCCAACCAAGGTCCAAGCTATCCTGGATTGGGTACAACCGAATAATCTCAAGGCGGTACAGAGGTTCCTGGGCTTTGCCAGTTATTATAGAAGATTCATTCGCGGCTTTGCTGATATTGTGGCTTCTATTGTCACCCTGACTCGCAAAGGAATGGATCCAACTAACTGGTCACCCCAGGCAGTAACCGCATTTGAGACCTTAAAGAAAGCGTTTGTATCCGCTCAGGTCCTTAGACACCCAGATCCTGAAGTACCGTTTGTTCTTGAAGTTGATGCCTCCGACATCGGTGCTGGTGCCATCTTATATCAAAAGGATCCCCATACTCGCCGCCTACACCCATGTGCATACTTTTCCCGTCAGTTCTCCTCAGCAGAAGCCAACTATGATGTGGGTAACCGGGAACTATTGGCAATCAAATGGGCCTTTGAGGAGTGGCGACATTGGCTAGAAGGCGCTACACATCTGATCTCTGTTATAACTGATCACAAGAATTTACAATATATACAGTCGGCCAAACGCCTGAACCCCAGAGAGGCCCGTTGGTCGCTATTCTTCACCCGTTTCAACTTTGTTATCACCTACCGTCCAGGTTCTAAAAATGTCCGAGCAGATGCTCTGTCCAGAAGCTTCTTGGCACACCATGTTCCAGTTACTAGTCCTGAGCCTATCGTTCCCTCTTCCATGATCCATGCTGGGCTAACCCAAGACCTGAGCAGCACGCTGCAAAGGTTTCAAAAATTAGCTCCTGACAATACTCCGGGGGGATGTTTATTCGTTCCAGTTCATTTAAGGAAGGCGGTGCATGCAGAAGCACATGATAGTAAGACTGCTGGACATCCTGGAATACAGAAGACTTTGGAGATCCTCTCCCGTACTGTCTGGTGGCCATCTTTGTCTGCTGATGTCAAGAGTTATGTCCTCTCTTGTGAGGGTTGTGCCAGGAGTAAGGTCCCCAGGAGTCATCCTGTAGGCCAGTTGCTTCCATTGCCCATTCCCGCAAAACCCTGGACACACTTGTCTATGGACTTTATAGTCGATCTGCCACTCTCTGCAGGACACAACACCATCTGGGGTGGTATTTGACCACTTCAGCAAGATGTCACATTTCATACCACTACCCAGGCTCCCTGGTGCTCGAGATCTGGCCATTTTGTTCATCCAGCATATATTCCGGCCCCATGGACTTCCTACTGACATCGTTTTCGATCGTGGTTCCCAATTCGTAGCACAATTCTGGAAATCTTTTTGTACCCTTCTTGGGATCAAGATTAGCCTCTCGTCTGCATACCACCCTCAGTCGAATGGGCAAACTGAAAGGGTTAACCAGTCCTTAGAACAATTCTTACGATGTGACACTTCGGAATTTCATGATAACTGGTCCTCCTTGTTACCCTGGGCAGAATTTGCTTATAATAATTCATGTCACTCATCTACCAAAACCTCTCCATTTTACTGCAATTTTGGTTTTCACCCCAGATCTAATTTCTTGTACTCTCTCAAGTCCGCTGGTATTCCGGAAATTCGTTCCACAGCCAGGGATCTCAAAGTCATCTGGAAAAAACTGCAGTCATCATTGAGACAAGCCTCATTTTTTGCAAAAAAAAATTCAGACCGCCACCGTACCACCTGCTCCCTCAAAGTGGGCCAGAAAGTGTGGCTGTCTTCACGCAATATTAGGCTCAGACAGCCTTGCAAAAAACTGGGGCATAAATTCATGGGTCCTTTCCTCATTATCAAGAAGATTAATTCCGTAGCCTTCAGATTGAAAATCCCTGGTTCCTTGAGGATCCCTAACACATTCCATTGCTCTCTGCTTAAGCCTGTGTTATACCCAAATCAATCCCAGTCTTCGAGTTCGCCGGCACGGAGCACGAACAAATACATCATTCATAAGATCCTCAATTCTAAGAGAGTGCAGGAACAGGTGCACTTCCTAGTTCAATGGAGGAATAGTGGTTTAGAAGAGCGGTCCTGGATTCCGCGAAGACTGCTTCATGCTTCCAAACATTTGAAGGAATTCTTCAAAAAATTTCCTAGGAAACCTGGGTGTCGGGGTTCCTTAACCCCTACTCAAGGGGGGGGGTACTGTCACGAGCCACGGCAGTACTCACAGCCGCCGCGGCTCACTTCTGGCTCCCCCTGGCGTCCCGGCCGTCACCTTGACGACTGGGACGTAATTTCCGCTTCCTGCCCGGCCTTCGCCAAGGTAACGGCCGGACACTTCTTCTGCAGCGCTGCGACCCAGCAGTGCTGGAAGCCGGGCGCATGCGCGCAAATAGGCAGCCTGTGGGCTGATTAATGAAGGGGGCTTGGCCCATTGATTACTACCTCCTGTGGGCGTTTGCAGATCTGGGCTCTGATTGGTGGCCACCAAAATTTAAGGCAGTGAGGTCTGCAGCCTCACTGCCGGTTATAGCTTTTCTGTCACAGTCCTGCTGACCTGCTTGATCCTAGTACCTGCCTTTGCTATTGTCCCTGTCCCGTGGACACTCTATTGGATTTCCCGTGTATGACCCCCTTGCTTGGATTTGGACCCTGCCTGTTTGCTCGTGACCCTGACCTTTCTTGCCTGTATCTTGACCTTGCTACCGTGCCTGTGACCTCTGACTTTGGCTTGTCTATTGGATTCGCTGTCTGCTGCCGGCCCTTGACCCTTGCCTGGACTTCACTCTGCTTTCCTGGGTTCTCCCCAGCCGGTACGCACTTCACGACCCTCTGCTAGTCTGTGGCCAAGTCTGTCCCCACCACTAGGGGCTCCAGTGAACACGTGACTGGCAGAGCAGCCTCTGGGTTGTGATGTACCGGCTAGAGGGGTTCCTAACAACAGGGACAAGTTTAGGATTTCCATTGGGGATTTCACTTTCACAATTTTGCAAGAGACAGCAATGGGCAAAATATAAATCTTGGGAGGAAATAACCTTTTTTAGGATTATGGGATGAAATTTAACAATTGTCAGCTTTCTTTATTATTTTATTGTTTTTAACATAAAGCTAGCTATGAAAAGCATTATAGAAAGCAATCAGAGCTCCTTTGTTGTGTTTTTAAGTTCATTACAAATCTTATGTAGAAATGATTGAAGTAAAGATATTCTTATGGACTTATCCTCTCTCTACCTTACAGGGGTTCCATTGAAGCCACACAGTGAATTCATATTTAATGAACATACAAACAGAAGTGTGGAGATAGTCTGGAAATCTAGATTCAACATTTCTGCTGAGCCACTTTTATACATCCTGCAAAGACGATGGAATTACGGTGTTCAGCCCAGTGAAGATCAGTCTACACCTTGGCAGACAATAGCTGTGGTTAGTAAAGATGGCAGATAGAAGAACATATTTAGGAGGAATGCAATGCAATACTTGAATGTTTCAATAATTAAAGCCTTTATAGGGACATTTATGAAAACTAGGGCGCAGGAAAAACTCCTGTATCCTAGTATCAACCTATCACTTTTGTTTTATTTTCTAAACTGCTGTAGAAAAATGATCACTAGGATGCAATTGATTGCCATGGGATTGCCATACATTATTTCTGTGCTCTGCTTTTCATACATGTCTCCACTAGTATCTTACAAAAAAAAATATTTCTTTGGTGGAAACATAATGATAAGCAAGTTGGTTGTGCTGTATGCAGTGAGTTTAAAACATAATAATTACATTATAGGTTTGGGAGGGAAAATTGCTGAGCAGCCGGTGATACTTTTACAGTAAATGGAGGGAATAAATGATTTTCTATCACTGTGATATTCCGCAACAGAAAATCATTGTTATAGCCATATAGTGATAAATTGGATTGTCAGGGCCAAAAGTGGAGCCAAACGTAAAGATGCCCTGTTTGTGTATGAAGCATCTGCATACTTGCATTTCCACATCTGTATTTTTAGTTACATGCATGTAAAAATTCATTCAACCTTAAAGCTAGCGTATAGATGCATCTATAGCAGAGACAGGACAACACCGTTCAAGCACTGCTATGTGACACCCCATGGATGACATGATTCTGTGCATTATGTGTCATTTTATCTTTGCACATTATCTTATATTAATAAATACAAACATTCTGAAAATAAAGGTCCTGTGTGCAGAATAATGTATACCCAGTTGTTGCAGTGCCGAAACGCCACTTCTCCTACTGCCTTCCCTGTAAAACTATCTAATTCCATTCATTTACATTCCCATTACATTTTTCATACCACCACTTCTAAATTTCCACTTTGACCACTGCTATACCCCTAACTTTTACTAAGTTTACAGTGAAATATAAAGTTAAAATGAGCACTAAATACACAGAGGATATATTTTCCTTTAAACACAGTTTCTTGTTTGATACATTTAGTAATAGTATACTGTCTTTCTCTTACAGACAGCAGCTCACCATTATAACATGATGGACGTAAGGCCAGGCAGATGGTACCAGTTCCAGGTGGCAGCAGTGAATGTGCATGGGACACAAGGATTTACCACTCCAAGTAGACACTTCCACTCCACTAGAGGTGAGGAAACATATGTATACTAAAGGCTACAAACTCAGTTTACTGAATATTTTGTTTTTCTCACTCAGACAAACGCAAAGTAACCCATTGTAAAGTGCAAGTAAATGTACAACTCTTTACACAATAGAAGGGAAAATGAATAGAGATGTGCAAAATCTTTCAGATTAAATTACATAGATTCACCATCAGCTAATTAAACTACAAATCAGTCCTAATTTTGGCCCCACCCATTTATAAAGAAACAGGTACCAGTGATAGTGTAATTCTAGAACACTACTACTCTACCATTGATTTGTACAGGTGTTGGACCTGCAGCGATAACAACACTAGTATCTCCCTACACCAGGGGTGGGAAAACCTGTCCTCAAGGGCCATATCCAGTTCATGTTTTTAGGATTTCTGTCTGTAGAAACAGGTGGGATAATTACTGACCCAGCCAAATAGATTAACTCAGCTGTACATGATTAAAGAAATCCTAAAACATGAACTGGATATGGCCCTTGAGGACAGGTTTACCCACCCCTGCCCTACACAGACCAAAGTGCTGGTCCAGGCTGCATTGAACCAGCACTGTAACATTGTTTAATTATTTACAAAAAAAGAGTGCATTATGTAATAAAAAAAAATGGCATAATGACTCACTCCCCCAAATCCCCAAACAGCCCCAGTGCTAAAAATGCTGCTCTGTTTTTTCTATTGCCAAAAATATAACCTGGCTACTCCCAAGCTTGAAGTAGGTGTCTTCACTCCCGCACAATTAATTGATATGTGCAGTGTCAATTCATGAAACAAAACAACAAGCCCTGATAAAGTACTATTCCAGGTGCAAAATATATTGGCTCTTATGCTTCTTACTAACATGACTGTTTTTGTCACTGGTCCTGCTTTTGTATGAATGTCCAAAGAGCTTAATAAAAAAATCATCTGAAAGCCCTGCAGTTGTCTTTTGAAAACTGTGGGACTTTTTTGTGCCTGTACTTGTTTCTACTAAAACAGGGGGTCTGTGAGGCTGCCAATGCGGTGTTATTGGCTCTATGGGTTGGGTTAACAAGGGTTTTGACTAGTCTTTTAGTTTATTATAAAATTGTATATTTTGTTAAGGTAATATCAGTTGAAATAACAAAACCCCTAGAATGCTCTACGAGGTCTTTAACAGTCCCCTTTTATCAGATGTTCTAGAGTACTTGGTTGCTCCCAGGTCTTAACCTATGGTAATGTGGGCTTAATAAGCCTAGATATTGCTAAGTCTGGTGGGCAAGACACGGTAGGAGCCAGGTAATGACTTAGGAAACATAAAAACAGGCTGAGCTTAGAAAGGCAGGCAGCAGGCAAGAGCAAGATCCAAGCCGAGATCAGAGTGGGCAGAGTTCACTAGCAAGTCTGGTAATAGCAGATAGCAATAACGGGAACCAGGTCAAGGTCAGGGTAGGCAGAGGTAGATAGCAAATCCAACAACAAACCAAGGTTAGGGGCATGAGAAAAGGTCCAATACACAGTCTGGGTCACAACAGAAGGTCTACACAGGATATCAGACACAGCACACTGGTTCAGACAAAACTACCACCAGTACCGGTGAAAGAAAGTAAGAGGGCTATAAAGGCCGGGGAATGAATGAGAGAGTGAGATAGAAAGAGCACTTAGCAAGTCATAATTAGAAACACATGAACTAATGAATGAACATTGCCAGGCAGCTGCTGCTACCTAGCAATTGGCTAGATGATGGCACTAAACAGAGAGCAAACAATGATTGCCATTGCTCAACAACCAGCTGAGAGCGAATGCCTGCCACCACCAATTGACTACAGGACACCAGTTGCTGTTACCAGGCAACCGGATCATCAGACAGCTGTGCCCACCACTGTTAGTAAAGCTGGGTATACACTTATGCAAATATCATGCAGATCACATGATTCATGACTGCTTAGTCAGATATTGCAAGACTGTGTACGATCCCACGATCATGTTTTATCATACCACAACACATCACATCTGTTGATTTGGTTTTATAAACTTCCTAAAAATCACAATCAATGATGGACTTCTCCCTCACAGCACTAGGCTCAAGAATTCGATTTTCGACCATGGCCTGTGCGAAGTTTGTATTTTCTCCCCGTGTTTGCGTGGGTTTCCTCCGAGTGTTATGGTTTCCTCCCACAATCCAAAAACATACTAGTATGTTAATTGGATGCTGATAAATTAACCATAGTCTCTGTCAGTCTGTGTGTATGTATGTTAGGGAATTTGGACTGTAAGCTCCAATGGGGCAGGGACTGATGCAAGTGAGTTCTCTGTGCAGCGCTGCGGGACTTATGGCGCTATAGAAATAAATAAATAAATGATGATGAGGGAACGATGATCTTTTCAGCAAATGGTTACAAAGAGGAAGATCACAGATCTGAACATAAATTGTGTAAGTGTGTATGCATAATCGCCATGCTTATCAGGACAGTCAATCGTTGGTGAAATCATTGGAGACATTGCATCTGAAGTATGATTGCATAAATGTGTATCCAGCTTAACATATATGTGTTTTTTTACTCTTTTGGTATAATCGTATAAAGGACATGGTTTTTAGTGACCCCAGTGCATTATAGTGGGACCACTGGTGTAGCATTCTTTGCTTTGGAGCACAGGGTTGGAGGCCTGTGAGAGGGGAGCTTTTTTGTGGGCATGTCCTTCATAGCGGCACCAGACCTGTGCTGGCTAACCTGGGCCTGGGCCTGGTCATCACTATGTCATGAGGACCCCTTACTTGAGCACCACAGATTCCATAGTTTACATTCTAGAGATTTTAGATATTTATTTATTTAGTTAATAGTTTAAACAAAGCAGACCCTGTGAAATCAGGACAGGTGCAGAGGGGTGTAATTTTGCTTTTCTTTCACATTTTTAAATTTGAGCTACATTTGCATTTGTGTTTTTCATACATTTTTTAATGTCTTATAGCATCCCAACATTTATGATTTAAAATTCAGGGCAGAGTATGTGCCCCATCGAGAGGCACAAGAAGAAGGTGATACTACAAGGGGGACATGGCCATGCCACATTGATGGCGTTGAAAAGACTGGGAAACCTACATCCCCTTTTCCCTTCCCAAAACACCCCTTCAGATCAGCCTGCAACTAGTACACGTAGCAATGAAAATGAATCACTTAGTGGGTATATCGTCTAACGCATCCTGAATAGGGACACAAATCCTGATACGCAGGATGGCAGCATAGTCTTCTCAAATAGTGACTGTTCTGCCTAAATTAGGAAACTTGGCTTTATTGTATACTATACTGTTTGACATTAAAAATGATCATGTATTATATTCCCTACTTTCTGCAGATCCCTTGCCACCTGCTGCCCCTACTGATCTCAGAAAAGGTAGCCTAACTTTTGCTCGTAATGGTACTGTCAGCGTGCACATAACCTGGCTGCTCCACAAGAACAAGACTTAAAAATTCATCATTACAGAATATCATGGAGCAGTATGGCTAATGGAGAGCTGCATTCAAAGAGCAAGACAAACACATGGAGGATAACAGATGGGGTGTGTAACACTGAAATTCAGCTTCATATACAGATACAGTCACCTGCTTCATGTGGAAGATTAAATTGTGTTTTCTTTTCATTCAGGCAAATAGTGAATTCACATTGGAGAGTCTGCTGCCTAATACTGAGTATCTGGTTAAAATACAAGCTGTTTCCTACTGGAGACAGAAAAGAATGAAGAGTCTACAGTCACAGATCATTTTCAGTACTATACAGCAAGGTGGGTTACTGAACATTAGTGATCTCAAACTGGCACATACATGTTCACTGTACAGCATACATGCCTACTTTGTGTTGGCTCCCTCCAGAAGATCTAGGAAGAGGGGTGTGGTAGGAGGGCATGCTGAATTGCCTCATTTTGGCCCCGCCCCAGCGACAATCGCTGCATTTTGTCACGGGGTGGTCAAAATTATGCTTTTCGCCATGAATTGTGTCCTTCTAGGCCAGTCGGGGACTGGATATGGGAGAACTGCCTGCTCTCCTGGGAGTCTGGGAGACATACCCGGAATTTGGGAGTCTCAAGGACATTCTGGGAGAGTAGGCAACTATGCAGTGAATATCAACTAATGCATAACAAAATAAGTTGAACATGTTCTGATCAGCTGTCATTTTCTTTTTCCTGTTTTTGTGTAAAGATTTGAAGTCAGCAAACCGGAATACAGCTGTGGATATATGTAATGACATAACCAAATCATACAAAACTAGATGTAAGAGCACTTTGCAAGCATATTATTTTTACCACAATAATCAGATCCAAATAAAATTGTCCTGGAAGCCAATGCCAGGTAAGAGATTTTTGTGCATGCTGTTTTTGTTTTAAAAATGAAAAGTCTTAAATGGATTTAAAAAAAGAAAAGAAAAGAAAAAGTTGTCAGGAGTTGTGACTGCAAATTTGTATATATAGGGCATTTATATTGCCATGTAGCTGGTACACTGCATTGAAATATACATATGTGGTCAATTGGTAGCTTATTTCTTTTCTATTTCTGCCTAACACTTTCCTTAACTGCTGTTCAACCAGACTATTAAATATTATTTGTTTGTGGTTAAAATAAAACAACCTTCTTTGGTGTATATGACTTTAGCATCATATTTTCCCCCAAAATATTTTTATTGTGGCATTGAACAGATACAAGTAGAAAAACAAAGGACAATGAGATAAACAAGATATAAGCATAATGCAGATATGATATAATTGAAATGGTTTCAAGACGTTGAGAGACAAACTGAACTTGTCTAAATCAGGTAAGAACATGTAATCAGATCAGTTCCCAAAAATCTCTAACTATTCCCAGTTTTATAGACAATTAAGCGCAATAGGTGAATAAGTAAAGAATCCGGTTAAGAGGACCGGAGCATATGAGGAAATACAAACCTAAAACTACTATTATAACAATAACTATATCTAAAACTTAAAACACATAATAAAAGCTCAAACTTAAAACCAATAACCAATGCTCAACTGAATGTAGAGATCAGTGATCTATCCATGGATTTAGAGCTGGGATGTATAAGTAACATGGAAGGAAGATGAGGAAGACTTGTGGAAGGCAGTGACTATCAGTAGGTGAAAGATGGCAAACGGTGATGGGAGCTTGACATGCTTTAGCAGCATTTTAATGTTTAAGGCAGTGGTTCCCAAACTGCGCGGACCCCAGGGAGCCGCGGCAATCTCACAGGGGTGCCGTGGCCAGTGTCGGTGATAAGCCTACTTGACAATTATTTTGGCTTAGGGGTGCCTTGAAAAAATTATGAAGACCCTAAAGGTGCCTCGAACTGAGAAAGTTTGGGATCCACTGGATTAAGGCATAGATTTGCCAGTATTAAACAACAGAACGAAAGAAATCTCTGGCGCTAATATGAATATCATGGATTTGCCAGTAGGTCTCACGAGAAATGAGGATCCTTGATGTTGTGATGCGAACTTAAGTGTTTTGATCAAATTATGAACCAACATTTCCATTGTGCTTGATATATACAGGTTTGCAGTGGTAAAGATACATGTAGACAACAACTGTGTCTTATTTCTCTCCTATGTATAAATATATATATTTATCTATGTATCTACAGAAAACTACGTGGAACCCTACACTTATTTAATACATTGGAGACCAGTGGTCTGTGACAATAATGAGACTTTTTCTGAGAGAAAAGCAATTGTTAAGGTGAGAACAATCTGCATAATATGTTAACTGTTTACAGTCAACAACAACCATCATCCTGACTGGAATTATGCAACAACTCTTAACACACGTTGATTAACTAGCCCACCAGTATATATGAGGCCCCCATAGTTTTAAAACAATAACCCAGGGCGAACCTGTGACTTAGCATTTGATCAGTCCATAAATAGGTATCCTATTAGTTCTGGATCTACGGATGGGCCACACTGGTCCAGCCTGGACTGTCAGAAATTCAAGAGTGGCAGACTGTTCTTTATTTCATCATCTTAACACATTGTTTTTCTTATATAAGCATGCAAGTATAAAAAAATCTATGATCATTTCAATGACTGGTATAATACATTTATTTATTTTATATACATGGCATATGGGATTTTGGGCCATGGAGATCTGAGATGATTGGGTAGTGGGGCGAAAAAGCCATGGTGCCCTATTTGGTGCAACACTGAAATCTGGATTTTATGCCAACTTCTGTAAAACAATTCCTTGAAAATATATTAATGCATGTTTAGTAGTTTTAATTAATCCTCAGTTTGTGATGTTATGACACTCTCAGCCGAATATAGGAACTCCATTCAGTGCAAATTAACATACTCACATTTGGTATTAAGACAGGTCACAGTCTGGATGACAATTTTCCTCTAATAGGAATCCAAAGGGATAACCTTGCTCCACATTCTAGAATCCAAAGTTAAAATGTAAACACTTCAGAGCCACATGAGATGAGAATCTGGATCAAACACCTACGACCAACTAATTTTTCATATGCATTTCACCAAGGGTCTGGATTACCTGACCGAGAGAAATATACTATACAAATCGAAATATACATATTCAACATACCATTAATTTTAGGTTTAGTTCACCTATAATATTTATTTACTTTACCTATAATAAACATAAACTTTTAAAATCAGGTCAAGACACGTTGTCATTTCATCATATAGTGATGTCATCAGGTGATTGCTTTGGCTCAGTACCGTCAGGGGAGGTCAGAGGGATGCATGAAAAGTCTGTTAGCAGTACATTAATAGTTGGATTCACTTGTTTTAAAAAGCAAAAACAATTTTTTGTTTTAAATAAAATTACATCCTTCCATCTGAACCCTGTAAATATAGCTGGAATCCCTACACTTGGGATGGGTAAGTGACTGTAATTGTCTGATTTATATTACTAGGTTTATTTTGTCTGGTTTTCTATTATTATTATTATTATTGACATTTATTTACTTAGCACCAGCATGCATTAATTACTGTGCTGCACTTTACAATTAGATACAAACAAGACCACACATTGCATATTGGTCCAGCTAGATTGCAGTCGTAGGCTTAGTTGAGCTACATGAACCACAATGTTGGTATTGGGGTCAGCAGGTTGTTTGAGTATAGAGAGAGAAGTAAGCTTTGTCTGAACTGTGTACAGGGGTGGTTATCAGGTAAAATAGTCTATGGAGGTTAAGTAGATAGTTCTGGAATTTGATAAGGTTACCTAAAGGTGAATTTTAAGGGAACACTTGAGGATTTGGATGCTAGAGGAAACTCTTGTTGAATGAGGTAGGAAATTCAACAGAACTGCGCCATCCCAAAAAAAAGTCCTGTAAGCGGGAAAGGGATCAAGTAGTCAGTGATGATGAGATGCTGCTAGAAGTATTTTACATTTAAAAATAATTTTCTATAAAGTATAGGTACTTAATGCAGGGACTGGCAGAGTGGAGAAGTAGAACAATCTTTGTTGAGCGAAAATTGTCTAACCACAGCATTCAAAATGGATTGTTGGGGTGATAGTCTAGTGACAGGAAGACCAATAAGAAGGGAATTGTAATAGTCAGTACAGGAGAATATGAGTGAATGTGGAACAAAGAAAAATTCTCAGTCAAGACTGACACCTCAGCAGCAAGCTATAGTGGTAGGGTTTACTGTTGTATTGTCAACAGAAGTAGGAATGTCAACTTCCGGTAGGCAATACATACAGTATGGCTGCATTTTAACCACTCTCCGTGCCTTGATTTTTAATCCATCACAATCGACCACCTTAAGGTGCCACTCTCACCTGAAACTCAGTCATCACAGCCGTGGCACAGGCTGTGGGTCACTTTCAGAAATATACAGACTCGGAGACCATCTTCTTTCCCTGGAGTCTGGCCTTATAGTTGAGGTCGAGGAAATCTGCTTTTCCGCTCGACCAGTAGCATCAAGCCTTTGGAACTGATCACCCAATCCTGCATGTGCTCCCCATAAAGTGTGAGAGAGTGGACCTGCACAGAAATTGTGATCCCATCCTATGTTTGTGAAGGGAACTTATCGTGGGTGAGTGCCATGAACTTTATCTTTATGTACTGGATACCTTCACCTGTTGTCCACATTTCAAAGGCAGACTCTTACACTGAATGTAATATATATTGCTGAACTTTTAATGTTTGCAACTACATGCTAACACGCTATCTGTATTACTGTAACACAAAAGGGATAAAGTAAACCCAATATTGTTTGTCGTCTGCCTTTATTCTTGGGACACACAGTTGAGAAATCCCATGGAACTTCTGTTTGTTGGCTGTTTGTCACGAGGGAGGTATCAGCACCTGCAAGTATTGGCACAACTACACAAGGAGGCGCGGAGTCTAACACGCCGTCGGTATTCACCAGGGACCCCCGCAAGGAGGTTTGGACTTTGCAGCGAACGACGTGCAGGTCGCGGCCCTCCCAGGTAGCTACTTGCGAGATGGCGGAGGTATTCGTGGTCGTACAGGCAGAGTCAGGAACCAAGCGGGCAGATAAGGTACCGAATCAGAAGGCGTAGAAAAGTCAACAGGCCGAGGTCAAACCGGAGAATACAATGCAGGACAGAAGGGTGATCCAAGAGCGAGGTCAGAGAGAGCCGGGTCGGTAACAGGAATCAGACAGACTAAATGAATATATATATATCAGGAAAGCTGGAGGCTAGATAACTAGTTGCTCTGGCACCCTAGTGGTGTCAGAGCAGGATATTTAAAGGAAGTGGCCATCCCTCATTGGTGGGCAGTGGTTCGGCGGTCAGACGCGCTGACCGCCGACAGGAAGCCCAATTGCGCGTCATTGTTGTTATGGCAACGGGCGCACATGCACACCACGCCGCCGGAAGAAGCCTCCCCATTGTTTGGCAACGGGGCAAACAGCCGGAAGCAGACGTCCGTCCCTGCATAGCGAGGAGGCGCAGGGACAGCGTCTGATAGTACCCCCCTCCATCGGGTACTGAGCGTCGCTTAAGGAAGGCGGCTAACAGTCTTGGGGCATGCAAGTCTTCTTTAAAAACCCAAGATCTCTCCTCCGGTCCGAAGCCCCTCCAGTGTACCAGCTACTGAAAACGTCCTCAGAATTTGCGTTCAGCAAAGACTTGACTAACCTCATATTCATCGCCCATAGTAGTTGGAATGGCTTGAGGAACAGAAGTGGCATGAAAAAAATTGTTGAGTACCAGAGGTTTAAGGAGGGAGATATGGAAGGTGTTATGGATCTTCAGCGCAGGAGGGAGTTGGAAGGTCCAATAAAGCGGGGTGCTAGTTTCATGGAGTGAACACGTAGTTTCAGATTCCGAGTGGACAACCAAACCTTGTCCCCAACCTGGAGGACCGGCACAAGTCTTCTATGGTGATCAGCGGAAGACTTATAATGACGTCCGGATTTTAGAAGGTTCTGCTTCATGGAAACCCATAGTTTAGCCATATCTTGAGTCATAGCATGGGCGGCAGGAACCGTGGGAGGTGGGGAAGAAAACGTGGGACAAATAGGATGGGTCCCATACACAGTGAAGAAGGGGGAATATTCAGAAGAAGAATGACTATGATTGTTATGGGCAAATTCGGCCCAAGGCAGCAGAAGACTCCAATTGGACTGGTTGTGTGAGGAAAAGCAGCGTAGAAATAATTCTAAGTCTTGATTTACCCGCTCTGTCTGGCCGTTGGTCTGTGGGTGATACCCAGAGGAGAATTTAAGGCCAATACCTAGATCTTTGCAAAAGGCTCTCCAGAAGCGAGAAATGAACTGGACGCCACGGTCAGAGATTATTTCCTGAGGACAACCGTGGAGGCGAAAGATCTCTTTAATAAAGATTTGTGCTAATTTGGATGCAGATGGAAGACCTTTTAGTGGAACAAAATGGGCCATCTTGGAAAATCTGTCCACTGTGACCCAAATGGTGTTGAAACCACTGCTGGGTGGCAAATCAGTGATGAAGTCCATCGAGATGCTAGACCATGGATAATCAGGAATTGGAAGAGGTTGTAACAGTCCTGCGGGAAGTTGCCTATGTGTCACGGTTCTTATGAGGAAACTCGGCAGATGTAGCGAACCCAAGAGATTTGCACAGTTTGGCACTACTCCAACAGGGCGCGGAGTCTAACGAGGAGACGGTGTTCACCAGGAACCGCCGCAAAGCGGTATGGGCTTAGCTGCGTCTACCTCGCAGGTCGCGGTCCCTACTAGAGCACTGTACGGAAGTCCCTGGGAAGACTACAGGCAGTAGTACCATAGGAAGGGCGGTCAATACAATAAGTGATGGTAATGAAGAAGATGCAGATCGGTGTAACTCTGCAGACCACTATGTGGTGTAAAGTTCAGGAAAATGAGCGTCAGCTCTGAAGACAAATGTAGAGGAGATGTCCGGAGATGAGCATCAGCTCTGCAGACCACTATGTGGCGGAGAGTACAATAGAGTGAGCGTCAGCTCTGCAGACCACTATGTGGCGGAGAGTTCAGTAGACTGAGCGTCAGCTCTGAAGACAAATGTAGAGTAGTTGTCCCGAGATGAGCGTCAGCTCTGCAGTCCAGAATGGATGTAAATAGCTGGGAGGTAACAGGAAGCCACTTCTATCACCAGGAGGTGACTCAAAGAACAGGCACTGAAGATAGGGAGGTGCCTTTTAAAGTTGCCGCCAAGGAGAAGGACCAATCAGCTGCAGGCAGGGAGATTAGTGTCACCGCGCAGACCCGGATCCAAGATGGCGACGCCCAGCGGGAAGCGGAGCGCCGGAGCTAGGTGAGTCTGTTGGGTGCGCTGCCTGCACCCGGCGCGTGATACTATGTACTTTATTCTGGACACAAGTAGTGCACAAGGCTACGAACTCCCGAACATCTGTACGGACAGTTGGCCACCAATAATGCCGAGATAGCAGCGAGAGGGTCTTCTTTGTACCGTCATGACCAGCGATCTTTGAGGCATGTGCCCAACGGAGCGCCTTCAGGCGTAGGTGTGGTTCCAGGAAGGAGCAACTGACAGGAGGTGTATGAGTGATAGCCACAATACATGAAGGTTCTAAGACCGGTGGAGGTTCAACAGTTGGTGGAGTATCGGAGATGTCAAAAGAACGAGAAAGAGCATCAGCTTTGGAATTCAGAGTACCAGCACGGTAGGTGAGTTTAAGATTGAACCGAGCAAAAAATGAGGACCATCTGACTTGACGGGGATTTAGACACCGGGCATGCCGAAGGTAGATGAGGTTCTTGTGATCGGTAAAGACAGTAACCGGGTAGCGAGCACCCTCCAGAAGATGACGCCATTCCTCAAGCGCAGACTTCACTGCGAGTAACTTTATCTCCAATGCCGTAGTTAGACTCAGAGGGGGAGAACCTCCTAGAGAAGAAACCGCAGGGTAATAGTTTCCCAGAAATAGATTCCTGCGACAGAACTGCCCCGACACCAACTGAAGAAGCATCAACTTCGACTAGGAATGGTTTGTTCTGATCAGGTTGAGCAAGCACAGAAGCAGAAGAGAAGGCTTTCTTAAGTACTTCAAAGGCGGAGACAGCCTCCAGAGACCAAACTGGAGGATTAGCGGATTTTCTGGTCAGGGCGGTAATGGGCGCGATGATGGAGGAGAATTGTGGTATGAACTGCCGGTAATAGTTGGCGAAGCCAATAAATCTCTGAATAGCTTTCAGTCTCATAGGTCTAGGCCACTTGAGGATCGCAGATAACTTTACAGGATCCATCTGCAGACCGGCCCCCGACACAATGTAGCCCAGGAAGGGAATCTGTGGCATCTCAAAAACACACTTCTCGAGCTTGCAGTAAAACTTATTGGCTCGTAAGCGAGATAGGACCTCTCTTACATGACCACGATGGTTGGCCAAGTCTGAAGAGAAGATTAAGATGTCGTCTAGGTAAGCTACTACCGAAACGTAGAGGAGGTCTTGAAAAATCTCGTTAATAAAAGACTGAAAAACAGCAGGAGCGTTGCACAATCCAAAGGGCATTATTAGATACTCAAAGTGACCTTCTTTAGTACAGAAAGCGGTCTTCCACTCATCTCCTGAGCGTATACGAATGAGATTATATGCCCCACACAGGTCCAGTTTAGTAAAGATCTTTGATCCAGCGATCCTATCAAAAAGTTCAGAGATAAGTGGCAACGGGTATCTGTTTTTGACGGTGATGGCATTCAGTCGCCGGTAATCAATACCGTAAAGGCCGTAAAGAGCTATCCTTTTTTTTAACAAAGAAAAATCCTGCGCCCGCGGGAGAAGTAGACTTCCTTATAAATCCACGCTGTAGATTCTCAGATATATAAGTAGCCATAGCAGAGTTCTCGGGAAGAGATAATGGGTAGATTCTGCCTTTAGGGTGCGGTTTATCTGGTAGTAGTTCAATGGTGCAATCCCAGGGGCAGTGAGGAGGTAGGGTCTCTGCAGCGGCCTTGCAGAACACATCTTGGTAGGAGAGGTATGGAGATGGTAATTCAATCTGAGGAGATGTCAGGCGACAAGGGAGAAAGGACTGGCCAGGTTTCAGGCCAGTCAAGACAGAAACATTGTGGGCCCCAAGATGTAACCATCGCACGATTCCAATCAAATTGGGGTGAGTGAAGCTTGAGCCAAGGTAATCCTAGAATGACTGTATTAACAGAATGAGGAAGAACCAGGAACTCAATGACTTCAGAATGTAGCACCCCTACCGTCAGCCGAATAGGAGAGCAGATATGGGAAACCGACCCGTTAGAGATCCGATTCCCATCCACCGCGGTGAGAAATAATGGTTGAGGCAATTTTAGTGTAGATAATTGGAGTTGCAATGCCAGTGTGGCGGAGATGAAGTTCCCGGCAGAGCCGGAATCCACAAAGGCTAAGGTCTCAAAGGGGCCGACAGGAGTATCTAAGGAGATGGGCATGAGGCAATGAGTGCCAGTAGCAGAGTAGGGAGTAGTAACCCCAACTCCTAAGTCGGCCTCCCTGCCACTAGGAGGGGGCGTTTCCCGGACTTTTGGTGCAAGAAGATATAATATGACCAGGATCCCCGCAATATAAACAAAGGTTTTGCTTGAAGCATCGCTGACGTTCCACAGGGGAAAGCCGGGACCGGCCGATTTGCATTGGTTCCTCCAAAAGGGACCAGGTTCTGGAACAGGGGAGCAAGGCGAGTAGAGGTCCGTCTGGTGGCGGAACGTTCCTGGGTACGCTCTCGGAAGCGTAGATCTATGCGATTGCATAGGGAGATCAGGGAATCTAGATCTGTAGGAAGTTCCCGTGAGGTTAACTCATCTTTGACTCGGTCTACCAGTCCTTGCCAAAATGTCGCCACCAAAGCTTCATTGTTCCAACTGAGCTCGGAGGACAAGGTGCGGTACTGAATTGCGTACTGACCGACTGTCAGAGATCCCTGGCGGAGGGTTAAGAGACTGGAGGCAGCCGAAGATATGCGACCGGGCTCATCAAACACTTTTCGGAAGGCCTCAATAAAGGTAGAGGCGTTAGACAACATAGGGTCATTCCGTTCCCACAGGGGGGAGGCCCAGGCTAGAGCTTGTCCGGACAATAAGGATATAATGAAGGACACTTTTATGCGTTCCGAGGGAAAGGATGCTGGATTACACTCGAAGTGGATAAGACACTGATTTAGAAATCCTCTGCATCTCTTGGGCTCTCCATCAAACTTATCCGACGGGGAACGTTTCAATGAAGCGGAGGACGCCACAGCAGGAGAGGATGAGGTTGCTGCAGCAGCCGAGGTCGTCACGGGAATGATCTGAGCTGATGTCACCGATGCCTGAAGGTACTCGAGGCGCGCTGCGACTCCTTGAATACATTGAAGCAACTGCGCCTGCTCGGACTCCTGTTTTTCAACTCTGTGAGCCAGGTGGAGTAGAAGGTCTCCGAGCAGAAGGTTCGTTAGGTGTTTCGGTTGACATGGCCAGAGCAAGCTGTCACGAGGGAGGTATCAGCACCTGCAAGTATTGGCACAACTACACAAGGAGGCGCGGAGTCTAACACGCCGCCGGTATTCACCAGGGACCCCCGCAAGAAGGTTTGGTCTTCGCGGCGAACGACGTGAAGGTCGCGGTCCTCCCAGGTAGCTACTTGCGAGATGGCGGAGGTATTCGTGGTCGTATAGGCAGAGTCAGGAACCAACTGGGCAGATAAGGTACCGAACCAGGAGGCGTAGAAAAGTCAACAGGCCGAGGTCAAACCAGAGAATACAATGCAGGACAGAAGGGTGATCCAAGAGCGAGGTCAGAGAGAGCCGGGTCGGTAACAGGAATCAGATAGACTATATGAATATATATATATATTAGGAAAGCTGGAGGCTAGATAACTAGTTGCTCTGGCACCCTAGTGGTGTCAGAGCAGGATATTTAAAGGAAGTGGCCATCCCTCATTGGTGGGCAGTGGTTCGGCGGTCAGACGCGCTGACCTCCGACAGGAAGCCCAATAGCGCGTCCCATTGCTATGGCGACGGGCTCGCATGCGCCCCCCCCGGCGGAAGAAGCGTCCCCCTTGGCAACGGGGCGCACAGCCGGAAGCAGACGTCCGTCCCTGCATAGCGAGGAGGCGCAGGGACGGCGTCTGATACTGTTTTTTGGAAATGTTTCTATAAGTGTACTCTGATAAGTGTTCCCCCGAGACATCATCGCCATCTTGTGGATTTTACAAGCTCCAAGAGAAATTTGGACAATTTGTACTCTTTCTAGCTATACTCTGATCGATTTCTCCATTTGTGGTTGACAGGACAATAATTTATCTCCTGGCTTGCTGCTGTCACAATTTGTCTATCTTCTGGTCAAACAGCAGAGCCCTTGCTACTCAATTATTCTTTGTAATTACTGCCTATATTAATTTTCTACAGTCATGTTATGTGCAGCTGCTTCATTTCTATGTAGTGTAATTAAAATTTACCCCTTGGGGGATGATATAATTATTTCTCATTGTAACAACCGATGCACACAGCTCTAATCAGGGGTCTTCTATTCTTACTCTCTATTTATACCTAATCTAACTTGTCTGCTATGGGTAAGACAAACTCGCAAACCAGCAGACCTGGGCTTCCCCTCTTCTTGATCAAACAATGGAAAAAACTCCAATCGAGAGGGTACATAGAATTGGTCAGGAAAAAGAGGGTGACAGGCCAAGACCCAGACCGGTCACTGCTAAATTCCTTGATTATAGAGTTAAAGACAAGACTTTAGGAACCTATAAAAATAAGTTTTTGAAAGATTAACTTTTAGGTGGTAAGAGGACATCCAAAAAAGAATGGCAGTCATTCAGTAACCAACGCGGATGGTGGAAGATTTGGAGAAGTGTCTGAGCAGTGTCTGATTGTGTGAGCCATGTTTTTGTTATTGCCAGAAGGTTGCGGTTAATTGAGATGGAGGTTGATTTGTTACAAACACAAAACGCCTTTGTTAAGGCACATGTAAAGGATCTTAACAGTGACAAGAAACAAGTAATATGTTTGAAGAATTACTATTATGAGCAGCACCAGAATGAAGTTTATGGGAGTTGTGGAGGGTGACCTTTGTTATATAACACAGGCTGATAAAAGCAGGATTGAGAGGTAGAGAGGATGATTGTAAGATTTAAAAAGTCTTATTTTGTGCCAACAGGTTGAGGGTATTGCAGTTACGGAATGAAGGCAGGAAAGCGTGTGCTGATTAGAGGGAAGTGGACGGAGCAATATGGATAAAGGGTCTTCTGAATACCTAGCGAATGCAGCCTTTATATTAGTGAAGTCCAGCATTTCTGGATGAAGCTGATGTAGATTGTTTCTTGTGGTCCTCAGGTGTTGTTCAGTTCTTGCTTAACTGCCTTGTGGATATTGCACTTAGATAATCTTGGATTGCAAGTGTATTGAGGGAATAATGGCAGGACATTCATGGAACATAGAAAGATATTGATGATCTTGGATTGCAAGCGTTAACTGGCACATGCTGATTGCTCTCAGGAGAGAAGCACTTGACTGAGTTAGCTATCAGAGACACACTACAGCCTATACAGAAATGGAAATTGCAAATCAATTTATAGGCTCATAGCAGGTGTTTGAAAGGTCTGGGGTTATCCTGAAAAGAACAAACACAGAGTAAAATTGCCCAGCAAACTGCTATAGCCAGCAAAGAAGCTGCCATTTCTAATTGTACATAAAAATGCAAAAGTTTCAGTTGCACACATTTGCAAATGTATGTTAAGCCACCCGCCACTTCACGGCACTTTTGCCAATAGGGTGGTCCTAACTCTAAACAGTGAGAGTCCCATATATTTGGGCCATACATATATGTGTTTTTAAATTGAGAGCTAACTTACCAAGAGGTACCCCAGAAGCCTCCAAATGGAAATACAGCGCCAGCAACTCCCCCTCAGCTACTGACACCAGCATGCCTCTCAAAAAAACAATACAAAAATGGAAGTTGCTCAGTCAATTTATAGGCTCATATCAGGTTCTTGAAAGGGTAGGATTAACCTGAAAGGAACAAACAGAGAGAAAAATCCCCCAGCACACTGCTATAGCCAGCAAAGGAGCTGTCATTTCTACTTGTACATAAAAATGCAAAAGTCTCAGTTGCACACATTTGCAAGTGTATGTTAAACCACCCGGCACTCCACAGATCTTTTGCTAATAGGGTGGTCCTAACTCTAAACAGTGAGTACCGAATATTTGGGTCATACATATATGTGTTTTTAAATTAAGAGCTAACTTACCAAGAGGTACCCCAGAAGCCTCCAAATGGCAATATAGCACCAGCACTCAGGGCCGGTGCTAGGGTCCACGGC
This sequence comes from Mixophyes fleayi, assembly GCF_038048845.1. Lineage (NCBI taxonomy): Eukaryota > Metazoa > Chordata > Amphibia > Anura > Limnodynastidae > Mixophyes > Mixophyes fleayi. The sequence goes on from NC_134404.1 coordinate 117,869,155, forward strand.
GCCCTAGGCATTTTTAAAAAAGCGGCGCCCCACCCCCCCCCCCCCCCCCCCCCCGCAAAAATCGCCGCCCTCCTCCCCTTACCTTGTCTCACCACCGCCGCCTCTCTGCTCCGTCTCCTCCCCTCCACTCACTGACACTAGTAAGTGGAGGGGAGGAGACGGAGCAGAGAGGCGGCGGTGGTGACAAAATAGCCTCTTCCCCCCTCCCCGTGCATCTGAGCTTTGCGGCGGCCGTGACAGGTATGGTCAGCGGTCGCCGCACAGTTTTAAAGTCTTTTAGTATTCTGTGGCGTCCTCCAGGCGCCCTCCAGAGCCCGGCGCCCTAGGCAAGTGCCAAACCTTGCCTAATGGGAGCGCCGGGCCTGCCAGCACTCCCCCTCAACTACTGACACACTACAACCTGCCTAGCCACTTAATCCTGAGAGAACAGGTTGTGAGGGAAAAAGTTGAAGTTGATGGATTGGAGAAGGAAGAATTTTGAAAGAAGAAGATAAAGTCGATGGGTTAGAGAATGTAGAATTATGAGGGATGAAGCCAAAGTCGATAAACAGGCAAACAAAAGAAGACTCTACGGAGTACCATCAGAGAAATGAAATTCCAAATTTGCATTGTAACAGTGAGGGCCTTACATAGCCGGATTAAGGGGGAGGCACAGGGGGCACGTACCCCAGGCCCCCCTCTCTCCAAGGGCCCCCCGCCGCTGCATGAACTTTCCTGCTGTCAGTTTCTAACTGACAGCAACCGCTCCGGGCCCCCCTCTCTCCGCGGCTTCCCCCCCCCCCCCCGTCGCCCCTATGACCTAGCTTGCTCCTGCTGTCAGTTGCTGTCTGACAGCTCTGCCCATAATTTTTTTGTTACTTTCGCGGCGGTGGGGGGGGGGGGGGGTTGGGGGGGGGGTTTGCTGGCGGTTCTGGGCTATTCCTCTTTGTTGGTGGGGGAGCAAAAAAAGAACCTAGAGATTTACTCACCTGATCGCGGCTGCGCAGGCGTCCCTCCTCCTTCCTCTCTGCTGTTAATGCTGAATGACAGGCGTGACATCATCAAGTCACGCCTGTCATTCAGTGAGGAGCAGCGCGGAGAGGAAGCAAGAAGACAGAAGACAGAAGAGAGGAGAAGAGAAGAAAAGCTAATAGAAAGGTAAGTGAAAAAAGGGAATTAAGCAGAAAGGCAAACTATGAGGAAAAAGGAGATGAGAAAGGCAGAGTAAGGAATAAGGGGAGAGAGGCACAGTAAGGAATAAGGGGAGAGAGGCACAGTAAGGAATAAGGGGAGCAGAGAGGCACAGTAAGGAATAAGGGGAGGAGAGAGGCACAGTAAGGAATAAGGGGAGAGAGGCACAGTAAGGAATAAGGGGAGGAGAGAGGCACAGTAAGGAATAAGGGGAAAGAGGCACAGTAAGGAATAAGGGGAGAGAGGCACAGTAAGGAATAAGGGGAGGAGAGAGGCAGAGTAAGGAATAAGGTGAGAGAGGCACAGTAAGGAATAAGGGGAGAGAGGCACAGTAAGGAATAAGGGGAGAGAGGCACAGTAAGGAATAATTGGAGAAAGGCACAGTAAGGAATAAGGGGAGGAGAGAGGCACAGTAAGGAATAAGGGGAGGAGAGAGGCACAGTAAGGAATAAGGGGAGGAGAGAGGCACAGTAAGGAATAAGGGGAGGAGAGAGGCACAGTAAGGAAAAAGGGGAGAGAGGCACAGAAAGGAAAAAGGGGGGAGAGGCACAGTAAGGAAAAAGGGGAGAGAGGCACAGCATGAGAAAAAAGGGGAGAGAGGCACAGATTGAGGAAAAATGGGGAGACAGGCACAGTATGAGGAAAAAGTGCGGGAGAGAGGCACAATAGTGGGGACTATTAATTTAAGATGGGGTGGTTTGGGGGTGAGTTTGGGGAGAATGAGGTCTCTATTAAATGTGCCTATGAATTATTTAATGGCAGTGACAGGTTCGGGAAATACGTATATTTCTGAAATGCAAATACTATTCATTTATTGCTGGACCTGTTTGTAGGGAGGGAAATAGGTTTATTTATTAAATATGAATACTATTATTTTAATGTTGGGGCTGGAGGAAGGCCTAATTATTATTCGTGGATGGTACAGATTTAACACCGGGGCTGGCTGTAATTTTCTAAATGTATCCATTTTTTTCCAAATAGGTCCTCCAACATTCCAGGATCCAGGCAAGCCGCAACTAAAGAAACCTGCAGCACAGGTGGTGAAAGTGAGAAGAACAGGTAGGAGAGAGCAGCAGAGTCTGTGAAACGTTGTGATTCTAGTGGGACAATCCTAATTTTTGGTGTCCGTTCAATGGTGTACACAACAATGCAGGTGCATCAACACACCCATTAGCAATTTTGAATAAATATTGAATAAAATTGTAGTACTATATATATATATATATATATATATATATATATATGTGTGTGTGTGTCAAAATTGGTGTTATGTTATCAATGTTTATTTTTTTTTGTTAATTTTAGTGTGCTGTATCATTGCTAGTTTTAGTGTGTGGTATAGTTGTATTTTTAATGTGTGGTGTCAATGCCCATTTTAATGTGGGGGTTTTGATGATTGTTTTAATGTGAAGTATTTTAGTTTGTGGAAGTAATGACTTTTCTTGTGCAGACAAGCTAGGCGAGCCCTCTGCGAGAGCTGTAAATGTCCTACTGCGGGCTATAGGTGTCGTAATGCAGGATGTGTCAAAGCTTACAGCCTTATACCCAATGAAGACACTATGCTCTTAATTTTAGATTTTAGGGGCCCCCCTGTCTTAAGTGCCCCGGGCCCCCCAAAGCCTTAATCCAGCTCTGGGGCCTTATAAAGGCTGCATACAGGTGAGGTCTTTTAGCCCTAATTGTCAACCTTTAGCAAGGTGTTAACTGCAATAAGTGAAATAGAATGTGCGTTTCTTAGTGTTGTCTGGGCACTGCCACCTGTTGTCTGGCAAAACATACCTGAGACGTACTGTATATAGAAAAGAAACAGATACTGCAGTCAATTTATCTTAGTTTGCAGGAGTTAACAAAGGGAGTAATGGCAAGACATGCCTGGAGATGAAGCAAAGGGAAAATGGTTAGATCCAAATACAAGGAGGCAAATACACAGTATATAAAACTGTCTTGTTTTATTGTATATTCCCATCACATTGTAAGTGATCACTTAAAAAGGGCAATACAGATGCATCCACTTCAGCAAATACATTTAAATTCCATGTATAATTGAATTAAAATGACCAAAAAAGCTGTATCTCTCCTGTAAAAAAAAGATAAAATGTGCACAACAAAAAAAATATTATTTTTAAAAATAACCCATTTTGAAAATTAGGCTGCTCATTGAGGTGCAAACCATTTCTGCATATGATAGGGTTAAACACATACTTTGATGAGTAAACACAGAATGGAGGCTTGGTGTTAAATGAGGACTACCGATTTTCTTATTGCAGGGATCAAACTTCATTATTACTGGGCTCCAGTTTGCATGCAAGTATAAAGTAACAGTACGGCCATTCACCCTTCAGGGACCATTGGTTGAAGAGGTGACATTTGTAAAAACACCCAAGTGCAACAACATGAAAGTTAAAAGCCTGAAACATGGACGTTGTTTGAGACGAGGTGAGTGACCTTCAAACAAAGGACATTTCTAAAAACTGGTTACAGTAAACTAAACTGTCAGAAACATATTGATTCATTAGAAACAGGAGCCAGTACTGCAGATACATTTTTGTTTAATGTACGTTTTTGTTTGGTTATGGTTAATAAATAGGAATAAATAAGAAATGCAGGTAGTTGGTAATGTCTAATATATTATTTGTATGTTTACTTAGGAGAACTATACAAAACTATGTTCCCCAAAAATTGTAGTAAGCGCCATAAAGTAATATGTAGTTCATTGGTGGGCAACAGGCAGCCTCAGGGTGTGGAAGGGAATGGGTGTCATACCCCTGCATGGTACAGACAGACATTGGGAAGCAAATTATAACAGGCTATTAGGACTGTGTGCAGATTTTGAGCTAGCAAATCCACATTACAAGTCATATACGGAAAATCATCATACAGATATGACAGACATGAATACAGTAAACATAATAGCATAATACATTTAGCATAACAACTATTAACAATTACAGCTAGCACAAATACTGGTACTAAATCCAAGCGTGTGAGTAAACAGCCAAAAAGCACACAAAAAATATCAGCTTAAAACATAACGTCAGGGACATATGAGGCAGACAGACATGGGACAGAGAAGATAGGACTCTGCCCTGAGAGCTTACTTTCTAGTCTCTTGCGGATCAATAACAAAGGGGCGATTGATAATAACTTATTATACACCAGTGATGTAGCCATTGCTATTTATTACAAACGTGCACTTACATATGCCTGATATAACTCTGGAGCTACCATGGAACAAATATATTTCATGTGTCAGGTTTTCAATGGCTGAGCTGGCTGCATAGATTATATAGCTTTTTTACATACTTGACTACTCTCCCGGAACGTCGGGGAGACTCATGGAATCTAGAACTTTCTGAAATTCATGAGTCTCCAAAACGTTCTGGGAGAGAGAACCACACTCCCACATCCTGCCCACGTCCTTGGTGAAGGGGAGGAGCAGGTGCCTTGATGCTTCTTGCTGTAAATCATGTCATCATGGCCCGCCCTGCTGCACAATGACACATATCATGACATTGTGCAGTGGGAGACTGGACTGGACCATGATGATGCAAAATCATGTCACCACGGTCCCCCAACTTGCCTGAGGGGAGGTAAAACAAGTGGGCAGGCTTTTTTTTTATTTCATGAGTTTTTCCCAAAACAAAAATTAATAGTTCCTTTGTTTAAACATTATTTTACAAATATTAAGGTCAACAACTGACTTTAGAAGTCTTGAAAGCGTACATCATCTGTATGTCATGTCCACTTTCAGACAGGTCCTTTTAAAAAATGTATGAATAGTCTGGCGCACAACACACTTTCATGAGGTGAAAAGGACATGGTCTGTATGGTAGGATATTGGGTACACAGTGCTTTGTTCCAATTTTTCCACTTGCAGTTTTCATTTTTCTTATTGCATTAACATGAGCAGAGTTATTTGATGCAAAAGGTTTTTTACATCATTGTAGCTTAGATCACAGCAAAAAAGGAAAATAAGTGATATATGTACATATATATATATATATATATATATAGATATATATATAGATATATACATATATATATATATATATATATATATATATATATATATATATATAGATAGATAGATATAGAGATATAGATATGTAGATATACATACATACACACTTAGATGCAATGTTGCAGCAAGTTCTTTTTTGTTCAAATATGAAACATGCTTTGTATCTACAACTCTAGGGCGCCACCGTCTGTCCAAAAACGTGTTGCAAACACTGGATAAATTAACTGCAGCCTTTCGCAGTGTAAATGGGAGAATTGAAGGAGAATTTCACTGGCAAGTTTTACAAGGCGACCAATCACACAACATTAGAGGCTTTCTGTTCAGTTGGGCTGAGATATCAGAAATTGCGACAGTTTACAATACACGGACCCTTCCAGCTGTAAGTATAGCATGGTTATAAAATTACAGTGTTCATTTACTGCGCAATATCTGATTATGGCCTTGTGGCCTAATAAGAATATTACCACTCAAAGCAGAAAGGATTATGTTGAAAATAGAAGATTCTTATCGACACCATTCCATAAGTTCACCAACAGTATCAGTAAATTATGTGTCTGTAATATTCCCTAGCATGGTTGGACTGAGAGTAAAAACTGGCCTAGCATTGAATGCACACGGTCTGTACAAATATAGACACAGGATTGTGAAAACTTTCTTACTTAAATATAAGGATGGAGATTCCAAAGTCCTGCAGTGGATCAAAGAGAAGTTCCGACAGGGACATCATAATGTGTATTATATATATTTTTTTATAAGGTGCCTCTATAGGTCTGCAGCACCAGAGAGCATACAGTAAAACAATACATGGCACAATAGGAAAAAGGCAAAATAGTACAATATGGGTAGTAGACTGCAATAAAGACAGAACAATACACTGTAAGGAACTTGAATAACCAGCAGCACTGATGAGCTAGGTGAGTGGGGATAGGCTCTCACTAAAACATGAGGTGTGGGGGAAAGTAAAGGGAGTAAATCAGCACAAGCTGAACGTGTACACAGGATTATGGGCGCAGCAAATAGGATCAGAGTCCCTGTTTGAGGACAGGAGGGAAGACACTGGTGTGCAATAAGGAGAACATGAGGGAAGAGGGCCCTGCTCGTAAGAGCTTACACTCTAAAGTGGAGGGGCAGATAATCGGTAGACACAGAGAGGGTGACACAGCAAAAAAGATAGCAGGTTAGGAAGAGAGCTGATGAGTTTTAATGAAGAAATAGGATTTTAAATCCCACTTGGAAGTCTTGCAGAGAGGTAGAGAGCCTGACTGGGAGAGGAAGTGATACATAGTATAAACCTGTCACTGGTGATTTACAGATTTGTGCAAAACCACTCACTTTTTTGGTGAGATAATCAATCAAATTCTGAATCATAAATATCCTTGTGAATTGTTCTGGTGTAGAAAATCCATAGTAATCACTGTCTTCTTGCTATTGTGATATCCTCGAGCAAACAATAAACCAGTGTACTCAGCTTGTGTTATACATGAGTCAATGGTGAATTAACTTTCATGACGATGTTTAACTAAAATGTTGTGGGATCCTGTGATTTTATTTTACCATTTTTCACTATTATTTTTCGACAAGCCTTCTCATTATTACTTTCTGGTTCTAGCAAACTAGGAGGGAAGGTTTTTTTTCCTTTAAATTAGTAAAGTTTTTTTTCCCTTTATGGCTCCTGTATGGTTTGTAAACATTGCCACATGTATCACGAAAACCTATACGATTCTGCTAATAAAACAAAACCAAAAAGATATAAGATATGTTATTGGTACACTTATGAATTGTAATTTTCATTATTTACATGATTGAGTGACTGTGGTTTAAAATATATCGGAAAAATTAACAGAACATTGAAGACTAGGATACTAGAGCATTTAAGAACTGTAAAAAACAGGGTAGAAAATCACTGTATCCCACGACATTTTAGTAAATATCTTCAAGGAAATCCTGAAAATCTAAGACTTAAAGGTACAGAATTTGTTGGTCCAGACAGAAGAGGAAATGACAGATTATTAAAGTTAGCACAGAGAGAAACCTATTGGATTGTTATACTTATCCAATCATAATCATGGGGCACCGTGGGTGGTCCCGAGGATCGACATCCAGGGTGATATTATTCTCCTGTTTCGTTTTCTACTATTAGGTGCTTGTAGTTTGAGAAGCTAAATGTTAGGAAGTAATATAATTTTTGTGAGCAAATATATTACCTCCACCCCAGTCATCATGTGTGGGGCTATCTTCTGAGTACACTGAAAATAAACCTTACTTTACAGAAATCCTTAAGAAGTCCAGGGATGGCTGGGGAGTCCCCCTCTTTTTAAAGATGAAAACCTATGTGTGGAGTCATGCTTTTTGAGGTTTTGGAAAGGTGGTTTGCTGTCAAAGCAAGTAGGCAACAAAGTATTTCTTTGTATTTAGAAAACAAATATACATGTTTGCTTTTAGATCACTTTATATTTCAATAATAAAAAAAAATGGTCCTTTGGAAAGATTGTCTTGCTGTTCCAGGAGGTGTAAGCAAACCAATGGTATTGTCTGGAAATTCAGTCTTCTGAAAAAATAAGGTATCATTTGTGTGGGTACTGCATAGGCAAATTACTGATATTGGAGTGTTGGCATGTGGCCAGCCCAAACAGTGTCAAAATAGGCTCAGCACAGGGTCAGAAAAGCCAAAGTAGCCAAGGGGTTCCCGAATATTTATTTGATGCAGGCCCCTACCTGAGACGTCTCCAATTACCCTGTACTCCAGCTTTCCTATTGCTGCTTTAGGAGAAAACGTCAGTGGCAAAAGGATAATTTAAACCTGCTGCAGAGAAATGTTTGTAGTGAATACAGCACCGGATTGGATGGTTGCCAGTTTCTAGCCAATCAGGTGTGACATTCACACACAGACCTGCAGTCCATAACACAGAGACTACTATGGATGTCCATTGGTCCTACAGCTCTTGAAGCCCTCTTCGGTGTCAGTATTAACCATGATAACATTGTGTACATGACAACTAGCAAATAGCATACGGATCAATTAGACTGTTACCAATAAATAACAAAACCTGTAAATGTACTTAGATGTAAAGGAGGTAAGTGGGGTAAATGGATTCTATTAGAACAGTTATCAGTTCTGAGAAGTACTATAGTAAAGGTTAAAAAAAACCTTGAAAACAGTTACCTATGACTATAACTTTATCTCAAACATCTTCAGTTCTGATAAGCTCTGATATTTACCTACTAATTTACATTGATCGCCACTGACAAATTCATAGAGAGAACACAATGTGATAGGCTCTTTTTAAATATGCAAATGTATCTCTCTGTGATCTGTGTCATAGTCAGTTTAGTACTAACATCTAATTATTAATGAAATTATTATCTCTTAAATACTGACATTTCATTTTCATAAAGTAATGTAAAGTAAGGGCAACATTTTGAGGTACCGAGGCATGACCGGTCCAGACACGTTGCACTGATGTTGCATTATGTTCTGCAACTAAAATACAGGCTGTCAGTTTAAGCCATTCTGTTATGCCATCCTTGTACCAGTTTTGTATTTAAAAATGCTTTACCACCTCTACACATAACATACTAATTACCTGGTCCCTGGCCATGTGTGTTCTAGACTCAAACTTTTACACTTATTGAGAACCTCAAACCATCTACATCCTACCAAATTAAAGTCCAAGAATTCTCCAGAAGTCAAGATGGATCCTCTGCAGAGAAAACCTTCCTCACCCCTGGGGTGGGACTGTAAGGTTAGTGATTTGGATTTGAACTTTGTATAACAAGTGTCCAATTTTTGCATGCTGTGTAGTTTGCTGATGACTCAACTCACATGCTGACTGGATTTGCCAACGTCTGAAAAAAAACAAATTAATTCCAATCTTTTTTTTCCTTTGGTTGGGGGAGCAAGTTCATTTTAGAAATAAAAGGTATAGATTGCTAACATTAATCCAATATTGACTGCAGTATAAATAATTGCTTTTAATTATTTTCAATAACGCACTTATTTTAGACAAAATTTGTGATCCTATATTTACATTTTCTTTTCAGATGCATAACCTCTTCTGCATAAAGAGTGAACTAAACAACACTGTTGTATTTCAAAGCTGCTGAAGAATAATCAAATACAGTCATATACTGCTTAGAAAATGGATTTTAGATGCTTTTCACATCCTCCTGCCCAGGAAGAAGAATGTGACACAAAGATTTTATCATGATGAAATGTAATAATAGTAGACTTAAGTAATAATTATTTCAGATGTGCTATGCTAAAAGACAGACCCATCTATTACCCTATTTTGATTGGTCTTTATGAACTCAATAAACAAGCCCATCCCACTTGTGTTACATCATTCATCTTGAGTGATGTGGGACACAGATCACTCATAGAGCCAGAACAAACTTCCTCAACAAAGGCAGAATGTTTTACTTGCAATTCAGCTATTTACTAGTGAGAAGTTTACCTGTAACTTCACATTTCTTAACAAGGGTCAGTACTGTGTCATCAATTTGTACAATTACATAATTATTTGAGAATCTATTATTCAGTTAATGTTGTTTTAAAGCTATCACATAAGACAAAATGCTTTGCAAGGATCCTGATATATGTAATACTTTTGTATACAAATTATATATTTTATTTATACACTGCATTTTTAAATTATCATTGAACAATGGTTTTGTATATACTTGTATTTCTACTTGCTTGTATTTTAATTTAGTGTGCTTGATTAAAATGCATATTTATAGGCACTAATGCTTTGAACAATGATTCAAACGACTATAGAAATGTCATATGTATCTATGTGCGGCTGATACAGAATCATTGTGGTATTATTGTATTTATGTTCGGCTGATACAGAATCACTGTGGTATTATTGTATCTATGTGCGGCTGATACAGCATCACTGTGGTATTATTGTATCTATGTGTGGCTGATACAGAATCACTGTGGTATTATTGTATCTATGTGTGGCTGATACAGAATCACTGTGGTATTATTGTATCTATGTGCGGCTGATACAGAATCACTGTGGTATTACTTCAGGATGAATCTATAATGCAGATGCATATTTTCAAAAGATGAATATAACATAAACACTGGCATCAGAGTACTCAGATCATATGTATTATTTTAGGTATTTATGCCCATATTTCAGTTGCATCAGGGGAAATGTTACAATAAAATTATTTATGTAGCTATCCACATACATTCAATTATCACACTATTGTAAAGCCACAGAGACTAAAGCTGGGTACACACCTACACAATTATTGTGCAGATAACGCAATTCACAATTGTTTGTTCAGATATTACAAGTGTGTATGCTCCTACGATCATGTTTTTACCAAAACACATTGCATCTGTTGACTTGGTTTTCTAAACTTCCTAAAAATCACAATCAATGATGGAATGATGAAAGGCAAATGTGGAAGTATTATGCACTCACGACCAGCGGTGTAGACAGATATCTGAAGAATGTGCAAAGTCACAATCTTTTCAGCAGATGGTTATGAGAGCGGAATATCACTGATCTGAGGATAAATTGTGTAGATGTGTACGCATGAAACGGCGTGCTCATCTGAACTTTCAGTCAGTGAAATTATTAGACACTGCATCTGAAGTATGATTACATAGGTGTGTACCCAGCTTTAGGGTACCCACAGATGGCCCAATACTGCATGCCAAATAACTTGTTCAGTTTGACTCCACACATGGATAAATCAGATGAGATCTGTTCTCTTTGCTCTTGGGCTGAGTAACTGGTTCGCTTTGAACTTAACTGTAGCTTGTTAATGCAGTTGAAATATTAATGATCCATTTGATTTCAACAGGATCATTATCTTGTGGTCATTTTGGGGCAACACACTGTACGATATCAGGCCAACTGCCCCATTTCGTCTGAGATTCTGCCACATATATTCCCAGATTTAAGTGAATTACAGTAAGTTTTTCGAGGTGAAAAAAGGCATGCTGGCTATTCAATTGTCCGCGGGTTCGAACGCAGAAAAACGAATACCGTTAATACGGTAATCTCTCGCTGGATTTCAGCTCGCAGCTCCCTGAGCTGCGAGCTGAAATCCAGCGAGTAAATTACCGCATTAACGTTTTTTCCACGCAGGATTACCGTTATAACGGTAATCCTGCGCGGACCACGGGATTTTCGGCAATCCCGCGAACAATTGAATACGCCCCTTAAAGTTGATATGTGTGTGCTACATGATAAAACAGTCAGTATTTAACTTATGTGCAAAACAGAATGCTAATTTGCACCCCTTGCATTGTAACATGGTTTTGTCCAGGAGACTGAAATAAGAAGTTTCTTAAATTAAGTTCCTTAATGAATCAGGCCCGTAGTATTTACATTTGTTTGCCCTTTGTACAAGTTAGTGTGTTGTCAACCATTTAGGCCGAAGAGAGGCTGACTGCAATGTCTTTCAAAACTATTACTGTGTACAAGAACAAATCCCCCTAACAATTAAAACTTTAGTACAAATATCTTCAGATCTGATAATCTCCTGACATTTTACATATATATGTGTGAATGTAATTAGTAGCTTTTTATATAAATCATCTTGTATTTTAGGTTTAGTGGACCTTTAATAATTATATACAGAAATCAGAAATGGTGCAAATCCAATGTGATTTGTGAAGAGTCCCTTCATTAATTGCTGTCTGTAAAAAAACATATTAAACTGCATGCAAAAAAAACCACACATTTACACTGCATTGCATTTATGTATGCATTTGACATACATTTAGATGGATTTGCAAGTATGTTCAATAAGGAGCTTTTAAAAATGTCTTTAAGAAACATGAAGTTGTTATGTTTTTGAAGCCAAACACATTTGGAAATGAGTATGTAAAACACTTTCTAATTACATCTCAATGGATTTACAGTGTGCTTCTATTGAGATGAATGTAACAGATGTAAAATGTTAACGATGGTCATATATGTAGCCTTAGAAGAACCATCACAAAACTTTCATATTTTCTATGTGAGATGAATATATTTTTAAACTGGTGCTAATTAAAATATAGCAAGTTTCAAAACAATACAGGCTTTTTTTAAAAAAAAAACCATCAATCTTTCTTCTCCAAAATTATTCTGGCATATACAAAGACAAATCAGACAGCTGTAAAATGAACAGGAATTTATTTCACTGAGAAAAGGATCAGAAATATGCCCTTCCTGATGGCACCACTGACAGATAAAGTGCAACCTGGATCTTGTAGAGGCTGGTAAGTCAGCTGCTGTTAGACCTTTTGTACAGTGAATAAATAAATACTAGCATTAAGGGGGAATGGGACATTCGTCCTGGATAAGAAATAAAAAAGTGCACAGTTTATTTTTACATTTCAGATTCATAAATAAACATACTATTATAGACAGGTAGGGTCGTGACTTCCCTAAACCGTTGCTGTGGTGATGATGTCACAATGAGAAGGTTACCGGGGAGTCTTTGCAACGTCTAACTGTCCCGCATAAGCAACCAGTGCTGCCGTGAGGTGCACAGCTATGACAGGTAGGTCCCCGGTGGGTTCACTATTTAGTAAAAAAAATCATAATCAAAGTTAAAAATACTTAAGTTACTTTTTAGTATATTAAAATAAAAGGATATAGCAACTAGTTAAGGGGAGTAAAAAGATAAAACAGCTATACAGGGTGTGGGATGGGGGAATAATTAATTTAAAGGGGGAAAAAAAAGACATTTCCGAAAATCTAAATACTCATTAAATGGATTTATTTGGTACCTGGTGCTTCGGGCAGCTCACTGGCTGACACAGACCTGCCCTTAGGCAACGAAGTTCTGGTTTTGAGCTAGTGAGAAAGTTTTAAATAATGGAACAATTTGGTGAACCATCATTTAAGCCGTCTCCATGGATACGTGATGCTTTACATACGGAGGCTTCGCTGGTACTTCCCCTAAATCTATCGGTGCCTTTCCAGGGCTCCGTTGTGCCACAAGAGACACAGAATCCCCCTTATATATTATTAGGGACGGTAGATAATAGACCACTCAGGGACAATCAGCGGTAACGGTCAGGAGAGACCTGTACAGGTGTCCAGCAGTCGGAAGGCTCAGAGGGCCCAGGTGTGATACCAGCAGTTACTATAGACACATTCCAGCACTAGGCAGCGCAGTCATTCATGTACATGTAATGCAGCGTATACGTGTGTAATTATTTACGGGGCTGATCCAGTAATCAATATACGGAACACTTTAAAATCCACCTTCCCTTCGTAACGGACATGATCATGTGATCAAAGCCCTATGTCAGGTGTCCGGCACCGAGCCTAGGTAAAGCACGGACCGTTATGTACGTATTACCTTTACCTCTGCCGTCACGTGACCGGCGCCATCCCTCCTCCCACCAGGAGGCCGGTCACGTGCTCCTTTCCGGCTGCGTTTTGCCCTGTGCTGGTTGTTTGTCCCTTGTGATCCTCCGTACAGGAGGCGTAGAGCTGTGTTTTTGGCCCAGGAGGAAGCCCAGTGCAGTGGGGCCGTTGTGTTGTGTACAGTGTACCCGAGCCTCTGATTGCAGCACTGCTGCTGTGTGGGCCTCGTCCCAGCACCTCGCTAGTTGTGCTCCTATCCGTTACCCTGAGGTGGCGACTGGCTTCTAGCCCACTCCCTGGTTTGGATCCTGAGACTGTGCCCGGTTCTTGTCATGTGTGCTAGTAGTGATGTGAGTGGGAGATACCATATTGCCTGCTCTGCTGAGGTAAATGAGGAAACAATCTAAACAAACTAGTGCTGCCTAGTTGGTGCATTATAATGATAATAAAATGCCAGCTGTAACTGCATACTGTCAATCTGACCCATTACACAGTGATTTCTACACTACTATTTCATTAGCAAACACCTGAGCTGAACTTGTTAATCCACAAAGTAGGATTGTAGCCAGTTGAGTATCTTTTTAAGTGTGCATCCAAATTATTTTACTTACCTGCCCTACAAAGCATTATCTCCATTTCAAACTCACCCTCTGGAGGGGAGACCAGTATAGTTGTCTGTTACACACACACCTATTTGCAGCTCTCAACATGCCATGTGAAGTTGGGGGGGGGGGTGATTTTTGCATTACTCAGTGCACACTGAGCTCAGAGGAGTGTCCTGAAGTGCCTCTGCCCACTATGTCATGAACCATGTAGCTGTGTTTCCCATGGTAGTGACATGACTGTGCAGACATATAAATCATTAATAGCCACCTATTAAAGATATATAAAGATTCTTGCCCCCCTTCCTAAACAACAATGTCATGGATGCCATAGCCAAATCAGCACTGGCCAAGTTTTCTGTGATAATTGCCCCATAAATGTCATTATAATGACCATGGGCCACATTCTTTCTACATTTCTTTTTTATTTTATTTTTTAACGTAGTACAGTCTGTAGGATAACCATTACCTGAGTTAAGGTGTGTTTGTCACTTACACATAGGTGAGGCAGCCTTTAGTTGCTGAATCAATTGTCATAAATTACTGCTTGATCACTAGGGTTTGGCAACACTGAAACATGTTAAATGAAGTGCCTCAATGATCCTGTTGGTTTTTAGTGCCCGATTATAAATTAAGTCCTTTATGCCGCAGTGTGACTTCAGTAGTGATTAACTGCTACATAGATTGAAAAATGACTAATGTTTCTGGTTTGCATAATTGTGTGATTTGTCAGAAATGTAAACAATATCAGAATTTTGGTATTTTTATGCTTTTTAAAGTGCATGAAAAGAATGATTTAGTTTATAGGTATTGCACGGTATACTTATTAGTGTTTGTTTTCTGTTTTGTTTTGTTTTTTCAATTCAGTTTATTGGAATCTGAGTGAACAAAAAACACAGGAAGTGTGGTTTTAGTAGCCTTTGGGATGTCCACTCATGTAATCTTCACTGAACTACTGCATCCCTGTGAAGACTACACAACTGGACACCTCTCTCAAGGGATACTCTAGTCTCTGATATTTCCACTACATGTGTTTGGTACATATGTGCCTTCACATAGGCTACTGGTGGTAATTTATAAGGTACAAAATGTCCTCTTTGTAGTGCAAAATCACTTTTGGACGCATTGTGCGCCTCGCTTTCTGCATGTGTGCCTAGATCTTCGCCTCAGTGGCGTGGGTTTGAGGAACAAGATGACTGCGTTTACACGGTAATAGAAGTTTGCGCAGGCCGGTAGGAGTAAGTTGGGTGGAGTAAGGCTAGGGGCCTTAGTACATCGTCTTGTTGTCAATGCCCGTTACAGCTTTCTGTAGGTTCTCTAGAGGACAGTTAGCTCCAGTGTTCTCTCCAGCACCTATTTCCCGGGTGCTTCATCCGGTTGTTTTTTACTGGCCACCTGGCTCTTGGAGCCCAACAGAGTCCTATTATAGTAGAATAAACCATTGTTTCTCCTATTGGAACAGGCACTACAGTTAGCAATGTGTGTTACACCAGTCTGACCAGTCCTGGCAGGTGTGGGCAATAACCTCCAAACCTTTCAATATGATTGCAACGTATTGCAATTGCCCCCACCTGGCTGCTTCTTACTGCCATTTGGCTGGCAAAATTTTATGGGAGAACACTAAACCCTATACCATTAGTTTGAACTGCTTTCAGCACGCAGGCCATGTCATAATGTGCAAAAAAAAATATGATTTTTCTACTATATTGGCATGATATACACTACAGCTTTGTATATCATACTGCTGAGGTAATAATCCTCTGTGACTGACTAATGCTATTCCGACTGATTTAGACTGTTTTGTGTATTTTAGGTTATCAAGTTCAGAATGTTGCATAAAAATGAAAGAACATAAATCTTTACGTCATAAAAGAGGTCGACTTTCGGTCAAGTCTAAATCATGGACTACGCAATTTGGAGGTTTTAAGAATTCTCTCTCCAAGAGACACCATGCTTCCTTATCCAGTAAGTGGACTGATGGAGGCATAAAGAAAGACCGCAAAGATCAGCACATTGGAAGGAGTCTAGCCAAACAACGGAAGAAAAGGAAATGTCCTGGACACGTCTCTAGCTCAAGGCAAAGTAACTTAAACAAGGGAGAATCTAGTTGCAAAAATAAACTCCTTAATTGTTTTTCTGACATTGAACTGAGTAAAAAAATAGCAAGACCACTGTCAAAGACACCTGAAGAATCTAAACCGGTGACTTTAAAACATGCATTAAATAATCTTGCCTACAGGGACGTTGCTGCTGGGCCATCAAAAAAGACCATTCAGGCGCAGAAACTCAAGGATGAAAGTGACCACACCCTTGTAACTTTTAAGAGTCCTGGAAAAAGACCTTGTCCTCCATTAAAGAAGAGACGCTTTGGAGGTTTATGGGTGCTGAAAATTTGTGATTTGCTTTCTATAGGAAGAGTGCCCTTATTTATGATGCATAGAAAATTTCCTCTGTTTACAGCGCGTCGTGGATTACAGTCTCAAAAACTCAGAGCAAGAAAGAGAAGCTTTAAACTACTGGATTTTAACCGGCTGTGGTTTCAGAAAGGCTTTTGGAATTGTTGCAGGAAATCTCTGAGAAACAAGATTCGTAAAGTATTTTCCTATTTGAAGTCGAAAATTCTGAGACCTAAAAAGGTGGCAAGCACGTCATACGATATGAACAATAACACTTCAGGGATTTTATACGAAATCCAGCAATGCACAACCAAAAGCTGCCTAAAAGATGAGACTGTTAAGTTGCAGAGTATAGAGGCTCAGTTTGCAAATGTTGCATCCAGCAGATCTCTATTAAAAGACAGCCAGCAACCACTGCTTTGCTCAGCTCCTCAGTGGTGTGCCGGAGAGGCCGTACACAAGAAAATAAGTGACGTTCCCGTTATTAATAGTTACCCACATGTGTATGTAACAGAAAAAGAAATATCTACATCATGTCAGGAGGACACAGATGCACAGGGGGAAGAGGGTGATGCATTGATGCTCCTCGCTCCTGACAAAGTGCAAGTGTGTGTGAATGAAAATGTCGAATACCAGGACACTGTTTCCTTGGCAACAATGGAGAATGGTGGCGATTCCTTCCCCATGGAGGTGGATGAAAACACAAACTCGGAGTTATGTAGCACAAAACTATTAGATCACCCTTACTGTAAAACTCCTCTGCCAGAGACAAGACCTGAAGAAGGATTAGATGTGTCAGCAAAACAGGGGTTAAAGAATGGCCAGAAAATAATCAGCTGTGTCCCAGATGAGCAACTGGCATCCTGCATTTGTGGTATATATATATATATATATATATCATTCTTATTGATGTCCAGTCTAAACTGTTAGCACTGTGTATAAACCGGTGAACTAGAAACTATAGTAATGTATTTGTTGATAATGTTGATCTCTGTATGATCAGTTACCTCGCTATTAATAGATTATGTAAAATATAATTCTAACCCTTGCAGATGTACAGAGTGTTTGTGTTTGGTGCATTAGGAGATGCATTTTAAACCTCAGTTTCTTTTTTTAGTATCTGTGGTTTTTCAAAAAAACAGAATTATACAAGTACATTTAGACTAGCACCTATTCCCATAAAAAGCTTGCACCTTAGATAAAGAAGTTGTCCACCTTGAATTGAAATGAAGCATGTACTGCCTGTGGGCAGTATGTATTAAATTCTTAGGTCTCGTCTCTGGTGCCCCTTGTATATTCGTCTCTCTGCCCACAGGCAAGTACATAGTCCATTTTTTAGCTTGATTAGACAACCTATTTAAAGAGCTCTCACCCTGACCATAAATTACAGTAAAGCCCCTCCCCTCAATTGGAATAATGGTGAGGGTCAGGTCTTGAAGACCCCATTTATTAGACACAATCTCATGCACAGCATCCCTACTGTTTAACTTTCTATACATCAGTTAAAACCTACTGTAAAAGATAACTAGGCATCATGGCCTCAACTCTTGTCTCATTGTCTGATTCTGTTCTCCTTTCCTGTCCTTAATATTTGGTAGTTTGGCACTGCTGGTATAATGTGGTAAGCTTTGCTGTATAGTTGCTGTTACGTGTGTGGCACTGTTTGCATTATATGTTGTACTACACTAGTATTAATTGTAGTTCTTTTGGGCTGTATACTACATATTTTGCATTATAATGTATTGTATGCTATTTTAGAATGTTTCTTTTAGAACATTTCTGGCACATAACACTTGGTCCTGGTTTTCAGAGACATTGGGCGGGCTTGCACTAAAAGGTTTCCTAATCTAAAAAAAAGAAAAAAAAACAAGAACTATTAAATCATTAGCAAAAAAAAAAGTTGTTTATTAGAAATAATTTCTACAAAAAGTTTAATGCATTCTGCAAAAAATGTGTGAATGTCACACCAAAGCATTTGTACTTCTACCCTCATCTCTATCCCTGCTTATGCCATAATGGTTTGTGCACATGGGTATATTTTATCTGTGTGCTTTGCCAGGGTGAATACTTCAAATGAAAATGTCCACCTTTGTCCCAAGACCGCATAACTGTGTCGGACCTTGTAAAAGGAGATACACTCTGGTATCCCTAAACTCCCAAGCTGATTACATTTTGGGCTAAGACTGTGGTGCACGCATTATGTAAAAGTAAATATGGGAATAATCATGGAAACATTCATTTTCTCTCCTCCTTTTTTCCCTTACATAATGCCTTTTACAATAAAGATTTATTCTGCTATTACATTTACAATTTTAATTTATGCAGCTAAAAAAGAGAATATTGTTTTGATCACGGAGTGCACCAATAAAAAAACCGCTTTTATTATTTTTCTCACAGATTCTTTTAATTTGTACAACCCCATGTTCCCAAAATTAATCTAATACATCTAGAGTGTAGCGATATAAAAATTGTGTGTTTTAGTGTAAGTCTGATGTCATATTATTTAGGAACAAAGGTACTTATTTGAGATTTAATCCCCACATGTTGGTATACTGTGATGGTCAGGTTAACAATTAATTTAAATAGCATGGCCTTTTTGTATTGTGTAAGGGTTAGGATGCAGCCAGAATTAATTTGTCTTTCCTATAATAGTATATCCAAGTTTGTACTTGATGACGCCCCCAGTGTTTTCATGGTTAAGATAATGCATTCTATGGTTCATTATAACTTATTTCTGGGAAACCGAAAAAGACTTCCCTTGCAGTATGACATTATGTACAAGCCCATCAGGAATGAATATTTATGTAAAACCTTAATCAAAATTAACAAATTGCAGAACAAAAACACAGTTGTCAGTGATTATCCTTACTTTTGCAAATCTTTATAGAGAAAATTTAAGTTATGGTTCATATTTTTATCAAAACATTTAAGCTTGTAACTCAACATCAGGCATCCTCATTTATTTGGATATAGTTTTTAGCACTTTTTGGAGGATCTTTTTACACTCCTTTTTGATACTCCTGCTCTCATCTGTAAAATATACTTGCAGGTGTTTGCTTTCCAGCACCATAACATTGTTATGAATAATAGTAGTCTTGTGGGACTGACGGAGGGTATAGCCTTAAAATTAGAAAGAGATAAACATAGCCTATACTGGAAGTTGATAATGGGTTTCTTATAAGTAGTCATATAGTTAGGGTTAGCAAGTCCCTCTAGTAGTAGTATTGGTGAACCTTCTCACTTTGTCCCCTGTCTCCGCTCAAAATTAGTTGACATGTATGGTATATTGCTGTTTCTGTGTGTTTTTAATGTTGATTATTTTCTGTACATATTTCCAGGACTTTTGAGCGAGGTCTTAAAGAAATATGGTAGCTTGATTCCGTTGTCTGAGAAGGATATACTGACGCGATTAAAGGAAGTCTTCAATGAGGAATTTTCCCACAGGTTTGATATTTTGTTTCTAACAAAAATCTTTTAATCTGTATTTGTCTTGATAAATTCATTTTCAAAATAAATGAATGTTGTCCATTCTTCCTGGTAGATGATGTAGCAAAAAGATGTTTGATTGTTACATATTAAGTTACATATATAGATTGCATACAACCCGGTCTTTCATGATTTCTAGGCAAGAGATAGTGTGTTGAATGAATGCCAGCCACTTTTTGAACATTTAACAATAGTGGGTGTATTTACAACATTGTCATCACAGAGGTCACATGAGCAGTTACAAAGCAATTGATTCGCCAACATGGATCTACATTCTAGTAAATATCCCTCAGCCATTTTAAAGGTTAAATAGTCCATATCATTAAATAGACTATTCATAAATTAACAATATAGATTGACAATAATAATATTAGAGCAAATCCGACTTTAACAGACTTCTAAAAGTGGCCCACAATTTTTTCTTTCACAATAAGAACAAATTGTTGCAGGATACAAACACCATTAATTTCAAGCGCACAGTGTATCTTGGGATTTGTATTTGAATGTATGGTGAGCAGTGTCTTCTCTACCATGCTTATTATTTTATATTGTATGATCATTTCAGAAGAACTAATGCACTTAGGCCAAGAACATATGAAAATTCTATATCGTTGTATATTTCTGCAGTTCACCATTTGAAGAGATAACTGCTTGGCAATGTGTGACATCTCCCCTTTTATATGCTGCATTTCCCATAATGCTCAACCAGTGACTAAACTGTACCTATGTTAAGTCTGAGTGTAATGGTAAATTTAAGGTAGTTTATTAGACTACTTTGAACTGCAAAGTATGAACTTTTATTAATTTGAATTGTATTGTCTCTCTCAGGGCATCTTTCATTAGCAAGGAAATAGCAAAGTACAGAGCCAAGCATTCCAAAGCTAGTGTGTGCAATTTCCGTGTCTTCTATAATAAACACATGCTTGATATTTATGACCTCGCTACTCTAGATGGACACAATTGGCTTAATGACCAGGTATGACATTGCAGTGCTTGTTTCCATTTTTTCATGTAGACTAGATAAAAAGACTTGTAAATAGTGCTACAATATTTTGTTTTAACCTTTTTGCCATGAAATATTGTGGATTATTAAAATCAGATCCGTTTTCAAGGTTTGGTGCTGTTGTTTTTGCAAGTAATATTTAAACTTTTTTATCCCGGGGGTGGACAAAATAGAAATATGGGGAAAGTCACTTAAAGATCCTGCTGGCTTCTAGATTTTAAAGAGTCTAGGAAGATGAATATCCAATTGACAGTAATTAAAATGTTGTTTTGTGATGTACATGGTGGTTTGCAAGTCGCCCTTGTAAATATGCACTTCATAAGATTTCAAAGCCACCATTCATCTCACAATCCCAGAAATGATTGATTTCTACATTGTAAAGTATAAAGCAGGGGGTATCACACTGGAAATCTCATAAAATCTCACTGGTTTCAGACAGTAGAGATGCCTGAAAACCAGTGAGGTGAGTGTGATTTCCTATTCATTTCAATGGGTGCATCTTTTGTCCCAATGCTTCCTTATCTCCACCAAAGACACTCATTTTAATTGTATTTATTTTGGTGGTGAAGTGGTTAGCATTGTTTCCTCACGGCACTGAGGCAGTGTGTTTAATTACAACCAGGGCCTTGTCTTTGTAGTTTGTATGTCCCCTTATTTGTGTTGGGTGTCCACCGAGAGCTCCCAGTGTCTTCCTACATGCCAAAAACATGTTGGTAAGGTAATTGGCTTTTGACAAAAATGAGCAGTGTGTGTTTGTGTGGTAGAGAAAATAAATTGTAAACTCTTCTGGGGCAGATACTGATGTGATTAAATATTAATAAGATGGCATTATATAGATAAAGATGAATAATTTGTGTAATATTCTGCCATATTACAGTAGGTGGCAAGGTTGGATCGGCCATTATTGGTTACATGACTGGGTTAGAAATCTGAATGTGTGACAGCAGGCAAGGGGGGAAACCCACAGCTGCCTACGGTTGCTGTGTCTAATATAGCAGATCACCTTCTCTTATAAGCAAACTGGAGGCGTTGACTTTTATATTGTCTTGTACATGCTGTCTTGTAACTTTTACTAAATGTGTTGCATTTTCTAGACATTTATTTATATCATCAGACAGCTATATTATGTGCTCCTGGAGACACCTGCTGTCTGCACACAGTTGTATCAAATACAAAAAGCACAGCAGAGCTGGTTATTTTTATTCACTCTGGGACATGACACAGGTTGGCTGTGCATTGTACACTTAGAACAGCTTTGTGGCTTACCACCAGGCAAGCATTGTCCTGGGATAAGTGATTTCTATTATCTTTGTTAAACCTGCCTAATATGTTTCTCTTATAATGTTCAATGTATTTTCTTTTACAGGTTATTAACATGTATGGTGAACTCATAATGGATGCTGTACCAGAGAAGGTGTGTTGCCTATGTTATAAATTGCTGTAATCTTTCAGTCCAGCATAGTAGGGCATACAGAGCATTTTTATTTAACCTGGTTATCATCTGAAAGAAAAAATGTTTTGTGATTGGAAGAGCTGTATTTTGTTAAATCTGAAATAACTATCCACATATTCTACTTGGATGATATAGATAAGATAGGTATTAGTAAGGGGACACTTTGCACCTCTCCAGTTTCTGCCCGGTTCTAGTTTGGAGCAATTGGTGAATCCTAAGAGTGCATTAAGGTTCCTGTTTTAGTAACATGAGGAGGTATATTATTGATTACATAAGAGACTTAGGGGTATATTTACTAAGCTGCGGGTTTGAAAAAGTGGAGATGTTGCCTATGGCAACCAATCAGATTCTAGCTGTCATTTTGTAGAATGCACTAAATAAATGACAGCTAGAATCTGATTGGTTGCTATAGGCAACATCTCCACTTTTTCAAACCCGCAGTTTAGTAAATATAGCCCTTAGACTCACAGTGCACATGGCTATGTGGGGAAATTAGAACATACTCTGCTTTTATTGTCTCTTTTCCGCCACTTGTTTTGGAAAGTGAGCATTGCACCACCAATGTGTCTACTTAGGGATCAATGATCTCTGTGAGATTCTGCAAATATTCCTTAGTTTAATCTGCTGTAATGAATTGGTAGGGGATGAGAAGGCCACACCAACTACATCATAATTTGACATACTGATTTCACTATATGTGAGAACTTTTTAAAGATAAATCTTATTGGGATGATGTACTAATATTATTACTCTCTCTGCCAGGTTCACTTCTTTAACAGTTTCTTTCATAGACAACTCATGACCAAAGGTTATAATGGGGTGAAAAGATGGACTAAAAAGGCAAGTTTTTTAATAATTTTTTTTTGGCTTTATATTACAAATGTGTTTACAGAAAATCATAATTTCCTTTTAGGAAGCTATTTTACACATTACACTCATTTTACACTGCAGTAAGCAATTGCTTTCATTCTAGTATGGAAGGAACACCTCTGGCTTTTGAATGTAAACTATATGAGAATATAGTTAAATTTTCAGTGGTTAGAGAAAGGTTGAAATCTCTTTTTTCCAATACAGACAGTAAATCTAGGTCCAATGTGTACAATGGAGATCTGAAAACATACCATTTTTGTGATTTGTGTCAGAATCTATTTTAATACATGCTTAGATGAAAATTATTGATGTTAAATTAATGCAGGAATACAGAAAATGTTCAAGCTTCTTCTTGTCACAGTGTAACATGACAAATAGTTTCTAGCAAATCTGAGAGGTTAATTTAATATATACTGTTGTACAAACATGTGACTTGGTCATATCTATATTTTGCAATCATTCAGACCACACACTCTGATAAAACATAATTGCTAGCTGTGGCCTGAAAATACCCTTTGCTAAATTAACTACATCTAAACAATACATTGCATTTCTGGTCAGCCTGTTCACGCCCCACAGTCCTCAAATTGTAACTGTTAATATTTTTTATTAGTATGATTTATAGAGTATTTTAGATTGCCATAACTTTTTCAAAGTTATGGCAGATAGCCATGCCTCAGCCAGCAATAGTTCATAGAAAAGTGAATCATTTAAATATGTACTTTAATATAGTTAGATAAATGCACCTTACTACATTGACCTGGTTTCCAAACGCTTTAATGTTGTCTTTTCATTTTATAGGTGGATATTTTCAAAAAGACCCTGCTGTTAATTCCCATCCACCTAGAAGTTCACTGGTCTCTCATTGCTGTGAATATCCCTAATAAAATTATTTCCTATTATGATTCCCAAGGCATACATTTTAAATTTTGTGTAGAGGTAAGTGTCTTTGTTTTGTTTGTGTTTGTTTTTTTTAAAGCAAAATACATTGCTTTTATCTTAAACATCAACTTCTTTCACTTACACTTTCTACGTCATGTGTCCTTCCTTTTTATTTTTTTTTAAATGAGAAAACTAAGATGGAACAGGAATATTAAGTGACGGAAGACTGAGTAGCAGCACACAGTTCCAGCCCAGTGGCTTTCCAGACAAATAAAATCCTGGGATGCATAGAAAATGGGATAAATACATGCAATATAAATATATTACCAGTGTCATTTGTTAGACCACATCTTGAATATGGGTACAGTTTTGAGTAACTCACAGTAAGAAGGACATATGAGAACTTGAGAGAGTTCAGAGGAATAAAAGGAATGGCTTGATTAGAGACTAGAAAACGTTTTTTGTAATTTCTTCCCTTGGGTTGGTGCATTTTAGATGTAACCTGATAGGTGTAAATAGATTAAAGGTGAATATAAAGATTTGTCTAATGAATTTTGTACCAAGGACCACATAGAGGTCATCAATCCTAATGGAATTAAAAAGAAGAATGATTGTTTCATCATGAGCATAGGAAGGGTTCTTTACTGTAAATGTAAATGAGGGCAAAGCCACTAAAGAAATTTGAAAATGGATTGGAAACCTTTCTTACAAGAAAGTATAAGTAGCTATAAATAGGATAGGACATTATGAGGTGATCCGTGTAATTTTATGCCAATTTGGGACTCAGGAAAAATTCCCCTCTGGTATCATTTTGCAACTGTGAAATTGGGTGTTGTTTTGCCCTTTTGAAGTTAGAGTTTATGAATAGTTGAACTTAATTGGTCCTTTGTCCTCAAATCTAAAAATTTAGATGACACTTCAATGTATTATTAATTTGGCTATTTTGTGTGAATTAATCATTGGTGAATACATTTTCAGCTTCAAAGATTCAAAGTTCTAAATGGCCATAACATTACAATTGCCATTGTCTCGTCCTAATTGATTTCTAATCATTAATTGCATGGAACCTCATCTTTATTGTATCACTATTGGTTCATAGTTCTTTTCTTTTTTTTGTTGATGGATTGTACAACAGTACTGTTCCGCTTGTTTCCTCATTTTCACTTCTAATTTTATGTAAACTTTAGGTAACCTTTACGTATTTTATTTCAATATCTTTAGCCGCTTTGCAAATTTTTATTTAAAGGGAAAAAATGATTTAAAAA
This sequence comes from Mixophyes fleayi, assembly GCF_038048845.1. Lineage (NCBI taxonomy): Eukaryota > Metazoa > Chordata > Amphibia > Anura > Limnodynastidae > Mixophyes > Mixophyes fleayi. The sequence continues at coordinate 117,894,636 of NC_134404.1, forward strand.
AAGAGTTTACATCTTTTATGGTGGCTCATATTATGTCTCTTGCTCAAATGAAAATGTATTTTAACCTTTTTGTTTTCTAATTCCTGTAGAACATACGCAAGTACCTACTTACAGAAGCCAAGGAGAAAAATCAACAAGAGTTTCTTCAGGGGTGGCAGACTGCTGTTACTAAGGTATATTCAGGCATTTTAGACCATGTTTACAGAGATTACTTGCTTGAAAAGGGTTTATCCATTGCGGTGTTAAAAAAACAAAACTCCTGTCCCTTTGACATCAAGGCACATGAGGTGTATATATGACTCTTTAAATGTTAGTAATTTATTGCATGAAAACAGAATTGAGCAAGTACCGGAATGTAATAAAGAAAATCTGCCTATATTTCAGTAATGTTTGCCAATGTTCACATACTAGTCATAATGTTTAATGTCTATCATGTGGTATTAAATTTAACTCTCGTCTTTCAGTGTATTCCACAACAGAAGAATGACAGCGATTGTGGCGTGTTTATGCTCAAGGTGAGTTTACAGCAAAATGACCAGAGAGTAGATTTATACTTGCAACATGTAACGTGCTGCATTATGCATTGTGCATTGTGGCTTGTAGTCTTCTAATTGACATAAATCTATTTTCCTATTGACAGTACTGCAAGTGCCTCGCTTTAGAACAGCCTTTCCAGTTCTCACAAGAAGACATGCCTCACATACGAAAAAGGATATACAAGGAACTCTGTGAATGCAGACTCATGGATTAAAGCTGCTCTTTCTTACCCCCCCTTTGGGAAAAATTCAAGCTGTACTTGAAATAAAAGTATACTTCCACAACTTATAAACTTATCTTTAGGTGGTTGACCTTCCATTGTTACCTCAGATGTTCCATTTTTTTTTTTATTTTTTTTTTTATAAATTATTTTTGGGACATGAACTTTGGTCAGCTGTGGGACATTGAGTAAAGCTACCATACAATCTGTGTGGCTTCATTTTGATTTTGTATTTAATATTTATTATGTAAGCATGCAAATATGCAAAAGCATGCAGCAGTAAAACAAAAACTAGATTTGATGCACCTTTGACTTGTAGATAGACGTTACAAAGAAAGTTTTAATTTTGTTTAAATATATAAAAATAGCAGGTACATTTTTCCTGTAATTATTAAATCTGTATTTACTTTTAAGTGTTACTCCTGTGGAAAAAAAAACATTCATTACATACACATTGACCAGCCTTTTTTCTTTTTTAATTGAACTTTTACATTATGTCCCCTTCTCTATAGGCAACTCCCCAACTAACACTTGATTGCAGACGTTTCAATGTTGCTATGCTTCTGCCCCGCCACTGATACTCTGATACTCTTATTTTATGTGGCTAAATATATAGAAACTGTATTTTTCTTCTTTCAAAAGAGCGTTGATTATAGGTTTAAAGAGAAAAACATTATGTTCTACATCCACATTTCAACCAGCCCTCTGCATTACATTTAGTAATTACAATTTCAGATAAAAACTCCTGAATTATTTAGTGCTTTATTTTTTTATTTTTCATGAGCAATTAGCCTGATTGTACCACCTGGGCAGAGAACACAAATTCTTTAGTAACAGATATTGACCCACTAATGAAATTAACAAAATCTATTCACACAGTACAAATGTGTTTTCCCAAAAAATCTTTCTACGTTTGAAGTAACCTGGGTTTAATTAGTTTAAAGTTTTTATTATTATTATTAAAGCCAGGTTATTGCAATAGGAAAATAAGTGGGGAATATATAAAGCACTGCATTTTGTACTTGGTGAGATGGGGCGTTTTGGAGGTTCAGCTAAAGTGTTTAATATTTGGGTTTGACTAAGGTCAGAGTCACCTATTGTATTCATTATTCAAAGCTACAAACAGATAAGTAGAAGAAGTTGGTAGTGGTCTAGAACAACCTTCAGCCAAACATTATTAGAATGTTACCAGCAGTGGAGAGTGTTTCTGCTAAGCCAACGCCTGCATGTTCATGTGTTTGCAAGCTTGAAGAGGGAGGGGCTAGATTAACAGGTAGTTAGTCAAGTCGTTGGAACATTAAAGGACCAATAAATCTTAAATGTTTTTGGGTTTGTGAAATAACCGTTTCTTCATAAAAAGCTACCTCTGTTTTTGGTGTCATTGGAGAGGACTGCTTTTCACACATCTACAACATATGAAAATATGCTTGTCTTGTTTTGAAAATAATAATCCCTGGGACAAAAATTTGCCTATTGAATTATAATACAGCTACCATTTGGTTAAAGTGAATTAATATAGCTCCCGATGTTGGTACTTCCTCTGTTTCGAGAGTAGAGACCATCCTAGTAGTAGAAGAACCATGAAAGTGGTGGAGGGTTTAAACATGTAAAAGCAAATGTATGAACCTTAAGCTGGGTACACACTACATGTTTTTCACCTGATTTATTCTGCAAATCGCAAGATAAATGACTGTTGGGTCTGAAATTGCATTAGGGTGTATGCTCCCATGATCATGTATTATAGTAACAAAGCACATATTGTTTAATTTGATTTTCATAACCAGACTAAAAATCTCTATAAACGATGGAATGATGTTGGGCAAATCCTGCAGTGTGTATACACTCACCACCAGCAGTGTAGGCAGATCTCTATACAGTCTACAAAGTCGTGATCTTTTCAGCAGATGGTTATGGCAGATGAAGAGCACAGATTAATGTAAATCATGTAAGTGTGTACACATGAATCGACATGCTGATCTGGACATTCACTCGTGGTAAAATTGTTGAATATTGATATTACATTGGGAGAACATTTCAGCTGTATGTACCTAGCTTAAGGTTATTACTTTATATTTCTACTTTAGTAGCAGTTGGAATCCTGGTTTTGCCATTGCCATGTTACAGTACAGTACTGTCCACTTTTTGAAACATTAATATGATAGCTTCCAGAATACAAAAATTAAAATGAATCGTTGGGCATGTTGTACTGATTTGTAGCACTCATACGTTTTCACATGTACAAGAATCCTACTTTTACATTTCCGAGAACAGAGAAACTGTCCGAGGGGCTGGCTGAAGAATACTATTGTTACAGTTGGTTCAGTGCCATCATCAATGTTAAATTTGTTCTTATTGCATTGTCTTAATTCCCTATTTACTTAATTGAAGGAGAGATGTCCCCTGGAATGTGACAGATAGGGTAAGTTCAATCCCTCCATCCACCTGACATACTGTAGCACTTCATCATACCCACTTCAAGTGAATCAGCAGCTGCCCTATGGGTTCTACTGTTCTGGGTACACCTAGTTAGGCTAAACCATGGTGATGTTCCCTAGGAGCACTAGTGGGTAAAACTTAAGTGGAATGCACATAGTACCCACTATTGACTGTCGCTGCTGTTTTATTTTAAGTTGCCCATTGTCTTAGGACCCTGATGACCTGCTACTATGACTGAAAAACAGCATGGTAGTTTTCAGCACAAAGTTTTCTTTTTTTCATCAGGTGTAAGGTCTCCTGTGCCTAGCTGGGTAGCATCCAGATAGTGAACACAGGCAGTGGGGCTTACCATCTGCTTTTCAGCTACTCCTGGTCTTGAGAACTCAGATCAACATTTTAAACTAGGGATATATCCAAAGAACTCCAAAAAACATACTAGTAGTTTAATTGGCTGCTATCAAATTGACCCTAGTCTCTGTGTGTGTATGTTAGGGAATTTAGACTGTAAGCTTCAATGGGGCAGGGAATGATGTGAGTGAGTTCTCTGTACAGCGCTGCGGAATTAGTGCCGCTATATAAATAAATGGTGATGATGATATATGATATCCTTTAAACTGCAAACCAATTTTTTTATTACCTCCTTTTGGTTCCCAGTGCACATACAACCCAGGTGCTCCTGGACATGGTGGGGGTTTACTATAGTGATTGATCATCCCAGGTTATAATCCAAACTTTGGACCCTTTCATTCTGTTTTCAATCTCATGTTTCTCCCACAGAGCAATTCAAGAGGGAATTGCTACAGTTCGTTATACAGTTAATGGTGGAAAGGTAATTTATAGTGTCCCCGGATATCAAAGATGCATACCTACTCATCCCCATGTGTTAAGTTCACCTGTACTTCCTTTAGTTTACTCATTCAATCTCAAAGGCTTTCCTTTGACATCGCCTCAGGCCATGGCAAATCTTCAGGTCCAAAGCCGGATATTATATAGATGAAGGTCTGATCCAAGGAGCTAGCCATCCAGATTTGGAAAGCAATGGCTGCATATTTAATTGGCTCTGTTGAATTGGATGCAGTGCAACAAAGGGTGTTTCTTCTTGGTGTGAATCTCTTTGTTACTGGGAAGAACCAGGGGACCAAGGGTTTATAGGGGGTAGATAATCATTTTTATATTTTCTATGCCTCCTCAAGAGTTGATCCTATACACTGTCTACCCATTAAGCAACAGAGAGGATTTAATGGACAGTACAAAAATCCTCTCTTCAATGACTTAATGTGGGATAAAATGTAGTAAGTTGACCTACTAGAATTAGATTGGGGGAGGGAAAATTAAAGAAAAATACATTTATTGGCAAATAGTAAAGCTAAAGACACATACAGGCCTGAATGGCACAGGGAAACTAAAGCAACAATTCCCAGCATAATGGATAATGGTTTTATTCATTGTGACTTCTATGAAGATTCAAAGTATGCTCAATTGTGATTGTTCCTAAAACAACTAATGTAACTACACCCATCTATTCAACCAATTTAGATGCACGCAACCTACAGAAATTTGGAAGGCTGTATGATCAACTTCATATTGATTGGCTTTCATTGTTATTGGTCTTTTGTTGCCAACACACTAAGTAGTAGGTAAATAAAAACTAGCCAATCTGGACAACTGGATCTTTATATGTGTGGTAGCTTAAAGGAATATATACGCAAGAATACCACCACCTTATTTTCGGTGATATTTATTTTTTTATTGTTGCACTTGTAAAGTAATGTTCTGCTGCTGCTTTTACTACATATTGGAATTACCAGAATTGAATTACTGTCGGTAGATTTTAAAATTATTTGTCATCAGTTGTTCCATTTTATCCTCGATTATCAGAATTAGCAGGGAATAACAAAAACACAGGAGTAACAATTTGCATTTAAGTGTGGTTTTTGGGTTCAGCATTTCTCTCTCCATCTGTGTTTGTATCAACCACTACCTCTCTTACAGCTCTTATTTACATTCAACTTTACTGCTAAAACTGACAAAGTAAAGTCAGTGTTATAAAGAGAGCAACATAAAGGCATTAACATGGTTTAAACTGCTTTTATGCAGAGAATATACCTGGTGGTAAGCGAGGTTGTTACATTTGGATCCCATGTATGTAGTGGCTGCAAGCCAGTGTTGGCTGCTTACCTACTGTATTTAGTTCAAAGTATGTTAGTTACAAGTGCATTAGGATTATTGTAACATCATTCAGAGTTATACCGGAGTTACACAGGAGGTAAAAAGTAGAACACTACCTGACCTCACTGCTACAGGAGAATATCTATCACTATCCAGCAAGTCCTGTTACCCTACACCTCAATCACCTGCTTGTACACTACCCGACACTCACTACTGACTTCTGAGCATGAATAAACTCACTGACGATTTAAAAAAAAATAATAAAAAAATAAAAAAATTGCAAATCTGCTCTCGTTTTGTTTCTTGGTATGTCCAATCTATTCATCTGTACTAACAAAATACTTCCACTACACAGATTTCTCTCCTTGGGCCTGATTCATTAAGGATCTTAAATGAAGAGGTATCTTATTTCAGTCTCCTGGACAAAACCATATTGCAATGCAAGGGGTGCAAGCTAGATTTCTGTTTTGCACATAAGTTAAATACTGACTGTGTTTTCATGTAGCACACAAATATCAACTTTAAATTTCAGTGTACAAATAAGCTATCAAGTATTTGTGTGCTACATGAAAACACAGTCAGTATTTAACTTATGTGCAAAACAGAAATCTAGTTTGCACCCCTTGCATTGTAATATGGTTTTGTCCAGGAGACTGAAATAAGATACCTCTTCATTTAAGATCCTTAATGAATCAGGCCCCTTGTCTCTACAGTGTCCCACATTCCTCTCCTGCAGTGTTCCCCCTTCTTACTAATTCTTCCAGCCCAATATCCTTACCTAATTCAACACACCATCCTGTCAATTTAACTGCTTAGTCACCACCTCCTCCGCTACCCACCTGGACCGCTAATCTTAATGTCCTGATTTGTTCTGCCAATTGCATCCATGCATTTATTATTATGCACTGGAGCCATGAGCATGTTATGTTCACTGTTTTCATAAGTGTTAAATCTGGGCTACTATGTTAGGTGCTACGGAATTTGTAGCGCCACACAAATAAATGATAATCTTTAGTAAGGTACTATGATAATCATTTACTCATACATGTGAAAGTTTTTAATGGTTATTTGATAGTTTGATCAGTTCTACAATTTCAGATTTTACTGGTTGGAAGCTGCCATAAGCCAAAGTGGGTGATATCTTGGAAGAAAGAGCAGAGGAAAAAGTAAACTAAATTTACCACAATAGATTAATTTAACCATGCTGTATTGGGCAAATGTACAATGTGCACACAGACTTGGGGGTATATTTACTAAACTGGGGGTTTTACAAAGTGGAGATGTTGCCTATAGCAAACATTTTTTTAAACCTGCCGCTTGATAAATTTACTCCTAAAATGTTAAATACAGGTTTCAATATAGCACAAGGCGACGCAAAGTGTCTTCTGAGTCCGGAGACACATTGAGTCAGAGTTTTTACTATAATATCTGTTTTTTCCAGTCACCTCCTTTAGAGATGAGAGGAAAAATGAGCAGAGATTTCTGTACCGTATTAGCTGGCAAGGTGCGCAATTGGATATCGAGGATATGTTCGGAGGCACCTCACAGCTGACTCTGCCCCTTGGAAACTGAACAAACCATGTCCCCTGCCTTTTTCTCCATAGCACTGGATGGTTTTATGCTAAAAGTGGACCAGCATTTTGAAAGTTTAAAGGCTGCACTACCAACTAGGCAAAAGTTTTTACTAAAGGTGCCCCCTGCCCTTGGCCGAAGCCCCAGAAGCCAATACAAGCACACGCTAGTCACTATAAAATGGCAGATGGGAGCAGACCAATCACAACTCACAATCTCTTCTGGCTTATGATTTTCCTAGTAAGAAAGTCGGACTTCCCTTCAAGAGGACAACCACCAGCCAAAGTACTGGCGAGTGTCTGGTTTTCAAGACATCTATGTACTCTTTACCTTTGCACTGCAAAGAACAAGGGATCTTCAAAAACACATATGAAAGATTAGTAGAATGTGTCTCACTTGTCCTTCCACAGCAAAGCGGTCAACAAAACTCGTTAACAGTGCTCATTATTCTGGGACTAATATTACAGAACACTTGTCTTTCAGTATAAGCCCATGGAATACCCCAGTTTAACATTGTAGATTTTAAATCCCCGCTAATTTATATTACCAATTAATTCAAAGTACATGGTTTTTAGTTTGAGTTTTTAAATTTTATTCTAAAAAATGTGAATATACAAGACATACATTCCTTTTGGGAATTCTTTCAAAAACCTTATAAACAGATGTCATCTTACAACCATATGCATTTCTTTTACATAAACAAATCCAACCTAAACTTTCAACAAAAGACACAAAATAAAGAGGACAAGATCTTCATGACAGCCTGGATTTTCAGTTCTTCAAAACGTCTGTACAACTTTGCCATAACCCCCTCTTCCTGCATCATAATCTAGGCGATACTCATCTCTGACCTAAAAGGAGAAAGGTGGTGTTTAATTGTTAAAGTGCAGCTCTAAAACGCACAGGTAGTTACTGGTGTAACAATTAGCCTTAATGCTTTGGCTTAAAAGAATTTTTCCTCACCTGGCCACCAGATTTGCCACGCCCATACTGTCTGCCTTCCCTAAAGCCAGTATCCCAGTCCGTTCTTATGATTCGGTCATCTAACTGAGTACCGTTGATATATCTCATTGCATGTTCAGCTTCCCCTCTGGTGTAGTATCTCAGAATAAAGTTAAGGCACGACAGATTGTTTTAAAGTATGTGAAAGCACTGCACAAAGTAGATTTAGAACCCACAAATTGATATATATTTGAAAGATCTTGTAATAAAATTTTCTGTTCTCTATCAAAAGCATTGGGACAGCAATCTAGGAATTTGAATTGTATGTCCCCCCTTCCCCCCAAAAAAAAATAAATCTTAAACTATGTTTGAAACAAGAAGGAATTTTGATATATAAAGTTGCCTTTGGTATCAGATTGTGTGTGTGTGTGTGTGTTAGAGGTCTTGTTTCATAAGAGTGTCTATATTCTCTGCTTTGTGGGAGTGCATATCTGTGGGATCACAGAGCATTTTAAGTCAAGTAAGGGAATGAGCACGTGGGGACATTTTGTGGCAAGTGGGAGGACTGAATGACATGTGGTAGAATTTTGGAGCAAATGAGGGACATATGGGGGCGCAGAGGTGGTTTTGGGGCTGTTTTTTTCCTTTTTGAATTTAAAGGTAGTATATTACCTTTCTGAAGGTTGGAGGGCCCTTGAAGTAGATTGGGTTGCTCATCACTGACCTACGTAGACTATGCTTAGACAATTACATTTCTTAATTCTGGTGTTTAATTTTTTTTTTTTTTATGAAGCCTTGTCTAGCATAACTAAAAAAACGTATCTAACAAGATTAGACAGATAAGTTCTTCATATACTGAATATCAAAATTGCTCAAGACTGAACTTGACTATGCTGTGTGACAGGATCACATGGCATACAAATCACTGTTTACCATTGCAGTCTGGACCAATATGCAATATGTAGATTTAACCTCATGTATCAGACTCCCATTAATCCATAGATTGTAAGCTTGCGAGCAGCGCTCTATTACCTCTCTCTGTTTTACCCAGTATTGTTTATTACTGTGTTTGTTCCTAATTGTAAGTGCTACAGAATTTGCAGGCGCTATATAAATAAATGTTGATGACAACTAGTCCCCAGACCGACATAAGCATCAGGCAGATTCAATGCAAAGGGCAGACCATCTGTAACACCACCAAAAGGATGACTAAATAGTAAAAAGCGAGTGGTCAATTCTGAGCTGAAATATTGAACGATAGTTTAAAAGGAGTAAGGGTACTTGCAGCATGTTATTCGCAAGAGTATCTGACCTTTTTCCTTTGCAAGTGTTGATATGCTGCAAGTTGACTTTAAGATGCTGTGCTGCCAACAGTGATGTGGTGGTAAAAGGAATCCATGATTCCAATGTCAATCAGCAGTGTATATGCAGCATACAAAAATATTAGAACTTCTAATTCTGTTAGATTTTATGGACACGTTGGATTGACTAGTGTTGCAAAGACCAAATGCTTGAGTACTGTAGTTATGACAAAAAGGATACTCAACAAAGCAGAATCCACAGGCTGTTTTCTTAACCTTATCAAGACCCATAATGATTTTCTTTACATCTCCACTTTTGCTGAATAATTCATAGATTTGTTCTTCTGTTGTATAAAATGACAGATTTCCAACATACAAAGTGCAACTTTGTCTCAGTATCTTCACTTGATCAGATTCAGGACCCTGGAATTACAAAAAAAAAAAAGTTTTAGATTGGAGCCAACACAACTAAATTATAAATTGTAGCAAATACCCTCCCCTAGCAGAACCATGGTTTCCGTAGGTGCACCTGCAGCTCTGGAGATCGCACCCCTGCCAGCTTCTTGTACTAGCACTGACACTTCAAATGCAAACCACCAGTTTCTAATACAATCCCTGATTGGTCAATGCCACGTCTTTAGGGGCGATCCACTGTGTTAGAAACTGGCCAAGCACTGTTTACCAAATGGCATGAAACACTGACCACTCTGCTAATTAGGGAAGGGGCATCTGTCTGAATGTTGGCTACAAAACTGAAATCCTGTCAGCTGGATCCTGTGTATGCAATCCAGACCTTTATCAGGCTGCATTCACTCCCTCCTCCAGCCTTTCAATTTGAGAGTGGAAGTGGCTTGATATGCATTTGTACATTGACTGCAGCCTTCAAGTACAGTGAAAATAAAATGTCTACACACCCTTAGTGAAATTGCAGGTATTTGTTATGTAAAGCCTAAAATCAACATTCTCCACCTTTAATGTGACCTTGCAACCAACAAAATTCAAGAGAATTTTTTTTTTTGTTTGTTTTTAAAAAAAAGTGAACATAAAACAAACCAAAAACTACAATACCCTGGCTGCATAAGTGTGAACATCCTTTCATATTGGGGCTGGGCTGTGTTCAGAGTTAACCAAACACAGTCATGTTCAAAGTTAATTTGCATACACCTGTGAGCAATGGAAGTGATTAAAGTTATTCTCAAATAAAGATCAGCTGCTCTTGTGGGATTTCCTTGCAGTTTTCTTGGTTGCATCTTACTGGGATAACCATGTTCCACAATGAGCTTTCAAAACATCTATGAGATCTCATTGTTGAAAGGTACCAATCAGAAGAGGGGTACATAATAATTTCTTTACATGCACCATTAAACTCCGTGAAGATGATCATCACTAAGTGGAGAATGTGTGGCACAACATAGACACTGCCAAGATGTCCCTCCAAAGTCGATAAGGAAAAGTTTCAGAAGGGTGTCTACCCAGATGCCTAAAGGAACATTACAAGAGATGCACAAATTTGTCAGGAACTGGTCACACCTTGTATGTGATAATCTCCCAGTTTCTGGGCATGCCTGGCTTATGTTGTAGGACCACAAGACAAGTCGTTTCTCACAAAAAAAAAAAAAAAAAAAAACACCCCACAACATGCAAGCCAGTCTAAGTTTACACACAAAAAAAAAAAAAACAACATACATCTAACCAACCCAAACTATGTGAGAAAGTTACCTTTAAAGCCTTAATGCTTTGAAGACACTTATCTTCAGCTGACAGAGCTCTAGTCAGGATATAGAGCATAATGAAGCTCCAAATATCAAGATAATTTGGAACAAAACTTTCTGCTCTCGGTCACAAAGCCGAAGATGAAGCCCCCCTACCCCTGGGGCCTAATTAGTAAGCAGAGACCACTGGCTTCCAAACTATTGTCAACATTAAAATACTTAACTAAACTCTGGGGCTCATTTGTTGAAACTAAACCATCTCCCCATAACTCCAATCTGGGGTAATCCTGCTTTTCTGCCGGGAACATCTACAGCCATGTACATCTGCTGGCTTCAAGATGATCTTATGTTTCCCACAACTTCTGTCGGCAGGGTCAGTGGCTGTTCTTTGCCAACCTCCTCTAACACACTACTAAGCCAATTTAAATACAACATTTGACACTACCTCCAGCCCACATTAATTGGTCCATCACCCCATTTGAACAGATTTGCAGATGCTATCCTACATACAAAGGAAGGATATTATAAATTTATGGCATTCTACTCACTGCTGCACTACCTATGCAGAATTATCCCAAGGTGGAGTTAGAGAGGGACTGTAGACCCTGACCAGAGGGAAGTGGTCTAAAAACTGTGCACCTAGGCTCCCTGGGGTGTCTTGGAGATCTCATAGGGGTGCCTCAGCCAGGCCAAGTAATAAGCAAGGCGGGGGACTACTTGGTAATTATTTTGGCTTAGGGGTGCCTTGAAAGCCTTTTGGAGACCCTAAGGGTGCCTTGAACAGAAAAAGTTCAGAATCCACTGGCCTAGGAGATCATATGACTGGGAATTGCTAAAAGTTCTATTTCAACTAATCACAAGGAAACCTTGTACAAAGTATACTACAGATGAACAAGAAAGGTCAGATATTGGTAAATAGCAAGACACCTTATCGCTGGAGAAAATTCCAGTTTGACAAATTTAGGACTTTCATCCTTTACTAAATAGACTCCTGAATTGATCCAAGTCACCATATGTCCCTCCACATATTTGGGGAAAAAACAACCGTCAACCAATCACTAGGGGCCTGATTCATTAAGGATCTTAAATGAAGAGGTATCTTATTTCAGTCTCCTGGACAAAACCATGTTACACTGCAAGGTGTGCAAATGAGTGTTCTGTTTTGCACATAAGTTAAATACTGACTGTTTTTTCATGTAGCACACAAATATCAACTTTAAATTTCAGTGTACAAATAAGCTATCAAGTATTTGTGTGCTACATGAAAAAACAGTCAGTATTTAACTTATGTGCAAAACTGATTACTCATTTGCACACCTTGCAATGTAACATGGTTTTGTCCAGGAGACTGAAATAAGAATCCTCTTCATTTAAGATCCTTAATGAATCAGGCCCTAGGTGTGTGCGGCCAAAATCTAATCACACTTAAGGACCATGACGGTATACAGGCTGAAATCACACAGATTTCACCAGATTTGTTGACACCCCTTCCCAATCATTGCTGCCCGTTACCGGCTCCTCACGGCCACTAGCACAGCTTGTATACAGCGCAGGCCGCACTGACGGAACATGGCGGCTACTACCTTGAAGTGCTGGTCCCGGTAAGGAGTCAGCTCCACGTACGAGTCGCTCTTCAGTAGCTTCAGCATGTCCGTGCTCTCCCGAGGACGCCGGCCTCCGTCAGCAGCACACAGCCTCGCTGTCGTCACTCTTTAACGACAGAGACGAGCTCCTTAGCACAGGACGTAAAGAAGCACTTCCGAGTTCAGGGCGGAAGCCGCCACCGCCATCTTTGTTGCGGACACACAGTAGAAGTAGCTTCTGATTACTCAGGTATGTTATCAGTCACTGCTGTATTATGTGTAACCTTGTTCTCTTGTCACCGCACTGACTGGGATGTAACACACTAATGTATCCCCAGGCTTCTCTGTGCTACGAGTTCTGGGGCTCCGGCGGTCTGATCGGCCTTCCAGGCAGACATGGTGCTGATACGTTGGCTGTTCCGCTTGTTGAATAACCCTCAGATTATAGAGAAACTGTCAGAGTCCAGACCTATCCGCAGAGGTGCCCAGATCACGGCTTTCGCCATCACCAAGGCCCAGCTGACCGGTAAGGACACCGTAGAGCGACTGATGCGCTCGGACACATTACAGCAGCTGAAGCAGGAGGTGTCCGGGGCCCCCAGGGACTTGGGGGATGTGGCCCGCAAGATGGAGAGGTTCAAGGACACCTTTGTGAAGGATGTGAAGACTGGGATGAAGGAAATAAAGTCTCAGATGAAAAGCCAGGACGGCAAGTGAGATGTAGTGGGAAATACTGATCCTGTACAAACTCATCTGTGACCTTGTGACAAAACTCTAATGGGCAATTTAATAAATTATATTTCACTACTTGTAACTCCACTTGGGCTCTGGTGCCTCCTGGCTTTGGGGTAAACCACAACATGTATTGACTATACAGAATTGCCTGTGCCTCAGTTAAAAAAGGGACATGGTTTCTGTACTAAGTTACATATCATCATTATTAATATTTGTTAGTTGTAGCACTTTATAATTGGGGAGCAAACACAGAAATATAACTAGACTGGTTATTAACAGAGGGCCCTTCTTGGAAGCTTACATACTATAGTTTTTGTTATTTTAACAGCAAATTCTATAGCTCAGTGTTTTCCATTTGCAGAATTGGTATGTGGGGGAGAGTAGTATGGCTGCCACTGCAAGAAAGTATATCTCAGCTGGAAGCATTTGATTTATTATTATTATTATTATCATTTATTTGTTAGGCGCCACAAGGTTTCCGCAGCGCCGTACACAGTACAAACAGTAGACCATACAGGGTGACATAGTACAGAACAATAAACACAAAGTACCAATACTTCAGAAACTCCGGGCAGACATAAGGGTAAAGACAGAGCAGAAGAACAGAGATGGAGACAGGAGGGGAGAGGGGCCCTGCTCATACGAGCTTACATCCTAAGGGAGGGTGAACAAAAGGGAGCCATCAAAGTCAGGGGAGAGAAAAGAGGGGCTACTGGAGAGAGGGGAGAACAAGCGAAGGAGGTTAGGGGTTAAGTTTCGGCTCTAAGCTCGCTTATTAGAATAGTGTAAGCAGATTGCTGAGTAGGAGCGAGCCACTCATGTAGCTGGAGCCAATTAAATCTGGCACAATAAGTGAATCTTTATTTGCTCACATGAAAATAGCACACCTACTTCTGCCCAAAACTCCATTTATCATGCTCAATGTTTCACCCAAGTCAATGCAAGTACCTGCTCGCTGATCTCATGCAAAAAGTGAAGGTTTTGCAAGCAGGAAAGCTTAGTTGAAACTAAAAGCTTTGTGTGCAGTGCTGGTTCCCTGGCTTTTTTTCCTGAACTATTGAGGACCTGCTGTCAACATACACTGGCAGCCATTGAGGGGAAGGGTGTGTTGGTACTTTTGAACCACAAATACCAACATGCTCTTCCAGTCCATGGCTTCAAATGCATGCTAGAACACTCAGTAGCAAAAATAATAATAAATGTAATTGAACTAAACAATCACAGAAACTCCTCGTTCACTTTAATATAAAATAAAATGTTCTCTTTTCCTTCTTCATCGTAACCTAATGGGAAATTCTTTTGTCTTTTTATAATTCAGTGTGAAAAAAAACAAACATGAAAACTGACGCCACTGCTTGCTAGGAACACCCACCTGTGAATGACTGTGACTTAAATTGACTGTGTCTTCTCTTTAGTCACTAGCCAGGCACAATCAGCTTGTGATTGTAATTTGACCATCAGCCACTCCAGGTCGCAGTCATTCAGTGGTGGGAACTTGACGCAAGTACTTATGACGGCTTTTATGTTTTTGATTTCTATTGTATTACAGAAGAACAAATACAGATGATTTCTTTTTTTAACAAAACGGTGAACAAGAGTTTTTAGTCAAATAAACTTTATTTGAAAATTGTCTGCTTAAATTTTTTTTTACATTTTGATATAATGGACATGATATTAAGGTCCTTGGTCCATTATACTGAGACCACAGTGGTCCCAATCTTTAGCATTTCCCCAGACCCGCACTTCTTGCAGTGCTGTTAGTATCTGAGAGAGGGGGGGGGCACACTGGTTTTTGTTTTGTTTGTCCATTTTCAGTTGTCCCCATCTATTATAGATGCTCCAGACCCACCTTGACCAGGCTTGTGGCGGTTCCAATAATGACGTGGGGGGGATTCACAATATTGCCTAAGAACACAGCTATGAATAAAGAATGGTACCAAAATATCCTCCAAGAGCAACTTCTCCCAACCATCGAAGAACAGTTTGGTGATGTTCTCCCCATTCCCTCCTCCCACCATCGCCTCTCTGTCCATCCTACCCTCCCCTTAGATTGTACGCTCCTTCGAGCAGGGCCTCCTCTCCTTCTGTTCTCCACCACCTTAACTCTGCTCTCCAGCTCCATGTCTCTTCCGTGAGGTCCTCCTGCCCTTCTACCCCCCTCTCTACCCCGCTGGGGCTCTCACCTCTATCTAGCTGTACATTGAGCTTCTGAGTTACTGTGCTTTTTGGTAACTGTACCGTGCTGTCTCACCCTGTATCGTGTTTCTGTCTGTCCCTGTAAGGCGCTACGGATACCTAGTGGCGCCCTATAAATAAAAATTAATAATAATAATAACAATGCCTTTTCCAGCATGATGGAGCACCTTGCCATAAGGCAAAAGTGATAACTAAGTGGCTCAGGGATCACAACACTGAAGTTTTAGGTCCATGCCCAGGAAACTCCCCAGACCTTAATCTCATTGAGGACAAACAAAAGCCCACAACTTCTGACAAACTCCAAGTATTGATTCGACAGTCAGTATGTGGCCCAGAAGTTGATTGACCGTATGCCAGGGGGAATTTCAGAGGTCTTCAAAAAGAAGGGTTAACACTGCAAATATTGAATCTCTGCATAAACTTAATGTAATTGTCAATAAAGCCTTTGCTACTTATAAAATGCTTGTAATTTTACTTCATTATACCATAGCAACATCTGACAAAAAAGTCTAAAAACACTGAAACAGCAAACTTTGTGAAAACCAATACTTGTGTCATTCTCAAAATTTTTGGCCATTACTGTATATATGTGAATACAGTAACATGTATATGCAAGACTAAATAATTTGACTTTTTCAAATAGCCTTTGACAATTTTACTTCACTATATCATTGCAACATTTGGCTAAAAGGTCTAAAATTATGTGTGTGTGTGTGTGTGTGTGTGTGTGTGTGCATATAAAAAAATATATATTTTTTTTATAATGTATATATATTCGTACCTAACAGCGTTTCTTCCATAAATTTCTCTCATTCATTTAAATTTGGTGTCCAGTGTGTAGAAACCCCTTTGAAATTAGTGGGAAAGGTTTGCTTGTATCTTGGTGCAATCGCATGTGAACGTGTCCAGCGCATATCAACATATTTGTAGGCTTTTGTTCTTTTCATTTTTTTTACCTGTGCATTTAAGAGATCTGCGCAGGGAAATTTTTTGTTTTATTTTATTAGTCAATAAATCTTTATTTTTCTCCGGTTGCTTTCTGAGGGGGTTTTAACTGTGGTTACATGTATTGTGGTACTTTATAAATTAACTCCCCTATTCAAAAGCATGGCGATAACATCAACAGGCATTTGTAGGGAGCAGGTGAATCAGCTTTTGTAGGTGTTTGTTTTTTTTTTTAGTAAAATATAAATTTTTATATTTTGAATTACAGTGAGAATCAAGCATATTTGTGTTTGAATCCTATTGGCTGTGAGTCTTTGCCATTCAAAGTGGTTTGAGCAGAGTCAGGTGATAATTCATTATACATGAGCGAAAATATTTTTCAAAAAGATTTGAACAGGACTTTTTGAGACCACCCTGTACCTTCTATAGGTAAATACCATGAGGCAAACAGTCCTTTTTGTTTGATTTTTGTAGCAATGGACAAAGAAGGTGATGATAGAATGTTGTGACGCTAAAAAATTATTGTATTTTTTTAATTGGCCACCACTTGTCTTCTTACAGGTAACTGAAATGATTTATAATAAAAAATGTCACATTTTTTTCATTGAATTGTAGCTTTAAGCAGTGCATGTAACATAACAGCTGGTGCAGACTTTTCAAGTGCAAGATGCTACTCGTGGGACATTTTTAGAACAGTTTACCTGTATGAAAATGTGTCTGGTCATAGATGTGTAAACCACCTCAGGACTTGAAGGGGTTAAAAGACGATTTTTATTTGGGGGTTTTCCAAGCAAGTTGTTTCCAATAAATCTATTGGGTTCCAAATATAAATATATGTCAAATCTATGCAGCCTTTAAACTGGGACTCGGCCCTCTTACACTTCAAACTCAGTTCCGTATTACTTTTTTTGCAGCTGTTACCTCTGTACAAGCAGGGTGCAGACAACTTGCTGATGACGTCACAGGAGAGAAACACAAACAAGAATCAATTGATAACACTAATACATAATGGGGGGATTCAATTAGCTGCAAAGTGAACATCCGCGAGACACTCTGCGGCTGAAATTTGACAGAAATCACTGTTCATTTTTCCTCCCAAGGAAAAATAAGCAGAGATTTCTACCGTAATTGCTAGCAATGTGCACTGCGCGATACCCATGTATCACATCGCCAGCAATTGAATCTCCCCAATATGTTATGCCACGCCCCATATTGACCACACCCCAACATTATGCGGCCACACCCCTTCACAGCGCCGGTATACATCTCTCTTCCTGCGCACCTGTGGGGCTGGGGGAGGGCAAAAGTTCACTGTACCCCGTCCCCAAATTTTTCTTGCCGGTCCTGTGCATACCATTATCTAATACTGATGCGCCCTATGCTGCAAATAGATAGTCAAGCTGAGCGTAATACATTAATATCTCACGGGAAACTATATAACAATGAGCTTTGCAAAAAGTACTGTAATTATTATTAATATTATCTGGAACAGAGGTGGGCTTATGTGCTTTAAATGCCAGGGCTGATTTTTAGTCCCAGTCCGGCCCTGTCTATCACTGTATTTGATTGTAAGCTCATTTGGTCAGAGCCATCTCTGCCTACTGTTTGCTGTTTCATATTATTTGCATCAGGATCCTTTCAATGTACAGCTCTCTGTAGTGTGTGGGTGCTTTATAAATACAGAATAATAACAAACTAACATGCAGTTTAAAGGGAGAAAACTGCAGAAATTAACATAACTGAAAAGAATGTGTTTAATTCAGAAAATAAAATAAAGGGGGACAAAATCACACTTAAGCAGGTAGTGCAAGGAAAAGTGACCTAAACAACCACTTATAACCAAGTGTGATCATGAAAAATCAATGCACTTAAACAGCCATGTAGATAGATACTACACATAATGGGGCACCTGTAGAGATGGACGAACGTTTTCCCCCCTGTAAAATATGCATTTCCAGGGACATCTTATACGTACGGCTTCGCTTAGGCAGAACGGGAAGGGACGCGCTAGATCCCAAGTAGTTGTACAAGCGCCAGCATGCTCTGACTTTCAGCGTTTTATGGCTGCCAGGACTTAGTTCTTCTTACATGTATTCAGAGCCGGATTAACCATAGGGCTAACTGGGCTACAGCCCAGGGGCCTATGGCATCCAGGGGGCCCTTGAAAGTGCTCAGCAGCAGTATTGATCGGTCTGGGGCGGGGGCGCCCCCAGCACGATTAGTGCTGCTGAGCATTTTCACTGCAGTGCTTCCCCGGCGCGCTGTAGTCTCACTCTCACGAGATCTCCTCAGTAAAGAGTGTACAGCGCGCCGGGAAAGGAGGTAAGTGCCGGGGGGGGGGGGGATTGCAGCTTGAATCACCGGGAGGGGGGCGGTTCGGATCACGGGGGGGGGGCCCTTACGGGGGAATGGAGGCCCCCTTATCCCAGGGGCCTCCATTCCCTTAATCCGGCCCTGCATGTATTCTATTATTTTACTGTTTAACACTATTATCCTAACACCCACTGGCTAGGAATGATAGGAGGGACCCCGTTTTCATCACAGTGGTGTTTTTTATGGGGCGCATTTTTATTTGTTTGCTAGTGAATTCAGCCCCATGCTGAACCGGAGGACCCCAACCCTGTGGATTTCCTTTTAGAGTATCCAGCCTAGCTTGCCAGACTAATGCTGGTTACGGCTTTTGGAGGGGGCGATACCTAAGTAACAGTGACATGCCAAGAGATCACGTGGGCCCAGTGTCTGGAGTCATACGTGCACTGAAAAATTATTTCCTGACCAGTTTCTTCCACCAGAAGGCAAGTTTCCAAAATAAATGGTTCATATAGTAGCGCTCTCTATATAAAATGTATGTACAAACCAGTATAAATATATAGATTTTTAATTGCAGCAGTTGTGACCTTGATGAGATTTTATGAAAGAGATTTGACATCTTAAATTCAGTGAAATTAATGTCTTCTTATAGATGGAGAATGATAGACATTAGCTCACCCTTCACAGTTATTCCTCATGATAAAGATTTTGAAGCCTTTTTAGAATGTTTGATAGATATGTCTTCATTATTTGAGACCGTACAGTATTTTTTTGCTATAATTAATTCATTTTATGCTATCCCATTTGTTTTTATAATGCTTATTATTTGCAGACATGTGGCATCACTATGGGAACTAGATTTGCACTGTTCTGTTCCTATGGCAGCACTACATTGATGATGATATTTTTATTTTGGATTCGAAAATAGACACTTCAGATACTTTCTTTCAACGGTTGAAAGAAATGACAACCAGTGACATTTGAAGTTCACAAGAACAGTAAGTGATAAGAATGCAAAGTTTGAGATATTCGTAGAAGAGGTTATTCAAACTGTACCAATTTTTAAAAAGGGGGTAGGAATAATTGTATAAGAAAGGCTAGCCTCCGCCTTGCATAGTGGTTAGCAAATATACAGTTTAAATCCAATAAGAAAAGTAACAAATCAAGAATTAGAGGAAACAGCCAAACTCAATAATACACATATTTAGTGATAAAGGTTATGGAAACAAACTATAAATGGAAGCAAAGAATAGGGTGTTGGTGGAATTAAGCATTATCGCAGATGTTAAAGTGTGATCAAAGGGACATCATGATCAATGAAAAAGTCTTTACATCTAAAAATGGCAGATTGTTCAGATCAAGGGCCTCATCACATGTAACGCTAATTTGCTGTATACAGTCAAGTCCATAAATATTGGGACATTGACACAATTCTCATATTTTGGGTTCTATACACGACAATGGATTTGAAATGAAACTAACAAGATGTGCTTTAACTGCAGACTTTCAGCTTTAATTTGAGGGAATTTACATCCAAATCAGGTGAACAGTGTAGAATTACAACGGTTTCTATATGTGCCTCCCACTTTTTAAGGGACCAAAAGTAATGGGACAAACTAAACAATCCTACATCAAACTTTCACTTTTTAATACTTTGTTGCAAATCCTTTGCAGTCAATTACAGCCTGAAGTCTGGAACGCATAGACATCACCAGACGCTGGGTTTCATCCCTGGTGATGCTCTGCCAGGCCTCTACTGCAAATGTCTTCAGTTCCTGCTTGTTCTTGGGGCATTTTACCTTCAGTTTTGTCTTCATCAAGTGAAATGAATGCTCAATCGGATTCAGGACAGGTGATTGACTTGGCCATTGCATAACATTCCACTTGTTAGCATTAAAAAACTCTTTGGTTGCTTTTGCAATATGGTTCGGTTCATTGTCCATCTGCACTGTGAAGCGCTGTCCAATGAGTTCTGAAGCATTTGACTGAATATGAGCAGATAATATTGCCGAAACACTTTAGAATTCATCCTACTGCTTTTGTCAGCAGTCACATCATCAATAAATACAAGGGGACCAGTTTCATTGGCAGCCATACAAGCCCACGCCATGACACTACCACCACCATGCTTCACTGATGAGGTGGTATGTTTTGGATCATGAGCAGTTCCTTTTCTTCTCCATACTCTTCTCTTTCCATCACTCTGGTACAAGTTGATCTTTGTCTCATCTATCCATAGGATGTTGCTCCAGAACTGTAATGGCTTTTTTAGATGTTGTTTGCCAAACTCTAATCTGGTCTTCCTGTTTTTGTTGCTCAAAAATGGTTTACATCTTGTGGTGAACCCACTATATTCACTCTTGTGAAGTCTTCTCTTGATTGTTGACTTTGACACATATACACCTACCTCCTGGAGAGTGTTCTTGATTTGGCCAACTGTTGTGAAGGGGTTTTTGTTTACCAGGAAAAAAATTATTCTATCATCCACCACAATTGTTTTCCGTGGTCTTCCGGGTCTTTTGGTGTTGCTGAGCTCTCCGGTGCATTGATTTGGCCACACCTAATGTTTTTGCTATCTCTCTGAAGGGTTTGTTTTGATTTTTCAGCCTAATGATGGCTTGCTTCACTGACAGTGACAGCTCTTTGGATCTCATATTGAGAGTCGACAGCAAGAGATTCCTGTCACTCACCGGACCGTGAGTGCCTCTGCGCTGGTGCGTGGCTCCCTAGCCTTCCTGCTGGCACCTATCCTGAACCGCGGCCGTCCGCCATCCTGATGGTCTGCGCATGCGCAGCTCCCAAGAACTCTTGTGACTGTTGCTTTTAATCTAAATTGGTTGATCAGGCAACTCCCTATTTAAGGCACCTGTGCTCATTACCTCATTGCCAGATCTTGAGTCTCATTCCCTGTGAGTCTCTGAAGGTGTCTCCTGTGTTCTACTAGTGTCTCCAGCTGCCTGCTGATTCCCTGTGTTACTCATCGCTGGTTTCCAGACCTGCTACAGTCTCCTTTGTTCTACTAGTGTCTCCAGCTGCCTGCTGATTCCCTGTGTTACTCATTGCTGGTTTCCTTACCTGCTACAGACTCCTGTATCCTGCTCGTGTCCTCAGCTGGCTCCTGGATTACCTGCTCAGCTCACCTGTGGTTTCCATACCCGCTACAGCCGTTCAGCGTCTCTGCAGTCCTGCATATCCCTGTGGACAAACTTCTCTACTGAATAGCGGTATGCCTATTTGTTATTGACTTTCCATTGTTACCGTGCATATCCGCTTAGGACAAGCTTCTCTACTCAGCAGCGGTATCCATCCCGCTATAGACTATTTTTGTTACGCTGCATATTTGTTTGGAACAAGCTTCACTACTCAGCCGTTCTATGCATACATGTGATTGACTATCCGTTATTATCCTGCATATCTGTGCTGTGCAAGCCTTTCTACTCAGCAGCTGTATACATACAATTATAGACTTTTGCTGGATACGCTGCATATCTATTGGGATCAAGTTCCTCTGTGCTCTCAGTGTCTACATCCTATTATCCTCTGTATGCTTCCACTCATCGACACCTGTACACATCCTCACCTATTTAGCAGTGGTACAACTTGCTATACGTAGACCACTGACTTCCCCGCTACCTACCTGCACCTGGACAAGTCTTCTCACCATAAGCAGTGGTACAACTTGCTATACGCAGACCACTGACTTCCCCGCTACCTACCTGCACCTGGACAAGTCTTCTCATCATAAGCAGTGGTACAACTTGCTGTACGCAGACCACTGACTTTCCCGCTACCTATCTGCACTTGGACAAGTCTCTTCACAATAAGCAGTGGTACAACTTGCTGTACGCAGACCATTGACTTCCCTGCTACCTCCCTGCATCTACTCACGTCCATCCTGATCTCCGTGTTCAAATCTGCCTTTCCACTATATCAGCTAGTCGCTGATTCATTGACCAAAGATTGCTGCAAGTCACTGACTTTCCTATTATTTATTAGCATTCTCTCTCCATCTGCTGTGATATATGTTCCGCTAGTCACCCTGCTACCAGAGGACCGTTGTGTGAACTTCACTACTCTGGTAAGCCCTGTCATCTGGTGAATTCCTGGGCAAGGCTCCTAGTGCCCGTGACAATTCCAAATGCAAATGTCACACCTAGAATCAACTCCAGACATTTTACCTGCTTAATTGATGATGAAATAACGAGGGAATAGCCCACACATGTCTATGAAATAGCTTTTGAGTCGATTGTCCCATTACTTTTGGTCCCTTAAAAAGTGGGAGGCACATATAGAAACCGTTGTAATTCCTACACCGTTCACCTGATTTGGATGTAAATACCCTCAAATTAAAGCTGAAAGTCTGCAGTTAAAGCACATCTTGTTAGTTTCATTTCAAATCCATTGTGGTGGTGTATAGATCCCAAAATATGATAATTGTGTCGATGTCCCAATATTTATGGACTTGACTGTATATATACATACACCAATCAGCCACAGCATTAAAACCACTGACCCGTGAAGTGAATAACATTGATTATCTTGCAGCGGTTAGTACCTACCAAAAGTGGTCCAAGGATGGATAATTGGGGAACTGTCGACAGGGTCATGGACGCCCAAGGCTCATTGAGTCAGTTGGGAGAGAAAGCTATTCTGCCCAATTTCACAGTGTATACTGTGTATAATGTCAGTAAGGGTTTTGATAAACATAGTGTTTATGACCATATTAAAAAAAATGTCAGAAAATGTTTTGAACTATTGGAATAGCAACATTCCTAAAGTGGGCAGACTGAGGAAATGATATGAGATGTGATGGTTTTTGGATTTACAATATGGGTACCCTGCCCCATAGTGGTTTGAATATAGTTTTTTGTGTAAGATGTAACTTGGACTAATTTTCTGTTCTCTTTTTTTTATTATTCCACTAGTGTTTATTCACTATATTTGTTCATAGGATATTGCTTTTTTTTTCTTATTTTTCAGTTAGCTGTATACATATTATTATGATTTCAATATAAAATGATCTCTTTTTAGATATCGCAATTAGAAGTGTGTGTGATCTTTTTCTAGGTTATTGATATATTGTAACAAAGTGAAATGCTTGTATCATGGCTCTCTGAGAACTGTCAGTACAAGCAGAGGTCTACAGAAAGTCTGGGAGAAGTAAGTTCACACAGTACAGCTGATAATAAAACAGGGCTGGAGGATGGGAGGGAGATGAGTAGGGTCACAGGATATAAAAGGATGTCTTGTTGAGGTGGGTGGGTTGAGCAAGGCCAAACTAGCCGGCCAACGTATTAAGAAGGCTCAATATGGAGCTAGTTCTATTGATTACCATTGGTACTGGGCTGGTGATTGTAATCACCACTGAGCTGAGATAAGAGGGTGTTAGTGTGAATAAGCGCTAGGATTATTGGAAGAAAAGTTGTGGGATACGTTTTTGTAGCACTATGATATAACCTTTTGTGTGTTTTTTAGAATATTTTTTTCTAATATATTTGGTATATTGTCAATTTTATTCAAGGGTCAATATATTACTTTTCGAAGTCTAGCATATGTACATGGTACATACAGAGATGTTTTTAATTTTGCTTTTTAATTATATTTTCATTTTACTTTGGAATGATTATAGCTACACTTTTGTAAATTGCTTTTTCTATGAATACACATTTGGACCATTATTATATGGATAACGTAAAGACGCAGAATATTTTGCGAGTTGATTAATATGAGTAATTAGAAAACAGGTGTTCCTAAGGGAAGATTTGTAAAAATGCTATCATTTATCTAGTACATTCAATTTAAGGCTCATTCTGTGCCTTAAATTGGCATTAGCACCTTGGATGCAGAACTACCCCATGGCCTGATGCTGTTGTTAATTTCAGTGATAGTCATTAGTGCAATGACTACATTTTTGACAGCAGCTGGTACGACAGAAGAATGCTGTAGTATATACACATAGGAAATACCGATTTAGTGAAAAGTCAAAGAGAACAATTCTGGCAACCCTCTAAATTACAGAAATCGTCATTCTGCTGTCGCACTAACTATTGTCAGAAATGTTGTCATCGCTATCGCGTATCCTATCCGTTAATTTATGCTGTGGGTTGGGCAAACTTGTAAGCGGCATGTATAGGCTCAGTCCTTGTCCAAAAAGATATTAAAACACCTTCTGCTGACTCCCCCAGTAATCAAACTGATGTTTTTAATTTAGGATTAGGTCAAAAGAGACACTTGTATGATCATATCACAGACTAAATATTGTATTATCACGTAGGTGTCTAGAGTAATCTACCACAAAGTTGTAAAGCTTGACCTACTTGCATTGCTGGTGGGTAGTTTCAATCCATGGCCTATATTAGCAATAGCAACCCAACCACTGGGGTAGTTCCACAGCCAGGATGTTAATACTAATTTAGCTTGTGGATTTGGCATATTCATGTTGGTCTAGTGGAGGGGTGTGACAACGTGTTCCAATGCAAATCGTGACATCATGGCAGAATCGGGGATGGTGGTCTACTATGCCGAGAGTCCCAGAGGACTACTGCAAAATTGGGGATTAATATTCTAGGAGAGTAGGCAAGAATGTGAGTATGTCCAATCTGCTTCCTAAATGAGTAATAATAGGACATAAAGTGGGAGAAGAAAAGTTTTGAAAGAGTTTTTGGAATAGGAATTGAGTTCAGAAAAGGAAGGTGGCAGGAGAGAGATTTGTGAGTTGGGGAATAAGGGCAAAGGAGTTGTGCAGTTTTGCCAACTTTGAAATTGAAATGCAGCAACTGTGAATTCCAAAACAAGCCCAACCTATTATTTAGGGAGAATCTGGCATAGTCTGTCATTTTAGACTGCTTTTCATCCTAATAAAAATCACAAAGGCAAAAAATAGAAAATATAAATGTTTTATTTGCAATATGAAATAAAAACAACATGTGCCAATATAAAACAGTAAACTTACAATATTAATTAAAGGCAACAGAACCAACTATCTATTTTCTATATTTTTACCTTACATTTTACACTATGTTTCCTACATAGACCCCTAGATATAAAGTGTACATATTTGTGCATGAGTAACAAAACACCCCTATTTGGAGTTGTTCTTGTGCTTGTCCATGGTTGTGTGCTGCAGAATGACTGCGTAATGGGCATGAATAGTGGCTTTACAATATTTTATTACATTAATACTCTCCTTGCAAACTACTGACCTAAGCCAATCCTTCAAGCAAATTTCCTTTCCCCAATTCTTGTCAAACTTTTCCCATTTTGCCGTTGAGTGCTGCATACTTTAGGACATTTGCGGGTTGAGACAACACTTCTGGAGGAGGAAGTAACACTTCCGGTCCACCGTGGATCAGTTACAAGTAAGAGCAATGATTAAAAAAATAAAAACCCAACAAAACCACAACACACAGCAGGACAGGAAAAAAGCAAAAGTTTTACATTTAAAACTCAATTTTGCTGGTTACAAAAGGAATTGGCTACTATGAAGGTCTGATGATTCTGTGAGTACAGGGGTAAGCCTCTAGGAGGGTGTATGTTGTGGTTGTTGTATGGGTGTGTTTGGGGGAGGTCTGTGTCCACATCCGAAGCTTTGTCAAAATATGTTAGGTCTACCTATATGCCCATCTCCTCTCAACCACTCTCCTGATTCTCTGTACAGTCATTTATTATAATCTTTATAAAGAACCCGCAATAAAAAATAATCCAGATATCCCCCACTCTCATGGCTGATTTAAGACACAACCTAGGCTAAACTGAGCACTATTTTAGGAGAAAATATTGAAGACCATAAATTAATAAAAGGTGTTTTTCTTCAATAAAAATGTTTTGAAAAAATAAAATAAAAGAGGTGGTTTGAAAGTAATACTAGGAGGGACTTTGAAGGGAAATTTACACTCCATCCACCACCATTTCTATTCAGACCCACAATCCACAAAATTAGGTCCTGATTGACTGTCCCAGCAATAAGCTGGGCATACATTTACGAATGCGCTAGGTGTGTAAGCAGGAATGCTCTTTGCACCAACATGTTTTGCACTTTCATATATATGTTTTAAAGAGTCAAAGTAACTTGTTCACCAACATAAGAAGGTGAGAGTGAGGTTTGGACCCTGTTTTTCAGGAATTCTTGCTCTGTCATAATAATGTTTAGCAACCTTACTTACAAGGTGACAACTTCTCCTTTATATGTTATTGCACATACATTCTTGACAAAGGTTTCAAATGTTGAAATATTTTCTACTAACCACTTTATAACTATTTACAGATGGCCACCATTCTTTACTGGGAACTTTGCTGGTCATCTTGTGTAAAGTGCCAAGGGGGGTGGGATCAAAAAGCAGTGATTTAAAGTGCCACCAATTTCTGAATGGACTATACAACTGTGTTACTGCAATATGCACCATAACAGAAAATGGTAACTAAGCAAACTTCATGTCACAGTAAGTCTTATGACTTACTGTGACTTACTGTTACATTATGTTCAATGACAAGGCAAACTGATCAATAGTTCTAGTGAGATGCGATATGCTCCCCTAAAGAAATATACTGAGTACTATTTACAAACATAAAATAATAATTTATAGTATTTCAGAGGCACTTCCTTTCCCAAAGATGACATATTTAAATGGTAGGTGCACCGGACAAAAGTGTAACCATCACATCAAAGTCCAAACTCCTACATCTTTTTTTCTTCTAAAATACTGCTTTGTTTAACCTCCTTTTTGCAATGAAGGCGCATCAGATATGTCTTTGATACACATTTTACTTTTTTCTCATTTGGAGCCTTTCTTCTTTTTTTTTTTTCATTGGGCAAAGTGCATCTGGAAGGCACAATATGTGTCCCCATTAGATGTACGGGATGACAGCCACTTTCTGCAAGCACTGACTTGGTGCAATAATCAGGCCCTTTTGCAGGCTGGAAATGGCCATACACCCTCCTCTTAGCAAGGGGTGCTTTTAAAAAAAGTGCCGGTTCATCTCATTACATCTCATTAATGTAATTATTCTTGCTCCACAAATCTTATTTTGCACTACTCATTAAAACTAGGTGCACTCCACCCAACTGCTCCATCACTGGTGCAAACTTCTGGTCCTTCACAAATGTTGTCATTTTGCTCCATAAACCTATATATTTAGCTGGAAGCCTAGATGAGGTGCACAACAACTCTAAAGCAGGTTTTGTGCTGTACCCTGGACATTTTGCACTTTTCAAATGAGCCACATTGTCTCTGACTATCAGAGATAACCTGAGCCCCAACCATTATATGTACTTTGCTGTTTATTGCAACCTTCTGTCTGTCTTATATATAATATTACTTTATTGCTGCTGCTTTGCTCTGTTTCTGTAACCAAATTACACACAACTACTACTTAGCATCAGTCCCAGACCCTGCACACTTTTCTAGGTTGTCTAGCAGATAATGCAGGCCTAGAGCCAGGTAGAGTTTAAAGTTCAGCATGTAAATGCATGGTGAAAAAATATCTCTATTTCAGTTAACACGATATTACAAAAAGTTGATTATTAAATGGCAGTATTTAGAAAATGTGCTTGATGTATTAACCCACAAACATTGCCATGAAATTTTCACATTTAAACCAGTTTTAGAATATACGTGAGCCAAATTCTAAAAGCACCACATACATGTTCTTTTCATCAACAATGGCACGTTCACAACACTGGCCTGAACATGGTATCATCTTGATGTGTTCACGTCCACATCGACTACATGCAGTGCTATGTGACTTATTAAATTACCTGTGAACAAATGAGAAATTCTTGGAGGATCTTCCATGGACAAATGTGGCGTGAACAAGGTCTCAGCTTTATGGACCATTCCACATGTTTCCACAACAGAACTAATAGTACCTGGGAACACAATTATGAAATGATACCTCTTCGCCCCCAGCTCTTGAGAGTTTCTGCGTGACAGGTCCTCTTGAATGCTTTGTAGTTTTTGGCATAGGTGGACTTCAGGCAAGCCAGCAAGATCAATAATATCCACCGATGTTTGCCCTTTCTTTAAGCTCAGCAAGTAATGAGGAGGCATGTACGTGTGTGTGAACAGGATTGTATGATGAGATGACATGTTGCCAGGGGTAGGTGTAGACTGCACTATTTGCTGTATGTGGAATAAACTGGGAATTAATCCTGCTTGATGGAGACAGCCAAAAAAAAGAGCTCCCAAGACATTAAACAAGACTATAACACATTTTGTTTTCATTGTTCTGTTATAATTGGAAACTAATAAAACCAAAGGTAACACCAGAGGAATGAGGAAGCGAGGTTCTTGGTGGTTACATAAAGACATAACTAAGAGTGGAACAAAATAAAACATTAACAGTAAAGGGTTTTGTTGGAGAGAAGGCTTCTCATGCTCACTTTTATGAGCGTTAAAACTGCCCCATACCTTGTTTTTCAACATGTTAATACCAGAGCACACTGCAGAAACATGAAGTACTCCAAAGAGCATAAGACCATTAACTGCCAGGTGAGTTATTGGGGGGTGAACCCCATGCTGTGCAAGATTATGGGGGTTCAGGTTGTAACGCAGAAAGTTAAGGGGCGTTAATATAGTATTTTGTATTATTTGGTTAATAATGCCTTCAATGTTGTTTATAGCAAATGGATAATGTCCTGCATAGTAGATTGTATCAGCTAACATGAAAATGATTGAGGTAAAAATGGTGCTTGGTAGCATCCTAATTAAATTAAACATAATGGATGTGTATGACAATTGTGGCATGTCAATTTGGGCAACCCAGTAAAGTACTGGCATGAAAGCAAAACAGAGAAATGTGGGTCTGTTAAAAAATCCAGCTGCCAAGACCATGCCAATTAAATGAATAGATTTCGCTTTGCAAGTGTTGGACGTAGTGTTACAGTTTCCAGAAGATGTAAGGAGAAGGAGGAGAGCAAATAACATGCCTTCTATAGCATTGCTGATTGTTCTTGTGTAGAAAACTAGAGTCACATGAGACATAGCTAAGAGGACCAACGACTTCCATGGGTCTGAGCCCCAAGCCGGTGCTACCTGATGCACAGTATAGTCCAGTAGGAAGGAGAGGACTGTTATAAAGAGGCGAGGGAGCACTAGGAGGATGTAACTGCAATTCAAAGCAGTCTCAAATCCCAAACGATGTAATATTTCAACAATCCAGAAGGCGGTGCCTGATGTTAGGAGAGGTATGAGCACAGTCCTGCAGGGGAAGACAGGTAGAAATTCCCAAGGACGATTGATGTCCAGGTCTAAAATGTCACCTTGTAGGAAAGAAAAAACAGATGTATACAAATTAGCCTCAACTCTTTATTTGATGTAACGTATGAGATATGTATTTCACTTGCTTATAAAACTGGCCTGTTAACACTTACTTCTGGAGACAATGTTGCCTACCACTTATAGTTAAAATGTCTTGTAAACCTTGGTTATATGGAATGCTGTCTTAAAATGACCACACTCGTAATTTCATCATTCAGTCCAACTATGAAGCAATCAGCAAGCACACAGTACATAGTACTACACAAGTACACCCGACTTTGCGCAGCAGTACTAAAATGAGGTTTCATTTTGCAAAATTAGATTATTAAAATGAGATAACGATGTGTAGAAAACTGATTTTGAAGGAATTGCTTTGCAGAAGGGAACATAGCTATTTTCACTCTCCAACTAACATTGGGTACCAGTTCTGTAGCTGGGGAGATTGGATCTCATCCTATAATATAATTAACAATCTAATCTATAATTTAATGGGATACTTAAAGTAAAATAAAATAAAGTAAGTCCCAATCATTCTCATGATTATATTTTGGCCAGAAATGAAGCTAAACTGAGCACCATTCTAGGAGAAAGACAAAAAAAGTTGAAATTAATTAAACAGGTGGTTCTAACTTACTAGAAGGTTGGACTTTGATGTGAAGTACAGTTACATAAATATATTTGTGTCCCCACTTAGAGTTTGCAGAGAGTAGATGATAGACATGCTCCATGGATTGTGCTGGGAAGACCATCTAGGAGCACCATTGTAAAGCCAAAGTGATTTGCATTGTACATTCAGTGAGCTTTGTAAATGAGGTCCACTCTACTATAGTAACTTAATTTGCAAGGGAAATTGTTAGGTTAACGTAACAATACATTGCAAATTCATATTTGATAGTAAATATATTTGATAGTTAAATATATATTTTAGATCTCATGTGAGAAGGTGTAAAGAAAACTGATTTTAAGGAAGCTTCTGGTTACTCAATGGATACTTGACTGGTAAGCACAACTCTTTGTACAGGTCTAGGTAAAATTATAGATAATGTTAAAAATGTGCATAATTATCCCATTTAAAATAGGAACTAGTCACACAAATATCAAATAGTTCTGCTAATTTCTGATATAAATACTATTTTTTACTAAATCTACATTTTTCACCATAATAATTATATAACTATTTATGCTAAGCACAATAAGACAGAAATACATTTCATTTGATTGGTCCATATAGCCTTGAATCCCAATTACCATTCAATTCCTTTCCAGTGATAACTACACACACAGGAGGTGAATTCTGAAGAGCAAAATACTCAAGGTGCAATGCAAAGTCAGCTTCAGTCCAACAGTACGCCTCAATTTTTGTAAGTGTGCCTCGATTTCCACTGAACTACATAAGTTTATGGAGCAAGATGACAGCATTTATGAAGGGGTAGAAGTCTCACAGGCTGATGGGAGTAGTTGGGTGGAGTGAGATTGTTCCTTACTAAGTAAAGAATAGGTTAATCAGTGCACCTACGTTTATGTGGCATTGCAAAATTGAAAGTTCAGTTTGCAGAGAGAGACTACTGAAAAGGGACAAAGGGTGTAAATTTTCCCTTTTAAGAGTCGTTCCTTCTTGTGTGAAGGGGCGCATAGATATTTTTACTCCACAAAAGCAGATGGGTTTTGCGCCAGCCGTGAGTTGGAAGTTTTTAGATCTTATTGTATGCTTTTAGTGGTACACGTTTTGCACCTCAGGAAAAAATGCATTTCTAAGTGCATTCCATGCTTCACACACAAGAAATTAGAAATTGACACATATGATAAACAGACCCACTGTCCCATCAATTTCATGATAAATTTAAGCTATAAATAAGGTTGAAATGAGCAAGACTTTAGGGGAAAAATAACTATTTAAGGAAAGGGCTAAAGTAGTAGAAGGTTGGACTTTGATGTGATATTTCAACTTTTGCACAATACACCAGGTTTATCCACCCTCTGAAGCAGGGTTTGTGGTGCTGTCTCCTGTGAGTGGAGAGTAGGAGTGTACCTCTGTGTGTACTGGGTGGACCTCCTAGGCTCACTGGTACACTTTGTAAATAAGGCCCCCACAGACTTTCCAAATGTATATAATAATATTGAGGAGACACATACCTGCCATGACCTCAGGTGACTGAAAGAATTCATCAGGGTGCAGATATCCCTTCTGTGGAACAAGGCACCACACAACACGAAGGAGGCTCAGGGCTCCCCACAGCATCGGTTCCTGCATGTCTGACGCCAAGGAAACAGTAGTAATGGTTAAAGTAGAAATACTTTCCTCTGCCAGGCACACATCATCTGCTGGGCTATATTCTGACTTAGAATATGCAGTTATTCACTTTATGAATGTTGAAGAACACAATGTTATTTAACAAGTAATGTGATCAAATAAACACAGGCACTATCTCATCTGTGAAAATGCACAGTGAAGAAACACAACCTGCAGCTTTTTCTTTGGCTATATGA
Organism: Mixophyes fleayi; assembly: GCF_038048845.1. Taxonomy (NCBI): domain Eukaryota; kingdom Metazoa; phylum Chordata; class Amphibia; order Anura; family Limnodynastidae; genus Mixophyes; species Mixophyes fleayi. The sequence continues at coordinate 117,927,036 of NC_134404.1, forward strand.
GTGTTGAGAAATGTTATGGTATTTAAGAAGCAAATTGAAGGGAGAGGAGAGACCAAAAATGGTAGTCATGCCCACTATGGGTCTATTAGTAAAAGGGCGGAGTCATAATTTAAGAGCAATGATTATCAAAGTTGTCTACGTAGAAACCATTCAATAGACTCAAATAATTTGAAAATATTAATATTTGCATTCATACTCTCCATCATTTGTAGAACTTTTGACCCGTTTCTATATCCAGAGAGGTAGCCCTTCTGACTAGATATCCTAGTATCCAGTAACTCAATCGTTGTGTGTTAGGAATAGGAGGAACCGTGGACGTGCACTGTTTTAGTAGAATCTGAATCTTATAAAAACACAACTAATATCTCATATATATTAAATCTACATCACCATCTAATCACTACATTTTTCTCATCTGCTCCTTCTCTTTCCCCCCAGCAGCACCAGGGGCTGGTCCATGAAGCTATATTTCCCGTGGCTCCCCTGTTTCTTTAATATGGTACAGAAAAACTTTTAAGTTCACCACTTTAAAATGGATGTGAGACAAACTACAGAGCTACGGGAAAAACAGTTGCATGGTCCGGTGCTCCAGGAAGGGAGCAGGTCAAAAAACAGTGGCGATAAACGTTATTCACTCCCTTTGATGTTTTTGGATTCTTGAAATCAAAATGGATTTATTTAGGAATTCTAATCAGCATATAATGTGAAATAAAAAATAACTATTTTTTTTTCTCAATCTACTTACTTTCTTCTAGCTTTGGGTAGAGACATGAAAAACCATTGCAGCCTATGCGGACTAATTGTGAATTTGAATTAAATTGCGAGCATGCACACGCTCACGTCAGCGCTCTATGAGATGGTGAAAAACAAGGACAGATATAATAGGGGCATTGGAACCTCAGTGTCACTCCCTGCGCCCGCTTTACAGTACCACTGGTCACTGCTCTATTTTCCATGGTTGTTGAACACCAGGAACGAGTCTACTGAATTCCGCAAAGATTATCTGGCAGACGTAAAACACAGGACACAGCAGAATGGCTGAATACCTGTGACACAACAGCACTATTGAATTTCCAGTAACATGGAGCCTGGGCCTATCGCTCAAAAGCTGAAGTTCACCTGTCCTAGGTAAACCACTTGTTAGTGGTGCTTTTATTCTACTAGGTTACTTGGTTATTAGTTAGTAAGGACTCTTCCTTCTCAGTACTCTTTCAGAGTCCGTGGAAGGGAAGAAATATAGCAAAGCCCATCAGCATCTGGTCTTTGGAACCTGTTATATACCTTTACCAAAAGATTGTGAAGGGATTTTCTGTACAATGTCTAGTTTCCACACACATTGTACATTAGGATGTAATATATCCTTTAAACGTGGAGCTAACGCAATTTAAGCTTTAACAAAATTTACATCAATCTGTTGATTTCCTAAAACAAGTGTTACATTTCCTGTATTACTTGCATCCTGAGTCTACATTGTTTATACAGGTGCCAAGATACAGTAAGAAAACTTACATAGACCGAAAGGTAACGACCTCCTGCTGTGTTGGTCACTTCACATAAAAAGACTTAATAGATTTGTCTGCCTTCAGAAGTTACAAAACAAAGATCAACTTTCCTCCCCTGATACTGTCTCAGAAATAAATACATTTCCTATACAAAAATGCAACACAATCTAATAAAAACCAGTACATTTGCAATGATATTGTTACGAGCCGCGGCGGTGCCCAGCCGCCGCGACTCACTCACCCGCGTCCCGGCCGTCGCCATGACGACCGGGACGTCATTTCCGGCCATAACCCGGCCGTTGCCGGGGCAACCAGTAGACGCTTCAGAGCTGCGTCCCGGCAATAGGAGGAGGCCGGGCGCAGCGTTCTACAGCCTGTGGGCTAGTTAATATGGGCAGATTATAGGAGGCAATTACAGGCATTAGCCTGCAACTGTGCAGGCCAGGGGCAAGCCCTGATTGGCTCTGTTAGTGACTGCTTTATTAACCTGCAGGAGTGTGTTCAACCTGTGATTGGTTCAGCTGGGTATTTAAGGCAATGAGGTCTGCTGCCTCATTGCCGGTTATAGCTCCTGTGTTCCAGTCTGCTAACCTGCTAGTTCCTGTCCTGTATCCTGATATCTCTAATTCACTCCCCGTGTATGACCCTTGGCTTTGATTTGGACCTTGCTCGTGTTTCCTGTGACCCTGATCTTTGGCCTGTTTACCCGTTCTGCTATTTGCCTGTGACCCCTGACCTCAGCTTGTTCATCGATACTGTTGTCTGCTGCCGGCCCTTGACCTCTGCGTGGACCTGACTCCTCTTGCCTGGGTTCTCCCCAGCTGGTACGCACTTCACGACCCTCTGTCAGTCTGCGGCCCAGTCTGTCCCCACCATCAGGGGCTCCAGTGAACACCTGACTGGCAGAGTAGATTCCGGGTTGTGTTGTGCCGGCTGGAGGGGTTCCTAACATTATAACCGGCCCACTCACGGAGACAAGGTTAGAATGGATGCAAGTGGATCCACACCGTCTCCGGCACAAACCCTAGCAGGCCACGTTGAGTCCTTGTATCAGATGATGCAGGGATTGGCTGAGCGTATGTCTGTTCAAGAAGAAGCCACAAAAGCTTCACAACCGACTCCAGGTCCCATCTGTGAACCCAAAATGAACTTACCAGATCGGTTCTCCGGAAATAGAACCCTGTTTCGGAACTTCAGGGAGAGCTGCAAGCTCTATTTTCGGATGAGACCCCGCTCCTCCGGTTCAGAGCAGCAAAGAGTTGGGATTATTATTTCCCTTCTACAGGGTGACCCCCAGTCCTGGGCGTTTTCTTTGCCGCAGACCAGTCCGGCCATGCAGTCCGTAGACTCCTTCTTCGAGGCACTGGGTCTACTGTATGATGACCCGGATCGAGTGGCCTCCGCGGAAGCTCATCTACGGTCCTTGAAACAAGGCCGACGGTCGGCAGAAGAATACTGCGCTGAATTCCGTAGATGGTCACCTGATAGTGGATGGAACGACCCTGCCTTACGGAGTCAGTTCCGTCTTGGCCTATCTGAACAGATTAAAGATTCTTTGGTGCAATACCCGTCTCCTAGCTCTCTGGAGGATCTGATGCACCTCTCCATTAAAATTGACAGGAGATATAAGGAGCGGAAAACTGAAAAGGAAACATCATCACCTCCATCCGCCTTCGTTCCTGTTTCCCAGGATGGTGAGGAGCCTATGCAATTAGGAGCATATCGTCTCTCTTCTGAGGAGAGAGACAGGAGACGTTCGCAAGGTCTATGTCTCTACTGTGGCATAAAAGGACACTTCTCCCGTTCTTGCCCAAATAAGTCGGGAAAAGACCATGCCTAGGGAATGAGGGGAAAGTTCACCTAGGTCTGCAAATTATCTCCCAGAAAAATGCTGTATTAATCCCTGCACAGCTCACCTTCCGGGCTCGCTCTGTGGACCTGTCGGCCTTCATTGATAGCGGAGCTGCAGGCAACTTCCTTGATATCGGGTTTGCCCGCTCTGCCGGAATTCCGATGGTAAAACTCAACTCTGCCATTACTGTCTGTGGCTTAGACGGAGGTCCGTTGCCTGGTGGCAAGATTTCCTGGGAGACCCCGCCACTACAGTTGAAGATCGGAGCTCTCCATTCTGAGTCAATCACCTTCTTCCTGATCGATTGTTCGTCGGTTCCTATGATCTTGGGCCACCCATGGCTTTCCTGTCATAACCCTGTCATAGACTGGGTAAAAAGAGAGATTGTCAAGTGGAGTACTTATTGTACACAAGCTTGTTTGTCACTGTCTCTGCGTATGATTCAGCCTATTCCGGAGCGGCTTCCCTCACAGTATCATGAATTCTGGGACGTGTTCTCCAAGAAGGCTGCTGATACCTTACCGCCACATCGTGACTTTGACTGTGCCATCGAACTTATTCCTGGTTCCAAGTTACCTAAGGGGCGTTTGTATTCCCTTTCTGCTCCAGAAACAAAATCCATGCAGGAGTATATCGACGAAAACCTGGAGAGAGGCTTCATCAGGCCATCTAAGTCTCTCGTAGGAGCAGGATGCTTCTTTGTATCAAAAAAGGACGGAGGGTTAAGACCTTGTATTGACTACCGGGGATTGAATCATATCACAGTCAAGAACACCTATCCCCTTCCGCTCATCTCGGTATTGTTTGATCAGCTAAGAGGGGCTACTGTCTTCACTAAAATTGACCTTCGTGGAGCATATAATCTCATCCGTATCAAAGAAGGAGATGAGTGGAAGACGGCGTTCAATACGCACTCTGGCCACTACGAGTATCTGGTCATGCCGTTTGGCCTCAGCAATGCGCCTGCAGTGTTCCAGGACTTGATCAACGAGGTCCTCCGAGACTTCCTGGGTGGTTTTGTGGTCGTCTATTTAGATGATATCCTCATCTATTCCAAATCTTTACTCGCACATCAGACTCACGTCAAACAAGTCTTACAAAAATTGCGGGAAAACCATCTCTACGCCAAGCTGGAAAAGTGTGAGTTTGAGGTGCAGAAGGTATCCTTTTTAGGTTACGTAATCTCTTCTGAGGGATTTTCTATGGATTCAACAAAGGTCCAGGCTATTGTGGATTGGGTACAACTTAACAATCTAAAGGCGGTACAGAGGTTTCTGGGCTTCTCCAATTATTATCGAAGGTTCATTCACAACTTCGCTGACATTGTGGCTCCCATTGTGGCTTTGACCCGTAAAGGAATGGACCCAACTAATTGGTCGTCTCAAGCAGTAGCCTCATTCAAAAGTCTGAAAAAGGCCTTTATCTCAGCTGAGGTCCTTAAACATCCAGATTCAGCTAAAGCATTTGTTCTAGAGGTCGATGCCTCGGACGTCGGGGCCGGCGCCATTCTATCACAGAAGGATCCTCATACTAATCGTCTACACCCATGTGCCTATTTCTCCCGTCAGTTCTCTTCAGCAGAAGCCAACTACGACATCGGTAATAGAGAACTATTGGCAATCAAGTGGGCCTTCGAGGAGTGGCGGCATTGGTTGGAGGGTGCTTCGCATCAGATCTCTGTCATTACCGACCACAAGAACTTGCAATATATACAGTCAGCCAAGCGTTTAAACCCTAGACAGGCCCGCTGGGCATTATTTTTTACCCGGTTCAATTTCCTGATCACCTACAGACCAGGTTCCAAGAATGTCCGGGCAGATGCCCTGTCCAGGAGTTTCATGGCACACCATGTTCCAGTTACTAACCCAGAGTCTATTATTCCTCCTTCCATAATCCATGCTGGGTTAACCCAAGATCTGAATGTCACACTGCAGAGATTCCAGAAATTAGCCCCAGATGCTACTCCGGAGCAACGACTTTTTGTTCCAGTCCACTTAAGAAAGGCGGTTCTTGTGGAAGCACATTGCAGTAGGGCTGCTGGACACCCTGGAATTTACAAGACGCTAGAAATCCTTTCCCGCACAGTCTGGTGGCCATCCATGTCTGCCGACGTCAAGAGGCATGTCCTCTCATGTGAGATTTGTGCTAGAAACAAAGCGCCTAGGATCCGTCCAGTAGGCCAATTAGTTCCTTTGGCCCCTCCTGCGAAACCATGGACTCATCTGTCTATGGACTTTGTAGTGGATCTACCACCTTCTGCAGGACACAACATGATTTGGGTCGTGGTAGACCGGTTCAGCAAAATGTCACACTTCATTCCGTTAACCAAACTACCTTCTGCTCGGGATTTGGCTCTCTTATTCATTCAACATATTTTCAGGCTCCATGGACTCCCTACTGACATCGTCTCTGATCGGGGTTCTCAGTTTATAGCACAATTCTGGAGATCCTTCTGTACCCTTCTCGGAATCAAGGTCAGTTTATCATCCGCCTACCACCCTCAGTCAAATGGGCAAACTGAAAGGGTCAACCAGTCCCTAGAAAAATTTCTGCGATGCTACACATCGGAGTTCCACGATAATTGGTCTTCCCTGTTACCCTGGGCGGAATTCGCCTGTAATAATTCCTGTCACTCAGCTACAAAAATCTCTCCGTTCTTCTGCAATTATGGTTTTCACCCCAGATCTAACTCCCTGTATTCACTCCAGTCCGTTGGTATCCAGGAGATCCGCTCCACTGCAAGAGATCTCAGAGTTATCTGGAAGAAAGTTCACTCATCATTGAGACAAGCCTCACTTGTGGCAAAAAAAAATTCGGACCGACATCGTACCACCTGCTCCCTTAAGGTTGGCCAGAAGGTGTGGCTGTCTACAAAAAATATCAGGCTCAGACAGCCTTGCAAGAAGTTGGGCCCTAAGTTCATCGGGCCGTTTCCTATCATCAAACAGGTGAACCCCGTCGCATTTAGGTTAAAAATTCCGGCCTCGTTGAGAATTCCCAACACATTTCATTGTTCTCTGTTGAAACCGGTACTATTTCCTGGTCAAACCCAGTCTTCAAGTGTGCCTGGGAGAGGTTTCAGTGGACCACAAAAATTTGTGATTCAAAAGGTCCTTGATTCTAAAAAAGTTCAAGGACAGGTGCATTTCCTCATACAATGGAGGAATCGCGGATTGGAAGAGAGATCTTGGGTTCCGCGGAGACAACTCCATGCCCCAAAGAAACTGAAGGAGTTCTTCAAAAAATTCCCTAGAAAACCGGGTTGTCGGGGTCCCTCGACCCCTCCTCAAGGGGGGGGTACTGTTACGAGCCGCGGCGGTGCCCAGCCGCCGCGACTCACTCACCCGCGTCCCGGCCGTCGCCATGACGACCGGGACGTCATTTCCGGCCATAACCCGGCCGTTGCCGGGGCAACCAGTAGACGCTTCAGAGCTGCGTCCCGGCAATAGGAGGAGGCCGGGCGCAGCGTTCTACAGCCTGTGGGCTAATTAATATGGGCAGATTATAGGAGGCAATTACAGGCATTAGCCTGCAACTGTGCAGGCCAGGGGCAAGCCCTGATTGGCTCTGTTAGTGACTGCTTTATTAACCTGCAGGAGTGTGTTCAACCTGTGATTGGTTCAGCTGGGTATTTAAGGCAATGAGGTCTGCTGCCTCATTGCCGGTTATAGCTCCTGTGTTCCAGTCTGCTAACCTGCTAGTTCCTGTCCTGTATCCTGATATCTCTAATTCACTCCCCGTGTATGACCCTTGGCTTTGATTTGGATCTTGCTCGTGTTTCCTGTGACCCTGATCTTTGGCCTGTTTACCCGTTCTGCTATTTGCCTGTGACCCCTGACCTCAGCTTGTTCATCGATACTGTTGTCTGCTGCCGGCCCTTGACCTCTGCGTGGACCTGACTCCTCTTGCCTGGGTTCTCCCCAGCTGGTACGCACTTCACGACCCTCTGTCAGTCTGCGGCCCAGTCTGTCCCCACCATCAGGGGCTCCAGTGAACACCTGACTGGCAGAGTAGATTCCGGGTTGTGTTGTGCCGGCTGGAGGGGTTCCTAACAGATATAAATTAGCGCACTGCTCTAATAATTTAAATATATTTATACAATAAGTTTTTTAAAAGTGATCCAGCCACAGCTGCGTTTACTGGGGTATATCCAGGTTCTGGGCATGAGCAGACTGATTTCACATATGATCCGCTCAAAATCGGCAGGTACATGTCTTGATGAATCAGGCCCTTTATGTTTAACACACCACTAACATTTCCTTACCTGTATTTGTGAGGCTGCACCAATAAAAATGTGCTTATTGATATATTAATTGTATAGATCTTTACATATGATAGTTGGCTGTGTTGCTTGGCTCCCCACCCACATTTACTGGTAATGAAGCAAGCTCTCACTTCAGGCATAACTCCCAAATGATCATGATTCTGGGGTACTGTCCTGGAAACAGAAAACACTAAATACCTGGGCACCCTAGAAGACAACAGGAGAAGAAATGTGTTTGCAATAGAGCAACATAAACCCATCAGCCAGTCCAAGGATAGTGCCCAATATTCTTACATAATTGAAGAAGAGAGAGAGAAAAAAAGCTGAGATTCGCAGACTTACCACCAATCTGGGATATTAGAAGCAACTTTACTACTATTACCTCCTATGGTCTGAATGGTGACTATTAAATTTTATCTACTTCACATTATTTCAAAGCTATCAATTTAGGACTTTATAAGACCTAATAGGAATGGATATACCTGTTGATATTTTATCTTAGTTCTACAAGCACCAGCATGCCCAGACTGTTAATGGCAGCCCAGGTTGGCTGGGACTTGTAGTTCCACAAACTAAAATGTTGTTTACACTGACATTAACCATTTTATTACCACAATTTATTACCAAAGGTTGTTGTAGTGAGTCAGAGCAGGGTTACAACATAACATGTGTGGGCAACATAGCAACCCACCGGCCCCATGTAGTTGCATCCCCTACTACTACAGTAGTTGTGCATCTAAGTCAGAGCTGGGACAAGGAGGATGGATGCCTTTTCAACCCCAATTGATACAGATGTTAATTCATACAAGCAGCTGTGTTAACAACAGCATTAGTAAGTGCTTTATTTTCATTATAAGGCATCAGAAAATCTATAACATTAACAATGAATAGCTAATCATATTATCATCTACTAAAAAGTTTGTTTTTTATGGGGCTGTTAAGCAATATTCAAATTTGTCTTAATATCCTTTGATTATGGAGTCAGAATGGAAATGTCACCTTCAGAATCATACTTAAATAAGTGAACCACATTTGACTGTTACATCTATTGAATCTACAACACGTCTAGGACCATAGGCATGTAACTATAACCATATAGCTACTATGGGTCCCGACAGGATAAGACAAAGTTGCCTAAAAGTACAGACATAATATGGCTTCATCTATCCAGGGCGTTATATGATTTAGAAAACAATGAGGTATATATAATTTAGACTAATGTCCCAGATTGCTATTGATACAGAACGTACTCTGCCCAACTGATAATGACTGGGAATGGAGCAGACATTGTGGTGTGTATGACTTTATCAGGATGTGTACAGGGCTCCATCACAAAAAATATTTATATACATAGAATATTTTGGTGAAAGGCAGAGACAGAATCTACTTTTGTAAAAATCTGTGCTGGCCTTTGAGATCAGTCCACGGGGAGGAATATTTGCAGTGTTTAGCAACAGCTGTAAAGATCTAATACTACAATTGTTTGCAAAAGATTATTTTTTTTTTTACTTGATCATGTCTGGGGGAAAAATACAGAAGAGCAGAAAATATAAGTGTTCGTGTTACAGAGATACAAATTGATAGGAGCGTGGGAGTTAGAGGATAACAAGATTAAAAAGGATTATAAATTGAGCCTCTCTGTGATGCTCCGGCCACTGGAGGTCGCCATAGAACACGCAGAAAATGAGGTTGGTAGTTTTTTTTTAAACCTCTTATGCACTGCAGCCATCTGTACCAATTGTAATTATTTATTTTATTTGCTGCAATGCTGTGTGATGTACAGCAGAGGCTCCTATCACCTGGCCGTGTCTGTAAGACGCAGACAAAGGACAAACAGAGCAGCACACAGGATGAGAAGACATGCCGCTTTTATGATATGATTTATATTTGACTACATTTATAATTCATACATTGTCACCTACCTCGAGTGTCTTAGGATCTTAAGACTGTATGGAACAGACTGTTATGTACTGCAGTTTGATGGAGCTGTTAGAGTGAAGCTCTCAGCCAGGTCCCCGAAAAAATGAAATTATTTCCCATTATTCTGCACACTGCCAGACAATGGTGCGAGTCCGCAATAGCCCCCGGCTATAAAGAAGCCAAGATTGGGAGTAGTCATACATATGTATGAAGAGTAGCTGTGTTATAGAGAGAATTCATATCCTGTGCCATTGAAACTCATTGCAGGTCCCTAGACGATCAGATTCCATACGCTTGTCTAAAGTCTTCTTCTTACCACCATTATTGTCTGCAGCAGAGACAATCCAATCAAGAGCTCAGCCCACAGGTCGTCCCATAACCTATTCTGTACTGACAGCCAGAACGTACGAGCACTTAATGGGGTACTATTGTGTTGGCATGTAATGCTAGGATGCATATCATTAGATTTTTTTCATCTGAATATAAAAGCTGTCAGTCTAGCAACAATTTCAGTGTAGTGTATTTGATGCGACGCTAACAAGAAAATAGCATTACAAAGCAGACGGAAATACTGTCCTTATTAAAATGATACATTGAAACATATTAAGATGTCACACTGAAAACAAATATTCATCTTAAAAATGTATGTATCAGTGTGATTTAGAATTATTGATGGTGAAGTGAGATTGCCGTCTTGTGGATAAAGTGTGAACTGTGCTGTACAACATTTTTTACGACAAAAAAAGTGTTCAGAGATACCCATTCGGTCAAAAGGAAGCTCCATACCAGGAATATCTGACTCTCCAATACTGCTTTTTTCTAGTAACAAAATAATTCAGTTGTAAAGGAGAAAAACAAATTCATAGTAACAAAATCAAGTACATTTTATTGCTTTTTGATAAATTGTAGGCATCCTGCAGCTCTCCAGTTGTTGTAGAACTAGAAATAAAAAAATACCTTTCCATCTAAACTTTTCAAAAGGCCGGACACTCTGGTGTGTCAATCTAAACTCACAAGTGGTCCAGAAAAGACATAGGGGCAAACGGGCTGGCTGGCACAATAATACGCTGCAGACTCTCAGCAGCATATTAGGAATATTTTGAAGAAAATGCAGGTAGCCCAGTGACCCCGTCAATGGGACTGGCACATGGGAGCAGATGCCCCAGTCCAGCCAGCCCCGTGGCTAGCAGTGAGACATGGAGTAGCAGACATATAACTGCAGGCGATAAGAGAATAAAGACTTGAGCACATACCAGGTTCAAGATAATGTTAACTTGCCCTGCTCTCATCATTATTATAGACAGACATCTAAATGCTCAGCAATATGTTACCATCCACCCTTATTCCTATGAACGTTAACCAATTACTACCTAGGTCCTACAAATGTTTACAGCAGCACCTCTTGGGGAGGCAACCAAGAGAGGTCTGCAGTTGCATCTTGGTGTGTATGGGTTTCACATGGGGTTTAAGGGTACTAGATGGTAAGTTTCACTTTCAATTTATAAATATAAAATGTGTATATATGATTCAATGTTGGTACTCTCATTGAGAGCTTAGGCATAACTACCATAATAGCAGGTGATGCAGCTGCTATGAGGCCCACAACCGGAGGGCAGTAGATGAGGGCTTATGCAAAATCCATTCTGTAATTCTACACTATCAAACTTGATGTAAAGGGTGGACTGCCTCAGGATATAGAGGTCATGACATGAACCAGGATAACCATACAAAACACTCATTATATGCATGTTAGCATCACAGACTACCTGGCAGGAGCCGGGGGAAGATTGGGGCGATCTCCCCCCAGCACACTGCCCCCTCCAGTGTGATGGGACAATGCCTTCGTAATTCTAAAGTCAGAACGGAAAAGGACCGGAGTGACGTCAAGCTGGAAGTGACGTCAACCTAAAACCCCTCTATACAACTAATAGAGATCTGTTAAAAACTTGAGCTGGTTGGTTTCTACTGAAAAATAAAAAATAAAAGAATATGAACATGAATATGAAAAAGATCTATACTCTAATAAACAATAAGAAAAAGAATAAGAGAAAAATAATAGAAGAGAAGAAAAAGATAAATATATGAAAAAAGTAAAAAAGAATAAAAGATAAAAAGAATAAGAGAAACTAAATAAAGAATAAAGAGACTACATATTAATGCTATTTAATTATACAATAGGGATTATATTTGAAATTACTCTACATTACATTACTGTAATAAACTGGTCACTATATAATTTATCTCTATTTTTTCACTATCACCTTATATTGTATACTTCTACAGTCATGGCCAAAAGTTTTGAGAATGACACAAATATTATTTTTCACAAAGTCTGCTGCTTCAGTTTTTATGATGGCAATTTGCATATACTCCAGAATGTCATGAAGAGTGATCACCTGAATTGCAATTAATTTAAAAGTCCCTCTTTTCCATGACAATGAACTTTATCCCAAAAACAACATTTCTACTGCATTTTAGCCCTGCCACAAAAGGACCAGCTGACATCAGGTCAGTGATTCTCTCTTTAACACAGGCGAGAGTGTTGACGAGGACAAGGCTGGAGATCACTCTGTCATGCTGATTGAGTTAGAATAACAAACTGGGAGCTTTAAAAGAAAGATGGTGCTTGAAATCATTGTTTTTCCTCTGTTAACCATGGTTACCTGTAAGGAAACATGTGCAGTCATCATTGCTTTGCACAAAAAGGGTTTCACAGGCAAGAATATTGCTGCTAGTAAGATTGCACCTAAATTAACAATTCATCGGATCCTCAAGAACTTCAAGGAGAGAGGTTCAATAGTTGTGAAGAAGGCTTCAGGGCACCCAACAACGGCCAGCAAGCGCCAGGACTGTCTCCTAAAGTTGATTCAGCTGCGGGATCAGGGTACCACCAGTGCAGAGCTTGCTCAGGAATGGCAGCAAGTAGGTGTGAGTGCATCTGCACGCACAGTGAGGTGAAGACTTGTGGAGGATGGCCTGGTGTCAAGAAGGCCAGCAATGAAGCCACTTCTCTCCAGGAAAAATATCAGGGACAGACTGAAAATTATGCTAAAGGTACAAGGATTAGATTGCTGAGGACTGGGGTAAAGTAATTTTCTCTGATGAATCCCATTTCAGATTGTTTGGGGCATCTGGAAAAACGCTAGTCCGGAGAAGGAAAGGTGAGCGCTCCCATCAGTTCTATGTCATGCCAACAGTAAAGCATTCTGAGACCATTCATGTGTGGGGTGGCTTCTCAGCCAAGGGAGTGGACTCACTCACAATTTTGCCTTAGAACACAGCCATGAATAAAGAATGGTACCAAAACATCCTCCAAGAGCAACTTCTCCCAACCATCTAAGAACAGTTTGGTGACGAACAATGCGTGTTCCAGCATGATGGAGAACCTTGCCATAAGGCAAAAGTGATAACTAAGTGGCTCAGAGAAAAAAACATCAAAATTTTGGGTCCATGGTCAGGAAACTCCCCAGACCTTAATCCCATTGAGAACTTGTGGTCAAACCTCAAGAGGTGGGTGGACAAACAAAAACCCACAAATTCTGACAAACACTAAGCACTGATTAGGCAAGAATGAGCGGCCATCAGTCAGTATGTGGCCCAGAAGTTGATTGACAACATGCCAGGGCGAATTGCAGAGGTCTTCAAAAAGAAGGGTCAACACTGCAAATTATTGACTCTGCATAAACTTAATGTAATTGTCAATGAAAGCCTTTGACACCTATGAAATGCTTGTAATTTTACTTCAGTATACCATAGCAACATCTGACAAAAAGGTCTAAAAACACTGAAGTAGCAAACTTTGTGAAAACCAATATTTGTGTCATTCTCAAAACTTTTGGCCATTACTGTAGATTGAGGAACATATACCAGTATCAATGAAGTAATGACAAAAATACATAACTGGTGCTGATATCTTTACCTTCCCAACTGCACACCAGGCATTTAGTAGCAATGCTACCACAAACAGACAATCTCGTCTTTCTCAATATTGGTTGAATGGACCTGCCATTAAAATTTAAAATTGCTGTGACAGGGAAGCGTGGGCAGTGATGTAGTACCTCTGATCGGTTTATGGACTCTCTGGATCACATTGTCAAAGGATCATTTACTGATCAGAGCGCAGAGATTACATCCAGAAGCGCAGTCATCCCAATCTTACATTCCAATGAATACAATGGCTAGGAACATTTTTTTTCAAGGAATTGGTGGGGAGGGTTATGAAGATATGGCAAGTGATCACAGGCCTACCTTGCCTACAGGGGATGACTGGACTGAGGGGCAGGGGCATCTGGCCCAGGGGCATCTGCTTTGGGTTGGCTCGTTGTGTTAGATGCATTTTTTCCTTTAAAATGTTTCTAATAGCATGCTGATCCGAGTCTTGCCCCCAAGGCTAAAATTTGCCAACCAGCTCTTGCTTGCCTATTGGTAAATCTGGCCCTACCATTAGTCAATGTACAACTTTTTCATGTCTGGAGCCTAATTTATGTTTTATTTCTCTTTAGGGGGTGTTTATTACCAGTTGGACCTGTCTCGAGTTCTCCCCTTGCAATAATATTATTTATTAAGCCTTCTTTTCTCCAGATTTCTTCTTAATATAAATATCCAGTAGATAATACTGAAAGTTGTAAAACAGTAATTACCTCTACATACCTGTGCTGTATTCACTTCTCTGTGTACATTATTATCTTGTAATCTACTGATGTGAGTGAGAGCACTCACTGTGATGACTGTATACGGAGACTCCCTCTCCGCTACACTAAATAATAATGATATTGCTGTGACCCTTGTTGAATGTTGTCAGAGATTAACTTTCAAAGTCTCCAAAAGGGAAAAGCTTAATGCTGCTTTCCCTAGCTCACATATCCAAATACAAGTTGTTCATCTCTGGCTCAGAGACTAGTGAACAAATGTCTTCACAACTTTACAGCTATCTATCTTGTAACATGTCACATGTGTGCTAGTGTGTGTCATGTGTGTTAGTTGGATGGGGTACGCAAGATGTAGTAGTCGGTGCTATTCACCACATGGGACTTTAACTGACTGTCGAACGGGATGTCATCATCACGTCCCGACACTGTCATTGAGGAGCAGCAGACAGGAAAGAAGAAGATAGAAGAAATGAAGACCGTAGAAAAGTAAGCAAAGAATGGTATGATGAAGGAGGGCACAGTGTGATAAGAGGGCCCAGTGTGAAGAAAGGCACAGTGTTAAAAGAGGGTCCAGTGTGATTAGGATGGTGCAGTGTGATGAAGGGGGAGCAGAGTGGTGAAGGGGGAGCAGTGTGGTGAAGGGGGAGCAGTGTGGTGAAGGGGGAGCAGTGTGGTGAAGGGGGTGCAGTGTGATGAAGGGGGAGCAGTGTGGTGAAGGGGGAGCAGTGTGGTGAAGGGGGAGCAGAGTGGTGAAGAGGGCAACAGTGTGTTGAAACGGGCATAGTGTGAAAAAATGGGTATATTGTGATGAAACTGGCACAGTGTGATGAAGATGGCGCAGTGTGATGAAGATAGCACAGTGTGATGATGAGGCAGACATATCTGTTATTTGTTGCTCTTATTGTTGTGATTTTATAGCTATATAGTGTTTTACTTAAAATAAAGCGAAAACGGGACTGGAGAGGGGGAGGAGCCGTGACTGGATAGGGGGCCATGATTAATCTATAACCCGCCCCCATAAAAGAAAAGTCTAGATCCGCCCCTGCCACCTGCACATTGGTAATGGAGGGATTAATGAACAACTCTGCCCTGTGATGAGGTGGTCTCAGACCAGTATGAGTGCAATCTATAGCTCCCAAAACATTAGGTAGTCCTGAGAGCCTATAGAAAGCTACCTTTAGCTGATGCCACTGTGACTCCTGGCTTTGGAAGCAGATAGATGCATGCACCTAAGAGAAGTTCCCAGAAATTGTTGCCTGTGTTATGCCTACCACTCTGGAGGTCATAGACTGAAAGGAGCATGTAATCATAAAGTGGACAGCACACAATAATTTGCGCAGCCCTGACACTGCATGGGAGCCTGATGTTTCTGGCTTCAAATCAATTCTCACCTGCTCATAAAGGCTCATGAGGTTAGTGCAGTTGAGGTTAAACATTTGTATTGTCTCCTGATCAGACAGGGAGTCCAAGTTCAAGCAGACATCAAACATACTGCACGTGGTGTGCGTGGCCTCTGTGGAACTTGGGATTGGTGTTCATCATCGTCATCTTCCTCCTCCCTTCTTTCTGTCTCCACCACATGGTAAGCTGCTTACATTTAATAGCAATAATGTACTAAATTACCAGAAAACACCATTCTGCAACAAACACTTGGAGGTTAGGGCATAAAAAAGGAGGCAGAAAATGAGTGAAGCTAAAATGTATTGCAAACTTAAACACAATGTAGTCAGAGGCAAGTTCATCAAAAAATTAGCTAACTTGCTGATAAAACCATATAAAATATACTCCTTTTCTGCCTCCTTTTTTATGCCCTAACCTCCACCTATTCTCTTTCTCTTGCGCTGGGGAATCTAGTTTTTTGGATTGTTATAATTAGGGGGTTGAGATCATCTCCTTTGTTTGTTCCCCTGGCTGCCTATCTCTTTTTCACGTGGGAAGCGCAGATCCCCCATATTTTTATTTTAGTGCAACAAACACTTGTTTGGCCCTTTTTATAGCCATCATGACTGCAGGCAAAATGAATGTGATTTCTCCAATCCCGCCTCTCACAACCACCTCTTTTGTTTTGGCCGTTTGGATGGCGGTTTTGCAAACCCCAGCTTAGTAAATACAGCTGTTTGTATGTTCATCTTTGTTAAAATCCGGATGGCGATCTGTAAAGTGGTGGTTTTAAAAAATGTGCATTCTGGCCATATTAATAGCGGTTTACACTTTAGTAAATGTGGTGGGAAAACTGTGACTTTTGGTAGTTTCATCCATCCGCCTCTTTAGTAAATCTAGCCCTAAGAATTTTATTTTTATTTTATGCGCAGACCTTTATTTTAGCCTGTAGATGTCACTATTGCAGGAGAGAATTTAATAAGTGGCTACACATATTCAAAGACAGCAATACTGTAAAATAAATGGGTAGAAATGACTGGCATTTATAAAAATCGCACTGGCCGTTTTCATGTGCATCATTAGAGCAAGTTTGTTAGTTGCACACACTACTTAGTTTTTATCAATTGCATATTCTATGAGAGCTGGGATTTGTGAAAAGGGTCCAGAGTGGTTGCTATGACAGTTTTTCCCTAGAAACAAGGGATCCAGCTTACAAGCTATGGCTAGGTCGGTAGGAGGAACCTCTCCCAGGTCCAGTCAGCAGTAAGGGCCTTGCCAGCTTTAGGTGAGAGCTGGAAACTTGAGGAGACATAGTGGCGTAGGACTTTAGAGAAGAAAGGGAAAGGTCACCCCAGTGGAGTTCGGAATTAAGTGAGTCTTCAAAGGTAGTGGATACTGGTGAAGGGATCAGAGTTCAAGAACAGGCCAGTATTTGGAGGGATAGACTGGTCCACTGGCAACATGGTTAGGGACACGATTCAGAGGTGAAACAGCAAACCAGGAATCTGAGGGGAGTATGGCAGAATCACACTGGCCCCAACAGCGGCAGTGTACAACAAAGGGGAGCATCTCCTAAATACATTCACAAGGCCAAGTGGCGGCATGGTTAGGTTCTGAATCAGTAGTACAATTAGCAATTCAAGTGTTTGAAGTTGAGGTAGGTAGTGAGTAAAGAGCGCAGATCTCAAGTAATAATTACTGGGAGACCTATGTGTATGTACGTCCATCACTAGGCTTGCATTTAGCCTTAGGGAAAAAAGAAACATTTTGGAGGAGAGGAGATATAAGTATTATATCGCTGCTCCCATCATTTAAGACTTAGGGGTAATTGTATCAAGCTGAGAGTTTCCGGCAGGTTTGAAAAGCAGAGATGTTGTCTATAGCAACCAATCAGATTCTAGTTTATTTAGTACAGTCAACAAAATGACAACTAAAATCTGATTGGTTGCTATAGGCAACATCTTCACTTTTCAAACTTGCTGGAAACTCACAGCTTGATACATTTACTGCCTAATTGTGAAATCAGATAATGGAAGAAAATACAAAGAGAAAGAGTGGGCTAAGAATCAAATGCCAAAAGTTTTGGAAATTTGTACATGCATACTGGCATTTGCGACAGTGGGCAGTAGTACTGAGGGAAAAACCCTCAAGAATGTTCCCTTTTTTTTTTTTTTTTTTTTTTTATATACCCAGCTATGCAGTGAGGTTATAAGGACATGGATTTATGGCTATCATTAATGTTGGGCAGATGTTTGCCATCTTTTCCAGGCTCCAAGCAATTAAATGTACTAAAAGGTAGTAGATATATGCTTGTATTGCAAGTATGTAGATCCATCATTGTTGCACTGTGCAAGGTGGGTAAGCTATACCATTGCATAAGTCCTACAAGGAACTAAGGTGGATAAAAATATGGGCTGTGTATAAAATTAAAATATAATACAATGGAAGGAGGAAAGGAGTGGGAATGTTGCTCATTTACAGGGCCTGATTATCCAATAAGACTGACAAGGCTGCAGCCTAGGGCGCAAGGCTTTTGGGGGGGGGGGGGCGCAAAATTGTAACGGAGAGGTAAAAACTGAAATTAATTTTAAAATGTAAGAGAACCGTTGTTCTCCACAGTAACAAGAAAACATGAAAGGAAAATATAGTAAAAGTTTTCCCATGGTAAAGGCTGAAGACAATGAATTTCGAAAACATGGGAACATAAACATTGGTAGGGGGAGGGTGAAGGAAGCCAGATTTTAAATAAAGGCAGAGTTTTTACTTACTGCGCACTAGCCTGGCGTGGAAGGTAAGGGGGCGTAATGAGCGTATAAGCCTAGGGAAGGCTAAACCTGTAATCTGGCCCTGTTCATTTATATTTTAGAAATAAATGGGGGTGGGGGTGAGAGCTCTGGTACAGACTTGTATACTCGGATGCAATTGGGTGGATAGATTATTGGGGTAATCCTTACAGAACAATACGGTGGGCTGAGAACTGGCCGCAGAGTGGGTAGAAATAGGACCTGTTATAGCTGATCTCTTTGTTAGTGGCATCAGAGCCATGGGAGAGAAGCAAATTAATAGCCAGTTGTTATTCAGGTGTGATATGGAGGTGGTGGTGGAGGCTTTACATACATTATTCAGTGGATTGTCTCCAGTCGTGGCTTTACTGTGAGCTTTAATGGTAAGAGGGCTGCAGCTGGAGATTTGGGTGAGAACAAAAAGCATAGTTAAGGCTAATAATGAACTAGTTGATGTGATGTACAGGTTCAATTTTTCAATATTTTGCACTTTGGCTTTAAAAGCAGATGCAGCCCCTCATAGATACCTTTAGGAGTAGTGATAACAGAGGTGCATAGAACACATGTACCTCTTACTACAGACTCTGGGACGCATCCTATGAAAATAGACACTGGGGAACTAGGCATTTTCAGTGTGGATATGCAGGGACTCATGCATGCACTGTGTAGGTATAAGGGAAGCAGATCTGCCTTTGGGACAGAACCTACCAATTTGATACAGAACAAGTTGTGCTGCATTAGTCCAGACTGAGAAGTATGTGGTGAACCCAAGTCATTCTGGAAGTGGCAGGAATTTGCAAGGGAGCACATCCAGTAGGAAATGGTATGGGGCATGGTATGGGGCATGGTATGGGGCTTGTGGAGTTGTCGCTTAAGGTTTGCGTAGATATGGTTGCAATTAACAAGATGATATATGGGTGCTTAGTATTTTGATCCAAAATGATTCAGCGCCTCGACTGGGGGCCACTTGTACTAAGAGAACGAATAGAAGCATCAGATAAATGAATAAACAGGTGTCTGAGTATATTGGAGTGATTGGATCGATATCAGTCAGGCGCTGGGATTTTGAGGACAGCATACTCAGGTTATATCAGCTGGATGGGCTGCATTTATCTGATATGGGAATGAATAGCTTTAATATGCATAAACAGGAAGCAGTGTCAGGGTCTTTGATATGATTGGGATCAATTTAAGGTGCAAATTTTGGTGGTTAAGCAGAAGGGGCTTATTGTTTGTCCCTCAAACAATTCAAACTTTACCGTTTTGATTGGGTGAATTCTGGGGCCTGGATGGACAGTGACCAGTTAGGGTTTCCGTCCCATGGAATGGGTTATTAGTTATTACAACCTGGTTTTGGTTGCCATCGATACAGAAGATCAGGTGGCTAGTTGGTTGGGCACAGCATATGTGACCCTTGGTTTTGGTTAGGGCATGGTTTGTCTGTGGCCTTTTGGGGCACTCTGTAGGCTGGTATGTCACTCCCCTTAAGGTGATGAAGGATAAACCGAATGAAAACGCTACTACTTTATATATATATATATATATATAGATAGGTGCTACATTGTCCTGCTCATGTGCTGTAAAGCTATACTGAAGTAAAAATCTGCAGCACATACACAAAAAGAGTTAATTGTCTTGTGAACAAACCTTTGGTCTGCCACAAAATGTCTTATCAGAGTAATCTATAATTCCCCAAAATAAAAATGCCATTCCCTTGCATAAACAGGAAAAGTTTGTTCTTTTACCCTCCTGGTAATGATGTGGCCATGAGCAGAATTATACAATGATTAACCATGCATAGATGTGTCAGCAATACGACATGGAGATATGAGTCCTTTAGGATTGAAATCTCATTGAGCAGGGTTAAAGGCTGTATAGTACATATAATTGATACTGGTCAACCAGAGACAAACACACAGAGTAGCTTAAACATTATTAAAGAGCTATTACAATTTTTTTCAGCATTGATATGTACCTAAAATCCTAGCTGAAAATAAATGACTTACATACTCTACACACATTTTATAGTCTAACAGCTCAATAGCAAAAAAGACACTAAATATGATGTGAATGCCATACAAAGTTCCCGCTTAAAGGGGGCAGGTTTTGTTTTAATTAGCAAAATATACAGATCATTTAAGAACCACAATAAGTGAAAATATGCAGTGCAAACACCTTTTAAAGGATGGGATTGATTAAGTGAAGTGAAGTGGTAGAGAGGGCACATTTAGTGGGGCATTGCCAGCTTTGCAGGGGGACGGACAGCTTTTTTTTCTCATGGTAAAATATACCATATAGATCTAATCTCTTCCCTATAATATGATGCATTTTGTACCTTCCAGTTGTATTTTTGTAGGAAAGCACTAACTAGGAGCACTTCAACTGATGTAATAAAGCATCAGATACAGAAAGGGGGAACATAATAATATACTCCTGATAACCCCTCACTATCAAGATTCAATTGAGCTGTGAATTATTTCAGAAGATAAAATGCAATTAATTAATGCATCTTAGCTATCTTCCTACAGATCATTATCTCCTTTTCAAAAACTATGTGTGTCAAACAAAAATGGCTGCCAGACACATTCACAACCTGTTTGCTACACAGACACAGACTCACATCTTTCACCATGTTATGTGATGGCAGAGGGGAAAGGAGGCTGTGACAGTGCAGAGGTCAGAGGGATGTTCCAAAGCCTCTTCACTCACTACACTATGTGCCATGTGCCTGTGGCTGCCATGGTAGTTAAGAATCATAAATATTTAATGGCAGTTCAAAGACAAAAAAACAAACAAACATAAGGGACAAGGGAAGTACAAATATTCTTCTTTCTGTCACAGTGATTTATGTTAAAAATTATTTTTAAAAAAACACCTAATTTTTTCATGGTGTGGCAGGTATAACAACAAAAAGTAAAAATCTATATTCTATTTCCATGGACTGCCCTCCTCAACTAGCAAAACCACAGAGGTCCCTTCACCAGGACACTTATATTTCTGGGGATACTCATGGTCTATCCCCCCAACACAAAGGGGTCTTTCACTGATTCAATAATATCATCTTCTTGTAATTCTGCCAGTGCTTTTTTCCAAAGCTGTCTTGATACTATATCGAAGTCTATATGTTGATTGTGAATAGAAGTTGTTTAACTTTCCAAACCCCGGTAAACAATAATTAAGCTCATCACTCAGCTTATGGATAGAATCACACAGCATATTGATTTCTGACACATTTGTATTGGCTTCAGTCATATACAGTATATGCTTTCAGGTTCAGTCATGAGACATTCTACAACACTTAATTCCACAGCTATAAAAAAAAAAAAAGATTTCCTTTACTATAATAATAATAAAAATGTCCAAAGCAGACATCTATTTCACTATATTAAACTTTTCTTTTCAGCCACAATAGGTTTCAGCATCCATATGTATAAATACATTTGCTGTTCCTGAACCATTCCAGTTGTTTTTCAGCATTTTTTTTAAATATCCCAGCAGGATATAGCTATGCCATTACAAGTAGCCACTGAGTCACTGAGTGTTCTGTGTTGCAATCTGTGATAGACAATGTTCCTGCAATGACAGAGAATAAATGAACACCTTGTCAGGCTTGTCTCCTGTATTTGCGGCCATGTGACTAACTTTGGCAGCACCTGGTGACCTTGGTTTGTAGTTAGTCAGCTTTCTTGAGTTTTACTCTGACATATAGTTGCAATACTTTCCACAAACATAAAGGGACTGTAACCACAAACACTTTATTGCCTAATTATACCTAGCACAGAAAAATGTATGTGTCAGACATGGTACGTTATTGCTCTAGGAAGGATATAGGCAAATTTAGGACACCTTTTTGCCTCCCCTGCAATATTATACTTCCTTTTTGCATCTGGCTGTTCTTTTAAAACTAAAATAAAAAGTTCCTAACTTTTTCATCAATAGACTCCTCAGTAAGGAAAGTGCAAATTTGGATTGCCATATGTCAGAAGAGCTCTATGAGGAATGAAAGCGATTTTGGTTAATAATGGCACACAATGGCCTCCATACTAATTGGGGTACTCTGCAACAGACATAGGGTCTAGTTATTATTGAGCAGCAGTAACTATTTTCACTATACACCTCTTCTCTGGGTGAACTCATTAGCTCCTTCGGCCTCAAGTACCACCTTTATGCTGATGACACTCAACTCTACCTTTCTTCTCCTGATCTCTCTCCCTCCCTTCTCTCCAGGGTATCCACATGCCTCTCCGCCATCTCCTCCTGGATGTCCTCTAGATTTCTTAAACTCAATCTTGCTAAAACTGAACTCATTGTCTTTCCTCCCTCTTGTACCTCCTTCCCCTCTGACCTCTCTATCACTGTTGCCAATTCCACTGCCTAGGTGTCATCCTCGACTCCTCTCTCTCCTTTGCCCCTTACATTCACTCTCTCGCCGAATCCTGCCGCTTCCAGCTCCGCAACATTGCCCGCATTCGGCCCTTCCTCTCCCAGGATGCCACCAAATCTCTTGTCCACGCTCTGATTATCTCCCACTTGGACTACTGCAACCTTCTCCTTATCGGCCTCCCCCTCTCTCATCTCGCTCCTCTTTGATCTGTACTTAATGCCACTGCTAGGCTTATTTTCCTTTCTCGCTGTTCCACCTCCGTCTCCCCACTCTACCAAGCCATTCACTGGCTCCCCTTCCCCTACAGAATCCTTTTCAAGCTCCTTACTCTTACTTACAAGGCCCTCGCCGACTCCACTGTTCCCTACATGTCTAACCTTATCTCTATTCATACTCCATCCCGCCCTCTACGATCGTCGCCTCTCTTCCCCTCTGATTACCTCTTCTCACGCACGTATCCAAGACTTCTCCCGTGCCGCTTCCCTCCTTTGGAACAAGCTCCCCCGCTCCATCAGAACTTCCCCTAATCTGTCCTCTTTCAAACGAACACTAAAAACCCACCTTTTCTTAACAGCCTTCCAGTCTCATGCCTAAACTCCCACCGGTCGGCTTCCTCTCTCTCTCATCCCTTCTTCCCTTCTCCCCCTTCCTCGACTCCATCTCCGTTTCTCCATCTCATCCTTGTGTCTGTCCCTCCCTTTAGATTGTACGCTCCTTTGAGCAGGGCTCTCCTACCTCCTGTTTCCATCACTTTTAACTGCGCTCTCCAGTTACTCAGCTCTCCTCCTCTCAGTCCCTCTGCCTCCTCTCGCTTCTCTCCGCTCCCCTCAGTGGCTCTTAACCTGTCATCCGTGCCCACCCTCTTGGGCCAAAGTTACCTGCCGGTACTAACTTTTCCCCTCCCTCTCGTTAGCTGAGCCTGAGCCCCAGAGTTATAGTGCTTACTGTTACTTGTACTGTGCTGTTTCACCTTGTTCTGTGCCATTGTTTGTCCTTGTACGGCGCTACGGATACTTTGTGGTGCCTTATAAATAAAAATGAATAATAATAATAATAATAATAATAATAATAATAATAAGCAATACATAATGCAGTAGAGCTGCTATTTACCAGGTCAAGCCTGATGTTGGAGCCATAGTGAAGAACCCCCACCCTCCTTCCTGCAGTTAGGATTTTCACTCTACAGGGGCAGCCTAATGCTGCTGACGAATGGAGGAAGTGAAATGCGCATGAGTGGTTACCGTTCACACAGGCATACAGTGATCTCACTAGGTGGGGGATCAAATTAAGCCTTTTTAGGCTTTACTGGACCCCATAGATGAGATAAGCTGGGATGGCGTTAGTTTGCAATGAAAAGCAATGCTTGATATATTATTCACATTGAAGTCCCCATAGAGTTCTATGGGGACTATGGTAACAAAAAGTTTGTTAATACTGCACAAATCCCAGATTTCTACTTTGTTAACCCCTTGATAAATTAAGAGAAAACAGCAGTTTTCTCTGGATATTTGGGCTATAGCAGTTTGTTAAACTGACCATTTAGAAGCATTTACTAAAAACGAAGTAAACTCTTATAACAGATATATGTTTATATAATTCATCCTTTAATATTACCATTAAATATATATCAGTGGAAAATAAAAATAGAGGGGCACAGTCTCTCAATAACCATTTTGTGCAGCAGAATTCTTATTCGTGTTGCAGAAATACTATGCGACATTGAGGTTTGGATAAAATGCCTGACTATCTTTATTTTTCCTATCATATAACCCAGTTTGGAAACTGTATTAACTGATTCAGACCTTGAGCTTGAAGTTCAGACAATTCTGCTACCACCTGATAAGCAGTGGTGGAAGTGGGTGTGTATGCGGTGTTGTGCCATACCGCCACTTCTCCTACTAACTTCTCTGTAACACAATCACATTCCATTCCCATTACATTTTCCATACCGCCACTTTTGAAATTTCCACTTTGACCACTGCTACAAGTGTTAATGTTCTGTAAGCAATTTACAGGACACCTAGTTTCTGAGCAGGATATGTCTCATTAACTTGAGCTCTGATCATTTCCACTGTTAATTATCAAACATATTAACATGGTCACATACTTGTTAATGGTTTCTACCATTTGTTGATCAGCTTGCCTCAATAGATACCTTTCCAAAGGAACAATTTTCTTTTGCTCAAAGTACACACTCAGTTTATTCTGAAGCAGTGTCATAATATGAATCTCCCCTATGCTTCCACAAGCATACCCCACAACATTCCTGACCCAAAAAATTTAGACCATTCCGCTGATGAGCCAAAATACACCCTGAATCAAGCATGCCAGACTTCTTTCCCATTAGGAGTGGAACAGTGCTTTGCCAGGCTCCAAACCCTGGGTATGGGCTGGGCAATGTCACTGTAGCCTCCCGGGAACGATGCTCTAGCCTCCCCAGGTCTCCTCCTCTGTTCTGAAAAGAGCTGAAAAGAGCATGCTCAGTCCAGCTCAGAAGAGGATTCCGCTTTGTATTTACAGAGTAGAGGGTGGGGGCCTCGGGAAATGCTGCTGGGGGAGTGTGCAAGGATCTCGGAAGGGGGGGTCACATCTGGCATTGCCAGGCCCCCCTCACCCCTGGGCCCCCTGGCGGGTACCCTCTCTGCACCCACAGTAGTTCTGCCACTGTTTCCCTTGTAGGCCATGGTCCTTTTGACCTCTGAAGGTATGTAGAAAGCGTGATGTGGAATCTATGAAAAATATTATGATCTTAAGAACATACTTACCAACATTCTGGGAGACTCCCGATATCCGGGTAGGTCTTCTAGACTCCCGGGAGAGCAGGCAATTCTCCTGCATCCTGTCCACTTCATAGTGAAGTGGCCAGGATGTGAGCCTCAATGATGCGATTCGCAGGGAATCATGTAATTTTATCAAAACCCCCCGATCAAAATGACGATTTCATTGTGGGGGCGGCGCCAAAGTGACGTGATTAACCGCAACCCGCCCTATTCCACCCTCCCACCACACCCCACTTCCGGGATCTCCTGGAGATAAAAAAAATAAATAAAAGTTGGCATGTATGCTTTAGAAGCATGAAATTGTTCTTTTTATCCTTTATTTAAAAAGTGCCAATATTTAATGCAGTGATGTACATTCAGGGGATCAGTTACAAACAAGTTACTTACCATGACATTAAAATAGAAGGTAAAGATGGCCCTACCCAAATGAGCTTCCAAACATATTGCTATTCTCATGTCAATGTGCAGTGCAGTTGTTACAGCTTTATCCACCAGCCTCACTGCACACAGACATAAAACATCAACATGTTACACATTGTGCTGCTAAACGTTTAACCCATTCCATAACCAACTAACAGGAGGGGCTTTTATTCCACAAATGTCTACTTTTTCCATCTTGTCTGTTGCTGATGATTGCCCCAATGACTGAGCCCTGTGGCACCATACAACTCAAGGATAATAAGAACAGTAAGCACAACAAATCCATACTGAGCATTAAGAGATTGTATATTCCGGCCACAATCTACATACTGGTGCGTCCTGGCATACAAAGCATTTCTGGATAGTGAGAGATGACTGCATTGAAAGTAAAACAGGTGGAATCCTTATCAAATAATAACGCAGAAGGTTGTTGGTGAAATAAAGATGTGTCGTCTTAGCACATATTCTACCCATGATGCCTCTGACATGGCCCCAGTGCATAGAATTAGAGGAGCAAATCTGCTGCTGCCCAGACTGTCAATTGTTTGAATAAAATGCACTTGCAGAACAACGAGTCAAACCAAATACATACAAAACAAATCATTGTAGGTGCTACTGAATTTATGTAATTTCCTCTTCTAGAGTAATACAACCCTAATACAACTTCTAGACTGGGAAGGAAGCAGAGTACTTATTTAATAAAATGCTTTTTACTCTGCATAAATTGTTTTGGAAAGTGGAACCATCATTACTTGTATGAAATCAGAAAATCTACCAAGACATTTCTCCCCTATACAGCAGAGTTTCTGATACGAGGTAACAGAAAGTGACATGTAGGGAGAATGAGTGTTCTAGTAGATAATGGTAAGTAGTCCTGATTGCTTGTGGAGACATCACCCAATCAGCAAATGTTTCCTACTGTGAGTGGGGTTTTTAATATAATACTGTCCTTCGTTCCTTCACCTAAAACTGAAAATCAAGTACTACCTCTGGCGAGTATATAGTGAAATTGTCGGATTTAACTCTGGTACCCCCATGGTTCATTGATCACATTAGCATCTCTCAATGTAAACTCACTTTTATTTGCATTGTGACACTCCTCCCCTTTGTGCATGGCTTGGACTATTCTCCGGGGCAGGATATAACATTGTAATTCTAATTGCAGCTTCTAAAATGTAGTGACATGGCAATCGCCAGGAGTAAGTGTTTCCATGGATCACAGAGACCACCAGGGATGGTTATTACTATTTCACTGACTGCAAGGAGTAAATAGTTAATTTATAGTTGTAGATGGCTTTATGTAATTATACTGTGCTATGGAACAGGCTACTCCAAGCACAGCTGTTAGGTGATTCAATTCTTACATATAACTATTATCTATAGCAAAATGATGTGAAGCAACTTGGCTTCTGCGCCATAAAGAAAATGTACATATTTATATATGTAAACATGCCAGATTCCCATTTTGTTTTCTTTAAAAGACAGAGGTGAACTGAGATCACATTGATGTACACTGGGGTAAGTTGGAAGAGATTACAAGACAGATACACATTGTACATTCATTATTTACAGAATCCTTGTCTTCAATGGAAAGAAAACACTTGTTCATGTTTGCAGCACTACAATTTCCAAAGGCATCTTGATGTCTCAGTAGTTGGTAATTATGCACAAAACTTAATTAGTAGGATGTTGCTAATTAGCAATAAGAGAGCATTCGCTGTAGTTATATCTGTAGGGGCAAGAAAGTGAAAATAATGTCAATTTAACAATATATCCTTTTCATTTATATAATTATTTGATTAAATTACAAGAGCTCTATTACGAACAATTACATTTAGGATCAAAATGATAAACTATATGTTAGGCCTAGTTTTTCATTTTACATACAGTATTATATATAAATAAAATCTATCCCGGTGTTAACAATTTAATAACTCTTGGACCGTGATGGACGGATGGACACAGGGATATATATATGTGATAGACCGACAGTGCGCTTGCTTTATGTTATGCGTCTTGAATTAGCAAACAAAGTTCACTGCAGTACTGAATATTGCTACCTCATATGTGGTGGCAAATAAGCACCTTTATTGTGATTTAAAGCCCCCGAGACATCTTTAAAACTAGGGAAAACTTTTACCATTTGCCCCATCTACAATGCTTCCAGCAGGGGCCTTTTCAGAAGGTAGTTGACCTGTGTGCAAGATTAGTGCTTCCCTTACCCCTCCCATAACACCCGACATTTGTGAATGAAGAATTGTTACAGAAGGACAGAGTGCGCGCAAAGGAGTTACATTGTGAAGCGCTGAGCCACTCCCTTCCCCATTCCCAATACCACTTCAGGGCTGTGCATAGTGGTATATGAATCCATAAAGGGCTTATGGCTGATATCTTGACCTCCTTTACCTTCTTACTCTTATTTAACTATAACCTTAAATAACAACACGAGACCTGAGTGTGGCAAATTTAAATGATTTATTTAAATATGGTGGTGGAGAATAGAGCAGTCAGTCCGACGTCTGCCAGGCAAAACCCAACTGTCCCAGCATTAACCATTGGGACCTCATCAACTGGGGGACAACCAATCAAACCCCTGGGTTCTAGTGGGGGACCAACCAATCACACCCTGGCAGCACATATCTACACTGCATCCTGGTTTTACAGAACCCGCCCATCCTCTGGGCTAGACGGAAAGCAATCACAGGGCAACCCACAGGGGCAGTACCCGTACCGAGACTATAGCCGATTCACTCGAAGAGAGGCGGGTTCATCTTGCCCAATACCGTAAATGTGCGCCCAAACCATTGGCCGTCGACTGTACTGCGTTTTCCGGCCACTCTCCATCCAGGCTCACGGACAGCCTTGTCAACCACCAATAACTGAGCCCCAACCTGATCAGCATCTATTAGTTCCCTCATGCTACCAAGAGCCAACAACCAGGGAGGGTGGGTGGGCAACGTCCAGAACTGCAGAGACTGATTAACTCTCCTCCCATCCCACTTATAGCCTCTGTCTCCCCCTCTCCTATAACACCAGATGGGCATACTCCCATAGTTAACTATTAAACTCCAGAGAATAATCCAGCTAAAGATACATCTAAAGCTTTTAAATTGCCTTCTGTCTTATTCCAGCCCTCAGTTCTTATTTCTAAAGTGGAGACTGATGCAAATAGGAGTTACTGCCAGATGCAGTCAACATTTTCCAAAAAGGAATTTATTATAACTTGCTTAATCATACATATCCCAAACCCCCTGTCTCATCCTATCCCTCCCACTTCTCTCCCTACAGTAGAAGACCTGGGTCCTTGCACTTGATAGCGTGATGCCATGGCTCCCAGTGCATGACAGACTGGAAGCAGGGCGTATGCCGATGCGGTCACACGGCGCGCTCCATGCATATTAATAACAGGGTGCTGCTGCATCACATGTGGGGATTCCATTGTGATGCAGAAACGCATTAGGTGGAGATGAGCCTACATGTCAAAGGGCTCTCATAGAGCCCCCCTGACTAATGGGCCCATTTGCAATTGATTGAGCAGCTTCCATTTCTGTATTGTTGTTTGGGAGGCATATATGGGATCAGTAGCTGAAGTGCTGGTCCTTCTATTGCCATTTTGGAGGCTCTTGTGGTACCTCCAAGTATGTTAGCTCTCTGTACAAAAACACATGAATATGTGACCCAAAATACGGACTCTCATTGTTTAAAGTTAGGACCACTCTATTAGCAGGGGCGTTATGAAGTGGCGGGCGCCTTATCATATTTTTATATATGGTTGTAATTGAGACTCCTTCTAATGTATGTATAAGTAAAATATCAGCTAATTTACTGGTTCACATCAGTATGCTGGGGGTTTTTTCTGTCTCTGTTCTAGATATCCTCTCCCCTTTCTATCACCTGCTGTGAACCTATAAACTGATAGAGCAACGTCCATGTCTGTATTGTTCTGTGTGTGCTGAACACCCTGCATCCATGGTAGATAGGACACTGCCCTCCAGCTCATTTATAGTTTATGTTTTTATATATATATATATATACACATATACATACATACATAATGAATGCAAAACGTACAGTTGTGATAAGAACATAAATATTTCTTACCTTTACTAGAGGAACACTGCAAACCCTCCAAGGATTCAATGTAATGTCTACCTAGCCACTGTTCATACGTTTTCTTCTCTTTCACAGGAACAATCTTATAGGTAGAGTCCTTAAAAATCAGATCTTTTTTAGAATATAATGAAGAGTCAAACATTTTAAACTCCGAGTTAATATCACTCCCATAATAGTTCTGTAAAGTAAAATAAACAGTTTTAAAAAGAACAATAAATTGTTGGCAGAAAAGAAATGATTAATCTAACAAACTAACGCTAGGATGGTGCAGTACAATCCAGACGTTTAAACTAACTACTTATCATTCAGATATATGACAAATGTTCTTCATATTCAGTCATTTGGCACCAGACCAAGTGGCTGGCTATGGAGCTGCCCACAAATGCTCCTCACCACTTCCGCCTCTTCTGATGACCTCAGACACATGGCTATGGCCTGGCTCTACACCTTGTCAGATCAATTCTGACCTTTACAGGGCTAGCAGGTCAGGGTGACACATACTGCACAACTCAGTGCAGTATCTCCAGAGATTAATTTATGACTTAATATCTCACCATAAGTTCAGTAGCTAGTGCCAAGTGGATGAATAGAAAAATCAGGAACTAAGTTATCCATTTGTGTTGTATGACAGTCACATATCAATCCTGACACATCCTTATGTCGGTTTTAAATATTTTTATTCCAGATAGTATTGTCAGGCGCCATCCCCGCAGTTCTCTTCCTGCTCGGGGATATCCACCTGTCTCTTCCGGCTGGGAGCGCCCCAGTGCTTAGACTGTGAGAGACTCCACACCTCCAATTTCAGTTACATAAATACCGGCTAGTTAAAATCCATCAAGTATCCCTTTGTGACAAGTATTTTGTGAAATACAGTTATGTAGTTTACTGAACAGAAAGCTAGACTGGAGATAAACATATTTCACTGTATTCAATTTGTTTTCTTCCCTTTTATAATAGCACCATAATTAATGCTGTTTACATCACCAGCCTCATTATGCAGATTGCACGCTGCATTAGGACCAAAAGCTCATTCATCTAGTTGCATGACTGCAGACTAATGATGATGCTGGGGTGTTTCTATAGCGTCCTAGTGTTTTTGAGAGTAAAAATAAGGCTTGGTTTATTTGCATTAAGATATTTCTACAGATAATTTATACAACACTATTATTAGCCTCCTCACATGGACGTACTGCACTACAAAACAGAGCCTGTCTCCAAGTTTGTCTAGTAGCGATAGGTAAGTCAGTGAGTGTCCAGTTGTTCAGTTCATATGCAGCCCCCAGTTACACACCATAGAATCTCATCTCACTCCTGCTGCTCATTAACAACACAGATAAGGCCAGATTCTGCTGCAGAGGTCCTAGTAACTAGCACTATGATAGGATAATACCGGCCTTATGTCTGTTTATTCACTGAAATCCTGGCTTTTGGAACTTGCAGAAGCAGCAAACATAGAACAAGTATTATCCGATGATGGCACAGGTTGCTGGCACAACTGCTACAGCGATGTAGCCTGGTATATGATTACAACAACTGGCAGGCTAGCAGCATAATGGAATGAATGGGGTCTATTACAATGGCACTATCTGTGGCGTCAACAATAGTCTTGCACACATTTTTCAGGCACTTTCCTCCCCTGTGATGTATGGAGAGCAGTGACTCAATGTCTTCCTTGAAGCTTCTCTTGTGTAGCTGATGATAAGATGACTCTCATGATATTGTAAGGAAACTCCATGGCTGATGACCTATTTCTACATTGATATTTCTATATTACAGTGGCCTGGTTCCTTATGTGATTCAGTACGTGGTGCCCAAGCACCCAAGGACCATGGGTACAGTCACAAACTTGAACAACTGTCCCTCTTTCTCTAATGTAGTTATACCAGTCACTGTAACAGTCAGGGCTATAACTACCACTCAACTACAAACGTTCTTCAGAACTATAGCTCCCATAGCTACAACACACTAAATTGCTCACATTAAGAAGTAACATGGTTAATTGATTACAGTAACAGTATAAAACACACAAGATTGACTTAATATTAATATTAACAGTGATTGTTCAAAGATTGTTTCTGCTTATAATAGTTACCTGCGCCGTGTCCAGAAGGCCGAATAATGCGTGTATATTAGTATCTGGATGAACCATAACCGCATGGGCAGGGACCTGTCCCCAGTTACAGTCTCTATATTGAATCACTTCTGCCCTGGCACCATTTGGGCACAGCAACTGGAAGTCACTAGATATTAACTTCTTTGCCCATTCCGCTGTGTTGTTTCCTAAAGAACACACAATCAGGCAGGGCATATATACCATTGCGATCCTTACTAGTTTTTAAATGGCTACACACGTTCCTTTCATTCAATCCTATCATTTGTTATGGCATTGTTAAAGGATCTACAATGTATATGTTGCAATAGATTCAATAAAATCAGTGCCAAGCATCCTACAGCTGTTCTACATTGTGCATACAATGCAGATTTATTTCTGTTCTGTCAGATGAGAATTGTACTGTAACTGAAACAATCTCTTGTTTGTTTACTTAGGTCTGATTTACAAAACAATTGTAATGTGTAATGTGTCTGTATCAACTTTCTATTGATGTGACTGCAAAGATATGCAATTGTTCATTCTGGTAAATCAGTATGACACCAATACATCCACACTACTAGACTTCTATGACTCCATCATATGCTGAATTAAACACAACTGTTTAATGCTGTTCGTGATTTTCTTATATTTTCATTGGTTTTGTTATAATTGCGTTTCCTTTCTGAATATAAGAAGATGTATTTGTATCTTATTGTATGAAATGAATAGCGTACATGAACACCTAATACAATAGTAATACATACAGTAAAAGTAAAAATATAACTAGATAATTAATGTGACTCAGATGGTTGGAAATTGCCTTTAACAAGTCATGTGATATGAATAAGATGTCCCTAACATAAAAGATTAAATTACTTTTTCTAAGGGTGTCTCTAAAATGACAGCTATAATTCCCCCCCCCCCTCTACTTTTCTGATAACTACAATTGTTTACACAAAAATAAATATATATTGGGACAAATACCGTCAGAGTTTTCAAAAACTGTTGTGTGCTTCACAAACGCCACTTCTCCTCCTTCTACTAAACACCTGGAATAACACACAGATAGAGAATATTCATTTTCAGGAGTTCTATGAGTAGAACAATGACATAGTAGAGAACATAAGCAAGTTATGGTCATCAGTTTGCTGATGTGTTCCTGCAGTATGAGGAGACAGCTTGAGGTTGCTGTCTAAGGAAGCTAAAAGGGTCTAATCTAATATATGACATGCAACATGGTACAACACAAAATCATCTTTGCTGGAGATGTGTTCCTTGTTTTGTAGAGGGGCAGCTAGATTTCTGCCAAACATATGGATTTAGATTAATTTTGTGGAGGAACACAGGTCTGTAGGAGTAGAGCAGAGTGAGGGTGTTTATTGTGAAGTACAGAGTAGAGGCAATGATGCATCTGTGCAAAGGAGTGAAGAAATTAGATTTCATTTTACAGAGCAACATTATTGCAAGTAAAGGAGGGAAAGGGTACATTTTCCTTGCTTTGCAGAAGGGTGCGCAGCCTTCATCATCTGCAAAAACAATAACATTTTTGCGCTAAAGGAGATTGGATCTTGTCCTATACATTTAATGTGACACATTTTTTACCTTACAGTTGCACCTCAGAGGAACAGCGCATTTCAGGTGCACTTTGTCCAATGTAAAAACAAAAAAATTCAAATGCACAAAGTGACCCATGTAATAAAGGTATTGCTCACTCGCAGGATTAGTGTAACATACAGTGGAGGCTAAGCTGAGCAATATGTCAGGGAGAAAAATGAAAAAGCTGAATTTTGTAAGCGGGTGTTTCTGAAGGAGTAGGAGGTTGGTGATAGGAGATTTACACTTTTGCACCTAGGCCCACTTCTAGTTTGTGGAGGTGTCTCCTGAGAGCGAGAGCAACCGTGTACCTTAAATGGTGCTATGGCATATAACTGACCCATTATGGGACTTAAATAGAGGACACTGTGTCATTGGTGCTTTTGTACATGTGACCATGAGGCTTAAGAAGCTGTCTGCATTCACAAAACTTTGGGACACCAGCAATAGAGGAGACCCAGCAAACCCCTACAGAGAGGCTCTGGTCCTGAACAAACTATGTTAAAATGCAAGGGGTGCAAATTAGTTTATTATTTTGCATGTATGGAATATACGGGCTGCTTTTCATGTTAGATACTTAATAGCTTTATTTTTACATTGAAATTTAAAGTTGATCTAGAATATTCCCTATAAATCTGTCCCCACATTTTAAATTTACATTTTAAATTTGCAACATGGTTTTGCCAAGGTGCAGAGTTTCTCCTTTTTTTTTTTCTTTGCTCTCCTTAATGACTCAGGCTCTCTGTCTTCAGATAGAGCAAATGAATTATGTTAAAGACAATACAGATGTAAAAGTAGCGGAATGCCCTGTGCAGAGAGTTTCCATCCAACATTCCAATTTTTTTTTCTAGAAAGACTGGTAAAGGCTGTGACCAGACATTGGGCTGTGATTCCTGGAGAGCCTTCTAAAAGTATCTTCCAAACAATCTTTATGGCTGTACACAAAATATAATATAATTTAGTGAACATAGTGTGTACATATGTGGCTTCTTAAGGATTAAAGTTTTGCTGAGAGTACACTTAGTAGGTCATATATTTTAAAATTAAGCTACATTTATGTAAGCACTATTCCACATTTCTCTGTCAGGCGCTGTTCCAGCTGTTCCTCTATGAAGCGGGGACGGCCGTCTGATATTTCCGTCCTGCTGCTAAGCAACAGGCACGCAGCATCCCCAGCCGTCCTTGTGTCGTCGGGCGCATGCACACTGGCACGTCTCGTTTCTAGGCAACTGAACACTTTCTTGTTTTGGCAGTCAGCCTGCCTGACCACCCCTCTCCTCCTCCTTTCACACCTCGGCTGCATCTATTTAAAAACGTCTCTGGCAACATTAGGGTGCTAGAGTATCAGGTCTCCTGTTCTCCAGCATTATTATATGTTCCTGCTCCTGGTTTGGTTCTGACCCGGCTTTCCCTGACTTCTCTTCAGGATTGTGCCTATTTGCTCTGTTCTGACCCTGGCTTGTCCACCATTCTTCTGGATTTCACTATTAGTCCTATCCTTGTGACCTCGGCCTGTCTGACTTCTCTGTGAATCTCCCTTTGGTACCGTCTGCTCCAGTTTGGTTCTGACCTGGACCGTTCTGACTACTCTTTGTCACTATTCTGGTAATTGTCTAGGAGAACCGTGATCTGCGTACTCTGTGCAGCTAAGCCCAAACCTCCTTGCGGGGGTCCCTGGTGAACACCAGGGGTACGTTAGACTCTGCCCCTCCTGGTTCAGTGGCGCTAATACCAGTTAGTGGTTTCTGAGCATCTTTAGTCCACAGCGCTCTTCGAAGCCTGACAATTTCTTTACCTTTGGGAGGTTTCCTGTAACCTCTTTAAACTAATGAAATCATGTAACCATCTTTCGGTACACCTTCAGAATGCTGAAGCAAACTGCAAGCCAGAAGACATACCATGTACTGGACACACCTCCTCCAAATTTTGGGAGATATGTATTTGTGCAATTGGACTAGGAATGGGGTTTGTCAGTAGCCACAAGGTCACAACATTCCACAAAGGATCAACATTTCTATTACTGTAGCTGTAAAATTTGCACTGAACCGCAGCAATCAATCATCAATTCTCTTTCCTCTGTCTAGTGCAAATTAGACAATGGAGGTGTTGGTTGCTATGGTTTAGTGCAAATGTTGCTTTTAAATGCAATGTTAATAAATGTGTCCTACCGTGTGAGTTGTGGCTGCCAGTGACGTCTATGTGCAGTGTTGCTGCCAATGGGCTGTCATTGTAATGATAAACCTGCCAGTGTTCCCAATTGGAAAATAAGGGCATATCAAGCTATGCTGTGGTCTGACATGTCTATTTCTGCCAATACACTGCACCTTTGCAACACAGACAGTCTGTGAAATATCAGTACTGCCCCACAATGGGACAGGTATGTAATGGGACTGCCAATGGGTCTTTGTGCAGTGTAACTGATAATGTGGTGCCTGCACTTTATCTGTCAATGGCTTCTACACAATGTGATTTAAGTGATTCATCGCAGTGACCGGGTTACTTTTGCTAGTGTAAAGTACAACAATTGAAAGCTGCTATTTTTTCTTACATTCTGCAAAGCCTCATAGTGCTTTAATCTACTCATTTAAAATATAGACCCTGATTTGTATGATATTTACATATCTTCCTTATCAGACAGTGTCTATATAAAGCAGGGGCAGGCTGGGCTGGGGGGCAGGGGGCATCCACCCCCCGGGCCGGTCCATAGTGGGCTATCTTGGGCTGGATCACTGGGCGACCTCAATTTTTTTTCCTTTAAAATTGTCTTCTGAGTCGAGTCTTGCCTCCCGGGCTAAAATTTGCCAGCCCTCCCCTTATTTAAAGTACATTTGTGTTCCTGCAGTATAATAGCTTTCAGTACTGCAGCACAATATGACATCCCATCAGTCTGATTCTGTCAAGGTAATAACCTGACTGCACCGTCACAATGTTATCTATGTTTATTACTAGGTGAAGGAAGGTCTTGTTTTTTTCTAAAAAATATAGAAAATAAACTTATATGTTACATATGTCAGAATGAAGCATTATTTTCCTATTCTATTCTTTACCTAAAAGCCCCCGAATAGCCATAGTATTCTTCATTGCTGTTGTTTTCACATTTGTATTTTCCAGACCCATCACCCTTACAGAGTTGGCAAAGTTTAGATGGGAACTCTTTACCATTTGCTCCCGGCACGCAGCTTGCAGAGAAAAAGTCACTAACACCTATGATATAAAGAGAGAACAACATGTTTATCAGTCACAGATCAGTTGTGGTGCAAAATAATAAAAAACAAGTGTAGGAAGGAAAGTAAACAGGTATCAGCATTAACACACCTGAGAGCTGGCAACAGTCTAGAACTGATTGCAAGCTCCATGTATTAGTGAGGGGATTAATATGTAAGGGAGTGGACTGGACAATATACAGGCGTCTGGCATGCTGTAATATAATTAGGGGGTCAAATCAGACAGATAGGACTCAAAAGAAGCCCTTTTTATAGCAGACTGATTTCTAGCAAACTGAGTAAGATATTAAGCTTAGATATTTGACATGAACACCATATAACATATATTTCCGGAAAAATTAACTTTTGGCATTTTCACAAATTTCTTTTCACAGGTATCAGTAATAAAAAAAAATCAATAAAATATGATTACAATATGATTAACAATTAAAAAAAAAAAAAAAAAAAGAGGAAGGTGGACACAAACAACTAAAAGTACTAAATTTGTGTGAGTATGTTCATTCAGATGTATCTCAAGATGGGTCCAGCTGTAAAACAGTAGCTTTGTTATGTCAGGCATATAATTGTGAGAGACAGCATAAAGACGCAGCTTTACAAGGGTATAATAATGTAATACAGTGTCCTATACACAAGAGATTAATAAATGAGGAAGTCACATTTTCATTTAAAATATAATTAAATACAAACACAAGTATAAATTAAATTAAATACAAACACCTGTTTTCCCCTTTAAAAGTCAAATGGCAATATTTGTTCCTGTACTATTCCAAACGGAAATGTCAATTAAGTAAATTGATAACAACAACTTCATGTAATATAGCTGCCGTGAATTTAGTACAATAAACTGAAGGGGTTGATACACCATCAGCCAATCAGAAATGGCTAGCTAGTGCTGCTGATAGTTATCATCAATGTGTATGATTGCACCTACAATCCAGCTCCTGCAAGAGATACACCACATAAAATGCATATCCGAGGATGCGTCCACATCTAGTTGTGTCGCAATTATGTCAAAGATGTGCAAAAATGTATATATGGAGGTGTGCATGCACATTTTGATAAAAAAATGAAAATGTATGTCCACTTCTAAATAAGTCCCAAAATGTCTAAAGAAAGAACGGGTTACTATCTATCTGGGTGCAAAGGTACAAGTAAACGTTATGCTGTTTTGTTATTTTGAAGCTTGGCCTGTGGCATAGAAAGAAGGTTAAAGTTGGGAAAGTTATCAATGACAATATTTTATGACAATTTATTGCAGTAAATTTCTGTACACTCACCCTTGGCAATATTACAACCGTCTGGTCTGATCAAACCCTTCCTAGTCAGCACACCTACTGGGATATTCCATCCGGCTGTCCGCATGTAGCCAGTATGACAGGATTTTCTGCCCTTCAGCTCATTAAAGGTAAATGCATCAAGAGGGTTTTTATGAACCAGTGCCACAGAATAATAGTTATCTGAGGAATCACTTTCTACAAGAATGCAGAGAACAGAAAACAGTTACATCCAGTAAAGCGCACAATCAGAAACAAGGGTGTTTATTTTTACAATGTATATACAATTATCTTCCCAGAAAATATGTAATTGAAAACTTTTTTTTTCTCTAAAAATGGAAAAAATGTTCACTAACCCTGTGATGGCAAAACCAATGATGTAAATCTGCTTTGTGAAAAACATAAGATAAAAAAATTCAAATTTTTCCTCAGTAAGTGTGAAAATGAACTGCCCACCACCCCCAGCTCTTTTCATAGACTATAAATACAAATTTACAAATACAGCGTGAAATGCCATTCTGTGGCATTGATAAGCAAAAGCATAACTCGAAGATTGTGCCAGCAGAAATGTGCACATCTGGGAAACAGTCTGTTCCGCTGTGAACCTGGACTTGTGGATCGTGCTGTGACTACGCTCATCTCTACCTGTATCCTTCCATCTCCCCTCCATCTCTTCTCTGCCTCCACTTTAGAAATCAGAGTAGAACACTGTGATGAGTCATTCAGAATGCCAGTACTTAGAGAGGCTTACAGAGGAGGGATCTGTGCCATTGGGTAATGCATAGGATGAATACAACAGAGGGAGTTGCAGTAACAGCTAGTAAAGTTGTAACTGAAACTGCCATGATTATTGCCAAAAGGGTAATGAAAATATAAGCAGTTTACAAATGTTTTACTTTAAATATGAGGAGCTATGGACTCATTGGCCGGTGTTATATGGCTAAGGCACCATTATGTGCCTAAATATCCATCTGGCCCTGCTCTTGAAAAAAACTTAACGTGAAGAAACTGTTGATGGAAATGTATGTAATTTAGTAGTATGAAGAACATTGCAAAAATTAGTTTAACTCAGTCAGAATGAGAATTTGCTTGTGTGTGTAAGTTCCTGGCTCTATTCATAGTAAAAATTGTGGGGTCATTTGTTCGGGACCGTTTATGAATGTATTTGGCCTGTGTGAAAGTAATGTTTGCCCCACCCGACAAAAAGCGAAAAGAAAAGTGACCAAAAAAGTGTCGGTTGGGTCATGACATTGGTGATGGAAGAGGTGCAGGTTAAGTCGCACAGACGCAGCTAAAGTGATTTGGGGAATTCTGCATGTAAAGGACCCAAAAGTCAAGAGGATGACGCAGGTCCCTATATGGACTGCACACCCTGCGCCCTTGGTAATAGGTTAGAGACATTTGTATTATAACTGAATCTTTACAAAGCAATGCATTTTTATGTAGCTGAGGTTAAGAAAAAATAAAGAATTTCTCCTTGTCACTTACCAGAATAACTTACCAGAATAACTCTCTGCAGCAGCTGGCACGAGGCCATATGTCTTTCCAGCTGTGAAAATGTCACCTCCATCCAGTGTTACTGCATCAACCTGTTTTTGCTGTATGGAGAATACAGAGAAGGGATGTACAGTGAATCATAGCAGCAGTATGCACCAAGAGACTGGCTATGGCTTCATTTGAATGTCAACAACAGCCAGAGAGCCACCTGTTAGATATGACTGGCTAAATATGTTTCATTCTAACCTGAATCAGTTTCATACACTCTTCATGGCTTCCAGCAGAGACACACTGGATTGATGGGAACAAAGTCTTGTTATAAAATGCGACAGCCATATCAGCACATTTCCACACTTCTTCTGTGCTTATGCTGCACCATCGGAAGGATTTTGGTAGTTCTAAAGATAATATTCGAACACAAGTTAGGATTCTTACAACATTAACTGATAGCCCTAAACTGGTTTCAAGTCAGATGTGAAATGATTGTTATTATTTCTGCTCTATTATGGTTGAAATACATCTCTTGTGAATGCTGATTGAACCAATGATACTGAGGCACTTAACATGTCTTAACTCTATGATGAGTACATGTGGACAAGCAAAATACATGGAAAAAGCCTTTGAAAGTAACACACCATTGAGACCAGGGGGTATACTTACTAAACTGTGGGTTTGAAAAAGTAGAGATGTTGCCTATAACAACCAATCAGATTCTAGCTGCCATTCTGTAGAATGTACTAAATAAATAACTTGAATCTGGTTGCTATAGGCAACATCAAAATTTTTAAAACCCGCAGTTTAGTAAATATACTTGCAGGAGTAAGATAATCAGACATAAGAATTGCCATTCCACAATTTCTAAAATGTATTCTAACAAAGAAAACAGCACAAATTACAGGAAGCAAATCAAACCTATACCCTCCTTAAAGTTGTGCTTAAACATTAACATACATTCTAAGCAACGTTGATCATCGTGTATTTTTAAATCAGATGAAACCTTACCTACAATTAGTAATGATGCTATTTTACAAATGTAGATCAGTATTATACAGTGTACAGATTGGGTAATATGCAGGATGTTAAGGAAATAGACATTTGCCCTTTATGGGAAGAATTATACTATAAATTTGCTAAATTCATATCAAATTATATATTATGCTTTGGATATCTGTTTTGACCACTCCTTTCACCACTGACCTCATATAAGAAAAACAGCTATTTACAAGTTTTCAAAAAACTCTGTACTTGATATGCGTGGGTCGTGTGTATGTATATAATCATATATATATATATATATATATATATATATATATATATATATATATATGTGTGTGTGTGTGTAGTTATAGTTATAGATATAGATATATAAATTTGAGTCCACATTATATGGTTGTATACGTGTAATGCCCCCCAGTGGCATTTTAAGGAACAATGCACCCAGTGACTTAGGTGGGTTGCTATGGTGACAACCCAGCCGAGGCTGCTAGTGACTGGGGAGAAGGAGGGGCTGTAAAAAGGGGGGGAAAAAGAGAAGGAGGATAAAGTAGGAGTGCAGAGAGAGGAGAGACAGACTGAGGAAGAAGGGAGATGATGTGAGAAGCTGGGGACCATCCAGACTCCCTCGGCATTGCCTGGGAGTGCGAGCGCAGTGACTGCGCCAGGGCAAGGAATATGTGCCCTGAATAGGGAGAGAGTCCCCAGAGCAGAGACCCCTGAAGAGAAGGGGTCATTGCTGCAAGTGGCAGCATGCATACAGTAAGGGAGGTAAGAGCAGAGACCCCTGGAGAGAGGGTTGTAGCAAAGAGAGGCAGTTGTGGAGTTGCGGGAAACCCAGAGAGGGGCAGAGAGAACACTAGAGAAGAGTGTTATACCCCAAGGAAATTTACCTCTGCTTGCAAAGCTGAAAGCTACACTGTGATTCCTGCTGTGTATACTGGAAACAGAGGCTGAACTGTGAGTAGTTGTGGAACTACTACTGTGTCCAGGAGAACCTGGAAACTACTGTGACAACACCAGCAGTGTAAGAACTGTGCTGGAGAGAGTAAAGAGCTCTATATATTTCTGTATTGCTGCAACCATTATTATTATCGTGTTGGAGGTAGAGGAGTGTAAATAAAGAGTTCAGTTTGTCATTGAGATGATCTGGCGCCCAAATTATTCTTACTTTCAGTGCACTGCACCATAAAGTGACATAACCTGTGTCCCACTACTTACAAAGAAACACCTGCATGTGCAGGGACCCCCTAGTCATTTACACCCATGCCCATCAGCTAGCCAGGGCTTGA
Organism: Mixophyes fleayi; assembly: GCF_038048845.1. Classification (NCBI taxonomy): domain Eukaryota; kingdom Metazoa; phylum Chordata; class Amphibia; order Anura; family Limnodynastidae; genus Mixophyes; species Mixophyes fleayi. The sequence continues at coordinate 117,969,048 of NC_134404.1, forward strand.
GAAGGAGATGCACTGTGTAGCCTTTGCACCCTACCCTACACAGTGACAAGGGGATACATAAATTAAAATAGTTTTTTTTTTACAATAGCTGAAAGAGGAATCCCCCACTCTTGATCAGTATGAGATATAAATGACATGTCTTTACTGTCAGGGTCACAGTCTATTCCTGTCATTGCTTGCAGAAATTCATCTCCGAGCCAGGCTTGATATGTCTGATTAGAGATCATCCTGAGTTCTGTTGTGACATCTCTGAACAGTAAGTTTGTCCCATTGTAGACGGAGGAGTCAAACATCTTGAAGCTGGAGCTAAGGTCATTGTATTTCTGCTGCAAAAAACAGATGGTAAAATATATTATATAGACCATTGTGCAGAAACTGGTGGTCCTTGCTTGACATGGATATCTCGCTACTACCAGAAAACACTTTGTGCAATAATATTTTTAAGAAAATATTCCCATCTACCACTGAAAACAGCTCAACAGGATTGTATGCTCTGTCCACATCACCAGATGTAATCAATGTAAAGCTAGTTTGGGAAAACCCCAATGCGAGTGCATTCACGACGGAGAGTGGGTATTGTGTGTGACACACACTTAATATATTTGGTGGACTGGAATATTTTCTTAAAAACTTATTTGCAGTATATATTGTTTATATTTTTAATGTTTCATTGGAGCACTAATTGATTGCTACTGCAAAGAAGGAATCATTTTCTCATCCTATGTTGGAGACTGCTTCAAGGGAATCTTATTTGAAGAACTTTATTTGGACTTTTATTTGGAATTTTTGGGGGATTTTCTTTGGAAACTGGCGTTTAAACTTATTTCATTCAGGTTATATTTTGTTTGCACATATGTGTACACAGGTTGAGCACTAATGATATAACACAGTTTTTGTATGTAATAATATTTTTGTTGCAGGAATTTATGTGCCTGCTATAAGTTGTTAGTAACTCTTCTTGCCGGTATTACTACTTACAGGAGTGCCATTAAAATACGAGCCTGCAGCACAAATTATATTTTGTGGCAACATGCGTCTATATTTCTGCAAATGTGCCCAATTTTATGTAGAGCGCATGGAATTAGCATGTGAAAATTCATACAAAGAAGAGCTATAAAGGTGAAATGAACAAAGGGGTAGTCACGGAGTGATAATAAGTAGAACAGTGAAGTGACTTTTTTTTACTTAGTATTTTCAGACAATCCTACAAAGTTGTATATTGCTTTTACCCAGGAGTAGTTCCAAAACCCAGTATGTGCGTTCCAAAACCCAGTATGTGCATGTGTAACTATGCAAGGGCGAAATAGACAAATAGGCCCCATTGAATAAAAAGAAATGCATTAAGCGGCTCATAAATTACATCCATTGTCTCTCTCTGTCCTAAAATCTCCTCACAAAACCTACCAGTCAATCTTATTCATGCATGATAAACCTGTCAAAATGAACTGACTTGTAACCTAGTGACAGGGGATGGGCATGATGTAAGTGGGCAGGGTATGATATAACTGGGGGGTGCTAGGTGCAGAAGGCCTGAAAATATGAACACTTGACAAATAACCTGCATAGAGATTACTTACATCTACATAAATAGCCATATATACAGTATGTCTGGATTTCCTTCATAGGGGGGAATTCAATTAGCTGTGTTACTGTAAAAAGTAACGCGGCCCGCGCTCTATTACCGTTATTATGGTAATAGTGCGCTTAAATACCGTTATTACGGTAGATTCAAGGCCGGCTTTTTGCTCGCAGCTCAGAAAGCTTGGTTAAATTTACCGTAATAACAGTAAAAGGTTTAGCGCTGCGCTACTTCGGTGGAATTGAATTCCCCCCAAAGACTGTTAGAACATGTCCAATATGAGGCAGAAATATGTGGGTAGGAACCATTTAGTAAGACAATATAAGGCAAACAGGTAATAAAATATTATAAATAATCAGTTGTTAATGTCATTATTCAAGAATATTTAATAAAATGATTAATAATTGAATTAATAAACAGTAATGTATGTGTGGTGATAAGTTACTGTATGTTGTAAGATGATTTACCAAAATTAAATAAACATTCATTGTAAAATGTGACCCAACATGGAATTTTAGCTTCCACACTGACAGAATATATGCTTATATAACACAGGAAGTCTAATGTGCACAGAAATAAAGATTCACCCACATTCTAAAGACTCATTTCCAATACCTTTAATTCTGAATATTTCCACAAATATTTATATAGAAACCTATGGCAGTTAATAAATATTTTTAAATCAGCTTATATGTTGGCTTCATGTTTCTTGTTAGATGACATACAAACATAATATTCCCACAGTTAAAAACAAGTAGATGGACACACAGCAAAATTCCCCTTATTAGTTATTACTTCCAACCCCAGACATAGAAAGGTGCCTCTGAGAGTATACTACACCCACCTGCCCTTCATGTAGCATCTTGTAAATAAGAGATGCATCTACATCAGGTCTGGTCACAACAGCACGAGCAGGTACCCTGGCCAGGTTACACTGCCTCCACTCACTGACATCTGCACGGGATCCATCGCGGCACAGCAGCTGGTAGTCTGAAGATAATACTCCCTTCGCCCATGCCACCGAAGTTATGCCTGGAGCAAATTTATCACATAAGAGCTACATTAAATATAGACCATAATAGAATATCTTTTCTATTATATCTATATATTTTTTAATTGTTCCTATATATGGCTTCTGTTATCATATATGTGTATAATGTCAAGCCCACTCCAATAGTAGAAAACAAAACATTTCTATATTTATATTTACTGTATATATAGTGTTAGTGAAAATAATGACTGGGCTATGTTGGACAAGTTTCACTTTCCTCTCCTGTTATTGATAAATTCATTTCCCAACAATGTCATTTTTCCCTCAGCAATTGAAAATATTAATCTCCAACCCTTGACAGAGAAGTTGAGATGCGGACTGGAAAAATTCCCAGAGTTGCCAGTACAATTTTCAAAGGTGGCAGGAACATCAGATAGCAGCACCCAGTTAGCTAGATGCTATGGTCAGTGGTAGATCTAGTACTGGTGCAGGGGGTGCAGAGGCTATGGGCCCGGAAGGCAGGAGGTGTTCCCACATACGCTGCAACGGCATTGGTTCTGCCACTGCCTGCACCCACAATCAACACAGAGAATGCACAGTGAAGCTGAAATGCTCCCTATACATGCTCAGAAGAGCAAGTCAGTGCATTAAAGTCTCTTTCTTATATTATTATAAAAAGGCTGTGTAGTAGACAGTTAAGTAAAATACATTAAATAGCTGCAGTGCTTATATGAAAATAAATATGTCCACTAGTCCAAAAAAAACCATACAGGTAGGTTAATTGGCTGCTAACAAATTGACCCTAGTCTGTGTCTCTGTCTGTGTTAAGGAATTTAGACTGTAAGCTCCAATGGGGCTGGAACTGATGTGAGTTCTCTGTACAGCGCTGCGAAATTAGTGGCGCTATATAAATAAATGGTAATAATAATAATAGGCGCTCTGTCACCCCTCTGCAGTAGGGTAGCGTTTTAGGAGGGAGGAGCTTTTCTCATAGGCAGCAGACCAACTGACAGCTAGGTAAACTTGATATACAGAAATGCAGTACGCGTTGGTTGATATATATTCAAAAACAGGGCCAGTGATGTCACAGCAGCCCAGTCTCAGGTTTTTGACCTGTATCAGATCCCATCAGGGCACTGTATTAAATTTGTGGATTTGCAGCTGTCTGTAGTGCAGCGGCGAGATAATACTTTACTGTTTAACAGAGCTGCAGTGGAAACACTAAACAATGTATTTTGCATTAATGGTCCTCATCTCAATATTTGAATGTAGGGGTTCAGCGGTCCTTTAAATAATATCTGTCCCAGAACTGGGAGATTTAGGGTTAAACATGCATCAGGGATAGAACATTGTGTAAGTACAAAGTATGAGTACTCCTTCTACAATCCTGGGTAAAGGCACCTGCATTTCATTTTGGGCTTGGGCTACATAGGTAGCATCAGAGTAAATTTTATTTTCCTGCATAAGAGAAGAAGGTCACTGTGTCAGGGGACAAAGAACACAGGAGGCTCAAAATGTGTTCTACATTTAAGTAAAGCACTGAAGATAATATTACAGAGAACACCTAAACATGTTACTGTTTCCATACATTGATAGCAAGATTCCAGGGTGGAGGTTAAGAACTTAAAGGAAATAGCACTAGTCACTACATTAGTAATGTATAACAGTGTCAGGGGCGCACGCAGGATTGTCAGGGTTCCCCCCCCCTGACCCCCCAAAAAACCCAAAAACAACCACGAGAGAGAGCTGCTGCGCATGCGCCTGCACATGCGCAGCAGCGCTGTCCTATACACCAGCCGCGGCACTGCCAAAGAAGCGTCCGCGGCAGTGCTGTATACAATACAGCACCGCCGTGGACGCTTCTTTGACAGCACCGCGGCTGCTGTATAGGACAGTACCGCTATGGTGGGCACTGAGTTAGCGCAGGAGGGGGGGTTTCTGGAGACTCAGAACCCCCCCCTGCGTGCGCCACTGAGTGTGCAATAATATGTTGTGTCCCAGGTTGGAAAATAGCTGTAATTCTTTAGTTAGGTGACCAACAGTTGGTTAATAGTGCCTTTAAGGAATATATATACTCACCATCTGAATTGTCAGGCACTGTGCTATGCTTTACAAAAGCCACATCTCCTCCTTCAACCAGACACCTGAAGAGACAAGTGAGGTAGGGAAACACTCATGGGACTAGATTTACTAAACTGCGGGTTTGAAAAAGTGGAGATGTTGCCTATAGCAACCAATCAGATTCTAGCTGTCATTTTGTAGAATGCACTAAATAAATGACAGCTAGAATCTGATTGGTTGCTATAGGCAACATCTCCACTTATCCAAACCTGCCGTTTAGTAAATATACACCCATGGTCTATGGTGAATATTCCAGTTACATTTGGCTAGAAAGTGTGTTAATAAACTAAAAGTGGAATCAATAGGCTTGTAACTATAAATTCCGAACAATGACAATAAAGTAAGATGACGTTTGCTAATAAAACTGGGCCACTAATTAATGATTGTTTCATTCTCTAAAGACCACACACTAAGCATACCTAAAGGCTCCTTCATAGTCCTGGTACATCTCTTGCCCATTGGGGAGACAGACGTTTTGACCACTGCCATCCCCTTTACACATCTCACAGAGAGACGGGTAGGCTAATTTGTCAGCTCCAGGCACACAACTTTTGGTGAAGAAGTTGCCCACTCCTATAAGCAGGGACACACATGTTATTTTTGCTATAATCATGAAAACGACACAGTAGACAGTTCTTGCAGAAGAAAATGCACATCAAACATTAGTTTATTTAATAAGCTTCATGTCACCTTCACACAAAGCTACTAATAAAATTTGAATGGTAATGACCTTCCTGGCTCCAGAAACCATCTCTCTAGATGACCTCAGCATTAAAGGTGTTTTAGCTCTGTATAATGTTTCCCATTTTCTTGTAGGGTGAAAATGATTCTTACCTTGTGAAATATCACAAGCCACCGCAGACATGCGTCCACTATCAATCAGATAGCCAATGGGCACATTCCATCCTGAAGTCTTCTGGAAACCAGTGTGACAAGACTTGGTGCCTTTCAGACTATTTATGGTGATATTAGAATTCTTCCTGACAACAGCTACGGCATAATATGAGGTGCCCACACCTGTCAATCAATATTACATCAATGTAACATGTCACATTGTATTAGTCTGTTAAAAACAACAGTTTCATTCCAGGTTTAACCATTTAAAATATATATGTCACCCAACTGTATACAGATCATTTAGATCAGTTTCACCTTTAAATACATTTTATACTACATCCATTGCTTGAGAACCCATAATATAATTTCATATTCTCTATGATCCAATGCCTTAAATCACCCCAAATCAATTCTGCTAAGAAAAACATGGAATTGAATAAAATTCCATTAGCTTTAAAATAACCAATGTATGATGACAAGTTGGAACTTTACAGAACCAGAAGATTATGGGGAAAATATAGTGAGGGGTATGATTAAACCAGATGTAAATATTACCCATATGGTCCCATCGGCTTTGAAAACTTATTATAGTCACTGGTATTTTCAGAAACTGAAGCTCTCTACACTTTTATAGAAATAATATAGTTTATTATAACATTTTAAATTGGGTAGCGCTTTCCAATCAAGGATTATTGTGTGCTAACAATAATACACAGTGTTTTTGATTCCATAGGCCTAATTCCTAGTCACTCATACAGAAAAATGTTAATAGCTTTAAAGTGCAATGCAATATCATTCAGTGTACACATTCTGTAGTTTGGATATATTGGTTGGATAAATGTATAAAAAATAAACTTTGAAAAGATTTTGCCCCAAGATACCTCAACCATTTACTGTAATCTGTAAGAATAAAAGTGTTCTAACCTTGATCATATACCTCTCCCACCACTGGCCTTAGGTTATACTGCTTCCCAGCCTGATAAATTAATCTGCCGTCCAAAGTTACTGCATCTGCTACATTTTCCTGTATGAAAATAAGAAGAAATAACATATCATGGCAATTGTTTGAAAAAAATATTTTGTAAGATGCTATTATATTATACACTACTTAGGTACTGTCTTATTTCTTAGAACCAAAATTCAATTAGAGCAATTACAAGTCGTTTTTGGGCCATTGATTTTGGATTTAGATTGGAACAATTTATATTAATTTTACTACACCAATGAAAAGCAACTTATCAAAAATCTATCAAAGAACTTTTCCATGTACCGTAAAATCAGTTTTCTGTAACGGGATCTGACACTGATGGTGCCTGGAGGGGACCATACAGGGGTTTGGCAGCATTGTTGGGTGTAATGGAAATCATGCATTGTTTGTTTGTGAGTAAGGGACAAGGCATCTTACCTTCACCATACGGGCACAGTTTAATGATGAATTCCCTTCCACACAAGACAGAGAAGGGGCAATCTGTGCTTGCTTGAAGGCCAATGTCATGGCAATACATTTCTGCTTCTCTGCTTCAGAAATTGTGCACCATCTGATTTCATTCAGACAAAAGACTGAAAAAAGACACACAATCAATACTTAAAATTAACTAGATCATTAATGGTATTAAGATGTGTATTATGTCAGGTTTACATAATGTGTAACTAAGTATATCAAATTCTGAGGATTCTGAATAGTAAATGTATAAAGTAAACATTTGTATTTTAAAAATCATTTGAAAGATGATGAGTGATACTTGATGAGTGATACTTGATGAGTGATACTTGATGAGTGATGCTTCATACAGTTCAAATTTTTGCTTCATAAAGACAAGCATGCGGTTTAGTATTAGATTGTAAAATGACCTCTTACATTCTGTGTTATTGTATGTTCTGTACTGTTATCAAGTTATCCTTCTTTTCTAATGCTCTGTAGACTATATTGGTAATATATAAATAAAAGGTTAATAATATAGAGGATAAATCCTGTACTGTAGATTATAAAAATGTTAATAGTTACAAAGGACCCTTCATACCATAATTTTCCCGGATCTAATATGCAGGAACATACCATCTACTGTAATATATAGGAATATCATTGGTAGATAGCTGCTAAGGTTCCTATCCTACACCAAACTCCCATGGGCTTGCCGGAGTTCAGAGCACAACAGGAGACATTGTGAACAGCTAATGAGCTGATAGCTGCCTTCAGCATGGACTGGCTGAAGAAAGTTGGGGGGAACAGAGCCAAGGTTCTGTAGCTACTTATACTTGACACCAGCTAAAGGCTCTGTATATTAGATTGGACATTATAAAAAGCTTTGCATATTACACTGGCACCAAATATAGCTCTCCATATAAGACTTGGCACAAGAAGTTGCTCTGTAAATGATACTGATCACCAGTTATGAGTCTTTATATGATACTGGTCACCAGATATGGCTCTGCATATTACCCTTGACAACTAATATGAACCTGTATGTCAGATTTGATACAAAATGTAGCTTTGCATATTATTCTTGGCACCAGATATCGGTGTGCATATTATTCTAACACCAGATATGTCTCTGGATATTATTCTTGGCACCATATGACTGAACATATCATAGTTTGCACCAGATATGGCTCTGTATATTGTATTTGGCCCTGCATAGGGCTTAACTTTATATAACTGGCAGTACACATGGCTTAATTTGATGTAATTGGCTCTTTACTCCTGACAAAAGATATGTCGCAGAATACAGTGCACTCTCTATTTTGGAACTGGTTCCTAAGTTTTGGATATAATTGTTGACACCTGCTTATTCTACAAGCACCTTCAGTGCCCCGCATGCTACATTAAGTGTTTACTAAACAAGAAGTGACTATAAACCTACTGTACAAGTCAGTGAATCTATAGCAAGGTAGGTTCAGGAATACAGTGAGTGAAACCTGCAGCATTAGCTGCTGATCATATATTTATTTATTTTTAAATGCAACACACATACCCTTCCCCAACTGTATTTGCATGGAGGGGATAGTAAAAACAAACAAACAAACAAAAAAAACATTAAATAAACATTGCAGTCTATGCAATGGGTTGTGCAATGTGGTTTGTATAATGTTGGACGGGGCTTATAGTTTGGCTGTGCAATATGCCATGTGGAATAGCACAACCATTATTTTTGCTCACGGCTCTATATTGATTACTCAATTTTTTTTTAAGTGTGCATGTGCAGGGACCATGGGGGCAATTGAAGAAGCCATAAACCATATAGAAATAACTTTTTCTGCATGGTTTAGGCAAATTTAAGTAATAGTTTTAATTATCAAATGTCTAACGCAGGAGATATCGTAGCTACAAATATTCTAGCTTTGTGGAGCTTGACCCCAATGGCTGATGCCATTTTACGATGGCATCAGCCGTTCTGCCCTATGGGGGGAGCGTAGCAGGAGATGGATCATCCGATCCCTGTCCGACGGCCTTCCTGCTCTCCTCTCCGTTAGCGAATGCAGAATGGTCAGAACCCTGAGTTGTTAGTGTAGCAAAGTCAGACACTCTGTCCTGGAATGATTTTTTAATAAATGGCTGCAAAATATCATCCCTTATCATTGTGATACGGGTAATAATTAACAAGGGGCATATATGGCTATTCATAAATAGGCCCCATATGGCTTTTATGTTATCAGAAGGATTTCACACAATTCAGTAGATGAAATCCTGATCTGTGCAAAAAGAATGCATGAAAAGAGTATCAAAGCTGCATGTGTTCTGATGCCCTATATATGTGCATTTATGATATAGGAGTAGTGATTTCAGCTCAGCACATCAAGACACATCAAAGTGCTTTAAAGTGTACATGCACTTTTATTGTGCTTTTAGTACATTCAACAAGATTTCATTGTGTTTAGTGTCATCCTCCTGATCATCAAAAGTTTTTGATGCATTTTTAATGCATTGAGCAGGACCATAGGCATTGAATTGCATCATTGCATATAGAGACACATCATGTGCATGTAAATGCTCTATGAAACAAAATTATTATATCCAACATTTTACATTCTGAAAGTTTCCTGGAAACTCACTAGATTCAAATACTCCGCTCTATGGCCCTTATTATAGCTTGCAGCCTGCGGACTAGCAGTGTTAAAAGCAAGATAATTGCAGTATGTGCAGAAGTTACTCAGATCAGAGAGATTTCATCTACTCTTGAAGGGAAATATTCATGACCCAGTCTCTGTAATTTACTTATGATGACAGATTTGGGAGATGGGATTTCAGTGGAAAATTATATACCAACAAACAGACAACACTCCATTGTTTTTTGGAGAACAGATTTCCTTAACATCTTCTTTCTGAACAAAATAATTATTATTATGTCAATGTAATAACACCACAAAGTATACATTATACAAAAAGAACATGTTTGATAGCAGATTCTTGTTACATATAGAAGGAAACATTCCATACCATTATGTTCCTGCATCACGTTTACTAGAGACTCGCATCAGTGTTTGTTCTGTTGGGGACCCTGCTCTTTCCACTATTTAACGCTCAATCTATTATTTTCCACATCATAACGCTGTCACACGTAGCCCTGTGCTCTGAAACATAATTACAAGAGAACCCTCATATCTCAAGGTCAACACACTCATGCCATGAAATAATCTGTGCTGCTGTGAATAGTACGATGATCTTACAATAAATTGTGCACATGATAGACAAAAAGAAAAGGAAGTTTGGATACAAAACAGCGCTCTGGCGCTAGTTATACAAACCTTAAAGAAAAATTACTCTTTTCTAATACTAGTCCCTAACAGGTCTAGAAGTGATTTAAAGAGAACAAAATTATCCTTATTAAATTATTGTGTGACCTAATGAATGGCTGCCAGAATTCTACAGTGGTGCAACATAGATATACAGCATAATAGATATACAGAAAGACCCTGAGGATAAACTGTAAAACATTGCTACCTAGGGTAGAGTACCAGTCAACCTGTATTGAAATGTTATCACCTACACTCAAGGAAATCTCCCAGCCAAGGTGGAGTGCCTTCTGAGCATATTATCGGTATGGTAGCTAAGATTATGGTACTAAAACTCAAATGTATTACACACATACATGTGCATTCCATCAGCTTCTCATTTTCAACCAGATTATCCATCTATTGCACTGTGTATGACCAGGCGCATCAATCTAAGTGGTCCATTATAACAAGAGTCCCCCGATGACTAGATTTGTGCATTGCAGAGATAGAATCTTTTAACGTGCAATTTATTAAAATAAAATGTCAGCGGGGCGTCTGAGCGTTGCTCAGCTCCTTGCTATAAGACTCTGCCCAGCAGTAAGCCCCCTATACCGATTGCCAAGCCAGTTCTGGGAACCTGTGCACCTGCATGCAAACTGGGACTGGAAGTCTTTACCGCCGATAGCCTTTACTGTCTGAGAGCTTTGGTAAATAGGGAGAATTTCCTTTTCACAGGATTTAGAGCTTTTCTCTCTTTAATAAATAGACCCCTACATTTTCAAAACCTGATTAGAATAGATTTGAAAATTTGGTCAATTGATGATCATCACCAGTATGTGTGGGTCATCGGCTGATGCCCGCTATTCTTCTAGGTGCAGTCGTTCGCCCTTATTGTAAATCACTAAAAATGTGCTATTTGACCATGAATGTGTAGCCATATGTTGCCTGTCAATCAGAACAAATAATCAGATCATGGGGCAAGATGAGAACAGCATAAATCAGTTATAGCCAGTAGCATTATAAAAACAATTTAAATACCTTTATTTATGAGCTCCAATGGTAATGTATGTGCATTGTAGTTTATTACAAAAAGTAACATTTGGGATGCAGCTGTATCCTTTTTCCAGCGAAAAATCAAGTCATTATCTAAACTCACAAAGTACATATAGTTACTAGAAAAATAACATGTATTGAAACAACCGATGTGATCAATGTATACAAGCTACATCACAGATATTGAGCCTTCAAGAGTGATCATGTGATTCACTGCTCAGATAAATACAGCCACAAGTGTCATATAACAATCCATGAGGGCATTTTATACAGTAAACAATACATTAAGTATCACATGTATACTAACCTGCAATTTAAGAGAAAGGGTAACACAATGTTGCTGATTATAGACGTACTTCCCTTGCTGAACATTGTCACACTGGCGCAGCTAAGACAGGGGATTTACCCTACTTTTTATGTGCCAAATACATCTATCTAGGGAACCTTATTAAGCCAATATCTGCCCCATACTATTTTATCTTGTAGGGAGGGGAATTATTTGAATGACATTAATGAAAATGGTCGGAAAACAGTCATGTGTGACATATTATCCTTTAAGTTGATATAATGTTTATTCATAATTTTACCAATGTAAAGCACTAAGAGTATTATATGTGCTCACAAAAGGAACACTACTCTTTTTTTTACATCCCCTTCCTTGTCTTATTAAAATCATAGGTGGACTCTGGAGCTCCTGTATGGTTAGATGTAAAAGATTAGGTAGACAGATTATCACATACTACCTGAAAAGCCAGGCAGGGTTCTGGTAGCCTATTGTAACTGGAAACACATTTGTGCTACTAGACTAGTTATGTGTTCAGTTGCATTATTATTATTACTTGTTTTTGTTGCCTGCTATATATCAATAGGGTTATTATTTGTGGTATTAGGACGAGGAGCAATCTGACACCCTGACCCAGAGCTGGATTAAGTCATTTGGGGGGGGGGGCACTTTAGACAGAGGCGGCCCTAAGATGTAATAGGACTATAATTTTAGACAAATTGACAGGCAATACTGTGTGCACTACTGTTAGGTGCAGGCAGCTCTGCCTTCACAACCAGTACAGTGTGAAGCGGGACCAACCTCACAACTGTCTTTGCAGTCAGACCAAATCGTGACTAATCGAGGCAGTCCCCAAAATTTGGGAGTGCCCCACCAGATTCAGGACAGTTGGCAGATTGTCCTACTGTCTCCTACCTGTTCTTGTCACTTTCATTACCTGCAGCTGCTGGTTTCTATAGCTCAGTTGCTACTTGTCTGGATCCTGGTAGCAGCCCCACATTCAATTAATAGTTCCCAAACCACACCAGCATTAAATTAAAGGTTCCATTACCCCATCTTAAATTGATAGGACCCACTATTAAATTAAATTGCTCTGCCATCGTCCCACAAATAAAATAGCACCAATTAAATAATTTACCCCCACCTACACTCACATTACAGTAAGAACTCCCCACTAACTTCCATCACACATTATATTAAAATCCTCCTTCCCACACATATCACATTAACACACCCCCTTCCTTCCCTCATATATTACATTAACGTACCCACTCCCTTCCCACACACATCACATTAACACACCCCCTTCCTTCCCTCATATATTACATTAACGTACCCACTCCCTTCCCACACACATCACATTAACATATATTGCGCATCCCATGTGACATCTTTTCTTACGGAGATAGGAGAGAGGGAGGGGGGACTGATGATAAGATCCACGGCCTAATGAAGTATGGTGGCTGGTCCCAGAGGAGGGGCCAGCCACCAACTACCGCACTGTCCCTGCACCAGCCCAAAATGGAGTTTGGCTGTCTGGCCTAGCCCGACTCTGCATGGTGCACCACATGGCATTTGTGCAGTCCCACGGGTGCAGGAAGCAAGAGGCAGACAGAGGAGTCTGTAGCTCCAACGCAGAGCGCAGGAAGAAGAAGACAAGTTTAAAGAGTTATGTAGTATATGCTCGCACTGTAAAAATCTTTGTGCAGCTTCAATTATTTATTAGAATATAGAAAACAATAAAGATGGAGTAAAATAATAGGTGGTTTAATACTTTAAATCATGTTCTGATCCAACTCTCTCTCTCAAACTACCCTCCCATCTCTCAGCTCCCATACCCCTCCAAACTTCTCGAGCGAATTGCCTACATTCGCCTCACACGTTTCCTTTCTGCAAACAACCTATTGGATCCTCTTCAGTCAGGCTTTCGCTCTCAGCACTCCACAAAAACTGCGTTGACCAAGGTTGTCATTTGATCACAGCTAAAAGTAAAGGCTGTTATGCTCTTATTCTCCTGGATCTCTGCTCCATTTGACACCATTGATCACTCTCCTCGTTCAAACGCTACAATCCCTAGGCCTTCAAGACACTGTCCTCTCCTGGTTCTCATCCTACCTATCTTATTGCTCTTTCAGTGTTAATATCTCTGGATCCACCTCCACTCCGCTTCCTTTATCAGTTGGAGTACCACAAGGCTCAGTCCTAGGTCCTCTGCTATTCTCTATCTACACCACTACTCTAGGAAAACTAATAAGCTCCTTTGTTTTTCAGTATCATCTCTATGCAGATGATACACAAATTTATCTACTCTCTCCTGAACTCGCACCATCTGTGTTGTCTCACGTTACTGACTGTCTTTCTGCCATTTCATCTTGGAAGTCTTCTCGCCAACTCAAACTCAATCTTTCAAAAACAGAATTAATAATATTCCCACCCAGCAATAGAAGCTTCCTGCCTTCTATTTCTGTTGACGACCATAAATCCCTTCCCGCAAGCTTGCTGCCTAGGTGTAATCCCTGACTCGCAACTGTCCTTTGTTCCCCACATCAACTCTATATTTACATCATGCTGCATACATCTAAAAAATATTTCCAGAATACCTACATATCTCATGCAAGACACTGCAAAAACTTTAATTCATGCACTCATCATCTCCCGCATCGACTATTGTAATTCCCTCCTTATTGGTCTTCCCAAAATCAGACTCGAGCCCTACAATATATTTTGCACGCAGCGGCTAGATTGCTTTTCCTTGCAAATTGTTTTACATCTGCTGAGTCACTCTGTCAGTCTCTACATTGGTTGCCTGTTTTTCAACGAATCCAATATAGAATTCTTCTACTAACACACAAGGCCATCATCAAAATTGCACCAACATACATCTCCTGACTTGTCTCAAAATATCTCCCAACTCAATACCTCCGTTCTGCAAAAGATCTATGTCTCTCTTCCACTCTCATTATTTTCTCCCATTCTCAGTTACAGGACTTTTTTCGGGGCTGCACCCACACTATGGAATTCATTCCCACACACGAGAAGACTTTCCTCTAGTCTTTAAACCTTAAAGCTTTCTCTGAAAACCCACCTCTTCAGACAAACTTATAATATTCCTCTACCACCCTTTTAATCTCCCTAAGTTACCCTATTACCACCCTCTACACAGCTAACACAAGACAACAAACCTCTGACCAACATAGTTGTGTGACTGAGCATAGAGCCCACTAAATACTTTGTAACCTTTGTTTTCTAGCTGGAAAAATATTCAATATGATGTAGCACTTATTCTTGTGTATCAAACCATTGTCCCATAGATTGTAAGCTTGCGAGCAGGGCTCTCTTACCTCTCTGTATGTATTACCCAGTATTGTTTTATTACTACTTGTTCCCAATTGTAAATATATAAATAAATCATGATGATGATGATGATATACAATAATAGGTTAACACTTTAACTCTGCTTGCCATGTCATTTTAACTGCCACAACGCTACAAATATATCAAACAAGTTATAAACATTTTTTGCCTGTGTTGTACCTGTTAAGCCATTTATTTGTCACTTGCCTTATTCTCTACACAGATCTGAAGTATCTAACACACACATCTGAGCATTTACCCACTACAGATCACACAATTTAAGGAGAAGAAGGTAAGGGGGAGGTGTTGGGGGAGGAAGGGCTCTTAGTGTAATTGGAGTGGAGGCCGAGTATTAATTTAACAACAAGTTTGACAATCATTTATTAGTGGGTGGAAGATATTCATTTATTTGATGGTGGGGGCTATTTTACTTATTAGTGGGGTACTGGTAGTGCCTATTAATTTAAGGTGAGGTGATGGTACTGTTTATTTAATGCTGTGGTGGTTTGTTGGCTAATAATGTGGGGCTGAGTTTGTGGAGAAGGAGGGCTATTTATTAAATGTGAATACTAATTATTTGATGTTGGAGCAGTTTGAGGATGAAATAAGTGTATTTATTACATTTGAGTACCATTCATTTAATGTCAGGACATGTTGTGGGGGATATATCTATCAATTAATTCTGAATGCTATAAATTTACTGTTGGGGCTACCTGGGGTAAATAGGGCTATTTAATAAATATGATGGTATTAACTTATGATAGGGACTAGCTGCAGGTAGAAAGAACTAATTATTAGACCTGGGTGCTATTGATTTAACATCTGGGCTGGTTGGGTGTAGGGAGGCCTAGAATGTTCACTCTTTGCTAGACCTTCCATATTTGATTTTCCTATCCTTTTTCAAACAGAGCCCCAGCATTCCAGGATCCAGACGGACAGCAACAGAAATTAAGACGTGAGCAGCAGCAGATAGTGAAAGCTTCAAGAACAGGTAGGAGAGAGCAGGCAGTCTGCCAACTGTTCTTGTCATTAGCAGTCCCAAATGTGTGTGACTGTCCCACTCAGTCCTATCTCAGAAGGGCTTTGCTCTGCACTGGTTGTTAAGCGGGAGTTGCTTGCACCTGATGCAGCATTTCCCGTGTATAACAAGGGGATTGCTGAGAAAGAGTTGAAGAGCAGCACTGTCTCAAATTATAGTCATGCCCCCTCTGGTGGCATGGTGTGGAAACTCCCCTCCAGAAATCCTGCATTTACCCCTGCTGCAGTAATGGAATCTGCATCTAATACAAAAGCAAAAAAATAACATATGATATTCCTTTATTTAAAAAAAGGAAGCAAAAAAAATATTATGCCATTTACATTATTTAGTACAAGAAAAACCCACCCAGCTTCAACCACGTGCTAAATTTCCTTCTTTAGTATTCTGGAAAAGTGCTGATTGCTGCAGTATATATGAATTATGAGATTATCTCGGCAGCCGACCTCAATGTTGAATACTGACACTTCTAAATTGTTGGAGAGAAGTGCTCCATATGCTGTCTCCTCTCTCACTCTGTTGGTCCTCTGGTGCCAACTGGTGCAGGGGTGGTGATTATTAACATCAGCATCTGTTCTGTATAACCCTATGACCCTTCCTGCATTCTATAACTGTTACAACAGCTGCAGCCATTAACCCTGTGTGTACCTGCATCACTGCTGTTGTTACTATTCACAAATAAACCAACAATTTGATGTGTGGTCTAACGTTCCTATCCAAAACTGCTGACACCTTTCAGACACCAAAAGGTTCTACCAATATAAATTACTTCATCCTTTTCTCTCCCCGCGGACATCATCTTCCACCAATCATGATGGATACTTCCTGGACCTCATATTTTCCCGACTGTACTCCAGTTCCAGCTTCTCCAACTCATCCTTTTCATGGTTCGATCTCATGGTTCAAAAAATTCACTCACATTATTTGGCAATTCAATAATTAAATTTTTATTATAGGCCTACAACTCCTGCATGTTTTTTCTGCATTGTGGTGGAAAAATAAAGATAAAACAAATGAGGTTTTTACTATTATATGATTATGCCAATTTTTATGTTTAGGGGATTTGTTTATTTCACCAGTCTATTTAATTAGATTGTATATTATGGGGAGGTTCTGTTCAGGACAAATAGCGCTTTGCTTTGATAACATATTTGAATAAATATACATTTTACTTGTAGTAAATGGCCAGGCTTGTGTGCTTACCCAGTAGCATGTGAAGATATTGCTTTCATATTTGCTGATATGATGACTGTCACATAGATATTATGACTTCAAAAGTTTCCATTGAGAAATTTAGCAACATTCCTCATTAAGGGGCTAATTAGAATTATGTGCAAATTATGACCGGGTGCAGAATTGCAGGCGAGCAACCCATGGCGCTCTGTAAGGGGTGCAAGTGCAAACTTTTTGCTTGCATAGCCAAAAGGTTTCTCTGAAGAAGGAATAGCAATTGGTAAGAGTTTATAGGTTTATATTTTCAGGAAAAAAAATCTACTTGGACCTATGAGTTAAAACAACGTGATGGAAGACTAGCCAGTCTGTTCCTCTATTGTCCTCTGTTCACAAATGTTAGCAGTTTTGGAATACTTCATTGTGCAATAAGGATGCAAACCTCAAAACTAAGTGTGTATTTTGTACCTATACCTTGTTAGTTGACAAGAATGCTGCCATTGTGTCTGAATAACCCCTCTGTCAGCTTCACTTGTAAGTCCAATGAGTTTCATAATTCATTTTATAGGTCAGACAAATACTTCCTTGCTGCACAATCATATAATTGTATGGACATAAAGCTGGTTTGAAGACAGCCAGGAAATAGTGTCCATTTATTTATATTTATGCTCTTGACGAGTCTATTATCTTTTTTTGTAGAGTGGTGGTATGTGTTTTCATTGTGTAAAAGAGGAGTTGTTGCTCTGGTACTCTTTTGCAATTCAGACCTGATCTGTAGAAAGGTGTGATAGGCAAAGGCCTTGGGAAGCTTGCTGTCCCCATCATACTCACATTTTTTCATATATATGCCTATCAAAAACGAATATAATTTTAGATTACTAGTAGAATACACTCATTTCTTACAAAAGGGACGTGGGGGCAATGGAGCTTTAAGGGAATAGGAAGGAGGAAAGGGTTCGCTTTTAGTGGCCTGGAAAAGCCTAGAGCATACTTGCCAACTCTCCCGGATATTCCGGGAAACTCCCGCATTTTGCGAGAGTCTCCCGGACTCCCGGGTGAGTGTGGCAATCTCCTGAATTCTGCCCACTTCACTAGGAAGTGCCCCACTTCCTAGTGAAGTGGGCAGAAATAGCTCCCAAATGCTGGTGTTTGGCCTCGCCCCCGCTGTCAAATGACGCGGTTTGCGTCATGCCGTCATGGGGGCGGGTCCAAAATGACGCTCATTTTGGAGCCCTGCCCCCGTCACACCCACCTCCCATGGTAGGCTTCCGGAAACCAATTATTCAAAGTTGGTAAGTATGGCCTAGAGTTAATTCTAAACATTTTATTAACTGTAAGCTGTTCAAAGACTAACCTAGAAAAAAGTTAACATCCGATTCGCTCAATTGGGAAAGGTGTGGATCCAATAAGATGAGCAACTAGCATGCTAATCAGCCCCATCTGCCTTAATGCTAGTTACAAACAATGCACTGTTGTGCCTCTCCACTGGTACGGTTATGGAGCAGAAGGAGGCAGACAGGTGGAACTTTGCACTGTTCAGTAAGTAATTAGAATTCTGTGCTATTCTTAGACAATCTTTTCTGGTGCAAATGAGGGGAAAGGGAAAATATTTTTTACACTCATATTTGCATATGCAACAGCTACGTTCCCTAAATTATTAATTTTAAATGAACTAAAGAATTTTAAAATGCTTGGAGGTTGATTTGCTAAAACTTCTGTAGCAACGAATCAGATTCTAGCTATCCTTTTCTAAAATGTACTAACTAAATGATTGCTAGAATCTGACCGGTTTTTCTGTGTTAGACATCTGTGAGACGTACTGTGTTTATCAGTACATTTGTGGTGAGCTACTTGCTGTGTGTTCTAATAAAAATGTCATCTCAAAATTTCACGTCAACTTATTTTGTCTCACTTGAATGTCGCCGTTTCATTTATGTTCTGTTTTTCTCTCTGTCTGGCGCTGCAGAGTATTGTGGCCACTTACAAATCAACAAAAATACTAATAGTTTTCTTATTTATTAATATAGTAAACACAATTTGCAGTGGTAATTATAAAACCAACTAACACAGACAAGCAATGTGGCCAAATGAATAGCTTTTGTGTCACCAGGAGATGGAACACAGAAGATCACAGAGTTAGCCTAATCCTACAATAGAACAATGCTCTCAAGTTTCTTGAATATGTAACATTTTGGACACATATAATGAAGGACTTGCATAAAATAAAATATTCTGTATCAAGAATGTAGCAAGAGTATCATAAATCAAATAAAAGACAAGCAAACCTGATTAAAGGGCATATCCACATATCCACCTACAACACACCAAATCAGACACACTCTCACATATTGAATTGTTTAATTTCAAAAGGCAACAATGCGCAGTACATTGCACATAATATCTAGTGGCACATGCTGTGATTTATGTTACCATAGAGACATCACAGAACCCCCGCCATCACTCAACAATACACAATTACTGCTTTTTAATAGCTCAAAACATAAAACAATTTAAAATGTGATAAAAATGTAATAAATAGCAGAGCTCAACCTCTTCGTAAGTAAAGTTTCTAAATAAGTCAATGGTCTCTTAGAATTGTCATATAACATTTAATTGCAATGATTAGTTTCTGATTGTGATATATTAAATTTATAAAATTCTTAATGGTTGATATTTGTTACCTTACATAACCTCTCTTTATCCTCTTAAAATATATCTAAAATAATTAACAAACATGCATTGGGGAACAATAAAGGAGTTTATTTTGGCAAACTGTATGGTAGAGGAGAAAACAGCAGGCAGTACGGCAAGACCCAAACCAGATATCCCAAAGTGGGTCAACTTCCCCACGGGATATCAACAATGTGCATAACAACTTCACCCTGACGCACATATCTACCTTCACTCTATCGGGGAACAATTATCCTGGGCAATACATAACCCGCAACCCATCTGGGCTGAAAAGAGCGCAAACACAAGCTGACCCACACTTGCACCGAAACTATAGTCGACTTTTCAAAGGGAAACGGGTTCAGAATGCCCACCGCATTAATGTCTGCACACCAATTATTGGTCGCCAACTGCACTGCGTTTTGCGTCAACAAAAACTATTCAAAATACAAAAACTATTCAAAAGTACGAATGCCATACCAGGCCAGGCACCAATAAAAATAGAAAAAAAATGGCACAAAAATCACGACATTCCGCAGCAGGTGCTGGGGAATCCACCCAATACCAGAGAAGTTGGGTGGTCAACGTCCTGGATCCTAGAGAATGATTTTCACTCCGCCCCTCACTTTTATTGACTACACCTCACCTAGTGATATCAGATGGATGTACCCCATCCCCTGTTAACTTTTAACCCTTAGAGAGGGTAATTCCCCTTGTGCTTTATACAGCCCTCAGTTCATATACTTTTCTTTTTCTATAGCTACAATACATTTCCCTCTGATTTTGAGGACATCCATTGTGAATTTCATGCATTGGCAGGATCTTTTTTTTTTTTTAACATTAATTCAGTTAAAATATTTTTGGCATTCCTCTTTACTATTCCCTGAATTCCATTTACATTTGACAGTGTTGAACCGGGGCATGAAGGGCCTACCAGGAGAAAACAACAGTAGTGACCCACAAAATAATACCTGTCCTGCCACGAAGCCGCAATGCCATGTTGAAGTTCTTTGGTGATTTCAAAAAAGTAAAAATCAGTAATGTTGGGATGTATTCTCTTTATACATTTTAACATGGATACGTCTAGCAATGTTAATTAAAAAAAAGTGAAATGTGTATCTAGTTCAACGAATTCTAAATTATAGATGTATTGATCCAAGAGGAAATTTAGAACAATCCCCAGTAACGCATATGGTAATTAAACCACAATATCCTTTTTAACCCTATAAACTGCAGTTAGATTAACTGTAGTCACTGTATCAAAAACAACAGTAAGGTTTCGATATATTGCTAAATATTTATATATACTGTAAGAAGAGTTATGGACGGTAGTAATGTCACAAAATGTACAGGTACTTTGTGCACCAAAACTTTGGTAGTATACAGGTCATTTACGATGCGCACTACAAAATGACAGTCTGGATGGTCTTCTCAGTGCACGTCAAGGCTTACTTTCTGCTCCTGGTAGGTATCTAGGTAAGGTAGAACGCTCCAGGGGAACTTTGCAAAAAGTTTATATGTCACATCAGAATCCAATCTCCTACCACTTTAACACCTTCACTTCCAATAAAACATTTTCCTGAAGTACTGCTCAGTTCAGCTTTATTCATGGCTTGTATGAAGTATCTCTGAGACTGCTTACTACATTGATTTGAGTGCACCTGGAAATGTGCTCATCTGCAAGAACATCATTTAGGCACAAAGTAGGTTGGTTTAAAGTGTAGGGCGAGACCCAAAGATCGCCAGCTATGATCTGGTGCAAAATTCAAATCCTTTTGTGAGTAGAAATGAACATGTCCGTCCATACAGGAACAATCCAAAATTAAATCCGGTATCTGCACTGCCCTGCAAAGTTAGGCAAGTACGGTTCTCACTCAACAGATGGACCCTCAGCTGGTTGTTCCTGATCTTATTAGAACAGGGGCAGCCAACTTCTGCATCACGTGTGCTCCTCTGCACAGTGCAGGGAGGTCACACGGCATAACCAGAAGAGGAGGGAATGCACTGCGTCCTTCCTCTGTGCGGCTCCTTAGAAGGCCTCTATCTCCAATTTTGTATGTGTTCCTCTCCTCCCCATGTGTGTCTCCGTCTTTTCTGTGTGTGTGTGTCTCTTTCTTTCTCCTGCTTTGTATATCCACCTCTGTATTCCCCTCTCTCTTTGCCCCCCCCCCCCAAATGTGTGATCTGTTCCCTTTCCTTCTTCTGCCATGTGCCCCCAACACCCACTTTCCCCCTGTGCTTCTAAAGCCTCCCCCTTTTTCTTCCACTTCTCACATCTTCACCCCTTCTCCCTCCTCTTCGGCTGAATAGAAAATTATTTGACAGGTCCTATTCATCAAACTCAAAATACCATTAGAACACGTGCTATTGAGGTTTCAGCACACTGCCTGTCAGGAATTCCTCATTGAAGTTTAATGCAGTAAAACACAGATTTAGTAAAAGGACGACAAGCCCTATTACCAGTGAAAATGAGAGTTTTCGCTGACGATATAGCTCTTTTTGTTTCACCCTAAACATAAAAGGTTTATTGCCAGTGATAACACTGATAATGACAGGATTCCCTAGCTTTTGCAAATGAAGGCTTCACATGCAAATTATGGGGGGAGGCCAGCGTTCTCTCTCACCCAAAATGTTTATTTACAGCTCTGGTCATCATGTGGTGGTCGAGTACTGATGGGAAATCCTTCCCTTACCTTGTCTCCCAGATACAAGTCAGGTTCTTTTCTCTTTTGGATATCTGGTGGTCAGGAGATAAATACTTCAATGAAAGGGACAAAGATTGGTCAAACAACTTGATTTTATTGAGAATGCGGTAAGGATAGTTTTGGTAAGCCACCGCGCCACTGACCCCTTCAGCTCAATAGTAATGACAAAATAATGCGTCTGATCAGCATAGAGCACAATAGCATTTAACATATGACATACACCTGGTGAGTATAAGGCAGAATAACGATAACATTTTCAATACACATTGTCTAATAAGGCACACTGGTAATCACAGTTACTACTTTCACGTTAACAATATCTGACTGGTGATGATGCAATAACCATCAATAATAACCCATCAAGACTACGGTCACTACCGCGCCCACTAGAGGGCTACTTCTTAGTCAGGTGTTTGGGGTACCGTGCTATTCCCTATGGGTCAGGCGCCCCACTTTTAGCATATGCTGAGTTAACTTGAATTGCAGCGGTACCACTAACACTGAATGTCACACCTTCAATATTAATAAATCAATTCTTAGGTAAATCACATAACATTAACATCATCTAAAACATTTGATGCACCAATATTATCCCCGGTAATGTTACCATATTTTCCACTGGGGTGTGTGCAGTACACTGCAGGCTGAGGTTTTACCTTGAAAAGAGTTCTGTAGTTAGTGAATACTGTCTTTGGCGCCCCGCTGCGTGTCCCCAGCTGTTCTCCGTCCGCTTTGCTGGCAATGTCACAGTTCTGGCAGCAGCTTATCTTCTCTATGCTCGGCTGCACATCCTTCCCCTTGTTTCTTCTACCATGCTGCTCTCTCTCCCCTCCTTCCTGCAAAACCTCTTCCTGTTACTCCCCCAGCCAATCAGGGCCTTCAACCTCCTCCTGTCAATCACTCCTGGGCACAAGTTTTCAGGAGCACAATTAACCCCTTGTAGCGTTTATGCACTCTGTGCTGTTCGACAGGGCTTTGGGGTACCACATTCACACATTTATTAGTTAATTGTTCTCATGGTGAGTATTAGATATTGCTCATTTGTCTTATGACTACGTCTGTTAATCATTGTTAACTTAGTTAAACTAGCACCTGAAGGTGCTGTTAATAATCACTGCATAAACAATTTTCCAAACTTTTACTATTGTAAATATTTTTTAAACATTTTAAAACATTAAATACCAGTGCTTAATCCATATCTTCTGTTTTTATATCTTAATTCTTTTGTTATGCAAAATTGTAAAGCATCACAATATTTAGTAAACACACTAAATTAAACTAAAATGTAACAGTGAAAACACACCCATAACATCTGCAATTCTGTAAAATGTGCCTGGTTAGACATTGTGTTAGGGCTGGGATTTCTTGGGCAATTGGTGTTTTGGCTTACACTGGCCACCATGTGTAAAGCCTTGCTATACACTGACCATCATGTGTAAAGCCCTGCTATACATAAGCCACCAGGTGGGAAAGGCCTGCGTTACAATAGCCACCAAGTGGGAAAGTACTGCTATACACTAGCCACCAATTTGGAAGGTCCTGCTTTACACTAGCCACCAAGTGGGAAGGTCCTGCTATACATTAGCCACCAGGTGGGAAGTTCCTGCTATACACTTGCCACCAGATGGGAAGGTTCTGCTATACACTAGTCACCAGGTGGGAAGGTCCTGCTATACACTAGCCACAAGGAGGGAAGTTCTGCTGTACACTAGCCACCACGTGAGAAGGTCCTGCTATACACTAGCCACCAGGTGGGAAGGTCCTGTTATACACTAGCCACCAGGTGGGAAGTCCATGTATACACTAGCCAAAAAATAAAAAAGCAAATTCAAGTCCTGCATATTATCACTTTTAGACATTTCCATAATTAGACATTAATTGACATTTTTCTCTTAAAATACAGATTTTTTTATTGAAAGCCCAGGATCGGTGCTTTCATGTTCCAAGTGCAAAAGGAGATGCAAAAACCGAAAAGTGCAAAATGGTGCAGCAACTTCAGGACCTCCTCAAAAGAGGGAGGGCCCCTCTATCCCTAACCCCTGAGACCAAATGGTCCCTTGCAGGGCAAGGCTAGGGGGTAGCTTTACCCTGAGATTCACTGAAGCTTCACTCTGAAAGGAGGGGGGGGGCGTCCACCTGTTCAGGGGGGTGGGATCCTCAGGGACACACCACCCCCCATAAATCATCAGCGAATTTCAGAGCCCATAAGGGCCTAAAGCGCCCCCTAGATCTGTGGAGCAAAGTACATAAAAGTGAAAGTGACAAACCAGGTGTGAAATAAATAGTGCCGTGTGGGTACAGCCCCAACCAAATGGACGGACAAATATAAAAATTCTCCCACGCAGCCAATAAACCGGGGCCAAATGAGGCGGTTGCCATGCACACTCTGCTTCCTTCTTTCTTTTTATTCAATACCCGTTTCCTAGTATTTTTATTGTGGAAAATAAGTGATTTGTAAAAAGTTTAAAATGAAGCCAACTCCTACCCCTCTCAACCAGTGCTGCTCCAGACATGTTCTTAGAAGGCCTATTTAAAATGGACACGAAGGCTCACCACTTTCAAAAACTCACCCCTTCTGCCAATTTACAAAACACATGTATTACTGGTGGGTTATTGTCTGCTGAGCTGCCTAGGTTAGCCATGCCCATGCCGGCAAGTTTGGCACTGACTTGTTTATATTCAGCCACAGAACGTGTCACATGATCCAGCGGCTTGGACTGCCATTGTCATGCTGCAATTTTAGATTCCCCAGCTCATCACTTTTCCCCGGTTACCAGGATAATTTCTAAATGATATGTGGCTTCACACTCTAGTTTGTGCCATAGTTTCCAAAATAGTGAGAAGAAACAGATTATTTGAATAATGTGCTGGTTTCTACAACTTACTTGAATCATTTTTGATGAATGAAATAGAACTTCTGCCTGAATCTAGATGTTAAACACTGAGAAACACACTGCTGCTGCCACTTGACAGATAGATTGTGAATAACTGACTTTGCTTAACAAACTCTGTAACCATGGAAACTATGACTGCAGTCCACAGTTTATTTGCATGCTTCCATGTTGAATTAGGCAATCTCATTTACCCTTTTAGGATATGTTTGTTCAGAGCCTGTTTAAGGGCTCAGGCCGCTCTAGGCTAATACTCTCATTGCTCGCCCTAGCCTTCCAATTAAGGCTAATAACTAATAGGCGAAAACAAACTTGTCCTTATTTTAATATATGACTTATTTCACCTCATCCAACCAATGTTCGTGCTTATTTAAGGCTCAACTCCACTTGGCTGTTTAAACTGGTCACAGTAACCTTTGTCACTGATTTCATTTTGATTAATATCTGAACTGTATAGCAGAACGGAATAGTAAACAAGCACTATTGAGGGTGAAGGTGGAGGGGTGCTGTCGTACCTGCGGCCATCCTTGTCTCTCCTACTTGTTTATCCTCAAGTATCAACCGGAGAATGACTCATTGATTTCATCCTTTACCATAGGAATATGTCAAGATTAAAACCCTGCTACATTTTTTCATGTTTTCTTTTTACTTTGGAGAACAACTATAAATCGGTCTTAAAATTAATTTCAGGTTATGACTATATATTATAGTCCATTTATAAAATCAAATCAAACGATACGATGTGCTTGTAAAACATGATCATAGGAGCATACACACTTTTATGATATTGGATCTAATGGTCGTTTATCATGTGGTTGAGATGATAATCGGGTGAAAAACCTAAACCTGTAGTGTATACCCAGCTTAACACAAGAAAGCTAATATGGTCACTTACAACTATTTTTTTCTTTTCATTTGCTTGAAGTTTTTGGTATGTTTAGACATTCCCATGAATTAGCATTTTCCAATTTTGCCTGGTTCCATGAAACACATAAAATTGAGATCGACAGTGTTCCAATTTGGATGTGTATCTTGTGTTTCACAGTGAGAGAATGAGTTATCTGATTTCACACTAGTAGGTCTGGAAACGTCATGTTAGCATGTCACCTGCACTATATACACACATGCTTATCTGCATTAATAGCACCAAAAAGATTCTTTTTCAATAGGCTGGAAAAAAAAACACGTTACTGTTTACTTAACCTGTTGAAATGTCACCTGTGCCCAGTCAAGGAACCCCTGAAAAGACATCTCTGGTTTAAATAGTTTGTCACTTTCATTGTTCTAGAAAATAGTAGGTTGCTGCGTCATTAATAGTGACTGCAAGTGAGCCAGAAACTAATTGATTAAGTCAGACACATACAAATCATACTAAGAAGGAGGGAAATATAGAAACAGCTAAAAATCCTGGATGACAGTTGTGGTTGGTAGAAGCCACTGTGAAATACCTTGGTCATTTTCTTATACTTTTGTAGCCATAATTACATCCTTGCTCAGGAGTATAGCACCAAAGCATCACAATCGTGTTATTTTTCCTGAATATGGACCCATTGGAAGAAATTTCCTTATAGGGAACCACAAATGAGGTTAGAACAAGGAAGGGAAATGCATCTATGTAGAGGTCCCAAGATTGCGTGGATAAGATATCTCAAGTGACCCTGGAGATCGAGCCTGGAGAGAAAAGCTTTTCAATAATGCTTTATATTTAACACTTTAAAACATGAGATAATGCTGAATTCATCTGTCATGAGCTATTTGGTAAGACTTAAATGTAGTTTTTAATTCTCCTAGGAGTTATGCACTGAGTGTGATACATATAGGGTTAGCTGCTGTCTACAGTGCTCTACAGGTTGGACTTGTTTCTAGTCAAAAGCCTCAAAGGAACAGAGGATGCATTATAACCATAGTGGGAGTCAATCATTTTATTTTGTTTACAACTATAAAGACATCCTGTGGAAAACAGTGCCAGGACAGTTATTGCTAAAACAGAAAGCTACTATGTGAAGTGTTTACATGACGTACTGAAGGAAAAACTACAGGCATAGACCATTAAGTCACCACAACACAGGTCTGTAATGTAAATGCTAAACAGTCCACTTGAGTTAGTTCATAACTCAATGGAGAGAAAAGTTTAGCTGTCACACTCATCAAATACAGTTTCCAAATACCCATTGACAGACTATCACTTACAGTAAACAGGAATGAAGCCATTCTGTACATATAAATCTGGAAAATAAGCTTTTATATGACTGGCAGTAGCATGTTGCAAACATTAAAATGGCACAATTAATGCAGTAATGAAGATGCATTTGCTTTTCATTAATATTATGTTTCAATTTCATGATATTACATTTTATATTATATGTTTACCCTTTAAGGCAATGTATTCCAAACCTGCACTATGTAAAACAGTTTGTATTTAGTTCTTTAAACAAGTTGTGTTACTATACAATGGTTTGCAGAAATATGCACAACTGTATAAATAATTTTACAAATAAAACAACACAAATGGAATAAAGCATCTCTCCCACCTGTCCTGACATCAGTGGGACAGTCCCGTTTTCAGGACTCTGTCTCACCCGTGGACAGTTGTGTCCCGCGGGTGGGAATATTGGGAGGGATCTTCCATTCACAGCTGAGCAGCGGTGAACGGATTTTGTGCACCTGCTACTGGTGCGTGCTGCGGTGTTTGGAGGAGAAGAGAGGTTTCTAAAGGGCGGCCTAGTGCTTCGCCGTGCTCTGGAGGAGTGGCCATGTTGGTAGACATGAATAAAGTAGAAGTTTGCTTCACTGAACACGCATACAGAAATGATCTAGAATTAATAATGTCTGCAATATATGTAAATATAAAGTAATTAATGTATAGATAAAATGATGGTCTAGAACAGTGTTTCCCAAACCCAGCCCTCAGGGACCCCTAACAGTGCAGGTTTTCCAGGTCACAAGCGAAATAATTATATCCCCTGTAGAGCTTTCAAAATGTGTCAGTCAGTAGTGAATACACCTGTGCTTCAATAAAGAGATATGGAAAACATGCACTGTTAGGGGTCCCTGAGGATCAAGTTTGGGAAACACTGATCTAGACAATTAGAATCCCTTCCCTGATTACAAATGCTGTGAGTACAGAGGCATTATTATGTTATGCATTATTTTCCAATTGTGACACCAGAGTGCCCCCCATAGGAATACTTTTCATACTTTTCTTTCTTCCGGGATCTACATGCTCTAAAGAATATTTCAGTCTGTTAAAGATTTGAAGCAGGTGAGAATATTTGCATGTCAGGTACAATATGATATGGTTCTTCTAAGTATGAAACCTATGAAAGTGAATGTCTTGGTGCCCAGTCAGAGTCAAACTCTTAACCCAAGAGAAAATCTGCTGAAATGTCAATCTCCAGCCAAACAGCAACAGTTTGAGTGAAAGGTTGGTGGATATCCTAACTTATGTAAGTCATATTGGTTTCTTATAGTTGTCTTATCACTTAGTCTTTCCCATTGACATTATATACTACATTTTGTATGAAATTTAAAAAGATTCAAGTGTCTTCTTATGAATTGCAAATGTGCACTATTCAGCAACAACAATTTTACATATTGCTATAATGAGATATTTCCGTTCTCCAATAGAGCTTTCAATGCTTACACTTTGGACTTAGTATCGGCATTCCTTCCCTGCTTACTAATATCATATCAGCATTCCCTTGCTATAAGGTAAACAACGCATTGTGATCCTGCTTCTCACTGTCCAATGTTCCCGCACATGGGGGAAGCTAAGGGTGAACAGGGCTAAACTGTACCCTATCAAGACAGCTTGTGCTCAGACAAAGCAACCAGATGACTTTCGGTATCACTGAGGCCTGTTAAGTGTGGTGGTTAGGAGATGACTACACATGCACAGGCTGATTCTGACACCTTCCAACCATATTTACCAACATTGTATTAGAATTGACCTTTGTACTTGACTGTTCTTGTGTTGTGCGTGTCTTATATACACATACATCTCATATCTATCTCTACCATGTTTTTACTATTACATCTATTCCTATTTGTATACTATTACTAGCACCAGTTACTTTCACTATCATTTTCTCCATTTCCACCTCTAATTATGGGTTAATAACCATCTCTCCTGTAACCATCACTCAGGTATATTTCACTTACTTCTTCCAACACACTTCCTGTCCCCCGATATGTTTTATACTTGTCCCATCAACATTAAAGCCCATACACACACAAACATACAATAAGGACACACCCACAGACATTCACCCACAGACATTCCTGATACATGTATATAAATTTTATTCCTCCCATTCCAACCTGTCCACTGAAAACACTGCTGATGGATATGCACAACATATTGATATGAAAGCTGTACATATGCCAGACCGTACCATTGATTTTAAAGCCTAGGGATCCAGGCCGTGGATGGACGTTCATCCTACACGCACACATGACACACATTCTTAGCCTAATGATCACTGGGACTATACAAAGTAGGTATGTTCATCTGAATAACACCATGCCATGTGACCGCTGTCCACCAATGACCATACCAAAAGAATAAAGGGTTCAAAGAGAATGAGATTTAAAAAAAATAGATAAAACCCTTCAAAAAAAAAAAAAAACCTTCTGATCCAATTGAATGTGATTATCCAAACAATAGTTTATTTTAATCTTTAATTATTTGATTTCTTTATTAATCATTTAACTGACTACTAAGATACCGTTCCATTGTCTAATTTTATTCTTATTCCTACTTGTTTTACTATTAATAAATTTTCCACTTACACTGTGATATTTTCATGGTTACTTTTTAGATATGTTTTTTTAATGTTTAATTATTTAATTTATCATTTTTAGTTACCAATTAGTATAATAGTATTCTATAAGTTGTTCTTTTATTATTCTTTGCTACATTTTTATGTATAGTAATTAGAGATGGTCACTGACCCCCGTGTTTTGGTTTTGGATTCGGTTTTGGATCTGGATTACCGTCGTGTTTTGGTTTTGGTTTTGCAAAACCACCATTGCGTGTTTTGGTTTTGGTTTTGGTTTTGTTTTGCTATTTTTTGGGAAAATCCATGTTTTTGGGCCTAAATTAACCCAATTTAGTGCTCCAACTGTTTTAGAGACAAGTAATCTAATTGTTGAGGTAATAAATCATCCAAAAAAACAGTTTAATTCTTCGTTGGTAGGCCTTCATTTATTCTACACACAAAACAGATTGTCTTCCTCTCCATCCATGCATATTGGCAATGCAGCCATCGTCTTTGGATGTATATTACACCCTACACTTATAGTTAAATATATAAAGAAATGAAAAAAGACAGTTTGCTTTCTGTCTCTATAGGCCCCCCTCCACTTTTTCAAAAAAAACAAAAATTCAGCCATTATAGACTGTACAATATTAATTGACATGGAGAAAGCCAGTTTGGTTTCTGTCTCTCTAGGCTCCCCTCCACTTGTATAAAATACTAATAAATTCAGCCGTTATATACTGTACAATATAAATTGAAATGGACAAAGGCAGTTTGGTATCTGTCTGCATCAGATCCTCTCTCCACTAGGAGTAAAATAGAAAACTATTCAGCCGTTATATAATCTAGAATATAAATAGAAATTGAGAAAGGCAATTTGGTATCTGTCTGCATCATAATCATCAACATCATCATTAGCGCCCTCGTCGCCTACACAAATCTCCCCCTCATCCTCTTCTAATTCCAAAGTGGCATCCTCAATTTGGGTATCACCGGCTACACTCGGGCTATTAAGGCACACATCAGAAGAATGCTCACGATTAGACATCCTACTGTTGGATGGACTCTCTACAGGGATTGTTGTCATTTGTGAATCAGAGCAAATATTCTCCTGTAATGCCTCACTGTTATCTTGCAGCTCGGCTTTGACGCGTAACAGTAGTTGTGCACCAATTGTAGGCTGGGTAAATTTTTGGGATCTGCCACTAATAGCCAAAGGTGAAGGCCTCATTCTCTCTTTGCCACTGCGTGTGTAGAATGGCATGCTTGCAATTTTTTTTTTATCGTCACTTAACTTTTGCTCAGTTACACTTCTTTTTCGCTTCAATACAGTAAATTTTTTTGGGGTTTTTGTTTTTTGCACTAATTTGAAAACACTCTGTTGTTTGACATCGCCTTGGCCAGATGACGTACTGGGAACACTAACATCAGGACTGGTGACAGAACCTGGTTGCTCATTCAGATCATATGTGGACTGCTTTGAATCCATTCTGAGCGCAAACCACTGGGGAGTGCTAAAAATTATTTGGTAGATACTGCTGACAGATATGACTTTTGACAGCCAGAAATATTAATGCACAATTAGGGAGGACACCCCAAAAGCA